>NC_136068.1:1261261288-1262725402 GCF_964261635.1 Lissotriton helveticus | reverse complement strand
CATAAGTAGTGTTTCAATTCCGACGTGCGTCCGAGCGAGACTCTCCGGCGTAGTGGTACACGCTCCACGACCAGGTCGATGGACACGAAGCTGTTCTCCTTTTTACCAGCAAGGGGCGGAAGTATCACTGTTCTCGATCCGTGGATTGCTAGGACAGGTACTAGTTGTCTGTAAGAAGGCCCAAATTCCTTCCTGTCCGCGATCTTTTCTCTGACTAGATCCCCAATCTTTGGAATCCAGGAAGGCCTTGCTGGGATGGATGATTTCTCTTCAGTGGTCGTTGGCTTCAGTAACACGTTGCTTTGGCTTTTTCTTATTTCATTTAAGTCCTGCAAAACAGCCAAACGATCTTTGATATCAAAGGGTTTTTGTTCTACCACTGAAGTGTGACAGTCGAGGTCCTGTACAATCATTCTAGTTCCAAAAAGGATTTCATATGAGGAGTGATTCTCCTTAGAGAACTTCTTGGCAGATTGTTAAGAGTACGTTGGACACTTATTAGATGTTTGACCCACCCGTCACCCAAGCCTAATACCCTAGCTGTTATAGATTGCTTTATGTTCCGTTTTTTTCTCTCCACTTCTGAATTTCCCTCCGGATGGAATGGACTAGAATACCGCAATGCAACACCCAATTTGGTGATGGCCTCCTTTTAAGCTCGAGAGCTAAACACAGGACCCTGGTCAGAATGTAGCATGTCGACTGCGTATGTGCCGATAAAGACTCGCAAATCTTTTATAACAGTTTGTGCGTCAGCCGAGCGCTGAGGCCTCATCCAAATGAATCTGTCCTAATAGGTGTGGGACTGCATTCGTCCATAGGGACGTCTGCGTGTAGATAGTTTAATGCTGTCTAACAACGGTGTCTGTACTGGGCTGGCTACACTGTATTCAGGTATCTGGCTGCGTTCTCTGCTGCGATCTCTGTTGCGTTATGGCAGTTAATTGCAAATGTGTGAATGTGACCATTCATCCCTGGCCACCAGTACGTCTCCTTTAATTCTTGTATAGATTTAGAGATCCCCTGATGTATCAGACCCTCTCCCTAATGTGCTTTGTGTATCAAAGCTACTCTACGTTTCCTGTTTGGAATTACTCTATCCCCCACTCCAGGGATTCGAACAAAAGGAACGGAGTTTGCATCAATTATGTATGAGTATTTGAGTGGATAGTTTTGAGGTAACGCTGCACCGCTGCCTTTGCTTTTGGCATCGACAGCTTGCATTATTTGTCTATTTTCGTTTTTGAACTAGTGATTGCAGCTACGGACACCGTTTGCACAGCTGCCTTCGCAGCTTTATCATTCAATTAATTCCCTGCAACGTGATCGCCATCACATTGATGACTCAGTGTATGCATCACGTGAGTCTTTTGTAGTTCTTGTTGTAACTGAACTACATGTTCCCAAAGCAATTTATGATTGATTGTGCCACCTTTTGCATCTTTGAAACCGTTTTGAATCCAGTCTGCAAGTATTCATTGTAAGATTGGACGCAATAATAGGAATCGCACATCTTGAATGCTTGTAGTTCAGCTCGCTGAGCTGTAAAATCTCCTAGAGATTGAGTTTTAGTGACCATTGGTCAGAATTTACCATCTCGCCAGCGACCTTTAATGATCGCGCACGCAGCACTATGAGCTTGTTAACCCCTAATAGCGGGCTGTGCTGATCCGTCTGTATAAATTATACATTCATACTGTTCTAGAAGCAGAATCTCAGTGGGCAGAGAACATTCTAGTTCGTATTGTAGAAATTCTTGTGTTTTCAAATAGGGGTCAAAAACATATTAAACTTCTGTTGCAGCAAGAGAATTAACCTATTGTATCCATCTCGGATGTAAAGCCTTTGCATTTGGAATGCTCGCTTTTGTCACTGCCTCTAAGGCAGGTACAGGAGTAACGACCATTATGCTCTTACCCTGTGCGAGAGCTCTTTCTTTTGCTACTGCAGTTTGAACCACTGCACGTTTCTGCTTCTATGTACAAGTGTGATTTGTAAGCTATGGGTACTTTTTCTCCTTCATTAAAGGGTAAGTACGTGAATCCGCATCTACCTGGAATGATTCGGATCACTAGGTTGCATACGTTTACGCGTGTTTGTAAATGTTTTGTTGCTAACATGTCTGTTTGCACTGAACCCAAAATTTCTGTGTGTTTTTGAGTCCAATTAACTGTTTTGAAATCAGGTTTGATTAATTCATAGAGAGGTTTACCCCTTTCTGCGTAATTTAGAATGTAAGTTCTTCTGAAATTTAGGAAACCTAGAATTGACTAAGTTTTTCAGCGTTTTTGGAGGTTGGAGCAGCGCACACTTTTCTAAAAAGTTGGCTGCCAGGCTTTTGCCTTCAATTGACAACTCGTATCCTAGAAAAAGGACGTTGATGTTGGCAATTCTTGATTTCTTGAAATTGAATTTATACCCTTCAGAGGCGAATCCAAGTATAATGGTATTCACTCTGTTCAAGTGCCTGTCCAAGTCATCGTCTGTTAGATAGATGTCATCGACATATGATAATGACTCATCATTATACGTCTGTAGTAACTCTGTTACTCTGGCTGAAAATAACCCTGGACTATTCTTGAATCCCTGGGGGAGACGACAGAAGTGACGATGTGTCCCCATAATTGAGCAAGCGGTCAAGTACCTACTTTCTGGTGCAATGTTTTGACAGAAGAAACAGTTAGAAATATCTAATGTGGTTTTATATTTTTTACGCACAATGTTATTCATTAGTGCTGCACTGTGTGCATTTTGTACTGCAAAAGTTATGCAACAAGAGTTTAAATGTCTGTAATCCAAAACTAGACGATCTGGATTGGCTAGTTTGGAGACAGGAAACAAAGGATTGTTCATTGACGAGGTGCATGTTTCAATCACCCCCTGGTACTCAAGTTGATCTAAGATCTCCCTGACCTGTTTTTTAGTTTCTTGTTTAACTGGATACTGCCGTTGCACAGTTGGTTGAGTTTCAATTGGATTTTATGGTGAGGAGAATCCTCATCCCATCCTACATGATTTTTGTATAATGCAGGAGCCTGGGCTACTGCCCATTTCCTGGCATAGGTATATTTTTTATGAATTGGAATATGATTGGAGAAAGCTGGCATAATGATGTCTTTGCCATGTGGGCACTCTCTGACAAATTCAGGTGGCCAGTCTTGTTCAGCTAGAAGAATGTCATAACCCTGAGAGAGCTTCTCCCAAAAGACTGCTCTTATTTTTCTAGTTTTGTCCCCCTCCATCCGGAGTGCTATTTCATATAACTTGTGTGGGACACTAACCCTGGTATCTGCAGTTTCAACTTGGATGTACTCATTCAAGTCCACTGTCTCCAGATGATCCTTCAAGATCTTGCGAGCTATGGTGACTTCTGCTGCGCTGTCCAACATCGTTTGAGCCCATTCCCCGTTCTTGAGTTGTGTTCAAGATCCTCAGCATGTCCGAATTTTAGACCTGCTAACTTCTTTTTGGTGAATTGAGTTTTCTTATTTTTTGGAACTTGTTGATCGTCTTTGGACTTTATGTGTTCTTCCTTGTGTTCTGACCGTCCTCTTCTTTCGGTTTTCTGTGATGAAGTCTGAAAGGTAAGAGAGGAATGTGTATGAGTATCTTGATATCTATCAGGTTTTCTCAAATCATCCCTATTCCTGAGTTATACCTCCTTTCAGAGGGCTCCTTTTGAGGAGACCTACCTCTGGATTGAGAACGCTTCTCTTTAGGAGTTTGTTTAGTGTTCTCCCACTTCTTTTTAGGAAGAGTAAGAGTGTTTTAATAAAGACCTTTTCAGGACTTTCAGTCAGTTGGGGTTTCGCTGGTTTACCACCCAAACTGTCTCCACCTAGTTCTTCATAGGATTTTTCAATTATTCTGGTCCGTTCTTGTGGTTGCTCAGTTACATCAAATTCCCTTATCTTTTGGCGGATCGCCACGGATGCTGCTTCACCTTTAATATTAGCTAATATTATTGTTGAGACCTGTTTGAAATCTTAGTACTTTCATACCTAAATTTAAAGCAGGCTCTGCCCCGTATTCATTTTGAATCTGTTTCAGGACGTCTGTATTACCGCCATAGATGGAACACCGAGTGTTTTGGTATAGATTGCAGCAAAGACTGTACCCCAAGTGTCACAGTCCTCCAGGTGTGGTGCGATCCCCATTGGTAAACAGATTGTTAGAATTCTGTGTTTCTCATGAGGGGTAGTATCAGGAAATACTTCCTCGATTTGAGTAATTTTTTGAGCTATCCAGAATGGAATTTATTCCTGTTTTGCGGGTGATTTACCAATGACTGATTGTATAGTATGTGGTGTAATTTTATTTGTGTTTCCCTGGTAAGGGATGTGTTGTGGAATCCTTATAGGAGGTTGGACTGTTAGAGTCCGCATGACATATTGAACCAATTGTCTATGTATTTTGATTAGTTGTTTTAGTTGAACTAATAGTTCTGCACCTGACATTTCTTCAATGGCAGGATGTGGTGTATAGCTGGATAATACCGGCCATGTTACTCCTAGTCTACCTAGTGGACTGAGCCTGGTAATGTGATTTATATGTTGTAGGGCGCCTTTAAACCAGAGCGCATGCTCTTGGTAAGTTAGAGGAATTTCAACATCCTCGAAAAGAATGTATACCGTTGAAGGTTCCTCTTCTTTATAGAAGTGAAACACATGTGTTACTGGATTTGCTTCAGGGAAGATAATCCATGAATAGAATACCTCTGTCTGATGATATTCATGTGCCTCTATTACAAAAATTACCCTACCACCTCTTGATCATATGCCATTTTTTATAAGTTTTATAGTGATGGCTTTCCTTACATTTTCTGGGATGATTATAGCATCATCGTCGGCTTCATTAAAGCCTGTTACGTCAAAAGCTGCAACGACTGGATCGGCTGCAGCTCCACCGTTCTCGGTGGTGTTGCCGTTATTCGACATTTTGTTGACTGAAAGTTTGCAGAGCAAGTTTCAAGGAAATAAAGATAAAAGGTTTATTGAACAGTCTTCTTTCGTTATGCAGACTGCAAAGTATAATGCCTACAGCGAGAACAATATTATAAAATAATACTGTAAGAGTATTGTATGGTTTCTAAGCCATATATAAATACATACATAAATACATAGACTAAAATACTCAACTGGTGCTTCTAAAAAACGCCTACCCCAATGTACCTAACCTTAGCCTAGCACAAGGGAAGAAGTAAGTATTGTGTAGCATAGGTTTAGTTTTCTTTGCCAAGAATCTATCCAAGATTTCTCTAGGTTCTAATCAGCTCCATACCTTAGTCAGAATGAAGGAGATCTGGTATCTCAGTCTCGGGACTCGATTTCCCAACACCCCGCAAGGGGAGCATGGAAACACTGGAGCTGGATTCTCAGCAGGAGAAGGGACAGCTTCCTGATCAGTGCGTCAGCTGGAGAGTCGGCTTCCTTCGGCACTTGCTGTAGCGAGCTGCGTCTGGCAAGTAGGTCTGCAGACTGCTCCTGAACCACTGTAGTGTGCTATAGCAAGTGAAGGTATATTTATACCTTGAAGGTGTCTAGGAATGCCATAGTTTGACGTAAAGTCGGGCATAATAACGTCAGGAAAGAACCTCTAGGGAATAGTTGTTCTTTGCAAAGTACATGAGTTCTTGGACAAATCAATATTCAAGCAAGGGGAAGTTCTCTAACTGCTTAAGCCGATTTTCCAAGAAATCGTTGTGACGTTTGGTACCGGTGGAAGTAGCCATGCCTGTATTTGGCTTGCACAGGCTATGTCTAAATAAGGGCTTGATTTCTATGCCTATATAAGGGCAATGTGAATTGTACCTATGTAAGGAAATGAATCGGGAAAATTCACTCAGAGCCTAAAACGCCACACAACAGTGGCAACTGTCTTAGTGCATGGCAGATCCCTGATATGCGCTGTTTACTATGGGCCGAATAACGACAATCCAGATTCTTTGGAAAAATTGGAGTTTTGTCTATTGGAGACAGCAGCCCCCATTGTATTAGGGGGGGGTTCATTTAGTCTTAAACAAGGAATTCGACACGAAGTCAAAATCAAAATATAATAGCCCCCCAAAAAACTGACTACCATAATAAGACAATTAACCTGACAGATATATGGCGTATAATTAAAAAGGGTAAGAGAGAATTTACCTTCTATAGTAAAAAATACGGACACCACTCCCATACAGATTACTTTCTGATTTATCAGGAGCTATATGGAGAGGTTTTGGATGTGAGCCATATCCCAGCAATAGTATCCGATCATTCTGCGGTGATACTATCCTCAAGATATCACCAAATAGAGGAGTGTAGAAGGTGGACTCTGGATAGGGCGATTCTCTTAGATGAAAGGGTACTCGAAGATTTAAGGGAGAATTTGGAGGGCTTTTTTTATCACTAATGAAGGAACAGCAGAAGATGATCTAGTCTGGGATGCTTTCAATGCATATTTAAGGGGTATCTTAAAATCTTGAATGATAGGGAAAAAACAAGTAGAAAAACAGGATAGAGAAGGTGCGATTTAAGATATTAAGAATAAAGAAGGGGTGCCACAGAGGGCATCTATAGAGGATCCAAATAAAGTGGGTGCTTCAATTAAGGAGTTAGAGGGGTTACAAGCTGCATTACGGGCGAAGATGGATACAAAATCTATAGACAGGTGGAAGGCAAGCAAACTCCAGCACTTCGCTTATGGTGAGGATTGTGGAGCACTAATTGCCTGGAAAGTAAAAGCGGATAGGGCAAGAAATACTATACGAGAATTGATCAGGGGAGAATCGGGTGCCCTCCTGAACATTAATTCATATTTGTGTAAGGAGGCCTGCAGATATATGAAAGAACTGTATAGAGAGGATATAGCACAGAGTGAGGCAGACATAAAGGATCGGCTTTGGTTAACAACTCTCCCTCAGTTATCTACTGAGCAATTTAAAACTTTAGAGAGAGAGATTAAGGAGAGAGAGATAAGGGCTCAGTGCCATAAAATGGTTAAGGGAAAGGCAGCCGGACCGGATGGTCTTCCCGTAGAAGTTTCTATATGTATTCTAGATATTGCAACCCCTGTTCTATGCAAATTATTTAATAGAATATACATGGGTGGAAAGAAGGTACCTAAATCCTGGCTTGAAGCAACAGTCACAATGATTCAGAAACCAAATAAGGACCCACGGAAGATAGACTCATAATGGCCGATTTCACTGTTGAATACAGACTACAAGACCTTTTCTGGTATTATTGCATCTCGGGTGACTAAAGCAATACATGAGGTCATCTACCATAACCAAAGAGGGTTATCCAAGTGAGACAACTAAATGAGCTGACCTTCCAGGTAATCGGAGCTATAAATCTGGCAGAGGCTGAGAAATTACCTTTGACCTTAGTGGCAGTGGACGCTGCAAAAGTCTTTGACCAGGTACATTGGTCATATTTATGGAAGGCTTTGTGTAGTTTTTGTTTCCCGCCAAAAATGGTAACCGCGATCCAGACCCGATATGAAGGCCCTAAAGCTAGTCTTAATAAACTGGAGGCTGTCAGATTGGTTTGATATTTTTAGAGCGACAAGGCAGAGTTGCCCCATTTCCCCGCTTCTTTTTAATTTAATATTGAGCCCTCAGCTAATCTGATTAGGGCCAATATTGCCATTTCTCCTTTCAAATCTCTTACTTTTGACGCGAAGTTAGGGCTCTACGCAGACGATCTGCTGCTCTATACAAGTAATCCTCAAGAAGCAATCCCAAATTTGATTAGGAAGGCGGTGGTCTTAGGTTACATCTCAGGCTACAAAGTAAATCCAGGTAAAACTGAGATCATGGATTGGAATCAGGGGAAGGCAAGTTGTGGCGCGAAGAACCAAATAAGATATTTGGGAGTCCAAATAACTCAGAACATGGAAGACATCATTAAATTTAACTGGAAGAAAGTTAGTCATGAAGTTAAAGGTTTGCTTTCTAAATGGGCGAATTTACCACTTAATATTTATGGTCGGGTAAATCTTATTAAAATGATAATTCTGCCAAAAGTAACATTTATGTTTAATTCCATTCCGCTTACATTCCAAAAGAACGACATAGCAAAATTCCAGGGAAAAACAGGAAGTTTCATCTGGGCATCAAAGGGTGCCAGGATTTCCTGGAAGAAACTGCGTAGAAGACGTGAAATTGGAGGATTGGCATTACCAGATATATCAGCTTATTGTGACGCCTTCCAATTCCAGAATGTCCGTATGTTGTTAAGTAAGGTTGATAATTCAATGAGTGGCGCGCTTTTTGAAGCATTATTGGCAGACGTACCAAAAGGTCAAATTAGTTTCCTTTCCAAATATGGAGATCCTACATTTTTTTAAAAGGTGATTCTTAAGATTTTGAAATCAGAACTGAAGATATGGATGTATGGCGGAAAGCTTTTAAAATCCCATATTTTTCATCATGGGCACCAATTTGAGATTCTCACGGTACGCCGGAGTGTTTGAGGGACCAATTAAACCAACCTTTGTAAACCATAGGTATTTGTTGCTGGGCGGATCTTAAGGTTGGCACGAATTTAATGAGTTGAGAGGCATTGAGTAGCTGTACTAATGGCCTGCTGACAAGGTTTAAATATTATCAACTTAACTCCTGGTGGGCTACGCAAGATTGGAGGCTGAAGACGTTAACGCTGATCAAGTAACAAGAACCGGTCAGTGACGTATAGAAACATCGTTTTGGGATTGAGTTTTTGTGGAGACAGAAGGTCATGTAGAGAATGAAATCATAAAACTGGTGTGAAGAGTTGGAAAATTATGATCTCATGCAAATGTGGCGAAATTCATATGCTACCCTGCGAAAAGTAGTAAAATCAGCACCACTGAAACAAAATCACCTATTTACCACATATAGGGTATAGGGGTCTCCTGTAAAACTTTAAAAGGTTACTGGCAATATCTATACCTGTCCCAGGAGCATGCAGGTAGAGGCTGATGATATACATATGCTTATGTCATGTTCCAACATTGTCCCTCTTTGGAATGCAATAATTGTTTTTTGGGAGAAACCATAGGGGTACAATTAAAAGCAACATTAAGTCTAATTTTTTTAAAAATAAGTTTGGACCAAGAAGCACAATTTTCGGCTGTGGAATCAAATTTTTTTTAATGTTTTGCTGACGAGACAGGAAATCTGTAAACTTTGGAAATCTGGGAACCCCCAAACATTTTCTGAATGCCTTAAGAACATTGTATATATTAGTGAATCTGATATGGCTTGTGATCAACAAAGCAGGGAGAAGGTCTGGGCTCCGTTGTAAAGTGGAGAGAAATGGTAACATGAGTCCAATGATTATGCTACTTACTCTGTTGGCCATATTATCTCCTGGTATCCCGGTTGGCACTGTTAGAATACGGAGATGGAACTGGAAACAGTTGTATACTTGTGGGTTATTTTCTTCTGGGTCTGGTTCCAGGGTCTACGACTAGAGGTAAAATCCATCAAGATATTGGGCAAAATGAGGACAAAAAAAAATAGACTACCCATGGAATACTATGGGAGAGATGTCTTTGGGTTTTAAGATACCCAGTGTCCACCAGTGTTAAAAGACCGATTTTGGTATAAAAGTGTATAATGACCCAGTATCAACCATAAGTCCCACCATACAATAGTTTATGGTATACATCGCCTTAGGCCTAATTCTCCTTTGAACATCTTTTTCCCCCCACTTACTGTACATCCCCCTCCATTAGGACTCTGTCACAAGACTCAACAGGACATGAACACCCATGAGAAACTAAGGACACTTTGTTGCAGTTGCTTACCTTGCATATTTTCGCACGATTAGTGGTTCCACGCCAATTGCATACCCTGGGACCTTGTTTGCCAAACCCACCATACCTGTTAAATCTGTTGTACTTGAGTGTAGCAGGGAAATCTAAAAAAGTCTAACTTCGCTTACTATGGATACGTCTACCTCCTGCATTTGTTTCTTCTTCTAATTCTTGCAAACAAGAGGCAGATGTCTCCAGACCCTTAGCCATATCTATGGCCTCCCTCAACATGGGGTTTTTCGCTGCCATAACCATTCTTTATTTTGTTTTACGCTACATTGGACAATCAACTGATCCCTTATCAACTCGTCAGTCATGACACCAAATTTACATTTCATGGACGGCTCACGCAACCTCGCCAAAAACTCATCAATCGACTTATTCACTCTCTGAGGTTGTGTATAAAACTTATACCGTGTCAAAACTAGATTCATCTTCATTAACAATAAGCGGCGTTCTTGAAAGGCAGTCAGCACGACAATTCAAATTCCCTGGAATATGTTTGACTTTAATGTTATACTCTTGCAATTTCGCAATAAGTCTTACTAGTCTTGAGGATGCTTTTCCATTTCCTCTGCTTCTCTAATGGCTTTTACTAAGTCATTTTTTGTTTTTTTCCTTCAGCTGTTAGTTGAAGTCCTAAATATTCTATTCTATTTTGTGCAAACTTACATTTATTTTTTGTGACAGTCATTCCTTTTTTCTTTAAGTATTTTTAGAACATCACTCAAAATGTTGTTATGTTCTGACATGGTAGGTGCATGCACTGTAACATCATCCTGGAATTTTTCAACTTCCTTTATGTCCTTCAAAATTATATCTATCAATTTTTTAAAGACACTAGTGGCAGAAGTGAGTCCAAATGTTAATATCACGTACCTGTAAGAGCTGAAAGGAGTCACGAAAGTAGTGAGATCCTTAGACTCCTCCGCCAGCTCAATTTGATGGTATGCTGACTTGAGATCGATCAAAGAAAGCACTTTAGAGCCTGCAGCGGATGCCAAAATCGCCTGTATCTTTGTTAAAGGATGGCAATCCACAACAATGTTCTTGCTTACAAGTCAGCACATAACCTGATATAGCTAGTTCTTTTTTTTGTGACAATGATTGCGGAAACCCGGAATCAGTTTCCTCTGTAACACCTTCTTCACAAAGTTTTTTAAGTAAATCTTTAAGTTCCTTTCTGACTGATAAGCGTACTGGCCTAACTTTGTGTGAGATAGGAATGGCACCTTCTTTCAACTTGATTTTGTGTTCGAAACCCTTTACACATACAATGTGTTCTTTAAAATATTCTTTGTTTTTTATCTAGGACTGCCTCAAGTGTTATTTGTTTGTTAATAATATTTACAAAATCAACAAAATTCTCATCTTAAACGATTGGCTCATCAGATCCTGGTTTCAATATAATGCCAAGTTTGGCTAAGTCTTTTGAACCTACAATATTGCGTCCTATCTTTGCTACATGCATTTTTGTAAAGATATTTCTTCCCTTGAAATTTAATGAATCTTCAAAATAGCCGATCATGTCTATTTCAAAATCACCAAAAGCTTTGGAATTAATATCAGATTACTTTATTTGCTGATTTTGGATGTATATTTTCACTTTTATGTGGAACTCTTCGGCGTCCCAAATTATAATAAAATAAACTTGAAACTCGGATTCCTTTAAATCATGTTTTTTCCAAAACATTTAAAAAGTAGTGTCAGATATTATGGTAATCGGTGATCCAGAGTCAGACATAATTTGGAACTCTACTTCACTGATTAATACACTACCTAGAGGTGCTCTTATCCTACTTTGAGGTGCATCAATAGAAAGAACTGAGCAAATCTCTTCATCAAATTCCTCCACAGAATTAACTTTGACTCTGTTTCTAGAATTGCTTTTTAAGTTTTTGCAAGACAAAGCAAGGTGCTCAACTTTTTGACATTTAACACACTTTTTTCCTATGGCAGGACACCCCTGAAAACCTGTCAAATGATTTTTCAATACAAACCCATAGCATAAGTATGTTTTACCTTCATTACTCTTATCTGCTCTTTTATTTGTACCAAAATTATGTTCATATTTCTTCTTATCCTGGAAGGCAAAAACATTAGTAGCATTCATACTTTCCTTAGAAATTTCAATAGACGGCAATAAAGAGCGCTCAATCCCTTCAGCAATGTCAGTTACTTCCTGCAATGTAGGATTCCTGCAAACGTTCTTGAATTTTTTTTGAATAACAATGAAACAAGAACCGGTCTCTTATATAAACGTCTACCAGTACATTGTATTCACACTTTGTGGCAAGTACTCAAGTCAAGTCAAAGAATGCTTTATTCAACGTTTTTGTCATAAAAACATTACAGATAAAAGATAAAAACAACTAAAAAAGTTTAAAATCTTGAATGTAATCGATTTGTGCAGAATAGTATAAAATATGGGTCAGAAATCCCAATTAATACCAATCCATTGGTTCACAATTTTAACAAACGTATAAAAATAGATTTTCAAATAGTCTCAATTCATTTCAGGGGATCATGTAAGGGTTTATCAAAGTCCACACATAGCTTTTAGTCCGAAAGCTCGATCGTAATTAGGTGGATTTACAGTTTCATGTTCCATCTACAATTTTTTGCGAGCGTATACACCACATCCACTTTAAAAATGATAAGTCCAAGGGGTCGCTCACTACTTATCCTACCAGCGTGTAGCCCCAATGCGTTGTGGTCCTTGCAGTCAGCATCAGCGGGTGCGCCTCTGCCTGGGTCTTGAGGAAAAAATCAGTCGCGTTGGCCATCCCTGGATACGTGTTTCGAGGTTGTTGCCTCTCGTCAGCAGGGAGTAGGAATGTATGAAGGGGTGCTGCGTAGGCTGCCAAAAATATTTTCAGGTCTGGTACCACTCGTGGCACGTAGGAGCGTAACGCTTTGGGGCTACACGCTGGTAGGATAAGTAGTGAGCGACCCCTTGGACTTACTTTTACATTCAGGCTCCCTTGAGCCGGTGGGGCTGACGAGCCCGGGTTACGCTCCTACGTGCCACGAGCGGTACCAGACCTGAAGATATTTTTGGCAGCCTACGCAGCACCCCTATATACATTCCTACTCCCTGCTGACGAGAGGCAACAACCTCGAAACACGTGTCCAGGGATGGCCAACGCGACTGATTTTTTCCTCAAGACCCAGGCAGAGGCGCACTCGCTGATGCTGACTTCAAGGGCCACAACGCTTTGGGGCTACACGCTGGTAGGATAAGTAGTGAGCGACCCCTTGGACTTACTTTTACATTCAGGCTCCCTTGAGCCGGTGGGGCTGACGAGCCCGGGTTACGCTCCTACGTGCCACGAGCGGTACCAGACCTGAAGATATTTTTGGCAGCCTACGCAGCACCCCTATATACATTCCTACTCCCTGCTGACGAGAGGCAACAACCTCGAAACACGTGTCCAGGGATGGCCAACGCGACTGATTTTTTCCTCAAGACCCAGGCAGAGGCGCACTCGCTGATGCTGACTTCAACGACCACAACGCTTTGGGGCTACACGCTGGTAGGATAAGTAGTGAGCGACCCCTTGGACTTACTTTTACATTCAGGCTCCCTTGAGCCGGTGGGGCTGACGAGCCCGGGTTACGCTCCTACATGCCACGAGCGGTACCAGACCTGAAGATATTTTTGGCAGCCTACGCAGCACCCCTATATACATTCCTACTCCCTGCTGACAAGAGGCAACAACCTCGAAACACGTGTCCAGGGATGGCCAACGCGACTGATTTTTTTCCTCAAGACCCAGGCAGAGGCGCACTCGCTGATGCTGACTTCAAGGACCACAACGCTTTGGGGCTACACGCTGGTAGGATAAGTAGTGAGCGACCCCTTGGACTCACTTTAAAAATGATGCCATTGGAATGGTGTACGTTAGTAATGGGTCCGTGCAGAGAATTCAAAGGGTTGTACTGCACGATCTAGTGCCCATATTCCTGCATATTTGCACCAACCAAGCCTCACGTGGGCCGGAATATGCAGGACAGACACACAGCACCTGTGCCAAGTTTTCTACTTGATCTGTGCATATCAAGCATTTGTTGGTGGTTGTGGAGGACCATTTAGCTGTAAAGCTCTTTAGTGGTAGAGTTCCTGTTCCAAATTTGGAAATAGATTTTGCGATTTAGGTGCTTTGTTATATCGTACCAATAGGTCTCGAGCTTCGGGTGTGGTTTAATTTGTAAATGGAGCCCTGTAAGTGAAGAGCGATCATGGCTCCTGCACTCTTCATATGCAATCCTTCCCCAATACTTTTCTTTCAGTATGTTTTTCGACGGGAACTGGGTGGTAGAGGGACTGTCCCACAGATGTGCGAGGCCCAGTTTACGGAGATGGCCCTTTAGGTTACGCAACCAACTGATTTTGTGGAATTGATCCATATCAATGATGTCCCCTAGGCCCTCAGCGTACATGGCCAGTTCCGAGTAGTCCATATCCTACGCCAGTAGAGGATGGGCCGTTGCCTGGCATAGTCTACAATAGCATTCCTGCCCAGATCGCTCCGTAAAGGGACCATCAGTATACTTTGTGGTAGGCTAGTTATCGCATGCAGGAACTTGTTCTCAGCAATTGTTAGCTGTGGTGTGTCTTCCAGACCCCAAAGCTCAGCTAAAGGGCTGAGCTGACCACTTTGTTGTTGTAGATTTGAAGGACCGGGCTGAGTGGTTTTGTCAAAGAGGTCTTGAATTCCTTTCATAGGGCACCTTCTAACTGTCGATGATTGAGCGCCATGGCATCAATTTGCAATTTCCACGTCATTTCCTTCTGCAGTTTGATGCCTAAGTAAATAAATGTATCAAGCTGCTCAAGGGGAAGCCCATCCCTTATTATTTTGCCCTTGAAGGATCTATATTGATTGAAATCCATACACTTGGTCTCGAATACAACAAAATTATTTGTGCCGCCGCAATGCATGTTGCAGACTACTTGGGCTTTAGAAATAATCAAAGTGTCATCTGCAGACATTAAAATCGGGTTCTCTCTGCCAGCTAGGATAGGAGCATCGGTTTGAATAGTAGCAAGAAAATGTACCACTCCATTTATAAAAAGGGAAAATATTGTGGGAGCTAACACACATCCCTGGTGAACGCCCTTACATACCGGGAAGGGATTTGTCTTATTATCGTGCGCACCCATCGTATCTGTGCAAAGTTCCCTCGTGGTGGCGGGCAATGAGACAGAGTAAATCCTGTGGCATCCCCAATTCTTTAAGTACCTCCTATAATTTGGGCCGTGAGACCAGGTCGAAAGCTGATTTCAAATCGACAAATGCAGCATACATGCTGCCCTTGCCGAGGACTACTGTCCACCAGTATATTGTAGCAAAACGGAAGACCTGATCTATTGTACTTATGTGGGCCCGAAATCCCGCCTGAAGGTTACTAATGATGGACTGTTCATCCATCCATGCATGAATTTTGGCCAGTACAAGCTGGGCTACCACCTTTTGTATAGAATCTGTGAGGCTTATTGGCCTATAATTGGCGGGCATGGACTTGTCTCCTTTTTTATAAATTGGGATTATTTCTGCCCCCTTCCATGTATCTGGGATAGGAGCACCATGTGCAATAGCGTTTGCTAGTAAGAGTATGTATTGGGACCAGTTGGGTCTGTCCTGCAAGTAAATATCAGCAGGAACACAATCTAGCCCTGGTGCTCACCCTCCTGTAAGAGCGTTGAGGGCAGATCTAACATCTGCCTCATCAAATACCTTGTCTGTGGTGTGAGGGAACCAATCCTTGATCATCTACATCTGCATCATCACTAGCATATTGGGAGGAAAAGTGGATAACCCACTCGCTAGGACAACATAATTTTCTGGAGGTGGTGTCACTCCTCCCCTACCCCATTTTACCAAGTCCCAGAATTGTTGTGAGTGTTTACTACCACATACATTTTTCAATTTTAATCACCTATCCTCGTCCCAGGATTTTTTCGCCACAGTGGAAACCTTCTTATGAGTGGTTCTAGCAGATCACACTCTGGCCACATCTCCTGACTTAATTGCCTCACTAAGAGCTCCACGGGCGCTTCTACACTCCGTGTTGCACCAAGGATGTTTACGGTCTTTAGCTCTCGTTCTAGCTTTGCTGGGTCTTTGGAAATGGGTACGAATATATGCAAATAGTGAGGAGTGCAATTGTGTGATGTCTTTTAGCGATTGATGGTTAAGGTGGGTTGTCTCCATCGCTTTTGCTGTGTTGACCATCTCGTTAGTTATAGAGAGTAGGTCTGCAGGGTGTTCTAAGATCATAGGCTATTTTACCTGCTGCATGTTGTTTGAGAGCTGGAGTTCACTTGTGGTATGGTTTATACCAGGTTGTGAATGTGGTCTTAAGTCCCTAAGAGCAAATTTAGAGCACAGGGGATTGTTTTTTGTTTTATTTGTTTTACAGAGTTTTATATAGCGCAAACTTGACCCGAATCGGGTATCCAAGCACTTTACATAGCACACGTTGCATTACATGAAGACACATTCATTTTTTAGTAGGCATGGGGAGATTAAGTGATTTGCCCAGAATCACAGGATGTTCAGCGTCATTGCCGAGACTCGAACCCAGGTCCCCAGATTCGAGGTCGACTGCCTTAGCCGTTAGGACAACTATTCTTCCCTGTGGCCACTCTTGACTTGTACCTGCACAACCATGTCCTCAAGGGTGTGGGAGATATTCAGACCAACTAAGAGATAATCAATACGGCTTGAATGTAATCCGCTATTATATGTGTGTACCCCTTGGAGGTCTGATACGGTACTACCATTGGCTGCCCTGAGGCCATATTCTAGACATAGGGCTTTCAATTGAATTGCTGCCTCGGTCCACCTTTTAATTGGCGGGAGCTCAAGCTAAGCAACACCCCACAGCTCATCCTCCTCCCTTGCCACTTCATTATCCTCGCTATCGAGGGGTTCAAAAGTTGTATTTAAATCCCCAGCTAGGATTACAGAGGCAAGACAAGGTTTCCAAAAGCTCGCCTAAGGCATTAATGGTGTCTGATTTCCACCCCCCACTAAAACCTGTCGCGTATACGTTGTATATATCAATGGATCCGTATTGGCCGATCTGAAGCCTAATTGCTAGGATGTTGTTATTATCTATGGGTAAGGCCCGAATTTTGAGGCCAATATCTTGTTTAACCCAGATTGTGAGTCCCCCACCGATGGCCGACCTCTAGGGCCCTGGATTGCTGGGCTGCAAAAATTAAGATATCGAATTGGTGGATAGGCTCAGTAGACCAAGTTTCCTGGCATGCACAGATGTCCTCTCCTCGCTACCTGGCGAATAAACTGAAACTCTCTGGAGGCTCTAGACTATCACGTAATACGGAAAATGTACTGCTTGAACCTCCCACTTTCAAGAAGGAAAGATCAATGACCCAATCCTTTTCAGGCAACGCAGTGAGAATCTGGAACTCACTTCCGCCTCAGCTCCGGACCACCTCCTCCTCCCAGGCCTTCAAAACTGACCTCAGAGTTCTCCTCCTTCAAAGACACTTCCAAATTTAATTCACGCCCACTCTATTATCTGAAGGAAGACCTTTCATTATAGAAAATTCTATTCTCCATGACTATGGAAGTGCCTTCTCAGTGTGTTCTTGTGGTTTGAGAGTCTGGCATTTATTTCAGTATTACCCTTCTACCTGTGTTTGGTACTCTTTTGTAACATGCACACATCACTTTTCTCTTGTAACATACTGTTTGCTACCTCTTACATTTTGTTTGCTTTAGATACTTGCACAAGTGCCACCATTGCCTACGTAACGGTTGTTCTTGTGTTTGAGTGTCTGCCATTTATCGCAGTATTATTCCTCTACTTGAACTTTATACGCTTTTGTAACTTGCACACATGTCACTTTTTCCTCCTGTAATGTACCTTTGCGCCTCTTGTATTTTCTTTGCTCACAATTGTCACTATTGCCTCATGTAACTTAAAGTTTGCTTTTGTAATTTGTTCACTTGTAATTTTCTCCTCGTGTATCAGTACTGTTCCTATTGTGAAGCGCTCAGACACCTTTGGTTAAAGTCCGCGCTATATAAAAACGCATAAATAAATAAGTAAATGTCCTACTCGTCTATGAAATTATTCCAGTCCGGATTGGCACCCCTATGCCTCAGACCGGCAATGTTCTAGGAAAGTACCTTGATGATACATGGCTTTGGGTTGACATCTGGCTTTTGGCCAATCATGGGAGAAGTGGGACCAGGCGTCTGGAATAGCACACGCCTAGCAATTCTAGGGGAACTAGGGTGTGTTGGGGATGTGCTAGCAGATCTGAGAGCAATAGGCTCACAGGCATGAGTTGGTTTAATGGCCTGTGGGATTAAGGCGGGGGCCGGGGCGGAAGACACCTTCAATCGATCTGTCGAAGTGGGGACCTAATGATTTGGGAGTCACTGGGATGTTTGGGGGTTAAATCGCTGTTATTATCTGGGAGGGTATATTTTAGGTGGATGGTAGTTGTAAAAAGGTGTTGGGTCCGGAGGTCAAAAGCCACCTGACCATCCACTAAATCGCGGTGTGTCAGGATCAGGGCGATGGAATCGGAGTCAAATACCGGTGTTGTAGACGAATCTAGGACTCTATTTAAATATTCCCGATTTATGCCCTTATGTGGTTATATCAAATCATATCCTTATAAAGGCATAAGAATCATACCCATATTAAGTCATAGCCAATGCAATCCAAATACGGCAAGGCTACTCCCATAGACTCCTAGAAAGCACAACGCGTTCTTAAACAAACCAAGCCTCCAGCAGCCCGGGAATTCCCCCTGCTTTTGTATTGATTTGACCTAGAACTCCTGGAGTCCTGAAAGAACTGCGAGTTCTTAGTGACGTCTTATGTCCAACCTTACGTCAAACTCTGCACCTTCCAGGTATAAATATACCAGCATCTGCCCTAGCAAAACACACGGTGGTTTGGAGCAGATCGGCTATCTACTTGCCCGACGCCCTGCTGTAGCGAGTGCCGAAGGAAGCCGACCCTCCCATTGACGCACTGAGAGAGACGCTGTCTTTTCTCCTGCCGAGAAATCCAGCTCCAGTGTTTCCCTGTCACCCTTGCGGGTTGCTGGGAGATCGAGTCCTGAGAGAGAGATACAAGACCTCCTTCATTCTATAACCAAGTTACGGAGCTGATTAGACCCTTAGAGAATTTTTGATTCAGATTCTTGGCAGAAACTATCTTAACTCAAACTACATCTCACTTACTCCTTCCCGTGTACTAGGCTTAGGTTAGGTACACCGGGGTAGGCGTATCTTAGAAGCACCAGTTGAGTACGTTTGGTCATTATTTTATCATTGTATGTATTTTATCTATTTTAAACACCATATGGCTTAGAAACCATACCATGCTTTTACAGTATTATTTCATAATACTCCTTTTACTGTATGCACTTTACTTTACGACAAGTATTGCGATTGTAGCAATTCACTTCTCTTGCATGAGAAAGAAGACTGTACAATAAATAACCTCTTTTATTGAAAACGCCCGTCTAGCTATCTATTGTTTCCGCGACTCTGGAGATATACTCCTTGTTCTAGGGGAGCAAAGTTGTCATGTTTATGCGGTTGTCAGAAACTAATCCCTTCTTGTGAATTCGAGAAAGTTTCTAGTGACCTCTGAGCTAGCTGGCATTCATAATTAAGTCTAACATATTCAATAGAGACCTAGTCGACCTAAGTCCTAGGTCTAAACTATCGTTTATATTATTCCAATACGCAGAGCCTATTGGCAATATAGGAACTACACTACACCGGAATGGAATGCCTTTTTGCTCCAAGTATATCGTCCCTTATGATGGACCGACACCCCCTGACTCGCCGAATCCAGTGGATGGACTTATTGACCAAAGTCTCCTCAGATTCAATGCGTGTAATAGGAGGTAACTGGGGTACATTTGTCAAATATACTATCTGCTTCTTCAGCAACCATTTATCTGCGCTGGGGAAATAAGTATGCCCGGTTACCTGCAAATGCTGGGTAGCTAGACCAGGACCGAGCGCCTCTTTCGAGCTAGGAGGGTGGTGATAAGTAATTTGATTATGGCGTTTCCCTCCCAGAGTCATCGGGTCTTGGTGGACTCCCTTGACATTCCCATGTCGAACTCTAGTATCATTGGCACCTGTAATAGCACCCTGAGATTGCCAAGGTGTATTGCGAGAATTGGCTAATCCTTCCTTATCTATTACCTCATAGGTAGTTTGAAGGCATAAGGTATTTTTAAGGGATTGAACATCTTTTAGCACACTGCTTAGGGATTCAGAGAGGTTACCTACTGCTACCTTAAGCGTTCTAATTTCCTCAGCCAGGTTTGTTATTTGCTTTGGTAGCGGTTTTTTTGCAAAGACAATTTATTGAGAGCAGAATTAATAGGGGTGCCTGTGGTTTCACTAATTTGAGATGCTTCCTTACTGGCCTGGGGGACGGAACCTAGGAGGGCAAATGCAGATAGAATCTCAGATAGAGCCAGCCATGAGAACAACCACCAATCATTGGGACAAAACATCCAGTCTGCAGGACCTGTTTCTCCTGCACCTCAATTCTCATCCCCTCCTCCAGTAACTTCAATTTACTCATCACTTTCAGGCCCCTACATACAGTGTGAAAGACATAACACACCTGAGCAAGCACTGGCTTCTCAACCAAGCTTAGCACGTGTACCTTATTTCTACATATCCCTGGAAGGTGATTTAACTGGGGTACCTGACATACCAACTAGCCCCAGAGAGGGTAGTTTTAGAACACCAGTCCTGAATGGGCACCTATCCTTAGGAGGGGACATGCTACATGCTTTTGAATCCCCAGCACAACCTTCCACTTTTGGTCTGAGGGATGATTTAGGGCTGAGTGCAAAAGAGAGAAACGATGAGGAGGAACATGAGCAGTTGACACACCTGAGGAAAGAGGCAGATGAGTTCCAAGAAGAAGTGAACACTGATAGGGAGGAAATACAACGCTCCAATTATAAACTACAGGATAAGCTAGAGAGGAGGGAACGGCTGATACATATACGGTCACGAACACGGACCCTAAAGGAAAAGGGTGAGAACTCGTATACTGATGACATACTATTGAACACTAAACTAACTGCACCAAAAATAGTGTTGGGGGACGCCATGCTAAAGCCATGGACCCCCTTGGAGGCAACCCAAATGACTAAGGACGCGCCTGACCCACTCACTGCCAGTGTAAAATATTATGAGTGGCTTCATAACATATGTATTGCCTATACCCCCCCTCCCTCGAGATGTAGAAATGCTATTAAAAATAGGATATGAGAGCAGATGATCTTTAGTAAAAAGTGCATTCCAAATTCCACAGGAAAGGGATTGGACCATACTGTCTAATAATATGGATGTCACAGAAAATAGATTAATTGGTTAGAGTCTATCAGAGACACAATTAATGGCCTAGCAGTTAAACATGGCGATTTTTCTCAAGTCACTGCCACGTTGCAGAAGCCGGGTGAGTCAGTAGCTGATTACATCTTAAGATACAATGAAGCATGGGATAATAGTGCAGGGGTACCGCACACCATAGAGGCCTATAAGGTATTGGCTACGCAAACCCTTAAGAATGGATTGCTAGCTTCTGTGGCCCATAATTGTAAACTACGCCACCCTGATTGGTCCACTAAAGGATATCATGAGTTGTGCACGCTTCTCATAACTATGGAAAGAGATTGTATTTTTAAGGTAAGGAAGGACATTGCTAAAAATGACAAAGGAATGATGTTGCAGCAGGTACAAAGAGAGTGTCACGGCTCGCGGCGCTTGCCACGACCGGCCGTTCCCGCAGACACACACGGGAGGCCGGAATACTCACTTCCGGCGGAAGTCGAGTACCCGGTCTAGTCACCGGGCAGCAAGGCACAGAAGCACTTCCGGGGGAAAACGCATTAACCTTGCGTTTCCCGCCGGTTGAGTGCTTCGGATTCCAGATTCTTACTGGGATTCAGCTTGCCGAGACCTGCATGTCCGGAGAAGAGCCGCGCAGGAGCGCTTGTGTAACTGTCACGTCAGCTGCCCTTCGGAGCTCTCCTCAGTCCCAGCTGACTTCACGGAGGCAAGCCGTGTTGGAGCGCTACTTTGTTTCAGTTGACTTCTAAGAGGCAAGCCGCGCTGGAGCGCTACATTGTCTCAGACTGCGCCATTCAGGAGCGCTTGTGTATTTCTTCACCTGGGGGTTCCAGGAAAAAGCCATTTTTGTTTTCTTAACGCTTGGTGCGCAGGAGCGCCCTAAGGGTGTTTATTGCACCTGGATTGTGTTTTGGGTGTTATACTTTAGGTTTCCCACCGCGCAGGAGCGCTATAGGGAAATAACTCAGCCTACAGACCCGGGTTCCCTTCCAGGGATACCAGGGATACCACAAGTTGAGTGGTTGTTTCCAGTTTTCAGCTAAACAGCGCAGGAGCGCTTTTCCTTTGTTTTAGCTTGGGTGAAACGCGCAGGAGCGCTTTCTTTAGTTTGAACTTGGCGATAACGCGCAGGAGCGCCATACCTCGCTATTCATCCGGAGCTGTACTCATTGGGGACCTTCTTCCCGGGAGCCTTGGTGAGTCCTCAAGGGGTAACTGGTCCTGTGTGTGTATGTGGGGGTGGTTCCTTTTCGGGTCTGCTTCACTTTCTGATCTTTCTTATTTGGTTTCCAGTTGACATCGGGACGCCCCACCAGCTCCACGCCATCCTTAACCCTACACCCTGGCTCCCATCCCTGCGTCCATCTCATCCCTGCTGGGTATTGTTGTCCACAAGGGTCAGGTGGGTACAGGGACGGGTGCTCTTGTCGTCTCTGCGGAATCGCGCCACAAGCAAAGGTAAGACTTGTGGGGCATACCTGACAGAGAGGAGGAGCCGGAGGGAATGTACTATCAGGGGGCACAGCAAAGACAGGATAATGGACAAGGATACCAGAGGAGAGACAAGAATAGGGATCGGTGCTATAATTGCCAGAGGTATGGACACTGGGGACGCAATTGTAGAAATAATAGAGGTAGCAGGGACTGGAATGAGAGAAGTGACCAGTATAATAGAAATGATAGAAGCAGGAATGAAAGGTTAGACAGAAATGAGACCAGCCATCTGCACCACCCATGCCCAGAGACCTGAAGCAGACCCAGCACTCCCTGAGGAATCCTTTCCAGGAGCAACATGGATCAGCATAGGACCACGCGGAGAGAGAGATGGGACAAAGTGCAGCAACCAGAGCCCAGTGCTTTATGGTGAAGGTATCGGAGACACCAGAGGAGAATCCCATGTTTCAAATTAAGGTAGGCGATAAAGAGATCGATTTCCTAATAGACAGTGGTGCAACCCTATCCGCAGTAAGAAACAAGTTGGGTCCTGGTAGTGGTGAAACAGTCACTACTGTAGCAGTAAATGGAATGATGATGCATGAAGAATTGTCAGCACCCCTACCAGTTTCTGTTGATGACTTCACAATGACCCATCAGTTTCTGTTGTAATCAGATGCACCCATCAATTTGCTGGGGAGAAACCTCCTCTGTAAATTGCATGCAACGTTATATTTTTCACAAAATGGGATTTACTTACAAGTACCTGCCCCAATGTCAGTTACGACTGGGTAATGTGGACATCTCATGGAGCCCCCAAGCGGTCAGATACCTAGGAGTCCGGCTCTATCATACACCGCGGGACATATACGAGGGCAACTACCGCAAACTGATGGCTGGCATTCGGTCCTCTGTCCACTTTTGGAAAGATCTCCCGCTGGCAGTTACAGGGAAAATAGCGTTCCCCACGTTCCTTTTTTTGCGAGCTTGATGCCCTGCTGGGGATCCTCATCTGGGGCCCCGGCCGCCGACGAATTGCCCTTGCAAAATTGCAACTGCCCCTTGACCAGGGAGGGCTAGCGGCCCCATTCTTTGAGGCGTACTTCTTGGCCGCCCAGTTGCAATGGGTGTCCCGTTGGACAGTGGGCCGGGCGCAGAGGGAGCTGATCACTAGGTCCGGGCACATTCAGACCCCTACTATCCATCGTATGCTATTACCAGGGGCTGCGCCACCGCTGGCTAAGCCACTCCAAGTGATGACTGCGCGCTCCTGTTTAGCGCGCATTCATAGGATGCATCGGGCTGCACCTCCGTACTCCCCGCTTCTGCCGCTAGTGGGGTTCCCTAAAGGCCGGGAATACTACACAGAGAGTACGCTACACATATGGACAGATTATGCCTTGACGGATGTAGGGACGCAGTATTTTAATGGCCAGCTGCAGACATTTGAGGAGCTTGTTAACGACTTCGAACTTCCCAGGGGACAGTTTCTATTGCACATACAGCTCCTAGAAGACTGCCGCAAACAATAGCACACGATTGACACGGAGCCCCCCACACATCTAGTAATCCATGTGATCCTGCAGATGGGTCCAGGGCAACACTTAGTCACCTGGATCTATAAAGCCATACATACACTCAAGCAGCACACACTGACCCCTCTCAGAGAACAATGGGAAACCGACTTTCGTGGGCCACTACATGACAGGGAATGGGCTAGAGCACTATAGTATACTAAAAAAGTATCCCACAACTACCGCTTCAAAAACATACAACTACACATTCTGCATAGGGCTTACCTCTCTCCTGAAAAACTTCAGAAGTACTTCCCGGACAGCTCCTTTGCCTGCCCTAGATGCCGGGAGCCCAATGCTTCCTTCTTACACATATTATGGGATTGTCCATCGCTTCATAATTACTGGCACACAATTCACACCGCCCTTCGAGAGTTCACAGGACTACGGAATCTTTATACTTGGGTGGCCAGTGCTCTGGGTATCCATAGGCGACACAAACACATGAGAGTAGAGAGACGATTCGCCTCCCTGGTACTCCTCCTGGCCAAGCGATGCATCACTATGCACTGGAAAGCCCCAGAGGGACCTCCCCTGGCGGCATGGGTGGGTGCAGTCAATAAGTGGGGTACGGCGGAAGAAGGCCTGCTCTGGGCGGAGGAAACCCAGGGAATCCGCAAACATCCAATTTCCATGCCCTAGGCCATGCTACTCCATTCCTTTGCGCAAGAAACAACAACAGTGGTGGGACCACGGTTGACAGGTTCCCCGGGGTCCCCAATAGCCCGCGAGACTACCCAGCCAGGGGCCCAGTTGCCTGACAGATCACAACGTCCGGACACGACTGACCCATCCCCACGCCTTTATGCGGATGGGGATCAGGGATCCCATTTATCACTCCCCCCAGCACCTGCGCATTCCCAGCAGGATACCCCACAATAGTACAGCTCTCCGGTGAATTCCAACGTGACACCATTATATGCGACACCGTGCACCCCCAGTTTTGTATATCCCCAGTTTGTTCAAGGTTAACACACAGCTGACATCCCATAACCCCTGCGACAACGTGCAAGGGAGGAATAGACACACCCCACAACCTCAGCAAGGTGCAGCGACCACCCTGCCGGCTTATTACCGATAATTGGACACAAACCTTTTGGATTGGTCGCCTGCCAAGAGACCGCGTGGGGGGCCTTTACACCCTAGGACTATACGCCCTAATGTCAATGTAGAGCACGATTATGCGATCCTGCTTGTAAGACAATAACACCTGGATTGAAATGTGTTGTATGCGCTAATAAATAAATGCCAATAAAAATGTTTAAAAAAAAAAAGTACCTCAGGACAGGTTAGAATTGGCTAATACAGCACTTACTGCTTGCAAATTAAGTGAGGACTCTGTGTTATGTGCACCCTCGTCTTGTTTCTCTCTTCAACACGTTACCAATGGACTCCATTACATGGAGATTTTTAATGAAAACATGTTTCAAGAATTGATTAAATACAGCCGTGACATTGAGAGTGAATTGGTCACTCATTTAGTGCAGTTGACCTTAGTACCTGAGTTCATACACTGTACTGCAGCATTTTTCACAGGAGCAGTGCCTGAATGGTACTCCTACAGGGCAGACAAACATTTGCACTGGACAATGGAGTTGCTTGAGCCCACATTATATGTAGGAAAAGAGGGGTGTGCAGTGAGCATTGAACTAGGACCACAGGAAATGAGATTATTTCAAGTGCCAGATTCTGAACCACATGTATCCACAGCTGTAGCACCAGGTTACTACCCTAAGGATTTGGACCCCATGGTCAAACGCCTTCAGAACTTACCTAGAACAAAGGATTTTACATTTCCTTTAGGAATGGTGTCTGTGTTAGGAGATGGGGAAGGGTGGTGTTGGGTGTTGTGTATGAACAAAAAGGACAGGACTGCCGTTTTTTACAAACTTGAAGGGCATATGGCTTTACAGCTGACTAAAAACAAAGTCCTAGAGCAAGTGAACTCAGAGGTCTGGGCAAAACACAAAAATGAGGCAGGATTATTGAAAACATGCCCTCCCCAAAAAGTGACACTTAAAGAGAATGCTGAATTACCTTATGTCCGTCAGTACAGGCTGTCACCTCAGGCTGAGGAGGGAATAAACCTGTGATTGAATCTCTCTTGCAACAAGGTATCATTAAGAAGGCATCCAGCCCCTGTAATAGTCTTATCATTCCATTACCCAACGGCAATACTGGGCAGTATAGGTTCATACAGGACTTACGACAGATAAACAACATTGTGGTTCCCTTAGCACCTGTTGTGCCTGACACCAATACTATATTATCTTCTATACCTGTAGAGGCAGAGTACTTTTCAGTCATTGATCTCTCCTCTGCATTTTTCAGTATTAGAGTCCATCCAGAGAGCGAGTACCTTTATGCTTTCACAGTGAAAGATACCCAATTTACGTTCAGAAGACTGTCACAAGGCTATACTGAGAGTCCCACGGTCTATGCGCAGGCAGTAAAGAGAGACCTGGATAGCCTACACCTGGAAGGAGGTAGCATCATCTTGCAGTACGCTGATGATCTACTCGTGGCATCTCCATCTCCATCACTTGAAGCCTGTGAAAAAGACCCTGTAGCGCTGCTGAATCACCTCCAGGAGAGAGGACACAAAGCTTATTTGTCAAATTTCCAGTGCTGCCAAAAAGAGGTGACTTACTTGGTGTCGCAGAGATGGTCGGAAGCAGAAGCGAGGAGGCTGTATGGGGTCAATAGTGAGAGGTTTTATTTGGGTATGAATACAAGTTGGTAAGGGAAAGAGAAACTTGTGAGTCTGAAATAAAAACAAAACAGTTTGTTGGCTCCAAAAAGGGTGTAGGAATGTCTTCGGTGTTGGGGTGGTGCCAGAGGTGAGTAGGTCTTCACTGTAGCTAAGAAACCTATTACGGGTTTCTTAGGTCTCCCGGGTCCCGGAGCAGCTTAAAATATAACAAGAGAAAAGGAGTGGTCAGACATAAGTCCTATACTGAAGGCCATCGTCACCAAAACCACATGAGGGGTGAGTATAGTTATTTAAAGTGCCGTCTTCGGGTGTTTATTAGGGGAGCTGGGTAAAGGTTGTGTTTTGTGCTCGGAAGGCAAGGCTCGGAGGGATTTAGGTGGGGTGCACGAGGATACCAAAAAGAAGGTGAGCACAGGGGTTTTTACAAACGACATGCCCCTCTTTTTTCCCCTTCCTCCCTGCCACCCATAACACACTCCCACCCCCTCCCTAAGCCCCCGTCACGTACCACTATGAGCCACAACTCTCTGGAGTTGAGGCGGCTCGAACGTCCTCCGGGACTCACCAATCTTTTGACCATGCCTCTGGACTGTCGTCTTCTGGTTCTCCTGCTCCGTGGTCCTCGCTGTCTTCGTTCCTCCTTTGGAAGTCCTTGGTTTCGGGTTTTCTGGTGTCCACGCTGTTCCTCGGTAAAGACTCGGCTAGATAATCTCCTTCCGGGATTTTCCTGGCTGGCGCCCCTTTCGTGTTGTTCTCGCGCTTTTTCTGCCTATCATGACCTTCCGAGAGCGTACCTGATTGTTCCGCTCGGGTTCCTGTCCCGCCTTCCTGCTGGCTGACAACATCCGGGTCATTTTCATCGTGCTGCGGGAGGAGGGAAGAAGTGTCCATTAGCGGCGCCGTTTTTAAAAGGTCTTCCTCTTTTGTAAGGTAAGGATTCCACAAACCGGGTTGCGGGATTTCTGTAACCTGGGTAGGTTCGGGCTCGGGGTCACCCTCACACCTGGGTTATGTGGTATCCAAAGGTACACGCCGCATATCACCTGACAGGATAAAAATGATTCAGGGCATGGAGCCTCCGTCCACCAACAAAGGAATGCTGTCATTCCTGGGGATGATGAACTACTGCCACCAGTGGATCCCTGAGTACAGATCCTATGATGCCATCCTGCGACAATGTACACTACAAGATGCTCCCAACAACATTGTATGGACTAATGAACTTGCAAACTGTTTTAAGAAACTGAAAGAGACTTTGTGTACTGCACCAGCCCTGGGGCTGCCTGATTACAAACTGCCCTTCCATCTCTATGTTTCAGAGCAAAATGGCATTGCAAATGGTGTGCTGACACAGTAGCATGGCTCTGGAAAAAGACCTGTGGCATACTACTCCATGACTTTGCCTGCAGCAGTAACTGGGCATCCAGCTTGCTTGAGAGCAGTGGCATCAGCAGCTGTGATGGTAGAGAGGACGGCTCCCATTGTGTTGGACTACCCTTGTATTCTTTATGTGCCACATTTGGTACAGTTGTTGTTGTCATCTGCAGCAACGTAACATTTTTCGGCGGGCAGGCAAACAGGTTATGAGGTCACTCTGTTGTCTAACACCAATATCACCATTAAAAGATGCCCACCTGTTAATTTGGCAACATTATTACCTCCACTAGGTGATTCAGATGAGACCCCTGACCATGACTGTGTTGAAGTTGTAGAGACATGCACCACACCCAGACCAGATTTGCAGCAAACACCATTAGAAAAAACTGACTGAGTGGTACACTGACGGTTCCTCCAGCAGACTAACAGACACGGATTACAGAGCAGGGTATGCTATAACAACAGTAGACACCATAGTTCAAAGTGCAGCCCTCTCCCTGGCACATCTACCCAGCAAGCCGAGCTGTATGCTGTAACAAGAGCATGCATCCTAGCTGAGGGGAAAGATGTTAATATGTACACTGATTCACGTTATGCCTTTGGAGTTGTCCATGATTTTGGCCAGCTGTGGCAGTATCGTGGTTTCATAACAGCAGCAGGACGCCCCATTTAAAATGGCCCTTTCTTAAAGAATTTGCTACAGGCAATACTACTGCCCAACAGAATAGCAGTAATAAAATTTGATACACATACAGGAGCTAATACTCAGATAGCCAGAGGTAACGCGATGGCTGACACAGCAGCAAAAAAGAGCATGTTATAGCCAGTACAGATGGTGCCTTCAATGGCAAAAAGTATTCCAAAAATACAGCTGATTCAGAGACAATTGTTGCTAGCTGATGTGAAAGAAGCACAATGGTCTGCACCTCCAGAGTAGGAAAGAGCGTGGATTGATGCTGGATGTGAGCCAAATGATTGTGGGTCCACCAGGATGGGAGGCCTGTGGCCCCACGCAGTATGTTCCTGCCCCTTACAAGGCTTGCCCATGGACCCACTCACATGGCTCAAGGAGGGATGAATGCTTTAATTAGACAAGAATGGTTTGCACCAGGGATAACAGCTTTCACTGCAGTATTCTGCTCCCAATGTCTTGTCTGTGCCCAACATGCTAAAGGTCGGTCCCCCGCTACCCATGATCACTTGCCAGCACCAGAGGGTCCCTTTACCAACCTTCAAATAGACTTCGCCAACATGCCCCCAGTGAATGGATTCAAATATTTGCTGGTATGTGTGGATCAATTTTCAAAATGGGTGGAGGCGTTTGCCACTAGGAAGAATGATGCAGCAACTGTTGTGCGATGCTTGATGAAAGATATAATACCCCGGTTAGGGGTCCCCCAGAGCAGAAACAGTGACAGGGGGTGAATTTGTTGCTGCCATTGTGGAAAAGATATGTGACTGTTTGGGAATACAGTGGAAACTGCATGCCCCTTACCACCCACCAAGTTCAGGCCAGGTTGAGAGAATGAACTCCACAATAAAACATAAATTAGCCAAAACAACTAATGCAACATGCCTGAAATGGCCAGATGCGCTGCCTTTAGTGCTGCATGCCATAAGAGCGACACCATCTAGAACAACTCTCTTGTCCCCCCCCAAGAGGTATTGATGGGGCGGCCTATGTCGGTGGGGTTGAGATTGCCTCTCACAGCATCCCAAGAAGCACTGCTGTGGACGGATGAGCAGATTTCTGACTATGCTGTACAATTGTCAGTGGTATTGAGGCATCACCACCTCCAGGTGAAGGAAGCTCTGCCCCATCCTTCCTTAGAAAAAACACACCCTTTTAAACCTGGCTACATGGTCATGGTGAGAAAAATAAAAAATGTTTCTCTTACTTCTAGGTGGACTGGACCCCACGTTGTGCTCCTGGTTACCAGAACATCACTAAAGGTGCAGGAACGTCCCGAGTGGCTGCACGAAACATGATGCAGGGCAGTACCAACAACGCCTGAGGCAGAGTCACCTTTAACAGATGAGCAACGGCCACAAGTGGAGCAGCGCGAAACACAGGACAAGGGGGAGACAGACCAGACCTTTCCTAACAACAACGCTTAGGGTCCTTCATCAAGTGTCCCAGGAACGGTGACACCAACTGATGCTGTTGAGTGAAACACGCAGGGCAGGTCTGTGAAACCGCCCCTGAACAAGACGACTACGGACCAGGAGAAGAAGCAGATGACAGCGTGCCACAAGAACTTTCATTATTGACACTTACAGAAAGTACCCTGGAACTGAAACAGAAAGGCACTGCCTAACAACATTTTAAATTCTGAAAGTGACATTTACCACTGTCCAGAAAATGCATTGCATTATGCTAACAATATTTTTTAGTACCTTAATTATGTGTGTGCTACCTATACTGCAACAACCTGCTGGCCATCCCCTCATTGCAGTACATGAGAAAGTTGCCCAGGCTTTAGGTCTTCAAAATTGCTGGATTTGTAGAGAATTTTCCAGACACCCCTGCGACCCTATTGGCCTTTATGAAACACCTGTGCCTATACAAAATTATGCGCAAGGAATAGGATGCCTCATATCCAATGTAACCTGGGATTGCGGAGAAGGAAGGATTGGATAGTACCCACCTTGTACCATACTGCCAAATATTCAAGCCCAATACCAAGTGTCTCCTACAGTAGAATACAAAGACAAGGAAAAAGCACTTCCTGTATGTTTAAAGCATCATGTTTCAGGATATAACCCAGCTTCGCGATACTTAGGACATTTAAAAAGTAGCCAGTGTCCTAACATATTAGAATTTGATAATATCACAGGGAATTGGAACATAAAGAAGTGGGAACTGGACAGCTAAGGTACGAGGAAAACAAGTAAACTATACTTTGCATTACTGGAACATCACTGTAGATGGAGAGACACTATTAATAACACCTGATGGTCTTCTATATGATCCATTTATTGAGCAAAAGAATAAGCATGCTAGGGCACCAAATGTGATTTCTAAAATATTAGAATACCCCTTATGGTCAGCTCTCTGCTCATACATGGCACCATGGGCAAATGTTACACTTATAAATTCTTCATGGATTGATTCCAAATGGTGTGATCAATTCCAAAACACTTTCCCTGAAGGGGTAGGCCTTCCGCTCAGTAAATATCACACATTAGACACACAGTTACAGGGCGGAATGTATTTTGTTTGTGGCACTAAAGCATACAAGGTGCTTCCCCGGCACTGGGAAGGCATGTGTGCTATTTTTTATCTTACACCAAACATTTCAGTCGTGTCACACATTGCAGCCCATGAGCCACTAACTTTGGGGAGTTTTGCTCATAGATATAATAGAGATATACATGCACCTATTCTGGAAACTAGACAGGGTCTATTCTTTGAACTAATGCATATAATTATCCCTGGATATGGGGTATATGATTTAGAATTGGCTCAAGTTAATATGTCTGCTGAGCTAGCTGTGCATTCAATGCAACAAGAGATGCACTTCAACAATTGCAGATGGAAATTAACTCAGTAGCTGCCATGACTATTCAACACCGAATTGCACTTGACCTCCTGACACTACAACAAGGATGACTGTGCGTTTTATTAAATTCCTCTTGCTGTTATTTTTTAAACTACAGTGGAAACATAGCAAGGGATGTGGCACAAATTAAGAATGCAGTTGAAATATTCCGTGGAGCAGGGAAAATTACAGATTCTGATGACTGGTCCTGGCTATGGTCATGGCTACCAACAGGATGGTTAAAGCACTTACTGTTAGCACTACTGGGTATCTTTTTAACAATAGTGATATTTTTGTGTTATCTTCAGTGTTGCTGCTCCATGGTACAGCAATGGTGTAGTAAAAGCATCCATTCAATTTCCGCAGTTAAAATTCTACCTCCTACAGAGCAGGAGCTGGCCTACAAATATCTCAAATACAACAGGATGTAGTGAAAGCACACAAAGAAACATTTCAATTAATGGCTATAGAGATATAATATAAAAACATTGAGTATTAGAATATAATTTTATCTATATTGAAAAATGAATACCTCTTGGATGGGTCTATACCAATATATGCATGTTATTTAAACACTGTGTAATGCTAGTCAAAGATAAATACTTTTTCGATATTTCCACCATATGTATATATTCATATTTTTCTTACAATGGTATTTGATATTGCTATCAAAAAGGAGGGATATTGTGAGGAAAAATATATATCTATATGTTTGCATCAGCCAAATAAGTTAATCAATCCCATATTCTCCTCCACACTATCTCAGACCCACTGAGATAACTAGGCCTGCTCTGACCAAACTAATCGCTCTGTGCTCCTGAACACCCCTCCCCTTACAGATCTATTAAAGCTTGACCCCATGCCCTGTATTGCCCTCTTTGACACGTCATAGGTTAACAGCTGTGAAAAGCCTCTGAATCTTGCAGGTTGGATTTAATTTGCTTTCTGGTCCCTTGTGCCCTTATATTGCTCTATGTCCTGGGCCTGCATGACACTTCTATTTGTATATGTACAACCGTATTTGGCCTTGTCCACATCTTATGATTTTACTGATGACTGCACTTTCTGCCCTATATATTCTCCTGTAACTATCTATGAGGAGCAGAAGAAGCTTGTTTCAAGACGTGACACTGCGTCTGCATTCTGCCTTGGCATGCCAAGAAACGGAAAAAGGTGCAAGAAGATTTCCTGTGTTTTGTGGCAGCTGGGGTCTATTTGCTTTGCGTCGCTCTGACGAGGGTTAGAGGATTTATTGTCCAACTTAATGAATTTATTACCCAACAGCGTGTGCCCATTTCCCTTGCGGGAGCGAGCAGGAACCATCTGCTAATTACAAACCGATGGTTTCAAAGCTCGCTCCCGCAAGGGAATCGCCAAACGTGCATGCTTTGCCATTGAAAGCAATGCAACGCGTGCACGTTTTTGGGCCAAAAACTGAATCGATTCCTAAAGGTCTCCTCCTATGCACCGCGCATGCTGAGCATGTGCGCTGCATAGGTGAGACCTAAAAAGGGTGTAAGTTTTAACCGTCTATATAATATCGTTGTGAGACAATATAATGTATTTGAGGGACACTTTATTGCAAGATGAACAAATCCCTTGTCCGTTATTATATAAATGGTTCACATTACCCTCTGTTCTCCCATTTAATTCACATAAAACTGATTGTTGTCCAGTTTCGAATGCAGAATTTGCCACTTCTTTTCTCAGCTTGTCCTGAGCATTATCCTGATTCTGTCATTTAAGCCCTGCCCCCATTGATTAACATGTTAACCACGCCCCTTTGTGTAGTGTCTTGGTGTGTACACGTTCTAGTGTTCCTGTGTAATGTAACACACTATACACCCACCCACCACAGACGTCATGGTGTCACATGACGCTGCCAATAAAAGAGGCTGAGCGCACGTGCTCACGACCTTTCCTATCACTCATTCCTGGTGTCCGTGTCATCCTTGCTGCGCCCATCATGAGGGCCCAGGGCCCATACCTTCAATCATTACAATGGCGACGAGGTCGGTAGTGCAACCCATGCGTGCCACTACCCTACACTGGGGAAAGGGGGGAGAGAGTGCCCGCCTGAAGGGCACCCCCTGCAGCAAGGCACAGCGAGCCCAGAAGCCGGTGAGCACGTCGGAGCCCAGCAGCCACCAAGAGGCGAACAGCTAGCCGGCCGAAGCCACCCGCGTCAGCCGCCACCAACGTGCCAGCGGGAATGAGCGGACCGCCCAGAGCCCACCTGAGACGGCCGCCAAGCAAAAACCCCGCCAAAGAGGAGCAAGGGCCGGGCGGAGTCCACCCGCCGCGACAGCGACGCAGCTTCTGGCCCGCCGGCCGAAGGTGAGCCCCAGGGGCGAAGCGCTAATAAATAAACTGTGCCATTCATAAGCAGCACCAGCGGAGCCTACCCGCGGCCTGCCCGAGTCATCCCTTGCCCCTGCCGCGCGTGTAACGGAAGCGGCGGGGCCCAGAGCAAGCCACGGCGTGAAGGGGAAGGCGGCCGGACCCGAAGTTTATCAATACCAACGAGGGGGAGGGAGCGGAGTAGCTAACCGCCTCCCGACCCCCCTCGCGACGTGGTCCGGACCCAGCGGAGCCCACCCGCGACCGGTTGGCGGTGCCTCCACCGAAGGAAGACTCAGCAGCGCCAGCGGAGCCCACCCGCGACCTGCTGGCGGCACCCCCGGCGAAGAAGAGACTAAGCAGCGCCAGCGGAGCCCACCCGCGGCCCGCCGGTAGCGCCCAGAGAAGGACGGTCACTGCAGAGCCAGCGGAGCCCACCCGCGGCCTGCGAGAAGCAAGGCAAGTCTCCGCCGCGCAGCGTGGTGTGTAGAAGCCGCAGCGGCGGGAGACCGGCGAAAGTGGGGCCAGCGGACCAAGAGCTTCCGTGAACACAGAGCCGGCGGGGCCCAACCGCGGCCTGCCTCGGGCGTCCCTCGCCAGGGAGGAGTGACCGAAGCGACGAGCTCCCCCACCGAAGTGAAACAACTTCTTCCCCGCCGCGTGAGTACTGCCGAGGCGGCTGCGGACGGGGAGAGAGAGCGAGGGAGAAGCAAGCGTCTGCAAGCGGCCAGCGCCGCCAAGAGCAAGAAGCGCCCCCCTCCTCGTGTGCTCCGTGTGAGGAGCGGAGTGCACGGGAGCAGGAGAGAAGTAAGCGCCTGCACGAGGCCAGCGCCGCCGTCAGCGTAAGAGCCCCCTCATTGAGTGCTCCGTGAGTGGCAGAGTGCCGGCAAAGCGGTCACACCGCCAGAAGTACTTAAGCCCCACTGGGACACTTAAACAAGAGGAACCACAGATGCACCTACAAAGACTGCCAAATCTGCCCCCAGCATCAAAGCTGCACAACACAAAGGGACATAACAGGCTTTAGCAATGTCTGCCTGACTGTAGCACATGTATAATTCGATACATGTCTGGAACATTAAAAGCAAAGGAAATCTACTCACCCATTCTCAGCAGCAGCTCCACTGAAGCAGTAGAGTGCACACCGGGGAAAGACTAGTCAGGCTGCTCAAAAGATCCAGCAACACTGCCACCCAGTGGCCAAAAGCATTAGTGCACCAACATCCTCCAGCACTGAAACAAGCATTGTCAACGCAAAAGAAGTTAACACCATCTAGAGGCAACAGGCGGAGTAGCGCCCCAAGGAAAAGCATCTTAACTCCCAAATCCGGAAAGCGCACTCTGCGCAGAAGACGCCCACACGCACCAGCACGGAGTCGGCAGCTGCCACTTCCGAAGCGACGTGGGAAGAGGCACGAATGCCTCACGTAACATCAACACCTCACCAAGCATCCATGCAAGGACTAAACGTAGGGAGAAAACGACTGCCAAGCACTGGAGGAACGATCAGGGAATAAGACTGCCGAGATCAGAAGACTGAGAGGGCAGTGACTCCTAGTGGCCACAGGAGATCACCGCAGCATCAACTACTCCCGCCAACGGTGCGAAGCAGCAAACTTCTGACGCCAGCCAAAGCAGCAAGTACCCCACGGTCCAAAGCAGCAGAAGACCACTAAGCGTGGCACCCTGCCCCCACGAGATGGAAGAAGGGCACAGGTAACGCCACAGTGCAGAACAGTTACCGAAGAAGACCACTAAGTGTGGCACCCCGCCCCCACGAGATGGAAGAAGGGCACAGGTAACGCCACAGTGCAGAACAGTTACCGAAGAAGACCACTAAGCGTGGCACCCCCAGAAACGATCCACAGAAAGATCGCGTACCAAGTATGACCCGCGACGGGTCCCCTAAACTACACCAGAAAGTCCGACAGGACGACTGAAGAAACCTGCTAAAACATCAGCAGGAGCAGACCGCCAAATGGTCCAGGACGTTCGACCTAGCCAAGGTCTCGGAACACCATCTCACGAACGTCACCAACAAGAATCTAGAGTAGAAGGTTCGCGACACCAACTCAGGAAGCTGAGGCAGAAGGAGGAAGTGTTCCAGTCGGGGACACACCAGGATCACACATGCAGCGGGCGCGCCCTGCATGGAGGAGCCAGGTCAGGAGAGAAGATGCAAGATCGGACCGAGTGATGTCGCGAAACAGGAAGGAAGAAGAGGAGAGATCCGAGTGGCACGCTTGCCACTGGGAAAAGAAAGGAAGAAGAGGTGTGGCACGTCTGCCACTGCGAAAAGAAAGGAGAGCGGTGTGGCATATCTGCCACTGTGAAACTGCTACTGCGAAAAGAAAGGAAGAAGATGTGTGGCACGTCTGCCACTGCGAAAAGAAAGGAAGAAGAGGAGAGACCTGTGTGGCACGTCTGCCACTGCGAAAAGAAAGGAAGAAGAGGAGAGAGCGGTGTGGCATGTCTGCCACTGTGAAACTGCCACTGCGAAAAGAAAGGAGAGCGGTGTGGCATATCTGCCACTGTGAAACTGCCACTGCGAAAAGAAAGGAAGAAGAGGAGAGAGCGGTGTGGCATGTCTGCCACTGTGGAACAGAAAGGAAGAAGAGGAGAGATCTGAGTGGCACCTCCGCCACCGTGATAATCTAGGAAGAATATCCACGTGGCCGTTGCCACAGTTAAGAATGGAAGGAGGTTATTCCATGTGGCCATTGCCACAGTTGAAGAGCAGAGAAGAAGTACATCCACCTGGCCGTTGCCACAGTTAGGACTAAAGAAGGTAAAGGTGTCAGAGCAAAATAGGTCCCCACTGTTAGTCCGAGGCCGAACTGGTACGTGACCATCCATTACATGGCGAGCTGCAAGAACTTCAACAGCACCTGTTACCACGGAAGCCAACAACACAAGGACTGTGAGGAAAAAGGGGCTACCCAGTCGTCCACAGACTGTTTCCACCCAGCATCTCCAACCTGTGCCAGAGTGGACGAAAGTTCCCCGAGACAGACTGAATTCCACCTGCCCTTTCCCAAGCTGCGGCGGATAGAAAAGCTTGATGGAACTGAACACTTCACTGCATCCTGAGATAAGTTGATTCCCCAAATGTGAATTATCAAGTTGAGTTTTTTCATTGATTAAAAAGGGGAGTGATGTAGTGTCTTGGTGTGTACACGTTCTAGTGTTCCTGTGTAATGTAACACACTATACACCCACCCACCACAGACGTCATGGTGTCACATGACGCTGCCAATAAAAGAGGCTGAGCGCACGTGCTCACGACCTTTCCTATCACTCATTCCTGGTGTCCGTGTCATCCTTGCTGCGCCCATCATGAGGGCCCAGGGCCCATACCTTCAATCATTACACTTTGTTTGCCATGTTAGCCCCCCAAGTTGACCTAGTTGAGCCCCTTCTGAAAAATTGGCATCTAAGCATTAGCACTCTACTTGTATAGAATTCTGTGGTCCAAGTGAAGGCTCTGAGTCACTGGCTCTGACAGCGCAGACATCTTCATGCTGTCTATCGCAAACATGCCAACATTTCAGAAGAGGAAAGTGGGATACTTTAAAATAACAATCGGCACTTTCAGGCGGGAGACGCCTGAATCGAGTCTATTGCCATGAATGCTGTCAGAGATAGTCGGGTGGATAACCTTAGGTGAACCTTAAAGTGCACTGGATTCGACGCATCCCATCGCAAAATTACTGCGGAACTGATGCTCGCAGCTCGACTTCGGCTTGTGATGAATAAATCCCCCGTTCCAAAATGGCCACAATTCTTGTCTCTTATCGCTGTCAATGCTCCCGGAGTCTCGCGCGTCCTCTCTGGTCTGCGCTTTGTACTCGCTTGCGACTGTTTGCTGTTTCTATGGAGACGCTGGGAGCAGCCCTAGAGAGAGAGAGCGCAAGCATGGCGAGTAGACCGGGCAAAAGGGAATCAAGAACCAAGACTCCACCGGGTATATATGGTTTGGGTTATACTGTGTACTGCTGATGAAGAGCGTGATAGAACAACATACTGAGTTTTGAGGCTGCCCCATTGCCTTCCTCTGGCATAACGGACAATGAGTGCTAGTTTTCTAATATCTCATGAATAAATTGCTCTGTATGTTTATTCTATGTACATAGAAGCTCTTGGGATTACATTTTAAAAAGGAAAAGCAAGACTAAAAATACTGGTTTCCGAAGGAAAGCAAACAATGACAAAGTCAGTAGGGCGGTTTTATTTTTCGTAGTATATTTCTTAATTGATTGGCGCGTATTGACTAGAACGTTGGTGAACGCGAGAATGAGCCAACGGTTGGAAGACTTGATAGCCGAGTGAGTGCAGAAATGATTATGTAGATAGATGCATAAATGGAAAAGTGCATGGGAGTATAAGCACTAGCAGGTGTTTTCAGTGTGTGGACTGATAAATGAGGGAGTACATTGATGGATAGATGGATAACTAAGAATGGGTGTATGGATGGATGGGTACTGTGCCTATGAACTTGTCTTCCATGAATAGAACAGATGTAGAGGACATTTGTTTGTTGCCCATCGCGGAATGTTCCAACGTGCCACCCACAGCTTTACACGCCTATAATTGGTAGCTCATACAAACAGAAGCGTACAATATGCCAATAATTGCCACCCTGATACATAGATCTACATGCCTAAAATCGGTACTATCATGAATGACAGGGTCAACTTTATTTCAGGGATAGGCACCATTATGTTTAGCCAGAATATGCTCAGAATTACAACCGGTATACAGTGCCAACGTCCTGCCTTGGCAGGGATAAACAAAATCGCGATGTCCAGATTTTGGCAAGAATTAACCCAGGACCAGCATTATGCCTGTCATGGGCTGCATCATACTTAAGTTTCCCAAAATATGCGAAGAATTATTACTGTCATGCCAAGTTCAGTATTTTGTGAGACACAGTATGCCAAGATTTACCAACATTATATCATGGGCAGCAATGTGTTAGGGGCGGACCACCATCTACTAATATGTGTGATGGTCTGGCAGGGGGCACCGGATGCCATGCGTAGCCTCATATAAGAGTGAGCAGAGTTGTGTGTGATACTGCCAGACTGAGTGCTCCCAAGGCTGAGAGCCTTAGAGTTCGAGTGTCAGTGATAGGGCAGCCTCATACATTCAAGCCTTGGTACAGGTATGGTGTAATTCAGTCAGTGCCAGAAGATACACTTGAGGCTGCTGACTGGCAGAGACTTTGTCCCTTCTGACTAAAACTTTGTGCGCAAATAGTCCACTCACTATAATCACAATTAAGAGACACTCCATTAATCACATATTGATAGACAGTGCTTTTCAGTGTGAAATAATGGACTCTTCAGGGAAATTGCATATCATAGAAAGAAAACAAATAGGATTCCCCTTTATATGGAAACTCTTCCGCATACTGTACCCATGAACTGACTGTATAATTGTTTATTTTGATTATAAAGCAACCAGAAAACTCAGACGCTTCTATGCACATAGGCAAATAGATACAATACATAACAACATGACAGTGGTAACAGTGAGTTAATTTAACTCTTGGAAGGTGATATAAGTTACACAAATCAGGGTGGTGGCACTTCTTCGGGCTCTCGTGGGATGCAAAACCACTAGCCAGTGCTACAGTGCAGTATTTCAGGTTTATTTTACCTCTCTCTAAGTTTAGTCCAGAGTATTGCTTCATGCCAGACTACCCAGGGATATTGACACAAGTAAATACAACAGGCATCAATAGAGAATTTCACAATTAAAGTCTTTTCAGCTTCTCATTTACTGAATGCATCTCTTCCCTTTTTAGCCTGGTTTGAGTAATAAGGAAACTCTTCACTAAATGACCATTCCTTCGCCGAGAAAAGAACATATCAGCTTCCTTGTTAGTGCCGTATCCTTTTGCAGACTTTTTCCCCCTCCTTTTACTGTGTGTTCCCTGTCGCGAGAAGAGAGAACAAGTCCTCCACCAGATCAGTTACATATCTTCTCAGATTAATTCATTCTGCTAACATAGCGACAGGCCCAACAAGTCTGCTCCTTATGATTTTTCCACCTCTCTCTCCACCGATTGGACTAGTCTCCTCTCTCACTCTAGTATGTCTGCTAAGGTGAAATGGTTGTTTTGTTACTTGGGATTTCTCCCACTTCATAATCTGATTGCTCTTTTGGCGGTTTGACATGTTGGCCTGCTTGGAAGTTTGGGATGGTGGATCCTCTCACTGACTGCTTCAGATAAGGCTTCAGATAAGGCAGGCTGACTCACTAGCCAACCAACATAAATCCAACTGACCTGTCACAGGAATCCGTTTGCCTATAGCTGATGGTGCTCCAGTTGTACATCTCCGTGCATGCAAGGAATCTGAAGGTCTTTGTGGCCTTTCCAAGAGCTCTGCTCCTGGTAATGAGGAAAGGGCTCACCCCTGTTCCTTCTCTGAACTTCCTCCTTCCCCGCGCCAGCAATCACTTAGTCCTGAAGGACACTGATATCTACCCTCATATGCACCCTGACAGCTCCATTTGAAGCAGCAGTGACAAATTGCCATAAACAACGGGGTTCTGATACTGCATCCTGCGATAACCCATGGCATGGTTGTGTTACAGATTTCAAGCTACATAGTTAAATAGACTAAATATGTCAGGGTGAATATATGCATAGATTAATTAGTAGTAATTGGGTAGTTGAAAGTACAGTGACTGTGGTCAGTCATTAGTGGGAATGAATACATCGTACCTAAGAGGCATAATTGGGAAACATCATTCACCACGCAGTCTTTACAACAACCAGCCTCTACAACGAGGTTGGTACCCCACATGCAAAGTTACCCCGCTTACTTTAGCACGCAAGTTGTTACAGTGACTTGCTGTAGGGGTCGCGTTGTTGGGCTCATGTTGAATTTAAGTCCAACACCTACCGTACTGTTGCGTAGACTGATGTTGCAATAGTAATTTATACTATTCCAAAGTCCAGCGCCCCCTAAAGCAACCATTTGCTTTAGGGGACGCTGGACTTTGTAACAACTTGAGTGCTAAAGTAGCTCGTGGTAACATTGCCCACGGGGCACTGACAGCATGGTAAGGGTGTGTGGGGTAAATGCCTGCGGGGTTCGGTCATACATACGGCATAAATAGATTGTGTATTATATACCAGAGAGTGATATATTAGATACCTGACAGCAAACTTGAGGGAATTAGAAGGGGGGGGCGAGGGTGATACCTAATATGGTGGTAAAAAAGATGGGTCTTAAATTTATGCGAGTGATCCTGTTGGGGCTTAAAAGTCCTCTACCTTGTAATACATGTCTTGATCCCTAACGCAGATTTTTGTTGGCGGATGCCTCTGACAAACAAGCTGGAGCTGTGGTAGCTCAAGTGAATGACAAAGGTACAGAGTGTCCGGCAGCCTTTATTAGTAAGAGATAACTACCTAGATAACAGAAGTGGGCAGCTATTGACTGCTTTGCTATAGTGTGGGCCGGGCATAAATTTCACCCATATTTGTTTGGCACTAAGTTTGTGGTGCAAACAGATCATAAGTCACTTAAATGGTTGATTTTTATGAAGAGAGAGAATCCCCAGGTGTTGTGATGATCTATTTCGGGGCAAGGTTTAGAATTTGTCGTGGTGCACAGAACCGGTTTGAGCCATGGGAAAGCTGGTGGACTTTCCTGATGGTTTTACCAATTCAACCACCCAGCCTCTCCATCTTAGGAGTTGGTTTGGGGTTTTCATATTGTAAACTAGAAAGGGCATCTGTTTGAATGGAAAAGTTCTCTGCATGATAATGGACAGACACCCCTGCCCTGAGTGCCCAACTGTACTGATGTCTGGATATCTAATGGAGATTTTTGTTGTCATAGGCAAACACAGATCATGCGTGTGTGCCATGACATAGGCCTGTCTCACAGATTGCGGTCTTGTTGGACTGGAAGGGGCACCCAAAGCGCTTACCTCATAGTGATGGAAGGCTACCCCTTTACCAGCAGTTAAGCAGCACGAGCGCGGTTGTAGCAACCTAATGTTGTGTAGTGATCAGCAGGAGTGAACAGGTCTTTATTAACCAGCACAGTATCGGGTGGAAAATATCCAGGAAGTGCACCTACCTTGACGTAAATTTGACTACAAGGGGTCACTCCCAGCCCCTTGCTATTTCCAGCAATCCGTTTGATGAAATTCGATTACGGAGTGTTTGCTTAAATAGGGTATCCCTGATTTGGAAGGATTATATTCCACAGATACCAGAAGTAGGATTAGAGGGTACCTCTTTTTTGGATCCGAAGGGTCCTGATGAATGCTGCAGTGACCCGTCACTGTGGGCACGACTTATACAGCAGAAACAAGTTGACCGAGGGGTGAAGGAATTTCAATTCTCTCCTTTCACTCCCATCCTTCGTCGAATTCAGAGTCTCTCACAACACTGTGTGGCAACTTCAAAAGTCAGTATCATTGTTTGGAGAAAACATCTAATCTTCTAAGCTGGTAAAGAATTTGTCTACTACTGTAGGTGAAAGTTGGACTATCTCGTTAAACAGATCAATAGCACATAGATGCGAAACATCACCATCAGCATCAGTCGCATTAGCAATGTTTGAAGTAGATGGTACCTGTGCGCCTGTTGCACCACGTATCTGACCGTCAGCATGTTGCATCTAAGAGATCTCAATGAATGCCGTCATCAGGATTGATAGCCGCTGGGGACAACACAGTGCATGAGCCGTTACTGGTCCAAGCAAAGTATCAACTTCGTTGGCAGGACTGATGGGCGAGTCAGACAGATGTCTAGCACGCATTCTTCTCCACATAGCAGGCATCGCAGAACAGATAAGATGCAATCTTGCCAGATTGGTCTGAATGATAGAAACAATGTGGTATTCAAATCTCTCAAACGAGTAAGTCCCAGAATCTGTATTATGCGCTCACGACACTTCATTGCCAGGAGGGTATTCTCCAAGGTGATCTGGGTGTCGATGGTGACTTGACTTGCCATATGGGAGCAGATGGAGCACGAAGTTTGGAAAAATGCCTAGGACTGCTTCAAAGGGTGCTAACAGTCCCGAAAAAGCTGTCTTAAATACATGTACAATACCACTGTATCAGACATGTTTAAGATATGACCTAGCATTTCTGAGAAATGTATAGGGCAATTTGTGGATAAAAGGGCATGTATCTCTGCAGAAGTCCTTGCAACTTGCAGATCATACGTCTCTCTGGACGAGGTCAGTGGCACAGTTTTTTGTAAAAGAATGGCTTTCATTCTGCTTAAATTATCAGTTTGTATAGAAGAGATGTTCAGTGAAGGCCATAACGGCGACTCCCCATCTGTCTTGGTTTTAGGAAACAATGCTTGCATACAGCAAGTGGCCCTGGCTGACACACTTACAAGATAGGGTATTCCTGGCAACATGCCACAGCAGCTGTGATCATTCAACATAATATAACTTCCATTAGAAAGATGCCTAAAAATTGGATCAATCACTGCAGCTGGAGAACCTTGCAGGTGGCAGGATAAGTTGTTCGAGGAACCATCGCAGGCCCTGTGTAAGTTAATACCCTGACATAAGAGTGAACCGCTTAGTGTGTTTTCACAATTTGTACCACTAAGAAACACTTCTTTTCCCCCACTACAACATCTGTGTGTATAAGGCAAATCCCAGGATGTCTTGATGTATTCTTTACCCAACCTTTCATATTCGCCTGCTGGTATATGTTTTAAGCAATACTGAAAATGAAAAATTGTAACAGGCAGAGTGATTGTACCGTGTATTATGCATTCTGTTGCTGGTTTCTCAGAAACAGCTAATGGTCATCTTTCCAGTTTTTCAATGCTCAGCAACATATAGTCTGCTCCTCTAGGTGCCAAAGTGATTTGTTTATCTGTACGGTTAAATTCAGAAAACAATGACGTGGTGTTGATTAGACGCCATGGCACATAGCCAGAATGAAGGGTTTGTAACGTCCAGCCTAAAAGCATTATAGATTGCAATTGTGACTGACCATGTTGCAACATGACCAAGTTCTGTTCCATTATGTCTATGGCAGAGGATACTATGTTGCCCAAAGAATATGTTCTGTTTGACAGAGTCGATAACCCATTGTCAACTACAGAGAGAGATTTCTCTAAATTAATACAATCAATTTTGCGTATTCGTTCTGCAGTCTCTGCTTGCGTAATTGTCCAAGCCTCATTATGAATAGCATAGATAACGGCGTGTATAAAATGTTTATGATGCGGTTTGTTTGGTCCTTGTAAGAAGTTCCTCAAATCAACGCCATCTTTAAGTAAAGATAAGCGTTGTTTTACTTCTTTTAGTGTAGATTTATGTAGCCACTCAAGGCACAGTTTTCCTACACTGTATGATATTACTATCCCTGGATGTTGTCTCTGGACATATCATGGATCTGGCCTAGTGAATGTGAACCCTTGTGTTTTATTCAGGAATCTATCTTGACAGTTGTTTGTGTCTGTGGGCCAGATTAACCATTTGTTCCAATCTGGATCTGTTCTGTTTACGTCGACCACCCCCTCAGTAGTGTTCTTACTATCAGGTGTAGGTGTAGGTATGGATGGTTTGTTTAAATCTTTTATCTTAGCTAAGCCAAGACAAGATGTCTGTTGAACAGTGTAATTTCAAAACATTATGTGTTCAGGGATGATGCAGGCTCTAAATAAAGCTTCTAGTCCCTGCCCCTTCCAGTCTTTTGTACCCCAGACAGTTTTTGTCTCAATGTTGTCTTTCCAAAAGTCAAAGCCTAAAGTAGACAATTGAGCATAAAAGGCCGCAGAATAAATTTGCTTTGTGTTTGTCAGCATGCTTTTCGTTCCTGTCTTATTTGTAAATGATTCCGGATTCGAAAAATTAAAACCTGAAAAGTATGGAAATTTGTCATAAAATGTTTTCGAGCTGCCCTTTGGTGGCGTTGGACAATGTTCCCATTGATTATAAGTATAGACATTTCTAGGATTTGCAGATTTGTGCAAAAAATGATGACCACAGTGATTATAACAGTACATTTGTTCATAATCTGATGAACCTTCTAAGTATTCATGATTTGTTAATTTTGCAGACATTTCTAAGTCTGACATCATATTATTAACAGTCTCAAAGTCCCAATCATCAGAAAAGGTACTAGATGAAACAAAGTCACTCAAGGAAACCTTGAATTGGTGTGGAATTTTCAACAGCTCTGCAGGACCAAAGATGTCATAATCAATTCTGTCCCAAGCTATACCACCAGGTATAGGAACGGCTGTGATATTCACTGATGACAAGTCTCTTTGTTCATGATGAGATGATTTGTGTGGCTTGAGGAGCAAGAAGTTGTTCTTACTTGCTGTGTCCTTTTTACTATATCTTCCATTTATCCGCATTCCCAAAGTAATTACCATAGTCAACCAAAGTAGAAGAAAAAGTACACCCAACACAATCCAAAGTTCAATCCATGGTGAAACCAGATACGTCTTTGCCAGTTGATGAAAAAGTTCTGTTGTTTGTTCTTTAAAAGTTCTTTTAGCTGGCGTTGTTTCAGGCTCGCTGGGATACTCAAGAACGTATCAAAGTTAATAAAATAGCCAGAAGCAGTTCTGTCAATTGTAGGGATTGCAGCAGGATTAGTTGAAATCGTTGGAACTACTTGATCACTTGTCATATTAGTATAGTCAGATGCTATTTCATTGTAGACAGGCGTTTCTTGACGAACTGTTATTTGGGTTTTAAGAGGCACAAGTTCCATGGCTTTGTTGAATAAAAATGGAAATGGAAGGGATTTTCAAACGCCCTAGACCAAAGCACACCAACTTGTCTTAAAAAGAAAGAAGCATACTACAAAACCTGGCCAATAATTCCCAGGTTACAATCAGACAAGCGGATAAGGGGGGTGCATTAGTTGTGATGGACACAACGTTTTATGAACAGAGTGTAGATACCCATGTCAACGATACTAATACATACACAGTCATGACCTCAGACCCAACGAAAGAATTCATCAAAATCCTGAACACCACAATTGAAACAGCCATGAATTTAGGAACCATCGGTCTGAAAGAGAGAGAGTACTTAACGAAGGCCAATCCAAATATACCATATATATATATGATTCCTAAAATTCATAAGAACGCAACAACACCACCCTTACGACCCATTGTATCAACTATTGGATCAATATATGAACCCGTGGGGAAATATATTGATAGACACTTGCAAAACATTGTTCAAAATAGCAGCACTTACATAAAGGACACAACTCATTTTCTAAATATACTCGAAGACGAAAAAGACAAATTTACCAGTGACATGCTTATGGCAAGCATAGATGTGAAGTCGTTTTACACTTCTATACCTCATGATTTGGGTATATCAGCGGTAGAAAGTTTTTTAGTCAATGAGGACAAACCTGAAAACTTGAAAGTGTTTATAATGGATTTGTTACATTTCACGTTGTATCACAGCTATTTTAAGTGGAAAGACAAATTTTATATACAGGCCTCTGGTACATCTATGGGCAATTGCGCAGCTCCCAGCTACGCGAGCACCTTTATGCACAGGTTTGAGATTGACCACATACTCAATAACGAACAATGGCAGGAGAATTTAATTATCTATAAGAGATACATCGACGATATTTTTGTTCTATGGAAAGGGAATCAAGATAGCCTAGAACAGGCTCTAAAGAGTTTAAACCAGGCTAATGAAAGGATTCAGTTTACCTTCACTATTAACAAAAAAGAATTATCATTTTTGGATGTACTGATAAACAACAACGATGGAGTGATCACTACTAGCGTATTTTCCAAACCAACTGACAGAAACAATTTACTGCACTACAACAGCTTCCATCAAAACTCACTCAAACATCATTTACCATTTTCTCAGTTGCTGAGAATAAAAAGAATAGCATCAACCGATGAACTGTATCAGAAGCACAAAAGGGAAACATTGGACAAATTTAAGAAGCGGGGATATCCTGACACCATCCTGGAATCAGCCGCGGAGAGAGCAGACAAACTCCAAAGAAGACACTTACTCACACAAAAAACTAAAGAAGAGGAGCAGAGAATGGTATTCGTGTCAAAGTTTTCCACAAGAAGTGGAGAAATCAAAAGAAGTATCAAAAAGCATTGGCCACTTTTAACCCTTGAGGATGATTTCAAAGGAATTTTCAAGAAACCTCCCATTTTCGCCTATGAAAGAACTAAAAACGTGAAAGAACTGATTAGACAAACATCTAAACAAACGGTAATGACCTACAAAGGCACTTTACCCTGCCACAACTGTGGCAACTGCTCAGCAATAATAAAAAGCAACATCATCAATCACCCTACAAAAGGAACACCCATAAAGTTGAAAGTGACAGGCACATGCGATTCAAGTAACTTAATTTACATGTTAAGATGCCCGTGCGGGATGTCATACGTGGGTATAACCCAACGCAAACTAAAAACCAGAATAATCGAACATAAAAGCAACATTCGATTAAACAACCAAAAATCACCTATTGCCATGCATTTTAACAAAGCAAATCATAATGTGAGTCAACTTCGATTTTGCATTTTGGAAAATGTGCCAATTTTGCCAGGAAGAGACAATAACAGCCATCTCTTAAGGAGAGAAACATTTTGGATAAACTTCCTCAACACGATGAATCCATCTGGACTCAATGAAAAATTAGATTTTAATTGCTTCTTATAAATCTGTTTTTTATAATTTTGATTATCAAGCTTGATGTAAGTACGCACGTGAATTGTCACAATCATGTTGCTATTACATATGACCTAATGTACTGTACGTACTTCACTTGATTTGTGTTTTGATTGCCTATAAGTTGGATATGAATTAACATCACAGTAAGTATCATAGAAGTCACTTTAGACCCCCAACAAACATTTACACCAGGAGCAGTTCGTTTAAAACTGCATTCCGATCTCACACTTTTCTGACATAAAGTGATTTTTTAAGTCGACCGAGTCCCTCGTTTATTTACCTTTAGAACACCCAAGCACAACCAGGACGCCAGTCCCTCGTTTCTTTTTGTACCTCCGGCATTTAACACGATGCGTTTTCCGGTCACATGATCGGGGCTTGCAAACAGCTCAGCAAACCCGCGGGCTATCGGAAAGACGGGAACATACCGATATACATCAACCGACAACCACAGGTAAAACGCTGTTCCAGCGTCATTCGACTCTGTTATACAGATCGTTGTTGAGCTCAACTCGTACTAAAAGTTCATGAACCTTGACGGTTATTCATTGGTTTTTTAGATCGTGGTTTCACGTTTTTTTCATCGTTTTGAAAACTCATGACAATTGCGCAAAGGTTAGTTTCACCATCCCCATCAAGCACGTTTTTAGGACAACAGGGATATAAGGTCTTTATTACATTTTACCATACATCAGCTGGTTACACGACAGGAAAATGGGATATAAGGCAAAGGTTGCACTTAACAACACATTGTGACACATGGAATGCGGGGTCTAAAACTATGTGAAAACTATGCGTATAAAATTGTAGCAAGAGTGAATGTATACCAGTTTACTAAACTACTACATATTAACTGTTTCAGACAAGGAATTCCCTGAAGAAGGGCTTTGTGCTTGAAATGCATTGGGAACTAAAAATGCATGAACAATTGTATGAAAACAATACAAGATACAGAAAGTATGATCATTGAAAATACTGAAAATACCTGAAAAGAAAAATTTTTATGAAGCAAACAAATTAACGTGGATTTATTACTTAAGGAAAATTGAAAGGAGTGCGAGGCAGGAGTGATTCTTGATTGTCAGGAACCACACAGGCTACACATAATGATGTCTTCGCCATGTGGGCACTCCCTGACAAATTTAGGTGGCCAGTCTTTTTCAGCTAGAAGAATGTCATAACCCTTAGAGAGCTTTTCCCAAAAGTGTGCTCTTATTTTTCTAGTTATGTCCCCCTCCATCCGGAGCATTACTTCATATAACTTATGGGATACATTAACCCTGGTATCTGCAGTTTCAACTTGGATGTACTCATTCAAGGCTACTGTCTCCAGATGATCCTTCAAATCTTGCGAGCTACGGTTACTTCTGCTGCCCTGTCCAACATTGTCTGAGCCCACTCCCCGTTCATGAGTTGTGTCCTCAAGATCCTCCGCATGTCTGATTTTTAGACCTGCTACCTTCTTTTTGGTCAATTGAGTTTTCTTATTTTTTGTTACGTGTTGATCGTCTTTGGACTTCACACGTTCTTCCTTGTGTTCTGACCGTCCTCTTCTTACCGATTTCTGTGAGGAAGTCTGAAAGGTACGAGAGGAACGTGTATCAGTATCTTAATATCTATCAGGTTTTCTCAAATTATCTCTATTCCTGAAGTCATACCTCCTTTCAGAGGACTCCTTTTGAGGAGACCTACCCCTGGAATGAAAACGTTTCTCTTTAGAAGTTTGTTTAGTGTTCTCCCACTTCTTTTTAGGAAGAGTAAGAGTGTTTTTAATAAAGACCTTTTCAGGACTTTCAGTCAGTTGGGGTTTCACTGGTTTACCACCCAAACTTTCTCTACCTAGTTCTTCATAGGATTTTTCAATTATTCTGGCCAGTTCACATGGTTTCTCAGTTACATCAAATTCTCTTAGCTTTGGGCGGATTACCACGGATGCTGCCTCACCTTTAATATTAGCTAATATTATTGTTGAGATCTGTTTGAAATCCTTCAGTAATTTCATACCTAGATTTAAAGCAGGCTCTGCCTCATATTAATTTTGAATCTGTTTCAAGACGTCTGGTATTACCGCCATAGACGGAACACCATGTGTTTTAGTGTCGATTGCAGCAAAGACTGTACCCCAAGTGTCGCAGTACTCCAGGTGTGGTGCGATCCCCATTGGTAAACAGATTGTCAGAATTTTTTTTTGTATTTTTTTTTTTGAAAACCTTTATTGTTACACCAAAAGAATACAGATACGGGCCTACAACCCTCCGGGCCGGCCGCTAGTTAGATGCAGAGCAATTCAAATCAAGTATGACGAAACCCATCCGCCCGCATTCCGGAACCATAGCAAAAGTCAGAATATGATATTATCGTTGAGCATGCCCAGTGAAAACCGGGATTCGAAAGGATTCCATTTTATGATATAGAATTAAGGATCAGACAACCAACAGTCGAACGAAGTCATACGTAAGGTTAGCCATGGAGCAGGATATCCAAAGTTCGAGCCAATTAATCAAAAGGATGACATAAAACGATATAAATCAGGATAAACAAGCAAATACTCCCGCAGCGCCACCCCACCTCCCTCCCACAGAATCGAAGAATACTATTGGCATATATAGGCGTACAATTCAGAAAAACCCCTCCTAACAGCACAGAATGTGACCCACTACGTACTCCAGAGAGAGAAGAAGTTAAGAAAGCTACGAAAAGAAAGAAAGAAAGAAAAAAAGGAGGCCATAGAAACAAGGAGATACAATAAGAAAATCCCCCAAACCCCCACCCCGCACACTTGAGAAGGCTATGGCCTACCCCCCCCCCCCAAATAGCGTGCCTGTCGCCCCATTAACAACTAAAACCCCAACAGATAGGAAAGTATGGAGGAGGACCTTCGAGACGGCCCCCGGCCCCCCCCCCCCCCCACCCCGTGCACGACAAACGGCCCCAGGTCCGATTCCAGTGAAACCCGGGGAACATCAGTAGCCAATGGCGCCTTTGTGACAATATATCAGAATGCAATCGTCGCTATCACTGGCCGAGCGTCCATCCCTTGAAATCTAAACAGATTCACCCCTGACCTGCTCTATCCCACCTACCAACACATGTACGTTGAGCAAGCACCGCACTCTTCAATATAGCGCTCACTAACGATCCAAATAAACAAAGCAAAAGTCTCTCCTCGTGGGACCGGGGCAGCCAAAAGCCATACGAACACAGAGTCTGGAAATCAAATCCTCTTAGTACAGCCCAAACAGACAAATTCCAGTCAGGATACAGCCGAGCCAGCATGGGAGAGCAAATCTCACCACCGAGCCGCAAAAGACATGACGGCTGGGTAGTCAAAGGCACTGTTCGGCAGCGATGTTCCGTCCGCAGGGCCGACCTGAGTCCCGACAAGTCACGTGCACAACTGATTGAGCTAAGCATAGCTATCGTAAAAGCCAGGTCTTCCAGCGTCGCCACGGTCCCTGATGTAGCCAAATCCTTCTGCTCGGATATAGAGACGGGTGCAGCAGCACATACGCGAGGGCAGTCCAAGCTCATGGGTCCCGGTGCAACCAAGATGGCGTCCAGCTTCTTTCCCAGTTCTCGGGCTCCCACCTCCAAAGCATTGCGGAGGGAGCCGAAAGCGACAAGGACAGCACGGATCGAGGGCTCTGCCCCGAGTGTCTGAGCCGCTGCGTCCCCCCATACAGCAACTTCAGTGCAGGGCAGAGGACCACAAATCAGGATGTCACTCTCCAGACCAATCGATCCGGCCCCCTCCAGCACAGCGGTGCGACGAGTCCGAGCAGCACACAAAGGAGCACCAGGGTCCATGTTGCACCCCCGAAAGGTAGTAGAGCAAGGACAAGAAGCACCAGGAGAACAGCACAGACTGGGGCCAAGGTGCACTAGCAAAGTCTTCACCACTTCACCGGGAAGCACCCGCAAATATCGGGAAGACACGGGCAATGGCCGAGCTGCGCACGTACGAGGGACTCAGATATGGTGGGGTCCCTACAAGCACACAATGCTCGGTACACACATCGAATTGTCCGCAGGATGGGCTAGAAAACGGCCGCCGAAAATTAGCACAGCCGGGTTTCCAATGCCGACCGGTCAGCTCCTCCCAGTCCCCAGCGTCCGATGTTGCAGCAGTAATGGCCGGCCGTCCTCTCACGCCGCTCCCCGGCCCCTAGACCACGGAGGCCGCAGACTGCAGGGGGAAGGTTCTATGGTTCCAAAACTCGCTGGGACCACGGAAGCACACCGCCAGCGACAGCATCTCGTCACATACACGAATACACAGCGCCGGCTCAGGATATAGGTCAGGATGTAGGCACAGGGCGTGGAGGTTCACGGAGCCGGGAGCCTAAGCGGCCATCGCGGTCGCTGGCTTGGCTCCTCCCCCAGATTGTCAGAACTCTGTGTTTCTCATGAGGGGTAGTATCAGGAAATACTGCCTCGATTTGAGTACATTTTTGAGCTTTGGTTGTTCCTCTTCTTTGTAGAAGTGAAACACATGTGTTACTGGATTTGCTTCAGGGAACATAATCCATGCATAGAATACCTCTGTCTGTCGATATTCATGTGCCTCTATGACAAAAATTACCCTACCACCTCTTGATGATAGGCCATTTGTTATAAGTTTTATAGTGATGGTTTTCCTTACATTTTCTGGTATGATTATTGCATCCGCGTCTGCTTCATTAAAGCCTGTAACGTCAAGACCTGGTAGGGCTGCATCTGCTGCAGCTCCGCCGGTTGCGTTATTGTCGCCGTTTTTCGCCATTGTTTAATGAAAGTTGCAGAGCAAGTTTCAAGGAAACAAAGATAAGGTGCACAATATTTTGGAACACTGTATCCTTCAACGTTGAACAAACCAAAAACTAATACATAGGATTTTCATCCTACTCCGTTATGTCGGATATTTTATCCTTTTACCCACTCCAGACGTCTATTGGAGTATTTACGGGAAAAGGGGTCTCTGAGAAAAGCACGACTAAGTTACTTTAGTATCTAACGTTAAATTAGTGTTTAACCGAATGTTGGGCGCCATGTAGTGTAGTTCTTATATTCCCAATAGGCTCTGCACATTGGAATAATATATCCTATAGTTTAGACGTAGGACTGAGGTCGACTAGGTCTCTATCGAATATATTAAACTTAATAGTGAGTGCCAGCTAGCTCAGAGGTCACTAGAAACTTTCTCGAATTCACAAAAAGGAATTCGTTTCTGACAACCGCATAAACATGACAACTTTGTTTCCCAAGAATAAGAAATATATCTCTAGAGTCGCGGAAAAAAATAGATTAGAATTTCACTCAGTTAATCGTGCATGCTTCGTTTCCACAGAGGTAAAGAGAAATAGAGAGACAGGCGTTTTCAATAAAAGGATTTATTGAACAGTCTTCTTTCTCATGCAAAATAAATGAACTGCTACAATCGTAATGCAGGTTGCAAAGTATAATGCGTACAGCGAAAACAATATTATAAAATAATACTGTAAGAGCATTGTATGGTTTCTAAGCCATAAAAATACATACATAAGTAACAATGACTAAAATACTCAACTGGTGCTTCTAAAATACGCCTACCCCAATGTACCTAACCTAAGTCTAGTACGAGGGAGGACTCGATTTCCCAACACCCCGCATGGGGAGCTTGGAAACACTGGAGCTGGATTCTTAGCGAGAGAAAGGCAGCCTCTCGATCAGTGCATCAGCTGGAGGGTCGGCTTCCTTCAGCACTTGCTGTAGTGAGCTGCGTCAGGCAAGTAGATAGTCGAACTGCTCCGAACCACCGTGTCTTACTGTAGCAAGTGAAGGCATATTTATACCTTGAAGGTGTCTAGTTTGGTCGGTCATGATAACGTCAGGAAAGAACCCCTAGGGAATAGTAGTTCTTTGCAAAGTACATGAGTTCTTGGACAAATCAATATTCAGGCAAGGGAAGGTCCCTGACTTCTTAAGCCAATTTTCCAAGAAATCATTGTGACCTTTGGTATGTGTAGAAGTAGCCATGCCTGTATATAGTCTGCATGGGCTATGTCTAAATAAGGGAATGATTTCTATGCCTATATTAGGGCAATGTGAATTGTACCTATATAAGGGCATGAATCGAGAAAATTCACTCGGAGCCTAAAACGCCACACAACACTGGGTGTATGTATGCCTGCTAAAGGTACAATGCAAGGATATATATGCCTATGCGTGCTACAGTATCTGAAGGATGTAGTGCTGTGTAGTTCGTGCAGGTATGTGTACCTATGAGTGGTACAATAAATAAAGAGACAGTGAGTGCATGTTAAATACATATGCTGGATGTATGTGTGCCTATGAGTGTTACAGTACAAAAACGTTTCAGTGCTGGGCAGTGTGCACATGTTAAATTCATATGCTGGATGTATGTGTGCTTATTAGTGGTAGAGTACGTGGAGGATACAGCACTGTGTAGTGCATGTATGCTTTGTACATGCACTGGGTGTACGTGTGCCTGCGAATGGTGCAATACATGGAGTGCCCTGGATTCCATTTTGGGATAACCCGGCCTGAGTAGTGAAACCTGAAGAGGAAGTAGAGAGATCCCGCAAACAGATTTGTGTATTGCTTCTTTCCTGTAAGCTGAGTGGGGCACAAACTAGGGAGGGGAGAGTCAGGCTTCCCCTGATCACTTCAAGGGGTGCTCTTTGATTAAATGTCTATCTTCATGTAACGTAACTGGTGCTATGTAAAGCGCTCTGATACCTGATTCGGTTCGGGTCTAGTTCGCGCTATATAAAAAAAAAACTTTAAAAAACAAGGAAGGGGCTAGGGCACATCTCAGGAAGGAGATGGGGCTGATAAGAGAATCATAAAGAGCAGAGCTGGGGGTCCTGGGCTAACCTTTTGATGCACATATCACTGTGGCTGGCATCCAGTTATGAACTCTAGTCACTCCCATGATCTGTGTTGAGGGACTATCAGTTATGAAGACAGTTCTGCTGTGACAGACTGCTTTTCAAGAGGTTGAGGGAGCAGAGAGCAGACACTTCAAAGGAAGCAGAACCCCAACATAAAACTTCAAAGACACAGACCCTAATTCGCATTTGGTGTCTGGAAATGGACGTTTGAGAAGGGACGTTTGAGACCCCAAAAATTGTCATATGCTTAGCAACCAGCCAGGCTGTGTGAGATGGGGAGGCAGACAGGCTGAGTGAGGAGGCGAAGTGCTGCAAAACGTCTGCCTGTGACCAGGATTGGGGGCCAAGACCTTCTAGTCTCCCTGCTGGGTGAGGGACAGCACCAGTGCCTGGTGGCTTGCCAAAACCAATGTGCCCTTTGTGTAAGAGTAGAGAATTGGCATGAGCGAGGTCCAGTAGGGAGCCCTGTCGAGTGGACTAATTGTACGCGGTGTGAGGAAACAGCTGCTGCACCCATCGGGTTGTCGCCCATGTGGAGGACAAAGTCTGCCACCCCCGTAAGCCAAGGGAGCGCTGCCGTGGAAAAGACTGCACTGCGGTAAAGGCCCTAGCCTTGTGTGGTAGCGGACAGCGATCCTGTGTGCCAGGAGGGGCCATCATAGAAAAGACTGTCTTGTGGTAAGGGCCGTGGCCTTGCGCAGTAGCTGACATTGACGCCATATGCCAAAAGGGCCATTATGAAGGAGTTCACCATGCCGATCAGGCAGGAGCCCATGTGCTGCGAGATGCAGTGTCCGTGTGTGCCAGAGGGAGTCATCGGGAGCATCAAATACTGCCACCTGATCTGCCTTCGCCTGCTAGAGAAGTGAAGTCGTAGTGGAAGCACGTACACACCATTACTCAGGTGTGGGACCCAAGACAGGATCATCACAATCACTGTTCCAAACACACACCCTTACACGGTACAACAAGCAAGCTTTTAAGCATCCCATTTAAGTGTAGGTAGCTAGCAGAATATAAATGTCGAAATACAATTTGGCAGCTTTGGCACTAGTAATTCAAAGTTCACCATTCTAAGGAGTTGTTTACAGTGTGTTCACATGGGAACCAGGTCACCATGAATGTACTCGAACAACCCGGCCCCCACTATTCCAGTTACAAAGCTCACTTTCTGCCAAACCCCAAAGCCCGAGTTCCTCACCGACCTCATCCAACCTGCATGAACATATGATTTGATAAAGTGGACCCACTGAGAGTAAATGTCACAGTCGCTGTTGCGGACGTATATTTCCAGCTGTTTAAGGAGAAATTCAATAATTTATGTAATGTAGTTTTAAAACAAATGCAGATATACATTTGAAAGCCTAATATTTCAGCAAGAAGGTTAATATTTGAAATAAATTTGCTTCTGCAAAACCAGTGCCAAATATTGATTACAAGTCACACACTATGCACGTTTGGAAAACAAAAAAGCTTCTTTGCACTACATTTAGACACTCACACTTACCTCATCTAAATCTTGCCCGTTCGTTTCCCTCTTGCCTCCTGGATTTTTGAAGACGAATTTTCAGAGCGTCGGCTGAAACAGCTGAGAGCTTCACAGAGTACCAACACAGAGAGAATCAAGGATTGAATCCCGGTCTTCCGATGCGTCCATTGTTTGGGCAGCGTTGCTGTCCCGAGGGCGCAGGAGTAGCAAGCGGGAAGATAATGATTGGGGGACAGGACAGGAAAAAATATAACAGCCATTTGTTTACATTTTGCTGTTTGGAAACATCCATCAGCTAGTAGTTGAACAAGATAAGAATATTATTTACAGGCCTGTTCACAGCTTCCCTGGTTAATCAATAGACGGGAGAGGAAGTGGTGTAACGGCTAAAGCGCATCACTTTGATGCTGGGGAACCAGGTTCTAGTTTCGGTGGGAGTCTAAACATCTGGGCAAGATAGCCCAAGTTGCAAAAACAAATTAAATAAATAAAAAGAGTGTGTCGAAACTAAACATAAGGTCAATGGGGAAAGGATCCATGTAGCAGAGGTAGTCACCATGGCGGCAGCAAAACAGCCAAAAGGTGGGACAAATGTAAACATTTACCAACAGCAAAGGAATTTCAAAAGCCAGAGGAAACAACCAATGAGAAGCGCTGGGCGTGCTTAAAGCCCATATAGTGAATACAAAGACAGCAAATGCGCGCTGCCTAGGCTGGAGCTAAAAAAAGTCTCCCAGATGCATTTTTCATTAGATGTAAATGTAAATGTATGTAAATGTATAGGCATTTATATAGCGCACTACTTACCCGTAGGGTCCCAAGGCGCTTCGACCGCTGCGAAACCCTTCCTGGCTTCCCTGAGAGATGGTCCCTTAATGGGTATCTCCAGGGTGAGACCAGGCATCCCCGGCGGTCTGGTGGGGCCGTTAGTGAAGATGAGGCCAGCTAATGCCCAGAGTTGCCGAGTGTGAACGCTGATCAGAGTGGGCACCGAGGCGAGAGAATTATCGAGTCCGCTGACCCTGGTCCAGAAACCTGCTGCGCCGGGAATCGAACCCTGGTCCCGGGCCGTCCTCTGTTCTCGGGTCTGCCGCCTCTAACCAGTGAGCCACACTAGATGGAGTGTTTTGATTTGGTAGCAAGGTAACCAGAGGTCCAACAAGTTCCCATTGTGTAGTCATACATTCACCAATGCCCCCAACATCAAATGAGGGGAAATAAAGGGGGCTTTTTTCTTTGTTGATTTGATTGAATAAGGTTTTTGCTCCGTTGTCCCCTAATCATATCAGGATGAGGTGCATGTCCCATAATTTCCAGGTTTCAAATTTTTTATTTTGATGGTAACTAGATCGCCAAAATTTATAGTATAGGGTGGCAATGATTATGAGCAAGTCTTTTGGTTCAAGGAAGATGACATATTTCTGGTTGATGTAATTTTAAGGTATTATTATCCATCAATGATTCATTTCTTTTGAGACATTTGCTTATGGTTTTATATTGTAGGGGCACCCTGTGATTGTACAATCATTTGATTAAAATTGGTAGTGGTGGCAAGGAACAGGTCCATTAAGGTTTTATTGATATATTGATGGGGAGGATAAAGGGGATTCCTGTGAGAGTATTCTGAATATCCCCAAGGAAAAGTACTGCTTCAAACACCATGAATGACAGTTACATTAACCAGTGAGTTGATCACCGTGTGAATAACTGTGACAAATACCAACGACAAAGGGGGATTGACATTTTACCCTCCTCTCTACATAAGGGTTGAATAAGTTCTGCAGGAAAATTGACCACAGAGACAGAGGTTAAGCTAGTATCAACAAACAACAGGGCTCATGACAATCATGCACATCAGGGACTGGTGTAGGTCCATGTCCTGAAAATGGACACATGTTAGCCAACATCTTACAAATAGGTGCTAGTAAGTTTACCACACTTGTATCAGGCAATTCTGTCTGACTTTAGTCTCTGGTACTGAGCATGCAAGCCTGTCCTAGATACATTGGCATGGGAGTGCACCCATGAATGCCTACTTTAGAGCAGGGTCTAATGATGTATTTTAATGCACCTTTGCCAACTACCTTCTTAATTCGTCCACAGAATAGGTCATTTTTTTCTGCTTCTAGCTAAATTCATACAGCAGCCTGTGCAATATTTTGAGGTGTTGATCATCAAAGTACTTCACCTCAGGGTCCTATGAAGCAGACAGTCCGAGGGGTGGCCATGGTCAAACTAAGAAAAATTGTTTTAAAGTTTCTCTAAACAGGCTCAGGAATTGATCAATTCTCATGTTCCTTGGAAGATTGCACTAAGATGTAGGAGCATTGAAACAAAAGCGAGATCGGAGACAAACAGAATATTTCCCCCCTACTAAAAAGAATTCCGGCTGCAAGAAAGTATTTTGCTAATGTAAGGCCCTTCTTACATTAGAAACGCAATGTTTTTTTTTACTTGAGCCAAGAATAAGTCTCAATGCAGCATACTATTCCAGCTACACTCGTTTACCAGAATCTACTTGTCGCACACCAGACAATGTATCCATCTTTTTGATTTCACCAAGGAAATGGATATGTGTATGCAGAGGCAAGTTGCAGCTTTGACGTAGTAGCTAAGATCTACATATAAGCATCAGAATACTTCAAATAAATCCTTAGTAAATGACATTGCCTTCCTGCGCTTGAATCAACTTGTGTTTTGAGGGTCTTCCTCTGCAGTATGTAAGTATTTAGTGTGAAAGAGTAAAGTGTTTTTTGTCAGTCACCAGGCACAGTATAAATGCATGTGCAAGAAGAAAGTCAGTGGGGCATATCGGTGAATGATTTGCAATAGTCTTGTTACCTTGTTGGTCCTCTGTTCATTATCATATTGTGTTTTCTTTAATGAGAATAGAGGAGCAACAATCAACAGAGTAATGGTTATAGATTGGCATTGCTTACGTCGAGTTGACATACCTGTGACATTTAAACTTTGCTTCAGCCTTGTGTTTTTTAGAATCACATGCAACCATAGAGGACACAGTGAAATATACTAGGGGACAATGTATGTACTTTGTTCCTCACACGGATGTTAACATAATGGTGAAGATATAATTTTAAATAATGGATATTTATTGTTACATGAATAATGTTTCCATTTTTTTCCGAGCTTGTATAGAAGTATTTCTTGAATGTGATGGTGGCGGGGCATTACTGCACGTTCATTTGCAAGGTGAGTAGTGCTTGTTAATGCTTATGATGGGGCTACTGGCAGGAGTGTAACAAGCCCCTGCAGCCCCTGCTCTGCAGGTAGGCCCCAACCTCTTCAGGAGCCCCCAACCTCTTCAGGAGCCCCCAAATCCTTTAGGGGTCCCCTAACCAGGCCAAAGGTAATACATATCTTTGAGATATGTGAGAGTCAAGGGCCCTTCTTCATATTCTGCAGGGGAGGCCCTTCATTTTCCATTATTCCACTGGATACTGGCACTCATTGGTTGACCATGAGATTACTAGGGGTGGGCGATAAATTCCGTTCTGCTGGTGGAGTTGACCACTTTTTACAGCCATATTCTGCCAATGCCATGCAGTGGAGTTTTTTCTCGCTTCTGGCTCTTCAACGGTAACTTGGCGAGTGAGAATTGGCATCTCCTGGTGCAATTTTCAGGCGCTAGAAGTGCACCCGGTGAGATTTTCCAGTGCGGGCTGGCACATCCGTTCGTGGTGAGGAAGCTGGTGCTCAAGTAGAAAACCTACTCAAGCGGCAGCAAAACCAATTCAAGAAGCAGCACCCTCTGGCACACTGCATTGAGCCGATTTGTCAACACGGAACAAGATCCCAGGGCTAAAAACGAGCATGAGTAGCTCGACTTGCTGATTTCTGCCTGTTTGCGGAACTCCGTGGAATCTCGTGGAGTTTTCATGTAGCTCTGTGGAGTGAAATGCAGTGAGTTCCGCCCACCTCTAGAGATTGCAGCAGTAGCTGCAGCGCTGACACTTTTAACTCATTCCAGTGACCTTTCACCACACCAATGCTAATTTCAGTGCACATGCTGTCAGTCATGCATGTCAACAGCTCCCTCTAGTGACTTGGTAAGGTCACTGTGTTAGTGTTAGACTTGGCTTTTTCAGCGGATGCCGTGACGCCATCACCGATGCCGCTGCCTGCACCTTGACATGTGGACACTGCTCGTGGAGAACACATAGCACTGTCCCACTTCGCACCGCAGTTCTGGTCTCAATGACGATGACGCTCCAAGCTGACATCGACGCCGCTGACTGAACCATGGTTTGGGGACACCACTCGAAGATTATTTGACGCACTGCCGCATCCACCACCCCAGCCTTGCCCTACCAATACCAGCTCCATGGACTCAAGATTGTCAACTGAAGCTGCTGCCTGCACTGTGACCTGTGGGCCCGCACACTGCATTGCCCCATCTGGCACCGCAGCCTTGGGTCTACTAACGACAGCGCGTCAGCTATGATGACAGCGCTGCTTGCACCGTGACCTGTCAGCATCACAAGAAGCACCGCCCACTTCGCACACTGCTCTCATCGGGGTTGCTTGATGGCCATCGCCGAGCCGGTGCTTTCACTGCAACTTGAGGGTACCACATGTCGCACCACCCTGCTTCACACCGCAGCCCCGACACCTGCCGGAGTTTCTGACTTCGAATTCATGGAGTTCGACCTGCAACACGTGTGACTTCAAGGGCCCGACGACTCCTGCACCGACTTCCGTAACCAACGCCTTTTCACGCCACTACTCCGGAGCTCACCACATGGTTCGACGCCCTGAATCTCAAAAGGTACTGTTTTACGGGTCTCACTGACACTGTAGCATGCCAGCGACTCCGCCACAGACCAGAACTGTTGGATTTGTTTGTTCACGATGCAGTGATAGCCCCGGATGGAGCTATCGACCTCAAGGAACTGTATATAAAACATATTTTTGCATTATTTTTATTTTGATAACTGTATGTTGGATTTTTATAGCTTTTTTCTTGTTTTACACAGATAAATATTGGATATTTATTTAAAACTGGTGAGGTGTCCTTTTGTAGTGTTTTCACTGTATTACTACACTGTATTACTATTTGTTATGTGCAAATACTGTACACATGGTCTCTGAAATAAGTCTGATTGCTCGTGCCAAGCTACCAAGGGGGTGAGCAGGGGTTATTTTAGATGTGTAATTAGCTTAGCCTCACTAGAGTGGTGGATTCTGCCTGGCTTAGGTGCAACCCTAGCCAACCAGAAAACCCATTTCTAACAGTTAGTTAATAGACAATGTCAAAGCCTGACTATTTTCAAAATTTTAGATTGTTTCAGTGTTAAGTGACTAGAATCTGTGACTGACCTCGAAAGTCGGGGTGAAAGATAACCGTATCAGTATTTGATTCTATACCAATATTAAGGAGTAGTATATGCCATATACTAAGAACAGCAATTTGTACTAGAGCTAATATTGTCACCAGAGTTCTCCTTATTGTCGCTTTACTTCTTGTAACTCCTTAATTTTAACTTCCATTGGTGGTGCCAGAATGACACACTACACTAGCGGGCGGAATCCGCATTTGACCGTCTTACAAACGTTGTAACATAAGATAACATACCAGATGCATTATTAGCAATAATATACTGGCAGTAGACCCAAACTGTACAGTGTAAAAATGGATGTGACTAGCTTCTGATCTATCAGAATATTGTCAACCTTGTAGGTCATTAGGACCCAGATCCAGTGTTTAATTTGAGCAAGTGATTGCTGGTGTTGACCACTGGCACTCAATTTCGGGGACCTGCACTTATTTTACTTCATCAGACATTTCCCAAAAGCAAGATAGGGAAAAAACACACACTGGAAAGGAAGAGGAAGAGAAAGACAATAGAAAACATTACCTAGGGAGAAAGAAGGGACCTGCAAGAGAGAGATAGATAAAAGGTCAGGGAGTGTCTGGTTGTGGATTGAAGAGGCATAAGGTGTATTCAGGACTACGCAGCCTTGGTATCTGATAGAGGCTTCTTTGCAGATTCCTTAACATAGGCTATTCTCCAGGCATCAGAATGGTTACAGATTTTTTTTTTTTTTAATATTCTTACCCGCTAGTGGGTGGTATCGTTTGGCTCCGCATGGTGTCGTCGGTGCCAGAAGTGATGTGCAGTGTGCCTTTTATAAGCTCCATTCTAGGGCGCTGACCTCAGTTTCTTCTTTTCCGTGCCATCAGAATGGATCTGAACGAGTTCCCTTCAGTAATTATTTGACTGGCTTTTTCAGACATTTTGTCAAAGCCGGCTAGTTTGCCTTGTTTTTCTTCTCTTTGTTTTCAGATGTCCTCGAAGAAACCTACTGGGTTCAAGCCTTGTGGTGCCTGTCACAAACAGAGGTCAAAACAGCAGTGCAATCCTTAGTCATATCCAGACTGGAGTACAGAGACCTGAGAAGACTTTGGGCAGCATTTCCAGCACCCCCAAAAAGAATGTGTTGCTCTCTACTGAAGAAGGATAACTATCCTGAAACTCTTGTCTAGAGATACACAACACTGGCTGCACCAAGAAGGGTGAAAAACTAAAGCCTGAAACCAAATTAAGTGTTGTCATGAACTGCATTTACTATGATACCTCAGGGCAAACTGAGTGCTGGGCTGTGAGGCAGTGTGTGCCCACCCTCCTTCTGTTTGAAAAGGCTCCCTTGAGCTAATGAGCTGACAGGCTCTGGTTGATGCACCTGCACCCAGAGAGTGGTACAGAGACCTGAGAAGACTTTGGGCAGCATTTCCAGCACCCCCAAAAAGAATGTGTTGCTCTCTACTGAAGAAGGATAACTATCCTGAAACTCTTGTCTAGAGATACACAACACTGGCTGCACCAAGAAGGGTGAAAAACTAAAGCCTGATACCAAATTAAGTGTTGTCATGAACTGCATTTACTATGATACCTCAGGGCAAACTGAGTGCTGGGCTGTGAGGCAGTGTGTGCCCACCCTCCTTCTGTTTGAAAAGGCTCCCTTGAGCTAATGAGCTGACAGGCTCTGGTTGATGCACCTGCACCCAGAGAGTGGTACAGAGACCTGAGAAGACTTTGGGCAGCATTTCCAGCACCCCCAAAAAGAATGTGTTGCTCTCTACTGAAGAAGGATAACTATCCTGAAACTCTTGTCTAGAGATACACAACACTGGCTGCACCAAGAAGGGTGAAAAACTAAAGCCTGATACCAAATTAAGTGTTGTCATGAACTGCATTTACTATGATACCTCAGGGCAAACTGAGTGCTGGGCTGTGAGGCAGTGTGTGCCCACCCTCCTTCTGTTTGAAAAGGCTCCCTTGAGCTATTGAGCTGACAGGCTCTGGTTGATGCACCTGCACCCAGAGAGTGGTACAGAGACCTGAGAAGACTTTGGGCAGCATTTCCAGCACCCCCAAAAAGAATGTGTTGCTCTCTACTGAAGAAGGAAAACTATCCTGAAACACCTGTCTAGAGATATACAGCACTGGCTGCACTAACAAGGGTGAAAAACTATAACCTGACACCGAATTAAGTGTTATCATGCACTGCATTTACTATAATGCATTGGGGCAAACTGAGTGCTGGGATGTGAGGCAGTTCGCGCCCAACCTCCTTCTGGAGTACAGGTGTGCAACATTATCAGGGCTGTCTAAAGCAAGAACTGTTCCACTCAAGGCTTCTCTTAACACTGATGGTAGGCTGATTACAGGATTAAGATGCTGCAACCACATCACTCCTGGGTTCAAATCACTACACTAGCTCCCTTTCGAGGCCAAGATTTAACTGGAGATAGCTTGTAAGACACACAAAGCCCTACTCCACAATGTTCCCATATACCCGGCCCAGAAGCACCCAATTTCAGGAATCAGAAAATATTCTATGGAGTGTGGGCTGTATGCTACTTAAACCCCTGAAGTTTAGAAAAAAGAAGACTCATGACTGCACATTGTCTGGGGCAGCACCAAGAATCTGGAACTCTCTCCCAGCTAAGGCGCGGGCTAACCCTTCTTCCTCAGCCTTCAAAAAAGAAGTGAAGATGATCCTAATGAACAGATTGGTCACCAGAATGACTGGACAAGGCAGAAACACAATGTCATGACCTGATCACTAATGTTACATGACACAAACATGGCTAGAAGTTGTCACTCTATCCTGTACTGACAGCCTGCGCCACTGGCGACAGCCCTACTCGCCTCCTACATGATGGTACTTGTTATTCTCGTTATGAACCTATGTCATTTTGTATGTATGTAAAGCATTCTGATACAGTAGGGTCATGTTCACGCTATATAAAACCTTCAAATAAATACATTATTTCCCAGAATAATAGGAAGTTGAGCCTGCGTCAATACTCAAACTTGGTTCCCCATTCCAGTCAGCATCTCTTGCTGTAGCATGGCTGTCGGGCTCGTAGCGGGTGAAAGGAGTAGTTATGTTAAGTAGGAGTGAGGAATAGTCATGAACTTGACAGGTAGCTTGCCAGGAAAGGGTGAGGTCAGAACAAAGTGACTTGGAGGTGTACGAAAACAAACTTTTACAAGTAGCCCCTGCCAGCGCTCTGTTGCTCTTAACTAGGCTTCCCCTATACACCTTGCTTTTATATGTTCATGAACTCGAGTTTCACAATATTTTTGATGTCTTTGCTTTGACCGTTTTGGAACTACATACACAAATTAACCTTAAACTGCTGACAATCGCTGTGACAATAACATATATTGTTGTACGAATAGCAAATACAGATTTACCTGTACCGAGGATTGGTGTCCTAGTAATACTCATATGAGGCATACCAGCCTGCACTGGCATACCTCCACCAAGGACTGGTTGCCAGCACCATTGACCAGCACGCCTATAACAAACTGGTGTCTCAATAACAAGGACAGGCCCTATTGTAATTACAAACTATATCCTTATGATAAGGGCAATACCTATCATTGTTTATAAGGTCTTCTATAAAGGGCAATTGTTTGAGAATTGTTACTTGCTCAACCTATAAAGAGTCCAGGTATTGTGTGTTTTAATTTGCAGGAAAATAGGGAATTATTCTTTTTGTTTCAGAAAAAAAACGATCCAAGGCATTAGAGGTGTTTACACCCCCTGTGCAAGAAGAACCAGCGCCTCCCAGCAACGCCGTCCTGAGTGGAGAGGAAATCCAGGCTTTGGCTATCCGAGTGGAGGATTTGGAGAAAGTAAGTGGTCTTGTGTAATGACCTGTGCTGCTTCCAAATTGTTTTACTTTTTTTTTTTTCTACTTATGTATTCATTGATTGGTCATCTTCGTAACAATTCACATATTTAAGACACGACTACAAAGAAGAACATCCTAATTCTCTTATTCAATCAGGCACACAAAATCAAATCAGATGTGTAAACAGGACAAAAAGAAGCAAGATGGAATCAACCAAACTAATTTTATTTAACCTGAAAGGAATGACAAAAGAAGACAAAGACACAAAGACAAAATTAAGACGTGAAAGGAAACACAGATAAAAATAAGTACAGTACTTTAGGGTAATAACCATTGTAAAGGGCATACATTTACTATTTCATTAGATTGTCATTTCCCTGGCAAAAAGAGCAAGTCTAGACTTGTTTGTATCACATGTTCCTCTATTTTATACTGTGTATGAACATTTGAGGATCTGGCGTCACTTATGTCCCTATTTCCTTTATAAATATGAGTAAAATGAATACTGTGGCCTGGATGGATCAGAGTGCACTTGGAGGACTGGTGCAAACATGTGAGTGTTTGAAGTACAAACAGCTCTCCTCTAATGATTTGATTTGATTTGATTTGTAGTTTTGTAAAGCGCGCATATGCCCTTGGGCGTCTTAGCGCTAATGAGTCAAATATACGATCACCAGAGGAGCTTGCTGCTAGGTTGTAACCACGGCTACTACTTTCTGATTAAGGCTAGATGTCATCTTTGTCTCCTTTGTATACATGTTAGGCTGTCTCCTTAACTCTGTGGACACATTAGGATTTAAGTCCTTCAATGACTTTTATTGGTTTTATGGTTTCACTCCCTCACCTCTTTGCATTTGTCTTCGTTCCTAGTAGTTTCCCTGGGCAGGTAGCCTACCCATGAACACAGAAGCATCTGGGCTCCAGTTGTCCTTATACCTTATGCCGTCTTTCACATAGGACGCCTTGCCGCTTAAAAGTGTCTTGCCTGCTGACCGCATATGCGCTGTTGTTGCAGGGGGTATTGTTTGCTATAAGGACTTTGCGCCCACCCTTTTTTTACCACTAATTGGCATAAATGCTACTCTTCTTTACTTCCTCCTAATAGGCCAGTGTGTGCACTTTCTTTTCTTTTGTGGAGCACGGACCAAGCACAGATTAATTTCTCTGAATTAGTGTTCATCCACTGTTCGCAAAGTGATTCAGGTACTATTTCGTCTATCCCTCCCACCCCCCTGCTCCGTTCTGCTACTTCCCTATCAAGCTGCTTCTTCTCCTTATGCCCCCATCCCTATGTCTGACAGAGTTGCCGTAGAGTTCCAGGATTTTCAACTCTGGATTATCCTTGGCTTAAAATTCTCAAAACAAGGTGATTGTTGATCACTATAATTCTCTATCATGACTGAGTACTGAACACATCTGCTTCTCCTGTTTGAAAAAACCTTTAACATTTGTAGCTCTACAGCACTGCCACCACCTGGCTCCATCTCTACTTATACCCAACTGGTATGATACATGTTGCACCCTCGCCCACTAGCCCTTCCCAGTCTAAAATGAATTTATTTGTAAACAAATCGGTCCTAGCAGAAATGTTGTACATACTAACGAGCTCCTGCGTCAAATAAAAGGCTTCAGCTAATTACATAGATTGTAGGTCGACATAATGGTAACATATTGTATCATAATTGCATTTATATAGGACAGGGCTTTTTAAGGCGCTATAGAGTAATTCTGTAGCAACTTTCCATACCACACAATGCCACTTCACTCGACTCCACACCATGCCACTGCACTCCGTGTCCCACAGTGCCACTCAACTCCACACAATGCCATTCCACTCCACGCCACACAATGCCACTCCACGCCACACCTTACAATGCAATTGCACACAATGCAACTCCATTCCATGTTGCACAATACCACTCCACTCCACACAATGCCACTCCATACCACACAATGATAGTCCACTCTATGCCACACAATGCCACTCCACGGCACACAATGTCTCACCATACAATGCTACTTCATGCCACACAGTGACACTTCACTCCACAATGCCACTCTACTCCACTCCACGCCACACAGTGCCTCTCCACTCAATGCCACTCCATGCAACACAATGCCACTCCACACCCCACAGTGCCACTCCACTCCAAACTACACAGTACCACTCAGCGCCACATACTGCCACTCCAGGCCACACAATACCACTCACTCCATGCCATATAATACCACTCCACACCATATATGGCCACTCCATTCCTCACAATGCCACTCCACACAATGTCACTCCGCCCCACACAACGGCTCTCCATGCCACACAATGCCACTCCACGGCATTCCACTGCTCTCAATGTCACTTCACTCCACTCCCATCCACACAATACTACTCCACTCCACATAGTTTCACTCCACTCCACACAATCCATTCCACTCCAGTCGTCACAATGCCAATCCACAGAATGCCACTTCATTCCACTCAATGCCAATCCACTCTCCCTAATGCAACTCCACTCCATTCCACTGCACTCCATGCCACATAGTGGCATTCCACGCCATGCCATACAATACTACACCACTCTTCGCAATGCCACTCTACACCACAGAATACCATACCACATAGTGCCGCTTCACTCCACACAATGCCACTCTTCTCCACTCCACAGGGTACCTCTCAACTCCATGCCACTCCATGCAACACAATGCCACCCCACTCTACGCTCCACAGTGCCACTCCACTACAAAATACAACTCCACGCTACACAATGCCACTCCACTTGTCACAATGCCACTCCATTCAATGCCACCCCACTCAGTGCCACTCCACACCACAACCTGGCTCTCCATGCCACACAATGCCACTCCACTCCACAGTATTCCACTCCTCTCACTGTCACTTCACTCCACTCCTCTCCACAGAATACTACTCCACTCCACACAATTTCACTCCACTCCACACAATCCCATTCCACTCCAATTTACGCAATGCCAATCCACAAAATGCCACTCAATGCCAATCTACTCTCCCTAATGCAACTCCACTCCAAGCCACACAATGCCATCCACTCCATGCCACACAATACTACACCACTCCACGCCACTTCACACCACACAGTGCCACTTCACTCCACGCTACACAATGCCACTCTACTCCACGCCACCCAGTGCCTTCCACTCAATGCAACTCCATGCAACACAGTATTACTCCACTCTATGCCACATAGTGCCACTCCACTCCAAACTACACAATGGCACTCCACGCCACACAATGCCACTCCACACAATGCCACTCCACTCAGTGCCACTCCATACCACAACCTGCCTCTCCATGCCACATAATGCAATTCCACTGCATTCCATTCCTCTCAATGTCACTTCACTCCACTCCATACAATACTACTCCACTCTGCACATTTTCACTCCACTCCACACAATCCCACTCCATCCACTCCACACAATCCCACTCCACTCCTCACAATTCCACTCCAATCTACGCAATGCCACTCAACTCCACAAAATGCCACTTCATTCCACTCAATGCCAATCCACTCTCCCTAATGCAACTCCACTCAATTCCACTGTACTCCATGCCATACAATGGTACTCCACGCCGGGCCACACAATATTACACCACTCCACGCAATGCAACTCCACGCTACACAATGCCACTCCACTCAACTTCATTCCACACCTCTCCATGCCACACAGTGCCACTTCACAACACACGTCACTCCACACAGTGCCACTCCACTTCAGGTAATGCCATTCCACTAATTGCCACACAATACCGCTCCACATAATGCCACTCCACACCACACAGTGCCACTCCATTCCATGCCATACAATGCCAGTCCACTCCATGCCCAACACAATGCCACTTCACACCACGCGATGCCACTCCACTCCACACCACACAATGCCACGCCACACCACACAGTGCCAATTCACGTCACAAAGTGGCACTTCATTCCACTCCACGCCACACAGTGTTACTCCACTCCACACCACACCATTCAACGTAATGCCACACCACTCCACCCATTGCCACCCTACACAATGCCACTCTACTCCCATCCACACACACAATGCCACTCCAGTCCATGCACACAGTGCCACCCACTCTACTTATTGCTTCCTCACGCCACACAATACCGCTTTATGCCCCAAAGTGCCACTCCACACCACAAAGTGCCATTCCACACAATATCTTTCCACTCAACTCAGTGCCACTCCACTCAATGCCACTCCACTGAGTACCACTTCACTCAACTTCACACAGTTCCACCCCACTCCACTCCACACCATGTCACTCCACTCCATGCTTCCCAGTGCGACTCCAGGCAATGCCACTCCACACAATGCCACTCCACTTCACACCACATAATGCCCCTCCACTGTACGCCACACAGTGTCACTCTACTCTCCTCTACAGAATGCCACTCCATACCATGCAGTCTCACTCCACGCCTCACAATGTCACTCCATGCCTCATAGTGCCTGGCGGTGTCAATTGATCAAGCTGGAACAAGCAGGAACTGGAGACCACAGGCAAGTGGCAGACTAGGTGTCCAGGTGCGTACTGATACGGTTGTGCTGCAGTCTGCAATAGTTAGGTCCTGGGGTGGTCGGGACTTCTGTTGGCGGGAAGAATGCTGAGCGGGAAAACCCGTCCAGCGGCAGTGTCACTGGATTAGGCTGGAACTAGCAGGAACTGGAGGACACAGGCAAGTGGTAGGCTACATGTTGGCATAATCCAAAGAAAGGTGTTAACCGAGCCTGGTTTCTCATCCCCACAGGTTATTGGAAAGTGAGGGCCCCCTTCCCTAAATTCTTGATCCAGTGATGCAGGCCAGGATTGAGGGTTGTCTGCTAGAATGGAAGATCCTTTACAGTTGGGGCCAACAACCTTTGTGGACAATGACAAATCATCTTTTTTTAACAAAAACAAACACATGTATTCTCAACCATAGAGATTAGAATATTAGCAAATTAGCCTCATCTACAAACTTTCTTGATATCCAAGGTCATTCATTTGCAGACAGTGTTCTAATAAAGTCTACCAGCATTCTTGCCTCTCTTAGCAAAGGTCAAGGTTTTCTTTTAACATTCTTTATCACAAAGAGTTGTGTAGGTTCCTCAAGACTGGAGCTGCATATGTCTGTGTCAAATAATGAATTTCCTCTAAATATGGGCCTGCACATGGACAATCCCATTCCACTCCAATTTACGCAATGCCAATCCACAAAATGCCACTCAATGCCAATCCACTCTCCCTAATGCAACTCCACTCCAAGCCACACAATGGCCATCCACTCCATGCCACACAATACTACACCACTCCACTCCATGCCACTTCACACCACACAGTGCCACTTCACTCCACGGTACACAATGCCACTCTACTCCACGCCACCCAGTGCCTTCCACTCAATGCAACTCCATGCAACACAGTATTGCTCCACTCTATGCCACATAGTGCCACTCCACTCCAAACTACACAATGGCACTCCACGCCACACAATGCCACTCCACACAATGCCACTCCACTCAGTGCCACTCCATACCACAACCTGCCTCTCCATGCCACATAATGCAATTCCACTGCATTCCATTCCTCTCAATGTCACTTCACTCCACTCCATACAATACTACTCCACTCTGCACATTTTCACTCCACTCCACACAATCCCACTCCATCCACTCCACACAATCCCACTCCACTCCTCACAATTCCACTCCAATCTACGCAATGCCACTCAACTCCACAAAATGCCACTTCATTCCACTCAATGCCAATCCACTCTCCCTAATGCAACTCCACTCAATTCCACTGTACTCCATGCCATACAATGGTACTCCACGCCGGGCCACACAATATTACACCACTCCACGCAATGCAACTCCACGCTACACAATGCCACTCCACTCAGCTTCATTCCACACCTCTCCATGCCACACAGTGCCACTTCACAACACACGTCACTCCACACAGTGCCACTCCACTTCAGGTAATGCCATTCCACTAATTGCCACACAATACCGCTCCACATAATGCCACTCCACACCACACAGTGCCACTCCATTCCATGCCATACAATGCCAGTCCAGTCCACTCCATGCCCAACACAATGCCACTTCACACCACGCGATGCCACTCCACGCGATGCCACTCCACACAATGCCACTCCACACCACACAATGCCACACCACACAGTGCCAATTCACGTCACAAAGTGGCACTTCATTCCACTCCACGCCACACAGTGTTACTCCACTCCACGCCACACAGTATTATAAAGGAAGAAGGATTTTGTGTCTGTCACTGATTGAAGTTCATAACCAAAAGCCACCATTTCCAAAGATAAGACCTCTGTCTTATTGGCCCTTTTGCTGAAAAAGTAGGAAGCAGTTTCGTAAGATCAATAGATCCTTTAAACTGTTTCCCAATCCAAATCCTTTAATATTTGGCATTAGAAAAAAAGTGCTATTCTTTCAGGTGTCCTCTTGAAATGTATGATTGACCGTCTTGTGCATTATCTACAGGATTCCTCAATGGTCTTTGTAAACTTTAAGAGAAAAACATAAAGTCGTTTATGAGTTTCGCACCTTTGTCATCTCTCAGATTGTGGTGAGATTGAATCCCAAGAATGCCTAGCTGTTGGCCCACTGATGATTCTATATCATTGAGAATTTCTTGAGTTCTAGTGCTATAATGAAAATGATCAGCACACCTCTCTTTCCAACTGATTGACACTAGCAATGGAACGTAAAGAACTGAATGCACTCTAGTCATTTTTTTTTATTTCCTTAAGTAATTCAGCCAACATCTCTGAGCACCATATATTCAGGGCCACTGGAACTTATGTGGCTGGGGAGAACCAAATTATGCAGCTGGGTTTACGAAATTACGTGGCAAGAAAAGGCAAAATGTGCAGCATAATGTGACACATTTATAGGTAGTATTACTTCAAAATATTTTCATTTTACACTTGTTAATATTGGCTGGGCATAGGTTGCACCTAATTAGTACCAGTTCAACACCCAAATATAGCAATAAGCAATAAAAGAGGACCAGTCAGTCTACCTTTGAGAAGAGCATTCCACTTCACGGCAACACGTGTTGCCAAAATGTTATTAACTTTTGATCTGTTGGAGCTAGAAACAAAATATTTTGGTAAAATCTTTTGATTATGCAGCAGAGATGGATTATGTGGGAAATCTGGCAAAGCAATTATTATGCGGAAAATGCAGCAGTCGCAAAATCACATAATTCCAGTGGCCCTGCATATCTTAAATTGCTATCCTCTTCCGTTTGCAATATATGGCTTTTCAATAAATAAAGGTTCCTTATTTATTAGAGGTATGTCTTATACATACATTTTCCTTAGGTCGATAAGCTTGGTCACAACTACAATCAATGATGGCTCAATCATTTGAATTGTAAACCTACATTCTGTTTTTCTTTGAACAAGTCCTAGAGCCTTATGCAAAAAGGTCCAGCAGTACACAGGTAGATTGGCCAGAAGGTTATAGGAGGAATGCACGTTGTAAATAAATTATTTAGATGTTTTTGATATCCACAGTTTCACCAAGAACTAAGCTCAGTGTTTGCTTCTGTTTTGTAGCTAAAAATTGATGGCCATCGGCTATCACAGTCACCTTCCAGGACATAATTCCTAAACACTCAATGAAGTAACTTCCTATCTATATAGTCCACATATATTTGCACTTGAGCCATTTCTACATTAACACCATCAACATCTTCATTCATACGTTTTCAGGGAGCTAAATTGTACTGGACTCTCCATCACGCGCCTCAGTACCCACCTGTCTTGTCTTTGGAATGCATTTCTTCTGAATTACCTCCAGGTTAGTTACTATGCTGGTCACGGTTGCCATGCATTTAGCTCAGATTTGCAGATAGGAAGCATCCCCAGTGTTGCTCCCTCTGGTCAGGAATTCTCTGGTTCAGCCCTTTCCTCTTCTGGAACGGTCAGTGGACATCCAATTCTGTTCCCCTTATTTTCAGCATCTTCTGCTGATAGCGTCGCAATGTTTTTTCTTTTCTCACATTTTTCGAGACTATACACATGGACGATTTTCACTTAACCTAGAGAATCCCTGATATTTTGGAGGAGGCTATATGGCCCATTTAGTTCTCACGCTCTGGGAACTATGAAGCCTTACAAGTCAGCTTGGACTATTTGGTGTCACTAGTGCATAGCTTTCGCAAATATTAGCTTCATTCTTTTGGATTCCCTGGCAGCTCATTTTGAGGCTGATTAATTTGTCAGTGGATAGAGATCAGCCATTGTTATGTTATGTTATGTTAATTGTATTTTTATCGCGCACAGCTGCCCCAGCAAAGGGGCGTCCTGGCGCTTGGACAGACACTACAACATAACACACAGTAAAAGAAAGGGGCAACTATTCAGAGACGGGAAATAGGAAGGTTTTAATCGCCTGCCTGAAGGCAAGCAGGTCGTCAAGAGCTCGAATATGGACCGGAAGCGAGTTCCATAACCCTGCCGCAAGCACCCGGAAGGAACGGCCACCCATTCTGCACAATTTGAAACGGGGGCATACTGCCAGGTGGAGCGACTCAGATCTCAAGGACCTTGAAGGAAAATAGGGAGTAAGTAAGTTGGCAAGTGCCGGCGGCGAAGAAAACTTCAAAATTTTAAAAGCCAGACACAGCGCTTTGAACTTAATTCGCTGTCTGACCGGGAGCCAGTGTAGGGCCACGATCGTGCCAGCCACTGAACAGTGTCTGGGGAGGCCCACAATGGCACGTGCCGCGGCATTTTGAACCCTTTGTAGTCTAGAGGCCTCTGCTTGATTCAGCCCTAGCATCAGCGAACTGCCGTAGTCCAGCCGGGATAGTATTGATGCCTGGACCACAAGCTGTCTAGTGGGGGGGTCAAAGTACTTTAAAACCGGCCTTATACCCCGCAAGATGCCATAGCATGTGGCCGCCACCTTCTTGGTGTGATCCATGAAGGTGAGTGCAGGATCCAGCCAAATGCCTAGATTTCTGACGCCAGAGGCAGGAATCGGAATGACACCCAGCTCTGGTGGCCACCACTGATTTCCCCATAGCTCCGCATGCTTCCCTAATACCAACACCTCAGTTTTGGTGGCATTCAACTGAAGGCAGTTGGTCCGGAGCCAGCTTGCTACTGCCACCAGACCCTCTCGGAATCTGGGAGCCTCCACCTCGGGGTCTCCACTAAGTGTCACCGCCAGCTGTGTGTCGTCAGCATATGAGGTCATCGTCAGACCCCACTGTTTGACGACTGCAGCTAGCGGTTTCACATAGAGGTTGAACATTGTAGGGCTCAACGAGGATCCCTGTGGGACTCCCATCTCCAAGGAATAAGTGGCGGATTGAGCTGGTGGTATAGCCACTTTGAAGGTTCGCTCCGATAGAAAGGAACGAAACCACTGGAGAGCGATGTCCGTAACTCCAGCTTCCTGTAAGCGTTGGATCAATATATGGCGGGACACAGTGTCAAAAGCAGCGCTTAGGTCTAATAGCAGGAGCGCTGCTGTATGACCCGAGTCAAGTACCTGGCGAAGATGTTCCGTGATGTAAAGTAACGCCGTCTCGGTACTGTGTCCTGACCGGAAGCCATTCTGACTGGGATCTAATATCTGGTTACGAGCCAGATGCTCAGACAGAACTGAGTTGACATGGGCTTCCATTATTTTCGCTATCCAAGGCAGAAGGGATATAGGTCTGTAGTTTTCTGGCATCCGGGGGTCAGAATTGGCCTTTTTTAAAATAGGGGTAATCACTGCCTGTTTCCATGCGGTGGGTACCATTCCGTTGGACAGTGACATACTGATTAATTTCAATATGGGGTCTCGGCACAACGGGGAAAGTGTGTTGATAAAAGCTGGCTTCAACGGGTCCAGAGGAGAACCTGACTTAACCCTGAGGCTGAGCCTGTCAAAGATTTCAATAGGCAGGTCTGGTAGAATAGCCAGGGTATCATGTCCCATAGCATCAGGTTCGGTTACCTCTAGATTTGAACAGCCTGTATCAAATCCTTGGTAGATTTTTTCCACTTTCTCTAAGAAGAAAGTGGCCAGATTGTCACAGTGGGAGTCTGTACAAATCACCTCCGAGGTGGCTTTTTTAGTCATCAGGTCCTTCAGGACCTTGAAAATCAGTTTCGAGGGGTTGGAACTGAGAGCAAATTCCTGTGCATAGAAAGCAGCTCGTGTTCTGCAAATAGCCCTGTGATAAACCTTCAGATCAGCGAAATACCGAATTTTCAGAGCAGGATCGTAAGATCTTCTCCATTCCCTCTCTGTTTTTCGGCAAGATTTTTTCAGCTCTGCAAGAGACTCATTATACCAAGGGCTTTGTGTTTTTATCCGGCCTTTCGACCACCGCATAGGTATAAGAGAGTCCAGAGCGTCGGTGATCCAGGTGCAGAACTGATGGTATCCTTGGTTCACATTTGCATTAACAAGGGTGCTCAGAGGTTTCTGTTCCAGTAGCCTATAAAACTCTTCGAGCTTTAGCTTATGCCAAGGCCTTTTTAAAATAGGCCTGTCCACCGATATAAAAGGCTTATCGTGGATCGAACAGAAGACTTCCACTAGCAAATGATCCGTCCATCCCATCAACAAAGGGTCTGACACCTTCACCCCCTCAAGCGTGGAAAAAAAGGGGTCCAAAATATGGCCTCCTGAGTGGGTAGGAAGGGTGACAAGCTGGATGAGTTGCAGGGCTTCCAGATCCGCCAATAGAGTGCTCACGGTTGTGGATGACCCATTGTCAAAATGGATGTTAAGGTCCCCCAAGATGTTAAAATTGGCACAACCGAGCGCTATCGGGCTGACCATATCGGCCAGTGCGGACCTGAAGACAGAATCATTGCCGGGAGGGCGGTAAATGAGCATACCGCTGAATGTAAAGTGATGGCTAAAGGCAATTTTAAATATGGCGCTTTCACAAGCGGGCAGTCCTGAAAGTTTCCATTCAGCCGGGAAACAGGATTTGACTGCCATAGCAATACCACCTCCTCTAGTGGCCCTGTTGGCCGTGAAGATCTTATAATTCTGGGGAAAGGCTAGATTCAATATAGCAGAATCCGAGTCCTGAAGCCAGGTTTCGGTCAATAGAAAGAGATCAGGGTCATCTTTATCAATCAGTTCACGAATGAACTGATAGTGTTTGGCCAGAGACCTCACATTCAAACACCAGATCCGAAGATCCCGAGTCGCAACACGCTTGCGTGTGATGGTAGTAGCGTCTTCCAGGGAACGGATCTTGGTGGGACTCGTGAGTGACCAGCCTTTACAGGCAGAGCTATATGGTCCAGCCAATGGATCTACCGGCTTGCATAAGCATACCCTAGACCGTTGTCCTATAGCCAGAAGTTCTGGCCGTGTATAAGACAACATCCCTCCAGGGAGTGCGAAGTTCCCCAATCAAAGAAGCCAGGGCCTGCCCGCCTCACGCTACCTCAACGCGGACGAGCGCAGACGGGCAGGACTCTGGCACGACTCCGGCACAGCGACGGCGTCCCAGCTGCGCGTCCCGCTGCGCGGGGGGGGGAGCTTTAAATAGGCCGACCAATCACGTCGCGAGCGCGAGTACGCTCCAAGATGGCGCCCGTTTTTCCAAAAATGAGCCCAACACAAGATGGCGCCCACAGGACCACCCTCGGGACCAGGACCCACCAAATGGCGGTGCAACCAACTATTTAAATGCAGGTGAGAGGGAGGGAGGAAGCCCTGACCAAGCCCCGCTAAAAACAGGGGAAATGTGCAATAAACGAACAATAAAACAAATAGCAAAATCAGGAGGATTAAAAATCAGAAACGCCAGCAGCAGCGCGTGCGCAGCAGCGCGTGCGCAGCAGCGCGTGCGCAGCAGCGGTAGAATCTGTCCAGACTGCCAGATGAGTGGGTCCGCCTTAAATAGGCCGACCAATCACGTCGCGAGCGCGAGTACGCTCCAAGATGGCGCCCGTTTTTCCAAAAATGAGCCCAACACAAGATGGCGCCCACAGGACCACCCTCGGGACCAGGACCCACCAAATGGCGGTGCAACCAACTATTTAAATGCAGGTGAGAGGGAGGGAGGAATCCCTGACCAAGCCCCGCTAAAAACAGGGGAAATGTGCAATAAACGAACAATAAAACAAATAGCAAAATCAGGAGGATTAAAAATCAGAAACGCCAGCAGCAGCGCGTGCGCAGCAGCGGTAGAATCTGTCCAGAACAGGTCACATTGGGGGTAGACCAGTCGGTAAACATTCTTTTGTATGGTGCGTTTTTAAAGGCATTCCGTTCTCTAACTCCCTGGGTACAAAATATTACACCTCATGAAATGTTACTTTGTTTCCAAGGAATTCATTTAAAGTTGAGCTGACAGAATTTCTTGTTATCGTTTAGGCATATTTCCAAGCAATGAAAATTAATCTATGCAGCAGAGGTTTCTCCCCAAAGTAGTTGTTTCCAGTTTGAGAGGCCCCAAATTGGGATGGAAACAAAGTATAGCACTGCTGTCAAAATTCGTCCAACAAATGTAGGCGCTGGAAATGCGCCTCCAGAGTAGTGATTGATATCTAGCCTGCCTGACATGCTGGGGGTCACTTCCCAGCATGCTAGACATTAAGGGTGCCCTAATCATTTTTCAGTGCTAGTCCATCACCCCTTCTGTGGAGGACTTTCATGGTGTTATCTCCACCATACATTGTTTTGGATGTGTCTCTATAACTCATGTAGCTGGACTGCCACCATTTCTTGCAGATTGCATACCACATATTTGCGGGCAGATGCCGAGGAGTTTCTGCCGGCAAGACGTCTGTCCACCTTAGTTACTGAGCACATGTTTGATTGAGTACTTAGTAACTTATCATATGTCCTTTATTTGATCCATGTATACATCAGTTCCTGCTTCATTATGTTTCAGGAATCACACAAATGTTATAATTAAAGATTGAAAAAGCCAAGTCTTTAATTTCTATCTAAACACAAGAAAGTCACATTTGTCCCTCAATTCCAGAGGTAGGGAGTCTCAAAGTGGTGCGTCTTTAACTCTTAAACTTGCTATCTAATTTGGCGTGCCTGACCTTGGGTATGACAAACAGCAGACCACAGTAGCACGGAGATGAATCTGACTGAATATTTATAGAATTTATTAGCCAGGAAATAGGGAGAGGCTGAATTGGAAATACAGGGCCTACAGCAGGCTGACATAAGGAACAAGCATTTGCAATGCAATAGGTCTCGCATTAGGAAAGTTTGAGCTATTGGTCTTGTAAATGACAATTCTTTTATTTATGTGTTGGTTTTGAAAATAGCTAAATTAATAGCTTTGTTATTTACAATGCCAATAGTTCTAACTTTCGCAAATGTGACACCTATAACCTGGGGTTGTGCTGAGTGATGCTGTGGTGGTGTTGAGTGGTGCTAACACACAACCTAACACACAAATGTCCGTAAATTTCCCAAAAAATGACTGACTCGACCACAGCCCTGGTGTACTTTCCGAGGCAGTAGTCTGTCACACAATATCCCCGTTTCCCAACAGGCTAGTGGGTTACAGGCCTTTCGGTAGCCCGTGTCTTAGACGAAAACGTCTTATGACGCTATGAGGTCCCTAAGCGAGAAAGGGCCTTGTCTCGGGCTCCATGGCCTACGGAGCTGGGGCCAGGGACGGTAATGACCAACTGTGTACACAGTCCCTTGTGAGAAAGAAATCATTAACAAGCTAAAGCCCTACAGGTTTTATTTGGAAGAATCTGCGTTCAAACAGGACTGCGCTAAATCGTGTTTACAATGCATGGATAAGATTCAATGCAAGCATCTCCGGGCAGCGGTGCAGTCCTCCGAGACGTGTGACGTCGCGCCTTCATCTCGAGACGCTTAGCGCTCACATTCTATCTGGCATCCTCTGCTGGTTCTGAGCGGTGCGTGAAGATATGGGTTACAGGGAACTTGGATCGGGAGGGTGCACGGAGATGCTTTCTATAGGCCACCGGGAGCTTTATGTTCAAAGGTATAACGTTGTCTAACACATCAGTGTGTGAGACTGCAAAGGATCTTTGTGCAATGTATAAAAGCCTTTTTGGGAGTGGGATAGAGGTTTCCAACTCACAAAATGGCATTTGCAAAATAGGAAACTTAAAAATAAAAATACAAAAAAATAACTACACAATAAAGTGATGCGACTGTAGCATGGAGGTCTGCTGCCCAAACAGTACTTCTTCTCTGCATTCACAGGAACCTGCAAAATTCCTCCTGCTCATTAATATTCATGAGGCAGGAAACTGTGTGACCTACTGCAAATATCCATGTATCCATTTTCCATGCTACGATTTAATACATCTAATGCATCGCATAATGCTGGTCGGGTTGCAATTTATCAGTGTGCAATCATGCTAGTTCGCGACTTGCCCAATAATAGATCAAGCACATGTTTAACCTATTAAATTTGAGCCCCCTGTTAACACATCTTAGTCATGCATCCCTCCTAATCTTGGAGAGTATAATGCCCCCAGAACCCAAACTTATAGTATGGTGGGTGCAAGAACTCATGGCATGTTACTCTGAGACTCCTCCCTGCTTATGCATGATAACACATTAGCACGTATTTCTAGTCTTGCTACACATAGATATCATTTACCTGTTTACACAGTACAGGGTCCTATTGTTGTGAGTTTTCTAATCTGAACCTTTCAGACCTTCTTATTGTTCAGTTCTTCCTAAAAACGTGGTTGAGGAGTTTCATTATATTGTATGGTTATGGGCTCAAATAACATCATTTATTGCTACCAATTGTTTTTATATTTACCATCTCTTGGTAGTCCTTTATTTGTTGGAAGCCGCCTTTCATTTATCTAAACACCTGTTTGTCACACTTTACTTCCTACAAGAAAAAGGGACAAGCTCACCCTCAGCTCTAGTCTAAATGCTGAATTCGTTTTCTATAATTTATCAGACTATTAGTTTTTACCTTTTGTTTTGTATTACTGTGTTTATATGTGGTCCAATGGTGGGTTTTCTATTAAATTAATGCCCCTCTGTCTTGGGTTAAAAACATTATACTTTTCAGTTATCTGCAAAAATAGGAAAAAAAAATTCGGTCTGTGAAATGGTCCACACAAGTAAGACTCAGCGTTGTTGGTTAATGTGCCATCAATCTCGCCTATCTCGCAATGGGTTGCACGTTGTTAAATGCTCGGGTCTGGGGTGGGTATTGTTAGCTGGCTTTATCCTGGAGCAATGAGAAACGAATACGCGGGATCAGTCTTCGATTTGTAAAAAATATATGGACATTAGCGCTCTACTAGTTAGAAGGGGGGCTGTCCTCACCTCGAATTTTCCAGTTTCGATTTTCCGCACCCCGCGCTGTCTACAGAGGTCCTCTGGAGCACCGACCGCGTCCCGTGGGAGTTGAAAAGGGACGTACTGCACTGCTGCAGCTTTATTTAAACCCCTCTTCTATTCGTTAATTGTTTCCAGGTGCGGCTTATTTTCAGTGTTGGCGCTTTAATCTGTATGTGTACAGAGTTATCGCCGGGAATTCCCGTAGTGAGTTTCAAGCCTCACTATCGGTTTTGGCCATTTTACTGTTCAAGCCTCGTTCTAGGAACCGCATGTTTTGCGTTCCACACCTCCCTTGTGTTTCATGGCTCGTTTTTTTGGATTTACACAAAAAGCTTTACGATGTTCTGATGTTATGATGATTAAGCAAAGTAGCGTGTGCACTAAAAAGTTCACACTGCCTCTATAGACAGTGGCGCTGCTGCCATTATGTTAAAGCACCGAACGGGGTGCTTGTAAAACTAGCAACACAGAACAGAAACAGAAAGCAGCCCGGGCTGAGTGAGAGGGCGGGGGCTGCCCGCGCATGCGCGCTCCGAGCCCCGGCGCCAAAGCGGAGTGCGGCATCTGAAGTCCCGGGTCCCAGGAGGGGGCCCGGGTGAAGACCAGCGCTGCGGAGGAGACACGGAATACGCCGAAAGAGCCCGGTGAGTGGTAGGGGGGGGGTACGCGCGTGTGTCTGTTCGAGTGTGTGTGTCTGTCTGTGTGCGCGGGGGTCTGTTTAAGGGGGGGTGCGTGTGTGTATGCAGTGTGTGTGTGCCTGTGTATGCGTGTGGCTGTGTATGTGCGCATGCGTGAGTGTGGCTGTGTGAGTGTGGTTGCGCATGGGAATATAAGGCACGAGAGGGGCCCGGCGCTGTGCGCGCCCACGAGGTGAAATCTGCGCTCGTGCCCCTCTCGTGTCTACATTCCCAAATACGGCTGACAATAGGTCTTTCGCTAACGCTCGACCTAAAAACGCCATTACTCTGACAGCCAGTACTCGTTTGTTTTAGCTTCGACATCGTAACATTTTTAACCCAAAATCGACTTGACCTGCAGCTTTGAGAATAATCGGTTGCCAGGAGAAGGAATTCCACAAAAAACCCTAAATAGACGGAGTTGTTGAAGTCGAGAGGCGAATAAATAAAGGCACCCACAACAACTTCTCTGTGGGACAAATTTGAAAAAGACAGAGCGCGTAGCATGACTTGAAGTTAGAAGAAACATGGTCTTGAAAACCCAGCCATTTGAGCTGGTCAGTATCAATAAAGCCCCCGACGTGTTTACCAATATCAGCAGGAGAGGGACTCAGCTCATCGAAGATAGCCAGAGGTTAGTGTCGCGCTCATTAAGGGAATTGCACATCAATAGAATAAGTCATGTTGTAGGGTTTCAATTTTGAACAGTTCACATTCATTTAGCAGTTCTCCATCTCCAGTGCCTCTAGAAGCACGTCAGTTCTTGAATCCTCCTCACCCTGGCTGTTAAAAATGATCCGCATATGCTCTCTACATCATCTTCAGAAATGGAAAAGGCAAACGCCTCAGTTCACATAGCAGATCCTTTCTCCTCTTGTCAACAGGTTCAAAACGAATACATTCAAATTGTATTAGCAATTGTCAGGTTATGGCCTTTGCCTACAAAAGTAAACAATTCGACAATGTGATATGAAAAGGAAATAGGTAAAAAGGCAATTCGTGATACATTAATCTTCTCCTCCTCCTACTGGCTCTCTCAAGGATTTTAGTAATCTGAACCCCAACAGACAGGAGAGGGGAAGGGCCTCCTAGTTTTCTATTTTTACCTATGATTATACATGGCATCTCTTCATCAATATCTTAAAAACACACCAGATTTTCTTTCAAGCCTCTTCGGTGTCTCTTAGGAACTATTGCTTTTCTGCTCTGGAAAATATCTACTGAATTGAGCTGAGAGGCACAGTGGAATGATTCTCATGCTTTTTATTCCCGTGGTCCGCTAACATTGCAGGCTCCACAGTACGAATTATTCTGTGTTTTTCTGTTAGTGGGAAGTGTAGCACTGAAGCTAAACTTGCTCTGTACACTGCCACCTGTCCTGCAGATAACTGCATAAGCTAACTAGGATCAGTTAGTTACACTAGATTAGACTGGGTTAATCAAAAGCAAGTTGGAAGGATAGATGCCTAAAGGATCAGTGATTGCTGTGGACTGTGGTTTCTGCAATAAAAATGTTTAAAAAAAAATAAAAATAAAATAAAGGATCAGTGATCTTCTAGCTCAATAGACGGGCAATAAAAGAGGTGAGTGTGCCAAATGTTGTGGTGTGATTCAGTTAGAACAAGCCTTAAAACTGGCGGCTTTGGCACGCTTACACAAGTACTCGTGTTCATACATACTGATGCTCATTGATTCTGAGAAGGCATTTGACTTTTTAAAATGTTTCAAATACTCCACAAATTCAACTTTGGTCCATGATTTATTTGATATGGCAGATTATTTTTCGAGCACCCAATCGCGAGCGTTCAGGTCATTTGGGTTTTTTCTTTTGCTTTTGAAATGCAGTTGGACACTTATAAGTTTTATCATTGTGCCTCCCTGCTGTTTGCCTTTCTGGTCGAGCCATTGGCAAAGTGATTAGAGGTGATGGTCTAGTGCTGGTATTTCTACGGGAGGGAGACATTGAAGACCGCATATCTTTGTACGTGGACGACATACACCTTTTCATACATAACCCGAACTGGACAGGCCAACGAGTAATGTAGATGATGAAGCAGAGCAGGGAAGTTTCTGAGCTCCAAGACAATAGGGGCAAATCAATCTTGGTCACCCTTTTCAATGCGATTCCACTTCTCATGGCTGGAGTAAACAAATGTCTGTCCAGGCCATATATTTTAAATTTGTTGATGTTCATATTGCCCTAGACCTTGTAAGAAGTTAGGAACTGGACATTATGCCCCTGTGGGAAGAGATCCAAAAGAACACACTGAGTTGGAGCAGGCTGCCTATGATCATACTCGGAAGGACTGTATTATGTAAAATTATTTTATTGTCCAAAATTCTGTGTATATTCCAGAATTACTAATACAAAAGTTTCTTTATCAGATACAATTGAAGGCCAGTGACTTTCTTTGAACAAATAAGCCTCCAAGGATTGCCTTCGATAAATGCACTCACTCTGCTTTGAAAGAGGAATTCGAAATGGCAGACAGGTACCTGTACTACTTGGACACCCAACTGATTATAATGAATGACTGGCTCTTTGGAGATAGTGGGGACCCAGTGTTTCGTACTGCACTAGACCTACTCGAAGAGATATGTATAATAAACCTGTATGGCATACCAATCCCCAGAACTCTCCCACACACAACCAGATTGCAATAAATTACTGGAGAAAGGCATTGTGTTGGAGATGATGGGAGGACAAACAACGAAGATGAGAAGAGAGGGCAGGTTAATGTATGCCATGTATGGCATTTTACACAGGAAACAACAATTATGGAATGGTACATCATATATACTCGCCACCTACAGCAAGGCAAGAGGGATTTAGGAAATGGGATCATATAGGGCTCTCATACCCAGGGTACATCTGGCAGGGAAACACTAATAAATCATTTGCCACAATATAGGAAGAGTACGAACTACACAAAAGGAGTATTCGTCAGCTGGCTTATTTGGCAGCGGAAACCCTAGGCTGTGGTGGCATATTGAGGTTGTACCAGTTCCTCATAACTAATTTTCCACATACGTTATTAACATTGAAGACAACATGGGAGCAGGACTTGGGCCCCTTGGATGATGGAGAGTAGAGGGATATACTGTCATTATGTGGCAAACTACCGATTTCTGCCAGGCGTTCTAGCTGGTGCAGTTTAAATACCTACAAAGAATTTACCTCACTCCTCGGCGGTTATAGAAAATGCAATGGTCGCATTCAGCTAGTACTATGTCAAACAAAGAGAGGGAGGGGAACCAGGAGCTAATTAGTGGTCTAGTGCCCGTGCTCTTGACTAACCTTGAAGTCAACACAAGGGAGGGCACTGTTCCAGAGTGGGTGATGCCTAGTGTTAAGCACTCATTGTGGGGGAAAGAGTAGAAGAGAAAGAGAAAGAGGGAAGAGGGTGTGCTAGGTCTAGGACTCAGTGGAAAGACAAGTATTGTCCCTTGTTGCCCTCACACACCCCGAAGGATATCATGCTTCATCATTGGGCAGTTGCTCCTCGTCGGGCCGGCGGTACAATGCCCTACGGGTCTAACGAAGGGTCACTTTAGCGGAGATCTTTTAGGAGAACTGCCGTTGGGTGCATGTGGGTGTGTGGATCGAGTCCTAAGTGAAGGGTGGTATTGTGCGTGCAATGAGTTAAAACTGCCTAAGGGTTACCAAGAGAAATTTTAATGAAGAGGTACCCTTGACATAGTTAAAAAACCTGTAGGTTAAGCATTACCAACAGAAGCGTAATGTGCCCAGGTAACTGAAAGGTTGACATGTTTCACGGCTGCTTGGTCAATAAGATCCCTGATGTTTCTTCAGGACCAGAAATAAATGTGAGAGTGATGTTGTGCACAAAAGGGTAAATGTAAACTGGTAGTATTAGCCCTCCTAACGATCCGAGGTGGCCATACCCTGAAAAACTATGGGTAACGGCTGCGGCTAGGAAGTCCACATGTGCCCTCTTGATCGTGACCTAGAGAGGGGTGAAGGAAGAGAAAAGCACAAAACCGAAAAATAGAAATAAACACAGGTCTCAGACACTTGTATTAAGTTTGCAAAGGTGTCTCCGCACGTGATGTGTCCTGGAGACGACCCACGCGGAAGACATTGCTGCACGAGACATGACTCTTGAGATAAACCACCCTACAACTGCGGTAGGCCCTGAATGATGACACCTGAAGAGAGTAAGGAAGAACGCCGTAGGCCTTCAGCATGGGGCATGCAGTCAGACCAAACGGTACCCTGTCACAAATCCCCTTGATGCCACCATGGTACCTGCAGGGAATATGGGGCTATACACTGATTAAAAACAGGTTATTCAGAGGAGCTAGCTCACATGCTCAAACTGGACCACACTGTACCTCTGTGACCGTTGTAGACTCATTGGCCCGGTAGAGGGGCCAGCCGCAAGCGCCTCATGTATGCTCTTGCAAAGCTATAGTCAATTGGGTCGCATACATTAGTGCGCGCCTCCAAAAATCACTGCTGTGCTTACCTAAAGTGGAGCTGGCAATGCTTAACCTAAGAGTTTTTTTACTCTGTCAAGGGTACCTCCCCATTAAAATTTCTCTTGGTAACCCTTAGGCAGTTTTAACTCATTGAACGGACAACACCACCCTTCACTCGATCCACACACCTACATGCACCCAACGGCAGTTCTCGTAAAAGATCTCCCCTAAAGTGACCCTTCGGGGGACCCGTAGGGCATTGCACCGCTGGCCCGACGAGGAGCAACTGCCCAATGATGAAGCATGACATCCTTTGGGGTGTGTGAGGGCAACAAGAGACAATACTTGTCTTTCCACTGAGTCCTAGATCCAGCACCCCCTCTTCCCACTTTCCCTCTTTCTCTTCTACTCTTTCCCCCACAGTGAGTGCTTGACTCTAGGCATCACCCACTCTGGAACAGTGCCCCCCCTTGTGTTGACTTCATGATCGCATTCAGCTAGTAGCACAGATGTGGGGCAAATGTTAGCGGCTTCTTTCACATGATATGGTTATTTCCTCACACTGAAACATACTTGCACAATGCAGTTCAACTGTTATCCGTGGTTTTAAGACAACCCACACAATTTTCACCCCCAAGTGACACTGTTTGGTGTGATGGAGAAATTGGACTGCAAGGGGGGAACGGGCCCTGGTGGGCATGGGTATACTCTTCGCAAATAAGAGATACAGACAGATGTTGGAGCTTTGTTGAGAGGTATCGGCTGGTGTTTGAAGGTAGAGGAACCAATTTATCAATCTAGAGGATGCCCCGGCAACCACAAAAGAAAAAGGGGGGCCATGTGAGAACATGGTTCACCAGGTGCTGAAAAGTGGCAGGAAAATTTTTCAACCTAAAGGGCATCACTTTGAACTGATGTAGCTACCCTGGCATAGAAAATGCAGTCTTTTTCTCTGCATATAGTGCCAGCTTAATCTGCCAATACCCACAGATCATAGGTGCTTAAGTATTTTGCGGCACCTAACTGATCCACAAGTTCATCCGCATGGGGGATTGGATGGGCATCTGTTTTGGTTACCTCATTGAGCGCTCAGTAGTCCACTCAGACCCACAAGTCAGTAGACTCTTGTGTTGGTACTAGAAACATAGGACTAGACCAAGTACTTCAAGATCTCTCAATGACTCCCAGGTCCACTATTTTGGCAACTTCCGCCTTATTGCATCTGTTGCTGGGATATGAATTTACCTTAAAAAATGAAAAGACAAGATCCGCTTGGCAAAACAGGAACAATTTGGTTTAAATGCAGCGGATGGGAGAGTATCAACAGAGTAGCATTTGAAGAAAGTATCTTGTTGTACAGAAGTTTTGGCAGACACTTAATACTGTTCGTGAGGTACAAAAAACCCATCTGGCATTCTTAACCTAGTCATAGACAGCAAGTGCAGCCATCCGATAAGTGGGACACAGGTGGCTCCCGACCACATGTCTGGTGTGGGGAGCGCGCGATCATTGCCTGTAGTGTGCATGCTGTGTTCTGATTTGCTGAATGCTCCTAACTACATGTAGCATCTATCTTTGTGGTATCTTGGAAATAAGTGCCTTTGGCCAAAGGTGTTTTATTGAGGCCAATTTCCTTGGACATGTTTGTGGTGTAAATTCCTATTGGTGGGATCGATCAGAGTTTTCCCTTTGTGCCTGTTTGTCTTTGGGCTAAGTGTAACCCCACTTGTGACCTGCCAATTGGTAGGCTCGGGTTTGGGTCGCAGGGCCTGTCTGACTATCTATCTCTGACTCTGGGATGATGGGGAGGTCACTTTGGGTGAATCCAAAAGCAATGATATGAGTTTGCTAAAATGTGAACAATTAACATGGCGGTCATTGAAATAATTTTTACCAACATCCTCAGTATTGTGTGTACAGTTGTCATAGCCTACATCGATACTGTCTTTACTTATATTGACATTGTTATGTGTGCATAGATTATGGCATACATTGACATTGTTTTTACTGGTATCAACATTGTTATGCATGCTTAGATTCTGGCATACATTGACATACTCGTATCAACATTATTATTGGAGCACATTTATGGCGTGCATCAACATCTCATATATTGGTATTGCCGTGGTTGGGCCTACATATTTCATGGTGTGTAATGACATCGTATTCATGACCATTAACATTCCCTCCCTCTAGTTGAATTTTCAATTACTTCATTCCCCCCATATGTCATGACGGTTACATTATTCGAGGCTGTGTATGTTGCTGTAGTGTCTGTAATCCTTTACCTAGCTATTTGGATACTACCTAATTTGATGACTGTGTTTTTACAGCAGGAAACCCCCATTTATAGGAAAGCACACAACAGTAGTACACCAATGAAAACTGGAAGTAGTGACGTGAATAGTTTGCACACCCATAGGGAGACCCAAGAAAAAATACTATGAAACCAGTCCTGCTCAGCGGCACCTTCCTCCTTCTTCTCTTTCTTGTAGACAATGCAGTGCTGGGATGGCAAGAGCGAGAGTTCCGTTCTCTAGGTCATTTCCAGGGATAAATGTACAATAGGAAGCATCAATCTTGGCACCCCAACCTCCATCACATCCTTCAAGTTCAATACATACCAATGTTGCAGCACCATAAGACGGATGGCTCTCAGTTCATCCTTGATAACCTTTTTGCCAAGCTCAGTGTCGGTAATCATTTTTACCATCTCCCACCTGGTTATTTGTAATCAGTGGGCAATCGCCTTCTTTTGCATGGTGAAGAAGGGTCTGGACCCTCCTGCGTTTACGTGAGTCTCTGAAAACAGTCTAAATTCTTCCAGAATATCCTTGTACTGAGCCCAGCCAAAATAATCAGCTGTTCTTCTTCGAGCCTGATGCAACAGAGTTGTTTTCTTCTGTTGAGACAACTCAGACAGATCTGCACCAGGGATGACCAGTGTTGGGGTGGACCATACAGTCATGAGGGTACAGAGGCCCCGCCATTCGGGGACGAGCTGGATGTAGGCAATCTCACCACACTGCCAGTCGTAGGTTGTGGGATGATCTTCAGGGGAAATGTCTGTCGACTGGGCGCCCAAAGGTGTCTTTTCTTGGTGCAGTGCAAGAGTCTTTTTTATTAAAAAAAAGGTTGTTGTAAAGTCAATTTGTAGTCTGTGTACTTGAGCGGTTGCCCATGTTGAAGTCCTTTTATTAAGCTTTGATTAAAGAGGCGGCAGAACACAGCAATATTAATGCATGTGCGGCTCGATCGCGGACCTGTATGATAAGAGCTGTGGGTTACAGGTTAGCTTGAAAAAACACATAGGCAGTTTTTGGGGGGTATTGGAAGGAGGTGCTAGCATTTTTAGTAAATCGTGAGTTTAAGCTGGTTTAGTGCTAAGTTTACTTTGGTTCCTCCCTCTCCTTGCTACGGTGGGGACAGTAATTTCCTATGTGGGCTGCTCCTTTCAAAGATGTGTATTTTAACCGGTGCGGGGTGTCTTTTTGACCTGTATAGGCTACATGCAACTGCGAGGGGAAGTGGATGTTCAATTTTTAGGTTGATGTTTCCATTGACACGTGCGCATCCTTCGAGTCTGCACATGGCCTGTCAATGGATATTCTCGAATGGGGTTGGATTATGCCCTCCATCTGGAAGGTTTGGGGATTTTGGGCTTCTTTTGGGCTGGTTTATGCGGGTCCCGTTGGATGTTTACCTGTGGTTTGGGCGATGCTGCTTCTGATGCAGCATATTGGAGGTAGTCGAGTAGTCGTTCGTGGCCCCTGTACGGTCCTGCAGGGGGAATGCTGGAATCATGTCTGTTTGCTGTTCTTTCGCAGAGAGTTTATTTATTTGAAAAGTTTTATGAGAGCGAACAAGACCCAAATGGGTATCAAAGCGCTGTACAGAGTAGTCTTCAGCCATTATACAAAACAAAACAAAAAGGAGGTAAGTGAGAGTACAAACTGTGGGAGAACATTCAAGAGTAACAAGAAGGGTGTATTAGAGGCGCCATGTATCGCTCACAGTAAAACATCATACAATAGAAGGAACCAAGATGTGCGATCAAGGAATATTAATAAAAGGGGAACAGGCAAAAATCCACAAATGATGCAGTTAAAGGAGCTATTGAGGACTGGGACAAAAAAAATGCAAAAGGAAGGTAAAAACATATAGAACATCAGTGAGAATACGTCAAGAATTTGGTTATTAACAAAAACACCCTAATATGATCAGTGCGATTAAAGTTCGTTCATTAGTAGTCTTTTGACCAGTTTTTTAAAGGAAGTAGTAGAAGGATTTGATCTGATCTCGGATGGTAAGGAGTTTCAGATTCTAGGCGCAACACCAGTGAACGCACGGTTATCTGATCTTTTCTTATTGAATCTTCAAGAGAAGGATGGACGTACTTCTGAGGGTCCTGCTAGAGCACGATGACTCAAGTTTATTTGCTAGATAGTATGGGGTATTGTGGTGTGGCTTTATGAGTCAGACGAGCAATCTTGAGTCTGATTCTAGCTTCAATACATAACCAGTTTAGCTGCAACAGCTCGGGTGAAATGTGATCAAATTTCCTAGATCCCGTTAAAAGCCTGGCTGAAGCATTCAAGGTAGCTCTGAGTGGGGCTAAGCTGGCTTTGGGAAGTCCTGCTAGGATCACCAATCCATATTCCAATCTAGGCATAATCAAGGATTGTACCGCCAGCCTGAGGTCTTTGGGGGGGAGGAATGGTTTTATTTTGTTCAGTGTGTTGAGTTGGTAATTGGCTCCCCTAGTAGTAGCGCTGATATGTGCTTGCATATTTAGGTGTTTATCCAAGGTGACACCTAAGGATTTGGCAGAGTCTACAACATGAGGTGTGCAGTTCAGAGCAGTTAGTTGTTAAATCCAGTCAAGGGTAGGAGCGGAGTGATTAGGTGGGGTGATCAAAAGAAATTCAGTTTTGAGAGAGTTTGTGCAAGTGCAGCATTTAAAGTTTTTATGTCCTCCTGTGATGTGATCTTAGATACAATTCCGTGTCATCCGCATACATGTGATATTGGATATGGGCTCTGTTCAGAATGACTGCAAGAGGCTCCATAAATAGATTGAAGAGAGTGGGCGAGAGCGTTGAGCCTTGGGGGACTCCAATTAGGACCGGGGTACTGGAAGCAAGGGCATGATTAACTTTGATCCTTTGCGTGCGGTTGTGAAGGAAGGAGGCAAACCAATTTAGTACCGGGGCCGACAATCCCATCCTATTTTGTAGGAGATCAATCAAGTTCTCATGTTTGATGGTATCGAAGGCAGAGGACCGGTCTAGAAGGATCAGGAGACAAGGGACATTTTGGTCAAGGGCTCTCACGGCGTCATCAACGATGTGCGTTTGTGCCGTTTCAGTGCTGTGACATGCTCTGAATCCTGACTGGTGAGGATCCAGGAGATGATATTTCTCAATATGTTTGCAGAGCTGTGAATGAACGCATTTTTCCAGCACTTTCGCTAGAGTCATGCTGCTGGTGATAGGTCAGAAGTTGTTAGGATCTGAAAGGTCGGCATTGGGCTTTTTAGGAATGAGAGTAACTTGCCCAACTTTTAGGCAGTTCAGGATCTTTCCCTGTATGAGAGATTCATGAATGATTTTGGACCAAAGAGGGAGAATGGCTGAAATGTAATCTTTAAAGAGCTTGGCGGGTAGTGGATCTCCAAAGTGGTTGTAGGGTTTGATGTATGTCATATTGCAAAGTATCTCCGTATAGTCTGGTAGGGGAAAACTGCTCCAAGTAGCGTTGTTTTTGAGAGAGCTGCCCAAAGGCTGGTGGCAAATTGTCAAGGATTCAGCCCCCTCCCCTGAATATGCGGATGGTATTTTGGATAATAAAGTTGGGACGGTGGGTAATAGCTCTAGCTCTATTTTCGTTGTTTTTTCAGCGAAGTGAGCTGTAAAATCATCACCACTAGGGAGCATGGATAGTGGAGCAGAGCTCTGGTTAGAGTATTGGACAGATTGTTCCTTGATGAGTTCGAAGAGTTTTTTTGGTCTATTTTTAGCTCCATCCAAGTTGAGATCTGAAGTGGTTGGTTTTTGCCAAGCGTATGTGTTTGTTGTAAACGCTTCTCAACTTTCTTAATTGAGAGAGTGCTGTCGTGGAAGGCGAGTTTCTCCAGAGTCTCTCAGAGAGTCTTAGATTGCGCCGTTCATCATTTATGGCACCATTACACCATGGTTTAGAGAGTTTGACTGGGATCCTTTTGAGCTGTTTCGGAGCGACAGAATCAAGAATGTTAGAAAAAGTGTTAAAGTAGTGCTCAAAAGATCGTCAAGGTTGGTCAGATTAGAGGGGGGCTGTAGTTTATTTTTGGTGATTGAGGTTAACAAGTTAATGTCGAGGTCCCTCATATTACGGATCATTTGATTCGCTCTAAGGGGTTGCGCCTGTCGTTCCAGTCCCTTAACTAAGATTAGGAAGGGAATTTGAAAATGATCAGACCAGTCACAGGGTAGGATTTCCCCTATTTGTATGAAGTTGTCTTTGGCAATGATGAGGTCTAGAGTAGCACCTTTATTGTGAGTAGGGACTTTACAGAGCTGTGAGAAATTGAGGTCAGAGAGGAATGTCTTAAAGGAATGGACAATTGGATCATTTGTGTCATTCCAGTGGAGGTTGACGTCTCCGAGGAATATGTGGCAGAGTTGGTCTGAACTCGAGCTGATGACCTCCATGATTTGCTCAGTGAAGACTAGATTGTCACCAGGAGGGTGATATATCGAATGTAGAACACAGATCTTCTTGCCTTTGTTGCAGATTTCAGAGACTAGCTGTTCACACATGGATAAGACAGTACAAGAGGATTGTTTTATTGTGAGGCTGGAGCGATGAATGCAGGCAATACCCCTGCCTGTTTTATCCAGGCGATCACTTCTGAGAATAGAGTAGTCAGGAGGGATTAAGATATCAAGAATTGGGGAGGAGGTATTACTGAGCCAGGTTTCAATGATGATCATAAGGTCCAAATTATGCGCAATGATGAGATCAGAAATATCAGCTGCATGTTTCACCGCTGTGCTCAGCCCAATGTGGGTAACTCTAATGGACTTAATGGATTTTTCCCTATGGATTGGGGTCATGTGGAGAGTGAGAAACCTGGCTCCTGTCACTGGAGCATTTGCCTTGTTATGGAACTATAGGAGGGACTCCATTTAGTGTAAATCCTATGGTTGGTGAGACCTACATAGCTTGCCCAAGGCTGGACTTGGACTACTGGGCCTGGGTGCAGGCTTTATGCACCAGTTGAGGCCCTCCCTGCTCCCTCGTTAGGCTGTCTTTCCCCTGGGGCTTGGTCAGCCAACCCCACCCCAGAGGATCAACAGCAGTGGGACCCCAGTCCCCTACGGGCACGCAGTTGGCGAATTCTAGTGTGGCCTCCCGATAAACCTAGTATTTTGCAGCCTACAAAGTTGCTGCGAACGTGGGTATGAAATGTATCTCATGTATCGCATACATCGTGTTGGAGGGTGGTCTTGTACTACTGCGTGTTTGTATACTGTAATTGTGCAAATACGTTGCCCTTCCCTGCTGCTGCTGTGGCCCTAGTCCTTGCTGGGCTGGGCTTCCTTTCTGCTGTGAGTGTTGCCATGTGCTCGGCCAACCATCTGGTCCCTGCTGTGGTGGGGCACTGGTTGCCTGATTTCCCTGGGGCTGATTGCACGATGAAATGATGTTGCTCTGGGCTTGATTTTGTAGATGTGTATTTTGTTGGGTCTGTCCTGGGACTATTCTTTTTTGCTTGTGGTATGCTCTTAGGTGACATTAGTCAGTTCTGTATTTTTTTCGGTTTCAATAGTGGCTGCTGGACTTGTTGCCTGCTCGTGCAGACACTGTTGGATCCCTTTTTGGTTCCGTGGCTGAGTCCTCTTCCAGCCAGGCGCCATTTACACACTTGTGGTCACCGTGGTTCTTTTGCGGGTGATCTTGCTTGGTACTTGGTCATTTCGAGGGGACCGCTGAGTGGGGTGTTGGGACTGTAGCCTGCCCAATTTGAGCCCCAAGACTTTTACTGTGTGGCAGATGGTGATACCTCCTTGAGGTGTCATCCTGCTGGTTGGGAATACTAAATTTCGTGTAGGGTTCATTCGCCTGGCTATCGCATTAGATAGCAGGTTGGGGGCCTCCGGTTTGGAGAACATATCACTCAGCACGGGGTCACCTTGTCTGTTTCACTTCCTCCCTCAGAAAGTGGCAGGGTGGTGACAGAGGCCGAACCGGGTAACTCCGAGACTGCACTCGGACTGGTGGCTACGGCCATTGTCCCTATGTGCCTTGGGGCGATTCTGCACCTGACCTCGGGGAATTCAGTGGGCATGTGCATATTGTGGTCCTGAGTGTCCTGCTCCTTGCGCACCTCATATGCTAGCCTTTTGGCTGCTTCCACCAAGAGGTGGTGTGCGTGACCTGGTCACTGCCGAGCTAATCAGTATAGCTTTAAGAGGCTTCCTGTAGGGAAGGGGGCTCAATGGATTGGGACCTCCCTGGCTGGCTCCCGTTTCACGTGGGAGTGGTTTGCTGGCTTGTGTGCTGGGGGAGAGGTTCCAGAGGGAGGGGGAGGGGGGGGACGGCTATAGTCCCATTCTCAGTGAACTGGATGGCCATTTTTAATTTTGACAATAGGGCTCGTCCTATTCTGCCCTATTTCTAACTCAAGGGGTTCTGTGGGAGGGACCTCAGCCACAGAACCCGAGATTCCCCATATTTTGGCAGTAGTGTTTGATATTGGGGCTGCTCTTCCCACCCTCCCCGCTGGTTTGGTGGACACCACCTTACCCCAAGGTGCTGGAGCTTTATCCCCTGGTGTTGCTAGCGCTGTAGTCATGTATGTTGCATCCCATATCAGAGCCATTCTCATGGCCCTCTCTTGGTCCCTGTGTCTGGTCTGAATGTAAGTTCTTTTGTGTTCTGTGGTGCTGGTATCGAATGTTCCCCCCTTAGGCCAGGGAAATGCGTACACGTGGGTATAGGCATGCGGCTCTCAAGTGGTTCTCTAGTTTCTGAGCCTGTGTGGGGAACCTAGCTTGCACATGATCTAGTGGAGTATCCATGATGTATTAGGGAACTTGCTTAAGGATTTTACAAAGTTTTGATTGTCTCAAGATTTTTAAATATATGTTGTAATCTGATTGTGGGTAAAGTATGTATATGGGATTGTACCGAAAACAATTTGACAAAGACAAATGCAATGAAATAACAACCTGTAACAAAGTGCAATGGTTAGTTCAATACAGTACGAGTTGATTTTTAGCAGTGAAATAGCAAAATGGAATTCTGATTTGTGGAATAATAGTTATTATTTCATAAATTCACTAGAACAGCATAACATGGAAACATTTTTTACCACGCATGATTTTACTATGCACGCCTTTACTTAGTTCTTTTTACCACACATACCTTTTGCACACTTTGAAATGTGCTTACATTATAAATACACTTGCCACGCAAATGACTAGCACGCGCACTTTAACCACGAAAACCATTGCTTCTAATTTTTGGGAATAGTACTTTTATGTGTTATTTAAACCTGCAATGTTGATTGGACTTCAAAATTGGAAAAACATTTTTTAATAAAAGTAAAAATTATGCTTTAAACGTTGTACTTTACTGTAGTTTCACTCACAGAGTAACACTGCCACCTACTGGACGTCGAAATTTCAAAACATCAGAAGGCAGAGTTATTAATGTAATAATATTTTTTAAACGTTGCATGCATTGTATAATAATTAGTACACTTCATCCCTTTCTCCTAAAACCCATGTATCTCATCCTTACAGTTATTTTGTTTTGTATTTCAAAAAATGAAATGAAATGAAATGAAAAAGGCACTTGTAAAGCGCATGGCTACCATTAAGGCCTCCCAGCGCTAAGGACCTGTTGAGAGAGTGTCCACTTTAGCTGGATGGAAAAATCAAATACTAATTAAATTAATACATAGGCATTTAAAAATAATAGCAGATTATCAACACATCCATTGCCCCTAAATCCTCTGCATTCCGTCCCGGAAGCAAATATATAAATGCACTGGTAAACCTAATGGAAAACAGCAAAATGTAAGTGGTTTTAATTATTTTTTGATGAATGACAGGAGAGTTAACTTATTGTATGTGTTTCTGCTCAGGGGAGGGTTAAATTATTGTCTGTGTTTTCGCTCTACACTGGATGTGTTCCTGCACTCAAATTGTACTCTTGGCTCAGCGCGCCACAAAAGGAAAGTGGTATTTATTAATTTTTGAAGAGCCTTCATATTCTTGGCTACCTATCTAGCGGTTGCCATGTACATGGCTCTTTCTCTCGGCACAGGCTCTTTCAGACAACTTCTGAAAGTGGATACATTGTTGTGAGTCTGCGTTAAAATGACTTCCATTGTAATCACTTGCGTGGAAACAGCATGATGTGAAAAATACAAGGTAATTGTAGTCTGTTGTAAAAACTTTGTGGTAAAGGCTGTTTCCCCATGAAATTCAATTGCAAAAGTTCTAACAGCACCACAACACCAACAAAGCATAAATGGAAAATATAGAAGAAACTTGAACAGAAAAGGTCGACAGTAAAAATATTATTTTGTCCCAAAAACTTTAGCCTCCTCCTAGCGCCTACAGCCCGAGGAGAGGTGAGCCCGATAGTATGTCAATACCAGCTCGGTGGACAACAATAGCAATACTTTTTGCAGAGAAAAAGGAATAAGCTGACAATTATCGGCCCTCTGTGACCAGACACCCGCTACACCTTATTCTCTAAGGTCCGAATTGTTTCCTAACATTCGAATTACACCCTATAACACACCTATAGGTTGAGCCTGTCGCCCAGTGTCCAAGCGGAAAAATCCACCTCCTCACTTCTTTATGACACTGTCAGTGTTAAGAAACCGACAGTCCCTAAGAAAACTATTTTAACTAAAAAAATAAGATCATGGTGGTGGCCCTATATAACGCACCAAGGGCCTACTGGGCACGAGTTGTGTCACACAACGGTTTAAGTGAAATAAATAAGTGACCCTATATAACGCACCAAGGGCCTACGGTACACCAGTTGTGGCACGCTCCACGATTCGAACAAAATAAATAAGTGACCCTATATAACACACCAAGGAAGTTACCCTATATAAGGGTTTGGGGTGTACCAATTGTGTCACGTACAATGGTTCATGTCACTATGCAGGTCTTCCTGTACTTCCTCTGCCATAGCCATGAAATTCACTGTGTAGTCTCTCTGGTTGTAAGGTTTCAGCCTGTCTACATGAAACAGCCTCTTGGGTTCCCTTGTGGCACCTGTGCCCACCAAGTAGTTTACCTCAGACACTTTCTGAACTACCTTGTTTGGCCCACACCGTTTGTCCTCCAAAGCCCTGGGACACATAGATTTCAGCACCAACTCCTCCTGACCTTCTTTATTCCCAGTCAACGTAGCTTACTGGTCATACAATTCCTTCATCAGCGCTTGGCTAGCCTGAAGATTTTTCTTTGCCAGACTCATGTATTGCTCCGTCAATTTCCTGCGGGCAATCACATAGTCTGCCACATCCTTATGTGGAGTCTCTGATGTTCCTTCCCACCCTTCTCTTACTAAGGCGAGTGTACACTACACAGGGTGTTAATACTGAAGGTCAAAGGGGCTGAACCCCACTCTCATCTGCGAAATCTCTCAGTAGTCAAACAAGAGGCATGGCAGGAGAAGATCCCACTTCCTCCTGAGGTTCCCATCATGCTCTTCAGTGGTTTGTTTAACTGCTCCTCCAAGCAATTTGTTTATAGGTGGTTTGCCGTGGAGAAGTGGTATGTCACATCAGCTTGCTCCCACATCTCTCTCATATAAGATGTGATGAAATTGGTTTCCCGGTCGGAATCAACTGTCCTGGGAAATCTGACCCTAGAAAAAATCCCTTGGAGAGCTCTTGCTACCACCTTTGCATTCATGCTCCTCAGAGGTACAGCTTCAGGATACCTGGTGGCAAGTTCCACCACAGACAAGATATACTTGTTGCTTGACTGTGAGAGTGGGTCGATAGGACCAACTATGTCTATTCCTACCGTTTCAAATGGAAAACCTACCACTGATAGAGGCACTAATGGTGACTCGGTCTTTCCTCCTGTCTTAACACTCCTCTTGCAAGCTGGGCAAGTTTACAGAAAATCTCTGTGTCTCTGCCCATCCCTGGCCAGTAGAACAGAGGATCTAACCTATCCTGTGTTTTTTCTAATCCCTAAGTGTCCTGCTAAGGACACTTCATGGACTAATGGCAACAGAACGTTCCTGTACTCTAATGGAACCACTAGCCTCTTGTTAGTACCTGGCTCAGGATTTGCCAGTTCAGTGCACTATAAAGTTGACCATTGTCTCAGACAACATAGTGCTTTGCTAACCTGATCCTCGGCTTCCATCTGAAGCCTCTCAACTGTAGGGCTCTCTTTATGGGCCTTGTGGAAATCTTCCCGGGATGGCCCCCCAGCATCTAGCAAACCTTGCAACTCTGGAAGCTATTTATAATCTATCACATGGGCCACCTCTGGCATCCTATCCTTCTCCCCCTTTGAAGCAGAAGCCACCAGCCACTGCCTTCCAGAGTCTGCCCTCTCCTGCAAACTACCTTGTCCTGGTCCTGCAAATCTGGGGTTATCCCAGCTTCACTATAAGACTGTAGTGCAGCCTGTGCCCTGGTCAACACAGCTGATATTGTCCAAGCCATAAAGGCTTCTGATCTGGCACCAAGCCTGGGGCAATCAAATGATCACCCATACAACATCCAGCTCCTTACTTTTCCTTTACGCCGACATTAATCATGGCCTGCCATTGAGCTCCATCTCTACCTTGGCAAGCTGATACTCCATGCCCTCTCCACTGGTTATCTATCTGTATCCTTGGTTCCAGGTAATATCTCCTCAGGCTTAAGGTACTTCCTCTTAACCATCGTGCGGAAACCTCCAGGATCCCTCAGGGTAGGCACTTTCCTTCCATTGATACTAATTCCTGCACTAATCACATTGTGTTAGGGGGCATGTGCTTCAGAGCATCTTGGTCCCTCTCCCAAATATCCAAAGCTATTAGGTTAGGTGCAACCAGAATGTCTTGGGTACCTTCACCCACGTGTAACATTCTTTTTATTACAGGTGTTACTGTGTCGAATTCCTTCTCTTGACAGTCTCTCTTGTAGAGTCCCACCGTGTGGCTCTTACACCGTTTTGGACTAAGAAGGGCTACCTTGCCTTCCCTCCTCATGATGCTCCCTTCCCATGTTTCCTGGGCCCTCCTCAAGTCCCATGAGCATAACCCTGGACCTTACCCTCCAGTTTGGAATCAGTCCTTGGAGAGTTCTTCTCCCCCTTTGGCTTGGAGCTATGCTTCTTCAGCCATTTGTGAACGTTCTTAGCTAACTACTTATCAGCTAACACTGCAGTTTTTGCTGGATCCCTCTCTGTCAGCTCATATAGGTATTGTCTAAGTGAGATAGAGCACTCCTCCTTAAGTCACTCTGTCAGTATCAACTGGTTAAGGGACTGAAAATCCTTGGCCTCCATCCCTCTTACCACTCATTCCAATCATGCAACATCCCATGAATCTAATCCCAAACGGAACACCATCCACTCTCTTGCAGTCACAGAATCTCTGCAGGCACTGAGCTGGTTTCAGCCCAAACCGCCTAATGAGAGCTTCCTTCATTCGCTCATGGAGCATCTGGTCTACCACAGGCCTCCTTCCAATGATGATTGTTTCTTCTAATGGCATGCATCCCACTAAGGGAGCTGCCTTAGACACTTCATTTAAGGCCTTGCTTTACAAGTGACCGCAAAGCTCACAAAGCATTCCTGAATATCCTGACCTTCCAAATACACATGCACTAGATCTTTTGGAACCTTGGCCACAACCTGACCTGAACTGGAAGTAGTCACTCATCCCAGATGGAGTTAGCATTGCTGCCATCCTAAGTTTCCCTCTCTCAAGGGCTATCCTTTTCCCTTTCAAGCTCTCTTTCCTTTTCCTTCGGTTTCTCCTTCCACTTTCTCTGTTTTTCCTCCCTTTCTTTCTGTTTCCCTTCTCTCTGTCGCAATTTGTCCTCAAGGGCACATTCCTCTTGTCTCTCCGATCTCCTCTCCTCTTGTACCTGTTGAGATAGTGTTAGCTTTTCCCTCTCGAACCCTTTAGCTTTCTCATCTTCCTCAGCCTTAGCTTTCTGAAGTGCCAGCTGCAAGCTCAGGGTCTCTGCTTGACTCAACCCACCCAAGGGAATAATTTCTGGAAGTGTTGAAAGTGGCACCCTAGGAATTCACTTTGGTGTACATACCTGAGGTATTCTAGAAACTAAAGGTGGTCTTGGTGAAACTCTTGAAAATGCATTGGGGATATACTCGACTTGTGTCTGCAATATATTTGTGCTGAAGGGATCCTGAAACCTGTATCCACAGCGCTCTCGTCCTGTGTTCCTGACATGGTTCGCTCCCCAGAGTCCGCTGCAGCCTCCTCCCTTTCACCCAGTATCTCAAGCTTGCCCCAAATGAAATTAGCAAGGACCTCTTTCACCCTACTTATGGGAATCCTCCACCCTTTATCCCAACATAAATCCTTCATCTAATAGGAACATGGTGTTGAGATCAATTCTCAAACCTGTGTTCTAAATTTCCTATGTGTGTCGCCTTTGTAGAAGGAAAAAAACGGCACTTTATGCAGCACTGATGGGAATTGGAAATGGCCATTGCCATCTTTGTATCTTTTGGCTCCTAAATGCAAAGGTAAACGGCATTCAAAGGCAATAACACAAAGTCGGGTCTCTAGTAGTTGTCAGGCCACTCCCTGTCCCCCTACCATTAGTGCAATGGGTTTGATGTTATTTCCTGTTACATATTTGGTAACTGATTGGCTGGGGTGTGAACCCTGGTCAAGCAGTAACCACATCCTAGTCAGGGTAAGGCACAATCAAACCCCAAATTAAGCTGGGGTCAACCCCCTGGTAGGTTAGAACAGATGAGTAAGGTTTAACTTGGAGGCAATGTGTAAAGTATTTATGCAACACTTCAAACAGTAAGACATAGAAAACCCCACACAAAAAGATCCCACTGCAGATCAGAAAAATAGAGCTTAATGTAATGAACAAACAAGACCAAAACAACAAAAAGCCAATCGGTACAGCTGGAGTTATGAAGTGTTTAAGAATAAACTGTAATATAGTGCCTAAAAGCATAAATCACTACCCTGGGCTATCTGATCATGCTGGACTGGATCAAAGTCAAAAGTTCAAGAGGATCGCGGGTCTTATACAGTCCCAGATCAGTCTAGTTGAAGTTTACCTTCTCAAGTTTTGTGCCAGGAGTCCAGTTCACTTTGAAGACGATCGCAAGAAGCAAGGAGGAGAATCAAAATATCTTTTTGAAAGCTCCACTGGAGATGCCTCCAGGAGATCCAAGTCTCTCTCCGTGCACCATCAAACTTATTGCTTCCATGCTCCAACATAACATTTCCTTGTACCTGGTGCCCAAGATTCTTTGAGAAACTTCTGACCCTGCTCCGAATGTCCTTCAAAATGTCTTCCTCCCAGGAAATCTTCCAAACAAGACGGTTCAGAGACCCCCTCCAAAACTTGCGGATGCACCTCTCCTCCTGGTCCTGACAACGTCTTCTGAAACTAGAATAAAAAAAGGCTTCTCTACTTCTAACTCCAACAACTCTGGAAACCAAGGCTGACCTAACCAGAAAGCAGTGATCAGAATAATCTGACATCTCTGTCTCCTCACCATCAACACCCTCTAAATCATCAAGAATAATGTGAACGCATAGTCTTGAAGTCCCTTGCTGAAATACATCCACGTTTCCGCTAGAGGATCTGCTCTCCAACTGAAATACTGCATGTTTCCTTCGCCACCTGAGTTATTTGACTTGCTGCCATGCAATTGATTTATATAATTGAGAGAGGATACATTGTCCATCTTCAATAAAACATTGTAATTTCTCAATATTTTCTCCAAACTTTGCAAAGCAAAATGGCCTGCTCTCATCTCCAACCCATGTATATGGCTCTGACTCTCCTCCCATAACCATCTGCCATCTGTCTCTTGCTGAGCCAAACAAGCTTCCCATCCGGGAAGGCTCACATCTGTTTCCAAAATAAAATCTGGACATATCCCAAAAATTGCTCGGCCAATCCATGCCTCTAAATTGTCTAGACACCAATTCAACTCCTGCGCTTCCGTAGAAACCTGCACCAGGCCTCTATACCTCAAACACCTCCTTAGGCCTTCTGCCTTCAGTCTCTGTAAAGTGAAGAGGTCTGAATAGAAGAAGAAAATAATCCTATTACTCTTGCTAATGATAATGACCTCATGGTAATGAATCGCTTCTTCGGAATTTGTCTCATCTCTGTTTTTATTCTTACAATCTTTCTTTCCGGTAAACTCAAAATCGCATGAGTTGTGGTCACCTGAAACCCAAGGAATTCTACTTCCTGACAAGGAATCATTACTAATTTTTCCACATTGATCAAAACCCCAGGGACTCCAATAGTTGCAGTACTGCAGATAGCTGTGCCCTCAACTCTTTCTGATTCTGAGACATAATCAGATTGTCGTTAATATACATAATCTCCGAGTTCCTCTCTCCGAGTAAAGAGGCCACCTGTCTCAGTACCTACGTAAAACACCAAGGTGCTGATGCCAGACCAAAAGGCAGGCAAGTGAACTGATAAAGGTCTCACATCCATCTGAATTGCAAAAATGTGCGACTTTCTTTCGCTGTTGGAAAAGTAAAATAAGCGTCTTTCAAATCCAGTTTTAACAACCAATCATGCTTCTCCAGGATATCTCTTAATAGATGGATACTCTTCATCTTGAACTGTTTGTAAATTAAATACCAATTCAGATTTTTCAAATGTATCACTGGACGCCATCCCTTGTCCTTTTACTTCATTAAAAAAATTGTGCTCACAAAACCTACATGCCTTCCAGACTATCTCTCTATTGCTACCTTCTTTAACATATTTCCCACCTCCATAATTATTAACTCTTGCTTGTCCTCTTGAAACATAACTACCCTTGGCTCTTCTTCCGGAACAGGCAATTCTCTGAACTTTATTGTGTACCCTTGGACTGCCTGTAGGACTCATTGATCCTTTGTCAAACTCCTCCAAATGTAAATGTCATCCCTTAATCGTCCCCCTACCTTTCTTAAGAAATAAACAGAAATCGTCTTTGCACTTACCTTGACTGCCTTGTGTAAAGTGAGACCTTCCTCTGGGCTGACGTTCTCTGTTACCTCTTCCTCTCTCAGGATAGAAAACAGTGGCTGACTGAAATCCTCTGAAAGATGCTCGTCCTTGTGATTGATATAGAGACCTTGAGTAAGACCGGCCAGAGAAACGTCACTTCGCTCCAGCCATGTCAAAAACACGTCCACCAAAAACCCTTCTTAGGGAAGTCTGAGCCTTATCTAAAATTGTGAAGGTGGAGATATATTTTCCCACACCTTTCACTAAGCCTTCTTCAAACAAATAACCTTTTGTGTCCTCGCTAGGCTCCTTTTTTGCGAAAGCCTCCAATTTAGGGCTAATGCGCATGAGGATAGCTTTCTGTCTCTCAGTCATTAAGGATGCATTAGCATTTCCAATTAATCAAACTGATCTTTGTGACCAAACCTTTATCAATTCTGTATCTACCGAGACGGACTTACATTTGGCTTCCTCTGCCATATTCATTATCCTAGCAAGAAGACCAATTACATCAAGACGCCTATTCTGGCACTGTTTGATTGCCCTTTCTAGCCTTAGGGTTATGCAAAAAGCAAGGCTCCGGTCTTGACATGAAATCTATGAGAGACTGCTATAAAGAAAAGATATGGGACAGGCTAATGAAGGCAGTTTTTCTAATAGAATAAATATCTACCTGCCAGCTACAGAGTGTCGACATTTAATTTTTATTGAAGAGCTCCACAGCAACTCTATGAGAAACATGAAGATAGACAAGAAAATAGGTCTGTGGTTAGCTGCCAGCCTTTTGGCTTTGTTAATACTTGTTTTGGTTTGTTATGTTTTTTACGGAACTTAAGTTTTGAAGAGATGCAGGGTTCAGGCAAATATAAAAAAATAAACATTGACTAAAAGCGAAAATATTTTTGGGGCCTCACGAAGTTCACTTTGCCATAGCAGTCCCTAGTACTGAAGGAAGCTACTTTGTGTGGATGATCTCTTTGTGGAAGAGCAAAATGCCATCACTCCTCTAAGTTGAGGAGGGCTAACCAATTGTCCCATGCTGTATGCTGCATTGGGAAGAAGGAAAATCTGAATGAAACAACAACAGACCAATGGATGAAAATGTCTGTCTCAAAGCCCCTATAAGTATACTCTACATATGTATAATTTTAGTAAAATCAACTAGTTTTAGCTAGTACCAAACAAAAATCCACCGTAAATCCACAGTAAACATGCTAACTAAAAATAAACAAAGTTGCACATCGTTGAGGGAGTCCCCTCAAACCTCAAAAATCAATCAGTTAAAATCTGGTATGCCCAATATGGATGTTTTAGAAGGAACCATCAAGCAGTAAAGCGCTTAATAATGCTCTTCGTTGGAAGTTGCTGTTTAATCTCCCCATTGGTGAGGTATTTGCACAGTGCAAAACTGGCCCTGATACTCAGACCTCCCTTCCTATAGTCTCTAGGAGGAATTTTCTCAAAGCTACACTTTCTCATTGTTATGTTATGTTATGTTATGTTATGTTATGTTATTCAATTGGTTACTTTCATACAGATACATGTTGAGCTACTGACCACTATCAACAGTTCGTCAAAGGGAGAGCTACCAAACAATACTCTTCCAAGTCTTAAAAAACAAAATCTAATGAATACTCTTCCCGTTATACAACTGAGACCACATTGGCTTACCATGCCAGTCAGGGAAGCCCACTCCATTGATCAAGTTACATGAGCAGCATTAGGGCAAAGGGAGGGGAGTAAGATTACTCAAAAGATGCAAGGGTACTTTCAGTTGTGGGTCAGGATTTTAAGTTACTTTTCTTTATTTGTCTGTGTATGTATGTATGTATTTTCTACAAATAAAGGGGGGAGTTAGAGGTGAAGGCTAGGTTTATCCTCCTTATAGACACGTTGTTCAAACAAATTGAAAACCAGCCCAGGGAAAAACTATGAAATATAATGAATCTCCACTTGAATAGTTTACTGAGGAAAATGTTTTTTACCTAGAGACTGCTCACCCACCAGGGTTACCCCTTGGGGCATGCTTCATCATTGGGGTTCATCCTAATCCTGTACGAATTGAGGCGTGCTATGACCAGGTGTTTACGCAGGAGCACTTATAGGCGGAGTCAATGATAAAGATGACATTTGTGAAAGAGAGTGGGAAAGTAGGTGTTGGCGAGTTAAAAAAAATCTGACTGGTAGGATTCCTATTTTATTCCTACCTCTAGTCAGTATAGTTAAAATCAGGGGTTGTGGCTGAAGGCGTGGACTATAATGAGTCCATCCTCTTCAGAAATAGTTGGTCAACATTTTTAGAGCCGTTCCCCTAATGGCTCTTCTTCAGGACCTATAGGAACAATGATCCCATTGGTACCACTCCACGCAGTCCTCTAATCAGGACAAAAAGTATAGCATTCCATGAGCAAACACCTATTAATACATATGATAACGCTTTGTCAGTCCGTATCTTAAACTGCAAGAAAATCATTTAAAAACAAAAGAGGCTGGTTCACTGCTATGCCTTTTCAGTGTCTGTCGTTGGCAGTCTCCTCCTGACTGTGGAGGGCTGTATTGATTCATGCATGAACTCTTAATAAATACGGTTTTGGAAAACAAAAGAGGCTAATCAGCCATGTCTGACAAACCCCAATACGTAACATACTGGATAAATCTGGGCCTAAACCCTGTGGTGATGGTGCTCAATACAACTGCACAGACGTGATCACTCCTTACGTGAAAAATGATGTTGCCCATTTTCGTAGTTCTCAATTCAGTTGGTATAAAAAAGTCCCCACCAAGTGGTGAGACACATCCATAAAGAAGACAAAACACACAAACATATAATACATACAATTTCATAAATTTTAAGGTGCCCTACCATTGTGTCATGGTCTTTCCAGGGCAGAGGGGCCTGTAGTACAACCCTACGAGGAGAAAGAAAATCGGACAATGTTTGTCCTCTGTTTTTTATTCAGCACAATTGACAGAGGAGGTGGAGTGAGTGGAGAGGAACGTGACAGTAGCGCCTTCACTTGCGGCTTTCTAGTACTGAGCCATCTCACTTACTTCATCAAGGCTGTCCTCGGTCTGTTCGCCTAATATGATTCCCTGGAGATCGCATCTTACCGATGTGTGTCTCCGTTTCTTTTTATCCAATACAGCCTCGCTGTCATTTCCCCACATGTGACCTAGTCACTAAAGGGACTATACCGCTCACTCTGTTATCATAGATGCCACGCACTAGTAGTAAACACGGGGGCTATCTTAGAGAAGTCCGTATTTACCAGTGGGTTATTGAGGGTGAGATGGTATAGACCATTCACTCTGCTATTGTAGATGCCGCCTGAACGTTATGAACGCGGGGCCATCTTGGAAAAGTCAATATTTTTCGGAGGATTATTGAGAGTGAAATGATATATACGGGGACAACTCTTAATACCTCCTATAAATGGTTAGCAGACCTAACAAAAAAATATTGCATTAGGTTGCAAAAATTGTAACAAAAATCAATAATAACACAAGGTAGGTAATTTTCAAAAGAAAGATTCTGGCAAATCTCACACACATCTAGCCAGACATATTGGTGTGATTACATCCAATGGTAATAGTGGGCCAGATTCTACTTTCGCGATGTGTAATTCTTAAAACCCAGGGTATTAGCAAGATTGGTGTGAGATTCCTTTTTTCCATAAGGTGTATTCCTATAGTTAATTAGTGTACCGAAGTATAGCAGTGTCACTCGCTGGCAAAAAAGGCGATCTTCCTGGTGGCTGTGATCCCGGCCAGCCTGGTGCCCCCTGGTTGGTTAGAGAAAGACATTCCAAGGGATATTATCATTAAGACCCTTTGTTTCTGTTTTCAGCTTAAAAACCCATCTCTGCTCTTTTTCCCCGGAGTCATTGCTTGCAATTGTCTGTATTCCTTATATGCTCCAGGACCACCCATCTCAAATCCCGGGGTGTGTCTCAATTCAAGGAAATGGGATGACATCTTTGTTGTGATGCACTGGTTGTTTAATAGTACAAAAACATAGTTCACAAGGAACTCATTTATCTAAGTCAGTCTAGAATCTGCAACTAAGGTAGTTGCTCAGATTAAATCATAGCTAGGGGTTATTATATGCAATCAGGATTCTCTATTGAGTCCAAGTGACATTTGCATTAATATTGTCTTCATACAAACTAATTGAAAAGCCCCTACACTTTTTTTATCATGACGACCTGACTTCAGCCGGAGCAGGTAATTTTATTATGCAATTTCACTCTGTAACACAGACGTATTCCTTATGTATAAATCAATAAAATATTTACATATTATTATTATTATTATTATTATTAGATTTTGTAAAGCGCGTAGTCACCCGTAAGTATCCCAGCGCTACACATTTAAAATATTCTTGTGAGCCCCAGTGAAGTGACCATAACCTATTTAGTGAGTATTCTGTGACATGGTGAACAAAACAAGGGGGAACAGGTTATTTATGAAGTACAAAAGGATGAGCTTAATACAGTTATAAGTAATTAAATATAGGCTCTCTCTTTTGTCTGTAGTCGACGGCGTTTCGACCCTCTCTAGATACGGGGTCTCTTCAGGACCAGGTTACTGGGGATTGCAGTATACACCAGTGTACATCCGGTGTGGTACCTACAGCGGGGACTCAATGCGTCTCAGCGCTGTGGTATTGTGGGCATCAGGGGTGTAGTTTAACACTGGGAACCTCTGTATGGCTCCACTTGTGTAATTAGACGGTATTTCATAATAAAATTACCTGCTTCGGCTGAAGTCAGGTAGTCATGATAAAAAAAAGTGTACAGGCTTTTAAATTAGTTGTATGAAGACAATATTAATGCAAATGTCATTTGGACTCAATAGAGAGCCCTGATTTTGTATAATAACCTCTAGCTATGATTTAATCTGAGCAACTACCTTAGTTGCAGATTCTAGACTGACTTAGATAAATGAGTTCCTTGTGAACTATGTTTTTTGTACTAATGTACTTACCCAGCTCACAAGGACGTATGGGTTGCTTGTGTTTTCTAAAATATAGCACTGGTAATTTAAGGCAATGTTTGTTTGCTAGGGACCAGTCTTTTAAAAAAGTTTTGTCATTTTGAAATATGAATTGTTAGTTTTGAACAATGAGACCTCGAGAAGACACATAAAATTATCTACAACACCAATCCCTTTCTACGCCATATAAAACATGGAAAAGATACTTCGACAACATCTTGGTGATTTGGGAGGGTGATGAGTCGACAGCTTGAGCATTTATAACATGGCTTAACATGCAAGGCACCTCCCTTAAGTTCACTCACACCATGAAACTTAACATCATCGAAGGGATCCTGAAAACCAATGCCCATGAAAAACCAACAGCAAAAAACTGCCCTTTACTCTATGACAGTTTCCACCCTAGACACGTAAAAGAAAATCTACCCTTTGGGCAATTTTCCAGACTCAGGAGAAACTGCACAGAACTCAATTATTAAAGGACACAGGATAACAAGCTATCAAAAAATTGATAGCAAGGAATTACCCAAGGTGAATAGTGTCAAGACCAAAATAACGCGCCTTAAACAACCATAGGGATACTCTCCCTGAACCTCGCATCCCTCCGGATAAGCATGAGGAAGTGAGACCTATCTGCATAACTACATACAACACAGCTTCTGACCGTGTCTCAAAAGTCATACAGAAACACAGGCGGATTCTGAACAATGGCAGTTTAAACATTCCAAAACCCATGTTTTCTCATAAAAAAAGGAAAACAGCTTGAAGGATATGCTAGTGCACAACCGGCCCGAGCGACTAATGCTAGACCAATGAGTCAGTCTGTTTCTGGAACATTACATATGGGTCATTATCCATGCAGGAATTACAGTGTTTGCCATCTCACTAAGATCACAAAAACAATACTATTCAACAACAGAATGAGATGGGAACTTCGCCAACGTACAAATTTCAACACTACATGGGTGGTCTACCTGATCACTTGCCCCTGCAATTTGCATTATGTGGGCATGATCACCCGCAAGATAAGTACGAGTGTGTGAACATAGGAGTAATGTCGGATGCTAGCGTATCACAACCAGGATGACATCCCATTTGCTTGAACTGACACACACCCGGGATTTGAGATAGTTGGCCCTTGAGCATATAAGGAATACAGACAATTACAAGCAACGACGCTTGGAAAAAGACCAGAGATGGGTTTTTAAACTAAAAATAGACACCAAGGGTTTTAATGATAATTGGAATATCTTTCTCTAACCAACCAGGGGGCACCAGGCTGACCGGGATCTCTGCCACCAGCATGACCACCTTTTTTGGCATCGATTGACACTGGTATACTTCTGTACACTAATTAACTATAGGAATACACAACATTATGGCAAAAAGGAATCTCATACCAATCTTCCTAATACCCAGGGTTTTAAGAATTACACATCGAGAAAGTAGAATCTGGCCCACTGTTACCATTGGATGTAACCACACCAATATATCTGGCTAGATGTGCGTAAGATTTGCCAGAATCTTTCTTCGAAAATTACCTGCACTGTATTATTATTATTTTTTTTAATACAATTTTTGCAACCTATTGCAACATTTTTTGTTTAATTCTCCTAACCATTCGTAGGAGGTATTAAGAGTTGTTCCTGTTCCATATAATTCCACACAAAATAATCCTCCGAAAAATATAGACTTTTCGAAGATGGGCCGCGCTCATTACGGTCAGGCGGCATCTACGATAAGAGTGAGCAGTCTATACAGTCTCACCCTCAATAACCCACTAGTAAATACGGACTTCTCCAAGTTGGCCCCCATGTTTACTACTAGTGCGTGGCATCTGCAATAACAGAGTGAGCGGTCTAGTCCCTTCACTAACTAGGTTACATGTGGGGAAATTACGGCAAGGCTGTATCGGATAAAAAGAACCGGAGACTCACATTAGTAAGATGCGGTCTCCAGTAAATCGAATTAGGCGAACAGGCAGAGGGTGGCCTTGATGAAGGAAGTGACATGGCCCGTTACTAGAAAGCCGCGAGTGGAGGCGCTCATCTGACTACTGTCATGTTCCTCTCCTCTCGCTCCAGCCCTCTGCCAATTGCACTGGATAAAAAACAGTGGGCAATCATTGTTCTGATTTTCTTTCTCCTCGTAGGGTTTGACTACAGGCCCCTCCGCCTTGGAACAGTAGGGCGTCCAAAATGGTTGTAATTGTATGTATTGTGGTGTTTGTGTGTTTTGTCTTCTTTATGGATGTCTCACCACTTGGTGGAGACTTTTTTATACCCAATGAATGAGAGCTACGATAACAGGCAACATTGTTTTTTACGTACGGGGTGATCACGCCTGTGCAGTTGTATTGAGCATCATCACCACAAGGTTTAACCACAGATTTCTCTTGTATATTACATATTGGGGTTTGTCAGCCATGGCTGATAAGCCGCTTTTGTTTTCAAAGGATTTTCTTGTCATTTCAGCTACAGACTGACAAAGCGTTACCGTATGTATTAATAGGGGTATGCGCGTGGCATGCTATCCTTTGTGTCCTGATTAGAGGACTGCGTGGTGTGGTACCAATGGGATCATTGTTCCTATAGGTCCTGAAGAAGAGCCATTATGTGAATGGTTCGAAACATGTTGACCAACTATTTCTGAAGAGAACAGACTCATTATAGTCCTCCCCTTCAGCCACAACCCCTGATTTTAACCATACTGACTAAAGGTGGTAATAAAATAAGAATCCTACTACTCAGGTACTTTTAACTCACCAACACCCACTTTCCCACTCCCTTTCACCAACGTTGTATTTAGCATTGACTCCGCCTATAAGTACTCCTGCGTAAACACCTGGTCGTAGCACGCCTCAATCCGTAGAGGATTAAGATGAGCCCCAATGATGAAGCATACAACAAGCAGTAACCCTTGGGGGTGAGGGGTCTCTAGGAAAAATGGCTTTTTCCTAAATAAATATCCAAGTGACGATTCATTATATTTCATACTTTTTCCCTGGGCTGGTTTTCAATTTGTTTGAAATATGTATGGATGTATGCATGTGGTAATTATATAATGTGCATTTAGCCAGAAGCAGCAGATTGTTTTAAAGTGTAAAAGGCAAGGAGTTGAGTTAGGAAGCAATTGCAAGGGCAGAGAATCGACTGAATTTGGATATGGAAATAGGACTTCAATGGAATTAAGATGTAGTGTTGTGTGAAGAGATGTGTCTCCAGCTTGTTCCTGAATTGTAGGAGGGTTGGGCAGGCCTGAACAGTATGGTAATTGTCTGTACCATACTGAACAGTATGGTAAATCTTGAATAATTATTCAAGATTCTTAGTGTATTTATATTACTTCATCTCCTGCCTGGTGGTGTCCTGGCAATTGTTATGTCATGACCAATGAAAATGGTGAGCTTGCCAGCTGGAAAAGCCATGGTACTGAGTGTAATCGCTTTGTATACAATGCAGCTCTTACTGAGGATGCTGAAACTGGCAAGGGGAGCAAATAGAGTCCATGAGGGTAAACTAATGTAGTCAAATTCCATGTACAATTGTGCATTGTCTGCATGAGTAAGGTTTCAAAAGGCTTCATGTAAAGGTTGAGAATGCTGGAGAGAGTATTGCCATCTGAAGGACTCCACAGGTGACCGGGAGCGTCTGGGTTATGGAAGGGCCCATTCTGACAAACTGGTACTAGTTAAACACCTTGTAGGAAGACCACTGAAAGATATTGCAAGTGAACCTCATTTGAGACATCTGGGTTTGAATAAGGTGCCATGGTTGATGGTGACGAAGGCAGTTAAAAGGGCTAGCAATATAAGGAGTCAGGGAATTTCATTATCTGTGGTACGGAGAGTGTTGGCTTTGATTTGTAAGATGGCAATTTCAGTGCTTTAGCATGTCTCAAATCAGATTGGTAGTCACACAGATGATGGTTGGCATTAACGTGACCTTGCGGTTGTAGATAGCTATTTCAGTGATCTTTGTCATGAAGGGCAGATGGGTGATGGGCAGATGGCCCGCAAGGGGATAAGGGTCTAGTGTAGGGTTGTTGAGGATTGTGATGATTTAGTCTCTTGAGGGTCTCTGGGAAGATACCTTGGTTATGGGTGATATAGTTTCTCCAGCGAGGGATTTGAATGTTGTACAGAGTAGGACATTGTCTTTAATCTGGTGCCTTTAAGTTATTTGCGGAGGCCTATGAGGTCTGTGAGAAAGGGGCTTGAAGAATGACTATTGCAGAATGATGTGTGGAGAAGGGTGGGGAGGGCCACAGGCTGGGTGATGCCGATGTGTTTCGGGGTCCCTGAAGAAGTCAGGAGTGTTGCAGCTGTCTATGTAGATGATCAGATGGCCTGAAAGGGTCTCGATCTCTTACAGTTGATGTAGGATCGGTATTTGGCTGATGTTTGGTGCAGAGAGACTTTAGGAATCAGCTGAATTTATTCAGAAGGCTATTGATGTCTGACATTGAGGGGTGATGACTGGGCACAGATAAGTTTGAGCGATATATTGTTGGTGGAGAAGTCCTTGATAGGTCTGAAGGTTTGTGGTTGTCTTCTAGGTTGACATCAATCGTCAGGTTGGACATGGATCATGTTGATTGTAATATGGGAAGTTCAGTCCAGGAGTGTTGGTGATGCCCATTGAATGTTAGGTGATATTGATAAGATGTAGTCAAATGATCACCCTTTGGAATTTGGTAGCTTGGATGACATGCTGTACTATATCAAGTGTATTGATTAGGAGGGTATCTCTTGGGCTTTTTTGTGCTTATGTTGCTAGGGAGATTAAATTCACCAAGGATGGTGAGGTAGGTGTGTCAGATGGATGCAGTTTATTTTATTTATTTATTTATTTTATTTATAAGTTTTATATAGCGCGAACATGATCCCGAGGGATATCAGAGCGCCTTACAATTGGAGGGATAGGAAGGTAACAGTTGCATTACATGTGTCAAATAGGAGTACCAAACAGAACACATATCAAATAGGACTCACAGAACAAGAACGGTTACAAATACAAAGGGTCAACAAAGAATAAGATAAAAACTGGTATATAGCGAAATAGGAGGGGAGCAAATGATTCAAACCAACAAAAATAGCATCCTGCGCAGGGCTTAAAGGTGTAAGTCCAATGCATTAGAGCAGACGATCCATCACCCTATTAAGGAAAGAACTTGTTCATAAGGAATCTTTTTACTTCCAGTTTGAAAGCAACCTTGGAGGAGTTTCTACATATTCCAGTGGGAGAGAGTTCCAGATCTTTGATGCAGAGCCAGAGAAAGCTCGGTGACATGTTCTCTTATTGCGGAAGATATGAGGTTTCAGGAGGAGAGAGTTAGCACTCCTAGAAGGTCTACCCCCGCCGGATAGTTCCAACTTTTGCACTAGATAACTGGGGGTTTTGAAATGGAGGGTTTTTGGGGAGTAGGCAGACAACCTTTAGCTGTATTCTTGCTTCGTAGGATTTTAAGACTGGGAAGATGTGTGCATTTCTTTTGGTACCCATAACCAATCTGGCCGTCGCGTTCAATGAGGCCCTTAGTGGGGCCATGGTATACTTGGGGAGACCACAGAGTGTAGCTCTGCCATAGTCTAGCCTCGGCAAAACAAGTGCTTGGACCTCTTGCTTGAAGTCAGTTTGTGGGAGGAAAGGTTTGAGATTCCTGAGTATCCTCAACAGGTGGTTAGCTCCCTTGCACACATTGCTAATATGAATCTTCATGTTCAAGTGCTTGTCGAGGGTGATTCAGAGAGATTTAGCGGAGTCAATAAAAAGGGGGAAGCAGTTGAAGGTGGTGAGGTGGTTAATCAAGAGGTCTTATTTAGGGGTGTGATTTGGAGGAGAAATGAGAAGGAATTCTGTTTTAAAAGTGTTGAGCAGGAGGTGGTTCTCAGTTAACCAGTTTTGAGTAGTCAATAGGGTAGTGTTGAGTGAAATTATGTTATCCGGGGAGGAGATTTTCAGATAAAGTTGGGTGTTATCTGCATACATATGGAAGAGAATGTCCATGGAATCTAGTGCATTAGCTAATGGTTCCAAGAACAAGTTGAAGAGTATGGGAGATAGGGCGGGCCCTTGGGGGACCCCCATGGATACTGGTGATGGCTGGGGAAGAGAGTGGTTTGCCTTCACTCTTAGGGATCTGTGATGGAGGAAGGACGAGAACCATTGCAACACCGGCCCAGTCAGGCCCATCTTGTGCTCCAGAATAACTAGGAGGTTGTCATGATTAACTGTGATGAGGAAAATCAAGAATTTGACTATGAAGTCTTCGTTCTCTTTGAGGAGGCAAGGGACCGGCTGGGTGATAGCGAGTGAGTAGTGGCATATGCCTAGTGTCCTGGAGTTGAATATGCATGACTAGAGTGAAGGGGCACGAGAATTTGTTGAAGACAGTGATGCCTTCCTCTTTTTTGTGTTTTTTGCCTGGATACTAAATAATGTAGCATGTTGGAATAAGGGTGTCTAGGGTGTGTGAGGAAATTGGGTAGAGCCATGTTTATGTGCTGTAGTTTGTCAAAGGTATAAAATGCGATGAGGCCTGCGATGTCTGGAAAGAGGAGTGCTCCAATACACGGTTTCTCCAGGTCTTGATTTCTGACCCTTTTTAGAAATCATGAATTGTCTCCAAAAGCTCTGAAATTATAGTCTATAGATGACTACTTTTAGAGAGAGCACCATTTGTCCTTCCCGAATCAGAATTGTCTATACCATCTGATTTCTCGGAATGCAGAGTACAGGTCACCTAGGATCTCAGGAATACCCCTATGCCATTCCATCGAATAGATTAATATTTTAGCGTTTGAGGAAGTTTTCTCACTTTTTTCCTTCAATGGAAAAGAGAGGTGTTCTCATTTCCTGAGACAGCACCGCTTTTATGTTTTACCAAGCCCATTACATATACATTTCTGTACTCACCTGGCTCTCCTTAGCAGATCTTCAAATTCTGTTAGCATTTTCCATACAAACTGATCTTGGTGACTACTTTTGGTGAACCAGATACTGTTCTGAGAAAATTGGCGGGGTATCCTTGCAGGCTGATCTCAGAGATAGAGGAATCCCCGTCACAGGAGAAGAGTCAGATCATGTATTTCTTTCCACATTCTCGGCATTTGAGCCCCTTATGTGAGTTTAACATACCATCATCTACTCTTCTCTGCAAGTAATTTGGCTATCATCCAGATAGCATGAAAAGCTTCAGTCAGGAAATAACATAAGAGCAAGTAATTTTGTTTTTGCAGTTTGTTTTTTGAAGCAAATGCAAAATAACTTCAAGACACATATTAATACTACTTTATTTATCCTGCCCCTCCCCCTTTTTATTCTATTTGGGAAATAAATAAATGCCTCTAAAACAACTGATGTAGCACTGGATACGGCAGAAAAATGTTCTCATTACAAATTGAGGCATCTTGATCTCCTAGCTTTCAGGGATTTATGGTTCAAATCTGTTTTATTGTGTTCACAGAAATGAGACAGTACAAACAATAATGTACTGCGGTTAAAGGCTGCATCCCAGTGGGCCCACCCGGTGGTGACAATCATTTGAAGTGCACCAGTACTTACACTACTTGCAATCAAAACATTATTCAAACAATCCACCTTCCCAAAGACCCCCCACCCCCTTTTGGGGCGACGGATCTCGATAAGCCTCTGGGTCATCTTTTCCATGCCCAAGGTGCTCTATAATCTATGTAACCAGGCTTTGTGATCAGTAGCAAAGTATCGTCTTGAGCGCTGCACCAAGTGCCAAACGGTATGCCAACCTCGTTTGGATTTCAGGGGGGGAATGGTTAGAGGTTTGGGGAGCCCCAAATGAATATAGGCAGGAAAGTGCAAGAGTTTCATATCAAAGTAAGTATCTATAGCTGTCAGGACTTTGCCCGAATAATATCAGCCGCTGGAGGTGTAAGTGTTCCCCAGCGCCGCACAAGCTCTCCAACAGTCCTCGCTTTGGGTTGGGTTGCCCCTGTGTAGTCTGACTACGGTAAGGTACCAGTAGGTGACTTTTTCAGTGATGGTTTCTACACTTGCTGTGTGGCGGGCTCTTTAGTATATAGCTCCCATTCTTTAAATTTTAGTGGCCGCCCAGCTCCTGTTCCCATTGCCTCTAACCTGGTGTCTCCTCCTTGATACAGGGCTGGATCAAGACAGCGTATAATTCAGTAATAATATGTGTACCCCCTTCTTTGAGAAGAAGCCATTTTTCTAAAGGAGCGAGGGCCTTTGTGCCCCTCATCACACATTGGGGCGAATGACCCAGTGTTTGAGCTGTAGGTAATGGAGGCGTTCAGCTTCAGGAAGTCCATAGCAGGCTTTAATTGCTCAAAGGGGATGGGTCCCGACTCCCAACACATCTGCATCAGAAGCGTTGACAGAGCGAAAAAGCTGTGGGGTGGAGTCTCAGGGGGTAAATACGGTTTTCCTAGTAAGGGTGCTCGTGGTGTGAGGAAGGTGATTAGCATCTTTGGAGGTGCCACACTGTTCCAAACTGCAAGGGTAGCTTAGGTGACTGGCAAGGGCTCTGAGTACAAACCCCACACCCTATGCATTGGGTGTAGCCAAGGAAATTTCCAAAGGCGCTATCTCGCTGTTGCACGATACGTTTAGCACATGTGCTTTTCGGTTTCCTTACTGCCTCATTCCAATAGGAAATGGATCTGTTCTGAATTTTAATAGTGCTTGAGACTAGGGATTCCCAGGTCACACTCTACAGTGGAGCAGTGGATCTGGTTGCAAAGCATACGAGGGCGCATGCCCGCCGATTAAATTCTACCTGCAGTGATATATAAGCATGGCTACTGGAGGGGTCAGTGAAATGGCTTGAGCCAGGAATAGGGCTTTAGAGAGTGTCTTAATTGTTAGTGCCGCTAATCTTCTTAACCAGGAAAGGCGACAGTGTTTCCACTGGGCAAGATTTGCTCTGACCTGATGGAGTAAGGTGCGGGAGTTAAGAATTGCCATGTCTTGTGTAAGGACGATCTGTACTCTGAGGTACCACATTGAGGAATCATCCCATGCTAGTGGATAAGTGGAGGCCAGCTATGTGTGCAGGGAATCAGGACCGAAAGGTTCAGGGCCTGTGACTGAAGAAGATTGATGCTAAAGCCCAGCACTCTTCTGAACCCCTCTAACTCTTCTAAGAAGGCTGGCAAGGAGTGTAGGGGGCCTTCCAGCGCCACCAGGACATCGTCTACATAAAAGGTAATGATGATCGTCTCTCCCGAATCTCACCCCGGAAATCCGTGGGTCATCCCTTATTATTTGTGTCATTTGCTCCATGTATAGGGCCAACAGAAGGGGGACAAAGGACATCTCTGGAGCATCTCACTAAGTATAGAGAAGGGAGCTGATAGTTGTCATTTAATCCGACCTCTAGCCCTGGGATCGCTATAGCTGCAAAGTATCCACTTGCAAAACTTGGGCCCAAAATCTAAGTTGTCCCGAGTGAACTCCAGGTAAGTCCAATGCATTCTATCAAACTCCTTTTTAGTATCATTAACCAACAGCATCACCTCCCACTGTGAACGCTTGACTTTGCTTATGAGGTGTAAAATTTTCTTAGTGTTGTCCTTGCATTGTCGACAGGAGATAACCCCAGACTGGTTCAGGGTCCACTAGTTGCAGCATATGAGGAGTAAGTCTCGCTGCCAGGATGCTAGTAAAGAGTTTGGCGTCTACATCTCTGAGCGAGATGGGGGGAGGAGCTGCATCAGCGGTTGTCCTTGAGGTTTACGGAAATCGAGGCATTTAGGGTAGAAGAGGGGAGAGTCCCTGTGGCTACGAAGGAATAAAATAGTCTGGTGAGGATTGGTGCAAGTGCCTGACAAAAGGTTTTGTAGAAAAGGGTGGAAAACCAATCCAGGCCAGGGGATTTAAGCAGTTTCAAGCATGAGATAACAGAGATCACAGCTTTGATTCAATTTGGTTTATCTAGGAAGTAGGCCTGCTGTGGGGTCAGTCGGGGGTGCGAGAGCCCCTAAGGTACTTGTATGAGTCTGAACCTGTATGTCCCATGCACCATACAGGGACTTGCAAAGGTCCCTGAAGGTTGATGCTAAGTTGGCATTAACAGTTGTTTCTGCACCACCTGAAGTGCAAATGACCTCTATTCTATCTACCAGGCGCTTGGCTCAAAGTTTACGGGTGACTAGTCTGCCGCATTTGTCCCCTCTTATCTGGAAGGGTGTGCTGGAGGCGGAGTAGTGCTTTTTCCACTCTATCCCTGTCTAGGTTGCACAGCGGGGACCATGTGATCTCCAGCTTCTACCAGATCCGTGGGAGCCTGTCTGTTTGTGGATGACCTCTCCAGTTCCTTCCTCTTGTCCGTGTACTGTTTATTTTCTGCTGCAGAGGTGGCAATAAACTACCCAATCACCACAGCCTTCAGTGTCTCCCATAAGGAAGGCTCTAGAGATTTCGGAGGTATTGTTGGACACTAAGAAGTCAGTGATGCGCTTGAGGTTATGTATCATATTTGGCATTTATAGCATGCTATCTCAGAGTCTTCTTATGATGACCGTTGCTGTGGGGCATCAACCCAGAGTGTGAGGGCAAGGGAATTTTGGTTGGATAGCTTCATGGGCAGGGGAATAATATGTGTGGTCCCTAAGCCCCTAGTGTGTGGGTAGGCCATCCTCCATAGGTTTTGCAGCCTGCCTTCTGTTGCCACTTTGGGCCTCCCTTGGTGAGGACCCTGCCTAACCATAATGCTTACCAGATCTATCAAGCTCGTTGTTCAGCACTAAATTGAGGTCACCCCCAATAAGGACATCCTGGTTTGGGGACTCTCGGGTCTCCAATCAGCTTGTTTCAGGAATCACTGCTGATTGTTGTTTGGGTCGTACATAGAGGCAATCAAGAGGGAGAGCCACACAATTTGTATGTGGTATACAAGTAGCCTTTCCCATATTTCTGCAACTTTGTTATGTGACGGTGAATTCATATGGTGCATTAATCACCCGTGAGGGTATCCAGGTGCTTGAGCAGGTGTGTAGGCATGTAGTCGCAAAGGAGCTATTCGAAGAGCAAGGTCTTCAGTTTCTTGCGTAACTCTAGAAGTGAGGAGGTTCTGATGTGTTGAGGGAGGTCAGTTCATATTTTGGATGGGATGTAGGAGAATAAGTACCCTCCTGCTCTGCTGTTATGTTTGTGGGTGATGTGTGAGTGTGAGGCACACTTTCTGTTTGGCAGGCTGGTAAAAGTGTGTGCGGCTCTGCAGGTATGCTGGTCCAGTGTTGTGTAAGACTTTATATGTGTATTTGAGAAGTTTGAATTGACAGAGCTTATGAATGCGGAACCATGAAGCTCCCTGAGGTGAGGTGTGATGTGGGTGCAGCTGGGGAAGTTGAGAGTGAGTCTTGCGGCAGCATTGTGGATGGTTTGGAGTCTGTGTAGGAGTTTATTGGAAATTCTGGTGTATTGTGTGTTGCTGTAGGAAGCTTGCAGGTGATGAGTGCTTGCATAATGGTCCTTCTGTTGTTCAGTTGGTAAAGCTGGTTCTGGTTATCTTGTCCGTCAGTGAGAAGATGAGTTGGATGTCGTCAGAGTAGGAGACAATAGTGTTGTTTTAGGAACAGATGATAGTGAGAATAGGTGTCATGTAAACGTTGAACAGGTGGGGCTGAGGGATGGTCCTTGGAGGATTCTGCAGATCATATTCTTGTTCTGTGACGTGAAGGGTGGCAGTCTTATCAATAGGTTCTTCCCTTGAGGAAGGAGCAGATCCAGTTGAGTGCGGATTCTTAGATGCCAATTTCACGGGGTCTTCTGATGAGAGTGTTGTGGGAGACAGTGTCAAAGGCAGCGGCGATGTCAAGCAGGATGAAGGCTGATGCTTCTTGTTGGTCTAGGATGGTCAGGATGTTGTTGGTGGCCACACTAGGTGCTGTTTCAGTGCTGTGGTTCTTTCTGAATCATGATTAGGTGTAGTCCAGTCGGTGGTGAGTCTCACGGTGGGTTTAGATTTGCTTGTTGATGGCCTTCCCAATCACTTTGGCAGGATAGAGGAGCAGGGAGATGGGTCAGAAGTTGCTCAGTTGATTTGGATCTGCTGATGGTTTGTTGAGAAGGGCACTGATTTCTCTGCATCATCCAATCGTCCAGGAATATGGGGGACGTGATGGAGGTCTTGATGATGTGGGTCCTAGTGGTGCAGATTAGAGAGACTCCCAGGTTGTAGATATGGTGGGGGCAGGTATCCGTTGGAGCCACTTAGCGGATGGTTTACATGATTGTTGCTGTGTTGCTCTTGTGAGGGCTGTCCGTTCTGTCAGGTGGTCCTCTTGGTTAGTGATGAATAGGTTGGCGATGAGTTTGTTAGGGTCAGGTAGGTGTGCAAAATTGTTGTAGGTGTTTGTCATGTGCTGTCTAAGAAATCTGGTTGTTGCACAGTTTTTGGGAGGGAGGGATGCTTGCAGAGGCTGAGGGTGTGGTGAAGATCTCCTTGCAGCTGTTGGAGCTTCCTTCAATGTGGTCAGCTAGTGCATGCTTTTTATGGTGTCTCTTAGTTGCTAGTGGTAGCATCTAAGTGCAGACTTGTAGGTGGTTTTATCAGATGGTTTTGTGTCTGGCTCTCCATTTACTCTCTAGCTGCTTACAGTGTTGTTTGGGGCTTTTGGGTTCCCCTGTGTACCAGCTGGTTTGTGTTTGTTGGTCTCCAATTGTCCCTCTGAAGGATCGGAAGAAAAAGATGACAAACTCCCCCCTCCCTGTCTTTGTTGGGTTGCTGGAGAAGTGATAATGCGGGTAATACAGGATACTGTGCCAGTCTCTGGACATTAGATGCGTCTCCTGGAGGAGGCAGATGCCACTCCCATTGTGTTCTAGGTAGGACAGCTACAACTTTCTGATTGATGGAGATATTGAGCTCGCGATCATTGAGGGATAAAATCTTCAGGTCGCGGCATGTGCAGGTGTAAGAGTGGGTGCTCGTGAGTCTCGACTTTCCGGTGTAGGCTTGTGACTTATGGTCGGTGCTTGGAGTGATTGTGAGCTGTGGTGCATTCAAGTGGAGAATGACCTGTGTATGTTTACATCTCTATAGTAGACTGAGCAAAATCCCTTTCTGAACCCCCTACAAAAACATGAATGGCTCCTGGACAAGGGTCGTGGCAATCCTTATTTGGTGTCTGGGTGTAGATTATCTGACTCACATGCCGTCCACCACAGGGAACTCAGGAAGTGGGCATCTGCAGTGCAAGAGGGATCCAATAGCCAATGTCTAGCGGAAGCCCACATTTAGCTGACATGAGGATGGTCTGAGTCGCCCGCCAGACTGTTGAATACCACTTCTCTGTCTAGGGATGCGGGTGGAAGCCTTTGGTGTGGGTGCCCTTCATGGGGCTTGTTGGCTCGTGGTGGGGTACCACCCAGCATCATCCATCATGTTCAGAAGCCGGTGGGCCACCGTTAATGATTTGAGTTGGTGTAGGGCATCGCCCCAGTGGAAGATGAAGTGAAACGGTGTCCACAGCTGTATGAGACTCATTTGTTCCTAAAAAAAACTCTGTGACAGGGCAGAAGGGTCTGCACCTTTGGAGTTTCAGGACCAAGAGGTCTTGATACAGCTCAGTTTTGTGGCAGTAGAAGGGCACAGGGTGGGTGCCTCATGCTTTGCGCAAAATATTCTCTTAGAGCTGGAAGTCATGGACGTATGTGTGGATATCTGGCGAGCCCCCCGTCCCTGGGCACCCCACTCTGTAGACTCTGTCCAACTATATGTTGGTCTCCGTTGCTGGGTCCAAAACCTGACGGAAGTGAACTTTGCACATAGCTTGTTATTTGTCCATCCTCAGGCTCCCTGTTGTACTCCGTGTATGCATATGTTGTTCCTGGGGGAATGGTTCTCAAGGTCCTCAGCGTGGGCCTATAAGGTGGCTTGCTGCTCCTGTAGGCGCAGTACGTTTTGTCTTAAGGTCTCGATCTCCTAACCTTGAGCCATTTTGTTGTCCTCAAGTGTAGATACCCTGTCAATGTCCTCTGCTAGGTCATACTTGACATCCTTGAAGTCTTGAGAAAGCACGTGCTACATAGACTCCAGGGCTGCATCAACAAGGGGCAGAACTCCACCATTGTGCAGCCGATCTGCAGTGTTGTGTGGTGTGGGTGCTCTCACTAGATTCAGGTGGGTTGTTTCCAATCCCGGGGACAGGTGTTGCTAGTGGGGGGGGGGGGGGGGGGGGGGCTGTGTTGGTCTTGAGACTGCCGTCAAGCTTGTACTGTGCTGCCATGGGGGTTTCTGAATTCTGGGGACCTCCAGGTGTTGGGGGCGATGTTTAGGGAGGCCGCTCCTCACCCGCTGTGGGTGGGACGAGATACTTCAGTTCACTGGAACCATTTTAGCCTGTACAGTCCAGGGGCCGAAGTCAGAAATCGTTCATCAGAGGGCGAGGCAGCTGTATGGCGGTCCGCACACCATCTCGCTCTATCTCAAGGGGGCCTGTCTCCTGTAGTTATGTCTTCTGGCCCAGAACCGGCTGTGGATGCTTATGGGTCAAGTGGGCTGGCAGAGCAGTCAAGGAAATGCTACAACAATGGCTTGTGAACTACTTTGCCAGTGGGAGTATGTTGGTGAATTGCAGACTCTCTTGTCTGATGAACTCTTGACTGCTTTTATAAAGGATGAGGTGTGAGTCTGAATTGCATCTAAAACAGGAAATTTGTCTTAAGGTATTTAGTCTACATCCTTCTTCAGATGCTGGGAGGACTCTCCTTAGCGTGAGTGTGCGAAGAGCACTCCCCTTTCCCCATGCTAGAAGAAAACCCTACCAGCAACCTAAGAAGCGGATTGTTACATGTTCTGGAGATAAACATTATCAAAGCCACACTGATTGGACTGTGTCTTCCAATTTAGTGAATCAGATTATTCAAGATTTCTTTCCTATAGTTAGTATTTTTGTTGACAATGTGATGACCAAAGTAGTCTTTTTAAAGGTGTATTCCCATCAATGTCATCTGAAAAGTAAGCCACTTGGGACTCGTCGTGTGCTTTCTGTAAACACGGGGATATAGATTTTGCTATCATGGCTGACATTCAGTTTGGTGAAACCATTCTGTAATATTTTTCTTAGATTGTGTGATGTACATCCACCTCTACAATGTAAACCGAGCAATATGCACAGGGCTTATAGACTATGGACGTAAAAGTTACTCATTCTTGGGCACTCACACTCTTTAGTGATACAACTTCTCCTCTATCCAAGCCGCAAAATACCATCAGATATGTGCAGATTTATAAGACCTGACCATAAGGATGCTAGGTGGGGTAAAACACAGGTGTGGGAAGATCCACTTGTTCTCAAGTTCATTGATCTTAAAGTGATCTATGCCTCCTTCAGCACTGTCCGAAGGTGCTAAACAAGACATTAACATACCAGCACAGGTGTTCTCTTCCAGGGGATCTCTTCCAGGAGAGTCATAAGCCTGAGGGGTGACAGTTAGGTCAGTTGTTCTTTCTGGCTCCTTCAGTCAGGACCCTGGATTCACAGCTCTTCCTTTTTTGACTCTTCTGTCAAAAATGATCTGATGTTTTGAGGATTTTTTGCTTTCACTCGACGTCTTTTAGTAGTAGAGCGAAAGTGAATCCTTTTTTGAATTCCAGAAAAGGTTTTTTTCTGTCAGAAATGCCTTCCTTATTCGATTCTTGCCCTGCCTGTGGCAAAAAGAAGGCTAGATCAGACACACACCCTGTGTGTATTCTCTGCCTTCCTGATTCTCACTCTTCTGCCTCCTGTCATCATTGCAAGACGTTGTCGAGAAGGACCATCAAAGGCAGGGAGAGAATTCAACTTTATGGCCTCTCTGAAAGAGGTAGGTCTCCAGTGAGACAACAGAAAAAGAGAACTCGGTCGACGTCGAGAGGCAAGGTCCCGACCTGTTCTCCTTCGGCGTCAGGATCGGCGGCGAAGCAGTCGTCGTCAAAGACTACGGTGGTGCAGGCGCATCACTCTCCAAAGAAATCGAGATCAACACTCTCAACGTCGGCGAAGGTAAAGGCCCCTCCGTGGTCGTCAACCAGGCGACGCTCAACGTCAAGGAGCAAATCTCCGTCGACGCTGGCTAGGCGATCGACGTCGGGACAAATCACTCTGTCGTCGCCACACCAACGGTGATCGATGTCAAGACAGAGGTCTCCGTCGAGGTCAGTGCAAAGATCTTCGACGTCTAGACACAAGACTCCGTCGCCGAGGCAGAAATCTCCATCAAGATCGGTGCAGAGATCTTCAACATCGAGACATCGAAGCAGAAGTCTCCGTCGACGGAAGCACACTGCAGGTCGACGTCGAAATACCGGTCTTCCGAGCAGAGGCGGCTGACATCGAAGCAAGGTACTCCATTGGCGTCAATAGTCCCTCAATGTCGAGACACCTGTCGACTGCAAGAGTGAGTCCTCCTTCGAAGAGGAGAAGGTCGACGTCGAGGCAGGCATCAGAGGAGACGTTCCAGATCGACGTTGAGGCACCAAGTCCAAAGAGGCCTCACGTCCGGTAAGCCTGTCCACATCGCCGTCACCGACGTCTAGGACAGGTTCTCGCAGCTCTCACAGAGGTTCAATATCCAGATCTTCGGAGATCGTGTTCTCGACGTCTAGCAGTCCAGGGGACATCAAGATTCAGCGTACAGGCCTGCACAAATAGAGGGAGATAACTCTCCTCCTCCTCCACATTCTCCTGAGAGGCGAGAAGGGCAAAGATCGCCTTCCATCCATCTATCACCAAGATGGAACCGGCCCTTGAATCACTGGGCCACAACTCCAGACATAAGGGCACACCACTACTCGAGCCCCCTCAACAGGTCTCCGTGGGCTCGGCTGGTAGAGGCTGTGGCTAGAGATCGTACTCCATCAAGAGGCAGGGATTGCAGTCGCACTATAGCGCACTATTACAGAAGAAGATCTAGATCCAGAAGCAGGAGGAGAAGGCACACATCACCAACCTCTTCCTCCTCTTCCACACACACGTCACACAGAGACTATTCGCCTACTCTTACTGACAGCCTGCCGTCGAGGGTCTCTCCGGTGGAGGACGTTGGCACTTTCCAGGACTTTCCAGAGGGGCGGCAAAGTTAAACATCCCTATGCCGACTCGGCAGAGTTTGTCTTCTGTTATCTTGGAGACTTTACACCCGAGGGCAGCATCTATACCACTGCTACCATTGGTGCCGGACCAAATAGAACCGGTTATGGACATTTTCCTTATGCCTGTGACCCTCAAGACCTGCTTTTCCTTAAATCTGACCCCCCCTGGATTATGTTATAATCGCTGCGGCAAAAAAACACTCATGCAGTTGCCTCCTCTACTGTTCTACCAGAGAAGGAGAGTAAAACGCAGGATTCGTGGGGACGGAAGGTCTGCGGCACTATGATCAAGGTATCAAATGCATCAGCTCTTTTGGGTCGATATGACAGATCTTTGTGGGACTCTCGTCAAAGATTTACAGAAAAGCTGCCAAAAGAAGATTGTAAGGATTTTGAAGAGATCTTGCAAGAAGGCAGCTTGGTGGCGAAACAAGTTATCAGCGCCGCAGCTGATGGCAATACTCTTCCGGCACATGCCTATACGCGTGGGATATGCGCTAGAAGAACCTCCTGGCTTCGTCTCACAGCTCTCAAACCAGAAGCACAGTCTCGGATATTCAATCTTCTCTTCTCCGGCTCGTCTTTATTCGGTGCACACACAGATGAGGAAATGTCCCAGATGAAGACGGAGCTAGACACACTGAAGGCCGTGGATCCAGAAAAGAAGACAGAGTTCCAAAGACGATTCAAGCCTTACAACCGGCGATCCTCCCAACAGAGGGTTCAAACCCCTCATTGGCAGAAAAACCAGGATCAGCAGGGACAACAAAGGTCTCATTACCAAGGCTTGTGTTCCTCCAGAGGAAGAGGAAACTAGCATCAGTCTAACACCTCCGTCAAGACGCAGACCAAACAATGAGTGCCAATTTCCCCTGTCGCCGTTCACCACTCCAGTGGGGGGAAGTATTGCAAATCATATCTCGAAGAGTGGCGAGCTACCACAAAGGACCAGTGGGTGTTAGCTACGCTGCAGAATGGGTACTCTATGTTTTCGACACCATCCCTCTTCAATTCCTCCGGTTCCATCATCGTGCCATCAGATGAAGATATTGCGAGCAAAGTTGCCACCCTTCTACAAAAATCAGCCATCGAGAAGGTGCCAATATCTCACGAGGGCTGGGGGTCTACTCAAGATACTTCTTGGTAAAGAAGAAGGGTCGAAAAGCAGAATACAGACCTATTCTGGATTCTCACATTTTGAGGGGCGTCCCCAACTTGCACTCAATAAAGAAAAGTAAATGAAATTGTCAGTTTCTCAATGAGTTTTTCTCAGCGCACTTTGATTATCTCAATCTTCATATGAACATCACAGTGAGCCTTCACTTGATGCCACAATATTTCTTCTTTCTTCTATTTCTATCACTACGGTAGTCTGTTGTGAACAACATTCACTTTCCCTTTCCAGGTTCCACCTACCTAAAAGCTCACACGGTTTCCACTAGTCACACGCGTTGGAACACCGGGTATGGGCGTTTACGTTTTCACGATCTCCACACGGGTAATCCTTTTCCACTCTGACACTGATGCACTTGATTTAATAAAAGGTTCCGATGTGGGTCTAAACTATTTTTCGTGCATTTTAGCTTTTCCCACAGTGAATTATACATCGCCGACTTGATTACCTAAACAAGGATGGTGTTAGTAAGTTAGCATGTGTTTTTTACTGCACGCGCTTTTAACTCTCGGTGTTTATGAAGAGTAAACGTGATTCACGGTTTTGGTCTCAAGTTTTCGGTTTTTCATTTCACTTTTCCAACAGTTTAGCACATTTTGGTAACTCTATCTACCTCTTTTACTTTCCAAACTGTGATTGCACTTTTTTTCGATTGAAACTTTATTGAAGCGTGCTCACTTTTCTTTTGGAATGTATTCACTAAGGCCGTCGGTCACACTTTGCATGATGACTTTGTTTATTCATTATCACCAGCGTTCACTGGAAGTCAAGATTTAGCACTTCTTTTTTACACATGGCACCATCAAATCATTCGGTGTGTTCTATGTTATGGCATGTTGCCTTTTTCTGTACTGAACTCACGTTTCTTCCATATTGCAGAATTTAAGCCCTGAAGAAGGGCCACAGCCCGAAATGCAGAGGGCATATCAATATATGTAAAACCAACATTGTGGCATCAAGTGGAAGCTCACTGTGATGTTCATATGAAGATTGAGATAATCAAAGGAAATGTATCAACTCAGTAAAGTGCATTGAGAAAAACTCATTGAGAAACGGACAATTTTGTTTACTTTTCTTTATTGAGTGCAAATTGGAGATGCCTTTCAGAATGTGAGGACAGCGCTTTCAGGCATTGTTTCATCCTCATACTCAGGAGGATTTACCAATCTGCACCACTTGCCATCTAAACAAGTGTTAAACAAAACCAAACAAGAGTGCGCTCATCTATACCATTGTTGGTCTATATAATACTTCTTTTGGGTTGTCTCGGGTGGCATCCCATGCTTTAGGTTGATTTTTCTTTACAAACAATAACTATATTGATGGCACAATGACAAGGGCAGCACCCCACACGGGATCTATTGATATGATTACTCGAGGGGTGGGAGGGAATTAGTTAATGTTCTAGTTCTAACCTTATTTGAATATTCAGATTGATTACACATGTAACAAATTGAAAGTAATATGAAAAAGTTCATGTCAAACGATGCGAATTGAACTGCTGTATTGCAATGTTATGACGCAACAGAAATAATCAATAACATGTGTTTACAAAAAAAAAAAACTAGGGTGGTGCCTCAATGTGCCATTGGGGCATTCATGATAAAAAAACAACTGCAGCAATCACCTACCCAGGTGGCAGTCTTCAGAGTCTACTCATGGTCCATGACAATAAGATCAACATCTGAGTCCCATTGCTTTCTCGCTCTCTTGGTGACCTTGGAATCATTCGCTGTCTCGGTGACCTTGGGATCAATCGCTTTCTCGGTGACCTTGGGACCAGAACATCACACATAAAGGGCAGGCCACTGAAGAGAGAGGTATCCACAAAAAAAACTCTGTGGGCAAAGGCACTGAAACACTTGCCCCATCTTAAAACTGCTTTCAAGTGCAGCCTACTTGCCATCGTCTCATCCCATAGGAGCTGCAAAAAGTAGGCACCGAGAAAGAACAATTCTGGTGTGGTGGCAATAGAAGAGTAAATAATTAATGTAGGTCCGACCAAGCCATTCTAATTGTGCCCCATTTTTATTTAGTCCCACCAGAGGTCTGCGCACAAGTCTCAGCAGTAGCATGGTACACCACACGCAGGAAAGAGACTCCACCCTTTATTTTTCCATTCACCTGCTGCACTTTTCATATGGGAGTCATTTGTGCTTCCGTAAGCACGCGGATGGCTCATGCTTGGCAAGGACCTGGCGGTGTTTCTTCTGTGTGGAAATCTTAGTGCCGGTATGGAGAAGAAGGACCACCCTTCATATCTCCCCCTTCATACCTCTCCAGCCACCTAGCAGGCAGCGCAGCGCAGCTCCCTTTTCAGGTTTAATGTCATTTATCACCCACCAGGTGACTGCTCTAACTTCACGGAAGAATTCACTGATTTTGCTAGGGACCAGTACTCACAAAGTGACAAATTGATCTTTCTTGGAGGCTTTAATCTTTACTGGGGCATTTGGAAGTTTCAGCTATACCAGGCTTGCCACATTTCTCTTAGGAAATAACCTCTTTCAAAGTAGCACAAAACCAACCAATTCCAATGGCGACACGCTTGACCGTATTATTTAAAATATGCTAACTGCTATTAATCCTATACCAGTAGATTGCTCGGACCACTTCTTTATTCCTTTCTCACTGCACCTGTCCATTCTGTAACCCTTGGCCAACATAAAAGGACTACTACCTGGTTCTGCAACACCAGAAACATTGAACTTGACACTCTCTGCAACACAGCTATGAGGGCACTTCCAGTCTCAGACGCCAATGACTTGACCACCCAATGTCTCACCAGCCTTTCAGTTGTGATTGATAATGTTGCCCCACTACAAAGCAAAAAGAAAAGGCTCACTCCAACTGCACCATGGTTTAATAAATCCCTCCATGAAGAAAGAAAGATCTTGAGACACCTGGAGAAACAATCCCCTTCCACCATTAATCTCTCTAATCTCCATTATGCAGGATCGCGCTATCACAAATGCAGCTTTTGTGAAAATGCAAATCACTTCAGAGCCAACAACAGACCTAAAAAGCTATTTGACCTTAACAAAACAACCAGCAACTCTTCCTCGGCCATCAAATTTGACGACCCTCCCAAGAAAGCAGCAGAATTTGCACTATTCTTTGATGAAAAAATAAAATTGCTTTGGGGATAAACTTGAGAATATATTTGATGGGTGTACGTGAACTGGGTGCTAATTTTGATATGTATGATGACTAAAAATCAATAAAATATGTTTAAAAAACAAAACAAAACAATTGCTTGTTGATCGCGTCCCTCTTCCTACCCCCCTTGAGGACCGCAAATCCAAAGTCTTGTGGCACAGCTTTGACGTCATCACTAAAGGGAAGAGGTGTGGCGCTGTGGCCAGGGTGCCTGACTCCGGAACCCGGGGGCTCACGGTTCGATCCCCAGCGACAGATTAGCCCAGCACCATGTGACTCTGCAATAGCTCCCTCAATCTTCCCAATGGCCCCCAGCGCCTTAACACCCTCGGGCAATTGTTTGTGCTTTACAAATACTTTTTTTTTTTTTGCTGTTTCAAAAACCTTTATTAGCTTGCCAGAAGAGACACAGAATAGCGCCTACAACCCTGGGGCCGGCAGGGTACAGTAGTGAGTCAGCAATCACCTCAGGTGTAACACAGCCCTTCAGCCGACAACCCTGGGGTCCGGCGGCAGCACCTCTATAAATGTATGTGATTCAAGCAACACCAGCATAGTATACACTGTAATCATGGTGAGGCACATGTGAGATAAATCTCCTTGTAGACCTGTGTAACCTTTGATCCACACAATCAAGAGAACTGAACATTAGGCAAGCAGGTTCCAGGTGATATGAAAATCATCATCGTTATTAACAAACCCCTCCCCCCCTCCCTGTTTCACACACACAATGTCATTAAATGGCTATACAATATGAAACACTATACGGAAGTCCGTGCACATTCGGTCCTCTGCCCACCTCTCGCAAATAGGCATCAAGCATTCCATGTTTGTCACTTTGCATAAACTTGTCGCCTCTCAAGGTGCACCAGTGCCCTGTTGTAGGTAATGTCTTGGGATTGGCACTCTGCCCCCCCCCCCCTGCCAGACACCCTCCCCGTTCCCCAACATCGCTTGGAGGCTCCGAATCCAGGTGCGTAACCACCCCTCGTCAGTGTCTACATAGCTGTACTATCAGCAGTGCCTTCTTGAGACCCTCCAGCTATACCCACCACGTCCGAGTCCCCCTTCTGAGCAGCGCCTCTTAGGTACGATTGATATAATCCCCAGAAATTTTTGGGGCGACTTGTAGGGGGTAGAAGTTTGCTATAGTTTTCAGTTTGGGTACAACAGAAAAGCATATCCTGTGCCCAACGGGAAACAGTAGGAAGAGGCCCTCTCATTCAACAGATCGCCACCACTCTACGTGCTATTAGCATTCCCATGTCTGCTAGCCTCCGGAGTGCAACCGGGAGTCCCCTAGAATGTCCTATGAGCACCAGTGCCTGATCAGGAGTCAGCTCGACATTAAGTATCTTACTCATTTTGGAAAAAATCCTGTCCCAATATGTCTGTATCCCGGGGCAGCTCCACGCTAAGTGGAGAAAGTCAGCAATTGGCGCACGGCATCTCTCACAGGCTGCCGATTGGCACAGGTCATATCTATGTAACCTTTCTGGGGTATAATAAACCCTTTGGAGAAATTTGAAATGTACCAGTCTATGCCTCCCGTTTAGGGAAATTTTCCTAGTGTTTACAAAGCAGTAGTGCCACATACCGTCGTCTATTGTAGTCGATAGGTCTCTCTGCCACGCCACTCTGGCCTTCATGAGCTGGTGCTCCTCATGGGTCATAGCAAGTTTGTACAAATTAGTCAATAATTTACAGGGAGACGCCGTTTTGATTACATAGGTGAGTTCCGGAACTTCCGGGTGTTCCGCCAGGTCTGGGCCCACTGGAAGTGGAGCAACAATGAGAGGTCACTTCTATCACCTACAACCTGATCCCAGGTTTTAACCATGCCGTCTTTGAAAAAGTCTCCCGTCAGGTGAATGCCAAGCTGCTGTAGAGCCCGGACTACACCCCTTTCTCCAATGGGGGACAGCCACAATGTCCAATCCACTGGCATGATCGGCGAGTAGAGCAATACTCCTCCCTGCCTATGCAGTAGTGTGTGCCACGCGTGGTTAGTAGCTGTGATGGAGTCTAGAATCCCAGTTCTGCGGTCCATAGGCTGGAACACCGTGACCGGAAGAGGAAGTGGCTCCGCGAACAACCCCTCCATACGTACGTGTGGGATGTGCCTGACTCCATGAACCCAGGTGTGCATGTGTGAAGCCTGCGCCACTCTGTAATATAATTCTAAATCTGGGGCTCCAAGGCCTCCCATGCTGTATGGCAGTGTGAGGATCGTCCATTTAACTCTAGGCTGCTTACCAGCCCAGGCTAGTTTGATCATAAGCTGGGTTAAACGTTGAAAAAAGGCCTTAGACAGCACAATCGGGATAGCGTTCAATAGGAACAAGAGTCTAGGCAATACGACCATTTTGATTATAGCAATACGTCCCAGGAGGGAGAGCGGGATCTTGCTCCAGATTGCCACATCATCCTCCAGTCTACTGATCGCGACTCCGTAGGTTTCCCGAAGCAAAAGTTCTGGGTCAGTGTGGATACGCACTCCCAAATATCTTATCGGGTCCTCAGTCCATTGCAACGGATACTCCATGTCAAACTTCTGAGTAGCTGGAGTTAATGGGAGGGTCAGCGATTTAGACCAGTTTACTTTCAGGCCAGAGAGAGCGCAGAAATGGACAACTTCCCTGAGCATAGGCGAAAGGTTATTTTCTGGATCACAAATATACAACAGGGTGTCGTCCGCGTACATGGACACAACTATGTTATATGTGGGGAAGCGTTTGCCCTCGTTGCCGTGGTATTCCTTCAGCGCGCAGGCTAATGGCTCTGCGACTAAGGCATATAATAGTGGGGAGAGCGGGCAGCCCTGCCGAGTTCCTCTACCAATTGGAAAACATTCCGTAACAAAATTGCCGATTCGCACCCTAGCGGAGGGCTTGTTATAAAGAGCTCCTATCATTTGGAGAAAAGGCATGCCCAGTCCCATCCTCTGTAGAACCTGCCGCAAAAAAGGCCATTCTACCGAATCAAAAGCTTTCTCCAATATGTAGGAACACTGCGTTGGCCTACGTGTCCTGTTTAACATGCAGCATTGTGCCCAGTACCGTGCGTATATTGTAGGTTAAGTTCCTACTAGGGATAAAAACCCGCCTGCTCCGGCGCCACCTGCTTGGGGGCCAAGAGCGCCAGACGAGTCGCTAGCACCTTAGCGAAGAGCTTAGTGTCAACATTTAGCAAGGAAAGCGGCCTATATGAACTGCACTCGTCATGCGCCTTTCCAGGCTTAAGTATAGTAACTAATAGTGCCTCACGCATGGACTGAGGCATGCTACCTTCCACACAGATGTCGTCAAACAGTGCAGATAGATGGGGTATGAGTTGATCTTGGAAGGTTTTATAAAAACCCACCGTAAGACCATCTACTCCCAGAGCGCTCCCAGCTCGCATAGATGCCAGAGCATCGATTATTTAATCCTTCCCTATTGGATTCATCAAGAATTCCCTATCCAAGTCGGAAAGCATGGGCAGCTCTATGTGCTCCAAATACTCCTTGATTTCGTCGGTGAGGTCTCCGCACTTCGAGGAATACAAGTCAGAGTAAAAGCTCCTGAACGTGTTTGCTATTTCCAAGACATCCGTGCTAGTCTGGCCGCCCATAGTCTTCAACTCAGTCACCTGCGGTTTCCCTCTCTTACCCTTCAGTATCCTAGCAAGGACCGAGCTGGGCCTCTCTCCTTCACCGTAGATACGCACAGTCGCATATTTGCCCATATGTTTAATTTCCCTGTCTGCTTCCTCGTGGTATTCCGTAAGAAGGGCTTTCAACTCCTCCGCGACTACAGTGTCTGGGTGTCGCAATTGTCGCTCCTCCAGTCTCGATAGTTGTCTCTCCAACTCAGACAGTCTCTGTCTGATGGATTTAAGGACACTAGAGTGCTTGGACATAGCAACGCCTCGCATGTAGACCTTAAAGGCCTCCCACACGGTTTGGAAGCTATCAACCGATCCCACAATGTAATCAAAGAAGATATCTATGGCCTCCGCTAACTCACCCCTAAATAACGGGTCAAGGAGCGAGAACGGGGGAAAGCGCCATGTGAACGGGGGAATCGCCTTTGTTGGAGCTTCGAGCACCAGCAAGAGAGGCGAGTGGTCCGACAAGGTGCACGGCAGTACACTACAGTCTCTGATGCGACTTACCAAGGTGGAGGCAGCTAGCCAATAATCAATTCTGGTATGGATGTTGTAGTAAGCCGAGTAGTGGGTGTACCCCCCCGGAGCCTTATTTCTGTATCTCCACATGTCTTCCAGGTCTAGGATAGTGAGCAAGGTATTCAGCAACTGGGCCGCTGCCAATGGTCTACGCTGGGGACCAGCAGATCTATCTAGAGTTGGGTTGAGTACTAAATTGAAATCACCTCTCCACAGAATTTGCGCAGTGCTGTATTTGCTAACTATATCCGCTAGTGACTGGTAAAAATCCGGGGAGTCATAGTTTGGTCCATATACATTAACGACTACCAAGTCCATACCTAGGCCTTTACAATTTGCTATCACATAGCGGCCCTCCGTATCCACCCGTAGGGGACTCAGAACAAGTTTCGATTTGGGATTCACCCAGGTTAGCACCCCTCTGGCGTGGGTCGTGAAGCCTGCAGCTGCAATATTACCTTCCAAGCGTTTGCTGTGTAGCATCCTGCTAGTGAGAGGGAGATGTGTCTCCTGGAGGAGGGCTATATCCACTCGAAGACGCTGGAGATAGCTTAGTACTTTCCTTAACTTGCGGAAATCGTTTAGCCCTCGTACATTCCACGTGCGTGTGCGGATCATGACAGGGGACTGACTATCCCCCATTTTAGGTAAACTTAACATTGTCTCTGAAGCTGTGTTTTGTATCAGCACGGTGTCTATATAAGCCTAGTATGACCAGTGTGTGCAAACAATATAGTAAAACCCCCTCCCCCAAATAACTCAAATCAGCGAACACGACCTCCCCCCTCCCACAGCAGACCCCCCCCCCCCAACTGGGCCTTGCAGAGCGCACTACCACCCCTCCCTCCCCCTTCCCACATCCCAAACATGGTAGTCTCCGTAGAGACAAACAGGTGCATTGCATGCGGGGGTTGGGGTTGCCTAGCAACCAACCAGGAGTGCTGGGGCGCACTACACTGGAGATCCTCTGGCTACCATCCGCAACATCATCTAAAGAGCATCAGTGAGGTTACTCGTTACACAGTCAAACTTAAGAGGTCAAGCATTCTGAGAGGCACTCTGAATGTGTAGCTATGTCTCCTGTCGTCGGACTGGCACACAGCCTCACTCCCCCCAGGCCCCATACATAATCCCGCAGCCACTATGCAGACCCAGGGGACAAGAAGCACGCGAAAGAGCCATCTCGTGCCGCAGTTCAATAATTCGGAGCATGTAGGCCCGGCCTGATCCATTACCACGGTCAATGACCCCCACCCCTACAATAACAGCCCCGTTGATAACTTTAGTAGTCCTTGCTGCAATCTGCAGCCTCTCCACCGTACCGCCTTATACCGCCATCAGGGAGTAGACAGTCTCTCTTGCTCATCTAGTTGACTACTCCCCTACTTCCGTAGGTAGATTCGATTCCCTGCGCTGTTCTTTTGACCAAGTCTTTAAGGCTCGTTGCAGTGCTCCAGGGTCCGTGAACAAATGTGAATGCCCCTGTCGGTTAACACAAAGCTTTGCCGGGTACAGCATGGCATAGTCCAGTCCAAGGTCCCTTAGTTGTAGTTTGAGCGGGGCAAAGCACTTACGGGCCTCTTGCACTCTGACAGTGAGGTCTGGGTAGAGCGAAATCTCCGAGCCCTCATATTGCAGCGATTTCTTTTCCCTGGCTTGTCGCAGGGCCGCATCCCTGTCCCTATAGTTAAGCAACTTGGCTATGATGGGGCGCGGAGGGGCCCCGGTGCGCGGACGTGTACCTAGCGAACGATGTGCTCGCTCCACAACGAACATTGGGGAGAAAGTTTCATCTCCAAGAAGTGTGGTTAACAATTTTTCGATGAATTTCTCCATATTGCCAGTCTTGGTCGATTCCGGAAGACACGTTATTCGAATGTTGCAGCGACGGGAGCGAGCTTCCAAATCTTCTGTTTTGTCTTGCAAGGATTGCATCAGCTTGTCCAATCTTTTGTGGTCGGTGTCCAGCTCCGTCTGCGCCTCCTCGACCTCCGTTAGCCTCCTCTCGGACATGTTGAGGCGTTCTGCGTGCTTGTCTATGCGCTCCGCCATTCTGTCCATTCTGTTGGTGAGGGCATCTAACATCGACCCCAGCGACGTCATGCTGTTTTGGAGGCCTTTTTCCATTGCTAGGAGCATGCTTTTGATGTCCGCGCCCCCAGCTGCGTCGTCGTCACCCTGCTCGGCATTTTTGTCTGCACCCGTAGGGCCCTGAGACCTCGAGCGCCTTTGGTCGAAGGTGAGTTTGCTCTGCGTCTTATCACCCTTACCCATCGTGCAGCGCAGTGTGCAGTGCTCCAGGTGACTCAGCTCCACCTGGGGGAATGGCTCCTATTGATCCGGGGTGGTGGATTCAGCAAGATTCACGACACGTGGCAGCGGTATACCTTGTGCGTTTTCCCAGCGGTGTCCGGGTCAGACTCCAAACTCAGGGCGAACCGGGCTCATCACAGGCCAGCCAAAGCCTTCAAGTACCCCGCCCAGTTTGGCCACTCCACAGCCGTAACAGACTCTTAACAACCAGCAAGTCGGGGGGCCCAACTGAGGCAGGATCGTCAGGGAAAGACCATGCCCACTCCGTTGAGGCAGTGATGCGGGCAGCGGTCTGTTCAAAGGCAGCGGGGGGAGAGTGGGGTGCAGCTGCCGCTCCACGGATAGTCGCACTCACCCTTCTTGCGTGAGCTGGGGTTTCGCCACCTATAAGCCCCAGCCGGGGAGGGGGTCAGCCGCTCTCACTTCGGGCCCTTCGGGGGAGTGGGGGGGGCACTCCATGCGTAGGTTTTACAGGACCTGAGAAATCCACCTGTGTCAGGGTCCCAGCCACGCGTCTCCTTCCGGCCTCCCCTACTAGCCTGCCCCGGGCTTGCCCCTGAGTCACCCAAGGATGGTCCGTTCCGTCACCTGCGCAAGGCCGAAGAGGCCGACCAGGAATGTCGCCTCGGAAGTGCGGCCGCCCGGGTTCAACGGCGTCCACAGTCCCCCGGCCACCAGGACCCAGCGCAGGTGCCAAATGCTATTCAGTCCGGGCAGTCCTCCCGCAAGCACTCAACCTTATCATGATGCCAGGCCTACAGCCCCTCAGGCTAGTCCGCCAGGGACCCGCACCTTGGTCACTCCCCCAGGGGCGATGAGTGCCTCGCGCCGTGCTGCGCAATCAGGCACGCCTCGCCGAATCCGAGGCACGGAAGTCTCGCTATCTACTCCCCAGGGGGAGCGGGGGAGCGGGGGGGGAGGCCGCGGTGATAACAACCCCCCTCTGAGGCAGTGGCCGAGCGCCAGAAAGTCCGCACCCGGTCCGGGCTTTCCGCTCGCTGTGAGCTGCGTCACGGGGCACAGGCCAAGTACTAGCCGCACGCAAGATGACGCAGCGTGGGCAGTCCAGTCACTCCAGGTCGGGGCCTGAGGGCCGCGTCGCCTCAAGGATCTCCCAATTCCCGGCACCAAACCGCAGTCACGATGTCGCCACCGGGCACTCTGTTGTGTATACGCCGCCGGGGTCGGTGCCAGAGCCCTCAATGGCTCCACTGATGCAGGATTTTGAAGGATATTATTAGTTGCGGGATGGAGCTTCGGGATTACTCGGCCATCTTAGTCGCCGGCAAGCTCCGCCCCCCACTCTTTACAAATACTGGACATTTGACAAGATGCCCTCCTCAAAAGCATTCAGAAAACAAAACCTTCAAACCACTCTATTGATCCCTTCCCTAGCGACATTGTCTTGGACTTCTACACCTACAAGCCCCCCTGCTGGACCAGTCTTCTTTCCTGGTGCTCTCAAAACAGGACAGGTTACTCCACTTCTAAAGAAACCCTCTATTGATGTGAATGACCTCAACAATTTCCGCTCAATCTCCAACCTCACTTTTCTTGCTAAAATTACTGAAAGATGTCTAGTGGAGCAACTCTCCCAACACATCAAAGACAACAATTTTCTTGACAAATTTCAATCTGGCTTCACTAAAGCCTGCTGTACTGAAACAGCCCTACTACAAGTTATCGATGATGCCCTGCGAGTTGTTGACTCAGGCAAGCCATGCCTCCTGATCCTTCTGGACCTATCCACAGCCTTTGACACTGTTAATCACAACACTCTTCTGAACACATTAATTCAAAGAATGGGTTTTGAAGGCACGGTGCTAAATGGTTTGAATCATACCGGGCAGATCTCAGATGATCAAAATAGCAATCTGTCTCCCTACATCAAAGGCTGTGGAAGAAAGGGTCCCTCAGGCCTTGATCCTCGCGTCCACCCTCTTCAATCTTTACTTGGAACCACTGAGAAATCTGTAATAAAATCCAGGATCCGCTATCTCCTCTACACTGATGACACCCAAATCTATCTAAAGGTGTCCTCCGCACACAACATATCAATCCTCAACACCACCCTCAACTCCATCTAAGATTGGATGTCAACGATGAGTTGACATCCTGAATCCCTCCAAAACGGAATTCCTTCTTCTCTTACCGCAATCCCTCTTCCTCCTGTTCAGTCATGAATGGACAATCCTTCCATTGTGGACAGTTCCAAATCCCTAAATGTCATCCTAGACAAAAGACTCAACCTACATTCCCATATCAACACCATCGCCAACAACACATGCTACCAAGTGTGCCTTCTCTTGGGGGTTTGGCGTTTCATTCCTGAGCAAGACCCAAAAAACGTTGGTCCAATCACTGGTTCTCTCCAGATTGGCCCACTACAACTCTCTCCTTGTTGGCCTTCCCAAAACCCACCTTACCCCTCTAAAATCTACCCTCCACTCAGCGGCACGTTTTGTCTATGAGGCCAAAAGAAATTATATTACACCCATACTGTTTTCTCTTCACTGGCTTTCCATTGAAGCTAGGTCAATTTACAAGACTCCCTGCATCACCCATAAAGCCAAACTCAAAATATCACTAAATAAAATTGCATTAAATAAAATAAACGTTGTATCCCACGTCTCAATTATAGGCTTGTAATATCTCCTTATCGGCTACTGTGGGTTTAAGGCCGCGATAAGGGAGGCAGAACAACACAAATTAAATACCTATTTTAAAAAATGGGGAGAGGATGGGGCGTAACAGCCAGAGCTGCCAACTTTGGAGCTGTGGAACCAGGCGTGGGTCTTGGCGTCGGCTCGACATCCTGTGATTCTGGGCAAATCACATACTCATGCCCCCCTCCTCCCCCAGAGGTCGCAAAGGGCAAGCCAGGGGGCATGGGAAGTAAATTCTACCTCTAGCAGCCCCTAAATGACATCCATGGGTAAAGCTGGACACTGCTTACACGAATTCCTCTGAAATACCTGTGTTTAAAAGGCCACTTTTGCAGATTCAATACCCACATATATGGCATTCCTACTATGCGTGTCCACTGCCATGTGGAAGGTTGTAAGTACTTTGTTTTTGTCTCTTCCCAGCTCCGTGTCCCAAGGCCTCCCCCAGATGAGCAGAGGACCCCAGTAACCAGCAGGGTCCTGGTCAGGAAACATCGACCCGAGGAGAAAGTGAAGAAGACAAATCTGGTGGTGGCACGTGCTGCCCCCTCAGACGCAGCTCCAAAAGGTTTGGATTACGCAGGTAAGACAATTCTTTTTTCCGTCCTCTCTCGGGTACAATTCTTTTATTTATTTTTTGTGATCTTATATAGCACACATTAGTCTCAGTAGGGTTTTAGAGAGCTATTCATGAAGTGGGTGTGAAAACACCAGGCAGAAGCTACCATGTGTTGTCTCGATACATGGAAACTCGAATGTTATTTACAGTACAGCGCTTGTTAGAGGAAGACCGAAGATGGGTAGGTAGGGTGGGTAGTTAGAGTGTTATGTTCAAATATTACAAAGGAATACAGTGCAAATAGAAACAATTAGGTCATTGTGCTTTACCTAGTGAATATTGGCAAAATGTAGCAATTCGAATTCTCTATTTGTACAGTAGAAACTAGATTGAAGCCTGGATTGTCAAAAAAGAGTAAAGTACAGACATCAGGAAATTAATTTGTAGGTATAAAAATGATGAGGCACCGATGGTCCTAAAATTGGGCATGTGAGCATGATTTACAAGTAATCAAAGTACAAAAACACCACACTGTGTATGGGATAGACTAGTATAGTATCCCTTAACATAACAACACCATTGGTCGCAAGAGACCCGGAGGTTGAAAGATGATGGCAAACAACTTGTAGTCGGATATTTTGTTAGAGCAAATGCCTCTCAGGCAAGGGAGGCTAATTGTCAGAAACACTACAAATACTTGAGAATTATTAGGAGTAGAGGAAATATCATTCGTACATTATTTTAGCGAGGAATTTCAATACTACATTTGAACCCCTGGATAGGGACAACATTAATTTAAATAGAGAAGAAGACGATAAATTAGCCATTTCCCAATTTGACCTAACTCCTGTCAAAAAGTGGGCCCGTGCAGCCCCACACATGAAGGTTCTTGCATTCGAATATGGGCTCAGGACAGCGAATGGTAGAACAAAGTCAGACAGCAAGGGGGGATTTACACACAATAAATCTAATTGCGAGAGTCACATCGATTATGTACTGGTTTGATCTCAGATTATGGTATAAAGTGGAGGACATGATAGTTAAGGAAATAATTGAGAGCGATCATAACCCTGAATGCCTTTCCATGCTGTCACCTTGGGATAAGCTGCCCTCTCATCTCAAGAGTCAACTAAAATAGCACCAACTAGCGGTGTAGCATGATACACTGTCTTCCATTAGTCTTGACTTATTAGTTAGGTGCCATATACAACTAAGATGCAATTCTGACTAAAGATGCTAACACACACGAAGCAACATGCACTCATTCACACTTCTTTGACAGCATAACTCTGTATTTTTTAGCTACTACTGCACAAGCCTAAAGGAATTTTTGTAATATTAATAGATGGTTTAATAAGGAGTGTAGGATCACCAGAAGGCAGCTAACTCTGGCCATTATGTCAAAGGATCTAGGACAAATAAATGTTTTAAGAGAGGCATATAAACAAGCCCAACATAAATTAAAAAGGGATTGGGATGAAAACAGATGGCGTGATCCTCAAGAATCGCGTTCTGACAAATATCGGTGCAAATGTTGGTCTTTGGTGGGGGGGGGGGCTACAAAGAAGTCACATCACAACCTACCAATTATATCTCGTCTTTTGATTGGTTTAATCACTTTAAGTTTTTATATACTGATGAAACACAAGTTTCCGATCATGATGCCCAGCATATATTTGAAGCCCTGAGACAGGATGATCTGGCATTCGACTTAATTGATATAAAAACTGCTCATGGGAAGGCCCCAAGACCTGACGGAATTCCTGGAGACATCTTTATTCATGACAAAGAAAATTGATCTAAATACATCCTAGCGTTCACTAATGCAAGTGCAAGGGGTACGCCTATCCTGGACTCCTCAAATGGAGCCGAGGTGGTACCTATCTATAAGAAGGGAGACAGAAAGTCATCTATAAATCATAGACCAATAAGTCTAATCAATTCTATTTAGGTTTTTTGTTGGGTGGTACTGTAAAAAATTCAGGGGTGTGGATTGATTGCAAAGAAATATTAACCCTGATACAAGCTCGCTTTAGAGAGAGAACTAGCACTATAGACTAGGTATTCCAATTTATGCTTCTATATTGGAAGTTTGCGTTAACCGGCAGAGATCGTTTATAGGTGGCCTTCATTATTTTGAAGTCTGCCTTCAACCTGGTACTCCAACAGAAGTTGTGGCGAGTATTACTTGGTATGGGGATGCCCTTAACATTTGTTCAACTCCTCTCCATGAGGGCAACTTCGCCAGAGTACGATAGGGCGAGCAGGGACAGTTTGCAAACCAAATCCCTGTTAATAAGGGCATCCAACTAGGTTGTGTTCATGCCCCTACTTTGTTCTCTTTGTATCTGAATGAAGAAGTACACTTCCTTTGACTGCATCCTGCTGATGCTCCATCTTTGGCTAAGGCAGAAATGCCCACCCTGCATTTTGTTGATACCTTACTAGTTTCCCAAACTCCATGTTTATTGAATCACTTTGAATAATTCTATTCCTTGCATGGCCTGGTTGTAAATACAGCTAAGACTAAGTACATAACTATTAACCAACATAAATCATACAGTGGAAGGATGACCCTGCGTGTAATAGACCTGGAAAGAGTAGATTGCTTAGATCATTTAGGAATTAAGTTAACAACTAATATGTCGACATGTCGATATGTTGTTGACAAAATGACCCTGAAACAGATTGTGGGTGCTATTCTGACATTATACATCATATAGCAAACCAGTCGGGCCAGCACTGCAGCTTTATGACTCAAAGTCAGTGGCACTGTTCTGTATGATTTTTTAATCAAAGTGGAGGGAGGTCGAAATTGAGATCCATTCAGCTACCAAGCTATGTATTAAAAAATCAATTGAGGAGAATGGATCACTTGAGACTACGTAGCCAGGGTTTATTGATGGTGCTCGATAACTCTCATAAAAAACCCTCATACACGCACGTAGATGGTTAAGTGCCCCAAAAAAAAATTTGAATATTAAAATTCTTTGAATCTATCCAATAATTTTTTTTGTATTAGAAGTAAGCGATTCAAGAAATGAAAAACTTGCTGTGTAGCTATGGATCTGGTTACTGGATCCACTATACAAAATAGGTCGACATGTTTCAGCCCCACCGTGCCCAGCCGGGTCTATGGGGCTTTCTTCAGTACCAATATAAAAGAAATAGTACCTGGAGGTGGTTCTGGGTTCCACTCTCACTAAGCTGAGGCCAATAGCCTGCAATTACTATACTTCCTCGGGGAACCAGAGAAAGTTTTTCGGTCTCCAGCAGCTTGGAAGTTCCTTGCTTGTGCTTGCTCTGCCCCCGGAAGTCTTTCTTGAATCGCTTTCTTCCAATGAAAAACATTTCTTGGGTAGATTCAAAGAATTTTAATATTCAAATTTTTTTTGGGGCACTTAATTTATCTGGACACTACTACGTATCCAATGGTTACCTCGGGGTCGATGTTAGTACATCATCATAGTTTTTTTGTTGTTGTATGCTAACGCAACGTATATCCTGCGGAGAACCAAGATATACCGCCCTACCATCTACGTGCGTGTATGAGGGTTTTTTATGAGAGTTATCGAGCACCATAAATAAACCCTGGCTACGTAGTCTCAAGTGATCCATTCTCCTCAATTGATTTTTGAACTGTTCTGTATGAAGCAAAACTCTGGGGCTTTCACGACTTAACAGATCTGACTAGATCTGAACACAAGTTCCTGAGCAATTTAGCCATCCTCTCCTCAAGCACACCAATATTTCCACTAACACTTGACATGGGGAGGAAATTGATATTAGACAAAGCAAGAATAAGACCGGTTTTGTTCTGGAGGTGATTGAGAGCCACCCCTGAACTAGCTGTTTATGCTGAAGCCATGCAAAAGGTAGTTAAACAGGCCAGATTTCATAAAAATTATTGGCTTAAAAACATCAAGAAGTTGTTATATTCTCTGGGCTTGAAATAGGTATGGGATTCCACTAAATTTGAGCCCCTTACCTCTAAAGAGCAAAAACATATTTTTTATTGGCTATGGACTGCGCAGAATGATGCTCAAAACATCAATAGGGCCCCGCTGTCAAATGAATTTGCTGAATTAAAGACTATCTGTATTTTTTAACATTATCTGGATTCTATCATTGATCCAGTTCTTAGGAAATTATATATTCAGTTTAGGGTAGAATCTTTACTTACAATGTGTACACAGCTAAATGGGCAGCTACACTAATGCCATCTTTGTTATGCCCAATGTGTAAAACTCACAATGAAACTGTAGCCCATTGTTGGACCTGGCCCTTTTTAGGTCTCGCCTGTCGATGCGCATGCGCATCGAGCTTGCGAGACTATTGGGGCTTAAACAGTCTTTAACCAACTTGCAAGGAATCGTGGCGATTCCTTGCAGTGCCCGTGAAATTCAAGCTTAATGCGCATGTGCATTGAGCTTAAAAGCGCGTGCACATGCCCCCAGCCGCCTGCTTGCATGTATTTTCCCTCAGCCGCACTCCTCCCACACCCCCGCCCCCTCCCCTGCCTGCCGTGTCGCGTTTCTTCAGTTCCCTTAGCCGCACTCCAGGCCCCTGCTGCTTTCACACCCTCATGCCGCTCTCCCCGCTCCGCCCCCTCCCCTGCCCGCCGTGTCGCATTTCTCCTCCCCCCTCCCCACAGCAATGCCCTCCGTCTTGTTTTACCCGTTTCTTCTTTTCTCTATCTGTCCCGCGTCCCTTTCTCTCTTTGCCTCGCAGCGTCTTTTTTTTTGCTTCTGATGCCCGTATGTTTCTTTACAGTATCTCAAGCATGCCAAAAGTTCTTTTGATTTAAACATAAAAAACGACCATGTCTAGAACTTAAAGAGCAAGAGATTAGTGCCTTTCGTTTTTAAACTCTGATTTCCTCAAACAAACATGAGCCCGCGTCCCTTTCTCTCTTTGCCTCGCAGCGTCTTTTTTTTGCTTCTGATGCCCGTATTTTTGTGCAGGCAACCGAGGGGTTCATTCATGGCTGGCCGGTGGCCGGCCGTACTTTCAGTTTCCTGCTTCTCCAGCTCCTTCCTCTCTGCTGGAAACAGACAAAAGGCGCCAGTGGTGCACAACATAGACGGAGCCATCCGGCTTAATGATTGCTTTGGAATTCCATGTGTTAACAGTAAACAGACCAGAGGCGCCAGGAGAGCACAAGCCACACAGAGTTGCACCCCCACCTCCCCCCTCTCGCCTTAGTCAAACGAGGTGTTTGTAACCAAGGCTGCGTCTTCTTTGGTGCGTTTATAATGTACATGGGATGTTTGGGTTCATGCTGGGTAGCGCTGCAGCCATTGACTCTCCCCCAGCCCTACCCTCCTTTGGCTTCTATAACGCACTGTTGTAGTACTGTTAAGGTGGGCTAAAATACAGGCACTTTCTTCTAAACTAAACATATGTTTGTCGTAATCTCTTTGTTTTAAAGTGCAAACAATGTTTTAAAATGCTGCCGCTGTTAGTTACACGAGGTGTTTGTAACCGAGGACGCTTCTCCACATGATCGCCTGCCTCTCGCACACATGTGAGTGCGTTTCAACTATGTTTTATTAGTACCGTGCTGTGTGTTGGCTTTTTCATATGTTGTCATGGGTCTATATTTTTATAATAATGGCAGCGCTTTAGGCAACGCCACCTGCAGATAATTACCCGGACGTCTGCTGAGGCAATCAGCAGCGCTGCTCTCGAAGAATAACACGGGGGTCCATAGCAGTGCCACGCGACCGGTCCGGCGCGCTCTCTCCTCCCTGCTACCGGGGGCCAAGACAGGCAGGGATATCCTTAAATTGCACAGCCAACGAAACTCCAGGGCAAATGTGGTAAGGGGATAAACAAGGGCACGGCGAAAACATGGCAACAGTCACTGCATGCAAAACTCGATTGCTGTTTAATTTCCTACCCCACCACCATACACGCATACAACCACTCACACATACAACCACTCACACATACAACCACTCACACATACAACCACTCACACATACAACCACTCACACATACAACCACTCACACATACAACCACTCACACATACAACCACTCACACATACAACCACCCACACATACAACCACCCACACATACAACCACCCACACATACAACCACCCACACATACAACCACCCACACAACAACCACTCACACATACAACCACTCAAACAACTACACACACAACCGCACACACAAACACACACATCTGTCGCCCTCACTCTATCTATTCCCCTCACTCTATCTATTGCCCTCACTCTATCTCTCTATCGCACTCACTCTCTATCAATCTATCTATCTATCGCCCTGTAAATGACAAAGCCATCAATTTAGCAATTTTAACAACGAAAAAATAAATAAAATATGTCATTTACAAGACCAATAACTACAACTTTTCTAATGCGAGACCTATTGCATTCCAACCCCACTCATCCACGCAACGCCACTCACACACGCAACGCCACTCACACACGCAACGCCACTCACACATGCAACGCCACTCACACATGCAACGCCACTCACACACGCAACGCCACTCACACACGCAACGCCACTCACACACGCAACGCCACTCACACACGCCACTCATCCACGCAACGCCACTCATCCACGCAACGCCACTCATCCATTTGAAAAACGAAAAATGTCAAACTCTTCTATTGCGAGACCTATTGCATTTTCAATGCTTGTTTAAGGTTATCCCCAAACTTTGTCCCTTCCTCCTCCTATTTTTCTGACCCTCTGTTTGTTGGCTTTAGGACTCTGGGCACTTTACCACTTCCGATCAGTGCTAAAATGCATGGGCTCTCTCCTTTATATATGGGATGATTGGTTTACACCTGTTTGGCATTTTTTAATTTACTTGTAAGTCCCATGTACAGTGGTATCCCATACCCCAGGGCCTGTAAATTAAATTTTACTAGTGGGCCTACAGCACCCACTGACAATGCCTTTTAAACCTGTCTCAGGCTTGCCACAGCAGGGCCTGCGTATACAGTTTACTGCCACATTGACTAGGCCTTTAAAACGATTAACCAAGCCTTAAACTCCCCTTTTATATTACATAGGTCACCCCTAACCTAGGCACTAGGTAGGCCTTGGGCATGGTGCTTTGTAAGTAAAAGGTAGGGCATGTACCTTTAATGTGTGGCATGTCCTGATAGTGACAAACAGCCTATTTTGTTTCCCACTACTGCGAGTCCTACTCCTCTCATATGCTAGCATTGTGAATTCCCTTATATGTGTTTAAGTGGTAATTCTTGATCTGAAAGCAGTAACATTGCCTTGTTTGGTATGTTAAGAATGGTAATGATAAATCCTGCCTATTGATGTTGGATTTTTCATTACTATTTTAGAAAGGCCATGTTAAGTGGGCATTTCTCTGTGCATGAATCTTTGTGCTTTGCAACCTGACTCCAATTCCCGTCTAGGGCTGGTGTGGCAGCTACACTTTGTGCATACGTTCGAGACAGCCATCCCACAGGAAGGGTTGGGTGTGACAAGGTTATATCTGGATTCATCTGCATACTGATGGTCTTCCTTGCCTTGGAGAGAGAGGGGCGTTCACACTTTACATTTGTATAGGCTATGCCCTGTCCTCACACAAAGGGCTGATTTACCCCCTAATGAAGTCTGGAGCCAGGGCTGAGTTGAAAGGGGGTGTTGTGCACATCTAAGGGTTCTTTTTATAGTGCCTCCGGAACAAATTCACATTTTGGTATAAGTATTGGACCTCTGGCACCCACAAGTTAGTTCACTTTAGAATCCTGAGGATTCTGCAACTAAGAAGAGCTCCGCTGCCAGGAGGGACTACCACCTTGCCGCTATTTTGCTGTGTTGGACTACTACAAGCTGATTGCTGTGTTGTCAGGAGGGACTGCCGCATTGCACTATGCTCTGCTGTGTTGGCCTGCTGCCTCTGCAGTGAGGAAGGAAGGATACTACCCAGGAACTCCAAGGGCTTGTCAAGCTTGTCTCCTGTTGTGGAAGAATCGGGGACATCAATGTTTTCCTTGTGCTCTGACTGTGCACTACTTGTGAAACAACATGTTATGTTATGTTATGTTATGTTATAACGTGATTTATATAGCGCTCAGCTACTCCGAGGAGTGTCCCGGCGCTTTAACCAGAAGCGGAACAGGGTGGGCACAGTGTGACTAACTCTATTGGACGAAAAGCCAGGTCTTCAATTCCTTCCTGAAAGCCAGCAAAGTGCTCGACTTTCTCAGGGTGGCCGGCAGAGAGTTCCACAGCTGAGGGGCACGGAGTCTAAAAGACCGGCCTCCAATACGGGCTCGCTGAATCACAGGCACAACCGCCAGGGCCTGCGACGCTGATCTAAGCACTCGGGAAGGCTGATAGAAAGACAACCGCTTCCTAATATAACTCGCGCCAGATCCGTGAAGGGCTTTGAAAGCCAACGTAAGTACTTTAAAAACAATGCGCTTCCGGATCGGGAGCCAGTGAAGAGTAGACAAAAGTTCACTGGCACTGGATCTCCGGTGAAGGCCAAAGATGGCACGCGCCGCGGCATTTTGGACTATCTGAAGATGCGAGAGAAGATACTCCGGCAGTCCCAGATATAGCGAATTCGCATAGTCCAGGCGTGAGCCAATTAACGGCTGTACCGTGATTATCCTATGGCCAAGGGATAGCAATGGAAGGAACTTTCTCAGGATTTTGAGGACGCCGAAGCACTTGCCGACTAAGCCGAGGATCCGGGGCTTCAGGGTAAGACCTCAGTCAATTGACACTCCCAGATTTTTCGCCGAAGTGGACACCGAGGAAGGTGGGAACATGGCCGAAGGCCACCATTCCATCCATCTAGGGCCTGATAAACAACCAAAAAAGAGTACCTCGGACTTGTCCGAGTTGCACTTCAGGCCGTTGCACTGGAACCAGCTGAACACGGCTTCCAGACAACCCTTAATGCGCTCTCTGTCAAAGTCGGCGCCCCTCTTACAGGTGAATAGGAGCTGGGTGTCATCCGCATAGGAAACGACCTGGGCTCCAAAAGACTCAGCCAGAGCCGCCAGAGGGGTCATAAAGATGTTAAATAGAGTGGGACTCAGGATAGAACCCTGAGGCCCTCCCACCTGCAATGACGGCATACTGGCTGAGTACGGGGGGGCCCAGATCATTTGGCGGTGGTCCGTCAGAAAAGATTCGAACCAACTGAACACCGTCCCCCGCAGCCCGATCTCCCTAAGCCTAGCAAGGAGGCTGCCGTGGGGGACGGTGTCAAAAGCCGCCAAAAGGTCTAACATGACCAGCATGGCCTTGCCTCCAGCATCCAATACCTCCTTGATGGCCTCCGTCACTTCCAGTAGGGCCGTTTCCGTGCTCCTATTGGTGCGGAAGCCCGACTGGGTGTTATGCAAGATGTTATTCGCCTCAAGGAAGTTGGAGAGAGATTGATGGACATGTTTCTCAACAACTTTAGCAAGGGCTGGCAGGAGGGAGATAGGCCTATAGCTAGCATGGGCCAAGGGGTCGAGATTCGGCTTTTTCAGCAGCGGTAAGATGAAAGCATGCTTCCAGGCCGGAGGAACCGTACCTGAGCGTAACATCTCCTCCAGAGCATTTTAAAATATTTTATTGGGCCACCAGATGCACTTTCACCGTCCTGCGCCTGCTGATCTGGCCCAAAGGCCACTGGCGTGTAGTTCAGAGATACAGGCATGTGTAAGCTTAGCGGCTGACCGCCTGCTGATCCCGTTTCTACAGAGGGAGACGTGACAATCAGCACGGTGAAGAATATTTTTTCTCCAGTATTGGGGTGTCTTTCATAGATTCACATGCTTGAATATTCCCTGTCGTCGAAGTGGGAGTCCCACGGTACATAGCATAGCAATGTAGCCATAACATAAGCATATATACATAGAGAAAGCAAAAACCATAGAGTTTTTCCTAGATAGACAACATGTCACTTCTATGATGTATCATAGTCATTATGTTTTGGTCCAAATTCCGGCCAATCAGGCGTCAGCAGCACCCTCTTAGAATGGTTTCCTCAGATGCTCAGGCCCTCAGATTTTCTACCACACGTCGTGTGAAGGGAGTCTCCCTGAGCTCTGCTTAGTTCTCTTCTAATTTCTTCTCAGAAATCCAATTTTAAGATGTCTACCGCCAAGAAGTCCCTCTTCAGACCTTGTGGAACCTGTGAAAACAGAGACTTCATTCTGAAGATCCTCATAAAAAGTGCATATATTGCCTATATCCTGAACACCAAGTCAAGGATTGTAAGATATGTAGAACCTTCTCTCAGAACACCTTGAAGGACAGAGAAGGGCGTCTCCTACTGTGGCTACAGAAGTTGAAGACTTCTCTGATGTAGAGAGTGTGTCTTCAGTCAAGACTTCTTCATCCCTGAAGAGAACCAGTGAACACCAAAAGGTATCTCCGAAACCTAAAGTGGTGAAGAAACACCATATAGATCAACCTTCTACTTCAAGAGGGGTGAGTTCTCCCCTCAGAGTCTTGCTGCACCTGTTACGCTCTCGAGATCTGATTCTCAGGCATCAAAGACTCCATCTACGCAGTTTTTACCTCAGAAACTGCTCATCTCGTCGGCAAGCTCGTCGACGGGGGAACCGTTGACGAGAGCTGCCGTCATCGCGTCTATGTTGACGACTTCAACATCTTCATCTATGAAGCCGGCTATGATCTTGTCGTCTGCATCTTCACCGTCGACGTTAGTATCTGTTAAGGTGAGGCCTATTTTGTCTACGGTGCCTTTGACCTCGTCGACGGTGTCAAGTAAGCAGAAGAAGAAGATGATTTCGTTGACGCATTCTTCGTCGTCGACAGTGGCTTAGTCGACGGTGGCTTCTTAGACGGTAGCCTTGTCGGCGGTGGCCTCGTCGGCGATGGCTTCTTTGGCGGTGGCTTCTTTGGCGGTGGCTTCGTTGGCGGTGGCTTCATCGGCAGTGGCTTCGTCGGCGGTGGCTTCATCGACGGTGGCCTCATCAACGGTGGCTTCGTCGACGGTGGCTTCGACAGAAACTGTGATTACTGCTTCCAAGGATTTAGTACCATTGAAATCCTCAAGTTCTCTACTTCAGCCGCGACACTCTTCTTTGGATACACTAATGCCAATCCAAACTTCTTCTCAACCTCCAGCTGCGCTATTTTCTTCAGATGATGAAGATTCTGAAGATGTTGATAGATTCCGGGCTGCTCGCAGTCCCTCCGAACTTCTTATAAAGTGTCAGGACTCGGATGAGGATGAAGACTTAGAGGAAGAAGAAGAAGATTATTCTACTTGTGGCACACAACCTGAGCAAGAACCTATTATGACACAGATGCCTTTAACGCTCATTTCAAATCTACAATTCATGCTGGATGATTACTACCGCCGTTTTCCGAGCTCAGTACAGGCCTCTCCAGTACCTCAAACACCTATGCAGCCTCTTCCTACTAAAGAGCTATTAATCACACCTTCTACGTCGACGGCCAATACTCAACATCAAGATACTCCTCAAGTCATAGTAGAGGACAATGACGATGATAATGATGATGATGATGACAGAGAGGAAGGTGGGCTGGACGACAGATCCATTCTCTCTGAATGGGATAACTACCAAATCCAAATGCCATCTCCTACTCCAGCTCCCCTGGACTCTCTACCTGTAGACATAGGTGGTTTTCATATACTCATGGAAAGAGCGGCAAAGCAATTCCAACTTCCTATGACGACTACAGAAGAAGATTGTTTCTAATATGATTTTAAAGAACAGCCTCAAAAACAAGTGCGTTCTATCCCAATCATCGATTTTATTTGGCAAGAAGGGCTTAAAATCATGCAAAACCCCAATTCAATACCAGCTATTCTGCCGAGGCTGGATAAAAAAATACAAGGCACCTACAAATACACATGCTTGTCTAATTTCTCAAACAAAGCCTGATTCCATTATTACTCAGGCAGCACAACGTCGGTCTAGAAATCCTTCATCTCCAATATCTGCACCACCTGACCGAGAAGGTAGAGGCCTTGATGCTATACGCAAAAAATGTTCTACAATGGCAGCAACTACAGTGCGTGCGGCCAATTAAATGGCGATCCTTGCTCGTTACGACCGGCAAATGTGGTCGGACATTTCCTCTCTTGTAGAATTGATACTAGAATCTTCTAAAGCTGAGGTGTTGAACATTCTTCATGAAGGAGAGAGGATTTCTTCTGAAATGATTGATTGTTCTATAGACGTATCTTCCACTGGTTTCCGCCTTTTGGCTAGTGCTGCTGTTCTCAGGAGAAAGGGCTGGCTAAAGGCCATGTCTTTTTGTCAAGAGGTGCAGACGAAAATATTAGACATGCCTTACGATGGCGTATCTTTATTTGGCCAACATATTGACGATGCCCTTCAAACAATAAAGAAAGACACTGATACGGCCCATGCTCTCAGAACTCTTCAATTCAAAAAGCAAACTTTTCGAGGCGCAAGAGGTCGTGGATCCTCGTCTAACTTTCGAGGAAATTCCAGTCAGTACAAACAAGGACAACAACGGTACTACTCCCAAGGTCAACAGTCATACACGCAACAGCATTCTTCGTCCTATAAACAATACAGAGGCAAATCCTCTTACAGAGGAAAGGACTCTTCCAAAAAACAATGACTTGCTCCACTCACCATCTCTAACTCCACCCTTTTGTTCAAGGGTTGGAGGCCGAATCTCTCACTTTTACTCAAAATGGTCACTGATTACTACAGATCAGTGGGTTCTGGATATTGTACGCAGGGGACATGCATTGAAGTTTCTAAAGATTCCTCCCAATTCTCCACCAAGAGGTCCTCCTCCTGCCCACCTGAAAGAACTTTTAAACCAACTCACAATTCTGTTAGGAAAAGGTGCGATCGAAGTGGTACCAAAACTACAAAGAGGCAGGGGTTTTTATTCGAGGTTCTTCCTCATACAGAAAAAGTCGGGAGAATGGCGCCCCATCCTGGACTTTGGTGCCCTAAACAAATACATCCAAAAGCAAATGTTTTGCATGTTGTCCCTTCAGGAGGTGCTTCATTTGCTATCTCCAGGAGAGTATATGGCAACTTTGGATCTCCAAGATGCTTATTTTCATCTTCCAATTCTGCGGAGGCACAGAAAATTTCTCAGATCAGAGTAGCCGGGAAGGACTTCCAATTCAAGGTTCTTCCATTCAGCCTTCGTTCCGCTCCCTGTGTGTTCACCAAAGTCCTCGCACCATTGGCAGCTTACCTTTGCCTACAAGGAGTACAAATCTTTCCATACCTGGACGACTGCCTTCTAAAGGCACAATCATTCGAGCAGGCTTCCAAACATACTCAAATCTGCAAGTCCCTCTTTCAGGTCCCTGGGCCTCACATTCAACATGGAAAAGTCTCATTTTCTCACTTGCTCTTCAAACAGACTGTTCTTGGGAGCCATTCTAGACACCAAGCTAGCAAAAGCTTTTGTGTCGCACGAAAGACGCCTGTGTCCTCGCAACCTTAGCAGCCTCCCTCCTATTAAAAGATTCCGCTTTTGTCCGACAGTTGAAATCTTTCCAAGGATGTTGTCCTCTTGCATCCCTTTTGTCCCTCACTGCCGGCTAAAAATGAGACCTATTCAGGAGGAGTTGGACAAACAATGGGCTCAAGTTTCCGGAACCTTCATCGATATGGTCAGAGTCACATCTCGAATGAAAAAAGGTCTCTTGTAGTGGATTCTCGAAAAGAACATCTCTTCAGGTCGTCCGTTCCTGATGGACGCTCCAAGCTTCACTCTCACAACAGATACATCCCTAGAAGGCTGGGGTGCACATCTTTAGGGGCTAACAGTAAACAAAAGTGGAACATTCAGCAAAAGACCTGGCACATCAGTCTACTAGAGTTGCTGGCTATTTTTCTAGCACTAAAAGCGTTCCGTTCCATCATACAAGGAGCATCAATGTTGGTTCGAACGGACAGCACAACGTGCATGCACTACATAAACAAATAAGGAGGCACAAGATCCATCCTACTGTCCTATCAGGCTCAGCAGATTTGGGATTGGGCGATTCAACATCAGGTCGTCCTTTCAGCAGTGCATGTTCCGGGAGCATCAAACAATCTTGTAAATTCACTGAGCAGGTCTTCTACAACCAACCACGAGTGGGAATTGCATCAACCCACACTAGATCACATTTTTCGGGTATGGGGTTGCCCGAATCTGGACCTGTTTGCAACACATCCGAACCGCAAATGCCTGTTCTATGCAAGTTGGCTTCCCCAACCAGAGTCGCAAACGCGAGAGCAGCTTCAACTGTGAAAACATACAAACTCAAATAGAAAAGATTCTGTTTATGGTGCAATGATACCCAGGTACATCCTATACATTCCATGCTGGAGCAACTGTTGCCTTTCTTTTTACACTTGGCAAAGTCGGGCCTCTCGTTTTCTACCTTAAAAGTTTTTCTAGCAGCAATTTCACCGTTCCGTCAAGATGGCTCTAACTCACTTTACTCTTCCAGAGTCATTCAGCAATGTTTTGAAAGTCTTTTTTAGATGTTCCCAACAATTCGTCGAACACTTGGCATTTGAACATTGCATTGGCACAACTAATGAAACACCCGTTTGAGCCAATCCATAAGGTCGATCTTAAATACATTACTTGGAAGCCTTCTCTATTTCTGGCTCTCACTTCCTCACGTCAAGTCAGTGACATACAGGCGTTTACTACTAAACCGCCTTTTCTTCAGTTTACCAAAGACTCAGTCTTGCTCCGCACCAATCCAGTCTTTATCCCTAAAGTGCCATCGGACTTCCACCTCAATGAACTAGTTGTTTTAAAGTAATTTTTTCCTAATCCTCAGACACCAGGAGAAAGAGCACTTCATTCTTTAGATATTAAGAGGTGTCTAAAATTCTACCTTCAAAGGATGGCTACTATACGTAAGTCTGACCAGCTGTTTGTGGCCTACGGGCGGATGCGAAATGGACTTCCAGTCACTAAACAAACATTTGCATGCTGGATATCTACTGCGATTGCTTTTTGCCATCAGCAAGCGGGAAAACCACTTACAGCAACTGTTAGAGCGCATTCTACTAGAAAAGTTTCCTCTTGTACAGCGCTGTTTGCTGGTGTGCCTCTTCATCACATTTGCAGAGCTTCAACATGGTCCAGCAGCCACACCTTTACGAGATTTTACTGTCTGGAGGCTGCGGATAACGCTGACTCAGCCGTGGGACAGGCAGTCCTACGAAATCTTTTTAAATAAGGTTAGCCTCTGTTGCTTCCCTCCTCCTGTATACAAGGTTCTTTCTTTTTCTTTGGTATATACTTCAGTCTTTTCGTACTGTAAATTATTAAGATTATTTTTATCATTATTATTATCATTATATTGAATGATAAGTACCTTGTATTATTCTAACTCTACTGCTCACCATTCTTATTCAAGCATGTAAATCTATGAAAGACACCCCAATACTGGAGAAGAACAAAAGTTACTTACCTGTAAACTGTGGTTCTACAGTATCGGTCTCTTTCATAGATTCACATGCGACCCACCCTCCTCCCCTCAGAGGCTCTCTCTTTATCCCTTGGCTCTGTATTACTCTTGTGCTACGAAAATCTGAGGGCTTGAGCCTCTGTGGAGAACATTCTAAGAGGGTGCTGACACCTGATTGGCCGGAATTTGGACCAAAACATAATGACTATGATATATCATAGAAGTGATATATTGTCTATCTAGGAAAAACTCTATGGTTTTTGCTTTCTCTATGTATATATGCTTGTGTTATGGCCACATTGCTATGTTATGTACCGTGGGACTCCCACTTCGACGATAGGGAATATTCAAGCATGTGAATCTATGAAAGACACCAATACTGTAGAACCACACTTTACAGTTAAGTAACTTTTGTTCTTCAGTGCCCCATGTTAGTGTATGGCTTCACCGCTGCACTACCCCGGACCCCGTGCCAATTGGAGGCACCATGTAGTCATTGGTAACTTCTGCAGCTACCCCACAAGAAACCCTCCAGCAATGCTAACAGTTGCTCCCAGCGTATCGTGGCATACTTGCTAGCAGTATTTGGTGCAGCCTACCTATTTTGCCTGAAGCAAGAGGCTATAGGCTGTTGGCCCAATCCCATCAGCCTCTGGAAAGGTCAGCGCTGGATGAATTGCGGTGAGCACACCCTGTAGGCTCAACGGCGCCCCCAGGAGTCCAGGGAAGCCTCCCTTAGGGCTCCGATCACAGCAGAAGCGCAGCAGATGAGTCTGCCCCTGGGGGAGTGACCCAGCCACCATACATTGCTTTCGCGGGCAGCCCCCATCCAACATTGCTTGGATCTCTGTGATAGCAGTTCAAGAGGCCCCAGAGGGCCTCAGACATGCTGTACTTGAGTGGCACCAGTGTCACTTCCTACCTTGTGAGGGATGAGTATCGTATCAGGTAATAGAAGCACGGGTGCGCTGTGCTCTATGATTTCATGACGGTGCATGTGTTGGTCTCTGAAACTACGGGCATTACTTGCACAGCTCCTTGCTTCAGTGATAAATTATCGCCATGGGGAATTCCTGTGTTTTCCCCTGACAAACCAACTTGCCTTACATTACTCATGCAATCCATGCCATTTTGATCTTGCTTTGCAAAGGATAACAAACATTATTTAAAAATGATCTTTCCTGCATAGTACCTATGATTCACATGCTTTCCCATAAACTGCTGCATCTCATGCCCTGATGTTATATTGTATGTTGTTTTGATGCTTGCATCGTCAAGAGAACGAGTACAATCTCAGGATTTGCATAGTATGTACAGTATTTATGATTCAAATAGTTTTTGGTCTACGTTACAGGTATATTATACTATATACATTTTATATGAATCTATGCAGAGTTTCTTTTGTGGTGTATTTATTGTGTCACTGGTGTGGGTTTGTCGCGCAAACACTTTACACATTGCCTCTGATGATAAGCCTGCCTGCCCTGTGCCAAGCTATCGGAGGGTGAGCATAGGTTATCTTTGGTGTGTAACTTACTTGCCCTGGTTAGAGTTGTGGGTTCTCCTTGGCTGAGGTACATACCCTAGCCAAGCGGAAACCCCATTTCTAACACCCTTGATTTATTTTCCGTCTGCAACCTACTCTCCTCAGAAATCTACATGGATTACACCAGTTTGCCTTCATATTGGCACAGATAACTATTCAGTATCCTTAAGAATACTAAGGTCATACTCTTGACCTTTCTATGCTTGTTCTGTTGCCAAATTTCTTGGACGGATGTGAATTATAAGGCGGAAAGCTATATCAATCTAAATGCAAAGTTAATGGAACCAACTTCCATGTGCTGCACGTTGGGAAGGTACTAACTTTTTTTTAAGCAGAAACTGGTCTCATTTTAATAGAAAGATATTTTAGATTCCAAACATGATTTTTAGCATTTGAGTATGAACTAGGAAGAATAATGCTACTGTGCAGAGGCCCCTTGTTATTGTATACAAGCAGCCCGTCCCGACGTTGTCCGGGGCTGAAATAGAAAGTGTGCAAAGGAAGCTTTGTAATGTTCGCCGGTACGTTGATTGGCTTTAATCCCCGCTTGAGGGCCGTAGCAATTTGGGCAGTGGTAAATGCGAAGGCTGCCTGTTGTAAATCTGTGTACGTTGAGACTGCAGTGCGTGACAGCATGCTTGCGAGGCCTGCGCGTGCAATAAGCGAAGCTTGTGCTCGCTGCTGTTAGTGTGAGTGGCTTGAGCCCCCGCCTGAGCACCGGAGCAGTATGCAAAGCTTTGTGATCCCCGCTGTTAGGCTGAGTGGCTTAAGCCCCCGCGTGAGCACCATAGCAATGCTGCGGCCCGTGAAGCCTTGCCCATTGGTGTTTGGCCACGCCCCTCTTACAACGTCCACGAGGCGCGCCCCGTGAATGCGGAGCCCATTCAGGTTTTGCCACGCCCCTTTGACAACGGCCAGGCCCACAACGGAGTAATGTGAAGGTTTTTGTTTATAATGCCGTTTTCGCTTTTACCAGTAATGACGGTGAATGGCGCGCCCCGTGAATGCCGCGCCTATTGGTGTTTGTCCACGCCCCTCTCACAACGCCCACGCCCACAAGGGAGTCCTGTGAAGGTTTGTTTGCCGCGCCCATCGCTGACAGCACAACGCTCACGCCCACAAGGGACTACTTTATCCCTAAGGTTCTTTTACCTTTGTAATGTATATGGTGGCCACTTGTATAGCCTATGTGCATCTGCTGCATCCTTTCCAATGCTGTATTGGGTGTTGTGATTGGTGCTGTACTTCTTGAGCTTACCCGCCTCAAAGGTTTGGTCTCTCTCTTTATAATAGTAGTATAGATTGCACTTCTTTGTAGAGGTTGCACTTTATACTACTTGTAAGGGATGTACAGTTGTGTTTATCACACTAGCCACTAGTACTCTGTTTGTTTTGAATACTCCTACAAATGGATCAACCAAACTTGTTCTCCTGGCATTACTTTAGAAAGGAGGTTTGAACAAACACAACACCCAGAGAAGATCATTATGTGTTTTATTTTTGAGAATCCTATTGTACTTTTGAAATAATTGATAGATCTTTTTCCTCTTACATGATATTACAAATAAGGCACTTTGTTGGTTTTATAGTTTATACTATTTTTACATAATGAAAATGTTATCAAATTTTATTGTAATGTGGCACAGCCTTGATGGCATGTGTTGGCAAAATAACATTTGTTGACTAGTGATTTGTTCAAGCTAGGATGTATGTTGTGATGTGAGTGGAATCCAGTGTGGTGCCTGAGAAGCATCCTATCTACCTTGAAATGTACAAGGTGGAATGTTCCAAAGAGTGCTCAAGTGAGTTCATGTATTAACTGGAGTGTGCAAGTTCACTTTCCATTAATTGTAGTGAGAGGAGCTGATTCATGGTCTGCCATACTCTCCTGTCCCAATAAAGGCAATAGGACACTTAGGGGCATATTAGGATGGCAGACAGACCTGCGTCCGTCCGCCACCCCCAAGGTGGAGGGACCGTCCGCAGGGGCAGCAGCGGTCCCTCCGGTGCAATTAGGATGTGACTGCCACCCTGGCGGTCACATCCCGTATCTTTAACCTTGCGGCGGGTGCTGCTTGAAGCAGCACCCGCCGCAAGGTTAAAAATGCATGATTTACATTTACATGAAGAAAAAGTGGAGGCAGCACCAATTGCAAAATAAATTGCAGGAAACCAAAGTTTTGCAAAAATAGAATTGTCTTTTATTTTATTTTTTTTCTTTTCAAAGTGCACAGGACAGCCAACGCGTTTCACTCCTCAACCATGGGAGCTTCATCAGGGCTGAAAACAACGTGAAATATATATATATATTAATGACATGTACTCACACATGACAACAAATACATCACAATACATACATAATCACAAGCACAGTGTACAAAATCTAAAAACACGAAAGATGGCACTTAACACAATAAAATCACATGTATATGTACATTAAGACAACAAACTTCGTAGGTTGGGAGAGATCCTTAACTAAGTGATGGCAATACAATCGCCACTCAGTTCGACATGAGGCAAGGCTTCCCCACAAAAGTCATCATCACTAAATATTGAGAAGAACGCGTAAGAAATACAAAATACTGTGACAAGAAGATAAAGAAATGGGAAGAAAATGAACATTCAAATGACCAAACATTTAATCTTTAGGATAAATTAGATACTGAGGATTGGAAAGAATAAAAGGTGTGCACGAATATTCTCACCACAATTCAAAAGGTATTTGTCCACCGCCAATGCAGTATAAAGTTTTGAATGAGCAAACCGAGCTGCATCAATATGGAGGTGCAGGTACTGAAAAAGGAAAAGTATAATAAGCTATACATAACATTCAGATATAAAGATATAAATGTCAAAAGAAAACAATTGAAACCAACCAAACAGATATAGATCCCAAGTCTAAAAGTATCCTTAATATAGAAAAGAGCCACATCCCCTCACCTAATCAAAGGTTCCGTGATGCAACTGAATGCAGGGCCATGAAATATGTCGATGCGAAAAGTATCAAATTGTCATCATAGGTATATCTGTATAGCAAAAAGTAGAGAAATGGGTATGACAGAGTGTGAAGACTTCTCAATACAACCCATATTAGTCATTAAGGCGCTCTGACATATACCAGAATATTAATTTAAGGGGTGTAAACTCTCTAATCAACATAGTATGGAGCCATGACGTGCTACCCATCTACAATTGGAATTGGAGACACATAGACAGTAAAATAGAACTCACAACGTCATCGGCAATCAGATATGGGATCTTAAAGTCAAAACACATAATGTCAAAAATATCATTATACCAACATTAAATATAATGTAAGTAATGTGAGGCAATGTCAAGAAAACGATTTTATCAGTCAGTGGATAAATAAAAATGAAAGTGACAACTTACATGTATACCCCTTGAGATGTCTCAGAACAAATAGGTGAAAGAGCAGTCCTTGATAAGCCGCTAGCTCAAGTATCTACAATAAATATGAGGATAAAGGTATAGTACAAATACATCTACACACATCCATGGCCAGTGTAGCAAAGTATATATGCGCATATGTGCAGCACCTAAAGATGGAAAATGTAAGGACAGTAATATGAAACTCCGCATATTGTTAATATTTCGAATCACTAAACACATGTGCGTTATAATTAAAAAAGATAGAGCACAGATAAAGTCTAAACTAGGTCCATAATTCGAACATCACGTGGAGATCGAAAAAATACTTGAAAAATTGTTTATTGATTAAACACTCTGAATGGCATGGAAATTGCCCGTATCTATTCGTAATTAGCAGCAAAGCGTGAGTAACGCAGTCACGTAACTAAAATCGGGCACATAAAGCAGGGACAAACTGGTACATATGTCTCCGCAATTCGTAGTCTACAAACGAGTATCGAGTCCCTTATAAGTTACCGTATGTTCCAATTATCTTCGTATACTAATGGACATTAGTTTTCACTAAAGTTACCGAGGGACCCTAAAGAATTATTGGCTTAGAAAACAACTCATTTAAGACGAAAATTCCGCAACGAGTTCCCTCTATACATTATATCGTTTAAGAAGTGCTTACCTCAAGACGAAGTTCTACGCACACCACCGGCCTCAGCAAAATTTTGCAAACGACCTGAAGAAAACCGGAAAGATTTTAAAGACCGGCATACCGATCATATGATCGCACTCTCTAGTAATGGTAGTGGAAGTAGGACAAGTCCGAAAACGGAAAAGTGGCCGCCATATTAAACAGACTAAGATATAATATAAAGAAGAAAGAAGAAATAGACACCCTAAGTCCTATAAAGCTTATGTCATAATCATTTAGAAAGATGACATGAGTATCTGGAGCCACTAGACTGATGTAAAAAGTCATAGTCATGTGAAATAAAAATCGGATAAAATATAAACTGGAATAGGCATGTGTGGGTGTTAACTACAAGATATAAAGATAGAAAAGGCAGATCAACCGGCGATAGGAGTTTGTTAATCCATATAGCAAGATATATGCTACAATATATGGAATACAAAAAAGGGGCCACCATAGAAATGTTAAATTCCGTTTTCATCAATTAATATTTAGACGGAATTGATATCTCGAGCTCCCGACTGGCAAAACTCAAATCTTGATTTAAAAGGGGACTAACAATATTAGCTCGAAAAAGAGCTATAGTACTGAGACCCTATATGGGGCATACTAAAATTCGGCATGCACATAGTAAAATATATAGAAAAATTCCATAATACTGACACAGTCAAATACCTAAGATTCTTGTGTAAAGATCAGATAACAGGCCAATCTAACATAACAGTTAACATAATTCATACTCTTCCTCATTGTACATTGTTGTTAAAAGGAAGTCTTAGTTATTGTATCCAGGCATATGAAGTAGTTGGATGTACAGTTAGGCCTTGCCTAAGAATTATCGATCACAAAATTTATACAAAACAAATGGCAACAGGGATTATGGTAGAAAATGCACTATAAAAAATGATGCATTTCGTTATCAGAATTATGTCCATGGTTGATCGCCCGAAGACGACAAATCCATTTCGCTTCCTCCCTCCTCAAGATCAACTCCCTATTTCCACCTCTCTTATTATAGGGAATGTGTTGAATTGCATGGAACCAGAAGGTGTCATCACTAGCATGTACAGAATTGTAATGTTCAATGAGTGGATGTCTGATGTCCCTGTTTATGATTGCCCTGCGATGTTCTTGTATTCTCAATTTGAGTGGTCGTATACTGCTACCAACATATATACGACCACATGGGCAGCCCAGGACAAAAACAGTAAATGGAGTATTGCAGTTGCAAAAATGAGTTATCTTGAAACTGCGGTCGCCATTATATGAGAAAGTGGTGGTCTTGTTCCTACCCATATCACACACAATACACACCCCACAGGTAAAGAAACCTGCAGGTTTGGGGGGTAACCAGTTGCCTTTGTTGGGAGGCGTGGTAATATAGCTTGGACAAAGCTGGTTACGCAAAGAATCACCCCTCCTATAGGTGACCGATGGCTTGTCGCCTATATGATTCTTGATACCTACAATTCCGGTCAGCAAGTGCCAGTTCCTCCGAAAAACATTGAATATTTTATCGCTGTGGGATTGAGTAACAAATCTGACTTTGCTCAACCCTTTATCCCGTCCGGTTCTCTCACGATCATTCTTAAGGGTTGAATCCCTGTCCAATGACTCAATCCTAGATACTGCTCTATCGAGGACTTTTCGATCATAGTCACGTCCAAGAAATCTCACTTTGGTCTCATTTACATTTTCCTTGAACGTATTTTGTTCACTACAAGTCCTGCGTACCCTAGTAAGTTCCTCAAAGGGGATGTTGTTGATGACTGAGCTGGCATGCGCACTAGACGCATGTAGTACTAAATTACAGGAGGTTTCTTTACAATAGAGTTTGCTTTGAACCCGACCGTTTTGTACATAGAATGTAACATCCAAGAAGTTGATGCTACTCTTATCATGTAACATCGTGAACTTGACATTGTAGACATTATCATTCAAGTAAAGGAAATAGCTATCAAGCTCTTCAGTGGAACCTGACCAGAGGCAGATCACATCATCGATGTACCTCCCCCAGAACACGATGTAAGTGGTCCAGGGGGAGGCACATCGGGCCCAGGCATGCTCCCTCTCGTACCACCCCATAAAGAGGCAGGCGTACGAGGGGGCAAACCTGGAACCCATCGCGGTACCAGTGGTCTGTTGGTACCAACGGCCATCAAAAAGAAAAAAGTTGTTAAGCAAAATCAAGTCGATCATTTGCATGATCATTTCATTTTGTGAATAGAGTTTAGCATCCTCCCTATCCAAAAAAGACCTTTTGAATTTTGGTGAGAATATTCGTGCACACCTTTTATTCTTTCCAATCCTCAGTATCTAATTTATCCTAAAGATTAAATGTTTGGTCATTTCAATGTTCATTTTCTTCCCATTTCTTTATCTTCTTGTCACAGTATTTTGTATTTCTTACACGTTCTTCTCAATATTTAGTGATGATGACTTTTGTGGGGAAGCCTTGCCTCATGTCGAACTGAGTGGCGATTGTATTGCCATCTCTTAGTTAAGGATCTCTCCCAACCCACAAAGTTTGTTGTCTTAATGTACATATACATGTGATTTTATTGTGTTAAGTGCCATCTTTCGTGTTTTTAGATTTTGTACACTGTGCTTGAGATTATGTATGTATTGTGATGTATTTGTTGTCATGTGTGAGTACATGTCATTAATATATATATATATATTTCACGTTGTTTTCAGCCCTGATGAAGCTCCCATGGTTGAGGAGTGAAACGCGTTGGCTGTCCTGTGCACTTTGAAAAGAAAAAAAAGAAAAGAAAAGAAAATTCTATTTTTGCAAGACTTTGGTTTCCTGCAATTTATTTTGCGATTGGTGCTGCCTCCACTTTTTCTTCTAATTACCTATCTGGGATTCCAGTGGGGCTGAACCACAGCAGGTCTTGGAGGTTGGACAGCACAAAAAAAGTGAACATTTTTGCGGGACTTTGGAAATTTGAGGTGCTCTTTCTTTGGATCCGCTGTGGAGATCTCTTTGACTTTTACATTTACATGCACAAAGCGGCAGGCACCGCGCGGTGCCTGCCGCTTTGTGCATGTAAATGCTGGGGGGTACCATATGTACCCCCCATGTGCACCCCCCGACACCCTGGGGGCCTGCAACGGGCCCCCAAACACCAAAGACCACATGCTTTTCCACGGCGGAAAAGCCGCCGTGGAAAATCATGTTTCAATGCACATCGTAATTTGGCTGACGATGTCTTGCAGACACCGCCACCAAATAGCCCTCCACACCCCACGGATCAGCGGCGAACGGACCTGTCGTCCGCCGCTGGTCCCACCGCAATCCCACCGCCATCCTAATCTGGCGGTGGGTGTTTTCTGTGGCCGCGGCGGTGAATCCGCATCCTCCAGGCCGGCGGTGGCTTCCGCCGGTCCGGAGGATGCGGATTCACCGCCATCCTAATCGGCCCCTATATGCGAGAAGTCTGTCCCTGTACTGTTTTTCTGTCGCGCATGCCTCATCTGTGTGAGTTTAGATGAACTGCCGATAGTCATGAGGATCCTTTGTTATGCTGAGAGATCCCCTCAGCTGCTCAATGATCTGTTTTTCACAGTGAAAGTGGTATGGGCATGGTAGTCAGTTCCTCTTTGAAAAGCATAGTCATTTTACCCTGTTTAGTATTTCAGACTCGTTCACACCGTTTGGCTTTTCATCTTGTATTGTGAGAGCCAGTGATGAACTATCACCAGACTTAGTTATAAGATCATCAACCTGGGGAAGTCAATGATCCGCCAAATATCTCTCACTCCTTAACGCCTTCCACGCTCATGACGAGCTCAGCTCGTCATGAGTTACGCCTGTCGTACGCTCATGACGAGCTGAGCTCGTCCTGTAACGCGGTTTTTCGCAAATGTTAGCGCGCATGGGGTTAAAGAAAGACAATTATGTACAATTATGCGGATGGCTCCACGATCCTCTTTCGGCGGGAAGATTTTATAGCCTCCCAAGGAAAACTTTCAAACTACTTTGCTGTACGTTTTGGAGTGAATGGCCAATAACCAACTGAAACTTAAAGCTGACAAGACCGAAATGGTAATTGTATGCAATAAAGACAGCTTATGAAAGCCAATTATATTGGCCTCCTGAGTTGCCACAGGGTCATAATAAGTTACTGTAATGACAGCTTCTCTTCCTGTTAGTAACTCCTCATTAACTTCATAGGTTTTGTCACATGCGTTTTCACCAACAAATTCTATTTTGCACCAGGCTAAAATCCTGTGAGTCATCATTGATGGCGACCTGACTTTAAAACCCCAAATGGGTACGGTGATCTCTTCTTGCATGTTAACATTGACATTGCTGTCAGGGCCGGCTCTAGGGCGGTGCGACCGCACAGGGCGCTGACTTTGGGTGGGGTGATGAATTTGGAAGTATTGTGTGATTTTAAAAGCACCTGCTGCCGCATTCTTGGCCTCCAGAAATTTATAGGCAACAACATAAATGTCAAGATAACTCCGTGATTAATCTTCTTAGAGAGAGAGAGGAGGTTTATCTAGTGGAAGTTTTGACTCATCAAAGGGTAGTGTAGAGGGTTAATATGCCTGCTGCAAAGAACGAGTATCATTCAGATCACAAAGTGCATTTAAAACAAATAGGTCAGTGGGTTACTGTTTTTTTGGAGAGATCCTTTTGTGATTGGCGGTTTATAAATTATAATCCTAACATAGAACAGTGAGTTATTAACTGGCGTCAAAGAGCTGCATAAAAACTGCAAGGCATAGATTAGAGCATTGTGATTTTACCTCGTCTTTCAATATCCTAATGTTGGAAAAAGGCTTCATTTGGATAGAAATCAATCCTGATTATTAAAAATAACCAGAAACCATGGTGTTAAGTTTTAAATTCAGAGTTTGTGCTTCTCCAGGCCAAGCACTATTCGGGGGCTCCAACAAACAATGTCGCACAGGGCGCCATCAGCGCTAAAGCCGGCCCAGTAGTGTGCCTCCCGGGTGAAGCATTACAAACACTCATTCTAGCAGCAATACGTTTTAGCGATACAAAAACTATGCAAATTACTTCTCCTTGGGATTCTCAAAAAAGTTGATCTATAGAACACAAGTGGTTCGGAATCAAGCAACTAGGTCGCTCGATGAGTCATATACCTCACCTATACTCGGGCCATCATTGATTGTATGTCCAATATAGAATTACATTTAAGATCTGCTGCGTTACCATCAAAACTTTAGCAGAAGAGGGTCCTCAAGTTGTAAAGAAAAGATTAATAAAGTACCTTTCAATACAGGAACTTCGCTCTTCATCTGCGTTTCTGCTGGCTGTCCCTAGATTCAAGAAAGTGGGATTGGGTGGCCGCAGTTTTTCCTATATGGCTCCATTTATCTGGAATTCTCTCCCTCTCTCTCTAGGGTTGCAGACTTACAGGTAGATGCATCAAGCATTTTTGCGAGCACAAACGGTGCGAATCGCAAAATTCGGCCGTTTGCGCCCGCAAAAATGGCATTTGAGATGCATCAAGGGTTCATGCACTCGCAATTTAAGAATTCGCAAATAATTGCGAGTTCTCAAATTGCGATTGCATTTAAGGAATCTCAATTTGCGATTCCTTAAATGCAATGCATGAACCATTCCAAAATTGCAAATTCGCAATCTGGTGTCGCTATTTACCGCAAAGTCAAACTACGTGGTAAATAGCAAAAACTTAGAAATATGCACTTTAGTGCATTTTTCTAAGTTGTATATTGCACACACACATGTTCTTGGGACATGTGTGTGCGCAACACCAGTGAACATTACCATTTCAGGGGTGCACCAGGGTGTCCTTTGGACACCCTGGCACCCTTGAAATTGCGCCACATTTGCGATTCGCTAATTGCGAATCGCAATGAGTGCACTCCAGCTTGAGCTGATAGGCAAACTTTCCACTCACTTGCGGGGCCACCTATTGGACCCCATTTTTGCCAACTGGGAACAGGTGGAGGCTGCAACCCCCTTACCCATTCCCTGGTCGGACCACTACCTGGTGCCCTTCTCGATCTACACCCCGGGAATTAGAGTACCGGAACAGGTAGTATTACATCATCCTAGACGGAGATGGGCCAACTTCTCCCAAGTCAGGTTTAATGAGGCACCTATTGCGGGGGGTGACCCGGGGGGTGAGGATGTGGAGAAAGCTAACAATAACTTGAACCAGCGCATCATGAATGCCCTAGACCAGGTTGCCCCGCTCGCCCTGATTAAAACGGAGGGACGTGCCCTGAAAACGGCATCGTGGTATACAGAAGAGGTGCGAATGGCCAAGAGCACATGTAAACGCGCAGAAAGGCAGTGGAGATCAGACTATGCCGCTCAAACTAGGATGGACTATGTTGTAAGCAGGCGCAACTACCATAGACTAATTAGAAAGGCTAAAAAGATGTATTTTGACACCAGGATCAAGGAAGCAGAAAATTCCTCGAAGGAATTGTTTTTAATTTACAAATCTCTCTCGGTCGGGAAACCTGTAGCAGTCCCAGAAGAATTCTGTACGGTGGATAGCTGTAACCAAGTAGCAGAGTTTTTTGCTAATAAAGTGGCAACGATTTACTCGGCCTTTCCTAGTCAAGCCACCATAGAATCCGAGACTGTAGCAGAATGTGGGGTAAGGGGAGGGCACCAGAGGCTAACTACATTTGTCACACCGCCTACTGAAAAACTCATTCAGATCTGTGGTTCGATAAGATCAGGCTCCCCAAGAGATCCCACTACTCCTAGGCGCCTGTTGGGCAGTCTGCATATTCTGGAGCCACATATCCGCCATCTCCTGAACATCTCTTTTGAGACCCATACTGTCCCTGAGGCCTGGAAGCGGGCGGTAGTCCTTCCTCTGCAAAAGAAGCCCAATATCAGCTATGATAGGCTGGACAATCTTCGCCCTATTTCTCTTTTGCCATATATGGCAAAGGTTGCTGAAAAAATTGCTAACCTCCAGCTGATGGGCTTTGTAGAGGAAGCCTCCCTTCTCCATGACTCTCAGTTCGGCTTCCGCCCACGGCATTCGACGGAGTCAGCGCTGCTAATGGCAGTAGAGTCCTTACGGCAGGGAGTGGATGAAGGACAAACCATGGCTCTGATCCTTTTGGACCTAAGCGCAGCATTCGACACTGTAGCTCATTCCACCTTGCTACAGTGTCTGAACGATGGAGGAGTCTCAGGGGCTGCGCTTGGGTGGATTCGGTCCTTCCTGACAGGCGATGCTCTCAGGTCCGCCAGGGAGAGTGTTACTCTAGAGAGATTGGGTTGGGCCAGGGCGTGCCGCAGGGCTCGTCCCTGAGCCCGACTCTGTTTAATCTGTATGTCTCCCCGCTGGCGGCCATAGTTGAAAGCTATGGACTTCGTCTGGTGTCCTACGCCGAAGACACGCAGCTGGTCGTCTCCCTCTCACACGCACCTGGTCTGATGGCGGACAATTTCAGAGTGTGCATGCAAGAACTGGCAACCTGGATGTCCGCCAACTGCCTGAAACTTAATGGCAGCAAGACCGAGGTGCTTGTGGTGGGGGGATGCCCATCTGTATGGACGTCGGGTTGGTGGCCGCCCTGCCTAGGAGAGACACCTATTCCCTGTCAGGAAGTAAGGAATCTTGGGGTGTGGTTGGACGTTGACCTGGCCTTTGGCCCCCAGATTAGCCGAGTGGTGGGGGTTTGCTTCGGAGTCCTAAGAACTCTACGAAAGGTCCTGGACTTCCTGCCCATTTCTGCTCGTCGGACGCTGGTGCATGCCTTAGTCACCTCATGCCTGGATTACGGCAATTTGCTGTATCTGGGGGCCACGGGAAAGGTTCTCAAGCGCCTCCAAGTGCTGCAAAATGCCGCCGCTCGCCGTATTCTGAGGCTTCCAAGAAGATCTGCCTCGAAGGCAGCGCTCCAGGCCTTGCACTGGCTTCCTGTTAGGAGCAGGGTGGAATTCAGGGCCCTTGCCACGTGTCACCGCATTCTGGGTGGCAAAGCCCCTGCCCCGCTACAGAGTCTGGTCACCAGGTATGAGCCCACAAGGACTCTGCGCTCCTCCTGCACAGGTCTCCTGAAAATTCCAAAAATCAAGAAAGCGCGTATGGGGGGAAGGTCGTTTAGGTACCTGGTAGCGAAACAGTGGAATGACCTTCCGGCAGAGTTACGTTTGGAGGCCTCAGAACCCATGTTTAGGAAAAAACTTAAGACTCATTTATTCAGACGGTAGACGGTTGTGCTGGCTGCTTGTACTGCTTACCCCACTTTTCATAGCGCTGGGACACGCCTGTAGGCGTAAACCAGGCGCTTTACAAATCTCCCTAATAATAATAATAATAATAATAAATAAGGAATGACTCCCCATTCATTCCTACGGGCCTTTAGGCCCATAGGAATGAATGGGAAAGCCATTCCTTATTTGCGATTCGCAAGGAATCAGTAGGAATCGCAAATAACATTGTGATTCCTACATGCATCCCGTTTTGCGAGTCCTTAATAGCGAATCCTTAAAATTCGCTATTAAGGACTCGCAAAACATAACTTTAATGCATCTGGGGGTAAGTATGTGTACTTTTAACAAAGAACTAAAAACATGGTTTTCCAAACAAGCCTATTCCGGTTGTTAGCTGTCGGTTTGTCTGCTTAGTTGTCAAAAACTCATCCCATAGTGCCAAAATACCGTTGGCGATCGTGCACTCAATAAATAAGAATTCGCATAATATAACAAAGAACAGAATTCTTTGGTTATTCGCCAGTATCTCAGTGCATAAACCCTCGGGTAACAAGCCAAACATACACAAGCGGATGAAACACAGGAAAAAAGAGAAATTTCAGAAAACATACAAACTTTGGGAAGTGAAAAGAGACAGAATACAAAACAAAGTGAAAAGTGCTTGACAAGTAGAACAAGAGAATATGCGTAAATAATGAAGAGAGAGCAATTAAGTGAAACAAGGGAAATATCAAAGCAGAGAATGTGGTGACCAAGAAAACTGCAGGAAAAAGCACACTTTCTTTAGTTCTATGGGTATTCTGCAGATCATAAGCTGCAACCCTGGTCTGCAAATAAAAGAGCCTTTTAACATCCAGAAAACTCAGTGAGTAAATGCACCTACTGCAGAGATACGTTTGTGTGTGACATTTTGGTCACAGGCTCCAATCACAGTGAAATTGGTTAGCTGATTAATTCATTCTTCTGCAAACGTGTTTGTTACCTGAATGTCCGGACTCTAGTCCTAGTGATACAATTCCCTCGAAGTAACTCTGACAGTGTGAAACTTGACAGGGCAGGACATCTGTGACCAATATGTGAACATTGCAAGGTTCTTTTAAATAGGATTACCTGTAGGTGAAAGTCCAATAAAATAATCACGTATTGTTTTGGTACTTTCAGCCACACTGCTGTTCCTGACTCTGCCCCCAGACCCTCTGACCCCTCCCCCACTGATTGTTTTTGCACTCAGGATCTCAGTTCTTATACTTCTTCATACACATCTCCCACTGCCCAACAGCAATAACAGAGTTGTCAATGGATCTTGAGTAGCTGTATAAATTTTTTAAAAAGTATTCTTTTCAGAAGTCGATTGACTGAAAGGTGTAGATGTGGGCAAGCCTAGAACGACTTAAAATTTGCTCGGGCTGAATGTCTGGCTCTGATCTAGTCCATGGGGATGGGAGACAGGAGTCAACTATCCCAGACTCTACCTTTTACTCTGCCTATTGTAATTTCATGGTTTAAATCGCTTTATTAGATATTCCGTGAATGATAACATTACACCCACCTACAACCACTGGCCGGCGGGGAACCTGGCAGTCAATATCAAAATGTATTCATGCGAATACAAACAAAAACAAAGGAGAGAGTCAAAGAAGAGTAGAATAAATCGGAGATGAGAATAAAGTTATAGGAAAGAGAAGAGACCAGAAACCACCCACAGCTCAAGATATGATCTGGTAGGGATCTAAGGCTGAGTTTCCTTCGAAGTGAGTTGCAGGGGGAGTCGTGGGGAATCGCAGAACCCTGAAGTATCGTTGGCAAGTAAGCGCGATGAATGCGGAGGATAGGTATGCCAAAGTGGACCCCCAGGTCTTATCAAACTTAGGCAATGTGTGGTTGATCCCCCTCCGTGATCCTTTCCATCCCGACCACCTCCCACAATCTATGCTGCCAATCTAGTTTTGTTGGTCTCGAATTTTGTAACATGCACACGGGCCTCGGGCTGCATAAACCGCTAGGTACTGCCAGTGTGCCTCCTTGGGGATCCCATAATGGGTCACCAACTGGGGGAAGTCCATAAGGTCGCCAATACGTTTACAGTTTGCTTCTTGCCATTTCAGGTAGGCGTTCCCTATAAGGGCCAGCGGTAAGTCTGGGTTCCCAATGAAAGAGGTCCGGGGTGATCTGACTGTAGACAGCTGATATTTCTCCTGGACCTTGTCCCATACCTTCATGTTAGCGAGCAGGACCGGGGAACGGAACATGCCTTGTGGGCGGTGTCCCCTGGGGAGCCAGGGTACCTTCCAGATGTGAATCCCAACCATGCCCCTGTCCATGAAGCACCAGTGCTCTTCCGACTCTAGTTGGTACCATTCCACAATCCAGCGCAGTTGCAACGCCTCATAGTAGCGGCCAAGATGGGGGACCCTAAGGCCTCCGCACTCCTGATGCAAGTAAGTGGGGTGTCGTGCCATGCGCGGTTTCTTCTCCCCCCCCCCCCATGAAGCCATTGATTAGTGGCTGCATTTGGGCCAGTATCGTGGGCAGCGGACATAAGGGGAGCGCCTGCATTATGTAAAGCAGACGTGGCAAAATCGTCATTTTAACTGCAGCTTTCTTACCCAACCAGTAGAGGACATGTTTCTTCCAGTTGTTTATTTCTTGACAAACCGTGGGCAGCATTTGAGTAATTCACCTGGACCGTCTTTGCGGTAGTCAAAAAAAAAAACAGGTACATGATATCGCTGACAGCCCAAGAGAATGGGAAGAACTGCGACAATTGGAGTCAGTCCACCTCTGGGATTGTGAGACTCAGCGTCTGAGTTTTCTGCAGATTAATTTTGAAACCCGACGCCACGCTAAAGGCGGCAACCTCCGCCAACAAGGGGGGGAGAGAGAGCAATGGACGAAGCAAGGAAAGGAGCACGTCATCTGCATATAATGAAATCTTATGCTTCCTATCGCCCATCTGGATCCCGTTGGCCGTGTGGAGTTGGCGGACCCGTTCAGAAAACGGCTCCATGTACAGCGCGCCGCGCCCAATGTGGAAGGACCTGGAGACCACCCCGTTGACCCGAATGCGGCCCCTGGTAAACACAGCTCACCAATTTCCGAAATCGCTCCCCAAGTCCAAATCGGCAGAGATCCTGTTGCAGTGAACCCTGTCAAATGCCTTTTCGGCATCCACCGACAGGAGTATCACCGGGGTCTGGGTGCGCTGCATCTTATCCAAGAGATGGCACGGTCGTCGAGTCCCGTTGCCACAATTGCGATCTGAGATCAAACCCGACTTATGCGGGTCCACCAGACCTTGCATGTGTGGGGCAAGTCGGGATGCTAAAATACTTGTAAAAATCTTTAAGTCCACGTTAAGCAGGGAAATGGGGAGGTAAGAGGCGCACTCTCGAGTGTCCTTCCCATGCTTGGGAATGACCACTACCTCTGCCATGGACATCGATGGGGCGAATTTCCCAGTGGCGCTGAAAGTGTTGAACAGACACGCCAGGAAGGGAGCGAGGTCCAACGCAAAAACTTTATAAAAATCAACCAGGAAGCTATCCTTGCCTGGAGCCTTGCCAGCCGACCGCCTCTGAATAGCCCGCAAAACTTCCTCAGGGCAGATATCCGCCTCCAGGGTGGTTGCAATGGAGTCCAGCAGCAGAGCCACTGGCGCCGCTTGCGCGTATTCCTCGATTGCTATAGGATCCAGGCTTTCAGCTGAGTATAGCGCCTTATAGAAAGCCTCAAATTCGGACGCAATTTCCCCATCCACCCGCAGGCTCTCACCGCATTTGTAAGTTCCGCGACCCGACGTGTCGCCGCCTCCACCCAAAGACCATATCCCAGAACTCTCCCAGCCTTGTCCCCTCCCCTCGTAGCGATGCTGCCTGGTGCGGAGCAAAGCATATTCGGCGTGATCGAGATCTAGCGGTCGTAGTTGCTTCTTGGCTTGCGTGAGTAGTCTCTGTGTTTGAACCGCCCCCATACGGCGGTGAACCCCATCCAGCTCCCGGATTCGTGCCTCCATTTCCTCTCTTTTTAGCTTTACAGTCTTTATTGAGGTTTGCCACGATGGCAATACAGTGCCCACAAAGGACAGCCTTCAAGGCGTCCCAGAGCTTGTCAACCCCAACCGAGCCCACGTCGTTCAATTATCCCAGGTAGGTTTTGCTAGTACCCCTTAACTCGGTTATATAACATCGTATGTAAGCAAAGTGTGATTTAAGCGCCACAAATGCTGCCTCTGGGAGCGGCTCGGGAGGGTCAGCGTTAGACAACCGGGGAGTGATATGTGAGTGCCACCACCCCAATAGAGATGTCGTCAGTGGACGCCATGACCCTGGGCGAGGTCCAAAAGAGAATGATGCAGGCCTACGTTTGATGGGCCAAGGAGAAGAAGGTGAACCCCTGCACGGACGGGAAGCTGTGGCGGCAGGCGGCCGTAATGCCAACTTCCCTCAGTCTCTTTATTGTTGTGTCGGAGATCAACCCCGTATGTCCCACCCTAAGTGTCAACCTGTTCAGCTCAGCAGCCGGAACCAAATTGAAGTCACCCTCGATTACCAAGTCTTCATCAGAAGACTCCAGAAGTAAGTTTAACGTATCGTGCAAGAAAGCCTCCTAGTGCTTATTGGGGCTATAGACCGAGGCTATCCTATGTACTCGCTCTCCCATTAATACCCGCAGGGCCAGCAGGGGCCCAGTGACTTTCGCGAAGTTCTCCACTACAGTCCCCTGGAAATGCGTAGCCAGGAGGATTGCACCCCAGCCTTCTTCCCCCGGCCCAGATCAAAAATATTGTCTATCGAACCATTTGAATATCGGAGCCTCCTCCAGTACGTTCGCATTAGGTTGGTCTCCTGTAGGAGGCAAATATTGCACTTAGCATCTCTTAACAAGGCAAGAAGCGCACGCCTCTTCGCCAGTGATTTAAGGCCCGCACATTGTAGCTCATGATTACTACTTTAAGGCGAGTCATGGGCCACCATGAAAAGGCACCTCAGCTCACCTACCCAGCCTATCGCAATGAAGAACTAAGTGTGACAGAGTACCCACTCTCCCCCCCCCGCACTCCACCACTGGGCAACCATCCAAGTCCTCCCGCCACCCCACGCAGCGCTGCGCTGTGTCTTCAAGCCTGATGGGGCAGGCCCTCTGCATACATATGGGGGTAGATCTGGGCATCTGGCAAAACAACTAGCGCACCTAGGGTGTGAAAACGCCAGGAAGACGCACAAGTAGCGCACCCCCACTGAGTCCAGACGCTCCAACCTCCCTCCCAGGTTGTCCCGTCCCCCCGAACTCACCCGCCACCCCTGGCCACCAATGTCGAAGGTGTGCACCCTACCTGACCATGGGCGAGCTGCAGATCTCTCGTGGGTGGAGAAGGAAGAAAAGAATAGAAAGAAAGGAGAAAAAGGCAGGGAGAAAAAGTGAAAATCACACAAAAAATCTATGACGTTTTCCAACAAGAAAGAAAATGCACCAACGTGCAAGGGTCCATGTGTCTGGCGGTTGGTCATCACCATCCGGAGTCCGATATCTCAAACCTCTGGTCTCGGACCCATCGTGGTATCATCAGAACGCGGGATGTCAGTCACCAGGGGCAATCGATGGCTTCAGTCTCCAGAGATCTCCCGGCTCTGCAACTGACTGAGCAAGGTCTTCCGTTCCTGCTGATGCTCCTCCTCCGACGGCTTCATCTGAGTGCCCCTCCTAGGGCCTTGTCTCCTGCCCACTCTCAGGTGCTTCCCCAGTTGAGGGACCTCCCTCCACCACGTCAGGAGCCTCCGCCCCTGTCAGAGCACCACCAAGTATGGCATTCGCTTCCTGTAAGCTCCGCACCCCATGGGTTTCATTATTCCAGACAAAGGACAGGCGGAATGGGTGCCCCCACCAGTACCAAATTCCCTGTTTGCGGAGGAGCGATGTGACTGGTCGCAGTTCCCTACGCCGTTGCAGGGTGAGGGGTGAGAGATCCTGGAAGACTCCAACCTGAAGGCCCTCGAATTCCACCATCGATCGGTCCCCTGTGGCGGCCATGATAATCTCCTTCTGCCAGTAAGAATGTAGGCAAGTCAAGATGTCCTGTGGCTGGCCCAGGCCCAAGGTGGGTCGTCCAGCCTGATGTGTTCGATCTAACGTGACCTCCTTGTCTCGCAACTCCAGGGCCATATGTTTAAAGAGGTGAAGGACCCATTCTTCCAGCTTGCCACTGTCTGCCAGAAGTGGCACGCCCTTAATAAGTATACAAGAGCACCTTAAACTGTTTTCAAGGTCTTCCAGCTTGAGGTGCAGCTCTTCATTCTGCTTGCGGAGGTCGATAAGTTACCGGGCCTGGGTGGTAAGCTCTACCTCTTGTCCGTCCCCATTGCGTTAAAGGGTGTCCACTCTGTCCCCCCCTTCGTTGAGCTCCATCCGGTGCTGCTTGACATCGGAGGCCATTTTTTGAAGCAGGCTTGCAAAGTTTTCCCGGAGAGAGCTGAAGAGCTGGTCCATTAACTCCTTTGTGACTTGCTCAGCAACAGGGTCTGCGTCCTAATACATCCCTGTTTCGCCAGAATTTTTCCTGCCGTTTTCTGGAGCAGGTCTTTAATGGATTGATCCTTGTTCACGGCGTCTTACCTGGCACGTGGGGTGGTCATGGTCACAGCCGGCAGGGCCCCGGACTTCTCGCACCCAGGTTGGGGGACAGGGACTCAGTCAATCAACAACAGCGGCAGGAGGTCCGAGCACAGACAGGAACAAGGCCTCCACACATGGGGCGTTCAGTCTCAAGTGTAGCCTCACACTGCTGAGGGTTGTTGAATAGGCCCCTGTCGTATTGTTGTTGTCACACACTCAGGGCCCCGCAATCATCGGTAAACAGCAACTCCACTAAGCGCGTGACAATGCCTGTGAGGCCCCACCACAAAAGTCCAAGTCCACCGACAGCTCCAGTTCCAAGCGTGGGATGGGCACAACTGCAGACGCGCAGCTCTGGTACACTGTCTTTAGCGCCTAGAGCCCCCCTCGACTGGCCCGCCAGTGCAGAGGAGTCTTAATCCAGCCAGGGCCCCCCGCCGCAGCGAGAAGGAAAGAGGCCAGAAGGCAAGGCCAAGGGCAGCCCGGTTGCAGATTTAGGGACTCACTGCCCTCGAGGGTGATGGGTGAGTCTGGGTCTAGCTTCTCCCCGAAAGCCTCAGCGAGTAAGCTGACCGGCCCGCAAAGACTCTCCACTGTCGGGCTGGGTCGGGGGCTGTTCCCAGTCTGTGTCATGCAGGGCCTCTGCCTCCCACTGCTCACTCTGGCCCCTCTGGTGCAACGGTACAGCTCCTCTCCCTCACCACTCTCACGGACCGCCAATGTGCCCCCCCCTGCGTTGTGCGGTGAAGGTCAGCCACTCACCCGTTGTAGGCTCCTCCACGTGGCACCGGGCCTGCACCCCAGCCGCCAACTCAGTTTGTCTCCAACTTGCCTCTCGGGCCAGAGGGGGCTCTGCCGCCAACGTCCTAGATTGCAAGCTCCAGGAGCGGGCCTCACCGCCCACTCTCAGCCATGACACCAGGCCTCACTGAATATGGCCACCTCGTGGTCACTGGACCCGGGCCGCAGACAGGCCCTCACGCAGTTCCACAGGCAGCAGCTGATTCCTGGCTTCACTTCCCATGCCGCCTCACTCCATGATGTGATCGGGGCTCCGCCAATACCAAGAGGGATGGACGACACAGCAGCTGGGGCCTTCTCTGTCACCACAGAGTCCCCCGGGGCGATCCCGGCACTATCCCCGTCACCACGGCCAATCGCCGCGTTCGAACTGTCGCAGCCGTATTCAGTGGGAGGCAGGGGCCGCTCAACAACCTGACCGGTTCTCCAGCAGCAGCGCAGCCTGTGATCACTTTCTGGCCCCCCCTCGGGTCCCGAAACTGCCTCGGCGAGTGGAGCCCCAAGAAAACGGCGCTACTCCGCCGCCATCTTGGCCAAGTCCCCCCCCCCTCCCATTGCAATTTCACTAGACAGAAACCACTAGACGTGTGACAGTTGAACGCATGAAAAAGGTACTTTTCTGCAATGTGTCACAGGACTTGCAAAATCATAAAAATATTACTTGACATGCAGGTCTCGTGACTTGATCTTCCTAACTGTAATGTGCTTGACATGTAAACTGATCTCAAATTGTGCGATCCCAGTCAAATATTTTATTTCACTGAGTCGCCTTTTTCTTAACTATCACATATGAGAGCACCTTCAAATATGTGAGTTCAGTATTACTGCTCTACAAAAAACATTCTTTTGTTTGAATTTATAGACCCAACTTTTGCTCCATGTATAATAAGAATCTAGTACACATATAGGGTACACATGGACTCTGGCTTGCCTTTTAGTCCACTAATAGCATTGTCCTCAGAAACGGGGGCAGGAATGTTTCTAGTTCATGTTTAAAGACTCTAACTATTAATGCATATATTACTGAAGCATGATGTGATAACACAGTCATTTACAGACAGCACATTTTCCATTGAAATGGCCACAAACTTTCCCAATGACATGCAGTTTTACTGATAAAGCAACATAGTGCAAAACAATAATGTGTGAACATCGGAATTTCAGTAAATATTTGTCATTTACACATCAAGTCTTTCTTTCCATCACTCTTCAGAATTACATTACTAAAATATATTAATACATATTTGTACTGTTCATTTACAAGCCATTTAAAATATTTACCTTTTCATTTTACACTCCCTGTACCTCAGCATGATTGTCAGACAATTCACATTACAAAATCCTCTATTTTGCAGAGAAAGAAACGTAAACACCAATCTCCAAGATAAAATAAGCAGTAATTTGCAATAAGACATAAACCGACATTTAATCTCTGTCTTTGAAGTCTGTTGGTAACAAGGACCCCCTGATACGGATCAATATCCTGGGACAGGGTAAACAATGTATGAAAAATAACACTCCCAGGCATACAATACGAAAATTTACACAATAGATTAAACAAACAGACTAGTTCAGTTTAGAAAAAATACATTTTTTTAATTTGATTAAAAAGAAACATTAAAATTCAGTACATTGCTCAAAATTGATAAAAATAACCATATAATGATACATATGTGTTCACAAATGAAGATTTAAAAAGAGGTTAGATGGCATCCGGTCGACGCGTTTCGACATACAATTTATGTCTTCATCAGGACTTATACCATCAAAATTCTAAATCAAAAGAGACGCCTGCTGATAGTTATAGTCCTTTCTCTTTTCTTTTGATGAATTCACAATACAAAGCGTGCGCAGGGTGGGCGTTAATATGCCGCAGCCGTTCAATAAAAGGGCTCCTTAATATAACGGGGCACTTTAAGCAAATGACGTTGTGTTCGCCTCGTGGTCGGGTGTGCAAAAACTCAAAACCGGCGTCTTGATATCGACTGTATGTCCGGCGGAATTTAAAAGCCAAACGCACGGATACGAGAGCTCTTTTTTGAAAACCTGACCCGTTGGCAGAGTATCCGGATGCAGCTGTTAGCTCATAGCGCTCACGGAGTAACGTGCGTTTGGCTTTTAAATTCCGCCGGACATACAGTCGATATCAAGACGCCGGTTTTGAGTTTTTGCACACCCGACCACGAGGCGAACACGACGTCATTTGCTTAAAGTGCCCCGTTATATTAAGGAGCCCTTTTATTGAACGGCTGCGGCATATTAACGCCCACCCTGCGCACGCTTTGTATTGTGAATTCATCAAAAGAAAAGAGAAAGGACTATAACTATCAGCAGGCGTCTCTTTTGATTTAGAATTTTGATGGTATAAGTCCTGATGAAGACATAAATTGTATGTCGAAACGCGTCGACCGGATGCCATCTAACCTCTTTTTAAATCTTCATTTGTGAACACATATGTATCATTATATGGTTATTTTTATCAATTTTGAGCAATGTACTGAATTTTAATGTTTCTTTTTAATCAAATTAAAAAAATGTATTTTTTCTAAACTGAACTAGTCTGTTTGTTTAATCTATTGTGTAAATCTCTGTCTTTGAACACAGCAAACGTGACAGATAAAACCAAGATTTAAAGGCATCTTTATTGCTCATTCATTTTCTGAATGAACAGAACACATGTTCTTTGCCAGCTCTAGGCCTCTGGCCAGAATAGGCCAGTAGGCCTTAAAAATAGCTTGCCCTCATAAAATCTGACTCGCCGTAGCAAGCGGGCGAGCAGAGGCTTTTGATAGCAGCGGAGATGAGCTACATACAATTCACATGTGTCTCGCTGAAGACCTGCAGTATGTCAGAGTATTCTGTTTTGTTAATCAATGTAAATGCTGTCTTTGAGATCCTGATATTTTCCCCTTTTACTGTTTGTTAGATCAGGGGAAGGCACTAATATTATCAAGAAAATTTTATTATTTTCTTCCATTACTCTTATTCGGTTTTTTTCAAGACATTTTGGGGGACATTTTATACATATCCCAAGTCAGACTACAATAGCATGAGATACATGTATTTATTGAACACTGCACTGATTACTGGTCATTGTTAACTGGGTTCAATTGTCCCTTGATTCTGTGCTCCTCCTTAAATCCAATACTAACCCAGGATCTCTTCTTCCTGCTCCCTGGTTTAACAGCTCTTTACATGAGTTTGAAATGAATTGTAAGCGTCTGGAGACGCTTAAAACCTATTGTGATGAGAAAAAGTTAAAATATAACCTGACTCTGAGACAGTATCACAAGGGTTGACGCCTTCTTCTATTCCAATAAAATTACCTCGGCCCAGAATTGTCCCAAAATGTTATTTCAAGTTGTCAAATCCATAACGTATCCTGCTACTATCTCTTCTTCTATCATACTTTAACAGATACAATGTGATGATCTGGCTGCCTTGTTTTCTAAAAATAAAAGTGGCAGATATCCATGCTTCCCGTTCACCAACTCTTCAGACCTCTCCTTCCCCTCTACATGCGAAAAATGAAACTACTCCTTCCACCTCTTCGGCCCACCTTTTGAGTACTTTCACTCCTATTGATCTCCCCTTATTTGTTTCCTTATTGAATTCCATTAAATCTGGCTCTGCTCTTGATCCTCTCCCTCCACCTTTTTTTTAAGTAAATTGTGTCCACAGCTCTTTTTCACTGCGATTAATCTTATGAATTCCTCACTGTAGGTAGGTCTAGTCTCAAAAACCTGGAAAGTTGCAATGATAATTCCTCTATTGAAGAAGCGTGTTCTTGATCTACTCAACTGGTATAACTATCAACTGATTTTGTTTTTGCTGTTATTTGCTAAAATGCTGGAAAAGCATGTAAATCAACAACTGTCCGCTTTTGTAGAAACTAATGGTCTTCTTCACCCTTCACAATCAGGATTCAAGGCTGGTCACAGCACTGAGTCCACTCTGCTGGGAGTTACTGAGCAGCTCAGGCTACAACTAGATAGGGGTGGTACGGCGACTTTGATCTTACTAGATCTTAGCGCAGGCTTAGATACTGTTCCACACCCACTCCTTCTTCAAGGACTGGAGGATATGGGAATTCATGATCTGGTCCTGGGCTGGTTAAGATCTTTTCTACAAGATCGCTCTTTCTAGGCCTTCACCAAAGATCAAATCTCATGAATCTGACCCTGTTTAACATGTATGTGCGATCCCTTGCTGATGTAGTGAAAAGCTGTGGACTCACTATGTTATCTTAGGTGGATGATACCCAGATTATTGTATTTGTTCGTCCCAATGATGATCATAATTCTGATGGCCTCATTTCCTGCTCAAGAAGGTGTTCACATGAATGAACAGTAATTCTCTCAAACTGAACAGCTGTAAATCTGAAGTTTTGCTGGTGGGTAATCAACCTCATCTTGGGGGCCCTCATGATTGGCCTGATGTTCTGTGGTCTGCCCCCTTCCCTGTCTCAGTAGTTGTGAACTGGGGTTTTGACTGGATGATAAACTCTGGATGAATCATCAAATTACCAAGGTAGCCTCCACCTGTTTTTCCGTCCTGAGGTGGTAAGAAAAAATACTGTGGCTGATCCCTGTCTCTGCCCAAAGGACAGTAATCCAGGGTTTAATTATCTCTAGGCCGGACTTGGTAATATTCGCTATCTGGGGGTTTCTGAGGGTTCGCTTAAACACCTTCAAGTGATCCAAAACGCAGATGCCTGACTACTTTTCCATCTTCCCAAACATCCTTAGCCTCCAGTCTTCTGCGAGACCTTCACTGGCTCCTGATTAATAAGCTAGTCCAATTTAAAGCGTTGTGCTATATACATTAGGTTTTTATAAATCAGGACCACTCTATCTCCGATCTTTGGTAACTCCTTATTGTCCCAATTGGTCTTTTTGCTAAATCAATCTCAATCTTTCCATAGTCCCTAGATTTAGGAAGGCCTGACAAGGTGGTCGGCCTTTCTCTAATTTAGGTTTCAAAATGTGGATTTCTCTACATGCATAAATGAGGTCTTTTAAATCATTTTTTTTTCCAGAAACTCTTGAAGACCTGGCGTGTTGCACTCTCTATGCACAGCCTTTGGTTTTGCCCAATGCTGGGATACCCTATTGGAGTAAGCATGCGCTCTATAAAACTTTGTAATAATAATAATACCAAATTCGACACTTTTCCAAACCACCATAGACACCATAGAGGGCCAGCCTCTTTTTTTTCTATTTTTTTTTTATGGTCACAGACTCTATTTTACGGTTTATAAACCCATAACAAGCTTCATTATCTTGAACTGTAAACTTTTGGCAAGCTTAATAGGTCCATGTAACACCTTTTGTATGTCTGCTAGCATATTCTGGTTATTTTTTTTTGTTTTTTGTTTACACGTGGGTCTTTAGAGTCCACCTATCTAAACCAGTGGGTCAGGAAATTCTCCCTATACCCCCTTATGGCTCCTTTCAGGGTTTTTTCCAGGTTGTGGGGATTCAATTCCTGTGTCCTGTTATGGCATCCGCTTCATTTTTCCTAAAGTTGCTGCGAGCCATTCAGAGAACTTCAAGTCCGCTGAACGAACTTTGGTTCCAAGGACCCAAAATGGACAACTGGAGAAAAAGCTCCCTCGTCCATTCAGGTATGAATATTTTTTAATTTTGAGTCTGCGCAAATCTACAAGACCAAGTTCGTGGACCTCCACAAATTAATGTTCAAGATTTCCCTAATTTAACCGCTTCATGTCCACCAACATTTTTTGTCAAATGCTGATTTCTCAACAACTTCTGAATGGATTTACACCAGATCACCAAATAAAGACACTTTCTTGAGTAAAGATCTACTTTCACACCCAATTCGGTGTAACCCTGTTGAGCCATTTTCTTCTGTAATAGACAGCAGGAATACCTAATGGAATTAAAATGGGAAACGTCACCTTTTTGATCCCTTTCAGGTTGTGGTCTCCGCTTGATGGATCTGCAGAGAAATGTTAATGTTTTGTGCAGATTTGTTGACTGACGCCAGAGTTATGAAGGAAACCACAAATACATTTGCAGTGGATACTGAGACCTAACCATAAAAATACAATGGCTACCATCAGTGTCTAATATATATAGTTATGCCCCGGCAATGAAATTGAATGTGGTCCAATAAAACGTGTTATCTAGAGTAATCGTACTAATAAACACACATTCCCACATTTATTATTACTCTGGAAAAGTCCAATCCCAGTTAAACACCACAGTGCTACAAAAGTGGCATGTGAAAAACACTGCAGTCTCACAGATTGCATGTAATAATTACTTCTCACAGTGAAACTATTCTCTTAATATTCGTGTGACCTCTTCCTCATGACTTCAATTCAATGGAGAAATGTACCCCAAGTATCCTGTTTTTGGTTAAATACATTTTATTTAAAAAAATAAACATGAAAAATGGCATCACATATACCATATATGCAGGTGTGGAAACTAAAATGTGCTATTTATTATAATTTCTGAGGGAGGGGAAGTGTATCATGACTCATACAAGGCTTCACCTATTGTGAGCCATGGCCCCTCCCCCAGTCATCAGTGATAATAAATAGCGCAGAACAAAGTGACATCTCTTGCCAGTGCAGTGACGTAATTTAATGTAGTAATGAGAAACACGAACGTTCAAGAAATTACCTATTTTTTTTTTTTTTTTTGAAAACCTTTATTGATATCAAAAGAAGACAAATCGAGGCCCACAACCAAGCCGGCCGGCCGCAGTGTACAAAACAGTCAGGAGTCATCAGGCAAATAGTACATAATCAATCAATACAAAGCAGAGGCCGTACAATCGCAATAGGGGAGAAGAAATACAGAAACTAAAGGGCTAAAACACAGGAGTAAAGAAGGCTTAATTTTACAATAAGGGGAGAGGACGTATGACAGGCACACTTGCAATACGGAGGCATCCGACATCCCGTAATCAACCTCAACATTAAGAAGGGGGCATGGGGCAAAATATCAGGGGGACAACACAATGCAGTCAAGAAATCAGGATATGTGAGATACAGTCAGCCCCTGAGCATTATCCTCGTAACACGCCCACCACCCGGGACACTACCAAGCCAGAACAGAGGGATCGGAAGACAATGCATGAAAACCCGCCCGTCACAGTACCCTCTGGGACGCAGGAAGGAAAAAGGGAAGGGGGACTAGGTAGGGGGGGGGGGAGAGGAAGGGAAAGGAAAATGGAGGGAAGAAAAACCAAACAATAAAAGGGGGATAAGGAAATATGAAAAAAGAAAGGTAAAAGACACGCCGACACGGCTCCCCGTGGTGGGAGGACAGGAGACAAAAGGATTAGCGGCCCAAGTGGGGCATGGCAATCGGATGGAAAGACAGCCGAAATGTAGCAGGAGGAGTAACGATGCCATACCCCCACCCGAAACACACCATAGGAGGTCGGGACAGACGCGGCCTCACGAAAAAGAGATACAAAAGGGCCATAGAACCAGAAAACAAACAAAAAATAGAACCCAACCCGCCCGTCGCACCCTGCACCCCTGTAGAAGGCTACGGCCTACCCTTCAAACAGCGTGCCTGTCGCCCTAAACCAGAACCCGAAATATAGCAAGAAGAAAGGAAGAAAAACGAGACAAAAAGGCCACAAAAGCGGAGAAAGAAAACAGGGGGGAGGAGCAGAATAACTATAATACAAACGGTAGGCCACAGCCCTCCGCCCAACCCGACAAGTACAATCAAAAACAGACCAGGACGACACCCCATCACGCGCCACAAAATATTAGGAGAAGGGAACCTCCCACCCCTCTACGATCAGAGACAATTGTGCAACGAAATCGCATACCGGGAATCAGGCAGAAGTCGTACATTTCACCCCCAACCCTTCCGAGCGACAAACCCCACCCACCACATGGCAATGTACAACCACATACTAAATACGAAATCAGCATATAATCGAGTGGAATGGTGACTAGCATAGCTACGTGGGGGGTAGATAGATCGAAAAGTGAGCAGTAGTCCAAACTGAAAGTAGCGATGCATCAACAATCGAAGCACGAGCCATGAGAAACAGGAGTTCAGTTGCGCCACTTGAGCGGGCGAGGTGGTCCCAATTTTAAACACAGGCAAAGTCATCGAAGCAGGCGTAGGAGGAAGTCCACCCATAATTCCAGGCAACAATGTCGAACAGGGTCGCCGTACAGCATCCGAGTCCCCGGGGTCCGAACCTTGAAAAGCAGGGCGCCCCAAAGTCACCAGCACACTACACGATCTTCGATCAGTGGTGGAGACACTCAGGTCAATCGAGGGGGGTGAGGCAATGGAGGCATCGAAACAAGAGGGCGACAAGAAGAAACACCGCCCAAAATGGCGGCGGATCGTGGCGGACCCACCGAGACGCCCAGGGCCAGGGAAGCGTGCAGGGATCTGAGGGCTTCCAGGATATCTCTGACTGTCGGCTCACGCCCACCAGATCCGATCCCCACACAATCAGGCAACTCGGGCCCGCCGCCACAGGGTGACTCTCGTTCCAGAGGGCCGGCCGCCATTTCGTGAATCAGCCCAATCGCCGCCCACGAGGACCCCCGGAAATAACAGTTCTCAAATGTAGGACTTTACAAGCGCCGGGGGTCCCAGCAAGGGCGGCTTCGATGCCAAAAGGATGTCCGCCCAAAACGGGTCTCCGCCCGCACCAGCACCGGTGCCCCAAACAAGCAGAGTCCGGGCCCCGAGGACCAGGGCCGCCGGACAAAGCAGCGGCGGGGGGAGACCCCCTCTCAGAATCAGGTCCCGGGGCTTCTCACCCACGTCGGCCACGCGACCACCAGGGCAGGTCCGGTTCAGGATCGCCGGGATCTTCGCACATCGGCTCCCAACACTGGTTCTCGCTCTCGGCCGGGGCCGAGAGCCTTCGGATCCCACTGGCCAGGTCCCGGTCCAAGTCTCGCAGAGGCCCCGATCTCTCGGAGGCCAGAACTCCGGAGCCACTGCACGTCGAGACCCCGGGGTCAGATGGTAAGTACAAACAAGCCGTAATGTTTCCAATTCCCCAAAAGTGTGTCGTCCCGGGACAGGATAAAAGACAGGATAGGCAGTCAGGATGGAGGGCTGCGGGAGCCGAGCTAAAGGGCGACCATCACGGCCCCGAGCTAGGCTCCTAAATTACCTATTTTTAATCTGCAAGTCTTCATCATATTTTACATGTTGTTTATTCTATCATTTACATTCCAAATCCTTGAATGGTTCAGCTCGTACTTTGGCTCTTAGACCCAAGTCAGGCCGTTGTCTATCTCTGCCTAGAAATGTCCTAGCCTACCAACCTCTACTGAAAATAAAACAGTCTATGTTGCTTCGCAGAGGTGTTTCCAAAAAACTGTTCTGAGAGTAGGCGAGAGTAGGTGATGGATAGGTGTACTTTCACTGAGTGACGGAGAAGATTTGCTATTTTAGTGTATGTTTCTAGCCAGTCCGTCATATGTAAAAAGTATCCTCATATGGAGTACACCACTATATCAAACATGCATAGCTGGCATTGATAAATAAATAAATAAATAAATCCTGTGACTGGCCCCCCCTGCAGAAATGTAATGAGGGGCTCCCCATCTCCCATATCTTTATTGGCATTGGTCTGAATGGAGCGCTTTGAAGTGGTGGGGCCTCCTTGAGGGCCCACGTGCCTCTGGGGCTGCAGGGGACTGTGTTACACCCCTGACGTTAGTGTATTGAAAGGCAGTAAGCCTCAAATGTGGTTGCTTGCCTATTGGGGTTGTTGTACCTTCCAGTAGTTCTGCTGTCATCAAAATAGAAGCATGAATTGAAGCTCTATCCACTCCAGTTCGAAAACAGGGAAAATTAGTTTAAAAATACATTTTGCTAAATCTATTCCTTTCAGTGGAATAAAGCAATATGCAAGGACCCCCTGCTGAATGTGGTGAGAGGCCCCTCAGATTGTAATAAAATGTATATAGCACTTAATATGCCTGACGAGGCATTGAAGCTCTTTACGCCAGGCAGCACGCTACTCCGGAACCTAAGGTTGATGATGAATCCAATGGTATCAGTTACTGTCAGTTATCGGGATTTGTCTTGTAGGCTCAAGCAAACCATTCCATGCAGTCTTTCCATTTTCGTTATGGGGGAATAAATGAATAGGGGTTTGTTGTGGTCATTAGTGGGAGGCATGTGAGATCATGCACGTGGTTAGTGGGATTAATAGATGATTAAGATGAGATAAGGTTTAGTTAGGTTGCATAGGGATGCCTTTTAGCGGAAGGTGGGGAGGTTGTGATCTTGTGAATGGGTTGTGGGCAATTTGAAGGAATACAATAATAAAGAATAAGGCAAACATGCATGTAACAGAGTAGGTTGTTCTCAGAGAAAGAAGGTATGCAGCGGATGGAAGGAAAGGAGACAGACATTTGAAAGAGAGTGAATAAAAAGTGGAGCTGATATTCAGAAATGGTAATTAAAGGTCAGTTTTTCATGCAGGATTTAGGGGTATGCACATAATATTTTTGAAATAGCATGCAGTTTGAGGATGCAGCAGTGTAGAGAGAAATAATATTTACTTGTGAGGATTGTGCGATATTAGGTACTTTTGATTGGCACTTAAAGCATGTAAACCATCTGTCCATTGCTAGTCTACTGCTAGACAACCGATCCCGCTACGTCAGTTGATCAGCTCATGGGTTGAAAGTGAAAATAATGGCTGGAGACCATCTACAGTTTAGGAAAACGCTGAAAACTGTCCTGTCCCTTGCTCCTGGGTGACAGCCTTCTCGCTATGGGTCTGTTAGTGCTGAGATACCCCTACGGGGGTGATTCAAGTGCTATATAAGTCCCTGAAATGAAATTAAATTAAGGTGATCCTCTTCTTGACTGGGAGCCAGTGCAGGTCTTTCAGGTGGGCAGTGATGTGGGTGTGGCAAGGATTGTCGAGGATGAGGCGTGCAGAGGTGTTTTGTATGCGTTGGAGCCTCTTCTGGAGTTTGATTGTTGTCCCTGTGTAGAGGGCGTTGCCCTAGTCTAGTCTGCTGCTGACGAGGGCCTGTGTGACGGTCTTTCTGGTTCCGGTGGGGATCCATCTGTAGATCTTGCGGAGCATGCTGAGGTTGTTGAAGCCGGAGGTGAACACGGTGATGACTTGCTGGGTCATTGAGAGCAATGAGTCCAGGATGAACCCCAGGTTGTGTGCATGGTCGGCGGGTTTGGGTGCGGCTCCCAGGACAGCCGACCACCAAGGGTCGTCTCAGGTGGAGGGCGTGGATCCGAGAATGAGGACCTCTGTCTTGTCTGCGGTGATTTTCAGGCACGCTGGTCTGCATCCAGCTGGCGATGGCCTTCATTCCTTCATGGAGGTTGGTTTTGGCAGTGGCAGGGTTTTTGGTGAGTGAGAGGATCAGTTGATTGTCGTCGGCGTAGGAGGTGATGTTGAGGTTGTGCGAGCGCGGACGATGTTGGCGAACGGTGCCATGTAGACATTGAAAAGGGTGGTGGCTGGAGGATGATCCTTGGGGCACACCGCAGATAATCTTTGTGGTGTCGGACTGGAAGGAGGAGGCAGACCCTCTGGGTTCTGTCGTTTAGGAAGGAGGTGATCCAGTCTAGGGCTTTGTTGTTTATTCCTGCGTCGTGTAGGCGTGTGCGTAGGATGTTGTGGCAGGCGGTGTTGAAGGCGGCGGAGAGGTCCAGGAGGATGGGGGAATGGTTTCTCTGTTGTCCAGTAGGGTCCTGATGTCATCTGTGGCAGCGATGAGGGTGGTTTTGGTGCTGTGATTGCTGCGGAATCCGGATTGGGTCGGGTCCAGGATGTTGTTCTCCTCGAGGAAGTGGGTCAGTTGCCTGTTGACGATCTTTTCGATGACTTTTGCCAGGAACGGGAGAAGAGAGATTGGCCGGAAGTTCTTGAGGTCCTTTGGGTCTGCTGTGGGTTTCTTGAGTAGAGCGTTGATCTCTGCGTGCTTCCAGCTTTCCGGGAAGGTGGCGGTCTCGAAGGAGCTGTTGATGATCTTCTGAAGTTGGGGTGCGATGATGCGGTTTGCTTTGTTGAAGATGTGGTGAGGGCAGGGGTCGGATGGTGAGCCGGAGTGGATGGTGTTCATGTTCTTGATGGTGACGTCGTCGTTAACGTGGGTCCAGGAGAGCAGGTGGTTGGTGAGGCTGGGGGATGGTGAGTCTGCAGTGTTGGCAGCTGTAGGGAGGGTCTGGATGAAGAAGCTGTCGTAGATGTCTGCGATCTTGCAGTGGAAGAAGGTGGCTAGGGATACGCATAGGACTTGCGACGGCGGGATGTCGTTGAAGCTGGAGCTGGGGTTGGACAGCTCCTTTACGATGTTGAAGAGTTCTTTGCTGTTGTGTGCGTTGTTGTTGATGCGTTCCTTGAAGGAGGTCCTTTTGGTGGTTCAGATGAGTTGGTGGTGCTTGCGGCTGGCGTTCTTTAGGGCTGCGTGGTTGTCCGCTGTCTTCGTATTGCCACTTTTTCTCCAGTCTCCGGGAAGTCCGCTTGGATTCCTGGAGGTCGGTGGTGAACCAGCTGGCCTTTCTGTCGGTGCGTCTGTTGGAGTGTTGTTTGATCGGGGTGAGAGTGTCGGCGTAGTCGTCGATCCATTGCCTGAGGTTGCTGGCGGCTGTGTCAGTGTCGGTGGTGTTTGTCGGTGGGTCTCAGGCGAGGGTGGTGATGAGCTGGTCTTCTGTGACCTTGTTCCAGCTGCGGTAAGGGATCTGTAGCGGGTGGTGGTGCGCGGTGGGTTTCTTGCAGGTAAAGTGTACGCAGAGGTGGTTAGACCAGTGGAGTTCGGTGGTGTGGCTGCAGGTGACGTGGTTGCTGGCTGAGAGGATGGAGTCGAGCGTGTGTCTGGCAGTGTGGGTAGGGGTCGTGACAAGCTGTTTGAGTCTGAGGTTGGTGAGGTTAGCGAGCAGAGCGACGGAGTTGCTGTTGTCGGCATTCTCGAGGTGGAAATTCAGGTCTCCGAGGGGGATGTAGTCTGTGGACACAAGAGCGTGTGTGCTGACGATGTCGGAGATGGTGTCGATGAACTGTGGCTGGAGCCCGGGGGGTCTGTAAACGAGTGTTCCTCTGAAGGTGGTGTTGGGGTCGGTATGGATCTGGAAGTGCAGGTGTTCAGCGGTGTTGGAGGTGTCTGTCGTGCAGGTCGAGACTCTGAGGGTATTCCTGTAGACGATGGCAATTCCACCTCCTGGTCTGTTGGTGCGGTTCTTTCTGGTGATCTTGTATCCATCTGGGATGGCTATGGCAATGTCGGGTGCCGAGGAGGGGTTCATCCATGACTCTGTTAGGAAGGTGACCAGGGAGGTTGAATCGAGTAGGTCCCAGAGTTCGACGGCGTGCTTGTGAACGGAGTGGGTGTTGAGTAGTATGCATCTGAAGTGTTTGCGTTCTGCTCTGGCGGGTGCGGTATGGCATGCGGGTGTTCGTTGGCTGGTGAAGCTACAGCTGCAGCAGGTGAAGGGTCCGTGGGTGAGTATCGGGCTGGCCTGGAAGCAGTTTTATGATCGGCCGGTGTTGAGTTCGAGGAGGAAGCTGGCGTCGGGTGTCATGGCTCTCACGAGGGCCAGGGGATCTGGCGCTGGGTGCAGTGCAGGCGCGAACGGGTGCAGACGGCTTGCCTTAGGCGTGCGTTCCGGGCCCCAGCAGCGTGACCGCGCAGTGGTCGCCATTTAAATAGGGGAGTGGTGAGCGGCTGTGGGGCGGGGCTGGTTGCGGCGGGAAACTGACTAACACGGTGGCAGCGTTATGGGCTACGGGGGAAGCGGGCAGCAAGCCAAGGAGTCAAGAGTGACAAATCCAAGAAGGAGTCAAGGGTAAATAAATAAAAGAAGCCAGGAGTAAATAAAGTACAATTTAAAGGAGCACAGAAAAGTAAAAGAAAAGAAATTAAATGCGGCACTGAGCAGGGAGAGGTCTCGAACCCTGCCTGAGTGGGACCGCAGGGCAGACGAGCGGAGCTGTGGAGAGGGACAAACATATCTTAAATATATCCATACCCCTTAGTCTGAAAGTGGAGCTCCCTGCACAGCGAGGACTCCAGGCGTGAAAAGAACCTGCGTTACACCATAGATTCCTTCAATAATGATCAGCTGTTATTCCAACAGTTACAGGAGAGTCCGAGGATAAAGGATGTTCAACAGTACAGTGCGCAGTGTGGGGTTCTCTGAAAAGGTATGCCCTCAATATATGACACCCTCCAGTGGTGCTGTATTTTCATCTGTGCAGACCAGTGGTTCCCTCTGTGCAGATACATATATTATTCATGAATTTACAGCATGTTTAAGCGTCACTAGTATCAACATTTAACCCAGGGAGGGGAAGATGGAGACTAGGTACCTGCTTAGGTCGGTTACTTAGACACTGGTTTTCCAGGCGTCTACCCCAAGGATGCCTTGGGAGCAATCCTTGTGTTTAGAGCGAGAAGCACCTACTCATAAAAGGGGCTTTAAGCACTTGGATTACATAGACACTGGAAAATACACTAAGCAAGTTCAAGAAATCCAAACTACGAGAACGCATCTGGAAAGTTAAAACATAATTTAACACACAGAAGAAAACCTCAACGGCTGGATGGGGTGTGAAGTGGAGGTAACAATTATTTACCAACTTCTAGACTTCTAGAGTGGATTTGGGATACCCCTCAAGGAATTTTAGGAGAATGATAAATAATTGATGCATTTTTGTAATGCACATTGGGTCAGTAGACAGACCCGAAGGTTGCAGAGTTTTGGGTTCTAGTGACTAAAGGTGCATTTTAGAGTACACTCTACATTTTCATTAGTCTCTGCTTAAGTGGACTTAAAATACCTTTAAAAGATATTTGGGCGCCCTTCACCGAATAACGTTTTGCAAAAATGTTTGCAAATAGTACCGGTTAAGCACATTATTTAGTTATTGTTCTGTTTAGATTTGGTTTATTAGCACACATTCCGTGCACGTTAGTTAGAGGACATAAGTTAGTACATGAAACTTTATTGTAGTCAGGGGAGAGAAAGTCTCTAGCCTAGGTTTTATAACACAAAAAATGCTTAATCTATATTTAATTGCTGGACGTGGCACCCATGCGTTTTTATCTCCGATACAATATTTGCTTTCCTCTGTTATGCCTAGGCACCCCCATATCCTAAAATGCGATGTTAGCGGTGCAAATACTGAAGAAACTCAGCGACTGGGTATGAAGTGTGATTATTCAGCGTGCCGGGAAAACAAATGCAGAAAACTTACAACTTACCTATGAATTGTGAATGGTAGCAGTAGAATATTAATTAGTAATATATGTGTGGAAATGTGAGGCAATTGTCCTTAAACAAAGTTCTACTACAGCTCATCTGTGTGATTTTTTTTCCCCCACATTTTGCATAAGGAGTGTATGTAATGCCTCTACTACGGAGATCTGTGTTTTATAACCTCGTAACAGGTTCAAATCCCGGCCGGTTAAAATAGCCATTCGTCTTTCTGGGTCGGGGGGTCGATAAAAGGTGTTATGATATGTCATGAGTAAGACTTGTTGAGAGAATGGCTAGCGGTGTGCGGTCCATTGCGATTGTGTCTACAAATTGGCTCCCTTGAGCTTTGAGCCGACAGGCTCCTGGACGACGCACCTGCGTGCCGGTTCGGGCATCGAGGCCTTTGACGGTTGCTTGGCGGCCTTCTCTTCCACCCCTAACTATTTTCTCTACTGATGAGGGAAGTTATCCCGAAACCCGAGCCATGTCTCGGCCGATATCCAAAAACCCGGGACATGTATCGGGTCTAGAGATCATCAGTTCAACAAGTACCTACTTGCACCCACTGGGGTGACCACTCAAGAACTCCATGTACCAGAGTCCCTAGGGGCAATCCGGAGGAGGGGCTAGCGGCGTGCGGTCCATTGCGATTGTGTCTACAAATTGGCTCCCTTGAGCTTTGAGCCGACGGGCTCCTGGACGACGCACCTGCGTGCCGGTACGGGCATCAAGGCCTTTTTTTTTTTTTTAAACAATTTTTATTGCAGGGTTATGCAGAACACACAGTGACATAGTGAGCATCATACAGTCCAGAGTTACAGTATATCGAATGCTTCCCAGTTACGTTGGACACAGCCATTTAGCCCACATCCCGGAGGCAGGGCGGCGTCAATTCGCGATATAATACACTCTTCGGGCCGAGCCCGTCAACGGGCATCGAGGCCTTTGACGGTTGCTTGGCGGCCTGCTCTTCCACCCCTAACTATTTTCTCTACTGATGAGGGAAGTTATCCCGAAACCCAGCCATGTCTCGGGCGATATCCAAAAACCCGGGACATGTATCGGGTCTAGAGATCATCAGTTCAACAAGTACCTACTTGCACCCACTGGGGTGAACCACTCAAGAACTCCATGTACCAGAGTCCCTAGGGGCGATCCGGAGGAGGGGCTAGCGGTGTGCGGTCCATTGCGATTGTGTCTACAAATTGGCTCCCTTGAGCTTTGAGCCGACGGGCTCCTGGACGACGCACCTGCGTGCCGGTTCGGGCATCAAGGCCTTTGACGGTTGCTTGGCGGCCTTCTCTTCCACCCCTAACTATTTTCTCTACTGATGAGGGAAGTTATCCCGAAACCCAAGCCATGTCTCGGGCGATAGCCAAAAACCCGGGACATGTATCGGGTCTAGAGATCATCAGTTCAACAAGTACCTACTTGCACCCACTGGGGTGAACCACTCAAGAACTCCATGTACCAGAGTCCCTAGGGGCGATCCGGAGGAGGGGCTAGCGGTGTGCGGTCCATTGCGATTGTGTCTACAAATTGGCTCCCTTGAGCTTTGAGCCGACGGGCTCCTGGACGACGCACCTGCGTGCCGGTTCGGGCATCGAGGCCTTTGACGGTTGCTTGGCGGCCTGCTCTTCCACCCCTAACTATTTTCTCTACTGATGAGGGAAATTATCCTGAAACCCGAGCCATGTCTCGGGCGATATCCAAAAACCCGGGACATGTATCGGGTCTAGAGATCATCAGTTCAACAAGTACCTACTTGCACCCACTGGGGTGAACCACTCAAGAACTCCATGTACCAGAGTCCCTAGGGGCGATCCGGAGGAGGGGCTAGCGGTGTGCGGTCCATTGCGATTGTGTCTACTTGTTGAGAGAATGTTCAGCAGTAGGATTACCAAAGTTAGAGCAGAAAGAATAGTAAAGATATGAAAATGGTTACTAGAACGATTGAGGGGCTAAATTAGAAATATAATTTAAAAAGGTTCCGGAGAATCAGGAAGTGAGATAAAAAAAGAGATGCCGGCTCACTAGGGTGTAGTAGCCAGGGACGTGGGCACAAGATAAGGGCCGCTGTTTCCACAGTGCAAGGAGCTAAGCTTCAAGGCGCATGACCAGGCTGGCAGTGCGAGAGTACTACACTTCACTAGCCAAATATGAGCGCGCTAATGAGCAGGAGGTTCAGAGCAGGCAACACCCATGCACTGAGGCAGCTATGGCTTACTCTGTCTCCACACAAGTTAGAAAACACCAACATAGACGTTGCATCAGCAGTTTACGCAGCAGCACCACTGAGAATTCATAATATTTAATACATTTGGAGTCTCTCTGCTTAGCTGGTGTGTTTTGTTCAAACATTTGGCTTGAAGTGCTTGCGTCTCCGTTGTTGTTCGAATCCCACGTCAGAGTCATCCACAGCCCAGCCCACTACTTCCGGGGTGTCCCTAGACGACTTAAAGTGTAAACTAGACACAGGACAAGGGCGAGGAGGCATACCTTCCGATATACTTTAGCATCAATGGACCGTAAAAAGAAGCAAGTAACGTGGCATGCGTGGTGAGGGACGGGAAGGCAGCATAAGGAACAAGGGGGAGTGGTACAGGCATTCCGCCACATTGGAGGAAGGAAAACTCCATTAAAATGCGAGCAGTTACGGGCGCCGAGCTGAACACAGGCAAACACTAACATGAGCAGGGAAGGAGACAAAAAAAGTCACCGAACTACAAATAAACAACTAGAGTGTAATACAGTACTAAGTCCCTGCTATGTGGGAGTAACAGAAAGACAAACAGGAGGGACAAAGAGCAGGACTGACCACTAGTAAGAGAGGTTTTCTAAAGGACACTGAAACAAACAAATGGCCGACAGGGGGATGGCTTTATCCCACAAGAGAAGTTACAATAGGTGTAGAATGCTCAATCTAAAAAGGAACACACACAACTAACTTTCAAGTCAACAACACACCGCATTGACTGAACAGAGCACCCGGTAAATAAGGAACCTACAGAAGATGTGGGCTTAAATAGGAATCTAAATGTGCTGGCAATTGCCCGCTGGAGAAGTACTAGGCCTCTGCACTTGACCACGTGTGCTGCAGGCAGTGAGAACCTGGTTAGGGGGCACGGCTGGCGCAGTCCTTGCTTCCGGCAAAACTCTAGCGAGAAGTGCTAGGCCTTTGCTGGTGAGGTGGCACCGCTGGCGCAGGCTCTGCTTCCGACCATGCTCTAGCTAGAAGTGCTAGGACTCTGCGCTCCAGCACTTGCACTACAGACAGTGAGAACCTGGTGAGGGGGCACCACTGGCGCTGTCCTTGCTTCCGACAAGACTTTGCAAGAAGTGCTAGGCCTCTGAGCTCCAGCACGTACACTTCAGGCAGCGGAAGCCTGGTGAGAGGGAACCGCTGGCACAGGCCCTGCTTTGGACCATTCTTTTGCTAGAAGTGCTAGGTCTCTGCACTCCAACACATGCATTGCAGGCAGTGGGAACCTGGTGAGGGGGCACTGCTGGCACAGGCCCTGCTTCGGACCAGGCTCTAGCTAGAAGTACTAGGCCTCTGCGCTCCAACACATGCATCGCAGGCAGTGGGAGCCTGGTGAGAGATCATGCTCTTGTGAGAGGTAATATCCCTCTGCGCTCGAGCATGGGCACGGCAGGCAATGGGAACCTGGTGAGAGGGCACCGCTAGCGCAGTCCTTGCTTCCGATCATACTCTAGCGAGAAGTGATAGGCCTCTGCGCTCCAGCACATGCACTGCAGGCAGTGGAAGCCTGGTGAGAGGGCACCGCTGGCACAGGCCCTGCTTCGGACCATGCTCTAGCTAGAAGTGCTAGACCTCTGCACTCCAACACATGCATTGCAGGAAGTGGGAACCTGGTGAGAGGGCACCGCTGGCACAGGCCCAGCTTCGGACCATGCTCTAGCTAGAATTGCTAGGCCTCTGCGCTCCAGCCCGTGCACTGCAGTCAGTGGAAGCCTGGTAAAAGGGCACCGCTGACACAGGCCCTGCTTCAGACCATGCTCTAGCTACAAGTGCTGGGACTCTACACTCCAACACATGCATTGCAGGCAGTGGGAACCTGGTGAGGGAGCACCGCTGGCACAGCCCCTGCTTCTGACCATGCTCTCGCTAGAAGTGCTAGGCCTCTGCGCTCCAGCAAATGCACGGCAGGCAGTAGAAGCCCGGTGAGAGGACACCTCTGGCACAGGCCCTGCTTCGGCCCATGCTCTAGCTAGAAGTGCTAGGCCTCTGCGCTCCAGCAGGTGCACTGCAGGCAGTGGATGCCCGGTGAGAGGGCACCGCTGGCACAGGCCCAGCTTCAGACTATGATCTACCTAGAAGTACTAGACCCCTGCCCTCCAGCACATGCATTGCAGGCAGTGGGAACCTGGTGAGAGTGCACTGTTGGCACCGTCCCTGCTCCGGACCATGTTCTTGCGAGAAGTTATAGCCCTCTGTGCTCCAGCACTTGCACTGCAGGCAGTGAGAACCTGGTGAGGGGGGCACCACTGGCGCAGTCCTTGCTTCCGGCAATACTCTTGCGAAAAGCGATAGGCCTCTGTGCTCAAGCACGTACACTGCAGGCAGTGGAAGCCTGGTGAGAGGGCACCGCTGGCACAGGCTCTGCTTCGGACCATACTCTAACTAGAAGTGCTAGGCCTCTGCACATGAGCCTGTGCGCTGCAGGCAGTGGAAGCCTGGTGAGAGTGCACTGCTGGCACAGGCCCTGTTTCGGACCATGCTCTAGCTAGAAGTGCTAGAGCTCTGCACTCCAACACATGCATTGCAGGCAGTGGGAACCTGGTGAGGTGGCACCGCTGGCACAGGCCCTGCTTCGGACCATGCTCTACCTCGAAGTACTAGGCCTCTGCGCTCTAACACATGCATTGCAGGCAGTGGGAACCTGGTGAGAAATCACTGTTGGCACAGTCCCTGCTCCGGACCATGCTCTTGTGAGAAGTTATATCCCTCTGCGCTCCAGCATGGGCACGGCAGACAATGGGAACCTGGTGAGAGGGCACCGCTAGCGCAGTCCTTGCTTCCGATCATACTCTAGCGAGAAGTGATAGGCCTCTGCGCTCCAGCACATGCACTGCAGGCAGTGGAAGCCTGGTGAGAGGGCACCGCTGGCACAGGCCCTGCTTCGGACCATGCTCTAGCTAGAAGTGCTAGAGCTCTGCACTCCAACACATGCATTGCAGGCAGTGGGAACCTGGTGAGGTGGCACCGCTGGCACAGGCCCTGCTTCGGACCATGCTCTAGCTAGAAGTGCTAGGCCTCTGCGCTCCAGCACATGCCCGGCAAGCAGTAGAAGCCCGGTGAGAGGACACCTCTGGCACAGGCCCTGCTTCGGACCATGCTCTAGCTAGAAGTGCTAGGCCCCTGCGCTCCAACACATGCATTGCAGGCAGTGGGAACCTGGTGAGGGGGCACTGCTGGCACAGGCCCTGCTTCGGACCATGATCTACCTAGAAGTACTAGGCCCCTGCGCACCAACACATGCATTGCAGGCAGTGGGAACCTGGTGAGAGTGCACTGTTGGCACCGTCCCTGCTCCGGACCATGTTCTTGCGAGAAGTTATAGCCCTCTGTGCTCCAGCACGTACTCTGCAGGCAGTGGAAGCCTGGTGAGAGGGCACCGCTGGCTCAGGCCCGCTTCAGACCATGCTCTAGCTAGAAGTGCTAGGCCTCTGCACTCCAACACATGCATTGCAGGAAGTGGGAACCTGGTGAGGGGGCACTGCTGGCACAGGCCCTGCTTCGGACCATGATCTACCTAGAAGTACTAGGCCCCTGCACTCCAACACGTGCATTGCAGGCAGTGGGAACCTGGTGAGAGTGCACTGTTGGCACCGTCCCTGCTCCGGACCATGTTCTTGCGAGAAGTTATAGCCCTCTGTGCTCCAGCACTTGCACTGCAGGCAGTGAGAACCTGGTGAGGTGGCACCGCTGGCACAGGCCCTGTTTCCGACAATACTCTAGCGAGAAGTGATAGGCCTCTGCTCTCTAGCACGTACTCTGCATGCAGTGGAAGCCTGGTGAGAGGGCACCGATGGCTGAGGCCCACTTCAGACCATGCTCTAGCTAGAAGTGCTAGAGCTCTGCACTCCAACACATGCATTGCAGGCAGTGGGAACCTGGTGAGGAGGCACCCCTGGCACAGGCCCTGCTTCGGACCATGATCTACCTAGAAGTACTAGACCCCTGCCCTCCAGCACATGCATTGCAGGCAGCGGGAACCTGGTGAGAGTGCAAAGTTGGCACCGTCCCTGCTCCGGACCATGTTCTTGCGAGAAGTTATAGCCCTCTGTGCTCCAGCACTTGCACTGCAGGCAGTGAGAACCTGGTGAGGGGGCACCACTTGCGCAGTCCTTGCTTCCGACAATACTCTAGCAAAAAGTGATAGGCCTCTGTGCTCCAGCACGTACATTGCAGGCAGTGGAAGACTGGTGAGAGGGCACCGCTGGCACAGGCTCTGCTTCGGACCATGCTCTAACTAGAAGTGCTAGGCCTCTGCACTTGAGCCTGTGCGCTGCAGGCAGTGGAAGCATGGTGAGAGTGCACTGCTGGCACAGGCCCTGTTTCGGACCACGCTCTAGCTAGAAGTGCTAGAGCTCTGCAATCCAACACATGCATTGCAGGAAGTGGGAACCTGATGAGGGGGCACTGCTGGCACAGGCCCTGCTTCGGACCATGCTCTACCTCGAAGTACTAGGCCTCTGCGCTCCAACACATGCATTGCAGGCAGTGGGAACCTGGTGAGAAATCACTGTTGGCACAGTCCCTGCTCCGGACCATGCTCTTGTGAGAAGTTATATCCCTCTGCGCTCCAGCATGGGCACGGCAGACAATGGGAACCTGGTGAGAGGGCACCGCTAGCGCAGTCCTTGCTTCCGATCATACTCTAGCGAGAAGTGATAGGCCTCTGCGCTCCAGCACATGCACTGCAGGCAGTGGAAGCCTGGTGAGAGGGCACCGCTGGCACAGGCCCTGCTTCGGACCATGCTCTAGCTAGAAGTGCTAGGTCCCTGTGCTTGAGCACGTGCACTGCAGGCAGTGGATGCCTGGTGAGAGGGCACCGCTGGCACGGGCCCAGCTTCGGACCATGCTCTAGCTAGAAGTGCTAGGCCTCTGCGCTTGAGCACGTGCCCTGCAGGCAGTGGAAGCCTGGTGAGAGTGCACCGCTGGCACAGGCCCTGTTTCAGACCATGCTCTAGCGATAAGTGCTAGGACTCTGCGCTCCAGCACTTGCACGGCAGGGAGTGAGAACCTGGTGAGAGGGCACCGTTGGCACAGTCCTTGCTTCTGACTATACTCTAGCAAGAATTGCTAGGCCTCTGTGCTCCAGCAGTGTTGCGTCGTCCCCACAATAATGAGGCAGACACAGGTGATTCTTTAACAGAGCTTTATTCAGTACGACCCTTCACCTTCTGTCCCTACTCTGTTCTGACCCCTATCCTGTTCCCCCGGCTCCTCCTGTTCCTGTCCCTCCCACAACTCCACCCTCCAACAACTAGACTGCTGCATACCCCAATACATCTCCCCCATTTCTTAATAAAGCAGACTTGAATTATAAAATGTTTACAGTTCCTCAATCAACCGCACAGGTCTGCGGATGGTCCGTCGGGGTCTGAGAGGTGCTTCTACGTTCTCGTTCTCAGACTCAGCCCGATCCACAGGCCTTAGCAGTGCAGGACTCGTGACTGCCATCTCCTTGGTTGAGGTTTCTGTTGTCTTGGCAAGGGCATCTTTGACAGCTGGAGTTCACCTTTAAAAATGTGACACATTACGTGTGATTCTCTTATTTTCAGATTCCGCAGTTATCATAGTTACCTTTTGTTGAGTGACTACCAAGGGTTCAGCCCGATACCTACAGTCCGTTTTCTTTTGTTGCTCCTGTTTGACTAGCACCCAGTCCCCTTCTTGGATGGACAGGGGTTTGACTCTCCGCCGAGCGTCAGCATAGGACTTAATCTTTTCCTTGTTCTTGCGATCCGTGTCAGCAATGTCCTCAGGTTCACAGTTAGGTGATACAGACTGTAGAGTGTCCTCCCAGGTTGGTATTCTGGTCCGGATGGGCCGCCCCAGCATGAGAGTGGCAGGGCATTTACCAGTGGTCGCATGTGGAGTTGTGCGATAGGCCCGCAAGACTTCATTCAAGGCAACTTGCGGGTCTTTCTTATCAAGGGCTGCCTGCTGGAGTGTCTTTTTCAGAGTTGCCATAAATCGTTAGCTTGTGGCCACAGGGGAGTGATCTTACGATGCTTAAAGTTAAGGTGTTTAGCAAATTCCCCAAACTCTTGACCATTGAACGGTGGTCCATTGTCTGTTTTGACCTCTTTTGGGATACCCCAGGCGGCAAATACTTCATCCAGGACAGCAATGGTACCAGTGGCCTTGGTGGACGAGACAAAGTGTGCAATGGGGAATCTTGAGTATTCGTCCATAAGGATTAGAATGTATTTCCCTGATTGAAGAGGTCCAAAGAAATCCAAGGCGATTTCCTGCCAAACACCACTCGGTAAGGTAGACATTTGAATGGGAGCAGGAGGCTCTCCCTGGTTCACCAGTTGACATTGATGGCAGTCCTTGAGAGTAAGTTCAACCATCTGATCTAGTAGTGGGAACCACACTCTCTCTAGGAGCGCTCTTTTGGTTGCCACCACTCCATGATGACCCTCGTGAGCTGGATTGATTACGCCTTGGCGAAGTTTGTCATTCAAATCTTTATTTCGGCATTACGCCATAAAAGAACAAATTAAACATTACAATACAATTAAAATTAATGACATTAATAACATTCCATTGAAATGTAAAACACATTCTATATAACTGTGCAACATATGTTGAAAAACACTCGGAGCATAACAATAAAATCATATGAGACAGGAGGACACCTCAATTATTCTAAAAGCAGTTTCAATTAAAGAGTGCTATTGCAAACAGGTTCAAGTCCAGAGTTCAGGACCATAGTTTAAAGAGACTTGGTTCACAGCTGAAAGCCCATTTTTTTCCTACGGTAGCAAATAGAAAGTAAGAATCTACTAACACTGAATACTATCTGTTGCGAAGTGTTTGTAGTTAAAATTCTCAGAGCCTGAGGGCAGGACCTCAAGCCTAGTAATAGGCATATAGGTTTAATCCATCTTTTCCTTTCTTGACTGTAGATAGGACAGAAGAAAAGAATATGCTGCTCATTCTCTTTTTGGTTGTTTTCACAAAGTGAGCAAACTTCGTCCAATACCTCGGAAGATGGATCACGGTTCCTTGCCCAACGAGCCAAAGTTGATTTTATTAAAAGATTGCCATATCTAAACTTTAAAAACAATGTTTTGGCAAGTGGGGGCTCTATTTCATCCATAAAGGCCTCATATAAGGGTTCATCCTTAAAATTTAAAAATTTTGAAACTAATGAGCCACTGGTTATGGTATTTACAGTCACATTTGCTACATAGGACCAAAAAGCTTTTTTCAGGACTAATTTAGGATTAGATGGTAACAGCTCAGGGTGCTCCCAGAAATGTTTCAGGCCTATATAGTTAAACCAAATGCTAACATGCCTAAGCCATGGGATTTTTTTCTGGCTGTCCAGCGCCATGATCTCTATCAGCCCTTCTCTATATGCCTGAAGTTCGGGAACATGCCACAATCTTACCCAGAGCATAAGCGGCCTAATAAGAACGTGGTGATCTGTTCTTTTAAAGTTAAGGTCCAATTGCAGAGGAACTAATGGAGTTCCTCTCGGGACCCTTACCAAGCTTCGCATGAAATTATTGTCTTGGATACTAAAGGTCTCCTTGGACCCTGGCCCCCACAATTCGGCACCGTAAAGCACTGATGATTGAACTTTAGATCTAAAAAGTTCCATTACTGGAAGCACCGCTTTATTGGTGCTTAAGCTTTGCTCTCTAAGTATTGGTTGGGCATTCTGAGCAAATAGCAATTTGCTTTTTTCCAATTGCGCTTTCCAAGTAAAGTTGGAATCCAGTGTCACCCCTAAATATGAAAAGTGAGGCACTGACTCCAACTTTAATCCTTTTAAGGTTAGGCAACCCTTATCTGGTTTGGTTGGATTTAGGGCCATGTATTTCGTTTTCTTTACATTGATCTCAAGCCCCTTTTGACTACAATAATCATTAAAAGTATTCAATAAATTCTGCAAGCCATTTTTTGTTTGGGATATCAAAATAGTATCGTCAGCAAATAATAGAGATGCTACCCTTTCGCCATTCAATTTAGGTGCATCATTTTTACATCTTTCTAAGTAAGAGGGAATATCATTCACAAAAATTGAAAAAAGGGTTGGGGCCAGAACACATCCTTGGCGAACTCCACGTTCAATTGGAATTTTCCGTGATAATTCGCCATTTTGACCCCATCTGATTCTCGCGAAGTTCCCTTCATGTAATTTTATAATCTGAGCTACTATATTGTTTGGCATACCCACTGTGCTCAACGTTTTCCACAATAGATCACGTGGCACCAGATCGAATGCTGCACTTAAATCAACAAAGGCAACATATAAGTGGGCTTTTTTTATCTTTACATACTTCCAATAAAGGCAGCAAAATCTAAAGCACTGATCAATAGTGCTGACTTTTGTTCTAAACCCGGCTTGGAATTTAGTCAAAAATGAATTTTCGTCCAACCAGTTACTCACTCGTACTAAGATATGACGTGAGTAAATTTTCTGAAGGATGTCCATTAAGCTTATTGGCCGATAATTGCCGGGATCCTTCCTGTCTCCTTTTTTATATATTAAAACAATTTCAGCTCCCTTCCAGCTTTCGGGGAATTCTAAGCTGTATGATAGTTTATTGCACAGATAATTAATATATGGTACCCATATTTTCAAGTCGTGCTTGTAGAGATCCCCGGGGATTTTGTCTAAACCTGGGGCTTTCCCAGTTTTTACTTGGCTTATAGCCAACTCTGTTTCCCCCAGGGTAAAAACAAGCGGATCTGCTGGAGTTTCATAACTTGCTGCGTTGGATGCTATGTGAGGATCGTCATATTTTCTATACAAATTGGTAAAATGGGTTACCCAAGTTTGCTCGTCTAAAAAAGTGTCCTTAACCACCCTTCCTACCTTATTCCCATTTGCTATCAACCTCCAAAAAGCTACAGTGTCATGTGATCTTGCAGCTAACAACAATTCCGCCCATTTCTCTTCCTCCCACGCAATTTTGGAAGTCCTTTGGACGGTTTTGTAGTTGCTTCTAGCTTTTTGTACATCCAATTGCGATTTGGATTTAATCGCAATTAACAATTCCCTCTTGGAAACTCTACAGGATCTGTCATACCAAGGCTTGCTATGAGACAAGTTCTGTGTCTTCTGCTGGGTTTTTTTAGGCATTTTTGTTACCAGTAATTTTAATTTACAAAAAAACTCCTGGTGTATAGTCAAAAAGGGAGTTTTGGCTTCCTCTTCAGGGGTTAAACTTAAGTATGTAGCAAAGGTCTCAGCAAAAAGTGAGTATATTTCGCTGAGAATATCATTACGATCCAAAATAAATGGCCATTTTAGCGATCTCCTGTTGTTACTAATGTGGATCTCATTACTATCACCAACACCTTCCTCAGATGAGAGTGGTAAAAAAGGATCACTAAATAGTACAGCGTCTAGTGTCAGATTTAATGGAAAATGATCACTTTCGGCCCTCTCCATTATTTCGAGATCAATAAGATACGACCAGAGGGGGATAGAAACTATTACAAAATCCAAGTTGCTCTTATAGGTATTCCTACTAAAGGTTGATTTTTTTGAGATGTCAGATGGTAACCGACCGTTACAAGCCCTAAGGTGGTGCTCTGTGCATAATTTGATCAGTTGAAGAGCCAGTGTGGAACATTTAACCGATTTGATGTTCCCGAGGAAGGGGATTTTATTTGCCTGATCTTCTTCCTCAAAAATCTCACTTAGTCCCGAAACAGGTTCGTAGTTACAATTCAGATCCCCAGCCAAGATGACAAAATCCTCCCTAGGATCCAACCCACTCAGGAAGCAATCTAGCTTGAAAACGGTTGAAGATTCCTTTGAGGATGGGGTTGGCCTATTGTAGATATTTATTAGGAATAATTTATTCCCATTGGAGGTTATTATTTTTAATGCTAGGATATCTACAGAATTTGTGTCTATCACCTCAATGTTAACCTTTAGATTGATTTTAGCCCAGATCAAGAGACCCCCGGACGGCCTACCACTTCTAGAGGGGGTTGCTCCAATACCATAGGTCTTGTAGCCCACCCAGTGTGGAGTGTCGACTGCCCATGTTTCCTGAAGTAAGCAAAAATCGAAGGATTCTATAAAATTAGCCCACTCAGGATCCCTCAGATTGCTAGCAACCCCGGCCACATTCCAGCTAACCAGCCTAACCGGCGCCCCTAGTGCAGAAGACATAGCAATATTAACCTTTGGCGTTGCGTCGCCAGTATGTGTCACCTGTTGGGTTGTCGAAAATATTCCCTCAGAAGGTAAGTAACTTAAAGTGCGTGTTGGTTCTACCTGTTCTTCAGGAATATTATCATAACATGTTACATTTTTAACCAGAGGTCGGGATACATTGGTTGACAATAAATTGCGCTCATTTGCCACTCCCAGAACAGTGGGATCACTTGTGTCTCTTCCCTCATCCCCCCCACTCGGGAAACTTCAATCACAATTATCAAGACTACTGAAAACATCAAACCGGTTTGATGTCTCAAGTGGTGTGAAGGGTTTTAGATGATCCATCCTTCTGTCTTGAAAGTTTTGATTTCTAACTGGAATTTGGTTCCACCCCAAGGGATCTGGAGCTGTCACAGAGCGAGGGGCGTAATACGTATTCCTCATGCTCTGTTGATTCGGAGGATACTGGGGATAACTCCCAACATTCTGTACAATTGGATAGTTAGGTGGCTGAGTTTGGGTTATACAGTGTGAAGGGGGAAACTGAGATGGGAACACCACTGACCTTGGATAAAAATACATTAGGGATCTTGGAATTATAGTGTTATTAGAACTGCCCATCTGCCAATTCAATATAAAATGGACCGCATTTGGGTCCCTAAAGTTCACAACCACTACGTCACCTTCGATATCTTTGGTTCTGCCCCCCAACCAATCGAGGCGACGAACATGAACTATTTCCCCATTGATGTTATTTGCAATAGGCCTATGCATTCTCAGCCAATGCGTTATCTTGTTTTTTAATTGGAAAAAACCCTCCCTCTTATTTTGTTCCAAGACCGGCACACCTGTTAGGACTACCACATAGGGTAATGCCTCTGGCGGAAGTTCGGGCATTGGGACCCTTTTTGGTTTCCCCCAGGTGCGTCTAGAGTCCCTCACCTCCCTTGTTGAATCTGTCAAAACTAGATTGGATGTGTTACCAATGCTTTTAGATGTATTATCACTAGTTTTGTTATCAACAATGCCCAGTGATTGATCACCAGTTTTTGCTTGAGATGGTTTAGGGGATGCATGGTGATGAACAATAGCTGATACTATATTCCCCAAAGATTTGGGGACAGATATAGTTGAGGAAGGGATAGGAGGAATATGGGAGGAAGTAAATGAAGAAGGTTGGACAGTAGATGACAGAACTTGTGGTGCGTAGTTAGATGGCTGACTGTCTACATTGGTGACACCCTTATGGCCTACAAGATCTTTAGTGGCCAATGCATCCTCAATTTTTGACAGTCTACACTCCACCTCCATTAACCTCTCCAAAATAGATGCAGAATACGATCTAATCAGATTCCCAATATCCAGAAGGGACAGAGGGTCCTTATTCTCAATATGAACATCATCAACAATCACACTGGTGTCCATACTGTCCTCCTTATCTGCAGATGTATTCGGTAGGACTGGGGATGTAATTATGGTATAAGTCCCCTCTGAATCTGATTGAACAACACAGGGGTTCTTGGCAACCGCAATCAATTTTTTGCCAAAGTCAGAGCAGCTCAATTTGGGTTGCAATGGATCCCTCCTTTTCCGCCGTTTTTTGTTCGGCGGCGGACCATAAATTTTCCCCGTGGGTGGTAATTTTTTGGCCTTATTACGGGCTGCATGCAATTGTAACAAAGCATCTCCCTTTAATGTCGTTAAGCTACTTCCAATGGATGTTACAGGCAGATCAATCGTATGCGATCTAGATGCAATGTCCGGTGAGAGTACAGCCATATTAACTTCCGGGAGTATGCTATCCAATATCGGAATCATCTCATTGGCAAATATCCCAGTAGCAATGTCAGAAGGTCCAATCACGGGAGATAAGGGTAGTGAGGCAGACCCATTCTTTATACTTTCCACGGAACGGCGGCGGTCAGCCCGCCGCTCCGCCAAAACAATCTCCCTAGCGCTATCAAACGATGATTTAGAAAAATAGTTATCCAAGGTCCCATTAAGCAACAGACCCTGTTTGTCCTGTACAGACTGCTCAGCATTATTAGTAGCCATCTATGAGTAACAGGGAACGGTTGGTAAAGCAAATTGGCGTAAATAAAACAGAATTTGTATAAACAGTCAGTACCTGTGAGCGAAAGGCTAAGCCCGGCCCGGCCTCCTCGGTTCTCGGAGGGTCTCAGAGGGTCCGCCCTTAGTCCGGGCTTTGTCCCGGGCTGGGTCCCGCACACGCGTCCCGCTAACGCGTTGTGATTTCAAAATATATACGGGCCTGTGTTTAGGGGCGGAGACACGGGAAGAGGCGGCAGGTGTGCTGGCTGGTACACGCACAGCCTGCAGAGCCTCGCAGTCCCGTCTTCCTACAGCAGCCCTTTCACCCCCACCGCAGCTTCAATGTCCTACGGGGCTCCTGGCAGCAAACAGCAAACACGAGCAGCAAAGTCCAGAACTCCTCAACGAGCGGCACCCGCGGGGCGGGGGCCGCGAGGAGTTTTGTAAGGCACAGGCAGGGGGGCGGAGACACGGGAAGAGGCGGCAGGTGTGCTGGCTGGTACACGCACAGCCTGCAGAGCCTCGCAGTCCCGTCCTCCTACAGCAGCCCTTTCACCCCCACCGCAGCGTCAATGTCCTACGGGGCTCCTGGCAGCAAACAGCAAACACGAGCAGCAAAGTCCAGAACTCCTCAACGAGCGGCTGGATTGATTACGCCTTGGCGAAGTTGCATAAGGACTATCCTTTGGTCTCAGAGTATGAGCCCATCCATTTTGACTGATAGTTCATCTCTCACATGTTTGAATGCATTTAGTTCTTGTCTTTCACTGAGATCTCTGTTGTCATCATCATTGGAATGTCGCCAAGTGTTCGTTTGTAGTCGGAGTTTTACTTGTTGCAAGACAGCATTCTGAGCAGTGGCCTCACTGATGACTTCCAGCGGGACAGCCGATGGTCTGGCTTGGTCAACCACAAAATGAATATATTCCTGCGCTAGTGACGGTGTTGATGCACGCGAAGTTCTGGGATGTCTCGACATATAATCAGCAGGGTTGGCAGACTTCCAGGGTTTGTGTATGATGGTGTAAGTGTACTCCTGCAGACGTAGACCCCAATGTTCTATCCGGGGAGGAATCTTGGCTCTTGGGTTGGAACGCTCCCGCTCAATGGCTGTGTTTGGGACCCTCATGTCGACGCTGACGCGCACTTTTCCTGGGGTACCCTTTTTTGGCACAATCACCACTGGTGAGACCCACGGGGTAGGACCTTCCGTTCGCTCAATGATGTCGGCTTGTAATAGTTCTTGTAGTTCATCCTCCACAGCCTTCTGGAGGTGGAATGGGACCCGCCTGTGGTGTTGAGCGACGGGTGTCACCTGTTCATTTATATGTAAGCGTACTTGACATCGTGCCATTTTCCCGAGTCCGGTGAACAACTTGGGAAACTTGTGAATGATGTCTGGGTCATCATTTACTTGATACAGAATTTCTACCAGCCGGAGTCGTTCAGCGGTGGGGAGGGTGAGAAGACAATCCGCTTCTGGTCCTTCAATCACATGTATGTGAGCGGGCACAGAGTGGTCCTTGTGAGTGAGAGTGGCTGCGAACTTTCCTAAACATGGAAATGGCTTTTTAGACATCCAAGTGTACACTCTTACGTGTGCTAGGCTCAATGAAGGAGTTGGCTTCATTCTCCGGTATTCAGTCACTGGGACGTAGTTTAGGGAAGCGCCACTGTCGAGCACAAACTTTGTCGCGTGATTTCCTATGCGGATATCTAGTCGTGGGTACTTCTTGAGTTGATCCGGGTCAGCCACCATGCAGATGTATGTATAAACAAAAGGAATCCACTTTATCTTTCCTAGGGTTCCTGGACCGCATTTTTGGTTCTTTATTACCCTGTTGTGTAATTACACATTATTTCTTGAATACATGTTGGTTTACTTGACCTCTTGTTCATTCACAGGTTCAGCAAATCGCCAATTGGGCACTACGTACTTTAATAGAGCAGATAGGTACATTTCACCTAGAATTATTTTTGTAGAGCACACTTTTACATTTACACCCATGTGAGTAAGGTGAGGATACCTAGTGCACATCCTTGTCCTGAAGAAGGAGTCTTCTACTCCGAAACATGTTGACGACGCACTTGTGAGGTTACCTTACCCTAATTAGTAAAGACAACCTCCCTTGCACTTTTTAATGATACCAGCCGGGGACTGAATACAATTTTTTAGAAACCCACGAGCCAGGTATTTTTTAATTTTCTTTTTCACCTCACCACTCACATAATATCACCCTCACACACACCAACACATAGTTATTTTATTTATATCATTTATAAAGCGCGCTGCAACCCAACGGGCATCCTGGCGCTGTTCACTAGTTCACTTGTTCACTAGTTCACTTGTAAGTGCTCCTACGTAGTCGTGAGTCGCAGCACGCCGCATTCCGTAGAGGTTTGCGAAGACCCCGATGATGAAGCATGACACCAAGGGGCCTTTTGGTGTGTGAGGGGTATTTAAACAACACTGGTTGCTCCCCACCACTGTAGGGATCACCGAACCCATGTTAGTGGATTCCTTTTGTTTATACATATTTCCAGGGGAGACAGAATCCACTTCTCCTCTCCCTCCCCCTTTTGTTTATTACGAACCATGCAGATGTAGTCATCACTGTCTTGTGACACAGGTAACGCCGACCTCGACTCCTGTGAAGGTGACTGTCTCATCCACTGCGACTTGCGAGACTCTCGGCTCGACTGTGAGGATCCAGAGGATGATCCTTGGCGGTCTCGGACTCCATCTTCTTGGCATGCTCCTCAGCGTGGTCGTGAACTCTGGTCATCTCTTCGATCTCATCTAATGTGTGGCTTTTCCTCAGGAGGCGTCTTCTGAGAGACTCTGATTGACATCCCTGTATGATGCGTAGTCTGATGGCATCTTCAGTGAAGAAATTGTTGAAGTTATAATATCGGGTGAGCCGTCGAAGTCTTGTGATGAACGTGCTCATGGGCTCTTCTTTTTCCTGTGATGCCAAATTGATTGTGTATCTTTCATAGTCTACATTCCTCTTGTGTAGAAACTTTTTATTCAGGGCGTCACATACTTTGACATATGACCCCGCGTCATCAGTAGGCAATTCCTTGATGATTTGACTAATCTCCTTCCCCACCAGGTTACGCAGAGCAATTAATTTCTGATCTTCCTCCGTCACCTGCGAGCCTTGCATAAAATCTTCAAAGTCCTCAAGCCATTCTTGCCACCTGAGGCCCATTCCTCTTCCAGCTACGAGTGCGAGTGGTTCCGGAGGGCGTAGATAGGAGACGCCCATCATGCCCAATCTGTTGGTCGCAGCTGGGGCTTGTGCTCCTCTTTATGGCGATGTCGACATCTTGCTCTTGTTTTGTCAAGGCTTTATGCAGGTTACCAGTCAATTAATTAATAACAGAAAGCTTCTTTTACACTTGCTCACTAGTGCTTCTGGATCATTTATTTTCTTTCTTCCTTCAATTTCCAGTTAATTATCTTCAACTGGTGCTGAATATCTACTTCGGGACTTGCATTTGCTTGTGCTTGTTGCATTCGGGACTTGCATTTGCTTGTTGCAAAACCCCTTGTCGCCTGACCTTAAAATGGCTGCTCAATATCCCTGACAGGGGATAGGAGGAGGCGCCTGACTCTAAGATGGCCGCCGTCCTCGAAATCTCGTTCTCGGCGAGATTTGGCTCCACGTCACTCCCAGCTTCACAGCATGCAGGCGGGCACTCACCACGCTGGTTCCCGACTTCGCCGCACTGGGGAAGGCCATGGTTGCTTCCCGTCCTCACCGGCAGGCTTCTCAGACGACAGGTATGACCGGGGTGGGCTCCCGATGTCAGCGCCATCGCACATTCAATCTCCGCAGCTGGGGTGGGCACCCAGTCTTTAGCGCACAACTGCGCTTGCAGGGCCACGCTCCACACGACCTCCAGGCCGTGGAGCTCAGGTCCCAGGGACGCGCTGCCGGCGGCTTCACTTCTGCCACGGCATGCACTTGAAGGGACACGCTCGTCGCGACGGCGACACTGGACACGCACCACACCGGAACGGGTCGATGGCTTCAGGGATTAGCGCATTTGCAAAGCGCAATCATCCCACCCTCGTCGCCAGTTGTCGCGTCGTCCCCACAATAATGAGGCAGACGCAGGTGATTCTTTAACAGAGCTTTATTCAGTACGACCCTTCACCTGCTGTCCCTACTCTGTTCTGACCCCTATCCTGTTCCTCCGACTCCTCCTGTTCCTATCCCTGCCACAACTCCACCCCCCAACTAGACTGCTGCATACCCCATTACGAGCAGCTCTAGCACGTGCACTGCAGGCAGTGGAAGCCTGGTGAGAGGGCACCGCTGGCACAGGCCCTGCTTCGGACCATGCTCTAGCTAGAAGTGCTAGGCTTCTGCGCTCCAGCATGTGCACTGCCGGTATTGGGAACATGGCGATTGGGCGCCCATGGGCACTGTTGGCACAGGTCTTGCTTCAGACTGTGCTTCCTATTGAGAAGTGCTAGGACACAACGCTCCAACACGTGCACGGAAGGCATTGAAAACCTGGTGAGAGGGCACCATTGACACATTCCCTGCTTTGGACCATCCTCTAGCAAGAAGTGCTAGGCCTCTGTTCTCCAAAATGTACACTGCAGGCAGTGAGAACCTGGTGAGAGGGCGCACCTGTGCATCGTAGGCACAGGCCCTGCTTCGGACCATGTTCTAGTGAGAAGTACTAATCCTCTGTGCTTCCACACATGCCCTGCAGGCATTGGGAACCAGGTGAGAGGGCACACATGGGCACCATTGACACTGGCCCTATCTGAGCATCCTGCCCAGACCCTGCCACTGCACACCATTCAGAATGTCAGCAAACAGCCTTACTGCCTAGTGGATGGCTCTGTCGCTTTCACATGGTTCCACCAACCTATCTGAACTCTGTTGGGTACCCCTAGTTTGAATTATTAGTAGAAGTGCTGGAGTATGTGACTGGACCAATACATGGCAGTGACATAAGTCCATCAGAAAATAGGACGACTAATGTGTTTCACTATCGTGCTTGACCCCAGGAAATCTGGCTCCGGAACAGAGAGGGCTTGGCTGCACAGTGGGCTTAATGCCATATTAGAGCAAGAACTATGCCAAAATGTTTACAGATGATAAAATATAGGAGCAGATATTTTCAGAATGTATGGCCTTTAATTGTCTATGGAGTCGGATCTGCTGTGAGCGGTGTCTTGTGCGGGCGCCCAAGAAGCTACTCTCACTGAATCCTCTTACCAGATCGCAACATTTGTCATGTGTTATATATACTAACGGGCACCCATACTTTCTTTGATTTCAGCTCATGCACGTGCAGTGCGGGTTTGTTTTATATGGTGGACGTCAGTAGACCCCTTAAGGTAGCGGACAAAAGGCCTGTTCCTTCACTAAGAATCACATTACCACTATCACTAGTCTCACAATGCCCATACAGAGGACAGTACATACTCCTTGAAAGAGAGTCAAACTCTGAACTTAGGGCATTCAGGGACATCTGAAGGATTTTGGGGGCCCTGGGCCAAACATATTTTGGGGGGCCCTGTTGGAACAGCTGTGAATTTATTATTCAACTTCAGCTCTTTATGCCCCCTTGGGCAGGTCACTGACAGTAGTGCACAGGCACACTCGTCCAAATTCTAAATGTGTTTACGTCTAATATTCAGGGATAATTACATGTTTTTTAATATTGTAACACAGCAGCAGCTCACTGATATTTCTGAGAATAATCTCTGTAACACCTTCCCATTTCTCATATGTGTGGTCCTATTTTGATCGAAAAGACTTCTTTTATGCATGAACATAAACAGATTTTTTCAGCAAAATGTCTGTAATACATTCTTACACATCTCCGACATTAACGTGCATCTGCAATGCAATAGGTCTTGCATTTAAGCGAGTTTGAGCTATTGGCATTGTAAATGATAATGCCTTTTATTTATGTTTTAGTTTCTAAAACATAAATAAGAGGCAATGTCATTTGCAACCCTAATAGCTTACATTCTTGCAAATGCAAGACCTACTGCATTGCAAGTGCTTGTTTAAAAGTGTGTGTGTGTGTGTGTGGTGGGGGGGTGGGGATTGAAAACAAAAGGTAGCAGAAGGAACACAGATGGGGAGGGTGTGGGGAAGCAAAAGTGAGTGTGTGGGTAAGCAGAAATGATAACGCAGTGAGGAAAGGGGCACGGAGGGCATAGGGAAGCAAACAATAGAGCAATGTGGTGTGCAGGGGGAGAAAAGCAAATGAGCGAGAGCAACGTTAATCTGGTGTGGAAGCACACCCTTCACTGGTAATCTGAGCGAGGAGCAAATCGCAGCGAGCTGCCACATTGGAACTGGAGAACTGCTCAGTAAAGCGCTCCAATATCTTCTGGTCCAACGTTGCGGAGTAGCCCCCTTCTATCTTCCATGGCCCCCTAAGAGCTACCCATTTGCTATCAGTTACATAACAAGCTGGTGGTCATATCTGCGCATGAGAGACCCTTCTGCAGTAAGAGAAACTCAGAAAATAGTGTTTACAGACTAAAGAAGATGTACTGTGTAAAAACCAAAGTAAAAGGCAAATCCTCATTGGAGGTTACAAATGAAGAGAAGGCGGTATTAAGGATGGACTAACACGCCTAATAACGAATCAGCAGGCAGCGTTTACGAAGGACAATGACAAAAGCCAATGACAAATATACACAGAGTGGGCAGGGATTTAGGTACATACTCCAATACAGCATGGCTCGCAGAGCAGCGCATGTGCTGCTCAGGCTCAACCTAAAATGACAGCACCAGAGCACACAAAAATGGGACATCACAGATATAAGCCCATGATAAACATAGGCAAAGCCAGTAGGTCTGCCTTTCATGTGGCAAAGCGCACAAACAAGGGCATCGCCAAATGCTCTGGGGGTGGTAAAAGAAACGGTGATGGAGTACTTGTGGTGATGTTAATAATGATGGTAGAAATGGTGATTTTGGTAAGGGCTTACATTATAGTCCTGTCAAATCATAAAAAAGCCTATTGCAGAAAAAAAATACAAAAAGTGATTGGTGTCTGTACTGTATGTATTCAATACAAGTATGAAATAAAGAAATTAATGTGGGATGATTGATCACCTTCTCGTGTAAAATAGTCCCTTGTGCATTTAAATGCAAGCACTCCATGGGAACCGGAAAGATACACCAATCAACCAATAGTGATGACCTACTACTGGTAAAGAGCAAAATGCCACTGTATGTATAGTTTACATAACTGTTACCAGTTACTAGAGAGATGCACTCTGAAGCGAGCCCTAATAAAAGGCACTGCTGGACTGCAATAAGAAAAGCATGACATTATAGCTTAACTGCAATACGACAGCCTAACTATACTAAAAATGAAAAAAATACTTTACAGCCAGGCTTAAATGACATAAAAAAGGAAAGCAATTATGTATGGTAGCACTGTTTAAAGCTCACGGCACCATCCTGATTACAGTGCAACTCAATATCAAAGAAGAACACAACAAGAACTTTGTGTGGACTCATAAATACATTACTTAAGATTGATGCTCAGGATATTGATATTCTGCTGTCGTACATGTGTAGATAGTTGTCTACATAACTGGCAACGGTGGGTGGTTGTTACCCAATATCCTTAGAGCACTCTCATTTAGGAAATATCTATTTGTGCATGACGTTTCACGACTCTGCGCAGTCCATACCCAACCTTCCATCTTTACTGTTTATGATTGTTTGGGGTTGCTGCGGGTTGTGCAATTCACCATTTGTGTATTAATAGATTCAGATATGTGTTTTAGAAGTGACAGAAGAGGAACTCTTTAAGAACGTACACGCGGGAGTATCTGTGAATAAAGCAGTTACAGAGGCAATGCAGGCCAAATGAGGGCCTTTCGGCTAAGTTCATTAGACTAGAGAGATTGAAAAAAGCAGCGATCTCGAAGTGGTGGGATGGGGCTACTCTCAAAGAATACCAAAAGCTGGAAAGGATTCTATGCGGTCTCCCCTCACAAATATTTCCTATGTACAATGATCTTGAGGAAGACTTGCTTTTACTTTGGAAGAAGGAGCTCATAGGTAAGTCTATGAGATTAATGAATTTACTTATTGAGAACTCTGAGAGGAAAGTAGCAAAAGCAGTACAAAATTAGGCATTTTGGAGAAGGAGATAGCTGGCTAAATTTGGTAGAGGCAACAAAGAAAAATGATACTATCTTAGAAGGTGTTTTGGGTGAATTTGAAGAGGACATTAAGCAGAGAAAGACACACAAACTAAAACGTGACAAAATGGACTATGCCAATGGCAGAGACTTTACTTTTGCTAAACGCTTTGATAATCTGGTCAAACAAGAGTTAACATGAGGGGAAAGCAAATCATCTCTAATAGTGGCCAGAGTGCTATATCATCCAGTAATAATGCTAGCAGTGGTGATGAGGGAGTGACAGAGGGAACATCAAACATGACTACCAGTAATACTTTTTTACGGGAGGTACAAAGGATAAGAATTGGGGAACAAGGAAATCAATACCAGACAAAGAAAGGATACTCGAGGAAGACAAAGAGAGGGAATAGGGGGAGAGGAAAACCAAAGAGTAAGAGAAGGAATGCATACACGCCCTTGGAGTAAGAACAAACAATGAGTGTGAGCTCTGAAAGGGAAATACAAGTTATCAACGTATCCAATAAGACCCTTTCCAAGGGTATGCTATCAGTATCACGCAAAGGTATGAACTTTTGGCCAACTTCATATTGTGATATGACAGATGTTAAAATTGACATATATACATTTGTGAGGCACTTGAAATTTAAGAAGTGTTTTGCAACCAATCCTGTAATCAATAAACATAGTGCATGTAGTACAATGATGGGAGAATTATCAATACAAGATGTATGTATTGTATTGTATTGTAATTGCATTTATATAGCGCCTACTACCCATGACGAGGCGTGCAAGTAGCACGCTACACCGGAACCCATAGAGGATTAGTGCTGAATTAGTATAGTGAAATATGCAAGTACATTTTAAGTGGTGGATAAGTTATTCTGATAGATACATCTGCCGTGTGGATTCCTCACCTTGTGAATACCCCCCTTGCGTCAGCAACATTCGGAAATTCTTTTTGTAGCTTCGCGCCGACGTGGACTTAGACGTCATAGAGGCACGGCATCGCTCGCGACTCCGCTGACGTCAGCGACGCCTACAATAGGCCCACGCCGGCGTGATGACATCAGTTCCCTATTTTCCGCGTCGTCGACGCTAACGGTTTCGGGATACTCTGTAGCTTCTAGTAACTCTGTTACTGTTTTTCTTCGTTTCTCTGTTCTCTTACCTCTTTGTCTTTTTATTATGTCGACAAAGAAGACAGGTTTTAAACCCTGCAGGGAATGTGGAAAGATGATGTCCGTTACGGACCCACACCAGGATTGTATTTGGTGTTTGAGCTCCGACCACGACGTGGATGGGTGTTCGTCGTGCCAAAAGATGAATTCAAAGGCCCTGCGAGAAAGGGAGTCTAAGCTTCTTGTGGCAAAGCTGAAAGCCGATAAGGTTAGGAAATCTTCGAAATCCCACTCGAAAAAGTCGAGATCGAGATCGAGGTCTCGAGAGGCGTCGGCTTCGAAGTCTTCGTCGGATCATGCTTCGAGGTCACGTAAGAAGCATAAGAAAAAGAGACATGAATCTCATCGTCATTCTGGTGATAAGTCTGACTCGAGGTCGAGATCACCCAAGAAGATTAAATCGAAAGTGATTCCTCCACATGAGATTTCGGATCAAGAAGGCGAGGCCTCGCCTTCGGAGTCGCAAGTTTTATTCTCCGACTCCGATTCCCGATCCGACTCCGGCACCGTCTCCAGCTCAGGAAGAGGTCGGTGAAGTTCCTGTTGAGGAAGAGGAATCGACTCCTGTTGTTGAAACAGATTCGAATCTGCCTTGAGGTCGACCTGAGGGTGATCATCCACCTTTTCCAGCTCCAGGTCAGGATCCTTCAGCGTTTCTCAACGCTATGTATGGTGTTTTCTCGAGGTCATGGTACCCCTCTGGAGCGCCTTCGGGTCCGATGGGTCCAATGGCATTTAATTTGGGTGTGCCTCACTCTTATGCCCCGGCACCTTTCATGCCGTATATGCCAGCCCCGACCCCACTGTGGCAGTACCAGGCTCCACCGAGGTCGACGCCGATGTCGACGCCGGCTCGACCGAAGTCGACGACTCCAGCACCGGCGTCGCCCGCTCCAAGCAAATCTCTAGAGCATCCTTCTAAGCCTTCGAATTCGATACCGATGTCGGCTCCGGCGCCGTCGGAGTCGACAGTGGATCCGACTGCACTCTGTGTTAAGCAGAGATCTAGGAGAGAGGCTCAACGTCTCCTGGAAGAGCGGAGGTATTGTGAGTCTCATTCTGACTTGGAAGAAGGTGAGCTGGATGAAAATTATTTCGAGGAGCTAGCAGAAGCTAGTGGTCTTGAATTTTCCCCAGAGTGGGTATTACCATCAGGTCCTGATGCACCGTCTAAGGATGTTCAGCCATATCATATGGTAATGAAAAAAGCAGTGGGACTTTTAGGTTTAACATTGCCTACTGTTGAATTTAAATCAAATCTGCTTACTGAGGTTCTTCATTCTCTGAGCTCAACTGTGGAGCCATTGCTACCATTTAATGATGCTTTGACTAAACCCATTATGGAGGTGTGGAAGAAGCCTCTTTCTGCTCCTGCTGTCTCGAAAGGTGTGGCTAGGAGATATAGAGTGGCCCCTGAGGACCCTGCCTTTTTGTCATCTCACCCTTCTCCTGAAAGTTTAGTGATTCAAGCTGCATGTTCAAAGAAGTCAGTTGGTGCTTTTCCACAAGTACCTAGTGACAAGGAAGCTAAAAAGCAGGATCAAGTGGCCAAGAAAACTTTCTCTTCCGCGAGTATGGCGTTAAAATCAACAAATGCCACTTGCCTTATGGGAAGATATGTGCACGCACTTATAGACTCTATGCGTACATTGATCCCTAAGGTTCCAGAAGACTGCAGAAGTGACTTTGAGGAAGTTTTATCTGACACTCAAGCAGCAGCTCGTCAAGTTATCCAGAGCGGCCTTGATACTGCAGATTCTGTGGCAAGGATCATGGGCACTGCTGTTGCCACAAGACGTTCAGCTTGGTTAAAATCTTCAGATTTTTCTGCTGATCTGTTAGATCTGCCTTTTGATGGTGAAGGACTCTTTGGCAAGAAGGCAGATACAGCCTTGGAGAGATTTAAAGATAGCAGGGCGACTGCTAGATCTCTTCAAGTTAGAGGTTCAACGACCAGGAAGTTCAGAGGTTTTGGACGCTCTTCTTTTCGTACATATAGACAAGGTCAACAGCAGCAGCAGCAAAATACCTTTTATAAGTCGTACAGGGGAAAGCAAAGGGCACGTCCTCGAGGGCGTCAAGCCTCTTCCTCCTCCACCTCTTCCAACCCCCCAGCCACAGAAAAGCAGCCCTAGATCCGCCATTCAGGATCATGTGGGTCCAGTGGGGGGTCGGCTTACCCACTTTCTACGAGATTGGGAATCGGTTACATCAGATCTTTGGGTTCTCAATCTCGTAGAAAATGGGTATGCCCTTCCCTTTCGGGAATTCCCTCCCAATTACCCTCCTTGCCAGGGATATTGCTCAGAGGAACATCTGTTACTCCTACAGGAGGAAGTTCAAACTCTATTAAGAAAGGGTGCGATAGAGGTGGTCCCAGAGCAGGAAAGGGGTCAGGGATGCTACTCCCGGTATTTCCTGATTACCAAGAAGGATGGCAGACTTCGTCCAATCCTGGATCTCAGGATCTTGAATTTTTATCTGAAACAAGAGAAATTCAAGATGCTCACCCTTGCTCAGGTTCTTCATACACTGCTGGAAGAAGACTGGATGGTGTCGCTCGACTTGCAGGATGCGTACTTTCACATCCCAATCCTGAAGTCGCACAGGAAGTATCTCCGTTTTACTGTGGGTTTGCAGCACTATCAGTTTGCGGTCCTTCCGTTTGGACTTACTACTGCGCCTCGAGTCTTCACCAAGGTGATGGCAGTGGTGGCGGCACATCTCAGAAGATCAGGGATTCCTGTATTCCCTTATTTGGACGACTGGCTGATCAAAGCGGAGTCGTCAGAGAAAGTGCTCCATCATCGGCGAGAGACAACCCAGTTGTTGTATAGGTTGGGTTTTTCAATAAATGTACCCAAGTCTCACCTGGTGCCCTCCCAGCGCAACCTGTTCATAGGTGCTGTACTGGACACAACTGTATGTCGTGCATTCCCTCCTCCTCAAAGGATTCACGACATACAGGAAATGATTCCTTTATTTTACAATGGAGCGGTCGTTCCAGTCCTGAAGGTCCTTCGCCTGCTCGGTCTGATGGCTTCATGCATTCTGTTGGTCAACCATGCACGTTGGCACATGAGGGCACTGCAGTGGTGCCTCCGCAGGCAGTGGTATCAGCACAACGGAGATCTCAGGGAGTCAGTGAGGATCTCCAGAGAAGCTGCGGCGGATCTGTCTTGGTGGGGAGTGGAAGGCAACCTGTCTCAGGGGAAGCCTTTTCAGCTGCCTCCTCCGGTGGCCACAGTGATATCGGATGCATCCACTTTAGGGTGGGGTGCTCATCTGGGGGATCTGGAGGTCAAGGGTCTTTGGTCTCCAGAGGAAAGGTTGCTTCACATCAACCTTCTAGAATTGCGGGCGATACGTTTGGCGCTCAAGGCCTTCCTCCCTTCTCTTTGCGGTCGTTCGGTCCAGGTCCTGACGGACAACACGACCGCGATGTGGTACATCAACAAACAGGGAGGAGTGGGGTCGCAGTGTCTCTGCAGAGAGGCTCTGCGTCTCTGGTCCTGGGTTCAGGACCGTCAGATTTGTCTGATGGCAAATCATCTGGCCGGAGTTCTGAACGTTCGTGCAGACAGTCTCAGTCGGCAGTTCTCTGCCGACCACGAGTGGAGGCTTCACCCGGAGGTGGTTCACGACATCTTTCAGATGTGGGGGACTCCTTGGGTGGACCTGTTCGCCACTCGCGAGAATGCTCACTGCCTGTCATTCTGCAGTCTCCAGTTTCCGATGCAAGGAGCCTTGGGGGACGCGTTTCAGTTGAGTTGGGGAAATCAACTCCTTTATGCGTTTCCTCCCATACCCTTGATTCCGCGGGTTCTGAGGAAGATTCGCCAAGACCGGGCCCAAGTCATATTGGTCGCCCCGGACTGGCCAAGAAGGGTGTGGTATACAGATCTTCTCCACCTCTCCTCTCACCCGCCGCTCCGTCTTCCTCTCAGGGCAGACCTCCTCTCTCAGATGGAGGGGCAGGTTCTACACCCCCACCTCCAGACATTACACCTTCATGCCTGGAGATTGAACGGGGCAACCTGAATTCCTTTTCCCTCCCGCCTGACGTGGTGGATGTCATCTTGTCAGCCAGGCGTGACTCCACTAAGTCCATCTATTCCTATAGATGGTCAAAATTTGTCACGTGGTGTGGAGAGAAATCTATTGACCCTTTGAGAGCCCATTTGTCTGATGTTCTCCAGTTTGCCCTTTCTCTGGCGCAACAGGGGCTTGCTGTTGCCACAGTGAAAGGCTATCTTTCAGCGCTGTCGGCTTTTCTCTGTTTGCCTGTCCAGCCATCTCTTTTTAAGTCTCCTGTAGTTTTAAGGTTTTTGAAGGGCCTCACAAATAAGTTCCCTCCTACTCCTTTTATTGTGCCTCAGTGGGACTTAAATCTTGTTTTGACTTTTTTGATGGGTGCTCCTTTTGAGCCTCTTCACCAATGTCCTATGAGGCTTCTGACTCTTAAGACAGTCTTCCTCGTTGCAATAACCTCAGCAAGGAGGGTAAGTGAGCTTCAAGCTCTTAGTTTTAAGCCCCCTTTCTTGACCATTCATGCTGATCGAATGGTTCTTAGGACCAGGGCTGCTTTTCTGCCTAAGGTGGTAACTCCCTTCCATCTAGGACAGTCCATTACCCTTCCTACCTTCTATCCACCCACACACCCTTCCAAGGAGGAGGAGAGACTGCACCTTCTGGACCCCAAAAGGGCGGTGTCCTTTTACTTGGACAGATCTAAAGACTTTCGTCTGGATGACCAGCTCTTCATTGGGTTTGCTGGCTGCAAGAAAGGAAGAGCGGTCCATAAAAGAACTTTGTCGAGATGGATCGTCCTGTGTATTAAGATCTGCTACTCTTTGGCTGGTAAGAAACCACCAGAGGGTATAAGGGCTCATTCTACAAGGGCTAAGTCTTCAACCTCAGCTTTGGCTAGAGGTGTTCCTGTGGAGGATATTTGTAGAGCGGCGACTTGGTCTTCCCTCCACACTTTCGCGAAGCATTACTGCTTGGATTCCGAAGTGAGGAGGGACGGTCACTTTGCACGCTCTGTTCTCCAGAATTTCCTGGTCTAGAATAGTGGACACCCTCCGGGGGTGGGGACTGCTGTGGGACTCTATTCACAAGGTGCAGAATCCACACGGCAGATGTATCTATCAGAAGAACAAGTTACTTACCTTCGGTAACGCTTTGTCTGGTAGATACAATATCTGCCTGTGGATTCCTCACTGACCCACGCGCCTCCCCGTTGTCCACTCTTCTTTACCAGAGTTTCTGTAATGTATTTATTTTATTTTCAAGGAGTTGTTTATTTCAAATGTTTTATTGCATTTACTTCACACTGTGTGTGTTTTACCTTGATACTTGTACTGCGTATACTGTGTATCTGTCTACTGTCATTGGTCCGTCCGTGTGCCTCGAAGGCACGGAAAAAAGGGCGGAACTGATGTCATCACGCCGGCGTGGGCCTATTGTAGGCGTCGGTGACATCAGCGGAGTCGCGAGCGATGCCGTGCCTCTATGACGTCTAAGTCCACGTCGGCGCGAAGCTATAAAAAGAATTTCCGAATGTTGCTGACGCAAGGGGGGTATTCACAAGGTGAGGAATCCACAGGCAGATATTGTATCTACCAGAAAAAACGTTACCGAAGGTAAATAACTTGTTCGTCGGCTATTGCGGTTTGGAATGATAGCAGAAGGATAGAGGAGGAAAAAAGGTTTGTATTTATATAGCTCTTGTTACCCCTGATGGGGTATTGAAGCACGCTACTCCGGAAGCCCATAAAGGATTAGTAGGGAATTAGTATGTTGAAATATGAAAGTAATCTCAGTGGTGGATATTAGTGAGTTATTTGGAGTGAGAAGGATAGTGGAGGGATAAAAGTGGAAGAAAGGTTTGCATTCATATAGCACTTGTTACCCCTGATGGTGTGTTGAAGCACGCCACTCCGGAACCCATAAATGATTAGTGGTGAATTAGTATAGTTGAATATGGAATTTAAGAAGTGAACATGTTAGTCTGTTAATTTTGATTGAAAATGATAGTGGAGGGATAAAAGAGTGAAGGATTTTTTTTTTTTAGGTCTTAGCAGTCGGAGGAGACTTTTGGATGAGTAAAAAGGAGTTTTGGAGGGGAGGAAACAAAGGGAAGAGCTTGGAAAGTGTTGTTTTGGGGATAGGTATAGTAGAAAGAGGTGTCAGATGATACAAGGAGGGGGATAGTAGGAGAGAGTCAGGAAAGGGTTATTTTGGGGATCATGGTAGTGGTATGGGGGTTGGGATAAATGAGTGGATGTAGAGTATATATTGATAGATGTATAGGCTGAGAAATAGGGTAGTGCATTGGAAATGCTAAATTAGAAGAAAGTGATAAATAAATAGATCCAAAAGTACTTTAAGTTTGTGGATGTGGATGGTGTGGGCTGGGTATTGCTAAATGGGAAAATGGGCAGCATTTCTGGCCCTTGCCAGTCTCGAACAGGCTCAGACAGGCAGCTGCCCTTGTCCTCTCTGCTCTTAACAGGCTCAAACAGGCAGCTGCCCTTGTCCTCTCCGCCCTTAGCTGAGATGCCCTAACCCTGGCCTTTTATAGCCATAGTAATCAGGTGATCCCTTCAGCCAATGGGAACCCTAGCTCTAACACTATCCAATCACAACACTAGCCCTAAAATCTAGAACGAATAGGAGACTAGGACCTTATAGCCAATTTGAGCCCTAGTCCAAGCACCAATCAGTTAAAAAAAACATGATCTCTACGTCCAATAGAGGCCCTAGCCCTACAAGTAGTCCCAACCCAAGTCCAAGCAAACAATGGTACAGGAAGCCCTAGTCCCTACTTCCAATAGAAAGCCTAACCCTACTCTTAGTCCCACAACTAGTCCAGCAACCAATCACACCAGAAGCCCTAATCGCTACTTCCAATTAAAGGTCAAACCCTAGCCCTAGTCCCAACCTACTCCCAACAACCAATAACAGAGGAAACCCTAGTCCCTACTTCCAATAGAAATCCTAACCCTAGTCCCAACCCTACATTGATTGAATCATAGACCCAGAAACCATTCAGAACCCTCAAATACCCAACCAATGAGGACACTAACCCTAATCCAATAGAAACACCAGATACAACCACCAATCAGTGTACACATGTACCAACCACTAGCAGACCATATAATGTCCCAGCACCCTCAGACAAGGTTTGCTGGGCAGGGAGTTGGAAGCTGCTTTTCCTGTTCAGAATCTCCTAGGAGACAGACAGGCTCAATCCATACTTTGGACTTCTGCAGGTAGAGGCCTCACTAACTTGAAATGTAACAATACTGTTAGAATAAAACGTTACTCCCTCTCCTGGCCAAAAAACGAAGTGCACAGTCCCTAGTAAACACAGTTTAAACAACTCACATAAGCACCCTCTGATGTAGAAAATCCCTTTTGCTGGGAGTAGGGGGGGGAGGCAGGGGAGCTGGTTTCACTGGCTTGTGAACTCAAAATGGTGGCTGGGGGTGCACTGTTTTAACATAGAGGTCTTAGCACAGAGCAGAGGAGACATTTAGAGGGAAAACTGAATTGTCTCTAGGAATGAGAGGGATAAACTACAGAGTTTGGACTGCAAATCCCACAATTCAACATGTTAAATGGAAGCAATCATGGGCAGGGAAAACCACAAGTTTAAAACACAAAACAGGTGATAAAATATGCAATCACCCGCAAGGATCGATCCTCTCACCATCCCTCTTCATGGAACCCCTGACAATCATTCTTAAGCAAACAGGAGTTAACTACCCCCTTGATACAGATGACACACAAATCTACTACAAAATCAAATCTCCCAGCGACATCCGTCACCTCAATGTCACACTAACCAAGATCACAACTTTGTTCAATACAAACCACTTAAAGCTGAACCCAGACAAAACGGAATTAATATTGTTGTCTCCAAAAAGTAACCACCGACCAATCCAAGACTGGCTCAAGAATCTTGATGCCCTAAAATGCTCCCTCGTCCTATCCGACTCAGTTAAGTCACTAGGCATTACCCTGGACAAGAACCTATCAATGAAGGACAACATCAAAACCTCTGCAAAAGATGCGCTTTACTCACTAAAACACCTCAAGAAAATTAACCCTTTCATTCCCCTAGATGATCTCAAGACAATAGTACAATCCCTGGTCCTCTCCAAACTGGACTATGGGAATGCCATTCTAATAGCAGGAAAATCCAGGACTCTGAGAAGCTCTAACTCACTTCTCATCCCTCCGAAATTGAAAAAGAAAACAACTCAGAGCCGATAATTTTCTGGGAATGTACCGGTACCAGTACCAGTAGAGCACTTGCCGTGATTGGCTGGTTGTTGCAAACAGGAAAGGCAGTCTGGTTAGCAGATATTTACATGTGGTGGTGAAGACAGTACAGCACCAGTCTCTGTACCTGTTCATACAGTACAGCACCAGTACATACAGTACAGTAGGCAAATGGCTGACAGTCAAAAACCATCATGGCTCCAGCAGCAGCAAGAAGAAAGAAATATGAAGCAGTTACAAACTTAAAGTTGTACATTTTGCCATGGAACATAATAACTGTGCTGCTGCAAGACAATATGGAGTAACAGAAAAGATGGTTCGGGCCTGGAAAGCAAATGAAAAAGCATTAAGGAGTATGCCAAGCGGTAAGTGTGCATTAAGAAGAGGCACCCCACATTGGCCAGAACTCGAAAAACATGTAGCAGACATGGTCAATGAGCATCGCCAAAGCGGTTATGTAGTGACACGCAATAAAATACGTTTGTTTGCACTTCAGTGGGCCAAATCTAACCCAGATCTCGGCAACAGATTTAAGGCCACTGTATCCTGGTGTACTAGATTCTTGGGAAGGCATAATCTGGTATTGAGGCAAAAGACGAAAATTGCACAAAAATTACCTGCAGATCTTGATGCCAAAATACATAGTTTCCATCGCTACGTTATTAAGCTGCGCAATGAACATGGCTATGCGCTAAGTAGTATCGGAAATATGGATGAAACTCCAATGAATTTTGATATGGTTGCAAACAAAACTGTCCATCCAAAAGGTGAAAAAACTTTTAATAAAAACAACAGGACATGAGAAGTCCAGTTTTACAGTGGTACTTGCATGCACAGCTGATGGCGCCAAACTGAGACCAATGGTTATTTTTAAAAGAAAAACAATGCCGAAACTCAAGTTTCCTGTTGGTTGTTTAGTACATGTGAAGGAAAAAGGCTGGATGGATGAAGAAGGGGTAAAGCTATGGCTTGATAATGTATGGAGCAGCTGACCAGGTGGACTTCTTCAAAAACGTAGTCTACTGGTGTGGGATATGTTCAGGGCTCATTTAACTCCCAGCACCAAGCAAAGACTGGCAAGAATAAAAACAGATGCTGCAGTTATTCCTGGAGGATTGACATCGTTGGTACAGCCACTGGATGTGTGCCTAAACAAGCCATTTAAAGATCGCATTCGAGAACAGTGGAATGAGTGGATGGTTAGCGGTGAAAAAACATTCACAAAAGGAGGAAACATGCGTGCTCCACAGTTGGATGTTTTGTGCAAGTTTGTCATAAAAGCCTGGAATGATATTGATGCAGAAACAGTCATAAAGTCTTTCAAGAAGTGTGGCATATCAAATTCATTAGATGGTATGGAGGATGACTACTTGTGGCAGGATGAAGAGGAAGCCGAAGCCGAGACCACACCATCTGATACGGAATTACCAGATCCATACGATGACTGCTTTTCAGATGTACCACAAGATCTCATTGATTTACTTATGAGATCAGATGACGAAGAGGAGGATTTTGAAGGCTTTTAAAGGGAACGTTGGCAAATCCTGTAAAAATCGCTTGGAGTTTAATCCACTTGCACTGTTTTATGTTTACCTTACATGTTTGATGACCAACAGCCTTATGTTTATAAGTGACTGTTTTTCATATGGTTCTAAATAAAAATATCGTGACTGAAGCAATATTGTTTATACAACCAATTTGTTTGAGTTCAGTCTTTGAGTGTGTACAATAAACGCTTAACACTGTCCTCTGATAAAGCCTTACTGCTCACCTACACGGAGGACTAGAATCACTAATAAGCCCAAAATAAATTCTCAAAATGGCTATGCAGGACTGCGTTGGACTGCGCTGGAAGTGGGGGTAGTCTTATACGGCGAGTATAGCATGAAACCTATATTTTATCAAGAAAAGTAGGGGGTCGTCTTATACGCCGGGTCGTCTTATACGCCGGAAAATACGATATATATATATATATATATATATATATATATATATATATATTACCTACTGGCGATAGCCAGTAGGTATATATAGTTAGGATTGTTTTACATAGGGAAATCGCAACATTCTATTGGGAATAACTTTGGCGCTGGTTGAGGAATCTTCCTGAAATTTTCTTTAACTTTGCCTCGCGGCGCTCCGCTCCTTCCCTGAAAGTTTGGGGGGGATTCGTCAAGCGGGGGCCGAGATAAAAGGGGGGTCCCAAAACGTGTTTTCCCCATGTTAATTTCCATAGGGCGGTTGGACTCACTTTTAGCCCGAACGGCTGAATGGTTTTCCACCAAACTTGGCAAAATTGTAGGGACTGGTAGCCCGATGTGCCTTTGCTATGTCTCAAGATATGTGCTCCAGTGGTTTTTACGAAAATTAACTTTGAAAAAATATATATTGGGCTACATTGGGCTATATATATGTTAGAGCCCAAATGTAGCCCAATGTAGCCCAAAGATGGCCACCAGAGAAAACAAATGTAGCCCAAATATCAGCCAGATGTAGCCCAACTATAGCCCAATGACAGAATGTCCCAGAGTGTTCTAAAGAACAACTAGAGCGCTAACAGTCTTACTTATGACAAAAGTATGGCACACCTGAAGTCATCTTGATTGGAATAAAGTGTTAACACTTAAAACATTTAATTTGCAAAGGAACAAAATAAGGGGGTTCATTTTGCCATAGAAATTATGATTAGTGCTGAAGAAAGAAAAATTAGGGCAGATTTTGAGTGACTTCTCAAATCCTCTTATATTTTATTAAAAAAATTCTGATATGCAGTCTCCCAAGATGGCCACCAGAGACAAAAGAGCCCAAATGTAGCCCAAATATCAGCCAGATGTAGCCCAACTATAGCCCAATGACAGAATGTCCCAGAGTGTTCTAAAGAACAACTAGAACGCTAACAATCTTACTTATGACAAAAGTATGGCACACCTGAAGTCATCTTGATTGGAATAAAGTGGTAACACTTAATACATTTAATTTGAAAAGGAACAAAATGAGGGGTTTCATTTTGCCATAGAAATTTTATTACCTACTGGCGATAGCCAGTAGGTATATATAGTTAGGATTGTTTTCCATAGGGAAATCGCAACATTCTATTGGGAATAACTTTGGCGCTGGTTGAGGAATCTTCCTGAAATTTTCCTTAACTTTGCCTCGCGGCGCTCCGCTCCTTCCCTGAAAGTTTGATGGGGATTCGTCAAGCGGGGGCCGAGATAAAAGGGGGGTCCCAAAACGTGTTTTCCCCATGTTAATTTCCATAGGGCGGTTGGACTTACTTTTAGCCCGAACGGCTGAATGGTTTTCCAACAAACTTGGCAAAATTGTAGGGACTGGTAGCCCGATGTGCCTTTGCTATGTCTCAAGATATGTGCTCCAGTGGTTTTTACGAAAATTAACTTTGAAAAAATATATATTGGGCTACATTGGGCTATATATATGTTAGAGCCCAAATGTAGCCCAATGTAGCCCAATGTAGCCCAAAGATGGCCACCAGAGACAAAAAAAAACCAAATGTAGCCCAAATATCAGTCAGATGTAGCCCAACTATAGCCCAATGACTAGAATGTCCCAGAGTGTTCTAAAGAACAACTAGAGCGCTAACAGTCTTACTTATGACAAAAGTATGGCACACCTGAAGTCATCTTGATTGGAATAAAGTGTTAACAATTAAAACATTTAATTTGCAAAGGAACAAAATGAGGGGGTTCATTTTGCCATAGAAATTATATATATATATATATATATATATATATATATATATATATATATTCACTGAAAAAAAATAGGTTACACACCAGTTATAGTTAGGAATTAGCATTTAAAAAACCTTTGAAATTCACTGAAAAAACCATAGGTTTCAGGCCTTATATAGTTAGGAATTAGCATTTAAAAAACCTTTGAAATTCACAGAAAAAACCATAGGTTTCAGGAGTTATATAGTTAGGAATTAGTTTTTAAAAAACCTTTGAAATTCACTCAAAAAACTATAAGTTTTAGTGGTGTTATAGTTAGCTGGACATTTTACTCATACAAAACCAATGAAATTGCTCCTATATAGTTAGTTGTACTAACTATATTTCGCGCACCCGCAATCCACTGCTGATGATGTCACATATTAGATCATTCATGACATGGTCAGTGACATCACTGATGACATCTCAAATGACATCACTGATGAAAACGTAAGAGAAATCGCCAGAGGAGGGACAGTGCCAATTAGATTGAGTGTACTTGGCAAACTGGCATGAAACGCTGCGTAGCTTCCTTGGAATAGTCTTACTTGTAGACAGTTGATTTGACAAACTCTTCCACGGTGTCACCAGGAAATCTCTATTGACGAAGGTTCACCAAGGTTTTATTTCTCTGTTCAAGAAGTGACTTCCTTCTCTGAAGTCGAAGCAGAGTAGGATATAGCAACCCTCTCCGCTCTAGTCGCAAACTCGAGGGGACATCAGTCTCGTTCCCTCATGAGTGAAAAGACTCTTTTAGACTGAAGGGCTTCTAAAACCTCTCCAGAATATGGCGCTAATCCTTGCCAGAGAACGCGGTATTCTTCAGAACCGCTATAGCCAAAAACTCTGAAGAAACCGTTCTCTCGCGCACTTCATAAAATGCGGAGAAATGGTTTTAACATGCTGCTACGAACAAAACTCAATTGAAGTGCGCAACAGGAACCGCGCTCACAGCCCTAGTACACTAGACTGCTCAAGAGTGTCAGACGGTGGAGAAACACTCTGACATTGCGGCGGCCATCGTGTAACGGTCAATATTCTATTCAATATTATACCAGTGATTGATCACACTAGGTTTGACGATGACTCTGTGGTTCTTTCCTTTTGGGTACAACGTGGATACTGATTCCATAGTGTGGCCACTGTGAATTTCCTGACAGGGTGCCAGGGCGGGTAATGCAAATGCTACGAGTGGGCCTGCAGCACTAATTGTGCCACCCAGACAAGTAGCCCTAAACAGAAATCTCATGCCTGCCACTCCAGTGCCTGCGCCCAGTTTGTTAACTACCTTGTTGTCCTGACAAGTGCACCCACTTGCCAGGCCTTACCTTCCCTTTTTATGCACATCAGACACCCCTATAGTAGGTCCAAGGTACCCTCCTGGGCAGGGTGTGGTGTATGTGAAAGGTAGGACATGTACTGAGGAGTGTACCATGTCCTAACAGTGAAATAATGCCAAATTCATTTTTCACTGTTGCAAGGCCATCTTGCGCAAAGGACAGAATTGGGAATGCTGTGTCCCATGTTTCTAGCATATCTTCCCACAGGCATAAGATGGCGAGATGGAGTTTAGTGTGCCTGAACTCAGAATTTAATAACGCATCTTTTTGTGAAGATGGTTTTTGAATTGTGTGTTTAGAAAACCCGCTTTTAGAAGTGGCTGTTTTTTTGTCTTAAGCCATCCTGCGTGCCTCTGCCTGGTTGTACATTGCCTGCCTGAGTTTGAATGGGACAGGGTCTGGGAAGTGTCCTGACCCCAGGGAGGGGAAGGTGAGACAGCAACAGGCAGGCTTGCATTTGATGTGGGCGGGGGGAGTAGCCCCATGGATGTGAGAATGATGCCACTAAAGGATGGCTCCACTTCCTGCTGACCGTCTGGGCCCCAGACCCTGACTATCAAAGGAGGAGGGTGTGCACTGGCAGGAAGACACCCAGGTCTGGTTTGGACCGAGGTCAGAGTCCCTGAACACAAAGACTTCAAAGGCATTTAGGGGTATCATCGTAAGAGCTGAAACCCCTGAAGGGCTCCCCTTGCTGTGTGTTCTGGGGCTGGCCTGCAGTTTGCTGGTTTGACTAAGGAGAGGACAAGGTACTTTGCTGTGTGCTGTGTCCCCCTGCTTGTGAGGACTCTGCTGTGTCCTGAAGTATCGTGTCTCCAAGGGCCTGAGGAGAGCTGGTCCCCTGTTGTGGAAACTCAGGAACTCAGGAACAATTTCCAACTGCGTCTCAGCCACGCTTGGTGCGTGATGCTTTTGCACGCCTGAGACGTGTGGTCCGTCGTACTGTTTACGAGATGCCCCATGATCGCATTGCCCCACAGCGTGAAACATCATCCACGCTGCTGTATTGCTGTCATCGTAACGGAGGCTGTGAGTAAGGATCACCGCCGCCGGCCCGAGCTGCAACGTGCTAAAGGATTTCTTGAAGCTAAGAAAGCTGCAAGGTGAAAGGGATTGTGATTGTTGTTCACCGAGAGAAACCTACCCAAGATCGTCAACGAAGGAGAAGGCATTTTCGTAACCCGTCCGGCTACAGCGTCGCCTAACAACTGAGCTGCAACATCATCTGGGCCGCCCAGCAGGACGTCCGAAGAACGGGGAGAGAGAGAGAGAGAGCGAGGCAGTGCACCCCCCGGGGTAAGGCTTGGACTCCGGTTGGGAGCCACAAGCGTGTGTGGCCTGGGGAGGCGTGCAGGAGGAGTACAGGAGTGCTCTGAGCTCTCTCCTGCAGCACCGCGTTAGACGTGCTGAGTCCCCGAGCGGCCCGAACCTGCCCAGCAGTACCGGGGCTGCCTCTTTAAGCTTATGACCCTTGTCTCTTTTGTAGGAGCCTAGTGGGGGCCCGAATTCACGCGCAGATTGGCGTACAGCATTATTCCTTACATTAATGCCTGATTGTTGCATTACGAATCGCATTATTCTTTCATTACGAACTGCCTGATTCTTGCGTTAGAAATTGCATTGTTCTTGCATTACGAACTGCCTGATTCTTACATTACGAATCGCATTATTCTTGCATTAGGAACTGCCTGATTCTTGCATTAAGGACTGTGTTATTACCACATTACGAAGTGCATAGCATTGCATTAGATTATTGTGAACTGCTCATTAATACCGCAAGAACCTTTAAGTGATTGCTGGCCTAATAACCGGCAAAGTGAAAGATTACGAATACGCATATGTTGAATTTCTATCATTTGGGCTCATCGTATTCCTTTTGATAAAGATACCGCTATTTTTAAAAAAACAGTGTGATGTCCATTTGTGGTGTTATCACTGTGTTACTGGGAGTGTGGTTGCAAATACTTTACACATTGCCGTGGAGATAAGCCTTGCTGCTTGTGCTAAGTTTCCGGGGGATGAGCAGGGGTTATCTAAGAGTGTGTCCCTCCTCTCCCTGACTAGAAGCAAGGGTCCCTATTTGGACTAAGGTACCTACCTCAGCCAACTAGAGACCCCCAGTTCTAACAATCCAGATATATAATCCAACAGGCAACATTACACATACAACAAACAAGTACTATTGGCTTTGTCAATGGTTGTTAGATGCGTAACATAAATAAGCACCAACCATAGCTTCGTAGTATAGCATATTGAAAATGCTTAGTTTTGAAATGGTGAGACTGTGAAAGTACTAAAATGAATCTCTTTGAAGTGCAGTGAAGGTGTTGCAGAGTTGAGATTGTTTTCCTGAGAGTGAGGGCAAAAATGGAGAGCCCGATAGAGACCAGTCTCAACACCTGCTTTTAGAACTGCTAGTGCTGAATAAATATGTCCCTTCCCACGAGTGGTGCATGCGATTCCATTGTGAATAAGCGCGCCCGCTATAGTTAAAGCGGACTGCGCTGTATTTAAAATAAATACATTACTTAAAGCCTGCAGCACGTTGCGATGTTGTGGAACATTATTAACAACTAGCTGTACCCGGCCACACGTTACTGTGGTTCAGTCTTGTTAAATGAAAGAGAAAGAAAAGAGTAAGCGCACGTTTCTAATATGCTTGTGGGTTTACAATATGTTTTTGTCCATCCTAATATATGTAGACTATTGTCTATATGCGTCCCTTGTATTTGTTGCGCAGCAACCAAATCGATAGGGTCTGTTCGGGTTGCAAAGTGAACCAACTCCTCCCCCCTCCCTCCACCCACTTCCCAGTCTGCCATCCTGACACCAACTGTCCATCCTAATATATGTAGACTATTGTCTATATGCGTCCCTTGTATTTGTTGCACAGCACCAAATCAATAGGGTCTGTTCGGTCTTTTGATTAAAAACACACGCGTATTGGACCCGCGCATATTCAAATCCAATGTTGTGTATATATAAACACGTGATAATGTTGCAAAGTGAACCAACTCCTCCGACCTCCCTCCACCCACTTCCCGGTCTGCCATCCTAACACCAACTGTCCATCCTAATATATGTAGACTATTGTCTCTATGCGTCCTTTCTTAATGTTGCCAAGTGAACCAACTCCTCCCCCCTCCCTCCAACCACTTCCCGGTCTGACGGGCTAATGTTGCAAAGTGAACCAACTCCTCCCCCCTCCCTCCACCCACTTCCCGGTCTGCCATCCTGACACCAACTGTCCATCCTAATCTATTTAGACTATTGTCTCTATGCGTCCTTCCCTGATGTTGCAAAGTGAACCAACTCCTCCCACCTCCCTCCACCCACTTCCCGGTCTGCCATCCTGACACCAACTGTCCATCCTAATATATGTAGACTATTGTCTATATGCGTCCCTTGTATTTGTTGCGCTGCAACCAAATCAATAGGGTCTGTTCAGGTTGCAAAGTGAACCAACGCCTCCCCCCTCCCTCCACCCACTTCCCGGTCTGCCATCCTGACACCAACTGTCTATCCAAATGTATGTAGACTATCGTTTATCTGCGTCCCTTGTATTTGTTGCGCAGCAACCAAATCAATAGGGGTTCGGCCTTTCGATTAAAAACACGTTGTATTGGACACGCACGTATTCGAAACCAAGGTTGTGTATATATAAACATGCGCTAATGTTGCAAAGTGAACCAACTCCTCCCCCCTCTCTCCACCCCCTTCCCGGTCTGCCATCCTGACACCAACTGTCCATCCTAATATATGTAGACTATTGTCTCTGTACGTCCACCTTAATGTTGCAAAGTGAACCTACTCCTCCCCCCTCCCTCCACCCACTTCCCGGTCTGCCATCCTGACACCAACTTTCCATCCTAATATATGTAGACTATTGTCTATATGCATCCCTTGTATTTGTTGCGCAGCAACCAAATTGATAGGGTCTGTTCGTCCTTTAGATTAAATCACGCGCGCATTTGACACACACGTATTCGAATCCAACGCTGTGTATATAAAAACACGCGCTTATTCGAATTCAACGTTGTGTCAAATTTTCAAATCAATCGATGAAGAACTTTCGTAGATTTAAGATTTTTATCAAACGCACATTGACATTTTTATGTCTGCTTGTGCTTTTGATTAAAAACACGCTCGTATTCGACACGTGCGTATTTGAATCCAACGTTGTGTATATAAAAACACGCGTGTATTCGAATGCAATGTTATGTCAAAATTTCAAAGCAATCGGTGAAGAACTTTCGGAGATTTGAGATTTTGAACAAAAGAACAGTTACATTTTTATTTATATAGATTTTAAAAATTACATTACTAAAAGCATGCGGCAAGCTACGATATCATGGAACATCATTAAAAACCAACTGAAGCAGCGCTTGTCGTGCCTCCAGTAAGAGAAACTAATTACAGAAAATATTGCTTACAGACTAAAGAAGACGTACCGTATAACAACCGAAGTAAAAAGGCTAGTCATCATGGGAGGTTACAAATGAAGACAAGGCGGTACTAAGGAGGGACTAACAAGCCTATTTAGGAATCAGAAGCCAGCATTTATGAAGGGCCATGACACAAACCAAGAAAAAAATATGGGCGGAGAGTGGGCCTGGCTTCAAATGCATACTCCAATACAGCACGCCTCGCAGAGGAGCGCATGTGCGCTGATTTTAGGCTCGAACTAAAAATATGTTAAATTTAAATGGTATTTAAAACCATCTGTTTAAGAATTATTCAAGGTCATCGGGGCAAGACTCTGCAGAACAGAGCTGGCTGTATCAGAGGCCCTCTGAAAGGCTGGGGCCCTGGGCCACAGCTCAAATGTCTCTGGGGAATTGCTTTATTTTCTAAATCTTTTTAACAAGGAAGGGCATTATGCTCTTCAGAACCATGTAGGGGAGTTTCTGTACTAACATTGACTTTCTCTTTGCTGTTTTAAGCATTTAGCTCAACGTTGTTCTCACAGAAAGACTGGGACATCACATCTTCTGCTCCTGATTACATTCATAGGCCCATTTACAAGTGGTATCTGCCAATTTCCTATCATTGCCCATTTACTTTTTTTTTTTTAAATGTATTTTTATTGCAGAATCAGGAATAAACACAAACAACAAACCAACCCAAGTACCAGCGGGTCCCATCAGACAGCAGTCCAGCAATGCAATACACAGCCGATTAGCCCACATCCCGGAGGCTGGGCGGCGCGTCAATAAAGCAGTTCGCTGGAGGCACCCTGGTACATGCCCAATGCCGGACACGGGTCAAGTACAGCACTTCGTTCCTGCTTTTATCCCAAAACAACCAACCATCTTCTCCCCACCCAATCCCCGGTCACTTCAATGTCACATCACAAAATCAACCCGACTATGTTCCTGGGTCAACCGGTTCCGGGAAGTCGCTGGCAACCCACCCCATCCCACAACTCCTACTCTAATCCCTCCCCCAACTGCTGCTAACGCGGGTATCTCCAGGCCCCTCCTGCTCTAGGGTGACAGCCATCAGGAAGTTGTAACGAACAAGTGGTCACATGGAATCCTGACTCACAACTGATCGGTCTCATCACTGTCAGTTAAGTGGTCCCTCAACGCCTGCACCACCATCTCCCACGACCGTGCCAAATCCAAGCTCCTCTCATTACCCGTTCTAGTCGCCTGGCGCATCCGTGACACACTCTCACAGCCCGACCACTTCACCAACTCATTCCTCCACCTCCGTACAGACGGCCCCTCTTTAGACTTCCAATGCCAAGTGAGTTCTCGCTGCGCCAATATCAGTCCTAACCCAATGAATTTACTCGTCACCTTTGTCTTTTTGGTATGCGGGAACCACAGAAGCAGACACGTGGCCATGTCAAAGTCCACCTCCCGATCCGTGACAGCATTCAAGAGGTCCCCTACCTCGGCCCAGTAGTCACCCAACCTCGGGCAGCCCCACAGCATGTGGTCAAAATCCGCTCCGGGCTCCAAGCATCTCGGGCACATGGCGTCATGCACCTGGAAGTGGCGACGTAATCTCTCCGGGGTCAAATACGCCCTATGGAGCACAAAATAATGCACCTGTTGGAATCGCGCATTCCTCGTCTCTTTCCAGGCCCTGTGTAGCACCTGACCCCAAACAGCGTCCGGAAGGGGCTTACCGATGCTGGCTTCCCAACGCAACTTCAACTCAATCAACGGAGCTAGACCCTCGTTCAGCATCCTATTGTGAAGGCAAGTCACCGCCTTGACGGTGCCCGCAGCCATCACCACATATTGGCACACCTCCGACACCTCTGGTTCAGCCAATCCGCCCCCCCAGTGCCGCCGCAGAGCCGTGACCACCGCCGCATGCAGCAAGAAGGAGCCATTCGGCAGGCCGAACTGCTCCTGCAACGTCTGGAACGGGGCCAACGTCCCATCCACATACAGGTCACCTACCATCAGCAAGCCCAGGTCCTCCCACTCCAACAATCTGGACCAATCACCCCCGTGCGGCAAAATAGTGAGCATACCTAGCGGGATCTCCGGGGCATACGGCCGGCGCTTCCCCGCCCTTTTCATATATCTATTCCAACACAATCTGAGGGTCCACTCTTCCATCGTGACTTCCCTACTGGCCAGCCTCTGTTGCATCACAATGGACGACAAGACCTGCCGCTGAACGCCCACCCCTCGGCCAACCTCGGGCCCCCTGAATTCTCTAGCCACATTCTGCGTCAGGACCTGGAGCTGCGCCGCCAAATAGTATAACTCGTAATCGGGGACGGCCATCCCTCCCTCACACTTGGGTCTCAGCAGGGTGGTCAGTGCTACCCGTCTGCGACCATGGCCCCAGAGAAAACCAGTCACCATCGTCCTCAGCTCCCTGAATATGCCCTGCGGGATCCACACCGGCAACGTTCTAAAATAGTAGAGCAGTCTCGGGAGTGCCACCATTTTCAACAGCGCCACTCGGCCCAATACAGACAACGGGAGGGAGGCCCAGAAGTCCATACTACCTCTCAACGCTCTAATGCAGCGTCCCACATTCCCGTCAAGGAGGTCCGCTGTAGCATGGTAGATGCGTACCCCCAGGTACAGAAAACAAGATGGTTCCCACTTCACAGACCCCACGAGCTGTGGGCAGCGCGTGGCCTTCCGCAGCGGAAACACACAAGTTTTAGTCCAGTTCACCCTGAGGCCCGACAGCTCCCCAAACCTGCTCAACATATCCACCGCGCCTTCCAGAGCCTTTCCAGCGTCCGCGAGGTACAGCAATAGATCGTCAGCGTACAACGATATATAATGCGAGTCAAGGCCCTGCATGATCCCGTCGTAAGCAACTCCCAGCCTCGCCTGTGCAGCTAGGGGTTCCATCGCCAGAGCAAAGAGCAAAGGGGATAGCGAGCAGCCCTGCCTCGTACCCCTACACACCGGGTAAACCGAGGAGACCAGTGTCCCTAACCGCACCCGTGCTTTGGCCGATGAATAGAGCACTCTTGTCCAGCCTCGGAACCCGTCCCCGATCCCGAACTTCGCCAGCACACCATCTAGAAAATCCCACTCCAAACTATCAAACGCTTTCTCAATATCAACCGCCAGCACCACCGGGCCCGGATCCGACAAGGCAGCACTATCAATAACCCCGATCAGCCGACGGATATTCATCGAGGTACTCCTGGAGGGGATGAATCCCGCCTGATCCTTATGTACCAAAGAGGTCATCAATGGCAAGAGACGGGTGGCTAGGATACGGCTCAGAATCTTATAATCCACCGTCAACATAGACAACGGACGGAAAGAGGCGACATCCAAAGCATCCCTGCCCGGTTTCAGCAGGGGCACCACCAGCGCCTCTGTCATAGACTCAGGCAGTCGCCCCAGCTCCTTCGCCTCCACATATACAGCCTGCAGCCTGGGCGCTAATACGTCGATAAATTTGGCATAGAACTCGATCGGCAGCCCATCCACCCCCGGGGTCTTATTCCGCGCCATGTGGCTAATCGCCCCTCTAATTTCGGCCAGGGTGACAGGGCCTCCTATATCCTGGGCGTCCTCCTCAACCAATACCGGTAGAGGAATCGGATCTAAGTAGTCGCCAATGGCCGTGGCCTCCACTTCAAGGTGGCTGGTATAGAGGCCCGTGTAGTAGGATTGAAAGCGCTCCAGGACCGCGGCCTGCGAGCAAACCACCACCCCGTCTCCCCTTCGTATACTCAGCACCGAACAACCCCTAGGGGTCGGATCAGCCAACTTCGCAAGGAGCGTGCCCACCTTATCACGTTCCTCGTGCACTTTCACCGCATACAACTTATAGTCATAGCACCGCAGTCTCTCAGTCTCATTCGCCACTGCCTCCTTAGCACGCAACAGGTTGTCCTGCAGCTCAGGCTTCTCCGGACGCCGCAGTTCCACTTCTCTCAGCACCGACTCCGCTTTCGCGAGATCAGCCAGCACGGCACCCCTCACAGTCAGAAACCGGCCCATACATACCCCTCTCACCACCACTTTCATCGCATCCCATTCATTCGCTCTGGTCGCCGTCGACCCAGCATTGACCGCGAAATAGTCGTCAACGCCTTGACGGACCGTATCGCAGAACGCTGGGTCCTCCAACGTCTCTGGACGGAGTCGCCACGTGGGGACCGCCGATCTCGCCAACTGCCACTGCACCGAAATCAGCAGCGGGTTATGGTCCGAGATGGTTCTAGTCAAGTACTCAGTGTGCCGCACCACCCTCGCCAAAGACTCACAACACAGCACCGAATCCAAACGAACATGCAGATCATGCAGCGCCGAGAAATAGGAGTAATCCCGGGTGTCGGGGTGCTGCGCCCTCCACACATCCACCAAACCCCACCTGTCCTGCCATTCCCGCCTACGAGTCGCAAGTCTGCGCACCGGGGAATCCACCAAAGGCGGGTGAGACCTGTCCAACTGCACATCCGTAATAGAGTTAAAGTCCCCCGCCAGGAGGATAGGGCCTGCCAAGTAGCACGCCAGTGAGCGCGACAAGCTCTCGAAAAAGTGGGCCTGCTCAGCGTTGGGGGCATAAATGGTACACAGCACTACTTCCCTTCCATACAGCCGTCCCTCCACCACTACATAACGACCCTCCGGATCTATTTTCTGACTCGTGACCTGGAATGGCGTGCCAGCTCTGACCCAGATCAACACTCCTCTGGCAAACGCTGAGTAAGTCGTGCCAAACACCTGGCCCCGCCACCTCCTCTGCAAAGCCCCGCATTCCTGCTGTGTCAAGTGAGTCTCCTGAAGCATCGCTATCTGGACGCCCCGCCTCACCAAGTAGGCATGCACCTTGTGGCGCTTGACCATAGTGCGGAGACCCCGGACATTCCATGTGACACATTTCAGATTAGGTAACGTCCCCATAGAGCATCAAACCCAACAGTAGCACATGCCAAGAAATGTGACCCGCATCGCAGCAATTGTACAACCCCCTCAAAACATCCCCTACAACACCCACCCTCCCATTCCCCAGGACAGGGCCTAGTAACCCAGCTTCAGCCCCGTTCCAAACCTCAAACACCCCACACATCACACTAAACTGTGGTCGACACCACAGAGGACCTTAGGGGTCCGATGGGGACTATGGAGCCCCGAACCAGGACGACAGAGCAACCACCCCGCGCCCACAGCCCCTCGCTGCCATTGCAGCCCCATACCTGGCAGTCCATGAAAAATCAGGAGCGTCCAGGCCATGTCAAAGTCCATCCACCAAAGGCCTCATCCATTAAAGATACCATCGGATGTCTGTGGAGTAACCTCCGGCCCCAGCGCTCCCCCCACCTCCGAGTCCTCATCACCAGTCTTCAAACCTTCACTCTCCGACGCCGAACCCCTGGAGGCGTCCTCTTGCTGCGACCCCGTTATATTCGCTGTGGCCTCCAACGCACTCCGTCTATCGGCCAGCATTTGCGCCTCTCGCTCGGCCCGTTGGCGTCGATTCCGGGAGCGGATGCGCTGCGACTTCCGGACCCTGACCGGCTGCTCCCGATCCCTGGTTGGCCTGTGTGCCCGATCCGTCCCTGCTCGATACAGTTCCAGCCAGGACCAAGCTTCATCGGGCGCGTGAAAAAAGTGAGTCTTGCCATCAACGACAATCCGCAGCTTGGCCGGAAAAAGCAAGGAATATTGAATCCCCTCCTCTCTCAGCTCCTTTTTCACAGACAGGAAAGAAGCCCTGTTCCGCTGCACCTCTTGCGTGTAGTCCGGAAAGATGGTCACCTTACTGTTGTTCACCTGGAAGGGGCCACGATCCCTCGCCTTCTGGATCAGCAGATCCCGATCCTTATAGTGCAGCAGTCGGACCACCATCGGCCGAGGCGGTCGGCCCTCCAAGGGAGGCTTCGCGGGTACCCTATGCGCTCTTTCCAGGGAGAAGAAGGGGGAAAGGCCCTCAGGCGCCACCACAGTGCGGAACCAGTCCTCCAAATAGGCCACTGCATCATCCTTCTCAATCTTCTCCGGAAGCCCTACCACCCTCACGTTGTTCCGGCGGTTGCGGCCTTCCGCGTCCTCCACCCTACGCTCCAAGGTCGCCAGTCGACGGGCAACGTCATCAAGTTTATGTTCCGCCGTGACCACCGCCGGTTTCAGTTCCTGGAGCAGTTGTTCATTGGATTTCACCCGGTCCGAAAGTTTGGTGTGGTCCGCCCGCAACAGGCCGAGCCCCGACGCCACCTGCGCAATATCCTGGCGCAGTTCCTCTTTCGTGGCGGTTATCGCGGCCAAGATTGCGTCTAGGCGGAGGTTGAGCCTCTGTTCTTGCGGCGATGACTCCGTCTGGGAGCCGCCAGCCAGATCTTCCTGCCTCTGGCTCCCCAGTCCAGCAGGCTCGGCGCCGCCAAGCCCCTGTGCAGCCATCTTGGATGCAAGTACTCGGCCACACGAGCAGCCCCTCCAATCAAAGGCGAGGCCCACCAGAAGCACCCAGCCGAGCACAACGCACCAAACCTCAGGATAAGCGGGTGTTCGCGGTGCCAACAACACCCCACGCACTGCTCTTCGATCAGCTCCCGGGTGGTAGTGCGCTCCACAGTGTCCCGCAGCCACTCAGGGAACACCCGCAGCCCTCCCAGGCCAGTGGGAACAAAGTCCGCGAGAGGGGCGGGCCGCGAATCCGGCGAGGCCCCGGGCTACACCGGCCCCTCCGCTACACCACTTGCTGTAGGGCCCAACACTACACCACCAGCTCGGTGCGTCTTCACCGCCCAGCGGGCGGGGCCCCCACCTCTGGTCGGGCGGACCGCCACCTCCGAACCGCCAGGCCCCGGGACGTCCAAGCGCCGTGGGCGGCCGCCCTCCCCAGCTCTCCGCCGGCCGATAGTTCACTCCTGCGATCCGGTGGCCCTATGGTGTGGCGGCCGGTGTGAGGATGGCCTCCCAAGCCCACAGCGCCCTCGGTGGCCCAGCACAGGGGCAGGCTCCGCTCCGCTGCCGTCTCAGCAGTAGGTGGGGGAGGGGCGCCTCACACGCCTCACTCACCGGCAAAGCACCGCCGGGCCCCCCCGCTGCTCAGGGTCCGCTCCGATGAGCCCCCGCACCGCACACCGCTGCCGAAATGCTCCGCCTGAGCCTGTGGCCGCTCCAGTGCGCCGCAACACACCGCTCTCGGAGCCCTCAGGGAGGCGGCGCCGCCATCTTGGCTTCGTCCGCTCGACAGGCGCGCCGAGCTCCAGGTCCGCCCGCTGCCACCGGCCAGGGTCCCGACGGAGCCGAACGCTCCTCGAATGCTCACCAGCCCTTCGGACCACGAATTCCGCCGCCAGGCAGCGCGGGGCGACGGACAATCAGGAGAAAAGACGGGGCATGGCGCGGAGCAACTCGCTCACGCAGCCATCCCGGTCGGCGCTGTAGCCACGCCCCCTCATTGCCCATTTACTTAATGGGTAGACCTCATATACCCATGTACAAATGATATCTCTTGATTTTAGTCGGACATAGCATCTTCTGCTTGTGGGTGAACCCAATAGGTGCTCTTTTATGGATGCTGCATTTTCGCTTCCAAGTGGACAACATAACACTCGTATAAGAATTGTGTCTCTCGATTTTCCTCGCTTATACCATTCCTACATCTGTAAATCCATGCAGGAATGATGTGTTCCTGTGTTACCATATCTGCTTCTGGGTGAACCCCATACACCCATGAATAAATTGCGTCTCTTGATCTTCATTGGTCAAAGCATCTCTGTTCTTGGGTGCACCATGTAGGAATGGTGATGATTATTGTTCACATCCTTCTGTAGCCTAGACTACAAAGCCACACCTACGGACCAGCCACTATGTTATGGGTAACAGCCCTCAAAGTCAACTTAACAAATAATGATGGTAAGCATTAAAGGTAAGTGTCTGCAAACCTCTGCTCTGTCCCTCCCACATGGTTTTGGCTTCATTTCATGGTTAACCCCAGTCAGGTAGGAACTGAACTGACCATAAAAGCAGTAATATTCATTTGAGAATACAATACTGAATGCACGCTCCCTATAGTACACAAACATAGAAAGAACACATTTTGGGAATTGGCGTCTTCATACTATGCACTACATAACTCCACTTAGTCACAATTGTTCACTAACTACACAGTTTCTAGAGAGAAACTGGAACAGTGCAAAGTGTCTTTGTGTTTTTGTTTGTGGAGTCCTCAAAAGGGCCATTTTGCAGCCTCGTCCCATGTGTAGAAGACATGTACACGGGACAAGTCTAGGGAGGAATAGGTTGCCACTAATAGAAACAGGGAGTTAAGGGAAGCTCTCTGGGCACTGGGAGACAGGGACACTGAGAGGTACTGTACTGACGTGCAGATACTGATGACTGAATAAAACACAGTTGTAATAAAATCCTGAGAAACTTTGAAAAAGCCTGAGCACAGGGGCAGTTTCTCCATTAGGGCTCAGGGGCTGCGCCCCTCTGAAATTCCTACACATTTACATAAATACATATTAAATAGATCGATTTATTTAGAGTCTGGGCTGTCTGTGTCAGGCTGGCTGCCCCACCTCGCTCTGAAGCGGGGGAACGTAAGCCAGGCAATAAATCAACTTTCTGAACTGTGATGCGCCACTCAGGGCTTTCTGTTTTAAAGCCCTTCATTGCCATTGTGGTCTGTGGTTGAATGCACTCTGCAGGTCAGTAATGCAATCAAAGTCACAGTTTCAGGTGTCGGAGACTTCATCCCTGGTGATTTAATTTTAGACGTCCATCATTCAAAGGCATAGATCCCACCCTTTCGTCATAAAAGAGAGTAAATGCAAGTATGTTTGATCTGGTAGCTCGTTCTCGGTAATGGTAAGTGTTTGCAAGCTAATGTTGTCTTGTGTATATTGTGCTAAGACCCCCTCATCACGCTAACCTCCCCTACTGTGATACTCCAGGCCCTCGTTGCAGATTGCTTGCTCCGTTAGAAGTAGAGCAGCCCTATTTGTTCCCCCGTGAAATGGATTCAAATAAAGAGAAGGGTTTTTGTTCCCATGTGAAGTTGATCCAAATATCCAAATCAAGCAAGGCGATTAATATGTGCTTAAAGTGGACAGTCCTCTGATGTATGACATAAAAGCTGGCAGTGTATTCATGCCCCTGAGTTAACACTGATGCCAAAAACATGGACTGACTTGCTAACAATGACTGTTAAAAATGTTAAGGGAATGCATTTCAGCAAATTTAATTCCTCTTGTTTCATATGTTTTACTTAATCTTGCATTTCTCAAGAGTTACCTATTATATAATGTTGTTGTTTATCTTTATTTCTTTTGTGCATACTTTGAGGCTTGAGCCATGCTAGGTGTTTATGAGGGTCTTTCATTGAGCACGCAGGCGATAGATAATGCTGAAACCAAACAAAGTGCCTGTCGGTTGGTTGGCCTCTCTACAGAGCACACAGAACAATGTCTATGTTTTCCATCTGCAACTGAAATTCTGTGGATATGTGTGTGAAGGGGGTACGCAGATGTCAAAATATTTGCAAAACAAAAGTAAAAGAAGTTAAAGTGCTTACATTTGAGGGAGTACAGTGCATGTTTGGGGGCAGTGAAGTGACCGGTGCGAGGAAGTGCATTTGGGGAAGAGTGAAAAGAGAAAGCTGAAGAGGAAAGAGGGGTGGTTGAAGGTTGAAGATGTGCAAATGGACACAATATGCAGAGAAAAAGAGGATCCATATCTAAAATATAGCACACATAACTGAAGGCCAAACCTCTTTCCACAGGTTTCAATTCTATTTAATTCACAAACTCACAGTTTCAGAATTGAAAAATTTATTTATTTATTTATAAAATTTCTAAAGCGCGCAAATACCTTCCGGTGTCTCGGCGCTAGAGTTCGCGGATTGCAGAGGAATACAATGTTAACTTACTGATTGAAAAGCCAGGTCTTAAGATGTTTTCGGAATGATAGTAGTGAAGAGCTAAATTTGATATAAGAGGGGAGCTGATTCCATAATTTTGAGGCAGCTACTACAAAACGTTTGTCTCCCCATGTTGCCTTTCTTGTACGTGGGATTTGGAGCTGTTGGGCTGAAGATGAACGTAATGTTCGACTAGGATTATGCACTTTAATTGCTTTTTTGAAGAATTCTGGTCCATTATTGTTCAAGGCCTTGTGAATAATACACATGGCCTTAAACTTTATCCGGCTTCTTATCGGTAACCAATGAAGCTCGCAAATGATGGGGGAAATGGATGAGTACTAAGGTGTACCCTTGAGAATCCTTGCCGCAGCATTTTGAACAAGCTGTAATTTGCTCAAAACTTGCTCCTGTGCGTTAAGCAATAGGCCATTTCCGATGTTAATTATTTATAACAAATCATTGTTGTTACTCATTTATCTTAAACAGCTAACACCCATTGACAAAGCCAATCATACCGACAGGCTTTAGGTGTATGTCAGTTGTTGTATCATTTATATGGATACAATTAAATCTCTGAGAGAAACCAAAATACTGGTCAGGTGGCACACTATGGGAATCACAGACCTTTATACCACAGGAACAAGATCCATGGAAAATATGTACACTATAAGAAAACATGAACATGGGACAGAATTGGAGGTACAGGAAAACGTGGACACAAAGAGATTAAGGAAGATTCTAGGAGGCAATTGGAGATGTATACAAAATCAAACCAGAAAGAATTCTCTCTGTATGAAGCGTAACTTTTACGTGGAAAGTCCTCCGCCCTGCTCCAACTCCAGTAAGTTTATAGCAGTGAGGTCGGTTCTTGATAATGCCAAGATTTACTCTAAAATTCTAGAGACTCTGACAGGTCTGCTCCATGTAACATTAATACCACTAAGCAGACTCGTATTGTGGCCTCCTGCCCTCTGTTGACAGTAAGGGACCGGTGCCAGTAGACCAGCGGTTTACGTCCTGTAGCATTTTATGTAGCACTTAAATACAGAGTAAGTCTTTGCCAGGCTTAGGCCTCGCTGAGTGAACTCCTCACCAAAAAGAGGCTTTCCTCTAGTGAAGGTTTTTTTCCCTCCAATAAAGTGTTATTGCCATTTTTTTTTTTTTTTTTTTATAAACCTTTATTGACATTTCAACCAAATACAAGTAGGGGCCTACAACCCCCGGGGCTGGCCGCTAAGCAGTTAGATTAACAAAGAGCAATTTTTAATCACATGCAGCACCTCGGGGAGCAGAATCACCATGCTAGCGTACTCTTGGTCACTGAACAGCACAATTAGAAAAACAGGATGTAAAAGGTTTTCATTTTATAGTATAGGATGGAAGGATCAGGTGCCAACCAATTTCCCAGCAGCGAAAAACGGCAGGCAGAATAGTAAACGTGTAAACAGTAATCGGTCAAATCAATGGCGCTGGAACAGGCGGTTCAGGATGTGAGGGAATATTACGGTCAATTTGCGCATGCTAGTCACCTGCCCTAAGACCCAGAGAACACCACGAAAATTGAGGCACAGATGAAAAAGCAGTGATTGATACCAAAGGAAACCCACTGCACTGACCCAGAAAAAGAAAAAGACAAAGAAAAAGAAAAAGACAAAGAAAGAGAGGAGAAGAGAAAAAAGGCCATAGAAACAAAAATAGTAACGAAAAATTCCCTCCCTCACCCTGCACCCCTGCAGATGACTACGGCCCCCCCCCCCCCAGCAGTGTGCCTGTCGCCCGAGAACTAAACCCGAAATATAGAAGAAACAGAGAAAAAGGAGAAAGAAAGCAAACCCCACCCAACGGGGAAGTGGAGGAGGGCGATAGTCCATGCGTTCCCGGTCTCTCCCCCCCGCCCTAACAAAGGGGGCCCCCCTAAGCCAGCACAAATAAAGTTGTCCACCATACCAAAATGCCCCGGGGGAAACCACAAACCCCCCGCCCCGGAATCCGTCTGTTAATGAAGCAGTCCCGTTACCAATAGATCCATCGTAAACAATTCAACCCACAGTCTCAGCCTTGGCCCCGTCTATCAAAGTTGCCGAGTCCCTCGGATAAGTAAAGCCCCATCCCCAGGAAGTCAAAAGTCACACAGAAGCAGCCGGAGCTTGGGCCAGCAAACGGGAGAGGAATAGCAGATCCCAACGCACACGGCTTGCACAAACGATGTCCCTCCCCTTCTCCGAAGCCAAGCATCGTTACATCCGCCATGTTGGGAGACCGATTGGGGAGGGGGTGCGACTCGTTCCGATACAGATTATAGTGTGGGCCAACAGTGTCCAGGATGAGGGAAACAGTGAAATGCTCCGATAACTGTAGGACCGATGCTTCCGAGAACGTAAGAGAGTCACCAATCTCAGCACACACGATGAGTTCCATTTCTACGGGGGCAGGCACAGCTTCCAGCACCGGGTCCAAACGCGCCACTAGGGCGCCCAACAGGAGGCATGTCGGCTGCCAGGTCTCAAAATTCAAGTCAGGGCTTGCTCCCGGTCCTATGATCCCATCTGCTGCCGACAGTAAATGATTGACCTGGGCCCTCACCGTCGCGTGAAGCGCCGCAAGTTCCGCCATTACCATCCGCAAGGAAGGGCCACATTGGGTCCGTTCCGCCAAGTTCCATACGTCCGCAGACATAACGATCCCCACGGAGAGGCGCCTTCTCCGGGGCAGGATATGCCGGAGCAGAAACAAGCCGTGAGGGACGGGCCAGCAGCACGCAGCAACGCGCGGCGGGACCCCCACCCCGGGGCACCAGCGGTGCTAGTGCCGGGCCTCCGGGCCGGGGCCCCCCGCGACGCAGCACCGCGCGCCACCCGTCACCTCACCTCAGGTACAGCACCAGGCAGCAGATGGTTGCAAAGTAGTCCAGAGAAATTTTCAAAAGTTCCAAGGACCGGACCCAACCACTCTCCTCAGTCCGTTGTTGTTCACTTTGGACCCGGGTAGACCAGCAATCGAGTCCCCGGCTTCCAGTCTGGGTTAGGCCTCAAAACATTTTCGATGTTACTTCACCCCAGAACATCAGAAAAATTCCGTGGTCACACCATCGGGGTGCCGACTAGTTCACCCACACGAATCCGGGGCAGGAGATCAGGATATTCGACAGGATAAGCAAGCGTAGGACGGAGGTCAGCGGAGCCGGGAGACTATGCGGCCATCTTGGTTGGTGTCGTAGCTCCTCCTCGTTATTGCCATTTATAACACATAATTACAACAAGCATTTACAATGCAATGGTTTTGCCTTTGTTAAAGTTAGAGCTATTGGCATTGCTCTTGACATTTTTTTTATTTAAGTTTTTTTTTTTAACATAAATAAATGGCATTGTCATTTACAATAGCAGGGCATGGCACAGGGAAGGGGGGCGAGGAGAGACAAAGGAGAGCTGCGGGCTCAGGGAAGGGGGGGCGAGGAGAGACGAAGGAGAGCTGCGGGCTCTTGTTGTAATGCTTGCATGGATGAGTTGGTGCATGCATGGGTGCACGCATGGATGGGTGTATGGATGTGTCTATGGATAGATGCATAGATGGGTGGATGGATGGATAGATGCATATATACAGCCAATCCCTCAACAATTTATGCAATCCACCAACCCATCCAACCAACAACCCATCCATGCATCCACCCATACATCATGCATACATTCATCCATCATGCATCCATCCACCGTGTCCCACTCCGACCCCTCTAACTACAGCAGTCACTACCCATCATGCAGTCCATTAACAAATACGGACGGTAACTACTAAGCTGCGTAAATGTTCACACTATGTAACTAGCCAGGATTATGCGCCATGTATTAGGAGCACCATACTTACACAACGCCTTAAAAGCTCACCCAATATGTCCCATAAAGGCTAAACTACAATCAACACCCTTACATCCTCCAAGTTGGGCAACCAGTAATTTAACACAAAATGGAACGCATAACGGCCTAGAAGCAAGCAGTATGTAAATGACACAGCAAAGATTCCCGTTTCACCTTAAGTACACATTTGACCTCGCAGTATGTAGGGAAGCTGTATATAAACATCAATATAATACAGGATATGGGGTATGTTGCCTAACCTAAAAAACCTCACCATCCACCACAACACTGCAAACGTGTATGCAAAAATAAAAACAGATCTGCCTATTTAGGATTTGTATATGTTTTGTGACTTGCACATGCCGACCAGGGCTATTCCACCCATAAAACGAACACGTCTGTCTATTGGCAATCAAAAACAAAGTACGGCTATCAATCACTACAGCAATCAATCTGTGGGTAACAGGAGAGTAGGGGGGCCCAGCCAAAACTTACTGTCACCAGCTCAAACATAGAAACCGTGAATGGGCGGGGCCTTGTCCAATGAAGCAACCATGTTGGGGTCAGGCGAAATGTCAATACCGCATCAAAATGTAACAAGCCGGTGGGATCGTCTAAAAAACATTTATATAGCAATGACATTTCGCCTGACTGTGGAATGGCCGCAGGACAACAGGTTTTAAGGCATGCGCATTATGTTTTCTAGCTGCCTGGGTCTCTCGAACAGAAGAGGTTCTCTCACTCCTTCGCGCGCACACCAGGAAAGGAATGCAGGAAAGGGTCGCGCACAAGGGTAGGGAAAGAGATTCTTCTTTTACCTTGAGAAGATAACTGCCGGACGCTATTCACGAACTGCTCCAGGGCAGACGCCATCTTCGCAGCCACCACCTCCTCCTCCTCGCTCTCTATCCTGTAGAGGGGCTCAGGGATCCACTGGCTGCCGGAGCCAGTGGGGGAGAGGAGTGAGGGGAGCCACACCAGTTGCGCTGAGAGCTCAGCTCTCGGCAGCAGCAGTCACGAAGCTTCAGCCGTTGGGTAAGCGTGAAAACCTTCCCCCACTGCGCATGCGCTCTGTCTGTGTGAAGGGAGTTGACTAGCTGACCCACGGAAGCCGACGAGGATCGATTGGAAGATTTTGTTGTTGTTGTAATTTTAGATAACGCGAACTCAACCCGAAGGTATTGAGACCCATCACATGAGCATTTACATTACACAATGTCTTTTAGACGAATTTGTTGAAGTTTAAAAGTGCACCCGCTTTCCCCTGGTTCTTGCGCGTCACTGCTTCTGCTCACGTTTTACATCTGAGGATGGAGTCCTTGACCGCGGCTTTCGGAGTTATGCATGTTTATGTGATTCATTTTATTTTCCTGCGTTTGCATAGGACACAGCATTCCCTACTCTGTGGGCTTTTTCTGGCACAGATGGTTGACTGTTGTCAAACTACTTCACACTCTACTAGAGCTGGGCGAGCCGCTGAAAGCTCGAGCCGGGCTCGACAAGCCGCTGAAAGCTCGGGCCAGAAGCATGGATTTGGCTCTGCTGAACGCCCGTTGAAAGCCGGAGCCCATAACGAGAAGAGCTTTTATGTACCCTCTGCTGTAACCCACGCTCTGCCCTCCTGCAGAAAGAGTAACAAATAAAGCACTGAGCGCGGGAGGGGGCGGGAACGGGGCCGGAGACACGGAGAGCGGGAGGGGGGCGGGAACGGGGCCGGAGACAGGGAGAGCGGGAGAGGGGGTGGGAACGGGCAAAAAAAAAAAAAAAAGCAAGCACTCACCTGGACTTCTTCCGGGTGCCGTCAATGCCGGACCAGATTCGGGGGCGTTCCCGAGAACAGGCTTTCGGCTGACGTCACCAAAAGGGAAAAATTCTCGGGAACGCCCCCGAATCTGGTCCGAGATTGACGGACAGAGCCTTCTCCCAATGGCTAGCCTCCATTTATGGAGCTAACCAATGGGAGGAGGGGGCGGATACCCGACCCCACAGAGAAAAACATAAGATTTTGCTAGCGCATGCGTACTTCGTACGCATTGGCTAGGCAAAACCTAAAAAGGGGGTGGTGATGGACAGAGTATCTGAGTTAATCAGAACACTCCTACCCAGTCAACAGATCAGGGCTTGATCCATCACCGTTTTTTAGCTCACTGCACTATCCCAGTTCAGAACCTGGCTATATGCAAATTAGTCTGTCCCTGGCCCAGTGCATCATGGGAACAGGGCAGACCAAACTACCAAGCCAATTCTTCACTGGAAAGGAAACAAGCTTCCGGGGACCAGTTTCTGGCATTACAGCCGTCTTCGGCCCGGCTTGCTTGAATCCTGATGGTGCAATGAGCAAGGGACTCATGTCTGAGCATACCCTTCCACACTCATGGTGGCCAAAATAATTACAAAAAGGGGGTGGTGATGGACAGAGTATCTGAGTTAATCAGAACACTCCTACCCAGTCAACAGATCAGGGCTTGATCCATCACTGTTTTTTAGCTCACTGCACCATCCCAGTTCAGAACCTGGCTATATGCAAATTAGTCTGTCCCTGGCCCAGTGCATCATGGGAACAGGGCAGACCAAACTACCAAGCCAATTCTTCACTGGAAAGGAAACAAGCTTCCGGGGACCGGTTTCTGGCATTACAGCCGTCTTCGGCCCGGCTTGCTTGAATCCTGATGGTGCAATGAGCAAGGGACTCATGTCTGAGCATACCCTTCCACACTCATGGTGGACAAAATAATTACAAAAAGGGGGTGGTGATGGACACATGACATTACATCCGAGTGTGTTGGCATTCCTCATCTCTGATTACCACATACCAACAGTTGCTGCCTAACGCAGTCCGTCTTAACAAATGCATGTAAACAAGTTTGTATTTTACTTCCAGTATCAAACAACATCCCCGGTACCCTCCCCTTCCCTCCCCCAACAGCTTTCAGTGTCAGGTGCTCTGGTTACTACACATTGCCACAGTATCTCCACCAGCTAGAATCATAAACATAGTCGGGACGATGTTCCACTATTACCCGCTTGATGTGGACTCACTTCCCTAGAGGGCCCTTGAGATGTAGATGTATCATCATTCTTTAAGTCCGCCAATATAGCAGCCCATATGGGAATGCGATTCCTGAAATGCAATTGTGGTAGCACCCAAGTTGTGCGATTCTGCCTTAAGAAATCGCAAATTACCACCTTTAATTTGGTGGTAATTTGCGATTCCCTTGAAAAATTCACTTTTTTGCATTTTTCAAAGTGCCATGTGGCGCACATACATGCCCTTAGGGCATGTATGTGCGACACATGTTCACACATGCATATTTCAGGGGTGCAACAGGGTGTCCTTTTGGCACCCTTGAAATTGCATTCCTAATTTGCAAGTACCTATTGGATACTCGCAAATTGCAAATGTCTTCCAATTTATTCCTATGGGCCTTTAGGCCCATAGGAACCAAGAATAAGAAGGAATTCCTTAATTGTGAATCGCAATTTGCAATTCTCAATTAAGGAATATGTAGGATTCGCAATTATTATTGCTAAACCTACATACATTGCATTTTTCAAGTCCTTAATAGCGAATCGCTAAAATTCACTATGAAGGACTTGCAAACTGCAAAGATGATGCATCTGCCCCTAAACACCACATTAGCAAAATAAATTATGTATATATGTGTATAGGCACGTATCTACTCATACTGAGAGTTACTATCTGATTAAAAAAGTCCTTAGGCATGCCCCATTCATAGTTACAAAAGTTGTGAAATGCAGATAGGCTCATATTGGCTCTGAAGTACCACTGGTTTGTGACTGAGTATACCCTCCTCTAGCTCACAGTCTGGCTGTTTAGTCTAGCAGAATTTATCCCACATCTACACCTGGCCTGAGGCTTGATATACTACTGATCAAATTATAATTTAGTTCTGTTTAAACAATCCGTTCCTGTTTGAAGCAGAGTCTGCACCTAATCTCAAGCAGTATCTGAAATTGATCTATCTCAAAACATACCTGCCTGCTCCTCTGGGGTGGAATCTATACCTGATATAAGACATCATTTATACCGCATGCGGCCTGCAAAGGCACGAACCGCCATAGGTGGTAAAGTATCCAATAAGAGTATCCAGTGGCTTGGGGGCCGTCGGGAAGATTTAGTGAGGTACTGCCCAGAGTCACAGAATGCTGAGCTGAACTGAGCTGCTACCAGCATCGGGGATTGAACCGTGAACGCCCCAAGGTCAGCCGCTCTGGCCCCCCAACAGTCTAATCTACAACAGAATGAACCATCATGGCTGATGGAATAAACCACCAATTTAAGAGTCTCACACAAATCTTGTAGGTACAGCTTTCACATGTTTCCTTTCTAGTCCTATAAATGCTTCGATTCCACTTTTTCCCCTTTCTGCCCCTTCAAGTGTTTATTTCCATTTTGAACACTTGGAAATCCTAAAAAGAACTGATTTTATTTCTCCTTGCTGGTTTCAGGTCTGAAAGTTCCCCATGTTGATTGTGTTGGACAGATTCTGCCGCACAGCATTCTGGGAAGTCTGCAGGAACTGAAGCGGGAAGCGGTTGCAAGAGGTAACACTCAGGTATGTTAAGCCTCATCCGAATGTCTCCTGTGGGGGCTGTGCCCACATCGGTTGAACCGTGTACAGAGGTAATATGACCAGCAGAGAACACTGCGACTTTCAATTGAAAGTTAACTCTTGTGGTGGGGAGGGTGTGGGGCTTTAGATTTTGAGTAAACACTGTGATGTTGCCCTCAGAGAACAAACCTTTGGTTGGCCCCACAGAAAAGATCCTGTTTGGGTAGCTCTGTACACAGAGCTTATTCTTGGCTGATTTACTGAGTCCAAGCACAAGAGAGAGAGAGATGGGACCATAGTATGGGTTCCTCCATATATTTAAAAGCACAAACATGCAAGCTGAAATCACTGGAAAAGATAACAAGCATTTGCAATGCAATTGGTCGCGCATTTGTTAAAGTTAGAGCTGTTGGTGTTGAAAATAATGTTTTTTACTGTCATTTTTTTTATTTGCAGTGGCGGTATTATATTTGCATTGCACTATTGACTATGGTATAAAAAAGCAATAGTAAAAAACATTGTAATTTTGAACGCCAACAGCTCTAACTTTAACAAATGTGAGACCTTATGCATTGAGAATGTAATCAGTCTTGCATTTGTTGGAGTTGGAGTTATTGGCATTATAAATGACCATGTCTTTTTTTACCTTCGATGTTGCAGGGTGCAATACCATATGTGGCCAAAAGAAGTACCATGGGCCCTCTTTTGGCCACATATAGTACTGCAACTTGCAAAGTTGGAGCTATTGGCATAATGCCAGTGTTTTTTTACCTAGCCATGTTGCAAAGTGCAGTACTATATGTGGCCAAAAGAGGTCCCAAGAGACCTTTTCTGGTCACATATGGTACTGCACCTTGCAGAAGATATGGTAAATCTACCCTATCCATAGTGCATTGCATACAAGACAGTATCACAGGCACATTCAAATAGCTATGTCCATATATACAATTAATTGCTTTGAAATGTGACAAAATAATTATTATAATAATTCCAGATTAGGTTGTACTCTGTGTGGAGCTGATAAAGGGACATTTATAGAAGGTCTCATATAAATGTGAGATGTGCTAGTGAGTAAAGTAACCACTGCCAGCCTTACTGAAGACACACCCTGTGTCCTGCCTGTGGCTCTTTAGGAAAATAGTGCTCTGAGGCTGTACTGAAGTTTTTTAGAGTAACAACACACAACAGGGGATGTTCTCATGGGAGGTTACAAGAAGAGACAAGGTAGTATTAAGGAGTACCTAGTAAGCCTAGTGATTAATGAAAAACATGATTTACAAAGGATAGGGACAGGGGCCAATTAAAAAACAGGGCAGCAAATAATCATGGCACCCAAGTGACTTTGAAGCAGAATACGTGGACCCTTGAGATTGCTTCGGGGCCACGCAATACCCCTTTGATGATTAATTACACAAGTGGACTGCATTACTAAAGCGCCATCGACATTGAAGAATCAGCACATTAGGGGAGCGATTACCCGTAGCCTGCCACAGAATTTTGAGTGGCCCTGCTTGAGACAGTCCCAGGGAAGCTCACCTGGCTCCACTCCTTGAGGCTGTCTGAAACCCCCCCTCCTTATCCAGTCCTGATTAAGACCCGCAATGACACTTTGAGTGCTTTCCCAGGGTTGACACGTCGACTTTAGAACTATCTGGACCAGCTTTATGAGTTCTGCGATGAGACTAACACTTGTGGTCTGCAGAACTATCTGAAAAACCTTGTACTACTGGCTGATTCCCCCTTCTTCCCCTTTCCTTATCCCAAATTATCACTGTATATAGTACACTTTCACGAATATATCACTGAGCACCTAATGTCACAATTCTTTCACATATGATGCGCCACTATGTATTGTTGACAGCCATGTATATATACTTAAATAAGGGTATACTATTTATAAATGAAGCAATTTACATTAAAAATCTGTTTTCATACCCTAGTCGGTTTGGTTTTGCGTTTCTTTTGATTTATTCTTTGAAAAGATTTGTTTGGAAATGAATAATTGGCTGAATAGTTAGAGAAATCTGAAGAGATAATACTCACCCGACAGAACCATTGTTGTATTTTGTTAATTAAAAAGATGGGGCAGAAAGTTTAGTTTTGTTTTTATTTGCTGAAGCATTATTATATTAGCATAGCACTATTGTCAATGGTATAAAAAGGCAAAAGCAATAAACACTGTAATTTGTTTTTTTTTGTAAATCTTTTTATTGAAAGTAAATAACATACAAGGCATAAAAATACAGTACAGTAGGATATAGTCCGAACGAGGAAGGAAGAGCAAAAATCATACAGTCAAGTATCATAAATTATACCAGGGAAAGGACGCAGGGGATAGACGAGCTCCATAGCAGTTATTTATTCTACAGTACGGGAATGGTGGGTCAGGGGGAAAGCTGTACCTCAGGGACATCCAGAAGAGGAGGAGTGCAAATATCTCCACGGTAAGTGTTCCAATGACCCCAGACCTTACCCCACTTCCTGGGTCGCCCTCGTGCCACATAAACCGTCTTCTCCCTAAACATGCACCAATCCATGTTTTCCAACCAAGCCTCGACCGTGGGTGGCCTCTGGGAACCCCACAGCTGTGCTATGTCTCTCTTAGCCACCATATTTCCCAGGGTTGCCCACTGCGTCTGCACGACCTTATAATCAGTTGGTTCCCAGACATTCAGGAGACAACGTCTAGCCTCAGGTTGTAGAGCAACACCGGTAACCTCTCCCATCCTATTGTGCACCCCAGTCCAGAAGGCAGCAACTACGGGACACTCTCAAATTATATGCAAAAAAGTCCCGAGCAGCCCACAACCACGCTTACAAAGACCATCTTCTGAGTAACCCATTCTAATCAAGCGGGGGCCAGTCACATATACTCTGTGTAGAATTTTAAGTTGTACCAACCGGAGACGGGCCGGAATCGCGGCCTCCTTAGGAGAAGAGATTGCAGACTGCCAATCCTCGTCGTCCAATTCAAGCCCATCTCTGGTCCATACGTCCCGGAGGAGCACTAACAGGTCAGTCCTACCGTTGATTAGTTTTTTATATATTAAGGAGATAGTGCTATCCGGCACATGACCGTCTAGTATTCTATCCTCGAGCGGAGAGGACTCCGGAATATCTGTACTTTCGGGAAAAACCGACCGCAAGGCATGACGAACCTGGGCATATCGAAAATATTCTATCTTACTAAGTTGGAACTTGACTTGCAATTCCTCAAAAGTTTTAAACTTGCCTTTAACCCAGAGGTCAATCACCTTACTGATCCCAATCATATGCCATTTCTCAAATCCTTTCGTTTTCCACAAGCCACCCAGCTTCTCGGAAGCAAAAAGCGTGGTCGCCCGGGTCAGGCGATCTTTCCAACCCATTGCACTGTTTGCGCAGTTCCATATCCGTACTGCAATCTTTGTGGGCCCCGAGAGTCTCCCGCCATCCAGTCTTGAATAAAGCGCTCTATAATAATCGCCCCCAGGCAACAACCATCTATCCATTGCAAAAGCAGGGTTCATCTCGGGGCCATTCATACCATGATTAATGGCCCCCAATTGAGACGCCCAGTAATACCGCTAGATGTCGGGGAGAGCAATACCGCCATCGTACCATGGTAGCGTCAGCTTAGCAAGAGCGATACGCGAACGCCCGTCCCAAATCAACTTCCTCTGGAGACTCTCAATAGCCCGAAAATAGCTCGCAGGGACTACATCAAAGGTGTTATGAAGAGCATATAGAAAACATGGCAATGTGTTAGACCTGGCATCATTAGCATGAGTCTCTCCTCCATTTTTTCTGTTTGCCTCCTCTGTTTACGATGTTTTTGCTGGAATATTGCTTTGGGCACTGTGCCACTGCTGATCAGTGCCACAGTGCAAGTGCTCCCTATGTGAAATTGATATTGATTGGATTCCATGTTTGGCTTATTTGGTTTACTGTTAGTCCCTAGTAGAGTGCACCAGGAGTGCCAGGGCTTGTAAATACAAATGCTGCTAGTGGGCTTGCAGCACGTATTGTGCCACCCACAGAAGCAGCCTGGTAAAAAATGTCTAAAGGTCTGCCATTGCTAGACCTACATGCAGTCTGGTACTGTCACGCGGGCTGCGCAAGTACACCTACTTGCCAGTCCCTAATCCTTCCCTTAACTTCATGTTAGTCACTCCTATGGTATGCCCAAGGGCAGGGTGCATTGTAAGCATAAGTTAGGACAAGCCCTGATGTGGGTGGCCTGTCCTAATAGTGAAATACAGCCATCTTCGTTTTTCACTATTGTAAGGTTACCTGCTCTCCATAAGTTAGAATGGGCTGCCAGGATTATTAAATGGTATAATCCTAGCGGGCTCGGGGAGCATGGTGCAATATCGAGTTTGGTATTCCTGAACTCAGAGTTTAATAACGCATCCGTTTGGGTGGATGGTTTTTAGACTCTGGGTTTGAAAATAACACTTTTAGAAAGTGGCTATTTTCTTGTCTGACTGTCTACTGGTCTCTGCTGGTTTGGTGTGCGTGTGACAGGGGCTGGGTGGCTCCAGAGGTCTGAATGTGTCAGTGTGGGGTGAGTGAGGCATTTGCATTGAGAGTAGGGGAAGAGTAGCTCCTGATAGCCTGCCCTGCCTGACACAATGCTGGCTCCACCTCCTGCCGGGCGACTGATGGCTCTGTGCCTGCCAGAGACAATCCTGGCTCCACCTCCTGCGGGGCGGCTGAGGACACTGCCCTGCACAGTGAATAGGCCAGGTGCCTCGGCCTGGCCACACCCACAACAAACCCAGGATGGGGGAAATTCCCCTGCATGGACAAAGGGATCAAAGCAGAAAAGGGGTATAAGAGAAGGACCCCTGAACCAAAGATTTAGATCAATTCTGACAAGCAAACCTGAACCAAGGAAAAGAAGCCTGCTGATCCAAGGACTTGCCTACCCCTTCTGCCAGTGTGCTGTTTGCTAGGGAGAATCCTGCAGTCACTTCTTTATTATTGCCAAGGAACCAGGAGATAGGAACTGAGTGTGTACTGTGGTAAATAAATAATTAATTACCAGTACTATTTTTCATATAATCAATAAAACAGGTAGCTCAATAAATAAGAGTCAGGATTCGAGGTATCTTGAGTCGACAGGCTTTAATCAGGCATAAGGACAGGAACAGGACAGCCTGCAATAGTACGGGATGGCAGCTGCCAGGGAAGGGACAAGGGAAACTGGGCTTGGACAACTTTCAGTAACAGTTCACAGTATATATATCAAAACAATTGCATTACATTCAATACAGTAGGCGTAGCAGTAGGCGTTTCTTGTAGCAGTCGCGAAAGATAAGGGCAAAATGATGTAACAAGAAGGCGTGTACAGGGCGTATACATAGACATGTGATGTAAACGTAACAGAAGTGTCATAAATGGGGCGGAAACATGGAGGGGGCTACCTGAGCAGCTGGGACCTTTAACCTAGTGGTGCGCGCAAACGGGCAATGACGTGTTACCAGGGAAAACTGGGGGCTATGACTTCTGCGCTAGAAGAGGAGACTAAAGTCTGGAGTGTCAGAGCGACATGTACCTAAGGCATATCTGGTATCTGGTGTTTGGAGTACATATTGATAGAATCCAAAAGTTATCAGGGCAAAGGCTACTAGACACTAAGACTGGTGCGTGCATAATTCTACATGTATTGCGTGTACGAGGAATATTCTATGAATATTAATACAGTATTTCTCTTACATGGAGACATAAAGGCTAGACCATGACGGAAACTATTGATGCGGTGCAGTAGCTTAGGAATGCAGAGAAGGAGGGCTGGACTGATAACTAGAATCATAACATACTCTTGGCAGACTGGCAGGCAGAGCCAGGCCGAGCCGGGCACTGTGAGGCAGAAAGTAAGCGAAGGGTCAGGGATGCAGGTGGGGGCTGTATCGCTCCTCCGAGTGGGTTCAGGAGACAGGAGCTGAATCTGGTGTCCGGGCCCTTTTGAGGCCTAGAAACGGGGACAATTCAATGAATTAACGTGCACACTGTAAAATGTGGCAACGTAGGTTTACATAGGCTTAATATTCGTTGCTTTCACAAGGACTGGAAACTGGCATACTAGAGATGGACACAACTTGTAATTGCGTCTTTAATCGATCAGAGGGGAATACATGCATATCGATCATGCACATATAGCATAATATGGGGAACACGTAGGCACATACAACATGGCAAAATTTACTTTTCCACATTCCCTCCTTGTGCCCTACGTTTCCATCAGGAAACATCAATATTCATGATACCATCTATCATTTCATATAGCATCATTTGCTCGTCTCGATTTGTCTTGGAACGGGATTTAGGACTAGGAATACAAGAGGTAGCGCACATGCCGCAAATCGCAGGGCCACATTGTATACAGAGGCAGCAACTGAATATGATCATTACTGCAATACCCAGGAATGACAATACTTTCCATCCCCAGGCAGATATGATACTCCAGAGCCAACCGGACCATGTCCAGGTGCCTGGATTCTGGTGCAACTGATGGGCAATTTTATGAAGTCTGGTTATAGCTGAATAAACAGACGGCGCGTTATTAGGAATAATCAGATGGGGCTAGAAAAACTGGTGGCAGTAGGAAGGCAATGTAACATGTTCCACCCCAATCGAGAGGCAGACGAACATATGCGGTCTGACCACAAACAAAATAAGAATGACGTGAGGCTTTGAAAATAGATTTCCCACTGTCACTATACTCGACAGTAGTAGTACAATCACTATGTCCCACATGTGCGGAACCATTCTTTCTGACACATAATTCGCCTTTGACTGGTAGTACTGAAATAGCAGGCAAATCTGGAGTAGTATCTGACTGAACATTCAGGACCATGAAATTCGAAGAATAATTACCTAAATCATATACTTCATTTTCTAGATCTAACCCTGTTCTATGGGAGAGACCTTGCTTGTCTGGAAAACATGTTCTATTCAGAAGGGACATATCAGTTGAGGATGACGTTAAAGCTTTGCCAAGGAAATCTCCAAGGGCTGGAAGAGTGCCAGCCTCCTGTTGAAGTCACAGGGCTAAAGGACGTCGCTATTTGCTGAAAGTGTTTGTCGCTGGAACCTGAAAGTCCAGCACCTCTGAAGAATCCAGCAATCCCGACACCGACGGACGCCGCCGAATCCAGCTCGACATCGTGAGTGCAGCTCCCGTGTCCCGCACCTTCGACGCCAGCCGGCCGCCGGGCCCGATCGACGCTGGTAGCAAAGCCACTACCGACGCCTCGACACCGAGCCCTCTCGACGCCGTGAGCGCTGCTCACTCTTGCAACATCAACATCGACATCGACGACGACGCCGTATCCTGCTTCGCCTCGTGAGCGCTGCTCCTGCCTGTCATCTGTCGATGCTGCTGCAGATCGCCCCGACTCCGAGGCCCCATCGACGCCGAAGAGTCGACGCCGGGACATCTCGACGCCGTAGATCATCGTTTCTTCATTTTCCAAGGTACTGTGTTGTGGGGGTCTGTTTCGACTCCGGGCTCGACATAGCGCTCCTCGCGGTCGACGCCGAACCTTTGGATTAACTTTGCCTCGACGTCGTGTGACTCCTGTGGGGGTTACATTGTTGCCAAGAACCGTGATTTAAAGAAGGAGAGTTGCTTTTGTTACTAAAGACTTTGTGCTAAGAAGAAACTACACTTGAACTATTATTTTTCCTTCCAAGAGTATTTATTAAGATTGTGGTATATTTTTGTCGTTATTTGGTCTTGTGCTAAGCCTCATATAAACATCCTTATTTTTATAATACTACTGTGTTGTGTCCATTTGTAGTGTATTCACTTTATTACTGTATGTGGTCATAAATGCTTAACGCACTGCCTCTGAGATAAGCCTTTCTGCTTTTCCAAGCTACCAAGGGGGTGAGCAGGGGTTATCTGAGTGTGTGATCCCCTTGCCCTGACTAGAGGAGGTGGGTCCCTATTTGTCAGAAGTGTATACCTCTGCCAACTAGAGACCAGCCGATTCTTACATTGGTGGGTCAGCGGTGAGGATTTGAACTTTGCATGTATGACCCATGTGCAGTGATTAGTGTGCGCTACATAGTGAAAGCAGACCATAGCGCAGCCACAATCTATTTTGGTTGGATATCCTATTTTTGTTCTCCGCTCTCCTGGAGCTTATTTTTTTAACACTGCCAGTTTTGACCATGAGTGATGCCGGAGTCACTACCCCTGTTGATGTAGAAGAGTTTGATAGGAAGAAGATAAAGAAATACAACAGAAAGCAGCTGGAGCACTTTTGTGAGCAGTTGAAAGTTCCTACAACAGGCCTCAAAAATAAGGGAGAATTCCTCACAGCATTGGAGGCCTGGTTAGAGGCCAGAAATCCCTCTGTTCCGGTGGTGGTACCGCCAGGGGAAGGGGAAGAGGAGGTGCCAGTGAATGGGCCCGAGTCCTCTCCCGGCAGCAGTGTTTCCTCTAAAGGTCTTTTTCCTGAAGAAATAGAAGACAGGGCGAAGGAGCGAGCATACCAGATAGAAATGGCAACACTTAAGATAGAAGGGCAGTTGGAGTTAGAAAATGCAAGAAGCAGGAGAGAAGCTGATATGGAGATCAAAAGGTTGGAGTTTGAAAGAGAAAAGTTAGGTTTTGAACGTGAGAAAATGGTGAGGGAGATGGAGCTGAAAACAAAGAGTTTAGAGCTGACTCCCTCTGGTGGCAGCATCCCATCTGTGCCTGTAGAAAGTAGGTTTTATTTTCCCAAAGATGTAATCAAAGACTTTCAGAAGAATGAAGATATTGGCCAATGGTTTAAAGCATATGAGTTAGCATTGTTGGCCCACCGGGTCCCTGAGAAAGATTGGGGAGAGGGGTTGTGGGGTCGCTTTGTGAATGAGGGGAGAGATACCCTGTTGGACATGCCTGTTAAGGATAGGATGTCTTATACTCCTATGAAAGATGCTTTAATGTTAAGGTATGGCCTAACCCCAGAAAAGTACATACAAGCCTTTAGAGAATGTAAGAAATTGCCTGGTACTACGTGGGTTGAAAATGTGTCATTTGTTTGCAGAGCCATGGATGGTTGGGTAAAAGGTAGCAAAGTGGAAAGTTATGATGCTCTTTATGATTTGTTTGCTTGGGAGCACTTGTCTAATAACTGTTTTCCAGAGCTACGCCAGCACCTTATTGATAGCAAGATATCTAGCCCTAGAAAACTTGCTGAGGAGGCGGACCGCTGGGTCAGTACCAGGGTCCACAAGAGTCCAGTGGGAGACTCAGCCAAAGGTGGGCAGGGTCCCCAGCAGAAGAGTGGGGGGGACAAGGGTAAACAGAGGGAGTTTCAGAAAGGGCCCCAAAGTAATCCCCAAGGGAACCAAGGGAAGGGTTCCCAGCCTCCCCCAGTGAAGAAGCCAGAGGCCCCGACAGGTAAACCTGTTCATAGGGGCCCAATGACCTGCTACGCTTGTAAGCAGGTGGGACACCGTTTTTATGATCCCCAGTGTCCCATGAAGAACTCTAATGCACCACCACGTGCTCCCCCTGTCAGTTGGCGAGTGTAGCCATGGGAGGGGAGGAGATGGTTGCCCCTGGTGGGAGGGGCCCCGCAGAGATGTCCCTGGTCTCTTTAGGAGACATGGAAATGGTCCCTCCACCCCCTCTGCCTAGTAACACTAATAAATATAGGCAGTGGGTGACCATTAATGGCCATAGTGTGGAAGATCTCAGAGACACCGGAGCAAGTGTGACAGCTGTCAAGTGTCACTTGGTGTCCAGAGAGCAGGTGGTCCCTCATGCATTCTACCCCGTTATAGCTGCTGACAACTCCCAGAGAGAATGTGAGGTAGCTCAGGTTCCCTTTGAATGGGGGGGGTCTCAGGTACTCTTCAGGTTGCTGTGAGGCCCGCCATGCCTGTTGACTGTCTCCTGGGCAATGATTTGGAGGACTCCCCTTGGGCTAAGGTGGAGCGAGAGACACATTTGAAAATGTTGGGTGTGCCAGAGTGGGTGTGTGCGACCACTCGGTCGATGACAGCAAGTAAGGGTGTTGATGGGGTTCTGGAGCCTGAAAGTATGGCCCAGGACCAAGCTGTGACGAGAAGAGGCAGGGGGCGCGGGAAACCGTCCCCCATAGTTCCCGTGGTCCAGGAGGAGGCAGACCTTGAGGGGGATGCCCTGGAACCCACAGGGGAACAACTTGCTGAACTGGGAGACCTGCCCGAGCTGACCCACTGGCAGCAGGATGGTGTTCCCTCCAGGGAAGAATTTTGTGCAGAAGAGAAAGTGTGCCCTTCTCTTGTGGGTATGAGGCAGCAGGCCTTAGCCCAGACAACAGGTGATCAGTCAGGGTCACATTTGGTTTACTGGGAGAACGATCTCTTGTATAGCGAGCCGAAGGCTGCTGAGCATGGGTTAGCCCGTGTGCTGGTGGTACCCCAACGCTTCAGACCCTTCCTACTGGGTTTGGCTCATGACGTTCCGTTAGATGGACATCTGGGGCAGGACAAGACCTATGACAGGCTTGCCACCCATTTTTATTGGCCTCAGATGAGAAGGTATACAGATATCCATTGCAAAACCTGTCAAACTTGCCAGGAAGTGGGAAAAGCGGGTGGAAGCAGAAGGCTCCCCTCTAACCTTTTCCCGTCGTCAGTACCCCCTTTGACCGGGGGGGGGGGGGGGATTGACATTGTTGGGCCCCTGGACCCCAAGACAGCCATGGGCAACAGGTTCATCCTGGTCTTGGTGGACCATGCCACACGGTACCCGGAAGCCATCCCTCTCAGAACAGTGACGGCCCCCGTGGTGGGACGGGCAATGATGGGTGTTTTCTCCCGCATGGGGTTCCCCAGAGAGGTGGTGTCAGACCGCGGCACCACCTTCATTTCCAATTATATGAAGTCTCTGTGGAAGGAGTGTGGGGTACCCTACAAGTTCACCACTCCTTACCACCCTCAAGGTAATGGGTTGGTTGAGAGATTCAACCGAACCCTCAAAGGCATGATTATGGGTCTTGAAGAACCAATGAGGCGTAAATGGGACGTCCTCTTGCCATGCCTGCTGTTTGCTTACCCTGAGGTGCCACAGAAGTCTCTAGGGTTCAGCCCCTTTGAGCTTTTGTATGGACACCCGGTAAGAGGACCTTTGAGTCTGGTTCAAGAAGGCTGGGAGCAATCTCCCAGGAAACCTCCCCAGGATGTATACAGTTACATGCTGGCCTTTAGGAACCAGACTCGGCGCTTCAGAGATCTTGCTCAGGCAAATCTGGAGGCCAGCCAGGAAGAGATGAAGCGGTGGTACGACCGGAATGCCACTCTGGTGGAGCTTCAGCCTGGTCAGAAAGTTTGAGTCATGTCCCCTGTGGAACCTTGTGCGCTCAAGGACAGGTGGACTGGACCGTTTGAGGTTGTGGAGAAAAAGAGCGATGTCACCTACATGGTGGACTTGAAGTCTCCCAGGAACCCCTTGCGGGTCCTGCATGTCAACCGTTTAAAGCCCCACTTAGAAAGGTCCGAAGTGGGCATGCTGCTAGCTACAGATGCTGGAATGGAGGAGGAGAGTGAGCCTCTTCCTGACCTCCTGTATGCAAAAGAGCAAGATGGGTCAGTAGATGGTGTTGTCCTCTCTGACACACTGACCCTTGAGCAGCAGCAAGATTGTCGCCAACTGTTGGGACAATTCCCTGATCTGTTCTCCTTGATTCCTGGTGTCACTCAGTGATGTGTCCATGATGTGGACACCGGGGACAGCACTCCTGTGAAGCACAAGGCCTACAGAGTTACTGACAAGGTCAGAGCATACATCAAGGAGGAGGTCTCCAAAATGTTTGCCTTAGGGGTGGTTGAGTCCTCTAGCAGTCCTTGGGCCAGCCCAGTGGTCTTGGTCCCAAAGGCTGCAGCGCCTGGTGCTTCACCAGAACTTCGGTTCTGTGTGGATTACCGAGGACTCAATTCAGTCACCAAGACTGACGCGCAGCCCATCCCCAGAGCTGATGAGCTCATAGATCGGTTAGGGGCTGCCCGGTACCTTAGTACATTTGATCTAACGTCTGGGTACTGGCAGATCGCCTTGACTGATGGGGCCAAAGAGAGGTCAGCATTCTCCACACCAGATGGGCACTACCAGTTCCGGGTTATGCCCTTTGGAATGAAGAATGCCCCTGCCACCTTCCAGAGGTTGGTCAACCAGGTATTGGCTGGACTGGAGGACTTCAGTGCCGCCTACCTGGACGACAAAGCAGTGTTCAGCGCCAGCTGGGAGGAACACTTGCGCCACCTCCAGGAAGTGTTGTTGGCCCTGCGCAGAGCAGGCCTCACAATCAAAGCCGGTAAGTGCCAGATTGGGCAGGGTTTAGTGGTGTACTTGGGGCACCAAGTAGGGAGCGGCAAGGTAGCCCCCCTGCAACCCAAGAGTGATACCATCCTGGCTTGGGCACCTCCCAAAACCCAGACTCAGGTGAGAGCCTTCTTGGGTCTCACGGGTTACTACAGGAGGTTTAAAAAGGATTATGGCAACATTGTGCACCCCTTGACTTCGCTGACTTCCAGGAAGCAGGCACGACTTGTGATCTGGACTGACGCCTGTCAGACGGCCTTTGACACCCTGAAAACTGCAATGTGCACAGCACCCATACTCCAGGCACCCGACTTTTCTAAAGAATTTGTTGTCCAGACGGACGCTTCAGAGCATGGAGTGGGTCCCTAGTAGAGTGCACCAGGAGTGCCAGGGCTTGTAAATACAAATGCTGCTAGTGGGCTTGCAGCACGTATTGTGCCACCCACAGAAGCAGCCTGGTAAAAAATGTCTAAAGGTCTGCCATTGCTAGACCTACGTGCAGTCTGGTACTGTCACGCGGGCTGCGCAAGTACACCTACTTGCCAGTCCCTAAACCTTCCCTTAACTTCATGTTAGTCACCCCTATGGTAGGCCCAAGGGCAGGGTGCATTGTAAGCATAAGGTAGGACAAGCCCTGATGTGGGTGGCCTGTCCTAATAGTGAATTACAGCCATCTTCGTTTTTCACTATTGTAAGGTTTCTTGTCTCCATAAGTTAGAATGGGCTGCCAGGTTTATTAAATGGTATAATCCTAGCGGGCTCGGGGAGCATGGTGCAATATCGAGTTTGGTATCCCTGAACTCAGAGTTTAATAACGCATCCGTTTGGGTGGATGGTTTTTAGACTCTGGGTTTGAAAATAGCACTTTTAGAAAGTGGCTATTTTCTTGTCTGACTGTCTACTGGTCTCTGCTGGTTTGGTGTGCGTGTGACAGGGGCTGGGTGGCTCTAGAGGTCTGAATATGTCAGTGTGGGGTGAGTGAGGCATTTGCATTGAGAGTAGGAGAAGAGTAGCTCCTGATAGCCTGCCCTGCCTGACACAATGCAGGCTCCACCTCCTGCCGGGCGACTGATGGCTCTGTGCCTACCAGAGACAATCCTGGCTCCACCTCCTGCGGGGCGGCTGAGGACCCTGCCCTGCACAGTGAATAGGCCAGGTGCCTCGGCCTGGCAACAACCACAACAAACCCAGGATGGGGGGAATTCCCCTGCATGGACAAAGGGATCAAAGCAGAAAAGGGGTATAAGAGAAGGACCCCTGAACCAAAGATTTAGATCAATTCTGACAAGGAAACCTGAACCAAGGACAAGAAGCCTGCTGATCCAAGGACTTGCCTACCCCTTCTGCCAGTGTGCTGTTAGCTGGGGGGAATCCTGCAGTCACTTCTTTATTTTTGCCAAGGAACCAGGAGAGAGGAACTGAGTGTGTGCTCTCAAGCTTTGCCAAGGAAATCTCCAAGGGCTGGAAGAGTGCCAGCCTCCTGTTGAAGTCACAGGGCTAAAGGACTTCGCTATTTGCTGAAAGGGCTTGTCGCTGGAACCTGAAAGTCCAGCACCTCTGAAGAATCCAGCAATCCCGATGCCGACGGACGCCACCGAATCCAGCTCGACATCGTGAGTGCAGCTCCCGTGTCCCGCACCTTTGACGCCGGCCGCCGGGCCCGATCGACGCTAGTAGCGAAGCCGCTACCGACGCCTCGACACCGAGCCCTCTCGACGGCGTGAGCGCTGATCACTCTTGCAACATCAACATCGACATCGACGACGACGCCGTATCCTGCTTCGCCTCGTGAGCGCTGCTCCTGCCTGTCATCTGTCGACGCCGCTGCAGATCGCCCCGACTCCGAGGCCCCATCGACGCCGAAGACTCGACGCCGGGACATCTCGACGCCGTACATCATCGTTTCTTCATTTTCCAAGGTACTGTGTTGTGGGGGTCTGTTTCAACTCCAGGCTCGACGTAGCACTCCTCGCATTCGACGCCGAACGTTTGGATTAACTTTGCCTCAACAACGTGTGACTTCTGTGGGGGTTACATTGTTGCCAGGAACCGTGATTTAAAGGAGAAGCGTTGCTTTTGTTACTAAAGACTTTGTGCTAAGAAGAAACTACACTTGAACTATTATTTTTCCTTCCAAGAGTATTTATTAAGATTGTGGTATATTTTTGTCGTTATTTGGTCTTGTGCTAAGCCTTATATAAACATGCTTATTTTTATAATACTACTGTGTCGTGTCCATTTGTAGTGTATTCACTTTATTACTGTATGTGGTCATAAATGCTTAACGCACTGCCTCTGAGATAAGCCTGTCTGCTTTGCCAAGCTACCAAGGGGGTGAGCAGGGGTTATCTGAGTATGTGATCCCCTTGCCCTGACTAGAGGAGGTGGGTCCCTATTTGTCAGAAGTGTATACCTCTGCCAATTAGAGACAAGCCGATTCTAACACAAGAACATCATCTTAAAAAGCGCCGCACGGCCGAGTGGTGAAAGCGGTAGCTTGCGCCAGCATAGCACATCAAGCCTCAACCGGTTCAGTGGCGGGAGCAAATTCTGTTCATGTCGGACAGTCGGGTTCAACGACACGTACACCCCAAGATACTTAAAACCCGCATGTGCAACCTGAATGGGACAATCGCGCGGCAAAAGACTTCACCCGAAAGGACATATAAATAGGATTTAGTCCAGTTAATAACTAAGCCGGAATTTTTACCAAAAGATGTAAGAACATCAAATAAAACTATTAACGACTTCTGGGGTGACGTCACGTACAACAGTATATCGTCCGCATAGAGCGAAATACGGTCCTCAAAGTCTGGGGCCCATTGAATACCCTTCATCGACGGTTCCCATCGAATTCATGCACCTAGGGGCTCAAGAGCAAGGACAAATAAGAGTGGAGACAATGGACAACCCTGTCTTGTACCTCTTTCAAGCACGAAAGGCTTAGAGACCCGACCATTTACCTCAACCTGAGCCAATGGATCTTCATAAAGGAGCTTGACCCAGCTAATAAAGCCAGGACCAAATCCGAACTTGGCCAGTACGGCCCACAAATATGGCCACTCAACAGTATCAAAGGCCATCGTGGCGTCTAAGGAGGCCAAGATGGCCGGCTCACACAACGACGAAGTCCTCGCGAGAACGCCATGCAACCGTCGCAGATTCAAAGCCGTATTCCGATGAGGGATGAAGCCGGATTGGTCCGGATAAACCAAGTCACCAATCACCTTTATTATACGATTAGCTAACAATTTAGCAAGAATATTGGGCTCTGCATTAAGGAGTGATATCTGCCTATAAGAGGCACAGCGGTCCCTTGGCTTCCCTTCCTTATGAATCACCCCTATGGTCGCAAGACGCTGATCACGGTGAAGGGAGCCCATATCTCGCGATTCCAAGAACATGTCACAAAGATACGGCGCTACGTTATCGGGGCGCAGTTTATAAAGTTCAATGGGGAGACCATTAGGGCCCATCGCTTTTCCCGAACGAATGGAGCGAATGGCGAGAGCTACTTCGTCCACGGTTATTACAGCATCCAGCAACTCTTTATCGGAGTCAGACAAGCTGGGCAGTGCTATATCTCGCAACAATAAATGGGAGTCTTCCTCCGGTCTATCCGACACGGGGGAGTACACTTCCTGGAGATGCTCCGCAAAACTCTGGACAATCATCTCAGGATCAGTCACACGCATGCCATTCACTCTCTCAATCACGGGAACCACTCGACTAGCCCTCTCTTTTTTGTCTAACCATGCTATTAGCTTGCCAGCTTTGTCCCCGACATCATACAGTCGACCCTGTTGCTCCCTGCCCATGACTTTCGCGGCATCTGTGACCATCGCCCTGTAGTCAAGTTGTTTAAGACGCAAGATATGCATCTTCTCACGGGTGACGCCCTGTTACAGATTACGCTCCAATTCTGCGATCTCTATCTCTAGTCTCACCACCTCCTCATTCCTATTCTTCTTCGCACCAGCTATCAATGACAACGCCTTACCTCGGATGACCGTTTTAAAGGCCTCCCAGAGCGATACCGCAGAAGACACCGATCCCTGATTTTCAACAAAATAGTGGTTGAGGGATTTATTCAACGCCACACGGGTCTTAGGAGTACGGAGATACCACGGATTAATTGGGGCTACCCGCCCCTCTGCACTCCATCCGAAGCCACAATGGGGAGTGGTCGGATATTCCCAGAGCTAGATGTCGAACCTCAGTAACAGAGGGGGCATACGCAGCTGGCATCAGAATGTAATCAATCCTGGAAAGGCTACCGTGTGCACCCGAGTGGAAAATGTATTGGTTCTGGGCCCCCAGAACCCCAGTGTGTCTATTAAGCCATTAAGCCAATTCCGTGACCCTGCAAGGTCCCTGGGTGGGTGTCGATCTTCCCTACCAGAAACAACTGAATTAAAATCTCCGCCCACGATCAGAATCCCTTCAGGAAGCCCCAATATTACCCGTCCCAGGTCCGCAAAGGGAGTCGACTGCAGACCCGGGGGGACATAAACTGAGAGTAAAGATATAGTTCTACCCTCCAATCGTCCAGTGATAGCTACATAGCGCCCCCTATCGTCTAAAAGTGTGGCATCGATTGCTAAGGGAAGAGAATTCCTAATTAGAATACCCACCCCCCTGGATCCATAGGAGAACCCCGCATGAGCGACCAGGCGATATCCTCTCCGATTCATGGCATGACAAGTGTTACCAATCAAATGTGTTTCCTGTAACAACACCACATCAGGAGAAAGTCGCTTCAACAGTTGCAACACAACCCCTCGTTTTATCCTGTCCCCCAACCTATTCACAATCCAACTCATTAGTCTCAATCCCCTACCTCCCACCCCGAAAGTGAAAGCGGATCCAGCCCCCCTCGGAACTCAGCATCCAAATCAATTGACAGAACGATATGTTGCCTTGCACTAAACCAAAACACACCCATGTAAACACTGTCATTTTCAATGCCAACAGCTCAAATGCGAGACCTATTGCATTAAAAATGCAACCGATCTTGCATTTGTTGAAGTTGGAGATTTTGGCATTATAAATGGCAATGTCTTTTTTTACCTAGCCATGTTACAGGGTGCAGTACCTTATGTTGCCAAAGTAGGTCCCATGGGCCCTATGTTTGCCACATATAGTACTGCACCCTGTAAAGTTGGAGTTATCCAGTATTGGGGTATCTTTCATAGATTCACATGCTTAGAATCATCCCCGTCGATGAGGTGGGAGTCTTGCGGTATAATAAAACATATACATATTAGTCATAAAAAACATTATACAATAGGCTACTATGGATAGCGAAGTCACTACATTAGCCTATCTGAAGCCCTTTTGCAAAAAGAACCAAACTTGGAACCCAGCCAATCAGGCTGCAGCACCCTCTTAGAACCCTCCACAGAGAGACAGACCCTCAGATTTTCTACCGCACGTCGCGTGACATGGAGTCTCCCTGAGCTGTGCTCAGTTTTCTTTGCCTTTGGCTAACCTTTGTGAGTAGATATGTCTGACTCTTCAAAGAAAAGCTTGTTTTTTCCTTGTTCTTCGTGTGGGAAGAAGAGATTACATTTTGAGGATCCCCACCAGGAATGTATTTATTGTCTTTATCCAGAACACAAGGTTAAAGACTGCAGGATTTGTAGAACCTTCCCTGCCAAGACTCTGAATAACAGAGAAGGAAGACTGTTGGATTGGCTGGAAAAATTGAAGGCTACATCTGATGTCGTTTCAGGAGATGATGACAGTGTAAGTCCTCAGGCGTCCACCCCTCTGGCCAAGAAGATTGATAGATCTAATGATCCCCCTGAGCGACAGAGTAAGACCTTAAAGAAGCCTCACTCTGAGACTGGTCACTCTTCCTCTAGAAAAGAGAAGCTTTCATTCTCTTCAGAAGTGAAATCTGGTGAAAAATTGAAGATTTCACTGAAAACTGCCTCAAAACAGCAGAAAACTCTTTCTGAGTCTGTCAGGATCCCGTTGACGTGGAAAAAAGCTCCGTCGACCATCAAATCTCCTCAGATGGTGAGTGATTCCTTGATGTCGACAAAGAAAATCCCGTCGTCTATGATTGCTTCGTCGACGATTATTTCATAGCCGTCGACGATGATACAGCTCTCGTTGACGGTTCCAAGTTGACGACGATACAGCTCCCATCGACGACAATACAGCTCCCGTCAACCAGTCCTTCGTCGACGATGATACTATTTCCGTCGACGAGTCCACCGTCGAAGACAGCAGCGGCTTCAAAGTCGACTACATCATCGTCGACGATGGTTTTTCTGTTGACGGTAACTTCTGTTAAGGCTATCTCTACTGATACTGGCTCACCGTCTATGTACATTTCGTCAACGCTGAAACGTAAAGGACCTATATCTCTAGAGATTACGCAAGTTTTGACTTCAAAATTATCGTCATTCCCATCTTCAAGAAACTATTACCTGGACGTTTCTCATATTTCACCATTACCTCCTAGTCACTATCTGGAGGAGTCAGATGATGATGGACTTCTACGCAAGCTTAAGATGGAACCATTTTGCATGATTCTCATTGCTCTGCGGTGGCCGCGTCAGCATTAGTTTACGAAGCTTCTCCTACTGTCCAAACGCAGACCATACCGCCTTCCTGCAGTTCCAACCTTGTTATCAATGAGCAAGGGCCAGATTGTTCATCCTCATGCAGTCTAACTGCATCTTCATGCATGGTTTCGGGATTCAAAGAATTCAAGGAGATAGATCTACCTCAGGATTGTAGAGATATTCTTGCTAGGGCAAGAACTCCTTCTACATTAAAGACATATGCTTTGAAATGGAAACAATTCTGCTCTCGTTGCAGTAACAAGAATATTCATCCTTTAAGATGTTCTCCAGATATAGTTCTGCCTTATCTTCTATCATTATCTAAGTCTGGTCTTATGTTTACATCGGTAAAGCTGCATCTAGCGGCCATTTCTACCTACAGACGTTCTGCAGGAGCTGCATCCCTTTGCTCTAATCGCTTGGTCAAACAATTTCTAAAGAGGCTTTTCAGAACCTTTCCACCCCGTCAGAGCTCCTCCTCCAGAATGGAGGCTTAATCTGGTGTTGCAGCAGCTCATGAAACATCCATTTGAGCCTGTTCATAAAGCTGACCTTAAGTACCTCTCCTGGAAGACAGCACTTTTAGTGGCGCTCACTTCTGCTCCGAGAGTGAGTGAAATCCAGGCTTTCACTATCAAGCAACCTTATTTGAAATTCACCAATGATTATGTCCTCCTCAGAACTAATCCAACGTTTATTCCGAAGGTTCCCTCTACATTCTATCTGAATGAGCCTGTTACACTGCGTTCTTTCTTTCCAAACCTGTCGTCATCTGCTGAGAAATCCTTGCATACCTTGGATGTTAAAAGGTCTCTAAAATTCTATATTTCACGTACTGTGTCCAGCAGAAAATCTGATCAATTATTTGTTTCCTATGGTGGTCAAAAGCCAGGAACAGCTGTGACAAAATCCTCTATCGCAAGGTGGATTGCATCTACTATCCAATTCTGTAATTCTAAAGCTGGACATCCTTTATATATGAAACCCAAGGCTCATTCTACAAGGGCAGTGTCCCCATCTAGTGCTCTGTTTGCTGGAGTACCTTTGGAGAAGATTTGCCTCGCAGCAACATGGAAGAATGTGCAAAACTTTACACAGCATTACTGTCTTTTTTCTTTCTAATATATCTTTATTAGTTTGAGAGAAGACATATAAACAATTATAATACCATAATAAGCAATACAACCAAAAAGAGAGTTACACAATAAATAAATAGATAAATAAGCATTCATCAGTATAGATATAATCAATGCCATATATATCACAGACATATCAATTAATATGGTGGAAAAAGCAATAAAGAAGCAATACGAGAGAATCAGTTGTATCACTTGTATAAATCAATCAGCAAGATAAAGAGAGAAAGGAAGAAAAAAAGAGAAAAGAAAGTATCTAGGAAGAGAAAGAGAAGTAAAAATAAAGCAAACAAGAGAGAGAGGGAGATCGAGACCCCCTGCTACAATAGGGAGGGTAAGGTAAGGAGAAGACACAAAGGGATATTGGGCCACCAGGCCTTGTAAGGCTAAGTTCATATATCTATAAAGAGATCTCCAGACCCCACTTGAAACAAAGGGTGTATAGTGTTTCTCCTCCACAGATGTATGAGCCCCTCGGAGAAAATGTTGTTAATATAATCTTGACCGCAATTGACAGCAACAGGTCTAGCAATTGCATATCAAGAGGATCCAAAGGCAATGGCGATGTTGTAGCCCATGGGCCCAACAAAATTAGAGGTAACAAGAGCTCAAATTGAATATTGAAAATGATTAGGAGATATTTGTGAACCAGCTCCCAAAAGGATTGGAGTAAAGAGCATTAGAAGAACATATGTTGACATGTACCAGCAGCTAAATTAGAACTCCAACAGAGATCATTGTCCTTGAGTTTGAGAATATACAAACAAGCTGGGGTCCAATGTAAAAGATTGAGAAACAAACATTTAGACTGAATAAGAGAAGGAGCAATTTTATTTTGTAGGGAAAATTTCCCAATAAGTTGCCAGATTTCTGGTGAAATATGTTTAAAAAGGTCATGTTCAAAATGATGTAGCCATTTCTGTTGTGTAACCGTAGTCTGCAGAGGCGGTGTGGTGGATAAAAATTTATATATTTTAGAGGCAACATGACCTGCTTTATACCACATAGACAGAAGGAAAACAGTATGTGAATCCGGGTAAAAGTGGACCTTAGCTAGGGCAACCTTTATTTTAAAAAATGTATAGAAATCCAAATTACTGAGAGTATACTGCCAAGCTAGGGAAGAGAAAGGCAAGGGATCATGATTTGAAACATGGAGGTGCTTAACCAATGTGATACCTTTGCTAGCCCAGTATGCCAATGTTGCTGAGTCAATATCAAGTTTAATTTTAGAATTCTGCCATGAAGAAGACCACCTTTTTTATCTATAGCCTTCAAGGCAGCAATGGTATCTAAGATAATAGGTCGAGAAAAAGGTACAGTCAATGTGGACGCAGTTAAAAAATAAGAGGTAGGTAGAGGAGAAGACAATTCGACCTCAATAGACAACCACGGCGGAATATGTCGAGAGTCTGTAGAGAACCAAAAAGCACCTTGAGAGGCTAAGAATGCCACTATTACTGAATACACAGCATTACTGTCTTGATCTGGCGACAGAGGCTGAATCAGCAGTGGGTCAAGCAGTGTTACAAAACCTTTTTAAATAAGGTAAGCCTCTGTAAGGCGGTGATTATATCATTATATGCTGACGTATAAATATATGGTGTACATTGCTGTCTGGTTTTCAAAATGTGTTCTTAAATCTACCAATATAAATATATATAGAAACATATGCATATAATGCTTCCCCTTTTTAGGGTTTGTGAGAAGTTGGCCTGATGTGCAGTGCTCACTGTTCTAGTGATCACTATATATCAGTCCAAACAACCCTTATTGATGATTGGTTGTAAGTCAACCTTATAGACCAGCTATCCTAGTAGCATGGATACGAGCAGTCTAAGGCTAAGACTCTAGAGGGCGTGTTAAGCCAGCTGTTTTACCATCACATTACCCCTTGAACACCCAGTGAAAGGACACCACACAAGTTGTTATGAAAATAAACAGTGTATTTATTTATAACAAGACTACCCTGGCTCTTTATGAGACAGGGAGCTAAGCACACAACAAAACTCTTATAAAAATACTTAAGTTAGCACAGTATACACAAATGCCCGAGGGGCACGAAAAACCATATACTCTGAAAGTGGAATGCGAAATTACTAGCAGGTAAGTACAGTACTAATAGGCTTTGGAATCGCTAGGACTTGACTATAGAATCGTTAGATTACTTCTAGGAGGCCCAGGGGACTCGGGTGCAGAGTGTGCACTCTCACGCGGGATGCGGGACAAAGTCTATGATAGCTAGTAAAGTTAAAGTTAGTGTTCACGGGCGAACCCGACCTGGTAGGGAGAAAATGACAGTGGATCCTGACCCTTGGATAGTGAGGCTATGCTGGGGCACCGAAATGCCGAAGTTACCTAGCCCAGGGGCTGCAGCTGCATAGGTCTCAAAAGACGTCGGGAATCCTCGTAGGCGAACCAGGAGCCTGGAAGAAAGATGCTGGCAGGCGACCAGTGAAGAGAGTTCGAGTTGATCCAAGCCTGGATCTTGAAGATGGATGACACCTGAAAGCAGAGGGGACCAAGTTCGTGACTACTAGCCAGTAGTCAGGTGGCACCAGGAGGGCACCGGATGGTAGTCACCTCGGCTAGGTGAGTGGGCGACGCTGGGCTCTGCAGTTCTCACGGACCAGGAGGCGTTGTCGGCGACCAGGATGGAGGGGCGAGCTGTCCCACGATGGATGAAGCTGTCGGCGTCGAAGAACCCAGGATTGGGCAACAAAGCCTTGGCTAATTCAAGCCCACGCGGTGGACTCAAAATGGCGTCTTGAGTGGACCAGGAGGGTCCGGGGTGCTCCTCTTCTGGAAGGGAGCAAGAGCCAGTCTGGAGCAACCAGACCAGCAGCAGTGATGTCGTCGGGCGTCGTTCAGAAGGCCACAAGCCAGCGGGCTAGTAGCCAAACAACGCGGTGAGCAGCAAAAAGCAGAAGGGCCCCACGCCGATCGTGGAGATGCTGGGGGGCTGCTCTTCGGTGCTGGAGCTGCTCAGGGTTGGGGCTTCTCGGACCCCAAAGCACTCGCCAGGAGATTACTCGGCGGGCTTGCTGTGAAGAAGTCGTGCAGTCTTGGCAATAGTCGGTCCCTTGAGGTCTCGTCGCACTCACGGTTCTCAGCTTGGCTGCAGAGGTGAGTAGAGGTCGGAGGTGCCAGGGAAGCCGGGTCTTGTCGAGCTGGGCAGTCGGATTCCGGAGGAAGGACTTGCAGCAGACCGCAGTGTTCTTAAGGTGGTGCCTGCGGATGCAGGGTGACTACTCCTTAGCCACAAGGGAGAATCTTGAAGAAGAAATCTTGATGTCCTTTCGTAGAAAGTCGTGTCTTGATTCCAATGATGATCTAATTTGGGAGGGGGCCTGCTCCTACCTTTATCTGGGAAAAGGGGGCTGGCACGCGACTAAGTCCTGCCCTATGGGTGGGACCAGGAGGGGGGTGGTTACACCCCTCTCCTTTGGCGGGCTTTCCCCAGGCCAGGGGCTGGAGTGCCCCTGGAACTGGTTTCAGCCGGCCTATGCACAGTGAGCACCGGGGTGCCACTTGCAGTCACCTTCCTCTGTAGCCCTGCCTACCTGGAATACACAAAACCCTGTCTGGGACGGTGCTGGCACCGCCCCTGGCAGGAAACCCTTTGTCCTTGCCTCCTGCTCTGGGAGGACTCCCAGCAGCAGGAGGGCAGACTTGTGTCTCGGTGGCAGCATCCATTTTGTGGAGCTGAGGCTATGTCTGACTTTAACCGGGGTTACAGGTTACATACATGTCGTGTCCCTCTAGAAGGGTGGAATGCTAACCCCGTCGCCAGAATTGGCGAGGGGTTAGTATTCCAATTCGTATGACACCTTACTCGACATGTTTTGATAAAGCGATACCAGAGTTGGCATATAACCGCGAGGATTATAATGCACTTAAGAGTATATGGTATGCGATATCATGGAAACGGCTAAGAGATGGATCCCGAAAGCCGCAGACAGGCTCAGCTCATGCCAGAGCACCATCTCACACGATTCTAAGCACTCTGCCTTCAGGATTGTTAAGGCCTGCCATAGGAGTGACTGATAGGAGATCTGTGTGTCCATTTTTAGGGTTAGATATAGGTATACTATATCTAAAGCAAAGGGTGATTACACCACCTTGCCCCAGCTGTCGTGCAGCCAGTTGTGTCAGTTTAGTTAGTCAGCCCAGGGGTGGCACAATACATGCTTCAGCCCCTGGGAGACTTCTGGGTGCACCTCAGCCCTGGGTACAGGGACTTAGAGAGGGCCCAGTGCCAATTCAGTACCTGAGTACAATTTGGATAGAGAGAACAGCTAGGCTGTGGGTCTGATTAGCAGGCCCACAGCCAGGGAAAGTCGTAAACCAGTGCAGCAAAAAGCAAAAATCTGGGTGATCATAGGATTGCAGACCCTACTCTCCTACATGACCCCCCCCCAAACTTTGGGACAATAAACTAACCTTGACCAGGTGAGTCTTCTTGCTCTAAGTGGAAATACATGGAGAGCCCATCAGCATTGCTGTGATCAGTACCAGGTCTATGCTCCACTGTAAAATCCATCCCCTGTAGGGAAATGGACCACCTAAGCAGTTTGGGGTTTTCACCCTTCATCTGATTTAGCCACAAGAGGGGCTTATGGTCGGTCTGAATGGTGAAGTGAGTGCCAAACAAGTAGGCCCTCAGCTTCTTCAGGGCCCAAACCACAGCAAAGGCCTCCCTCTCAATAGCTGACCAATTTTTCTCTCTGGGGGTCAGCCTCCTACTAATGAAAGCAATAGGCTGATCATTACCATCAAAATTCAGCTGAGACAGAACAGCTCCCACACCCAACTCAGAAGCATCTGTTTGGACAATGAATGGCTTGGAGTAATCTGGACTCTTAAGGATAGGTGCTGTGCACATGGCCTGCTTTAGGTCATTGAATGCTTTCTGACAGCTTGCTGTCCACTGAACTTTCTGTGGCATCTTTTTGCTTGTCAGGTCATTAAGAGGGGTCACTATGGACCCATAATTTCTGACAAACTTCCTATAGTACCCAGTCAGGCCCAAGAAAGCTCGAACCTGAGTCTGGGTGATTGGAGGAGCCCAGTCCTGGATGGCCTGTATTTTACTCTCCAATGGCTGAACCTGGCCTCCACCTACAAGGTGGCCCAGGTATACAACCTGTGTCTGCCCTATCTGGCACTTAGTGGCCTTGATAGTGAGGCCTGCCTTTTGCAGGGCCTCTAACACTTTCCTCAGGTGGACCAGGTGATCCTCCCAGGTGGAGCTAAAGACAGCAATATCGTCAAGATATGCTGCACAGAAGTGATCCAGCCCAGTGAGGACTTGATTCACCAACCTTTGGAAGGTGGCAGGTGCATTTTTCAAACCAAAGGGCATTACCACAAACTGATAATGCCCACCAGGGGTAGAAAATGCTGTCTTGGGTTTGGCCTCCTCAGCTAACCTGATTTGCCAATACCCAGCTGTCAAATCAAATGTACTTAAGAATTTGGCAGAAGCCAATTTATCTATAAGTTCATCTGCTCTTGGTATTGGGTGGGCATCAGTCTTAGTGACTGCATTGAGGCCTCTGTAGTCTACGCAAAACCTCATCTCTTTCTTACCACCCTGGGTGTGAGGCTTTGGCACTAGAACTACTGGGCTAGCCCAAGGGCTATCTGAGGGCTCAATGACTCCCAGCTCCAACATTTTCTGCACTTCTGTCTTGATGCAGTCTCTAACATGATCAGGCTGTCTGTAGATTTTACTCTTGACAGGCAGACTGTCTCCAGTGTCAACATCATGGGTACACCAATCAGTTTGGCTGGGTGTCAGAGAGAACATATGTCTGAAGGATTGCAGAACTTGCCTGCAATCCTGTTGCTGATGTTCAGTGAGGCTGCCACAAAAGACAACACCATCTACTGATCCATCATCGGGATTCTGAGTGAGCAGGTCTGGGAGAGGGTCACTCTCTTCCTCCTGTCCCTCATCTGTGGCCATGAGCAAGCTCATGTCCTTCCTGTCAACATATGCCTTGAGCCTGTTCACATGCAGCACTCTGAGAGGGCTCCTGGGAGTTCCAAGGTCCACCAAGTAGGTAACCTCTCCCTTTTGCTCAATGATGGTGTGGGGCCCAGACCATTTGTCTTTCAGAGCTGCTGGGGCCACTGGCTCCAGCACCCACACCTTCTGTCCTGGCTGGTACACAGTCAGCACAGCCTTTTGGTCATGCCAAGCTTTTTGAAGTTCTTGGCTGGCCTCCAGGTTTTTAGATGCCTTTTCCATATACTCAGCCATCCTGGAGCGGAGACCAAGTACATAGTCCACTATGTTGGTTGCAGGCTTTTTGAGAGGTCGCTCCCATCCTTCCTTCACCAAAAACAGGGGTCCTCTTACAGGATGCCCATACAGAAGCTCAAAGGGGCTGTAGCCAACCCCCTTCTGTGGGACCTCTCTGTAAGCAAACAAGAGGCAGGGGATCAGGACATCCCATCTTCTCCTAAGAGGTTCAGGTAGCCCATGAATCATCCCTTTGAGGGTCCTGTTGAATCTCTCAACAAGCCCATTGCATTGTGGGTGGTAGGGTGTGGTGAACTTGTAGTTCACACCACACTCCTTCCACATTGCAGTCAGATATCCTGACATGAAGTTTGTACCTCTGTCAGAAACAACCTCCTTAGGGAAGCCCACTCTGGAGAACACTCCAACTAGGGCCCTTGCCACTACAGGTGCTGTAGTGGTCCTAAGTGGAATAGCTTCAGGATACCTGGTGGCATGATCCACCACCACCAGTATAAACTTGTGCCCTGATGCTGTCTGGGGTTCCATTGGACCAACAATGTCAATCCCCACTCTTTCAAAGGGGACCCCCACCACAGGTAGTGGTATGAGGGGGGCCTTTGTTGTGCCACCTGACTTACCACTGGCTTGGCAAGTGACACAGGAGCGACAAAACTCCTTGGTATTCTCATTCATGTGGGGCCAGTGAAAGTGTGAGACAAGCCTGTCCCACGTCTTTGTCTGACCTAAATGACCTGCAAGGGGAATCTCATGGGCCAAGGTGAGAAGGAAACCTCTCAGAGACAAGGGGATGACCAGCCTCCTGGTTGCACCAGGCTTGGGGTCTCTTGACTCAGAGTACAGGAGTCCATCTTCCCAGTATACCCTGTGGGCACCTGTGGCATTCCCTGCAGCCTCAGCAGCAGCCCGCTGTCTGAGGGGTTCAAGGGAAGGGCAGTCTAACTGTGCCTTCCCCAGGTCTGCTCTGGAGGGTCCCCCTGAGCCCAGAAACTCAACTTGATCAAGTTCAAGCTCTTTAGGCTCAGTTTCCCTCAGTTCTCTCAGATCAGCCTCCTCAGAGACTTGATCCTCAACCTGGGGCAAGGGGGAAGGCAAAGCCTTAACCCTACTGCTCTTCTTCTTGGAAGGTGTCTGGTCCATACTTTCAGGATCCAGCACCTGTTCAGTGGGGCATCTTCTGGCCTGTGACCTAGTCACAGCAAGCACATGTGCTGGCAAGCCTAACATCTCCATGTGAGTCCTCTGCTCCACTTCTGACCATAGTGATGACTCCAAATCATTGCCCAACAAACAATCAACTGGGAGGTCTGAACTGACTACAACTTTCTTTTGACCCTTCACTCCACCCCAGGAGAAAGCCACAATCGCCATACTATGACTGGTTGTGACGTTGCTGGCATTGGTCACCAGGAAATCTGTGCCTGGCATGATCTGTCCAGGGTCCACAAAGTTAGGTGTCACCATGGTGACACTGGCACAAGTGTCCCTATAGGCCTGAGCCATCTTGCCATTAATCAAAGGTGTCTGCCTGTATTTGCCCAAAGTATTGGGACTTATATCAGGGGACATATCCATATCCCCTGTACAGACAAGGACAGCCTGAGTGAGTGTGCCAACTAAGTTGTCAGACCCCTCAGTTCCCAAGGTTAACCCAACTAATGCCTTGGGAGGTACACTACCACTACTGACTGTACTAGGGGGTGCAGTTGCCTTAGGGGCTGTAGTGGCAGGAGTTTGTCCTCCTCTTTTGGTGCACTCACTAAACCAGTGAGACTTACTTTTACAGTACTGGCACCACCTCTTTGACTGGCCTTCTTGAGTCTTCTTCTTCTGGGAAGCCTGACCCCCACCCTCTTTGGTTTGTTGGGGACCTGGTGAAGACTTCTGGTCATTTTGTTCACTCTTAACATTACCCTTCTGGTCTGCTTTCTTCTGACCACCCTGGTTCTGGTTCTGGTTCTGCTTGATCCTTGTCCTGACCCATTTGTCTGCCTTCTTTCCCAATTCTTGGGGAGAGGTCAGATCTGAATCAACAAGGTGCTGGTGCAACAACTGGTTCTGACAATTATTTAAAATCTGTTCTCTCATCATGAGATTGTACAATCCTGTGTAATCAGTAACCTTGCTACCCAGCAACCAGCCCTCCAAAGCCTTAGTGGCACAATCCACGAAGTCAGACCAGTCCTGAGACTGAGTTTTCTGGGTGTCTCTGAACAGCAACCTGTACTGCTCAGTGGTTAAACCAAACCCATCAACCAGTGCATTCTTCAGGACCTGGTAATCATTAGCATCCTCCACTCTTGTAGTGAGGAGCTTATCTCTACCTTTACCATCAAAGGAGAGCCACAGTATAGCTGCCCACTGACTTCGGGGAATGCACTGCACAGTGCAGGCTCTCTCCAAAGCAGCCATCCATTTCTGGATGTCATCCCCTTGCTTAAAGGGGGGCACTATCTTAGTCAGGTGTTTAGTATCTAAACCCTTCTCTCTATCTCTTGGGAGATTGCTGCCACCAGTGGGAGCCAACCCACTCATCTGCTGCTCTCTAGCAAAGGCAAGCTTTTCTTTGGCCAGGGCAAGTTCTTCCCTTTCAATCCTCAGAGTAGCCTGTCTCATCCTAGCTTCATGCTCCAGTCTCTGAGGGGAAGTCAATCTCCTCTGGGGAGAGTTCCTTCTCCTCTGAGAAGAGGCATTAGAGTGCAGAGATCTATTGGAGTCCCTAGAAAGAGATATATCTCTCCTAACTCCAAGGTTAGGCCTACAGTACTGGGGGTCCCCCAGATCCTAGCCCAAGCAAGTCTAAGTTGGCCCTAGTTAGCCTTCTGACTACCTCAAGACCTTTGTCTACCTCATCCCCAGAGAGTTCCTCAGGATCCTCCTCCCCAACTGCATTTACAGTGTTGTGGAGGTCTGGATCACCAAGGTGCCCCTCTAAGGCTGGCATATTCCCCTCTCCCTGAGATGCTCTACTAGCATCATAGGTCTCTAAGAGATCCAACAGGAAGGGAGTGGTGGGGTTAGCCCCCTGTTTCAATTTCCTGGAGGTACACAAGTGTCTCAACTCCTGGAAATTGAGAGCTGCATATCTTAAGCTGACCTGTGGAGGGTCAATCACCACAAGAGGGGTCCCTGAGGACTCTCCCTGGGTAGACATGCTTTTCTAGTGACGTGTAAGTGGTGCACTTACCTACACTATATGTTTACCTACTGATCCCTTGCTAGAGTTGTAGTTTAGGGTGTGCTAGGCCCTAGGAGCTACAACAGCTGGTTCAGTAGAACTCAGAGTATTCTAAGCTAAGTTATATGTACCTTTAGTACTTATGTGATCTTTCACAAGATATTCTTAGGATATGTGTGGTAAAACAACAGCAAGCTCAAATCCCAACCGCTGCCACCAATGTGAGAAGTTGGCCTGATGTGCAGTGCTCACTGTTCTAGTGATCACTATATATCAGTCCAAACAACCCTTATTGATGATTGGTTGTAAGTCAACCTTATAGACCAGCTATCCTAGTAGCATGGATACGAGCAGTCTAAGGCTAAGACTCTAGAGGGCGTGTTAAGCCAGCTGTTTTACCATCACATTACCCCTTGAACACCCAGTGAAAGGACACCACACAAGTTGTTATGAAAATAAACAGTGTATTTATTTATAACAAGACTACCCTGGCTCTTTATGAGACAGGGAGCTAAGCACACAACAAAACTCTTATAAAAATACTTAAGTTAGCACAGTATACACAAATGCCCGAGGGGCACGAAAAACCATATACTCTGAAAGTGGAATGCGAAATTACTAGCAGGTAAGTACAGTACTAATAGGCTTTGGAATCGCTAGGACTTGACTATAGAATCGTTAGATTACTTCTAGGAGGCCCAGGGGACTCGGGTGCAGAGTGTGCACTCTCACGCGGGATGCGGGACAAAGTCTATGATAGCTAGTAAAGTTAAAGTTAGTGTTCACGGGCGAACCCGACCTGGTAGGGAGAAAACGACAGTGGATCCTGACCCTTGGATAGTGAGGCTATGCTGGGGCACCGAAATGCCGAAGTTACCTAGCCCAGGGGCTGCAGCAGCATAGGTCTCAAAAGACGTCGGGAATCCTCGTAGGCGAACCAGGAGCCTGGAAGAAAGATGCTGGCAGGCGACCAGTGAAGAGAGTTCGAGTTGATCCAAGCCTGGATCTTGAAGATGGATGACACCTGAAAGCAGAGGGGACCAAGTTCGTGACTACTAGCCAGTAGTCAGGTGGCACCAGGAGGGCACCGGATGGTAGTCACCTCGGCTAGGTGAGTGGGCGACGCTGGGCTCTGCAGTTCTCACGGACCAGGAGGCGTTGTCGGCGACCAGGATGGAGGGGCGAGCTGTCCCATGATGGATGAAGCTGTCGGCGTCGAAGAACCCAGGATTGGGCAACAAAGCCTTGGCTAATTCAAGCCCACGCGGTGGACTCAAAATGGCGTCTTGAGTGGACCAGGAGGGTCCGGGGTGCTCCTCTTCTGGAAGGGAGCAAGAGCCAGTCTGGAGCAACCAGACCAGCAGCAGTGATGTCGTCGGGCGTCGTTCAGAAGGCCACAAGCCAGCGGGCTAGTAGCCAAACAACGCGGTGAGCAGCAAAAAGCAGAAGGGCCCCACGCCGATCGTGGAGATGCTGGGGGGCTGCTCTTCGGTGCTGGAGCTGCTCAGGGTTGGGGCTTCTCGGACCCCAAAGCACTCGCCAGGAGATTACTCGGCGGGCTTGCTGTGAAGAAGTCGTGCAGTCTTGGCAATAGTCGGTCCCTTGAGGTCTCGTCGCACTCACGGTTCTCAGCTTGGCTGTAGAGGTGAGTAGAGGTCGGAGGTGCCAGGGAAGCCGGGTCTTGTCGAGCTGGGCAGTCGGATTCCGGAGGAAGGACTTGCAGCAGACCGCAGTGTTCTTAAGGTGGTGCCTGCGGATGCAGGGTGACTACTCCTTAGCCACAAGGGAGAATCTTGAAGAAGAAATCTTGATGTCCTTTCGTAGAAAGTCGTGTCTTGATTCCAAAGATGATCTAATTTGGAAGGGGGCCTGCTCCTACCTTTATCTGGGAAAAGGGGGCTGGCACGCGACTAAGTCCTGCCCTATGGGTGGGACCAGGAGGGGGGTGGTTACACCCCTCTCCTTTGGCGGGCTTTCCCCAGGCCAGGGGCTGGAGTGCCCCTGGAACTGGTTTCAGCCGGTCTATGCACAGTGAGCACCGGGGTGCCACTTGCAGTCACCTTCCTCTGTAGCCCTGCCTACCTGGAATACACAAAACCCTGTCTGGGACGGTGCTGGCACCGCCCCTGGCAGGAAACCCTTTGTCCTTGCCTCCTGCTCTGGGAGGACTCCCAGCAGCAGGAGGGCAGACTTGTGTCTCGGTGGCAGCATCCATTTTGTGGAGCTGAGGCTATGTCTGACTTTAACCGGGGTTACAGGTTACATACATGTCGTGTCCCTCTAGAAGGGTGGAATGCTAACCCCGTCGCCAGAATTGGCGAGGGGTTAGTATTCCAATTCGTATGACACCTTACTCGACATGCTTTGATAAAGCGATACCAGAGTTGGCATATAACCGCGAGGATTATAATGCACTTAAGAGTATATGGTATGCGATATCATGGAAACGGCTAAGGGATGGATCCCGAAAGCCGCAGACAGGCTCAGCTCATGCCAGAGCACCATCTCACACGATTCCAAGCACTCTGCCTTCAGGATTGTTAAGGCCTGCCATAGGAGTGACTGATAGGAGATCTGTGTGTCCATTTTTAGGGTTAGATATAGGTATACTATATCTAAAGCAAAGGGTGATTACACCACCTTGCCCCAGCTGTCGTGCAGCCAGTTGTGTCAGTTTAGTTAGTCAGCCCAGGGGTGGCACAATACATGCTTCAGCCCCTGGGAGACTTCTGGGTGCACCTCAGCCCTGGGTACAGGGACTTAGAGAGGGCCCAGTGCCAATTCAGTACCTGAGTACAATTTGGATAGAGAGAACAGCTAGGCTGTGGGTCTGATTAGCAGGCCCACAGCCAGGGAAAGTCGTAAACCAGTGCAGCAAAAAGCAAAAATCTGGGTGATCATAGGATTGCAGACCCTACTCTCCTACAGGGTTGGAATGTTGTATTGCATTGCTGTATTGGTTTTACGAGGTATCTTTTGTTTTTTCTTATGATACCCACCATCCACTATCCAAATGAGGATTATATACTGCTAACTATTCTGATTCTAAGCATGTGAATCTATGAAAGATACCCCAATACTGGATAAGAAAATGAGTTACTTACCTGTAACTTCAGTTATCCAGTATTGGTGTCTTTCATAGAGTCACATGCAACCCACCCTCCTCCCCGAGAGGCCTAACTTATCTCTATGGCATACTTACTGTCACTTGTGCTAACAAATCCTGAAGGTTTGCCTCTCTGTGGAGAGTTCTAGGAGGGTGCTGTAACCTGATTGGCTTGGTTCCAAGTTTTGTTCTTTTTGCAAAATGACTAAGATAGGCTAATGTAGTGACTTCGCTATCCATAGTAGCCTATTGTATAATGTTTTTATGACTATTATGTATATGTTTTATTATACCGCGAGACTCCTACCTCGTCGGCGGGGATGATTCTAAGCATATGAATCTATGAAAGATACCAATACTGGATAACTGAAGTTGCAGGTAAGTAACTCATTTTTTTCTTATTGGCTTTATACATGCCAATGTTTTTTACCTAGCCCTCATGTTACAGGGTGCAGCACCATATGTGGCCAAAATAGGGCCGATGGGACCTTTTTTGGTCACTTATGATACTGCACCCTGCAACAAGTCTTGGTAATTTGGTATTTATAATGTCAATAACTCCAACTCTACATATGGTACAGCACCTTGAAGAAGATATGGTAAATCCACCCTACCCATAATGCATTGCGTGCAAGACAATACCACAAGTATGTTCAACTAGCTATTTCCATATATAAAAATTAGTAGCTTTGTAATGTGACAAAATAATTATTATATTAATTCCAGATTAGGTTGTTTTTTGTGTGGAGCAGATGAAGGGAAATTTATAGACAGTCTCATATAAAAGTGAGATGTTCTCCTGAGTGAAATAACTACTGCCAGCCTAGGTTAGGACCAAGTGGGTGTCCTGCCTGAAGCATTTTAAGAAAATAGTGCCTTGAGGCTTTAATTAAGACCTAGGCCTAGGGAGTAACACACGAAACAGGGGGTGTCCTCATGGGAGGTTACAAGAATAGACGGGGTGGTAGTAAGGAGGGACTTCTGAGCCTATTGACCAATGAAAAGCCACCATTTACGAAGGACAGGGACAAGAGCCAATTAAAAAGATGGGCGGAATGTGGGCAGAGCATAATGCACATATCCTGAATACAGAATGCTTGAAGAGACAGCGCAAGCGCTGCCTAGGAATGCGCCAAAGGTAAGCCCGTCTACGCCCGTCCGCGCCTGGACCGCGCCCAGCGCCAGACCCCCTGGTCCCTGCATCACCCACCCCTCCCGCATTACTTACGACGCCTCCACCCTCCTATCACTGAACCCCGGCCGACTCCCTAACTGCGCCCAAGCAGCACCAGGACTCACCCATGGACCCTTCACCTGCCATTCCTGCAAATTCTCCTGCATCAAGACCCACACCAAACCCTCAAACACCAAACAGAGATCCAACACCAACCACCTTAACTGCATCCTTCTCAACACCCGCTCGGTTCATAAACACGCCATCGACCTTTGGAATCTACTCGACACCACTTCTGCGGACATCGCCTTCCTAACAGAAACCTGGATGAACGCCTCCTCAGCTCCAGACATAACCATAGCCATCCCGGACGGCTACAAGATCATCCGTAAGGACCGCCCCATCCAAACAGGAGGAGGCATCGCCATCGTCCACAAGAACACCATCCGCGTCACAACCAGCACAGAAGACAACCTCACCATTGCCGAACACCTTCACTTCCAGATCCACACCGACCCCAAGACCACACTCAGAGGCACCCTCCTCTACAGGCCACCAGGACCCCGTACAAAATTCAGCGAAGACATCACTGACTTCATCACCTCACACGCCCTCCCCTCGGAAGAATACATTTTACTGGGAGACCTCAATTTCCATCTGGAAAAGAGCAACGACAGTAACACTACCACCCTTCTGGACAATCTCGCCAATCTCGGACTCAAACAACTTGTCAACACCCCCACACATTATGCAGGACACACACTCGACCCTATCTTCACTTCCAGCAAGCATATCTCCTTCACTCACACCACACCCCTCTACTGGACGGACCACAGCTGCGTCCACTTCATTTACAACAAGACCACGACCCACAACCACCCTCAACCAACTTTGCGAAGAAATTGGAACAAAATCACCATCGACCAGATCTCCTCATCGCTTCTTCAAAAAACCCCTGCCTATTCAACGAACCCTAACCAAGCCGCTATCAACCTCACACAATGGCTAACCCAAACCGCCGACAAACTAGCACCCCTGAAAAAACATCAAATCAAGCAAGGAAGCAAGAACGCACCCTGGTTTAACGACGACCTTAAGAAATCCAAGAAGCTCTGTCGCTCCCTTGAGAAAACTTGGAAAAATGACCCAAACACTACCACCCTAGCCGCCTTCAAAAACGCCACCCGCAAACACCACCAACTAATCCGGACATCCAAGAAATCAGCACTCAAAGACCGACTAGACATCAATGCTCGCAACAGCAAGGAACTTTTCAACATCATCAAAGAATTCACCAACCCTACCGCCAACTACAACGACATCACCCCCTCTCAAGTCCTTTGCGACTCCCTTGCCTCATTCTTCCATGACAAAATCGCCGACATTCATAACAGCTTTGACAACCAACCCGTAAACAAGTCCACCCCTCTCACCTCCGAACCTGTGCCTCTTCCGAATATCCTTCTTGACTGGAACCCAATCACCACAGAAGACACCATTCACCTGATGAACTCCATCCATTCAGGATCCCCTACAGACCCATGCCCCCATCACATCTTCAACAAAGCAAACTCCGTTATCGCACCCCATCTCCGAGACGTCATCAACTGCTCCCTCAACTCCGCCACATTCCCAGAAAGCTGGAAACACGCCGAACTCAGCGCTCTTCTGAAGAAACCCACAGCTGACCCCACCGAACTCAAAAACTACCGCCCCATCTCGCTCCTCCCATTCCCTGCCAAAGTCATTGAGAAAGCCATCAACAATCAACTCGCCGCCTTCCTCGAAACCAACAAATCACTCGACTCCTCACAGTCTGGCTTCCGAGCCAAACACAGCACCGAGACCGCCCTCATCGCAGCAACAGACGACATCCGAACTCTACTGGACAACGGAGACACAGTCACCCTCATCCTCCTTGACCTCTCTGCAGCCTTCGACACAGTCTGCCATAGCACCCTGATACAACGCCTCAGAAACATCGGAATTCAAGGAAAAGCATTGGACTGTATCATCTCGTGCCTCGCTGGGAGAACTCAGAGAGTCCGCCTCCCCCCTTTTAAGTCAGAGGCCTCCGAAGTCATCTGCGGCGTCCCGCAAGGATCATCACTCAGCCCCACCCTCTTCAACGTTTACATGAGCCCCCTCGCAACCATCGCACGTCAACACAACCTCAACATCATCTCCTACGCTGATGACACTCAGCTGATCCTCTCACTCACCAAAGACCCAAACACCGCCAAAACCAACTTACATGAAGGGATGAAAGAAGTAGCAGAATGGATGAAGCACAGCCGTCTGAAACTGAACTTGGACAAAACTGAAGTCCTCATCTTAGGTGCATCCCCTTCCGCCTGGGACGATTCTTGGTGGCCTACGGCCCTAGGAAAAGCCCCCATACCGACTGACCACGCACGGAACCTGGGCATCATCCTGGACTCCTCACTCTCGATGACCAGACAAGTCAATGCCGTCTCATCATCATGCTTCAACACCCTACGCATGCTCAAAAAAACATTTCGCTGGATCCCCACCGAAACAAGAAAAACGGTCACCCACGCACTGATTACTAGCTGTCTAGACTACGGAAACACCCTTTACGCCGGTACCACCGCCAAACTGCAGAAAAAACTCCAACGCATCCAAAATGCTTCAGCCAGACTCATACTAGACATCCCTCGCAAAGACCACATCTCCGGTCACCTGAAAGACCTGCACTGGCTCCCCGTCAACAAAAGGATAACGTTCCGTCTCCTCACCCACGCACTCAAAGCCCTCTACGAACTTGGACCGGATTGCCTCAACACGCGCCTTTCCTTTTACACCACCACCCGCCAGCTGCGGTCGTCCAACCAAGCCCTCGCCGCCATCCCGCGCATCCACAAAGCCACCATGGGGGGAAGATCCTTCTCCTACTTAGCGGCCAATACCTGGAATTCCCTTCCCATCCACCTCCGCCTCACTCAAAACCACCTAGCCTTCAGAAAACAGCTTAAAACCTGGATATTCGATAAGTAAACCTCTCCCCCTTCCTCAAGCGCCTTGAGACCCTCTGGGTATGTAGTGCGCTATATAAATTTTGTGACTTGACTTGACTTGACCTAAAAAACATCAGGTGAGAACATGACATTGCAAAATAGCAGCACAAGACATAGCTGCCACGGCTGTAGATCCTGCAACAACAGTCTGGGGTCGCTTGTGTTCTCATCTAGATGGGGCCTGGCCTAGCAAGTCAGGCTGGACTTTTGGAGCAGGACCAAGTGGGTGGTCTTTGTCTAAAGTGGTATAGCGGGTCAAAGCGAATGACTGGAATGAGGACTATAAGATTGCGAGTGGATGAGATTAAATCAAGCATTCATTTATTATTTTTGTTGTGTTAAATTTATATAATTATGGTTTGATGGGGAACAATCAATCTAAGGAGATGATTATTGTCTTATCAGTGTGATTAAAGCCTTCAGTCTGGGATGTGTGTGGCGCATATTTGGTTGGCAGGATCTGAGCGAGGTGTACAATAGCTGACGGAATAGGATTTGTAGGACCTCTATTGAGAAGAAGCAATGCATGTATCTTGGGTTTGGGCAGAGATGAGCTGGTTACACAAATGAATGTGGTGCCTGGACTGGGGACCCTGGTTCTGAGAAGGTACGTGAATAACTGAAAAAAAGAGTTGTCTTTTCCCTCCCCTCTTACGTTCTTCTGTTTGCTTACTTGCTCTGACTGCCATCATGACAGTTTGTAAAGTTCAACTCCTAACCCACTTTCTCTTTTGACCTATTCCTACCATCTGCCGCTCTTGGAAACTTTCACCTTTTTGTCTCACTTCGCATTGCACTCGCAGATTTCTATTTGTAGCTCTTTCCCATCGTTCCATCCAGTGCGTGCCTGTCAACGTATAGCTCTCTGTTTCCCACTAAGTATTCCCCTCCTGTCACTGTTTCTGCCGTCTAATTGGGGGCTCGCATTAGTCCTCTTTGGGTGCTCTAAGTGTGTGAGATCGTTTTTAAACTCTGGTTTCTACCCTTCTTTTCTAGCTTGTTGAGCTGATCCCAGACCCCCCTTCTCCAGCCAACTTGCTTCAGTCTGCCATTACACATGAGATGAAAGACAGAGGGACGGACGAGAGCTGCTGGGCTCCTCCAAATCAACACAGGGCGCTGGAAAACTGGAACTATCACATGGGCCTGAGGAAAGAGCAGTTGAGGAATTTGTCAAGTAAGTACTGGAGTATGACTTGAAAATCCGCCACCACAGCAAGAGTGTGGGTAACGTGGGTACAAGGGCCTCTCCCATCGCAGGTCAGTAAATATTGAAAATGGGTGTCCTGCAAGCAAGGCAGCAGAGGTGAAGTTTGCCTGGGAGGGGACAAGCACAGAATCACTTGAAAACAGCCCCAACTGCTAGCAACTAGAACCTCGAATCAACTTTTTCTGGGTCTGAAGAATCTAGCCATCCAATCCTAGAAACATTAGTGCAAACTTTGAATCCTATGACACAAACAATGTGAACTCTGTTGCAGGGAATTATTTTTACAATATAAACTTAACACAACCTGTGGGAGATTTCTGGGCACCTCTAGAGGGTATAAACACGTTCTGTACCATGTCCCATCTCCAGTTCGCTCCCAGAAACAGACCATATCCAAAAATAACTCCAACTCTTTACTAAATGAAAGAGATTTAGGGGAAGGCTCTCTCCTGTTTGGATTACAACTGCCCAGTGGATTTTCTTCCCCTGAGGCCTCATGGAAGACTCCCCTCATGAAGAATACTGTCTAATCCCCTGTAAAGTGACCCTTCTCTGACATTTATTTTGAAACCTTTAAGTTGGGGAGCATATCACAAAGATGGAGTGAGCCCCACTTACCTGAGACAAAGGTTAATGGAGGACCTGCACGGATTCGCGGGTGAGGTCCTAAAAGATCACAAACTCTTGAATACAATTGTGATTGACATGTAAACACTCAAGTTTCTGAAAAATACTGTCTGCATTATTAAGAAAGTTATGCAATATATTGATCATTGGCATTAATTTAAATACTCGTACAAATACAACTGCAATTGAATATACCAAATTTTGTATAAAATAAATACCCAAAGGAACTCCTCTGTTACTGTAATTTGATACCCAGATTTTAAGAGGTTAGAGAATGTTACCTCATTTTCCTTTGTTAGTAAAAGTGAGACACTGCCTTCCTGTGTACGCCTCCTCCCACTAGCACCTGGAGGAGAGACGCATTTTCTTCTCTACTTGGAGCTTGGAACATGCAGCTTGATCACAACCTACCTACTTGTCACCCTCCCCGCACCCCCAGTTACCGGCTGGACATAATAAACGGATAATGACAAATCAGTCTGACTAGGACGCTCTTCTTGTACATCTAGTCTGGCTCAGCCAGCTTGCTCTACAAGTAAAGTGGAATTGAGGGCTCTATCACATTTGTGGACAGTGTGACTGTAAAGTGAGCTTCCTGTGGGTCATGCCAGGAGAGCCTGGGTATAGTAGGGATGAAGGATCATATATACTTGGGGTTTGCAGTGCTGGTGTACCTGGTCACTGAACTGAGTCTTCACGTCCCCGCCTGGTGTTTGTTCCCATTCTGTGCTCCCAGTGTAGAGTTGTTGACTTCTTGGCGTTCTGCTCATGTCTGCAGCTTTGCTTACTGCTCCTATTATAGGGGGACCTATGGTAGTCATGTCCCGGGTTATGCTACAGTCCTATGTAGAGTATGATTCTTTTGCTTTCGTTCCTTTGACACCTCTATGATTTGCTCCGACTAGAGCATCTTGTGTATGGTTTAAAGACTATTGTCTAAATAAACTTTGTTTTTACTACTTACTACTACTAGAGCATCTAGCGAAACCTGCCAATGAGCTGCTCATGAACATCGATGACTACAGGATGCGTCAGGAAGAGAGGAATCTGATTGATCGTTGCCTCCCTGCAATACAAGACGGGAAGGTGAGATATTTATTGGGCAGTGCTGTGCCTGACATGTTCAGTAATGTGTTGGATGGGCAGTGATAAACTGAAAAATTAATTTAGCGAGACTTTGGGCGAACAGACGTCTCATTTTGAATGAAGAGAAATAGCTAGTATGATTTTGAATCATTTTGGACTCACACCTATTTTGTAAAAGTTCAAAATGACCCAAATATGCAACTTGTTGGCTGTACGGGCATGCCTGTTGAAATAGTTACTCACTTTAGTAACTGGTGTGTGAATACTGCCCCTCTCAATAAACCTGTGTTGAGACCTGCATTCCATCACTAACATGGGAAGGGGTGATTCAGGGCATGTTATGAAGCAGAGAACATTATCTGTGAACTGAGCCAGCTTTTGCTGCCCTCTTCGAAATAGTAGGCATCACATTTTGAGATTGTTTTGGATGCTTTTAATAGTTAGCTTAGATTAGAATGGAGAGAGGAAAATCCAGTCTAATTTCCCTAGTTAAAATCAATATTTTGGACCTTGAAAATGTGTTAGAATAAAGGCTCACATGTTTTCACTAAATCCTCTTTTGTCTAGTAATTTTATGAAGTCCATTCCATCTTATAAAGTGCCTTCTCAGTATCTAATGTGAGAAAGATTTATCTAGTTTTGGTTCATTCTGCTATATCAATTAAAGCTTACAATAGATATAAATTATGTGTTGCCAGTCTATTCCTTATGATTCCAGCCTGATTTCAGCTTAAACCATATTGGCTGTACGGGCATGCCGGTTGAAATAGTCACTCACTTTAGTAACTGGTGTGTGAATACCGTCCCTCTCAATAAACCTGTGCTGAGACCTGCATTCCATCACCAACATGGGATGGAGTGATTCAGGGCATGTTATGAAGCAGAGAGCATTATCTGTGAGCTGAGCCAGCTTTTGCTGCCCTCTTCAAAATAGTAGGCCTCCAATTTTTCGATTGTTTTGGATGCTTTTAAAAGATAACTAAGATTAAAATGGAAAGAGGACAATCCAGTCTAGTTTCCCTAGTTAAAATCTATTTTTGGACTTTGAAAATTTGTTAGAATAAAGGCTTACATGTTTTCACCAAATCCTCTGTTGTCTCATAATTTTATGAAACTCCATTCAATTATATCAAGTGCCTTCTCAGCATCTAATTTGATAAAAATGTATCTAGTTTTGGTTCATTCTGCTATATCAATGAAAAGCTATAGATATAAATTATGCGTTGCCAGTCTATTCCTCATGACTCCAGCCTGATTTCAGGTTAAGCCATATTGGGTTAAAAGAGGTGACCAAAATATTTGTGAATTTTTTCGCATTTGTATTTTACAATTCGATTGGCCTATATAATTCCTGCTCAACAGAGACACATAATTGATTGTTATGGTTTTAATTAACTAAAAAATACATTTTGATATTGATATAGAACAGAGACGCGTGATAGTGAGACCCTGCTCCAGCCACGGCCCCATCTCCACCTCTTCAAGGGACGCGTTTTCTTTACTGTTTAGTGTTCATGATTATTACCAGGGGTGCCCTGAAAGAGAAGGAAACTTACCTATTATCCTAGTTCTTTCAGTGGAATCTCTGTTGAAATCCTAAGCAAATCTCCTTTTTCCTTGTCTAATGAAGGAAATATTTATTTTTGTACTAGGCAGAGCCTTAAATCTCGGACCACAAAAAACGGAGCATCTGAAACTGCTAGAGCTTGATGGGATACTGGTGGAGTGTGCTTTCTGAAAGGACGAATGTCAGTTTCCAGCCTTTGAAGGTTGCGGCCTGCCTTAATAAATTCTGCATGTTTTCTCTCATTTTTCCTTCAAAAAAGGCCCATCAAAGAGTTTTACTTTTGTTATGATACCATAAAATATAAGGCTAAAGGGCTGGAATATAAGATTAACTGGATTGATCGACTGTTCTTGCAGTTAGATGAAGACATTTGAATAAGATTATTTCACTGGGTAACGCCTGAAATTCTTGTTTTAGCAGTGTGTCTTTTGCAATGTTCAATGTAGCAACAAACTATGGACGACTGTGGCTGGGGCTATATTTCCAGGGAGCAGTTGGTGAAGAGGCGTGACTAGTGACACGCTGGATGAAACAACATGTTGGAGCCATCTGTTGGAGCAACATGTTTGATAGCTTATTGAATGGAGTGACTTTTTAGGTTTTCTCCTGCACAGCTTGTACGCTGTGTTTGTGAAATCTATTGTAATATATATTAAAAGGGGCTTACATCCGCCCCCTTGCTTTCCTTGCTTTTGATTGGTTCCTGTGCTTGGTATTGACTTTTTCTCCATTTCTATTGGCTACAGCATACTGTTTATCCAGTATTGGGGTATCTTTCATAGATTCACATGCCTGAATCATTCCTGTCGCTGAGCTGGGAGTCCCACGGTAAATAAAAAAGCAGTGCCAAAGGCAAATAACAGTAGTAGGCCCTAAAGAAAAGGCCTGAGTACTAGATCTTAGTAGCCTATCTACATCATTATGCTAAAAGAACCGAAAAAATTGGTCCCAACCAATCAGCTATCAGCACCCTCTAGAACACTCTCAGCAGGTCCAGTTCTCCTCAGATTTTCACCGCACGTCATGTGGAAGGGAGTCTCCCTGAGTACCACTCAGTTTTTCTTCAGAATCTCTGACAAGAAGGCCTTGTTTAAGCCCTGCAGAACCTGCGACAAGAAGAGAGTCCATGTTGATGACCAACATAAGGACTGCATCTACTGCCTCTACCCTAAACATGAGGCAAAAGATTGTAAAATCTGCCGTACCTTCCCTTTTAAAACTCTCAGGGATAGGGAGGGAAGAGTCCTGTTGCGGCTTAAATCTTCTACGGCTGAAGATGATGATAGAGACTCAACTTCCAGCAAGAGAGCTAGATCACAGGATAGTTCTTCAAGTGAGGGGAGAAAACACCTTAAATCCTCCCAATCTACTTCTGGCCTTTCTCAGAGGTCTCCCTCAACCTCCTCTGGGCCTTCGCAGTCTCCACAGACTTCTGCTCTCAAGGACTCTAAGAAACAATCTTCTAAAACAGGGAGTAAAAGCCTCTCAAAATCTTTGGCTTTCCCTCTATTGTCGACGATTTCTGTCACTTCTTCTGCTCCTTCGTCGATGGAGACTATCTCTACTACGTCTATCACATCTCCTATACTGTCGACAAGGATTACTACAATGTCTAAGAAGAGTGTCGTTGAAGAATCGTCGACGAAGGCCTCATCGATGAAGTCGTCATCGAAACATACGTGGACAAAGGTACCATCGACGAAGCCTACACCGTCGACGAGAGAGGTATAGTCGACGAAGACGCAAGTATCTACTATGCCATCGACGACTTTCCCGTTGACGGCTGTCCCGTCGACGAAGATCCCAAGTCCGTCGACGATGAACTCGTCGACGTCGAGCCCCTCAACGACGATTCAGTCGACGACTCTAGCAAACAGCCCGTTGATGACAATTCCATCGACGGAGATCCCGTCGACGACCATACCATCTACAATGGTTTTACCTGCTCCAACTAAGGCTTTGGTTGTGGTTCCAACTTATTCAATGCCAGTTCCATCTAGGAGCTTTCAGCTCAAGACATTTCAAAGGCATGAGTATTCCAATATTTCACCTCTTACTCCGTCGCATCTCCTGGAAACATATGCCCAAGAAGAGGATGATGATTATGACGACAAGGACGACGAAGGACCATTTGGGATAGCTTGTCATCCTTCTGAACTGCATACCAAATGTCAAGAGGAAGAAGAAGGGGATTACAACGAACAATATTACCAAGAGGACATTGTCGTCCCCCATTACACAGTATATCATAGACAATCTCGACAGTCTGAGACCAGCCATCTGCCTCCAAATCTTATCCAGGACTTGCAAGCCATGCTCAAAGATTATAGGCAGCGGTTTCCCCGCAGCAGGTTATTCCACCACCTCTGCCTGTGGCGGTTCCAGATCCTTTACCTCCACCTGAGGCTTCGACCCCAATGCCTCCGAGTACAGAGCCTCCTCAAGAACAACAACCCTCGCAACCTCCTCAGGATCAGGACACTTCCTCTGATGAGGAAGTTGAAGAAGGTGAATTGCCAGAAAACCCTCATGTTGATCCATGGGATTCGTACATTATCCCTATGCCTTCGCCACCGACTCCTCTGCCGTCAGATTCGCCACCAGAGGATATAGGAGGGTTTCACAACCTCATGCAGCGGGCTGCTGCTAGGTTTCAACTTCCTGGTACTGTGGAGACCGAATGTTTCCTTCACGATTTTAAAGAGGAGTCCAGAAAGATTACCAGGGCCGTTCCTATAATTGATTATACATGGAACAAAGGTATCAAGATCATGAAAAATCCAGCATCCGTGCCTGCGGTGCTTTCACGGATAGATAAGAAGTATCGTGCTCCGGCCAATAGTCCATCCTGCCTCATTGGACACCCTAGGCCAGATCCCGTCATTTCCCAGGCTGCCCAGCAAAGGTCTAAGAACCTGGCAACACCTATAAATACACCGCCGGACAAGGAGGAACGTTGTCTTGATCTGATTGGAAAGAAGTTTTCCACTATGGCAGCTGCTTCTATCAGGGCAGCTAACTCATTAGTGATTATAGGGCGTTACGATCGCCAAATGTGGTCAGATATGGCTGGGCTGATTGACCTCATTCCGGAGGAGAAAAGGCAGGAAGCACCGAAGATCTTACCAGAGGGTGAGCGTGCAGCATCAGAAACAATAGATCGCGCACTGGACATTGTTAATATGAATTTCAGACAGCTAGCTGGGGCGGCAGTACTCAGACGCCAGGGTTGGCTTAACGCCACAACTTTCAGACCAGAGGTCCAGACAAAAATATTGGACATGGCCTACGATGGCGAATCGTTGTTTGGAAAACACATCGATGAAGCCCTCCAGGCAATAAAGACCGATACGGACACTGCAAGATCCTTGGGCTCATTGCAACACAGACGTGGAACATTCAGAGGCGCTAAGGGCCGTGGTTATTCCTCTAGAAGAGGATATCAAACACAGCAGAAAAGACAATACCAACCCCAATATAGACAGAATTGCTAATCCTCATACCGCCAATCCAATATGGCTGGTTTCTCTCGCCAGGGATGTCGAAAACGATCCCAAAATCAAGGGCGTCACGCTAACAGAAAACAGTGATCTCCGCAGGGCGCCTTCCCCTTCCAGTGGGCGCAAACATTTCAACATTTGTGGACATGTGGCGAGAAATTGCCTCCGATCTATGGGTTCTAGACCTGGAGAAAAACGGACATACCCTAGAATTTGTCACCAAGCCACCTACCACTCCGCACAGGGGACCCCCTCCCCCTCATCTTCACTTATTTTTCAAAGAAGTTTTAACAATTCTACTGAAGAATGCTATAGAGAAGGTCCCAGCACATCAGAAACGGACAGGTTTCTATTCTCGTTTTTCCTGATCAAAAAGAAATCAAGGGGATGGTGACCGATCCTAGACCTTCGCATCCTGAACAGATTCCTCAAAAAACAAGGATTTCGCATGGTCACCCTTTCAGAGATTCTAGGTTGCCTAAATGAGGGAGATTTATGACTTCTCTGGACATGGAAGACGCTTACTTCCACATCCCAATCCATCCCAAACATCGCAAATATCTCCGCTTCACTGTGGCTGGCGTCCATTATTAGTTCAAAGTGCTCCTGTTTGGTCTAAAGTCAGCTCCAAGGATCTTCACAAAGTGCCTAGCTCCTGTAGCAGCAGCATTAAGATCCCAGGGAATCCAAGTTTTCCCGTATTTGGACGATTGGTTAATCAAGGGTCCTTCGGAGCAAGCAGTCAGGACTGCCCCTGTGACGTCTCTTCGACTCTCTGGGGCTAACTGTGAACAGAAGCAAATCCCAGTTACGCCCGATGCAAGTCCTTTCGTTTCCTGGAGCTCTTCTGGACACTGTCTAGTGCAAGGCATTCTTATCTCACGAACGACAGCTTTGTCTTCAGAAGCTAGCAATTCTGATTTCAAGAAGAAGGTCAGTTTCTGTTCGCATGTTCGCTTCACTCCTGGGGATGTGCTCTTTGGCCATAAATCTCATCCCAATGGCACCACTCAGAATGAGGCCACTACAGGAAGAACTGCACCTTCAGTGGCAACAAGCAGTGTGTTCCTTCAATGACACCATCAAGGTCACACCAGGAATGCTAAACGCCCCACATTGGTGGTCACAGATAGCCAATCCAGCAGAAGGGCTCCCTTTCATACAAGAGGTCCCAGATTTTGTTCTGACAACAGACGCCTCCATGGACGGATGGGGAGGTCATCTCCAGGGTTTGCAGATACAAGGCAAGTGGTCTCAAGAGTACAGGCAACAGCATATCAACAGCCTGGAATTAATGGCGATTTTTCTATCTCTGCAAGCTTTCCTTCCAAGGATTGCTGGTTCATCGGTACTGGTTCGAACCGACAATACCACCAGCATGTTTTACGTAAACAAGCAAGGAGAGACAAGGTCGGCAACTTTGTCTAGAGAGGCTCAAGAATTGTGGAATGGGTTACACTCCACAACATAACCCTCAAAGCGGAGCATGTCAAAGACCTCCACAATACCCTGGCGGATACCCTCAGCAGGTCCCTATCAGACTGTCACGAGTGGGAGCTAGAGCACACTCAAGTGAACAGAGTTTTCCAGAGTTGGGGCAAGCCAACATTAGATTTGTTCGCAATGAAGCAGAACAAGAAATGCCAATATTACGCCAGCAGGTATCCACAACAGGAATCAAGGGGGAATGCCCTGTCCATGCGATGGCAAGGGATATGTGCCTACGCTTTTCCCCCAATACCTCTAATCCCAAGGGTGTTACGCAAGATGAAATTGGCGGGATGCCGTCTCATCCTCATTGCACCCCGGTGGCCACGTAAGTACTGGGTCCAAGAACTTCTGTTGCTATCCCATGACCAGCCGCTCCGTCTTCTTCCAACACCCACAATACTGTCCAGGAACAGGGGACAGGCGGTTCACCAAGACCCTCAGTCTCTAAATTTACACGCATGGCTCCTGACTTCCTAGAATTCAAGGACCTTGACATCCCACAGGACTGTCGTGACATCCTAACTAAATCCTGAGCTCAGAGCACAATTAAGAATTATCGTCTTAAATGGAAGAGGTTTTGCTGTTGGTGTGAGGCTAACAATGTTCACCCGATAGAAGATCTTGCGGAACAAATTCTTCCTTATCGGCTGCATCTGGTTAGATCTGGACTCACTTTTTCATCAGTTAAAGTCCATTTAGCCGCACTTTCCAGATTCAGAAAAGGTGCTAAGCTTCCTTCTTTATGTTCATCCTCATTAATCAAACAATTCATGAGAGGTCTTTTCCGAGCGTTCCCTCCGGTGCGACCTCCTCCATCGGAGTGGGAACTTAACATGGTCCTCACACAGTTAATAAAGCACCCATTCGAACCCATCCACAAGGCCGAGCTCAAGTTTCTCACATGGAAAGTTGCTTTACTTCTAGCTCTAACTTCTGCTAGAAGAGTGAGTGAAATCCAGGCTGTCACTACAAAGGAACCATTTTTACATTTCTCTCAGGATTATGTGACCCTCCAGGCTAATCCTACTTTTATACCAAAAGTGCTGTCACAGTTTCACCTCAATGAACCAGTGAGGTTACGGACTTTCTTTCCAAATCCGTCTACACCAGCGGAAAGAAACCTTACATTCTCTTGACATCAAAAGATGTTTAAAGTTCTATCTACAGATAAACAAAGCCCTTTAGAAAATCTGACCAGTTGTTTGTGGCTTACGGACAAGCTACTCTGGGAACTGCAGTCACAAAAGCCACAATTGCCAGATGGATAGCATCTACAATCCATTTCTGTCATGACAAGACTAACAGGCCATTGCTAAGGAAAGTCAAGACCCACTCCACAAGAACTGTTGCAGCGTCTACAGCGTTGTTTGCTGGAGTGACTCTAGAAAATATCCGTTGTGCTGCGACATGGAGAAATGTCCACACTTTCACAAGACATTACTGCCTTCAATCTACATGTCAAGAGGATGCGGTGGTTGGGCAGGCTGTCCTCCGCCACCTTTTTCTTTGAGACCATTTTTAGGTACCGTTTGGTCTTTAATTACTATCTATGGTTGCCATTGTTCATGATAGACACAGTTATGCAATTTTAACATGTTAATTGTATTTATATCTATAATAATATGCGCATAAGGCTTGCATATCCATGAAGTGATATTACTATGCATGTTTCTTTTCCCATTCATAGGTCATGTTTTTAACTTTGAAGGTTTGGTTTATTATGCCTTTGTTAATAATTTATGGATGCAACTGGGAGTTTATCAGCACAAGTCTCCCACCATCCGCAACCGACTGTATACTTGGCATACTGCTTGCTACTCTGATTCAGGCATGTGAATCTATGAAAGATACCCCAATACTGGATAAGAAAACAAGTTACTTACCTGTAACTACAGTTATCCAGTATTGGTATCTTTCATAGATTCACATGCACCCACCCTCCTCCCCGAAGAGTCAGTCCTCTATGTCTGAGATACTTATTTCCCACTTGTGCTAATGAAAATCTGAGGAGAACTGGCTCTGCTGAGAGTGATCTAGAGGGTGCTGATTGGTTGGGACCCATTTTTTTGGTTCTTTTAGCATAATGATGTAGATAGACTACTAAGATCTAGGTCTCAGGCCTTTTCTTTAGGGCCTACTACTGTTATTTGCCTTTGGCGCTGCTTTTTTATTTACCGTGGGACTCCCGCCTCGGCGACGGGGAATGATTCAGGCATGTGAATCTATGAAAGATACCAATACTGGATAACTGTAGTTACAGGTAAGTAACTTGTTTTCTTCCTTTTGGTTACTGTGCTTTTCCTCGTGTGCTTCTCTTATCAGTTTTCTGGCACCAAAGTACTGTTTTTATCCGCTTTATGGGACTTTTTCAGGTATAGCCTAGGCAGCACTTGTGCTGTCTTTAAGAACTGCAAGTACCGCATAGATCCCACTCTAAAGACAGTGCCTGCAGCAGGAAGAGGAGCCCTTTAGCTCTGCCGAAGTCTTCACTGCTCTCAGAGAGATACCACCGCTCACTGTGCTGCTCCAAGCACAGTGCAGCTGCTCCTCTGACTCCACAGCTCCTGATCTACAGCGACTGTCCGCCTGTAAACAATACACACTTAGTGTGTATTGTTTACATTTTTGCCTCTGACTCTTTGTGTTTATAAGCTGGGACTGTGAATTTTGCATTAACATCTATGTCTTTTCCATATCAGCAACGGGGTCTCCCGGATGGTCTTTGTCATATGTAAACTCGCGTTTATGGGCATCAGCCAGTCTGAAAGTCGGCGTGCCTTTTGGCGAGGAATTAAGGGGCAGCATTACTTCTTCAGCAATGCAGGGCCTGCTCTTTCATATACTCTGCCAGTAGGCAGACACTTGCTACAGGTAGCTCCTCTCTTTGTTTTCTCATTGGCCCCAGCCATGATCCCTCCCGTGTGATGAGACACCCAACACACTGTGCTTCTGCAAGCACAGTTCAGCCGCTCCACTGACTCCACAGCTACTGCTCTACAGCAGCTGACCACCGGTAAACAATACATACTCGGCGTGTATTGTTTACATTCTTGGCTCCGATGCCTTGTTTAATTATTATTTACAGTTAAGCCCTGCACTCATAGACGGTGCATGTCCCGGCAGTCTATCATCTCTCTTCTGAGGTGAAATCAATGCAAAAAGCTCCCTCGTCGAAGACTCTGTCAACGACTCCGTCGACTAAAGCATCAAAGGTACAGTCCCAATCTTCTGTTTCATCTATGGCTCCGTCGACGGTAATTTCATCATCTCCAGGACTATTGCAGAGTTCCGCATCAACAACTTCGTCGCCGGTGGTGCCTGTGTCGTCGTCCATGGTGCTGACGACGTCGACGAGGATGTCGACGACAGCTACCACATCGATGGCGATGCCGACGACAGCTGGGGTGTCCTCGGTCTCGACGACATTTGCTTTGACATCTTCCCTTTCATCATCGCCGATTCTCACATCGTCTGAAAATGTCAACATTATCGGCACCATCTCGCTCTCCTTGGACCCATTCGTGCGCGTAAGCGGCAGCCATTTTGTGCACCATGGGCTCCCTGCCCTTCGCCGATAGCCAGCGTCTCTCTCTCTCTCTCTCTCTCTCGACCTCACAGACAAACCCCCGCGCGCTGACAACCCCCCCCCCCCCTCCGCTCTCACATGTCTTGGATCATAAACCCCTCTTCAGCGCAGCTCTGCCGCGGAACCCCATCCTGTTCCCAGCGCGACACTTCCCTTCATTCCTTTCATGGTCCCAGGCCCTTTGATGCAACCCCTTTTCCTGCGTGCCCGTTTGTCTTCCTCGTTCCCAGGCCACCACCTAAGCTCTGCGGATACTGTTTATTGCCCCCCCCCGTGCAGTAGGAAGCTTCCCTCATTAAAAGACCCCCGAGTTGATCAAAGCCCCTACCCTATGAGATCCGATCAAACCCCCCACATTCCGTGAATCGGCGGAATGTCCAGCTGCGCGATAATCATCACCTGTTGCGACCGGGGTGGGGACTTCTACTGTATATGTGTGTGGGAACGGGCTTGGAGTGGGGATTCCGAGAATGTCTTTCCGTACATCAAAGCATTGCCAAGAATGTGTTGTATGTAATAAAGCAATAAACCTGTGTATAAGAGGCCAGGCCTCAGAGATGCGGTTAGAGCACCTCGTGACGATACTTGCTGTCCGAACTGACGTGTTCTCCTCCGGAGAGAATAAAAACCCTTGTTTCCTGCCTTCCAGTCTCCAGCGCCTGCCTCTTCATTGGTTAATATCTTGTGGGTATAAGAGGCGACACCGCCGGGCAATACTTAAGGATCTTTTAATCTGGTTGGTAGCCTGACCTTTAACAATTGGCGTCCCAAACGTGGGGCCCATCAGTGACTCGTGGATCCAGTGGGAGAGGTCCTGACGACAGAGTGAACGACTGCAACGATCGGGAGCGCGCCTGTCCGATAGACCCTCGTCTGACAGCCGATCATCCGAACTTCACCGGTTCCGAACAGACCTCTCTCGAGTGATCTACGGTCCTGACTGGGAACCATCAGGAGTGCCGCGAGGAATACGAGGAAAAGAGGACGATCGGGCGCTGGATTCGGAAGACAAGAAACTGTCCATGCGGTCCGGGTAAGGTCGTGTAAACACGACGAATTGCGAAATGGTTATTTGAATTGTCTAGAAAATACTAGTATTACTCTTTGTTAATTTATTTGGAGATCCTCTGTCTGCAAACGGAGAAACAACAGGCTCTCCCTTTGCAAACAGTGGAGGATAGGTAATGCAACTGTCGTGTCTATCTTTCTCCCCCACTGATTAATTACCTGAAACTGAACTATTGTTCGCAGACTGTTTTCTGGAGATTCTCTGTCTGAAAACAGGAAAGAGCCCCTCTCCCCCCCCTTTTTACAGATAGTGAAAGGGTAGGTAACGCAGACCTTTGCGAGCCTACCTATTCTCCCCACTGAATTGTTTTTTTTATTTTGATATTGGTTCATGAGGTATTCGCTGCCTGCAAACAACGTAGAATAGAAATATTCTGTCCAGTCTTTGCACGCAGTGATAAGATAGGCAGTGCTGACTTTTTGTCCCTCGTTGCGAGCCGTCATGTCTGTCTTCTCCCCACTGATCGGTAGCCTGTTTAGCCCGGACTGCTTATTAGAGATGAACCATCCGGCTCCACCGGAAGGCACCCCTAATAAGGACATGTTCATGAAGCATGGATTGATCGCTATAGCCTATAACAAACTGTGGCATAAATATACGAAAAAGAATGGAGAAAGTCAGTGGCCACTGATAGGATCCTTCGATGATGACAAAATAAACGCGCTAGAAACAGCCCTAGGTAAAAATAAGACAACGCCCACTATGCTTGATAGTTTCGGCATGTGGTGCAAAGAAACTGAACAACGTAAAAGGAAAATTGAGAGTAGGTTGGAAAAAGAGCTGCGAAAAGCAGCCCACCTAGCTGCTCAGAAACTGGAAGGAGAGATAAAGGAAAGAGAGAAAGCCAAACAGAAACTAGAAATGGAAACATCAAGCCAGTGCTCGGTTAGAACGCCCCCCATGCTCTACCCTGATTTATCCTCGAGACAAAAACGAACGAACGATGATCTACTGTTAGGCCCTCCGACCATCTACATGCCCCCTCCATATGCCCCTTCCCAACCCTTAGCACAACACCCACCACCCCCAGGTGTAAACGAGGGTAGTGCCACAGCTTCGGCCCCCATGGTCTCTGTGCCGGCCGAACCCCTTGTACCAAATACTCCGCAAACGACAACGTTAGGCGACCCTGAGACCCGAGGGGCTGGTTCCGCAAGAATAATCAGACTAAGCAAAGATGAGCGAACAGGGATCGACAAGATAGTAAGAACACTGGTAGAAAGGAAGGAAGGTGAAGAGTATATCACGGATATGTTTAAATCGTATACAGGGAGTCACAGACGACACTTTACTGTACGACTGTGTTACCATGTCTTGAACGCATACGAGGACCGATATCGAGACAAAGGTCCCGAGAGCCTAACGACTCTGTACCGGAAGGTCGATATCGGGGATGAGGGCGAGTGTGATGTGACGGACCTCCTTACGCGTACGCTTGAGGTTTTCCGCCACCTCACTGAACGAGAATCGGGAACTAAACCCACGACATCCGTGGCGACCGAACCACAAACTGAGCAATCTAACACCATGATGCCGATACGAGAGGCTGCCCCTTACTGGGTTCCTCCGCGAGGTACAGGGACTAACGATGACGCGAACCACCAAGATGCAAAAGGAAGGGTAGTGTACAACTGGGTCTACCAGCCATGGGATCGGCAAGAGATTCTGACATTCCGGAAATCTCTGCCTGATCTACGCAAAAACCCCACTGCCTTCTACACTGAATTAGGTACAGCCCTAGGTTCAACGATTATGACCCTGGCTGACATCGACTTGTTTTTCGGGTTATGTCTACCAGCTGATGTGTGGAAGCAAATCCGGAAGGTCGACCACCTTGAGCTGTTCGGAAATACCTGGTCACAACTCGATAACATTGACAAACAACGAGGACCTGGACAAAAGCCTTTGAAATCCATTTTAGACCTTCCAGATAAAATCGTACAGAAATTAAAAACCCTGATTCCAGAAAAGAAAGTGGACTGGTCGATAGTAACGGCCTGTCGCCAGAAACCCCAGGAGGATGTATCGGAATACTTCTCCCGGTTCGAAACGGTGTTCTCCGATTACAGCGGCCAGGACATGACCACTGCAACCGGACACCATCTGTTTGTCCAGAATTATGTTAAGGGTCTGTCATCCGAGGTCTCCCAGAAACTGCAGGCTAGCGAGAGTAGTTGGGCAGCCTCCAAACCTACGGCTATCCTCCAGATGGCCCAATATTATGAACATCAGAAAAATGAAAACGATAGGGCAACAGAGAGAAAGAAGAAGGACTTGAAAGAGAGGGTGATGATGGCCCAGCTGCAAGGGGTGACTATAGGACGAGACCAATACCGGGGAAACTATCAGACGAACGCCCCTAAGTCCCAGGACCGTACTTCGACTCCCCACAGTGGACGTACAGACCTTAGAGAGGACCAGTGCGCTTTCTGTAAAGGAACTGGCCATTGGAAATCCCAGTGCCCAGTTCTTCTGGACATAATCAGAAACAAAGACCCCAAGGACATAGCAAATGGGCCAAGAAATAAGGGACAACAGCGAGGGCCCCCAAATGACACGACTAACGACAGAGCAGGCAGACTAAATACATTTGATCGACCCAGACAGAACCAATACCAGCAATCTGACTATGATGACACCAACAACTTTGCATAGGACTGCCAAGGGCAAGGGAGGGATCCAGTCGAGCTCTATGTTGACCAGCAAGGCCCTTACGTCACTGCTAAGGTCCTGGGTACCAAGTCTCCATTTCTGGTAGACACTGGCGCAACACGTAGCGCGTTATCTAAACGACTGATTCCGGGGGCACCCTTGTCTGGCTCACTTATAACATCGACAGGTTTCGATGGAACGCCCTCCACTAACCCTTTGTCCGCCCCGATCCTCTTTGACGTAGAAAACAACACCACTGACACCACGTTTTTACTTTCCTCCAATAGCCCTGACGCCATTATGGGACTTGACTTATTGAAACACTTCCGAGCGACGATCAGATGCTCTCAAGACGGAGTTCGAGTTTTCCTTTACGACAACCCCGTTCTGCTTAGACATTGCCCTCCCCGACGCATGTTTTCCATCTCCGACGCTGACACATCCCTACTTGACACTCTGCCTCCGTATCTGTGGGCCAAGGCGGATTCGGACGTAGGGCGCATGCTGATTGACCCAGTGCACATTACTGTCCGACCAGACGCAACTCTCCCAAAACTTCCACAATATCGGATATCGCCCGAGGGCGAGAAGGCATTAGCTAAGATTATCCAGTCACTGATAGACGCAGGAGTGGTAGAGGAAGTGGTTAGCAACATTTGCAACAGCCCTATCCTGCCCATCATCAAGAAACAGGGAGAGGGAGACGAGAAAGCATACCGTTTTATCATTGACCTTCGAGAGATCAACAAAGTGGTGGTACCCCATTACCCTGTGGTCTCGGACATCACCACCATCCTGACTTTGATTCCTTCTACTGCCACCACCTTCACTGTCATTGACCTCAAAAACGCATTCTTTTCCATCCCCATCCACCCAGACAGCCGATATCTCTTCGGCTTCACCCTAAAAAACCGCTCATATAGGTTCTGCCGAGCACCCCAGGGCTACACAGAAAGCCCTAGCATCTACAGCCAGGCCCTCAAGAGACAACTGGATCAAGTCCAGTTACCCGATGGAGTGGTGTTAGTGCAATACGTCGATGACATCCTTTTGGCAGCCGACACCACTCCATTAGCAGTTACAGCCACCATTCAACTCCTGCACTTCCTTGGGGAAAATGGCCACAAGGTCTCCAAGAAGAAATTGCAATTCTGCCAACCCCAGGTCACTTACCTAGGCCACCTTTTGTCCAAAGACGGAAGGAAACTCACTCCTGATCGAATCCAAACCATTCTCGAAACTCCTGTCCCTAAGACCCAGAAGCAGGTTCGCTCCCTATTAGGCCTCACCTCCTTCTGCCGACAGTGGTTACCAAACTTTAGCCTCGTTGTGAAGCCACTGCTTTCTCTGCTAGGTAAAGACGTCCCCTTCCCATTCCCTTGGACCCCTGAGTGTCAAACCTCCTTCACGGAACTACGAGATGCCCTTTGTTCAGCCCCTGTCCTAGGTACCCCTGACTACAAAAAGCCCTTCTCCCTTTACACTCACGAAAGGGAGGGGTGCGCTTTATCTGTCCTGACCCAGGCCATTGGCCCTAAGCAACGACCGTGCGCTTACTTCTCTGCCACTCTTGACCCTGTAGCCAGAGCCTTGCCTGCCTGCCTTCGAGCTGTAGCTGCTGCTGCAATCTCTATCCGACAGAGTGAGGGGATCGTGCTCTCGAATTCCCTCACGGTACTGGTACCCCATGCAGTTGACACCCTCCTGAACCAAACCAAGACGCAACACCTGACGCGTGCACGACTGACTGGATACGAACTGACTTTGCTTGCACCCCATATCGCCCTGAAAAGATGCACCACACTGAACCCGGCAACTCTGTTACCCTTGCCAGAGAACGATCCCAATGTGCACCCTGTACATGACTGCGTGACTCTTACGGACGAACAGACTAGAAGTAGGGTTGACCTCAGAGACACGGCTTTCCCTGACCCTGACGGGGAGCTGTGGGTGGACGGTTCCTGCATCAAACTCCCCGACGGCACCACTTCCGCCGCCTATGCAGTCACCACGGCTCGAACTGTAGTCGAGACCGCCCGCATCACGCAACGATCTGCCCAGGCAGCGGAACTGATTGCCCTGACCCGAGCCTGCATCCTGGCAACAGGAACTACAACGAACATTTACACCGACAGCCAGTATGCCTTTGGGGTGGTTCACCATTTTGGGCTCCTTTGGAGGGAAAGGGGATTCTTGACCTCACACGGCACCCCCATTTTACACGGGGATCTAATCTCCGCCTTGATCGAGGCCGTCCTTCTCCCCAACAAGCTTGCAGTCGTCAAATGCCAGGCACACAAAAAGGTGACAGACATCATTGGGCAGGGAAATGCGCTAGCCGACATCACTGCCCGAACGACAGCTGAAAATAGGACGACAACCCATATGTACGTGACCAGGTCACAAGCAGAAAAATGGACTGACGCTAGAGACACTATTAGAGACATTCAAACGGCTAGCACACAACACGAGTTGACCGAATGGACACGGGTGGGATTAAAAGATGATGAAGGCTGCTGGCGGACAAGAGACACAAACAAATGGTTGCTACCTGACTCGTACCTGATTCCCATACTGGCTATGGCACACTCCCCTGCCCACATAGGATCAGCCCCCATGATTGAACTTGTCTCCAGAGTTTGGCACAATGATAAAATCACAGATTCCGCCAAACGTCTGGTCCAACAATGCTTGATATGCCTGCAACACAACCCCGGGAAAGGAACTGTAGTACCCCGGGGAGGATTTGGGGTCCCAAACCACCCATTTGAGGTTCTGCAAATGGACTACATCCAGCTAGATAGGTGCCAAGGCCTGAAATATGTACTTGTCGTGGTGTGCGCATTTAGCAAGTGGGTGGAAGCATACCCAACCCGTGACAACACTGCTATGGCCACTGCAAAAGTACTGTTAAAGGAGTTTTTCCCCCGTTACGGCCTTTGTCGTATTTTATGGAGCGATAATGGCCCCCACTTCATAGCCGAAGTCATCCAGTTCATCTTGAAGGGGTTGGGCATTAAGCAGAAATTTCACGCAGTCTTCCACCCCCAGTCTGCTGGACTAGTCGAGCGACACAATGCCACACTAAAGCTTAAACTGGCCAAGATAGTAGCTACCACGGGTCTGAAATGGCCAGACGCCCTCCCACTGGCATTGCTATCGATGCGTTCCACCCCCACCAGACATCACTTAACACCTTACGAAGTTGTTTTCGGTCGACCCATGAGTATCTGGTCCGCACCGAAACCAACTTCCCTTCATGACGTCCCGGACGTCCTAATGTCTGATTATCTGTACAAATTGACTGAAACTCTGTCTGTCATTCATCAGCAGGTGCAGCAGGCCATCCCCGATGCTTCCAGGGGTCCGGGTCACGCCATCCAACCTGGGGATTTCGTGCTGATCCGGAACTTCCAGCGGTCGAAGAGTTTGGAACCCCGGTGGACGGGCCCCTGGCAAGTGTTGATCACCACCCGGACGGCTCTTCGTGTGGAGGGGAAAAGGCATTGGCTGCACGCACACCACTGTAAGAAGGTCTCCTCGACCCTGGCCACGACAGAAAACATCGACGACCAAGAAGAGCTCCTGAACAAGGACCGACCGTCGCTAACCTGCTATCCTGATACCGAAGCACTTGAACTTTCAAAATTCTCTGATCCCACTGTGCCATCCAGAGAAGGGTATTTCCTGCGTCGAAAGGAGGGAGCTTCGGCTAAGTAGACCACGAACTAAGTTGAATCTCAGAACGGTGACCCAAAGCAACCAAGGGTTACCTGGAGAGAAGCCAAACTAAGTCTGTGGTTCTGCCCACTACCGAGCACCTTGAAGATGAAGATGATGGAAGCGCCAGATAAGAAGATGATGGAAGCGCCAAATAAGAAGATGATGGAGACAACAGGAAATACCCAATACAGAAACCCAGGAACAGACAGACTCCACAGCTCAAAGACGATTGCACTCTTCATCACAATTCTTTTCTGCTTTCTCCTCATGACCACACTCTGGATTGTGGAAGAAAATGCACCTGCTCACGAAACATTCCTGACCACTGCTCAGCCTACCACCATGAAGGAACAGTATCTGATTTCGCTCTCTCCTCAACTCAGAGAGAGGCGTAAGGAGTTTTGGAATAACTCTTTCGTAACAGCTCCTTCACCAGCACAATCTCGCCACCAATGCCACCAACTGTTGGATCTGTGGGTTGCTACCCCACGCCGCTGGACACTCGATACCATTCATCCCCTCACCCATCTCAGTTCATGGCTCCTGCCTTGCTTGGCTGATCCTCCTGCAAGAAAGCTATAAGGACAATGCCACCTCCGGCAAAACCGTAACGCACTTCTTCCACGGGGTCTGGCGAAACAAAACAAAGGTACACTTCTGCCCGCAGACCTCCAACGACTCAATCCACATGGACATCCCTGCTAAAGAACGAATTGAAATGCAGGTGTTCAACAATCCAACCAGACCCACCTTCTCCTACCTGCGGAAACGAACGGCTGCCACCCTGACTGTGGCCCTGTCAGTCATCAACGTCACAGGCCACATGTGCATAGAAGGGCATGGGACACAGCTGGTGGGCCGCAGTGCTTGTCGTTTCACCAGAACTTTGGACTCCACGGATCCACCTTCCTTTGTGTCGTCCCCAAACATGTATTTCGTCTGCGGCACCAAAGCCTACACCTGGCTCCCCAAAGGCTGGGGGGGCACTTGTTTCATCTCCTTCATCCTTCCTCCGACTTATGTGGCCCCAGCGAATCATCATAGACAAAAACGAGCCAAGGACATCGAGCAAGCCGACTCAACAGGAGCGCAGTTCCTCGATGCTATGAAGGGACTTGTTCCTCTTTGGGGCCCGATGGCAAACAGCCGGGCCATCCGACATTTGACTCAGGCAGTTGAGACAACAATGAACATCACAGCTGGTATCTTCGCCAACAACACCGCCGAACTCCAAGCGGTCCGCTTGGTGGCCCTACAGAACCGCCTTGTCCTAGATGTGGTTCTTGCGGACCGTGGTGGAGCATGCCGCATTATTGGGTCCAGCTGCTGTACATACATACCGGACAACTCACCCTCAGTGTACAAAGCCATCGAACATCTTCACAGACTCTCTTCAGAAGTCCACCAGGAACAGGAAGAATGGTCGCTTGGTGGTTGGTTCTGGAACACCGTTAAGAGCTGGGGCTGGAGACTGTTCACCATTATCCTGATTCCTGTAGTAGTAATATGTGGCCTATGCTTAGGCATTCAATGTCTGCCACCCCTGTGTTCACTATGTGCAAACTGTATTTGCCCTAAGGCCGTGGACTTTGGAAACGAACGCATGGGAGCATTATATGATGCCGAGGTTGGGAATTTGATGAAGATTGACATTGAGTAGGCAAGTTGGCTAGATATGTTGAAAAGGGAGGACTGTTAAAGGTTAGACTGAAAATGTCAACATTATCGGCACCATCTCGCTCTCCTTGGACCCATTCGTGCGCGTAAGCGGCAGCCATTTTGTGCACCATGGCCTCCCTGCCCTTCGCCGATAGCCAGCGTCTCTCTCTCTCTCTCTCTCGACCTCACAGACAAACCCCCGCGCGCTGACAACCCCCCCCCCCTCCGCTCTCACATGTCTTGGATCATAAACCCCTCTTCAGCGCAGCTCTGCCGCGGAACCCCATCCTGTTCCCAGCGCGTCACTTCCCTTCATTCCTTTCATGGTCCCAGGCCATTTGATGCAACCCCTTTTCCTGCGTGCCCGTTTGTCTTCCTCGTTCCCAGGCCACCACCTAAGCTCTGCGGATACTGTTTATTGCCCCCCCCCGTGCAGTAGGAAGCTTCCCTCATTAAAAGACCCCCGAGTTGATCAAAGCCCCCACCCTATGAGATCTGATCAAACCCCCCACATTCCGTGAATCGGCGGAATGTCCAGCTGCGCGATAATCATCACCTGTTGCGACCGGGGTGGGGACTTCTACTGTATATGTGTGTGGGAACGGGCTTGGAGTGGGGATTCCGAGAATGTCTTTCCGTACATCAAAGCATTGCCAAGAATGTGTTGTATGTAATAAAGCAATAAACCTGTGTATAAGAGGCCAGGCCTCAGAGATGCGGTTAGAGCACCTCGTGACGATACTTGCTGTCCGAACTGACGTGTTCTCCTCCGGAGAGAATAAAAACCCTTGTTTCCTGCCTTCCAGTCTCCAGCGCCTGCCTCTTCATTGGTTAATATCTTGTGGGTATAAGAGGCGACACCGCCGGGCAATACTTAAGGATCTTTTAATCTGGTTGGTAGCCTGACCTTTAACACTGTCCGCCTGTAAACAATACACACTTAGTGTGTATTGTTTACATTTTTGCCTCTGACTCTTTGTGTTTATAAGCTGGGACTGTGAATTTTGCATTAACATCTACGTCTTTTCCATATCAGCAACGGGGTCTCCCGGATGGTCTTTGTCATATGTAAACTCGCGTTTATGGGCATCAGCCAGTCTGAAAGTCGGCGTGCCTTGTGGCGAGGAATTAAGGGGCACAGTGCAGCATTACTTCTTCAGCAATGCAGGGCCTGCTCTTTCATATACTCTGCCAGTAGGCAGACACTTGCTACAGGTAGCTCCTCTCTTTGTTTTCTCATTGGCCCCAGCCATGATCCCTCCCGTGTGATGAGACACCCAACTCACTGTGCTTCTGCAAGCACAGTTCAGCCGCTCCACTGACTCCACAGCTACTGCTCTACAGCAGCTGACCACCGGTAAACAATACATACTCGGCGTGTATTGTTTACATTCTTGGCTCCGATGCCTTGTTTAATTATTATTTACATTTAAGCCCTGCACTCATAGACGGTGCATGTCCCGGCAGTCTATCATCTCTCTTCTGAGGTGAAATCAATGCAAAAAGCTCCCTCGTCGACGACTCTGTCAACGACTCCGTCGACTAAAGCATCAAAGGTACAGTCCCAATCTTCTGTTTCATCTATGGCTCCGTCGACGGTAATTTCATCATCTCCAGGACTATTGCAAAGTTCCGCATCAACAACTTCGTCGCCGGTGGTGCCTGTGTCGTCGTCCATGGTGCTGACGACGTCGACGAGGATGTCGACGACAGCTACCACATCGATGGCGATGCCGACGACAGCTGGGGTGTCCTCGGTCTCGACGACATTTGCTTTGACATCTTCCCTTTCATCATCGCCGATTCTCACATCGTCGTCGACGGCCCCATCGACGACCTCGTAGATGGTGGAAAAATTACAATTTCTCTTAAAAAGCGCCAAATTACGCCTGATATGTCATCCCCCAGGAGGGTGACTCCTCTACCTCCGGCACTTCTTTTCGAAGAAGAGGACTCTGAAGAAGATGATGTCCTTTCACATATGCAAATAGCCCTTCACAATTACACGTCAAGTGTCAGGACACAGACTCGGAGGGGAATTACCGAGAGGCGCAGCATTATGATCCTTCCTCAGATTATCAAGGAGTCTACCAGCAGGAGATGGTTTCCATGCCTTCCTCCTTACTAGCGGACTTGCAATCTATGCTGGTGGATTGTAGAAGGAGATTTGCGACGCCACCTTCAGTTCCAATGGTGGTACCAGGGACAGCTGTCCCTCCTGCTCAGCCTGCTACCCCTCAATTGCCGACATCTCAACCGATACTAAGGGCTCAAGACGCACCACCTGTCGTGTCTCTCGTTCTTGATGACACCTCTGATGAAGATCAGGGCACTGGAGCTATTCCAAATAGTGACACAGAATGGGATGACTATGTAATTTCTGATCCAGCTTCTCCTGCACCAGCACCAGCACCTGTTGATTCCCCCCCTCCGGACATATGGGGTTTCCATAATTTGTTGGAGAGGGCCTCAAGGAGGTTTGAGCTGCCCATACACACGGAGCAGTCTGAATGCTTCCTTTATGACTTCAAGGAGCCTTACAGGAAAGCGGTCCGCTCTATCCCTATAGTTGGTCACGCCTGGGATGAGGGGTTAAAAGTGATGAAGAATCCTGTTACAGTGATTCCAGTTTTACCTCGCCTTGAGAAGAAATATAAAGCTCCAGAGGATAGTCCGGCCTGCTTGGTCAGTAAGCCTAAACCAGACTCTGTAATTTCTCAGGCTGCCCAAAGAAAGTCGAGGAATCCTTCAGCTCCTCTCATAACGCCTCCAGATAAGGAGGGCAGATGCCTGGACAATGCGGGCAAGAGGTTTTCTTCCATGTCCAGTCTGTTGGTTAGAGCGGCTAACGCTTTAGCGATTCTTGCTCGTTATGACCGCCAGATGTGGTGCGATCTTTCCCCATATCTGAACCACTTGCATGAAGATGCGAAAAAAGAGGCTAAGAGGATTCTTCAGGAAAGGGAGGTAACATCGGCTGATCCTTGGCGGGCGCTACTGTCCTTCGGTGTCAAGGATGGCTGCGGGCTACATGGTTCCGTCCAGGACTCTGCAGTACCGCAAGGTCCCCTCCTTTGGAGCCATAGGGAGAGGTAATGCCACATATAGAGGAGGGTACCAGCAACAACGGTATTCCTCATATGCATCGAATTCACAATCTTACCTGCCGAGTTATAAACAGCGGCAAAATCAATCCTCTTCTTTCTCTCGATCGTCTAACAGAGGAAGACAAGGAAGCCAGGGGAGGGATTCCTCGAAGCATCAAAAGCGGCTTGCTGGCTCTTACTACTGTCCCTTCTCCTCCTGTAACATCAGTAGGAGGCAGAATATCACATTACCTCCACAACTGGCAACGAATAACATCGGACCGTTGGGTGCTGAAGATCATTCAATGCGGCCATACTCTGGAGTTTGGCCAAGCACCACCTTCCAAGCCCCCTCGTGCCACTGTATTAAAACATCTCCGTCTTCTACGGTTGGAGGTCCATCAAATGCTCCTCAAAGGAGCGATAGAACCGGTCCGTATCTCTCAGCGGGGAGAGGGTTTCTACTCCCGGTTCTTCCTGGTCCGGAACATTGTAGAAAAGTGGCGCCCTATTCTTGATCTGAGGGAGGTCAACACCTATCTCATCAAACAATCATTTTGGATGGTTTCTCTACAGAACATCCTTCATCTTCTCAACTCAGGGGATTACATGACCACATTGGATCTAGAGGGCGCTTATTTTCATGTCCCCATACATCCAGCTCACAGGAGGTTTCTTCGCTTCAGAGTAGCCAAGAGCCACTTTCAGTTCAAGGTTCTACCTTTTGGACTCCGATCTGCTCTACGGATCTTTACAAAGGTGTTAGCTCCAGTAGCAGCTTTTCTTCGAAAATAAAAGCATCAGATCTTCCCTTACCTGGACGACTGGTTACTGAAAGCTCCTACCAGGCAGGCAGCACAAGAATCAGTCATAGCATGCACACGCCTGTTTGACAATCTCGGACTAACTCTCAACGGAGGAAAGTCTACTCTCCGTCCATCCAGAACAGCCTGATTTCTGGGAGCCATTCTGAACACGTCCATAGACAAAGCTTTCCCCACCCTGGAGAGGCAAGAAAAGCTGATGACCTTGGCCTCTTGGTTGTTAAAAAGACAGTCACTTTCAGTTCGCCTCTACAAGTCTCTTCTGGGGCCATTTCCTCCTCCATACCTCTGATTCCTCACTGCAGGTTGCAGCTGCATCCCCTCCGGGAGGAGTTCAACTTGCAGTGGTGCCAAGTCGACAAGATCTCAGTCACCCGTGGCAATGAGGGACGCCGCATCATGGTGGACGAGCAAGGAAAACATTTCTAAGGCCTTGATTCTGGATCGCCCCTGCTCCTCACATAATAACCACAGACGCCTCGCTAGAGGGCTGGAGAGCAGTATTACAAGACCTTCATTTAACCCCTTCCACACTCATGACGAGCTGGGCTCGTCATGAAGTAGCCTCCTCACACGCTCATGACGAGCCCAGCTCGTCATCTTGTGTGGGATTTCAGATTTCTCAGCACAGCAGGGGAATATGCTGAGCAGCCATGGGGTTAAGCAGCCGTTGGCTACCCCGGCATCGTCTTCTACATATCAATCTGCTGGAGCTCAGAGCGATTCGCCTGGCCTTGCAGGCTTATCTTCCTCAGATACAGCAGTCTGCCGTTCTAATACGTACAGACAATATGACGGCCATGCATTATATAACTAAGGAAGGCGGCACCAGATCTCAACTGTTGCCACAAGAAGCCCAGACAATCTGGGAATGGGCAATCCAGCAGGAAGTATCTCTCCAGGCGAAGCACCTTCCAGGTGTTGCCAACAAAGCAGCGGACGCGCTCCGCAGACTAAAATCTGTCAGCCACAAGTGGGAACTAGACCACTCCACTCTACAGAAGGTCATTCGCAGATGGGGCAGGCCTTCCATAGATCTCTTTGCCATGCCAGTGAACAGAAAATGCAGATTTTACGCAAGGAGGCTTCGCCATCCAGGATCGTTTGGACTGCGCTTTCCTCCCCCATTCCTCTGATCCCCAGACTTCTCAGGAAGTTCAAAGCAGAACCCTGCAAGATGATTCTGATAGCTCCTGCGTGGCCCCAACAGTTTTGGTTCACAGAACTGCACCTTCTCTTCCTAGACCTTCCACTTCCGCTACAGACGATTCCTTCGCTGCTAACGATATCCCAGGGCCAAGTCTGGCAACCGCATTTGCAGTCTCTGCAGCTCTAGGCTTGGCTCCTGAGCAGCGAGAATTTCTTGGTCTGACTCTTTCAACAGAATGTAGAGAAGTGCTTTCTCAGGCAAGAGCCCCAAGTACCAACACGACATACAAGTTGAAGTGGAAGGGTTTCTGCATTCAGTGCCAGCAAAACTGTGTCCATCCTTTTAAGTCTGAGCCGCATGAAGTCCTTCCACATATTCTGTCATTGGCAAAATCGGGACTGGCTCACTCTTCCATCAATGTGCATCTTCAGGGCTAGTTCCTCAAAAAATGTCCTCGACCTAACTGCAACCTACTTGACCTCCGTCTCTGAAAGCGGAGCAAATTTGACAAGAAAACAAGATTTAAAGGCATCTTTATTGCTCATTAACTTTGTGAGCAATAAAAATGCTTTTAAATCGTGTTATCTTGTCACATTTGCTCCGTTTTCACAGACAAAGGACAAAAGTTGGTTTGTTTTCCTACTCGCCAGAAAGGGCGAGTAGGACCTAAAAACAGCTCGACCTTGTTAAATTTAGCTCAACTATGCAAGCGGTCGAGTGGAATTTTCGAGCCCTGATCTTGCAGCTATCTCTCGCTTCAGACGTACGTCTTCAGGTCCTTCCCTCTGGTCGGCAAGGATAATTAAACAGTTTCTCAAGGGCCATTTCAGAGTTTTCCCTCCAGTGAGGCTCCTCCTCCTCTTTGGCATCTTAACTTGGTTCTCGCCCAAATCAAGAAGCCTCCTTTCTAACCTATTCACAGGGCGAAGTTGAAATTCCTCTCCTGGAGGATAGCTCTTCTACTAGCTTTGACTTTGGCTAGACAAATGGGGGAATTGCAGGCTCACACCATTCAGGAACCCTTTCTCCAGTTCAAAAAAGGTACAGTGTTACTGCGTACCAACCCAAAGTTCATACCAAAAGTACCGTCAGACTTTCATTTGAATGAGCCGGTTATACTCAAAACTTTTTTTCCCTCAACCGGCTAGTCCGGCAGAAAAGGCATTTGACTCACTGGACATTCAGAGGTGCTTACATTTCTATCTCCAACTTACAAAGAACTTCAGGAAGTCTTCTCAACTAATTGTGTCCTTGAGTGACCCTCGTAAGGGCTTTCCCCTTTCCAAGCATGGGATTACTCGTTGGATTACCAGCGCTATCCAGTATTGTCACAGAGCAGCGGGCAAGCCCTGGAAGGTCTGTGCTCATTCCACAAGAGCGATTTCTACTTCGACAGCCCTCTTTGCCAGAGTTCCTATCCGGGAGATCTGCAGGGTGGCGACCTAGAGCAGTACCCATATGTTTACAAGGCACTACTGTCTGGATAGTGCAACGCAGAGTGACATAGCATTCGGCCAGGAAGTTCTGAGGAACCTCTTTCAGTAGTGGTGAGCTTTCCCTTTCATCCCTCCTTCCATGTTACTGTTTTTTCAGCTCTTGCACATTTTTGAACCTCATGTGTTTTTATTTTCTAAAGTTTCTAAGTATGTTATTGACCATTGAAATTGTCATTATGGTGAAAATGCTATTGCTTTGTTCTTGGTTTTATTATGGTCATGGTTACAAAAATGTGCTGATAACTGCTAGCTACTCTGATACAAGAATGGGAATCTATGAAAGTTCCAATACTGCAGTAAGAAAACAAGTTACTTGTCGGTAACTTTGGTTCTCCAGTATTGGAAACTTTCATAGATTCCCATGCGACCCACCCTCCTCCACTGGGAAAGATCAACCTCATCCATCTTCAGTGGTGTGGTTACACAACGTCTACGAAAATCTGAGGTTCTGAGCTTCTCTCAGGAGGGTTCTAAGGGGTGAGGTTAATCTGATTGGTTGTTCATTTTATTTGGTCTCTTTTACAAAAAAGAGATGGATAGGTTGCAAAACAAGAATGGGCCTAGGCCTAGGTTCTGTTTTGGTAATGGTTTCCATTGCTATTTTATGTATACCGGGGACCCCATTCCGACGACGGGGAATGATACAAGCATGGGAATCTATGAAAGTTTCCAATACTGGAGAACCAAAGTTACACTTTAGTAACTTGTTTCCTTCTGTATTGTTAGTGCTACGCGGTCTAAGCCTGTGACAGAACGCACTGTCAATATGTAAGTCAATATTTTAAACTTGCATTACACACAGTATAAGATAGGCTGCATTAAAATGCACCCAAGATTTTAAAATAAAATGGTACTTCCAGAAGATACATTTTTGTAATCCCCAAACTATAGGTATTGCAATATAATGTAATTTTATATAACTGTCCCGTAAAATCACACAGTTCACATCTCAACTGGTAACACTTTTTCATTATCCACACAGCTCGCCACGCCAGCACATAGATTTCATGACTACTAATAAGCACACCACAGCCACAAATATTTACAAACAACTATGTACTGAAAATATTACTGAAAATGAAAATATTACTGAAAATATTGAAATACTGAATACTGAAAATAAATGCACTGAAAGTATTACTGCAGGGAAATAAAACATCTCATGAATAAAAGCTGACATTTCCATCTCCTATAAGTGAAGCCCTCAGTCCTCATCTGGGTATTTTTTATTGAGATGATATCCAGAGAACAACTAAAAATGCATCAGATCCTGCTGCTACTAGTACTATAAAGAAGATGGCAGAATAGCTGCCCTTAATGAAGGGTGGCTAATTGACAACCAGCCGATAACATGCACGTATCCTTATAAAAAAAGCATTGAAGTCCAGTAACTATATGGTTTAAAAAAAAGAAGAGTTCCGGTCTATCCTCCAGTTGGGAAAGAATTGTTCAGTCATGTTCTGCTTTCATATTCTAACTGTTTCTTATGGAATAGTCCTCTCTCAAGTCAGCATTCCAAAGAAGGCATAAAATACCAAGTGGGGCCAATTAGCAGACACCTATGGTGAATTGAAGGCCAGCTTGACAAACTAACATGTAGGACGGCAGCAATGACAGAAGGGAGGGGATGCGAGGGAGGACGCATCATACGGCCTGAGGTGGTCAACAAAAAGGAACAACAAGCAGCCGCTGGGTAAGAAAAACAGCAATGACGGGAGGCACTGCAAGCGAGGAAACAGAAAGAAACAATCAGTAAATTCTGCTGGAAGTATACCAAACACCCAAAGGCAGGGCAGATGTACACTACTCACCAACCAGAGCAAGGGAATTTCGAAAGGGAGGCTAAACTGAGAAAGTTTAAACGATTCTCTTAGTTTTGTCTGATTAAAAGGGTTACTTTCAGGGATTATTCTAAAAAACGAGTTGCCACAAGGGCTCCCATTATGACTGGCATCTTGATTGCGATGGGGCCGATAACAGCAAATACCGGCCCCATGGGAATGATAACTTTGTTACTTTTACTATGAGATCTTGGCTGCTGAAAACTGCTGAAAGACAATGGGAACAATGAGGAACTACCGGCGGAATAGGACACTGGAATACTAATCCCCTCTGTAATTTCTTTCCTTAGTGGACTTTCAAAGTCTGTCTCCTAAGGTGCTGTATTTTCCTCATTCCTGGAGTCACTGGTACCATCGGTATTTGTAACACCATGGATAAGGACAAATTGGCCCATCTTTCAGGCCAAGTTAAATGAGTTCCTAGGTGTATGTGTCCACATATACCTTATATGCAATTTTTTCTTATGTGAATATCTCAAAGTTTAAATTAAAGGAAGCTCTCAATATGTTTTTTATTAAAACTTCAAAATGGGCTAGATATTTTTTACTCAGTGTTGAGAGTTCATGAATTGCGCATAAAAGGAATCGACGAATACCTTGCGGTGCATAGTTACCTAAATTTTGGTTTGGAGGACTGCATTGCAGTCATGAAGCCATAGGGGTTGTGGGAAGTTGCTAATCTTTTTCTTGCAAGTTTCACAGCATTCTATGGGATACTTCAATACTTTCCAAAGTGTTTGAAAATGATTTTGCAAACAGCAAAACACTAGACATCTCTACAAACATAGGAGTGTACATTCCCACTCTTCTGCAAACACAATTGACAATAATTGACTTCTTAAAGTAGTACAGGTTTTTTTATTTAAACTAAACCACACACAAAAAATCGCGCCTGGGGGGGCAGGCTTGGAAGCTTAAGTCACTGTGCACTCGGCTAAGAGGCTTATGTGCCTGCTAGTAGTATACTGTGCTGGATGCTTGATGACGGCGATCACCTAGCTTAAACCTGCAGCGCATTGCATACATGGTAAGAATGAAGTCCTCAAACGGGCAGTGCAGCTTATGCTAGCTGTGCATTCTTTTTCAGGTAGACGCAGCATCCATTACAACGCATGCAATTACAACGCAACCATTACAACGCATGACACTACAACGCACACCACTACAATGCATGTCATTACAACTCAGTCATTACAACGCATACCATTACAACGCATAACATTACCATCCAACACTTACCCTACTGTTGCACCCCCTGGAGTTAGAATAGTAATTTTACCCCTACACTATCCAACACTTACCCTACTGTTGCACCCCCTGAAGTTAGAATAGTAATTTTACCCCTACACTATCCAACACTTACCCTACTGTTGCACCCCCTGGAGTTAGAATAGTAATTTTTACCCCTACACTATCCAACACTTACCCTACTGTTGCACCCCTGGAGTTAGAATAGTAATTTTTAACCCTACACTATCCAATACTTACCAAAACATGCAATGTAATGTTATGCGTTGTAATGGTATGCGTTGTAAAGGTATTACGCGTTGTAATGGAATGCGTTGTAAATGTAGTTTTTCAAATTTGTTGTAATGGCATGCGTTGTAATGGAATGCATTGTAATGGATGTTGCGTTGTAAAAAATGCATTGTAAAGGTATGCGTTGTAAAGGTATGCATTGTAAAAGTGTGCGTTGTAACGTCATACATCCAGAAATAAACACTGTCAAATGAAAGACTCAAATATAAAGAGCATGTATTCACAGCATGGAAGCATATAAAATATATATAAAGAATACATCAGATTATGCCAATGAACAAGACCCAATGAAGAAATGGAATCACTGACAAAAATATTGCAGCGAAAATATCGAAGTCATGAATATCGACATCCTATCTACATTATGGTAAGTACAAAAATATTGAGAAAAAATATCAATATCAAAAATATCGTTGTTAAAAATATCGTTTTTTATTTAAGTAAAAAAAAATGTAAAATAAAGTAAATAATACATATAATTAAAATAAACATAGTTAAAAATATTTTAAAATGCTTAAAAAATTATAAGTACTATATAATTTAAAAATACATTAAACATATTCATATAATATAGAATATATATACTTATTAATGTTTTAATATTTATTTATTTTAATCAACTTATAAATTGTTTATTTTATAAATACATCTTTACACATAAAACAAAAATATAAATACAAATTAAATAAAAATATGTAACAAATTAAAAAAATTACAATTAAAATACTGGTAGTCAAAGGTCATCAGATGACCCCAATACATATGAGTGCGTATAGCAATAGAGACGCCCTTGCCTAGACCCTGGGTTTCACTCCAGCCATTGAGACAGGGCAGATGAAACCGATAAAAATAAAAATGCATATAAATTATTTATAATTAATATTATTATAAATTAACCAATTAATAAAAATAATTACCAATTAATAATAATCAGTAAATTAACAATCAATAACAATAAATGGAAACATATTAATTAATGATAATTACATTACTTCCCACCCTATTTTCCTATAAACCCACAACCCGCACTGATACTAAAACACAAAATTTACTTTAAAATAATTACTATTTTCCAAACATTTCATTCATATATTTAAAAATAATGAAAAAACATTAAAAAAAGTTAAACATACGTCTAAAATACATAGCACTAAAAGAATTTATATTATTTACAACAATATTTTTGCGAACAATATTATTTACTTCGATATTACTTACTTCGATACTAAAAAATATCGATATTACTTACCTTGCAGTCGATATTCTGGTCAACGATATTCTTGACTTCGATATTCTGTCCCTAGGATATTAAAAACTCGATATTAGTGTAGGTCGATATTACAAATTCGATATTTTGACTGCACACAGAAGAAATGAATGTTCACACAGACAAAAACACATATAAAAACAATAATCAGAGAAAATAACTGACCGGCTGCAATATCTTCATCTTAGCCCACACATGACAGGGGATCCCAAATTACGATCCTGGAGTGAAGAGATTTCTCAAGCCGGGAAATGCAGAACTGAACAGATGCATTCACCTCTCAGAAGAGAACCCGGTTTTCGAGCCAAGAAACCCCAGTTTGTATAATATTCTCAATGCACGAGAGGGTTGGAAAAGACACCTTCTAGGTCAAGGAAATGTACAGATGCTGGCGAGGCTCCTGCAAGCATTCCAAGGCAAAATATTTCTCATGCATTCTCCTTGCGCTCCTACGCTACATGTTCCAACTCCTTATCTTAGTGAAGCTCGAGAAAGTAGAAACATATCAGAAGTACAAAAAATCACCCTCAAAGAGGAAAACAATCTTTTTTTATATATATGTATTTTTATTGATTATAACACAAGAGTAAAAATGTACATATCGGGTGTCATTTGGCGAAACAAGTTACAGTAGTGAACGGGCAAAGAAGTCGAGGAAATACACTACAGTTATAGGCATCTGAGAAATCTCGATACCAGCTTAGATCTAGGGCAAAATATACAACACGGATAACCGTAGGCCAACATTATCAGAACCCGCCCACCAAGGAGACAGGATATATAGAACACTCGACACCCAGATACGAAAAACAAAAGGCTCAGGAAAATACGCCACATCTCTTGTGAAAAAGGGGGAAAAGGGAATAGACAGGTCATAGAACAAAATAAAGTAAAAATACCCCCCCCCCACAACCCCCCACCCTGCACCCCTGCAAATGGCTACGACCTAACCCCACTAGCAGCGTGCCTGTCGCCCCCTAAACTACACCCCAAGGAAGGGAAAAGATGGAGGAGGAGACATGTTACAAAACGATACGGGCTCCCGGACTCCCCTCCCCCCCGCCAAAGGCAGACGTCCCCTACCGTGGTATTAAGCGAATCATAGCAGACTAATAAGCAAACCGATAGGGGAGCCACCGACAGAGAAAGGACCGTCCCGCCCAGTTCCCGGCACCACAGAGGCAGCCAATCCCTTGTCGAACAAAACCGTTACACCAAACCCAGACAATCAGAATACCATCTGGCCCTCACTCCCACAGATACAACCCAGCAGAGCCAAAAGAAAGTCACTGTACCGAAGTCAAACAGTCAAATTCAGCCCTGGCCCTTACGATCCATTGTACACACCCCATCCAATAGGACCAATATAGTAGCAAAAGAGTCAAAGCGTTGATGAAAAAGGAGATCAATATAGCCTGGAAGGGTCAAAAAGGTTAAGTCTCGAAGTCTGTCAGAGACACGAAAGTCAGTCCAAAAGGTATCAGCAGAGGTATCCAAAAGAGAAGAAAGAAGTGAGGCCTGTGCGGGCGATAACGTTGCCGATCTTGCTAGTTGTTCGGGGGTTCCGGTAACGTACCGTTGTAGTCGTGTGGATACAATTGGCTCCAGTGTCTGATTATGTTCGGGGTCCTCCTCTCGAGGTAGAGCAAGCTTCGCGGGGGTCATCGTATGCTGCAGGTCTGACAAATGGCTGGAGTCCGGTCCCAAACAAACAGTCTCGATACTTGCAGCCAAACAGTGGAGAGCAGTCTCCATTTTCAGGCGAAGAGCCCCGATGGCGGCCATTACGGTCCCCAGGGTCGGTCCACACGGCGTCCGATCCATCTCCGCGTGAGCGATAATAAAGCAAATCTTCAGCCCCGGAGGCCGGCTACTCCGGGGAAACCAAAAGGCGCGGAGTGGACGGAAGCGACTGGCGACTCATAGGCTTGGCACTCTTTACACCGCTGCCGAGAGCGGGGGCCCCACCCGCCGACCCTGAGGCTGCAGCAGGGTCCCGGGACCTGGCCCCCCACCCACCGCGGCAACCACGTCTCGCTGCCGTCGTCCAGTATTCGCCGGGACCAAGACCACCACCAGGAACGAGAATATGTTCCACTCCGATGAGACCGGACTCCGCCGGGTACCCGCTACCGATGTTGATCAACTGAAACCCGGCTGGGTCAGTACTCGAGGCCCCGGCTCAAACACTGGAGTAGGCCCGAAAATGAAAGACGGTGTAACTCCGTCAAGAAAGGTGATAAAAACTCCGGGATTGCCCCCCCCCCCCGGGCTCAGCAACGATTCAGACACACAGGAGTCTGGCGGGAGGTCAGGATAAAGTTCAAGATAAGTCCGCCAGCGACGGAGGTCGACGGAGCCGGGAGCTTATGCGGCCATCTTGGTTGCGTGCGTAGCTCCTCCTCCGAGGAAAACAATCTTGAACGTGAATAACCTAAATAACCGTGAGTAACCTTGGGGCCTGCTTGTGTGTGCAGAACTTAGGTCAGATAGAGTCAGAATTCAGAATTCAAGATGAAGTTAGAGCAAACTAAAGCTAATAATTAAAACTTTATTTCCCAATGTACAACATAATGCACATTTGTGCATCATTGCCTATAGCAATACACTCTGAGAAATTCCACAAATTTCTCTCTCTCTCATGCTTTCAAATGCACATCCCACACGTTCTGTTCTGGGCATGGCTCTTTTACTCTGTGCTGAGCAGAAGATAAACAATCCTACTCTGAAGCTATAAGGAGACATGAAATAAAATCAAAAGTCAAAATGCATTGGTGTGTGCTTTCATTGTTCATGGAACTGCAGGGGGGTACCATAGGTACCCCCATGTGCACCCCCCAGAGTCGCTGGGGACCGCAACGGGCCCCCACAAGCAATTACCGCATGCCTTTCCGTGGTGGCAATGCCGCCACAGAAAGGCATCTTTCCGCACCCATGGTAATATGGCTGGCGGTGTCTGACAGACACCGCCACCATATTAAACCCTTTTCTGCCCGGTCAACTCGTTGACCGGGCGGAAAAGCGGCAGACGGTCTTTCCGTCCGCCGAGGTCCCCCCGCCATAGTAGTATGGCGGGGGGAGGAAATGGGTGGCGGGCGGGGAAAAATCTCGGGCGGATCGTCACCGCCATGCGGGCGTTGACGATGCGCCCGAGATGCTAATGGGCCCATAGAGTCAATTAAAATACTGGTAGTCAAAGGTCATCAGATGATCCAATACATATGAGTGCGTATAGCAATAGAGATGCCCTTGCCTAACCCCTGGGTTTCACTCAAGCCATTGAGACAGGGCAGATGACACCTGCCCAGAACCATGGTGTGTGCTTTCATTAGTAAGCAGTCCAGCAAACCCCATTCACGCAGCCACACCCCTCCGTCAACCCCAATAGCTGGCCCAGAAGCAGCAACTGTAATTCACGATGTACAGAAAAGGCCCTGAAAGCATATCTAAACCACCACCCTCAGCTATCCAAGCACTAACAGCCACACTCAACTCCGCCAATGCACATCAACTCCCCCTGCAGGACCTGCTACCATTCAAACTGAGGGCCCCTGCACATCTCCTGCCATGGATTTCAACTCTGGCATGCAACCGTCACCTCTCATCCAGCACCGGCACCCACAAACAGCCCTGAAAATAAATCTCCATCCTGACCTGCAGCAAGTTCTGCCCCTCTACAATGGGTAACCCCTAAGTGCTCTACTAATGCACTTCTCTAATGATCTTTCTCCTAACCTCTTTCTCGCTCTTGCTCTATCACACTCTCTGTGTCTCTCTCCCTCTCTTGCAAGTAATTTATACAAAAATTGCACATTAGTGAAAACCCTGGTTATTGTCTCTAGCAGTTACCTGCCTCATTCACAAAAGTGTACATTTTTATTTTTTGTATTTTAAAAATTATTATTAATCACATAGGCGTATCCTAATGCATTGTTATCTAGAATATTGGATAATGCATCATGATTTGACATTTGTATAGGCCAAAATAAGATAGGAAAACAATTCAGTTTTCTCGCGTTCTCTGTACAAATTGTGATTTTCATACAATAAGAAAAATTATTGTGCAAAAATGAATGTTTCATTACACTTTTCTTGTTCAACAAATGCTTTATTGTAATCTACTGATATTGTTGACAGTTGATTAAGCTTTCCAGAACATACACATACACGTAGTGCATGCAGTTTTTCGAGTGAAGTATCGCTTGTTACAGTTGCATTCATTCCAATGCTGGACTGGCAGCCCACAAATACTGCGCAGCACACTCAACATCTTGAGTTTAGATCTCATTACCATTCCAAATCATTTTGAACTCATTGGTTAGAACAGCGGTAAATTCCAGTGTGCACCGCGAACCAACATTTTTTACATAGTCACTTTAAGTGCCACAACAGTGGTTGCACCCAATGATCTCTAAACATGACATCATTTGAAAGCATAGCCAGCACGACGGGAAAACCGTGCAGAAACAAAGGCCTACACTGCAGAAGAAGCAACAGAAATGTATGCTTTAATTTCAGCTACCAAACGTTTGATACCCGAGAAGAGACAATTACCCAACAACTTAAACATCTCTAATTTATCTGCTGAAGGGAATTAAACCAAAGACTTCACGCATCAACACTCATCCAATACCACAAGCATAAAAGAATACCCAGAGGGCTTTGGTTACCCATCAAATCAATGCTTTTCCGTTTTCAATTTAACAAATCATTAATGGAATGCTGGTATGCAGTGTTGAACAAATACTCCTTGGATCTTATTTTATTGATAGTTGAGGAACTCTTCAAAACAATCAAGGTATTTGAAGAGGAAATTTACAACACCAAACAAGATCTATGTAAACGCTTTGACTCTGAGGATTGGGCAAACACACTAGAACAAATCAACACCAAATTAGACAATTCCGGCAAAGAACTTCAAGAGCGCACACTTCGTAAATATAAAAGGGATACCATTGATTATCGCCTCAATGAAGTTTGAGCAGAAGTTTATGCACAGCGTAGACCATACAAAACTCCCAATGCTTCATCCGAGGAAAGTGTAGTATCAGACTGTGACACTCAGTTTGCCAGACCACCTTTGAACATCAACGGAGCTAGAAGCGAACAAGCAAGCACCAGCAAACCCCAGACACCAGTGAAACTCACGCTTCCGGGTCTTCTGAATTTTTTTGTCCAAGGGTCAACAACCACCAGACCCAGCAGCAGGGAAAACCAGCGGAAATCTCGAAAAACCATGCAAGGAAAAGGAAAAAACCAATGAGAAATCACACCAGAACCAGCAGAGTCAAAGACAATAATCATAAACATTTCTTCTCAAACTCTCATCACCCAACAAACACAGATTCTCAACAAAGGAACAACTTTCGTTCCAACTTACAAGACAACTTTCCATGAAACCGAAGTTGCTATTTACCGGTTCATGCGCACATTACGATTACGACATTTTTTTGATAACATCCTGACACAGCCCATCACAGAAGAAGATCACGAGTATTTAGAATTTAGACCTAAAAGCATATCTCCCGTACCCCACAAAATATTGGATTGTATTGAAACCTCAGTGAAACAAGATCTGCAGAAATTAGATTTCAATCAACATAAGGGTCAAAACTTAACTAAAAAAGAAAAAATTGTACTTAAGGACTTAGCCAACAATGAGACATTGACTTTCCAATCCGCGGACAAGGTTGGTGCTCTAGTCATGATGGACTCAACATATTATCACAGCAAAGTTTTAGAACATCTAGCGGATGGGAACACCTACTTGAAATTGGATCATGATCCTACCGCAGACATTTTCAAAGTTTTGATGAACATCTTGGACAGAGCACATGAGATGGATTGGATTTCTAGCAAAACCAGAAGTTTCTTAATCTAACAGCACCCTAAACGGCTGCAGATCTACATGTTACCAAAGATTTATAGACATCCGTCTGACCCACCCTTCAGACCTATTTCGTCTGGGTGTGGATCAATATTTGAACGCCTGGGCGTGTACATCGACCAAATTCTCCAAACCCATAGTACGGACATGGAAATCATACATACAAGACACCTCAGATTTTCTATCACGTCTACAACACCTTGATTTTTCTAACGTTACAGTTCTTTCTATGCACCATTGATGTTAAATCATTATACACCACAAATAATGAAGTATACAAACAGTGACAAATTCGTATGTTTGAAAAAATTGCCCTCACTCACACACTAATGTGTGTGACATGCTTCATCATCGGGTCTGCTACGACGCCCTGGCGTAGCCATGCTCAGAGCGGAGCATAGGTAGGGGGAACATAAACACTGAGACAACAATGTTCCAAATAGTTACCCTCCAGAGTTAAGTACTGTCAATGTATGAAGAATACTAATCTCTTATCCCCCTAGGTGACTGCTAATTGGTCAGTCCGTTCCATCTTTATAGTTCCAAAAACATTAAAATATAAATGTGTGTCCTTAAGTTCAATATAGGTGAAAGCGTCTTTAATGCATTGTTGAGCTTGACGTAGAAAATTATTGTTGTTAGCTGACATAGACTTAAATAATCTAATGTCAAATTCATATTCATAAACAATCAAGAGCATATTTCCGACCCAACGTATCATCGCCCTTCATCATGATTAGTATTCACTCACCGAGTTTATTGGCAAATTAAACTCGAAATGGCGTCAGGGGGGTGGAGTTCCAAAGAGCACAACCTGTATTGTAAAAGTACAAGAACAAGAAATATGTAGGGTTGTACCCATAGCCAGAAGAAAGCAGATGTGCATATGTCTGCACGTCCCCGAATTTCAATAGAGGGTAGAATAAGACCCCGCAAGTTGGCATCAAAGTCGTGATTAGCATTACGTTATACAAGAAAGCCCCCCATGTTGGATGGTAAGTACCAGCGTTAAACCACACTTTAATATCGCACATGGGAATTATTCATATGTTCATACAGCATGGTTTCTTTCTCACTTATGCACTCAATAGTAACCATCAGAGAATATACCCACGCGGTACACCTGCAACTATCTTTATCTGCAGTCGGAACCACCCTGATCCACTCATACAATTACTTGCCCCAGAGTACGTAGGTAGAGACCGCTACAGCAATCAACAATCACACCCGCACTGTGCGAGACATCCAGACGCCCATCTTAACGCCCATCTTACTGCTCTGATGGATGACTCCGTCACCTCTCATGCCCCTGTGGCTGACGCCGCGAAGATGAATATACAATTGTTGTGGACGCCATTATACTCTTCCACTACGCGGGCTTAGTGCGTCAGTGACACGCAGAGGGCGTCGACGCCAACATGCGCCCACGCGTTATTCCGTGCCCGAGCCATGGGAAATGTAGTCCCGCCCGTGATATCCTATGAAGGTTCTCCAATGATATCCGGACTGTGCCCTGACTCTACCGCGTAGAGCGCGTTGACATCAACATGCGCCTACGCGTCATTCTGCACCCGAGCCATGGGAAATGTAGTCCCGCCCGTCATACCATACGGGAGCTATCTACTTATATCGAGGCAGTACCCTGACTCCACCAGAGCTACTGGTGACACAAACGTTGTGCTCACTATGTCACCTACAACCTGCAATCGGTCTCCACACTGCGGAACTCTGTCACAAAAATACATGTTACCGCCCATAAGGCACATGCCTCAATTCCATCGCAGTTATAAGATGAGGCAACCGTGCCCTACTTTCCTTCATCTCCAGAAGATCAGTAGAATCAGGTACCATCAAGAACATAGTCGTCCCACCCCCAGAATACAGTGTGGACTTTGTATAAAGTCGTCTGTGTCCATACAACAAAGCATCCAAGCACCATACAGGATCCCTCCCCTAGTTCTGTAAAGGACTGTGGGATACATTCTAGGCAGTGGTGTGTTAGGTGTAAAGTTCTCTATGCCCCCATACTAAAGGCTCTATAAATAGTGAGGGACTCATCTCCAATTCCCCTGGACGAGTAGAGGGACATCATTGAACCAGAGATCCATCTGAAGTCGGGGTACAGAGGCAGGCGGCAGATAAGAACCATACTTAGATTTGGTTCATCTACTAAGCGCATGCCAGGGTATATCATTGTTGAGTTCATATAGATGACTCTTAAGACGACAACCCCATTTCTGTTCACGCACAAACAAGGCTCTTTCAGATGGATGTGGTCCTAGGAATGGTTTTTCAATAACTGTCCATCTAAGGTCATCTGGGATATGACCCGCCTCACTGAAATGAGATGTTAGCCTCGTATTAGATCTGCCACATCTAATCGTGCTACGATGTTCAGTGATGCGGGTCTTCACCTTCCTGTTAGTCATTCCCACACATTGTTTGGAGCAGGGGCAAGTAATTAGATAATTCACTCCCTGCGAGTTGCAATTTGTATGTCCCCTTTGTTCCCAGGGTGTGGGTAGCCCCAGGTCAATACTTTTGGTGTCAGTGGTGAGGTGACACACACTGCATGCCCCACATCTGAAGTAGCCAACAATCGGTGGTAAACCTGTGACAGTGGACCTTTGCCCCACTAAATGTGCTACCCTGGGTTTTGTGTGAATTAAGAGGTCCTTCAAGTTCTGGCTGCGCCGAAATGAAAACAAAGGTTTTTCCATCCCCAGACTCCCAGAATTCAGAATCCTCCAGTTCTTTAGTACTGTTCTTCTTACTTGTTGGGAGGATGTACTGAAAGTAGAAACAAAAACAGTTTTTTTAACTTCTACACTTATAGGTTTGGACAGTAAAGACTCTTGGTTCTTGTTTGATGCCCTTTTCTTGGCCCTTTTGATTATCCTCGAGGGGTACCCCCTTTCTGTAATTCTTTTTGATAGCAGAGATGCCTCCTCCGTAAAATCACTTTGTTCTGAACAGTTTCGTCGTATGCGGAAGAATTGTCCAACAGGTAAATTCTCCCGCAACGATCTGGGATGGAAGCTGTTGAAGACCAACAGGGCATTTTTGTCAGTCGGCTTGTGAAGTGAAGAAGGGGATTTATACTATTCAGCCAATCCAGAAAGGAGTTCACTAAAGGTTTGTCCCCTTTCCAAATGACAAGTACGTCGTCGATATAACGACGCCACAGTCTCAGATGTGACCTCCATGGACAAGCGCTATCATAGATGACTGCAAGTTCAAATGCCCCCACATAAAGGCTTGCCAAACTCGGCGCGAAAACGCTGCCCATGGAGGTGCCATGGGTCTGAAGAGACATCGTCCCAGCATGTTCAAAGAAGTTTTTTGTGAGGGCAATTTCGACAAGATGTAAGATGAATGCCGTGGGCGTCTGGTATTGCCATTCCTCCTGGAATAGAATATCCTCCAAGACCCGGAGAGTTTCCCTCTGAGGGATGTTTGTATACAAGGCCTCGATATCGAGGCCTATGAGGTATTCCGTCTCTGGGTCAAATGGCATATTTTTTAGGCGGTTGAGGATATCCAAGGTATCTCTCAGATATGCAGGGAGTTTTTGGACCAAGGGTTTCAAAAAGAAATCACAGAATTGTGATAAAGGTTCCAGTAGAGACGCCATCCCAGAGACAATGGGACTCCCGGGAGTGGGTCTCACTGGTTTGTGTATCTTGGGAAGAATGTAGAATTGGGGCGTTTTGGGTTGTTTGTTGACCAAAAATTCTGCCTCGTGATCAGAGATCCAATCGTTGGATCTTGCTTCTTCAACAACTGTCACAATCTCCTTGGTGATGTCCTCCGTGGGGTCCCCTGCAAGTCTGGAGTAATTCCTTTCATCAGCAAGGAGACGGGTGCATTCATCATCATAAGTGGTCCTGTCCAACACCACTGTTGCCCCGCCCTTATCGGCTGGCTCCAGGATGATTTCTGTGTAATCCATAAGTTCTTTTAGAGCCAGTTTTTCAAGGTTGGACATGTTGGAAAAAGAAGAGCCCGGTTGGGACAAGCTCAATGTCTCCAAGTCATTGATTACCGCCTGCTCGAAGGCCGCTACCTCTGGAGTGTGATGTATTCCTATAGGTTCTGAATCGATCCCCCTATTCCTGACCCTATTCTGGTTAAACAAACCAACAAGTTAACTAGCAGTCAGCCCATGAGGCAGAAAACCCCCATGATGCAGATACCGTTATCTGACGCAGTCACACTACGGCACAGGAACGTGTTATCTGATTAGGTCATAACGCTTGCGATCTAATTAGACAAGCGATATTCCTCCAGCCCCTGATAAGGCATACGGAGTTCTCATAACAAATCAAACTTATAACAACCTGGGCAAAACCCTGCGGCCATTGTTTTGATTTCACCGAGAACTTCAGTAAAAGAATGTGCTAACGAGCAAGTCGTATGACATCCTTATTGACGTATCTATGTCCATCCTTACGTCAATCTCGGCACCTTAAAGGTATAAATATTACCGATATTGCCCTATGCAAACACACGCGTGGTGACGAGACGGAGCAGCCATACTTGCCGAAGCGAAGAGCAGAGCAGACCCCGCTGGCGCAGCCCCGCCTTTCTGACGCGCTGAGAGAAGCTGCTTTCTCCTGCCGAGAAATCCAGCACCGGCGTTTCTGGGTAGCCCTCGCAGGCAGCCTGGAATATCGAGACCAGAGACGAGAGATACCATCCCTCATTCAACCTAGATTCCAGGTACAGAACTGAATAACCCCTCACAGAGAATTCTTTAGTTATTCTCTTGGCAAAAACAAACTTAACTTAAACTGTAACTATCTATTCCCGCCCACGCATTAGGCTTAGGTCAGGTACACGGGGTAGGCGTATCTAGAAACACCAGTTGAGTACGTTTAGTCAAATGTATATGTGTATGTAATATATTTTATTCATTTTAAACATCTTATGGCTTAGAAACCATATCAATGTTTTTACAGTATTATTTTATACTGCTGCTTTTAATGTATGCACTTTACTTAACTATAAGTATTGCAATAATATCGATCCATTTCTCTTGTATGAGAAAAGAGACTGAACAATAAATAACACCTTTTTATTGAACACGCCCGTCTCTTCCTTTTCTCTACAATCTGATGAGACTAAGAATGCACGTACTGACTGAGTAAAATAAATTGCCTTTTGTTCACACGACTCTCGAGATATACTCTTGATTAGGGGAGAGCAAAGTTGTCATGTTCTATGGTTGTCAGAAACTAAATCCCTTCTTGTCTAATCAGGGAAGTTAAGTCCTCCTTGAACATTCGAGAAAGTTTCTAGTGAACTCTGAGCTAAGCTGGCAAACCCAAAACTTTAAGTCTAGTATCGACAGTAGTAGACCTAGTTAACGTCTGGTCTAGGCCTTTACTGCTGTAGGTATTATTCCAATGCGCAGAGCCTATTGGGATGATAGGAACTACACTACATGGCGCCCAACGCGTTTGGAAAGGGCGATAAAACTAACGTAAGACATTTAGAGTAACTCAGTCGTGCTTTCTCATTCAGACCCCTTTTCCCAAATACTCCAAAGACGTCTGGAGTGGGTGAAAGGTTATATCCGCCAGACCTCGCAGGAGGGAACTCCTATGTATGGTTCTTGGTACAAGTCAACGTTGAAGGATACACTGTTCCAAAATATTGTGCATCTAATCTTTGTTTCCATAAGAAACCTGATCTGCAAACAAAAGAAATAACCATCCTGTCGGTAAAATGGACAGTGATGAAGAAAGAGAGGCAGTTAGATTAGCAACTGAACTCGCAGCAGCTGATGCTACCATACAAGATGCAGACCCGGAGATAATACTCATCCCGGTCATCAAAAGGAAATCTATAACTTTAAAACTTATAGAAAATGGACTGACACCTAGGGGTGGTACAGTCATATTCGTAATTGAGGCACACGAATATCGGCAGACAGAGGTATACTATTCATGGATACATTTTCCGGCAGCAAATGCTGTAACAAAGTACTTCCACTATTACAAAATAGAGGAACCTCCTGAAACGTACACTCCTTTCGAGGAGGTGGAAGTACCACTCAAATTTCAAGAGCATTTGCTCTTATTTGATGGCGCCCTAAAACATAATAATCACATCACCAGGCTCGGTCCTTTAGGTAGACCAGGAGCAACGTGGCCGGTCCTAGCCGGATACACACCACATCCAGACATCGATGGGATGTCTGCACCAAACCTTTTAACACAGCTAAAACAACTAATAAAAATACACAGACAATTAGTCCAATATGTGATGCGGACTTCAACAATTCAGCCAGCGATTAAACTCCCACAGCTGACCCCTCACCAGGGGAACACAAATAAAATTACACCACAGAACATCCAGTCCTGCCTAGGTAAAGTACCGGCTAAACGGGAACAAATACCATTTTGGCTAGCGCAGAAAATCACCCAAATAGAGGCGGTGTTTCCAGACACCACCCCGCTAGAAAAGCACAGGATTCTGACTATCTGTCTTCCAATGGGAATCGCACCACACATTGAGGACTGTGACACTTGGGGTACAGTCTTTGCTTCCATCTACACAAAAAAGCACGGTGTTCCATCTATTTCGGTAATACCAGATGTGCTAAAACAAATTCAAGATGAATATGGTCCTGAACCCGCTTTAACTCTTGGTATGAAATTACTAAAAGACTTCAAGCAGGTCTCGGCTATATTATTAGCCAACATAAAGGGAGAAGCAGCAAATGTGGCGATCCGCCAGAGGTTAAAGGAGACAGATATAGCAGACCAACCAGCTGAAATTGCCAGAATCAGAGAAAAATCCTATGAGGAACTAGGTAGAGATAGTTTAGGTGGAATACCAGTAAAACCGCAACTGATTGAAAGTCCTGAAAAAATATTTTTTAATAATAATTCTACATCACCAAAAAAGAACTGGGATGGAAACAAACAATCCAATCCTAAAGAAAAGAAATTCCAGTCCCGAGGAAGGTCTCCTAGGCGAAGAGAAAAATCTCCGAACCAAAGACACAGGTCACCTCAGAGTGACCCCTCTGGGAAAAGATATAACCTTAGAAATAGGGATAATATTAAAAAGCCTGATAGATATCAAGACATTGATACACGTCCCTCTCAATCTTTTCAGACTTCCTCGCAGAAATCGGAAAGAAGAGGACGATCAGAACAAAGAGAAGAGCACACCAAGTCCAAAGACAAGGAACCTGCTCAGCTAAAAAAGAAATTACAATTTCCAAAAAAGAAGGTAGCCAGTATCAAGGTAGTTAACAATGCCGAGAATACTGAGGACACAACTGAAAAACGGAGAATGGGCTCAGACAATGCTAGACAGCGCAGCAGAAGTGAGCATAGCTCGTAAAGTCCTTATGAATCATCTGGAGACAGTGGACACGAATGAATATCTTCAAGTGGAAACTGCGGACACCAGAGTTAGCAAACCTCACAAAATATACGAAATAACATTGCGTATAGAGGGAGATAAGACTAGGAAAATAAGGGGACTATTTTGGGATAATCTCTCCAAGGGCTATGATATCCTTCTAGCTGAAAAAGACTGGCCACCAGAGTTTGTCAGGGAGTGCCCTCATGGCGAAGAAGTAATTATGCCTGCCTTCTCAAATCATATCCCAATTCATAAAAAATACACACTTGCCAGAAAGTGGGCAGTAGCTCTAGCTCCTGCTTTATATAAAAATCACGTGGGATGGGATGAGGACTCTCCTCCTCACAAAATCCAGTTAAAATCACAACCTACTGCACAAAGGCAGTACCCAATTAAGCAAGAAGCTAAAAAACAGGTAAATGAAATACTAGATCAGCTAGAATACCAGGGGGTGATTGAAACTTGCACCTCACAAATGAACAACCCTTTGTTTCCGGTCTCCAAACCAGACAATTCATATCGTCTAGTTTTGGATTACCGACACCTTAACACATGTTGCAAGACCTTTGCAGTGCAAAACTCACATAGTGCTGCACTAATGAATAACATGGTGCGCAAAAAATACAAAACAACATTGGACATCTCTAATGGATTCTTTTGTCAAAACATAGCACCAGAGAGCAGATATTTAACTGCATTCTCAATAAATGGCACTCAAAAACAATTCTGTCGGTTAGCCCAGGGGTACAAGAACAGCCCGGGAGTATTCTCAGCGAGAGTAACAGAATTACTACAACTATATGACGATGAAGCATTATCTTATGTCGATGACATTTATTTAACAGATGATGACTTGGAGACTCACTTGAAAAGAGTGAACACCATAATACTTGGGTTCGCTGCAGAGGGTTACAAATTCAACTTTAAAAAATCCAGAATTGCCCATCTGACAGTCCTGTTCTTAGGATATGAATTATCAAGTGAAGGTAAAAGCCTGGCTGACAATTTCCTAGAGAAATGTGCCGTAATCCAAGCACCTAGAACACTAAAAAACCTACAGTCGATTCTAGGCTTCCTAAACTTCGGAAGAACATACATTGCAAATTACGCAGAAAGGGTCAAACCCCTTTATGATCTGATAAAACCAGATTTTAAAAGATCTAATTGGACTCAAATACACACAGAAATTTTGAGATCTCTACAAACAGACATGCTAATTAAAACAAAATTAGAAACACGTGATAACACACGCAATCTTGTGATTCGAGTCATCCCAGGGAGATGCGGATTCACATACCTGACCTCTAATGAGGGAGAAAAGGTACCAATTGCATTCAAATCACACTTGTACACTAAGGCTGAAATGAAATTCAGCCCGACGGAAAAAATTCTTACAGCAACACAGACAGCTATAGCAAAAGAACGAGCCCTGGCACAAGGTAAACGAATAATAATCGTGACCCCAATACCAGCCCTAGAGGCGGTAACAAAGGCAAGCATTCCAAATGCTAAAGCACTCCATCCGAGATGGATACAATGGGCTAATTCTCTTGCTGCAACAGACGTGGCGTACGAATTTGATCCTTACTTAAAAACACAAGAATTTCTCCAATATGAATTTGAATGTCCTCCGCCGACCGAAATTCTGCCTCTAGACCACTACGGCTGTATAATATATACAGACGGATCAGCACAACCCGCAGTGGGGGGTAAGCAAGCTTACAGTGCTGCGTGCGCGATCGTTAAAGGTCGCTGGCACGAAGGAAAATTTAAACCAGCAATCACTAAAACACAATCTTTAGGAGATTGTACAGCTCAGCGAGCTGAACTACTGGCGTTCAAGATGGCGCTTGAAAATACCGATCGAGAATTCCCCACACTCATAGTGTGCGATTCGTATTATTGCGTTCAGTCTTACAATGAATACTTGCAGATCTGGCTTCAAAATGGTTTCAAGGATGCGAAAGGTGGCACAATCAAGCATAAAATGCTCTGGGAACAAGTAGTTCTTTTACAAAAAGAACTACCAAAGACTCACGTGATACATACGCTGAGTCATCAACGTGATGGCGTTCACGTTGCAGGGAATTCATTGGCTGATGAGGCCGCGAAGGCAGCTGTGCAAACGGCTTCCGTAGCTGCCATCACCCGGTCAAAAACAAAAATAGACAGCGAAATATTACAAGCTGTCAGCGCTTCAGAAAAGGATCCGATAGAAACACTCCCGAAAGGCTTTCCAGTAAAATACTCATACATAACTGATGCAAACAATGTTCCTTTTGCTCGAATCCCTGGAGTGGGGGATAGGGCAATTCCAAACATGGAACATAGGTTAGGACTAATAATAGCGGCACATGAAGGGCTTGCTTCTATTCATGCTGGCGTCTCAGCCACAGTATCATTATTAAAACAGAGATACTGGTGGCCACAAATGAGAAGACAAACAAGGAACTATGTTCTAGAATGTGAAATATGTCAAAAAATGAAAGTATCAACGGTGAGACGTCCAGCTCAGACGCCCCTTCTAATCTCGGATAAACCATTAGCCTGTGTTTATCTAGATCACTGCGGTCCCTTACAAAGGGACGGTAACTATAAATATATCTTGGTCGCAGTGGATTCATGCATGAGATTCATATGGATGTGGCCCCAGCGAACGGCTGACGCCAGAACTGTTATAAAAGATTTGCGAGTCTTTATCGGCACATACGCAATTGGCATGCTGCATTCGGACCACGGTCCTGCTTTTAGCTCTAGAGCTTATAAGGAGGCCATGGTCAGCATGGGCGTGGCATTGCGGTACTCTTGTCCATTTCACCCTGAGGGGAACGGAATTGTTGAAAGAAAAAACCGTGACATAAAGCAATCTATAACGGCAAAGGTATTAGATTCGGGAGCTGGGTGGGTCAAACATCTAATAAGTGTCCAACGTAGTCTAAATAACTTGCCAAGAAATTCTCTGAAGGGATTCAGTGCGTACGAATTATTATTTGGAACTAGGATGTTGATCTCTGACATTGATAGTCAGACTTCAGTGGTAAAAGAAAAAAGCTTTGACATCAAAGACCGTTTGGCTATTTTGCAGGACTTAAACAAAACAAGAAAAGACCTGAGCAACATAAAGTTGAAACAACAGCCAACAACCACTGAAGAACCACCACCTGTCCCAGCAAGACCTGTCTGGATTCCAAAAGTCGGGGATCTAGTCAGGGAGAAGATCGCGGTAAAGAAGGAATTTGGGCCTTCTTACAGAAAAGCAGTTCCTGTCTTGTCTGTCAACGGGACAAGATCAGTTGTGCTACCGCCACTTGCTGGAAAAAAGGAGAACCGAGTTGTATCCATCGACCTGGTAAAACCACAACATGTGGCCGATAACAAACAGTAGGCCAAGTGGACTCCCAATAAGTAGAAGAACACCAAGGTTTGCTACCAGTACAGAGGTCCTAACGAAGAGGCTCATCACATTCGAAACGCCTACAGAAGAACAACAAGGACTATGCAGCAATGCAATAGAACTCAGACCTCTGAAAACCCAAATAAAAACATTTAGCAGAGACACACCAATCTATAATGAAGTACCAAGTGAAAATGCAAGAAACAGAAATCCTGAACCAATTGGAACAATTGACAGAACTGCATCCGGCTACTTCATAAACTTCGATGATTCCTCTGAAGGCTTCAGTGAATCAAAGACACAGCCATCATCAAAAACCTTTAAAGATAAAGCTAAAGAACTTTTGAAACAACTGAAAGAAACATATCTGATTTCCCCATGGATTGAATTTTGGGTGGGTTTTGGTGCATTTATCCTCATACTTTGGCTCATCATGATACTAACTTTGGGCAGCTTCATTGAGGGAAAATATGCTAAAATGGACACAGCAAGTCAGAAAATCAACTTGATCCTCAAACCACACACATCTTCACACGTCGAGAAAAGAGAACTTTCTTCAGCCAACTTCACAGCCAATCCTATACCGGGTGGGGTAGCATGGGACAACACTGACTATGAAATTTATGGTCCGGTCGAAATCCTGAAATATCCACTCCAAATTAAGATCTCCTTGAGTGACTTTGCAAAACCAAGCTCATTTGCTGATGATTGGGACTTCGAAAGCATTAATAATATGATGTCTGACTTAGTAATGTCTGCTAAATTTACCAAACATGATTATTTGCAGGGTTCTACAAATTATGATAGTATGTACTGTTATAACCACTATGGTAACCATTTTTTACATAGGTCTGCACAACCTAGAAATGTTTTAAATTATAATCAATGGGAACATTGTGCAACCCCTCCAAAAGGAAGCTCAAGGACCTTCTATGACAAATATTCATACTTTTCAGGTTTTAACACAAGTAATGCTGAAGCATTCTATTTTAAATTGTCAAACAAGACAGGAACAAAAACAAAGATAACCAACACAAAATTGATATATTCAGACTCATTCTTTGAACAAATGAATACTTTTGGTTTCAATTATTGGGACAAATATGTTGAATTGAAAAGTGTTTGGGGTACAAAAGATTGGCAAGTGCAGGGTATAGAATCTTTGTTTAGAGCCTGCATGATCCCAGAACAAATGATATTTTTAAATGACACTGTTCAACAAACTACCTGTCTTGGCCTAGCCAAAATCAAAGATTTAAATAAACCGTCTATTCCAAAGCCAACAATGTTTAGCAACACTTCTACAGATGAAGAGATAGACGTAAATTATGTATTAAACCAAAACAGAACACATCCTGATTGGAAACAGTGGTTGATCTGGCCCACAGATACTAATAACTGTCAAGACAGATTCCTGAATAAAACACAGGGGTTCAAAATGACCAGGCCAGACCCTAGATATCCCCAAAGACATCACCCAGGGATAATAACCACCTACAGTGTGGGCAAATTATGCCTCCAATGGCTACAAACTTCCACACTGGCAGAAATTAAGCAACACCTAACTTTACTTACTGATGGTGCTGACTTGCGTGATTTCATAATGGGACCACGCAAACAGCGTCAAAAACGTTTCATAGCAGCCTCTGTATATGCAGCATACAATGAGGCCTGGAAGGTTACTCAAATTGAAACAGCAGAGAGAATACGGGAAATTGACCGTATTAATTTGGAAAAATCACTTTCTGTAGTGGACAATGGGTTAATGACTCTGTCCTCCAGAATTTTTTCTTTGGACAGCATTGTGTCTTCAGCAATCGACATATTGTCGCAAGACTTACTGTTATTACAACACGGTCAGTCACAATTGCGCTCTATTGTACAGCTTGGCTGGACGTTACAAAACCTGCGTTCAGGCTATGTGCCTTGGCGTTTAATCAACACAACGTCACTATTCCAAATCTTTAACCTTACTGATAGACAAATCAGTATGGCACAAAAGGGTGCTGATTACACAATCTTGAGCATTGAAAAACTAGAAAGATTACCAGTGACAATGTCAGAACGACCTGTCAGTGAATGGATAATACATGGGATAATAAATATTCCAATCTCAACCTTCAGGTTTCAATACTGCCAAAAATATATACAGGCTGGCATGTACGAGAAATTGGGAAAGGGGTACCTTAAAACAACATGGAACCTGCCCTATTCACATGCATGTGTCAGTAATAAAGGACAGAAAGTGTTTCTTAGTGGCAACAATTGTGTGATGTCACTAAGTGGCACACTTCTGTGTAACGGAATTAGTTTGCATGGAGCCTGTGAAGGGAATTCATACAACCTTTCATGTCACCAGCAAGGCGCACCTGCAACAGAAATAGAACCATTCTTTCAAAGACTCTATAATGGGAGTTACATTCTAATTGTAGACCGCAGATGTTGTAGTCTTATGCCCGGGACTCCTTATCTAGTAACTACGACTGCGAAGGTCAAGTGCTGTGGACGCTCGTTGTTCCCCAGCTCCTTTCCAGACAGGGAGGCAAGGGCATGGCCCAATTTGAAAATTACTTCTATTCGAATAGATACTTTAAGCAGAATGAAAACAGTGCTTCTTCAGACGCCTACAAGGCTCTCGTCATCAAAAGAAACATATGATCTACAAGTCGCAAGGACGACTGCAGAGATACATTCATTGTTATCAACTAATTCCCCCATACATTTCGCGGAAATTCTAAACGAAATCTTAAATATTTCTGATACCAATGGGGTCTCAAAGGTATTTAAGACCGTATTTTCGATGGCATTAACACCATTCAAAGCCATACTGGGTATTTTTCCAGATTTCGTCCATTCGATTTTTGGCGGACTTCCACTGATCTTGGGACTAATTGCAGGAATCCTATTCTTGGTCCTTATTTTTCGGTATGGCAACCCATGTCACAGACAAAACTCTTGCGACAAGGGAAGAAACAATCCTAGCCATTGGATACCGGGACCGGATATCAAAAATCCTGGGACTCTCCCGGCTTAGAGACCTGAACATGACTTGGTTTCTATCATTTCGACCAATGTGGCAAAGATGTGTTTTACCTGTATTAGGATGTCTGCTATGCGGAGAAGAATGCGTGTTAGACACCTGTCTGACGCTACAATCGGATGCGCCAATGGATGCAGAAACATTGTTGAGCCCGATCAAGGTTCACGCTTTGTGCTGCCCTCAAAGGCTACCAATCCTGATGACGGCATTCGTGGAAGCTTCACCACTACGATTGATGGGTAGTGAAGTTCAAGATGAAAGCATCGATCAGGTACGACCTTCTGTCAGCAATGCAAATCAGAATGTCAATGGAGAAAATCATGCGCACGAATGCATGGTTACACCTATTTCCGAGTTAGTGGAACTTTCCCAGGAAGCTGTTGACAGCTTTTTCGAAAGCCTAAATGATATGATGTTCTCACCAGAGCAGAAATAGAGACTTTTGAGCAAGCTCGCACACGGCGTTCCCTGAATTCGGCCTTCAACTTTAAAAATAAAGTCACATGAACAATTTTCCCTCCAGTTCACGGACAGCAAGTTTTTCAGCAGCCCCAAAATATTTTTGCATATTTTCCGGGACACTATCTTCTGCTTAAAGTAAGAACTATTCTTAGAGAACTAAGGTTTCTAAATTTTAGATAGTTTATAGACATTAGCTGCCCGCTGGTATGTTCACATATATATTTTATTCTGTGATGGAATGGTCTCGAACCTTTTTTCTGTATTAAGAGCCATTTCATGTGTAAATTCTCATATACCGAATAGCAATAATGTATACAAATGCGATTACTTTGGCATTATTCTACAGCTTGAGTGCATACAATACATATGACTGCAATATTTTTCCGTATATTTGAAAATTTCCAAATACGTTTATGTATTTTGGGGTGGTAAGGTATACACTATACTCTATAGTATGTTGTACTATGTTATACTATGCATAGATTAGTAAATATGACCATAGTTAGCGTGGAGTGGGTGTGATGTATTCCTATAGGTTCTGAATCGATCCCCCTATTCCTGACCCTATTCTGGTTAAACAAACCAACAAGTTAACTAGCAGTCAGCCCATGAGGCAGAAAACCCCCATGATGCAGATACCGTTATCTGACGCAGTCACACTACGGCACAGGAACGTGTTATCTGATTAGGTCATAACGCTTGCGATCTAATTAGACAAGCGATATTCCTCCAGCCCCTGATAAGGCATACGGAGTTCTCATAACAAATCAAACCTATGACAACCTGGGCAAAACCCTGCGGCCATTGTTTTGATTTCACCGAGAACTTCAGTAAAAGAATGTGCTAACGAGCAAGTCGTATGACATCCTTATTGACGTATCTATGTCCATCCTTACGTCAATCTCGGCACCTTAAAGGTATAAATATTACCGATATTGCCCTATGCAAACACACGCGTGGTGACGAGACGGAGCAGCCATATTTGCCGAAGCGAAGAGCAGAGCAGACCCCGCTGGCGCAGCCCCGCCTTTCTGACGCGCTGAGAGAAGCTGCTTTCTCCTGCCGAGAAATCCAGCACCGGCGTTTCTGGGTAGCCCTCGCAGGCAGCCTGGAATATCGAGACCAGAGACGAGAGATACCATCCTTCATTCAACCTAGATTCCAGGTACAGAACTGAATAACCCCTCACAGAGAATTCTTTAGTTATTCACTTGGCAAAAACAAACTTAACTTAAACTGTAACTATCTATTCCCGCCCACGCATTAGGCTTAGGTCAGGTACACGGGGTAGGCGTATCTAGAAACACCAGTTGAGTACGTTTAGTCAAATGTATATGTGTATGTAATATATTTTATTCATTTTAAACATCTTATGGCTTAGAAACCATATCAATGTTTTTACAGTATTATTTTATACTGCTGCTTTTAATGTATGCACTTTACTTAACTATAAGTATTGCAATAATATCGATCCATTTCTCTTGTATGAGAAAAGAGACTGATCAATAAATAACACCTTTTTATTGAACACGCCCGTCTCTTCCTTTTCTCTACAATCTGATGAGACTAAGAATGCACGTACTGACTGAGTAAAATAAATTGCCTTTTGTTCACACGACTCTCGAGATATACTCTTGATTAGGGGAGAGCAAAGTTGTCATGTTCTATGGTTGTCAGAAACTAAATCCCTTCTTGTCTAATCAGGGAAGTTAAGTCCTCCTTGAACATTCGAGAAAGTTTCTAGTGAACTCTGAGCTAAGCTGGCAAACCCAAAACTTTAAGTCTAGTATCGACAGTAGTAGACCTAGTTAACGTCTGGTCTAGGCCTTTACTGCTGTAGGTATTATTCCAATGCGCAGAGCCTATTGGGATGATAGGAACTACACTACAGGAGGAAGCAGTGAGAGTTGGGGGGTGAATGTAGATTTAGGCCGAAAAGGGGTATCTCCTCGATGTGGGTCAAGTTCTTTGTCTTGGAAAAAGACCTTATGACGTAGATTGCGGAAGAATACTGCAAGGTCTTGTCGCAGCTGAAACAAGTCTAGCCGATTAGTAGGTACAAAACCAAGTCCCTTATTCAGTAGTTGTTCATGGGTTGGAGACAGGGTCATAGATGATAAATTGACCACTAGGGATGGGCTCCGCTGGTCCCGGGAATGTTGCTCGTGGCCATACTCCTGGTCACTTGCGGTGTTATCTCCTGGTCCTGGTTGTCCCACATGACCCGCTGCTGGCCTTTCTGCTTGCCCTTTCCTCTGCCTCAACCCCTCCCTAAAAAAGGTCCCTGTAAGTTTTGGAACAGTGTGGATTGAAAATGTGGTGCCTGGAATCTAGGGTCCTCAAAATTAGTATTGTGAAAAGCTGGTTGAGGAGGATACCCCATCGGTGGCCATTTATACCCTTGATTCTGATATTGCGGGACGGGTTGATGAAATATTGGGGGTCTTCATTATTTGTGGTTTTGTCCTCTCCACCTCTTCACGTGTGTATTATGTTGACTCTAGAGGGCTCGGGGTGGTAGAGTAGCTGTTTGACCCTCTCCCCTCTATTGTGTGAGTGAAATCATTATACACCTCCATCCCCCTGCAAGAGGGCCTTGAAGCTGTAGAATGGGCGTTACTTAACCAACCTGATTTACGTACGCCCAAAGTTTTTCTCATGGAGTTATTACAATTCTGTCTTCAACACAGTTATTTTCACTATAACGAGGACTTTTTTTTCCAAATCAGCGGTACATCCATGGGTTTTGGGAGGCGCCCACATACGCAAACATCTTTATGGCTGCACTTGAAGAAAAATTCATTTTTGAAAACTCAGTTTGGAACGAACACCTCATCACATACTGTTGCTACATTGACGATATATTTTTGATCTGGTCTAGCACTGAAAAATCTCTTAAAGAACAAATACAAATATTGAACACTCACAATATTCGGATCCAATTCACATTCAACATCAGTTCAACACTTTTACCATTTTTGGATGTCTTAGTGGAAAAATTGAATTCCACCATTCACACCAGTGTATTCATTAAACCGACCGACCGTAACAACACTTTACTATTCCAAAGTTTTCACTCTCCTAAACTGATACAGAATTTACCTTATTCCCATATGATCCGTTCTAAAAGAATATCATCTACTTCACACAAATTGAATCAAGAATTTACCAGGATTAAAACCAGATTTCAGGAACGGGAGACACCCTGCGCAATCATTCAACGAGCGGCAGACCGCATTTAAAGCATTGACCGAAGCACTCTCCTGATGACCAAACAAAAAATGCTTAATAAACGGCCAGTGTTTGTTTCGAAATTTTCCACTAAATCGAAGAGTATCAAAAAAATAATCTTAAAAAGATGCTAATTATTAAGCCAAGAACCGGACTTTGGGACATCATTTAATCTTCCGCCACTATTCGCTTACACAAGAAGCCAAAATCTCAAAGAACTCTTAGCAAAAAAAAGCCCATCCAGTAACATTCAACATACAGGCACGAAGAAATGCAGTAATTGTACACACTGCAACAACGTCATGCAACAGAATTTCATCATGCATCCAAGGACAGGAACAAAGATCACCTTATATCACTCTTCAGACAGTAACACAACCAACGTCATTTATTGTATTAAATGTCCATGCGGTCAGTTATACATTAGAAAAACGGAATAAAAATTAAAATACGCATTGGTGAACACAAAAGCATGATCAGAAACAAAAACACTAATTCCAACCTGGTGGTACACTGGATGGAGCAAAACGATAACATCACACAAGTCCGGTTTCAAATTCTGGAAATGCTCCAGATGAAGGAAGGAACTAATCACAGCAAAAAACTCTCACAACGAGAAATATTTTGGATTAGGAAACTGAACACAATGATGCTGTTTGGCTTGAATGACAAATTGGATTTAAGCAGTTTTTTGTAAATTTTGCATTCATAGAAGAGGCACACCTACATCTCAACCTTTTTTCTATTGCCCGATAACATTTCTTTTATTTGGCGTTTCATGGAACAGGCACATTCATATCTCATTGAAATCCCAGTCACATTTACAGTGTAAAGCTTATTCTATGTACATATAGACAGGCACACAGTAATGGTTTACACTAAAGGCTGGTTATCTACCAAATGTTGTTGCATTTGCATGTTGTATTTATGCATTTATTCAGTCATAAGGTTGTGTTCATGCCAGCATTTTTTTTTTACTTGTATATTTTGTCACGAGTTACATGTACTTTGCATGTACGTATTGACATCTTAGTCAGAAGAACTTGTCAATATTTCATGTGTACATATGTTACACTTCATGGCAAAAGTCACGTGGTTCTTTTTTTCACTTTTTTCACATTTCTTGTCACTTGGACTATCTTCACCATCCTTTATTTCCTTGCACTTATTTCTTACACTATGCTGGTTTTGGTTCTAAGATGTTTGCCCCTTTGTTGTTTCTTATGCACTTTGTGGGAATTTTTGTATCCCTTTTGAGATGCTTGTATCATTGGCGCTTTCAGCCCTTTTTACTAAGGTATCAGCAGCAGGCAGTTTACCCTGTCCTTGACGTTTTGTTCATCCTCATACGTTCCTTCTGTTTTTAAAACTGCAGTAAGATGGTGGCAGCTTTTCTTGTACACAGCCATTTCTTGTATGTAGTTCGTTCTTTATGTTGTTCACACGTCCCCTACGGACGCGTTGTCGGTTCCATTTAAAATGGTGAAGGCGTCTTTGAACGCCATTCTCCTCTCGAATACCATCAATTTGGACCCATGCTGAAACTTTTGGTGAGCGGCTTCTTTTCTTTTACTCTGCTTTCAGCACTCTTGAGCGTTATGTCTTTTAACCTCATTGCTGCATTTTTGACAGATGGTTTCCCATGGATCAGTAAACCCCAGGTAACTTTCATTCTCCAGTATTAGGGGTGTCTTTCATAGATTCACATGCCTGAATCATTCCCCGTCGTCGGAGTGGGAGTCTCACGGTATATATAAAAGCAATAAATGCCATAAAACTTATAGCAAATATCAGAGATACCAAACCAGGAAGTAAAGTAGCACCAGCTACAGTAGAAAAAACTTCCACATTAGTGACTATCCTAGTCGTTATGTATTAGTCCAAACTGCGGCCAATCAGGCGACAGCACCCACCAGAATGTCCTCCCCAGAGGCTCAGGCTCTCAGATTTTTTACCGCACGTCGTGTGAAGGGAGTCTCCCTGAGCTCTGCTCAGTTTCTTCATTTACTTCATTTATATTACATTTTGTGATGTCTTCTTACATGAAGTCTGTTTGTTGACCCTGTGTCACTTGTGGAAAGCTGAGACCGTTTCCGGTTATCTTCACGAATATATGGATCATTTTCTCTGCCTGTCGCTGACATGGTAGGATGAGAAGGGGATGTTCTTGTGATTTGGCTACCCCCCTTCTGATGTGGGAGAATTTTCTTTATTTATTTGGCGCCTTTATGTTGCAGTGATGTTTTTGGCTTTACTTCACCAGCTGAGGTTGCTTCAAAAGTAAAGGGTCTTTGACCTACTCTGAGTCTGCCTCCCACATCTACGCCCACGAGATTTACTCTCAGGCGTTTAGACTCGTTCTGCGCACTTTTCTTCTGAGAACGTGCCAGCTGGTTGACAAGACGCTCTTTGTATTCTACGACGACAATATCTGCCGTCACTGGTGCTCTACGGTGTCACAGGGCTACAGGATCCTGTTGACAGTGCCCTCGTATGCACTGGTTGTAAGTCGCAGGGAGCTGCGCAACCGACAAGGAGCTTCGTCGACAAACAGCCTCATAACCGAATGCAATTTTGCCTCGTCGATGGTGAGCCTCGTCGACGACGAGTTTAGCCTCGTCGACGACAAGCCTCGTCGACCGTGATGGTGGCATCGACGACGGGAAGCATCGTCGACGGCGAGGGGGCTTCGTCGACGACGGGCCTCGTTGACGGTGCAGGGTGTCCCTCGTCGACGCTGAAGAGCATTCGTCGACGGTGAAGAGCAATCGTCGACGGTGAGGAGCCTCGTCGACGGTGAGATGCCTCGTCGACGGTGAGGTGCCTCGTCGACGGTGAAGTCTCGTCGACGGTGAGGTGCCTCGTCGACGGTGAAGAGTCTCGTCGACGTTCGAGAGCCTATTCAGCTGAAATAGTCAACTGAAGGCTTTGGCGACGGTTGGCTCAATTCCAGTGGGCCACTGACAGTGGCCCTTCTGACATGTGGTCCATCGGCAGTTGGCCATTGGCACCCAGCATCTCTTGGCTGTCAACAGTGGACCTATAAACAGTGCAGTTGGGGCCATTAACAGTGGGCACATCGGCAGTTGGCCCGCAGGCTTTAGGTCCGTAAACAGTTGGCCCATTGACGACAGTTCAGCTTAGTCAATAGCAGGCTCGTCGGCGACATTCTAAGTCGACAAAATGCTCTGTTCATCAAACATCCTCAGTGATGGTGAGTTTTATTGTTGAATGTTGGCCAAGTTAAGGATCAGTTTCGTGGACAACAAGTAGTACGTCTACGGAGGGTTTGTAGACTGACAGCGTCAGCGGTCACATCCATAGTAGTTTAAGTCTGCAACAGTTTTCCTATGCGGACACTGAGGGTCACGTTTTGGTTGACCTCTCTGATGCTGTACCCAGTCCATGGTTAGGTTCGTCGACGCTTGATTCAATTGGGGTTTATGTACAGTGTTCCTTTAGCCTACTTATTAGTCGTAGCCTCCTTTCAGCAAGATCCTCCGGATGGAGTGATGTCTTTTTACTCGACGCCATATTTTCTTGGAATGGCTTAAGACTTAGCCAGACTCTTAGCCTTGGTTTCTTTGGGATGCCATGTCCTGTCCTTTGACGAGATCTTGCATGAATCTTTATTATTCTATCCTCCGGCGGATTTTGACGGATTTACCCTCCTCATGTAAGGAACGGTGATGCGCTTTCGTCAAGCCCTTGTCACCAGGATAGAGGCGGAAGGTTTTTTCTCTTTTAATTTTAGATTGGCAGAGATTTTGAGCTCTGCTTAAGCCAAAGATCGGCGCTGGTGGCTCTCTGGCAATCTTTTAGCTCTCTGGACACGATCAATTTTGACATAGGGGCACAGAATGTGCGTATCCATGAATACCCCTAAACTGACGCTTCTTGAATTTTTAACAAAAAGAATGGAAGGAGATCATCGTCAACAAGACAACGTGCAGTGCACATTGCATCCCCAAGTTTTGCAGTATTGTGTTGCGAAGTTAGGGTTGGAAGAACCCTTGGTTCCTCGCCCACAAGTTCAAACTGAGATAATAGCCGTACCTTTTTATAGATGTTACTTCTGGGCCATCATATTGGCCAGACAATACCGCGCCTTCGGTTCTCTACAGTACGGGGATCAACCCTTTCGTGGTGCCCGAAGACAGTTTTCACATTTTATTCCAAGAAGTTCCACCCAGTATCTGGTATACAACTGTATTATTCGACTCTAAATCGTATACAGGAAGTCGTTTTTCCAGGAAACTACGACTTACTTTAGAGCCCACCCTTAGTCCATTCCAAGTGGGATAAGGGTGGAATATCTCTGGGATTTAATTTGGTCACCGATGCCATTTATCTGTGGGGAATTCTAATTGTGATGCCATAAGGGCATGCTCTAGAATTTGGCTATTTCTTTTCTGCTACGCCTTCATAGTGACCGCATTCACCTCATCTACGTGAGCCATTCTGAAATTGACTTATGGATACATCAGGGACCGTCGGAGTGGTTCTGAATCTAATAAGGAGTTAGGTTTTTTCCTCTCAGTTCCTCATCAACTAGCTGGTCAGAAATGTAGCGCCGGATTTTTGTCATCTCTGCGCAAACATTTTCAAATGTTGTACCTCAAAAGGTTTTTCAAATGTTACTGCCAGAGGACCTGACAAGTGCACTCGACCTCCAGAGTGTCAAGGTTCAGGTGCCAATCCTTCCACAGCACGGGACGTGGCTGCTCTTTCCTCTAAGTTATAATCATTTTCTATCACAGGCCTATCTTTTTAGGACTCTCGGTCCACTCCACGTGATTCTTATCTAGATTCTGGCAGCCTATCTGTGTCTGCAATACATACGCATTCATCATTTCTGAGACAAGTTTATTTAAGAAGGATCACTCTTCTTAATAAGCAATCCAGTGCTTCCAGACTTTGCAGTCACTGTTTCAATGCCTGGTTTTTATCAATATACCATGTCAAGTCCTAAGTATTCCTAGTTACGACACAGGATTTTCTAGGAACAACAATCAATGCAAATCCAGCAAGGGTGTTTTGTCTCTTGCGAATGAGAAGCCTGCAGCTCTTTCTTGCTGTTTCTTTTACGTACATTACAGCCTATTTCATTAGATTCTCGAAATTTCAACTGGCCATGACCTCCACCTGCATTCTGTTGGTGTCCTTCTGCACAGGATAAAGCTGCTAAAGCAACTGCATAAGCAGTGGTTTCAGGTCTCTGATTCATCTGAGGATCTCATTACAATCACTCCTCGATGCGAGAGGTTTTTTCTTGGGTGAATCCAAGACAGAAATTTGTACACAAGGTGTGTTTTTTCCTTCAAAAAGTTTTACATTGCGCAATCACCATAGACGCATCCCTCGGGAATTGGGGAGCACTCTTTTAGGGGCTGAAGGTCTACGGGAAATGGAGCCCTCATATAAGGGGCTTGGTACATCACTCTGCTGAGCGAAGAGCCTTATTCCTTGTCCTCCAATTTTGTTACGCAATACTTTCAAGGAGACAACTGTACTGTGGAGCATAGACAATACAACTGGTATGCACTATGTCACTACACACAAGGGGCTAGATCAGCTTTGTTGCCTCAGGAAGCCTGTGATCTATGGGCATGAGCGATACAACGCACACTCAACTTTCTGGCGATTGCATGTTCCTGGTACAAGAAACAGTCTGGCAGGCACTCTCAGCAGGACGACAATTTCCACTCTCGAGTGAGTTTTCTTCTACGGACGGTGGATTCAAATTTCGGCAGAGGGGTGCATCCAGATCTGGTCTTTTCGCGACCAAGAGGAACAGCACATACTGGTTCTTTTCAAGTTGGCATCCCCACAAGGATTTACAGGGATATGCGTTTGTCGTCCAACTGATCTCAATCTGCTTCCATTTTCCACCGATACCTTTGGGTCTCAAAGTTCTGCGGAAGAACAAGATAGAGTGGTGTTGAGGGTTCCTCTTTACCCCTGATGGCTTCACCAAGACTGGTTTACTGAGTTTCTCTTTTTGCCAGTCGGAGTGCGAATCAATTCGGTCGTGTCCACCTCCGGATCTATTTTTCTTCCAGAGCGGCCAGGTTTATCACCCGGAACAGCCATTTTTGAGGCCAGCGGCCTGATTACCTTTGGTTCGCCCATCTAAACATCCCTGCGGTTTGCAAGGAAGTGTTAGCCATAACAGGGACAAGGTCTCAAATGGAAATGTTTTTTGCGGTATCTGATATTGTTCGGTTGTACTTCATCCTTTTACTAGGATTGCCTCATGCAACTCTACTAGTTTTTTACTGGCAGCAGCTCCAGATGCCGACGAGATGGGACCACATCTTTTTATTCTTCAAAAATATAAATCAATCCTTCAAAGGAATTTTCAGAATGTTTTTTCTACGCCAGTTCGTCCATTACCATCGAGACATCTCAATGTGGTCATAGCGCAGTTCATGTGCTATCCTTTGAACCTATCCTCAGTGATGATCTAAGATGACTTAGAAAGGTGTCATTTTCTTTTTTATTGGCTTTGACATTCCTCTATTAGAGTCAGTTAGGTTCAGGTCTTATCGATTCTTTAGCCTTTTCATACAGTTCACGATAACTCTGTGCGGATTATACAGCAATTCTTCAAAGGATTGTTTCGTATGTTTCCGCCGGTGCGGAAACCTCCTCCTACATGGCATCTGAATGTCGTACTAACTCAGCTCATGCGTCACCCTTTCGAGCCGATCCATAAGGTGGACCTGAAATTTGTAACATGGAAAGTGTCATTGTTACTAGCTTTAACATCTGTTAGAAGGGTTAGCGATATTCAGGCATTCACATCTAAATCGCCTTTCATCCAATTTACCACTGACTCGGTAGTACTACGTACTAATCCAACGTACATGCCAAAAGTGCCTTTGGATTTTCATCTGAATGAGCCGGTTGTTCTCAAGACATTCTTTCCAACCCCACAGTCTCCGGCTGAACGATCACTGCATTCGTTGGATATTAAGAGGTGCCTCAAGTTTTACCTATCAAGAACCTCTACCATCCGCAAGACAGACCAGCTGTTCGTGGCTTATGGGCGGCAACACCAGGCTGTGCAGTTTCAAAACAGACCATTGCTAGATGGGTCTCCTCTACAATTGGACTTTGTCATCAGCAGGCTGGTAGACCCTTACAGGCCTTGCCTAGAGCACATTCTACAAGGGCGGTTAGCTCTTCCACTGCCCTTTTTGCTGGTGTGCCTCTTCGACAGATCTGCAGAGCTGCTACATGGTCTAGCAGGCACACCTTTACTAGATACTACTGTCTAGATTCAACAGACGACGCAGATGCTTCGGTTGGAAGAGCAGTGCTGCGTTATCTTTTCAAATAAGGTGAGCCTCTGTTTCCTCCTCCTCCTATATGCTCTTTAGACGTTCTTTCAGATTCGATGCTTATGGTATAACTGGTATTCTGTTATATATATATATGTATATATATCTGCATTTGATACTCTGACGTCTACGAGCCTTATGTTAGGAGTACTGCTTACTATTCTGATTCAGGCATGTGAATCTATGAAAGACACCCCTAATACTGGAGAAGAACAATAGTTACTTACCTGTAAACAGGTGGTTCTCCAGTATTGGTGTCTTTCATAGATTCACATGCAACCCGCCCGCCTCCCCCCAGAGACTCACTCAGGCATTTTAGGGTTTCACTCCCGTGCGAGAAAATCTGAGAGCCTGAGCCTCTGGGGAGGACATTCTGGTGGGTGCTGTCGCCTGATTGGCCGCAGTTTGGACTAATACATAACGACTAGGATAGTCACTAATGTGGAAGTTTTTTCTACTGTAGCTGGTGCTACTTTACTTCCTGGTTTGGTATCTCTGATATTTGCTATAAGTTTTATGGCATTTATTGCTTTTATATATACCGTGGGACTCCCACTCCGACGACGGGGAATGATTCAGGCATGTGAATCTATGAAAGACACCAATACTGGAGAACCACCTGTTTACAGGTAAGTAACTATTGTTCTTACCGCTCAGGACTTCACCTTTCATATTTCTTGTCGGTTCAGGTTGCAGGCACGTTTTTGAGTGGACTCTTTCGGGTAGTTCCTTTAATCTACGGGGCATATCCATTGGTTATGGAGACTTAAACTTAGAGCTGTTGTGTTTTTATTTCAGCAAAAGCGGTTCTATGCTTGAGACATAAAGCATATGCTTATCTTCCCATCACTACATTTACGTGCCAAGTAGGTTATTTCTCTGCCAGTTGTTACCTTTCTTACGCTTGTGGTACCTTGTGGCATGGTTATTCTTCAGTCTGTTTTCTAGTTTCACTCCAATCCTGCTATTTTTGGCAACTCTTTCTCTGTTCACTGTTCACAGCTTCATTTTTTTCTTTGCTTCAGCACAAAACATGGTGTGGTCACTACAACCTTGCTGCAGTGCATAACTGGTGTCTCCCAGTTCTGGTAGCATTATCATGTGTGAATTGTTTGATCACTGACATTCTCAGTATTTATTTGTACATCATTTTGTTTATATTGCAGTGACCACTGAAGAAGGGACATGGAGTCCCGAAATGCATTGGGCTTCTCATAACTGTTTGTGAATCAGAAGCATTGTTATCTAGAATATTGGATAATGCATCATGATTTGACATATGTATATGCCAAAATAAGATAGAAAAACAATTCAGTTTTCTTGCATTCTCTGTACAAATTGTGATTTTCATACAATAAGAAAAATGATTGAGCAAAAATGTGTTTCGTTTCTAGTTTCTTGTTCGGCAATCTACTGATATTGGTTTTTTTTTAAATTTTTTTTATGAAAACCTTTATTGTGCAGATATAGCTGACAAATACGGGCCTACAACCCATCGGGCCGGCCACCACACTGTATTAGCACATAGGCCAGGAAAGAAACTCCAGCAGGTCTCCGATATAACAGATGCAACAAAGCAAAGCAAATAGCCACAAGGAAACCACAGTGAGAAGGAAAAGTGAAGGTTAATTTTATAATATAATAGGGTGAGGAGCAGGAACATTGCAGTTATTAAAGTCCAAAAGTCCGTGGCGGGTCATCAACAGGCAGTGGAACAAAACACAGCGAGTTTCAAAAAAGGAACAGCTACATCATAGCAAGGGCAAAACATGAGTCCCACATCAGCAAACAATACCATCCACTGCCCAACGCCCACCCGTTACCACAAGAATACGCATCAATACATAGAAAGGAAGTCAGGATTGCAATACGAAGCCATCCGCTACATCGACCCAGGGAAAGAGAGAAGGAAGGGGAAAAAGGGGAAAAGAGCATCAGAAAAAAGGGTTGAAAAAACGGGGAAAGAGGATGCGGCCCCACAGTAAATGCCCCATGGCAAATAAAGCACACGAAAAAGGGGCAGCCCACGGAGCCAAAGGAAACAGGAGTAATGGATGCGCAATGAACATCGGTATCAGGGAGGCCGTGTGCCCACGCTAGCAAAATACACCCCAGGAGGCCTACATGCAGACGCAGCGCCCAGAAAAAGAATACACAAGAGCCATAGAACCAAGAACAAAAGAAAAACAAAAAGACAGACCCCCCCCCACCCACCCCACCCTGCACCCCTGCGGAAGGCTACGGCCTACCCCCCCAGCAGCGTGCCTGTCGCCCTAACCGGAAACCCGAAATATAGAAGAGTCAAAAAGTAAGGAAGAAACCATATAGGCAAAAAGAGAGGAAAGGGAAAGGAAGGAAAAAACTATCGGGAGAGGAGACACATAATCAAAACTATCAGCCCCCAACTCCCCCGTCCGAGCACATTCAAAGCCCACGAGAAGAGAAAGTCATTGCAAAACAATAAACAGGTACCAGGAATATGAAGAGGAAGCAATCATACATGTAGAGCCGCAAGGCGGTCATCCGGTCACGCCACAAAGTAATAGTCCGGCGGTGCAAGGTCATCTCAACCCTGTCCTCGTCTGTCCAGTGCCATAGGCACAGAGTGCACAAAGAACCCGAACATGAGTGGGCAGAGGTGAAAAACAGGGATTCCAAACGTCGAGCTACTACACAAGTTATAACGGCTTCGGACCGGATGAGTAAAAAAGGACAGCAACAGCAGCAGGCAACTCAGGCGCAGCTCCGCAGACCAAGGGGAAAAAATTGTCCCGGTGAAACAGTTACAGGATATCCGCTCGGCAGGCCGAGGCAAAAAATCACCGTGGGACCCGGCGAGACCGATCCGGACGGATCTCGGCTGGAGGCTCTCCAATGCATCCACCACTGGGAAGAACTCTTGACAATACCAGGCAGCAGGCATCTGAACGTCCAAACAAGCGGTGGCCTTAGTATTTTCAATTTCCAGGAAAGGCACCGCAGCACCCTGAAGCGGCGAAGCCATACACGCAGGGGACGGCCCAACGAGCCGGGAACAAAGGCTACCATCCAGCCCATCGACAGGCACAGTCATGGAAGCACGCCAGGAACACAAGGCGGCGAAAACGTCGCCAACTGTAGGCTCACCTTTACGGTATTCAGCAAACGTGCCGTGCGGCGAGCCAATGTCGCCGTCCCCAAATGGGCGTAGATGCAGGGTGTGGGCCGCCATCTTTGCAGCCCGGCGCGGCCGCGGCAATCTCCGACCCCAATCCGGCCACCAACAGAGCTCGATGGGAACCAGCCGGCGACAAGCAATGGAACCCTCAGGGCAAAAAGGCAGGCCACCAGAATATTGAGGCAGCCGGCGCCACCGACCCACGGGCGCCGCCCGCCGAGACCGGGCGGAGGGTTTCAAGATGGCCGGACAGGAGAACAAAGGGGAGACGAGTCGCCCATTCGGTCAACCCCCGTCCGTGAAAGGCAGCACTCCACCACCAGGTCCCCAGACAGCCAGACCAGGCCCGGTCAGTCGCCACCGGTCCAACCGCACAATGGCCGCTCCTGCCGACCCCGCTCCTCCACCAAGGGGTCGGCCCCGGCGCTCCGCCCCACCTGGGCGCCGCAGACGAGTACCAGGCCTGCCCGCCCCGGAGGCCACGAAGCGAACAAGGGCGCAGCTCAGGATCCGCGGCACTTAAGAACATCCGGAGCAGACGGTGAGTGCCAGCAAAACGTCATAAGTCCATAGTCCAGCAAATAAGACTTCTCGGGGCAGGATAAGGTGCAGGATAGACAGTTCAGGCAGGAAGGTTTGACGGAGCCGAGCTACAACGCGGCCATCACGGTCGCGAGCTTGGCTCCTCCCCCTCTTCTGATATGGTTGACAGTTGATTAAGCTTTTCAGAACATACACACGTAGTGCACGCAGTTTTTCAAGTGAAGTATTGCTTGTTACAGTTGTATCCTAATGCATTTACCAATGCTTGTTAGGGGAGCTGTTGTGTGATGCAGCATGACTAGTGAGCTCTTGAATGGCTCAAAATATCGACTGTGATGCTGGTTTAAGTTATATACTTTTTGAGTCCTAGAACGGAAAGGCATATCTGGTGACTTGTCCAATAAAGCAGTTTCTTGCGAAATGATGAAGAGGTCAAATGTTTTGTAGATATTGGGCAGAGCAATGTGCCAGGCTAAAAAATTAACAAAGTGACGTCTATGTTAAATGGAAAAAAGTCTCTGCTGAAAAGTGTGTTGGATAAATGTCTTTTGATAGGCAAATATGTTGTAGTTATTTTTCTATTCTCCTCATAGGGCTATCGAGCTGGAAGTGAGTTCTGGAACCAACCTAAACACATAGGAGATGAACTCAGTGGCTTGACTGTAACTTTAACTCAGAAGGAGCGGGGATATCCAGAGCCCCTCATTCATGTGCGAAAACCAAGAACTATTCAACTGGAGGCAGGTGAGGATGTGTGTATCATACACTCTGGTATGTGTAGCAACCAACTTAAGTGATAAATACACCCTATGAAAGAAATTCGAGAAAGTTAATAAACACAGATGGAGAGTGGAAGAGGTGTCATGGAGGGCCTGTGATCTGTTGTGCATGTCTTTTCATAGGTCTCAGTAAGGCCTTTTTAGGAGACATTAAGACCTTTAACAGTTTGACCACTGGTCACACATAATAAAGTGGGTTTACTTTTAAAGATGTGGAACCTAAATTAAAAAGCCATAATAATTGAAATACAAGAAATCAGTAAAGGTGACTTTGCATGCAGAGATAACTTTTTCCCTTAACAGTTTATCAAGTCAAAGGAGACTTCTGGCATAGCTAAGCACCTGGTTGCCACACACAGATACACCACATGTAATAGCACAGTCCTCCACTACAGGTGATTGTGTAACTCCTTTCGGAATATACGTTGTTAAGTCTTTAGTGCCACCTTCTCCTCGGGGAAATGTTAGTGAATGCACTTGAAGGTGTCATTCTCACCTATCACTCTCAGTGTAACTACTGTTACTTCAGTATTGGAACTTTCATATTTCCACATGCTTGAATCATTCCCCGTCGTCGAGATGGGAGTCCCTGGTATATAAAATAAGCAATGCTGGGGCGTGGTCAAGATGGCGACCTGATCGGACGCGGGTCTCTGTGGCTCCCTGTCCCGATCCCCGTCTGAAGCATTTTGACACAGCTAAACCTTCCCAAACCGTTGCATATGCCGGTCGCCAACTGACCGCTGCGGTGGACTGCAACACCGGCGCTGCTGCCGGGCCTGCACGACCCTCGGGGAGACCCGGCAGACGAGAAGCCCCGCGGCCGCGGTCCCTAAGATGGCAGCTGCCCTGGCGTGGTCGCCGGCCTAGCACCGACCCGTGGCTGCTGCCTGAGACGCCGAGGGAGCGTCCTGATACCTGTGGTGTCGACGGGGGAGCCCAGTTGCCCGCGACCCCAGGCCGGGAGTGAACCCCGAAGCACCGACTGCCACCGCCACGACCCAGCCGGCGGAGGGAGGGAGAGCCGGCCGGAGGTCGCGAAACTCGAGGCCCCGGCTTCCAGGCCTGCGGAGACTCTGTGCCGGCGTCTGCGCTGGGGCCCTGTGGACCCCCTCCCGGGACACCGCGACGAGAGTGGACACCAGCCCTGTGAGACGCGACGCTCCCTTGGATGTAGAGCGGGCGTCCTGAAGGCCGGAGGGGCAAAGGCCAGCCCAGACTGCTGCGGAGACAGACCGGGCTACGGTGTGAAACCGGCGGGAGGCGTCGGTGCCTCCCTGGGAGCGGACGAGGCGAGGTGGAGGAGACCTGCAGCGGGGCGTGCCCAGACACTCCGTGATCCGGAGCTGCAGTGACCAGAAGGCCGGAGGTGAGGAGTGGCGCAGAGGGGCGTGAATGGGAGACTCGGGGGCATAATCGAGCCCCAGGCGCAGGGCCTGACTGGACCGAGAGCTGATCGGCGCGGCGGGGGGAGCAGAAGGGCCTCGCAACACATGAGGCGGCCGTAGCCAGGGGAGGCCCCAGCTGTCATTCTGACCCTTGCGTGCCTGATTCCCTGCCCGGAGCTCGCCGCCCCGAGCTGACCCCCGCCGGCGGGCCGCCCCCGGCACCCGGACCTCCATGCTACCACCCTCCACTTCCTGACGGCCTACACGGACACGCGTGAGGTACACGCCAGTGCCTCGGTGGGGCACCGACCCACCCGTCTGGAGGTGCAGTCACTGGCCTTACCGCCTGGGGCCGACTGGGTGCCGCGGGGGCGATCTGGAGCGGGGACTCTGCCCCTGGTGATCTGCCGCCGCCACCGACGGGGGAGGAGACTGCGCCCCCGGCGCCCCTGCCCATTCCGGGAAGCATTCACCTGAGGCCCTGGCTTTGGGCCTCCTGCACTGGGCCTACTACAGAGACACGCCGGGGACGGCCCGCAGTCACGTCCTCAAGGGGCGATATGCCACATCATACGCTGCTGCACTCCCACGCACAGGGGTGCCGGCGACCCATCTGCTAGTGCTCCGCCCAGGGGGACAACACGCAACGGCCTGCCGCGCCGGGCGCCGAGATCGGGCCTGCCCCGTGGCGCTTCCATCCTCCTCGCCCCTGGAGTACTTAGCTGGTAGACAGCACACCCGGACCTCTAAAGCCCCCAAGTGAACCACGGCCACCCCGAAGACACCAGCCCTGACGAGGTTGACTCAAACCCTGCTCTCCCAGAGATCTCTATCTCCGGAGCGACATGGCCAACGCGGGACGCAGGGCCAACCGCACTATAACGGACATGCTCAGCAAGAACTCTCCCAAGGGTGGGAAAACGCAGGTGGCCCCCCCACCCCGACCGACACCACCACGTTGCAGCAAGAGGAACGCGATGCACCCATCACAAGGACCTTCCTAGAATCCCTCTTCAATACCCTTCGGGACGATTTTCAAGCCCTGAAGCAAGACATAGCTGGGGAGCAGCGGGAAATCCGCAGAGACGTAGACGGACTGGGAGAACAAGTGGCTGCGGTGGAGGATGCCGGCCATGCCCGCAGTGAGGAGCTGGTTCACCTTCAACAGGAAGTCCTGCGACTACAGGAGCAACAGCTGGACCTGCAGGCACATGCGGAAGACCTAGAGAACCGTTCCCGGAGGAACAACATTCGGGTCAGGAATGTGCCACGTGGGGCAGAGGGGAACAGCATCACCTGTTACTTACAGGACCTTTTTAGGGACATACTGGGTGAGACGGCTGACTTTATCGTTCTCATTGATCGTGCGCACAGGGTGGGCCTGGCAAGACGGGCGCCGGCCCCACCGCTGGGCGTTCTAGTATACCTTCCGGATTTTCCCCTGAAAGAGCGGATTTTACAGGTGGCCCGACAGAAACAACCGCTGCAGTTCAGGGGCGACTCCATCGCCCTTTTCCACGACCTATCGGCCATCACGCTGCAAAAGAGGCGATTTCAAAGTGGTCACGTCGTTCCTGCGTGACAAGGGGGTGCCGTACTCATGGGGCCACCCATTTCGCATTATCTTCAAATGGCAGGGGCAATTACACCAACTTCGCTCTCTCAGCGACACATGTGCTCTTTTGAACATGACTTGCCGGAAGACGAGGAATCGGAGGAATCCTCGCAGCACGGGTCACAGGAGAGGCAAGCACAGCACTCCAATGATGGTTAGAGGCGAGTCCGGCGACGGCGCCAACCCAAGACACACCTTAAACCGGACCCCACGACGAGCACACAGGAGCGCGCAGCTGCCGTCCAGGAGGTGGTCAAGGATACCACTGCTCCTGCCTGAATCGCCTAACGGAAGCGGGATGGCCTTCACGCCTTGATCTGTCAGGGGGAGGGGCGGGGAGCCGAAAGAGGGGCTGGCATTGCCATGTTCCCCACCACAATGACTTTCCACGGACCTGAACTGCGTTACACCAGGGCCGGGACTATGGTTTGCCTACAGGATTTTCATGTTGGGGTACGGGAGGGGGGAGGCGAGTTGGGGCCAGGGGTGTTCTTGGGGGGCTCTGTGGTTGGGGTTAGGGAGGGTTTGAGAGGGTGGGGGGAGGGGGCCCTCCCTGTCCAACGTCCTTTTTTTTGAAGTTTTGTTCATCGCCATTCAGACAACGCTGCGCAGCGCAGTCCCGACTACATGCCTCAGATGTCCCGTCCACTGAAAATTCTCTCCCTCAATGTAAGGGGGCTCAACAGCCCAAATAAGCGCTGGGCGATACTCTCCCTCTTGGAGAGCACTGCTGCTGACATATGCCTGTTGCAGGAAACTCATTTGCTACCCAAAGACCATCACCGCCTTAAATCTAGGTCCTTCCCCCTACAGTTCTTCTCCTCAGCGACTAAGAAAGTGGCAGGGGTCACGATCTTAGTGTCCAAATCCTTCCAGGGACGGGTCCTTCAAAGGGAGGCAGAGCTTAAGGGCAGATTGCTGGTACATAGCTTCATGGTCGGGGGGCACACACTCTTAGTGGGGTCCATCTACGCACCCAACGAGGGGCAGGAGAAATTCCTCCACGCCGCACTAGAGGCAGCCACATCCAACACACATCCACACCTACTCTTGGGCGGGGATCTCAACTTAGTATTCCACAACACAACAGATTGCTCTAACCAACAATATGGGCAAGTGGGGGCACTCTCTGAGGCAGGTCACGCCCACATCGCAGATCTAGGCCTAGCTGACCTATGGAAGCACCTATACCCACAAACCACAGCGTACACCTATTACTCGGCTGCACGTAAGTCTTACGCGAGACTTGACTATTTTCTCTGCTCGTCGCAACTAGCCCTCCGCGCTCAGGATGTAGGCATCCTCCCGACCTCGTTGTCAGATCACTCTCCCATGCTGGCCGCTTTCCTCTTTCCGAGCACACCCGGCCTGCAACGGCACTGGCGCCTGCTGGAAACTCTGATCCAGAATCCCGCCATCGTGGAACGTATTGGGGCCGCCATCACCCAATTTCTCACCCATAACGCCAATACAGACACTACAAGGGCTACCCAATGGGCTGCGCTCAAGGCAGTCTTACGGGGAGAATTTATCTCTATAGCCTCGGCTAACAACAGAGAACGTGCTCTGAAAAGAGCAGAAATAACCCAACGTTTCACGGAACTGGAGCAGATGCACCAGCGCACAGGAGCGGCTCGGGCCTGGCGTCAACTATGCACGGAGAGGAAAATGCTAGCAGCCCTAAACCAAGATGTGGCGGAATACGCCGCCATACGCCTTCGACATGCCTATTACACAGGGGGAGACCGGTGCGGGAGGCTGTTAGCAAGCAAGCTCCGTGAGCAGCGCCAAAGACAGGGCATTCGCACTATTAGGTCCAGTAGTGATGAACACATCATGGACGATGCGGCCATCGCCGCAGCGTTTGGAGACTTCTATGCCAACCTCTACGCAGCAGACACACTAGATGTACGAGCAGGGCAAAAGTATCTAGAGAGTGTGACCCTTCCGTCCCTAACTGGGGCGCAGACTGAGTTCCTCGATAGGCCTATCGGGCTGGACGAAGTGATATCGGCGATATCCCACCTCAAACTGGGGAAATCGCCCGGCCCTGATGGCTACTCAGCGGCCTTCTACAAAACCTTCTGCCACCAGGTGGCTCCGATACTACGAGACCTCTTCAACACTTTCGACCAACCGGGGGCAATTCCTGCTGACCTGTTGGAAGCGGCGATAACAGTGATACCTAAACCAGGCCGAGACCACACCCGATGTAGCTCTTGCAGGCCGATCTCCCTTTTAAATATTGATCTTAAGCTCTATACTGGGATTCTGGCGAATAGATTAGCATCTTATATTCAGCAGTTAGTGGAACCGGACCAGGCGGGTTTTATCCCCTAACGCCAGACCAGCGACAACACCAAACGAGTCTTGCATCTTATAGAGGCAGGTTCCCGAACGAGGCCAGATTGCATGCTGCTTACCATCGACGCAGAGAAGGCCTTCGATAGGGTACACTGGCCCTACCTAGAACAGGTGCTGCAGCTTTTCGGTATAGGGGAAACTATCTGCAACCGCATATTTAATTGCTATCGCCAGCCCAACGCTTCCGTTCGGGTCAATGGGCACACCTCCCCGCGCTTTCCAATAGGCAGAGGTACCAGACAGGGGTGTCCTCTTTCCCCAATCCTATTTACACTCTACATGGAGCCGTTGGCGCAAAGGATTAGGCAGCATGACCTCATTAAAGGGATCAAATTCGGGGGAAATGTACACAAGATTAGCTTATATGCGGATGACATTCTGCTCTCCCTGACGGAACCGATGCAATCACTCAGAGCCCTCTTTATTGAACTCCACACCTTCGCATCCGCCTCTGGCTTTAAAATCAACATAGAGAAATCAGAGGCCCTGAGCTTGTCTCTATCGGCAGAGGTACTCGCCGAAGCCAAGGGTGAGTTCGACCTGACATGGTCCGATTCTTTGATCCCATACTTAGGCGTCCTACTAGCCCCGACCATACAGGCGACCGCAGACGCCAACTATAACAAGCTTCGCTCCCGCCTCAATGACGAACTCAGGAGATGGAAGCGGCACTCGCTCTCCTGGATGGGAAGGATCGCCGCGGTCAAGATGACCCTGCTGCTGCAATTCCTGTATGTGTTCCAGACCCTCCCACTATGCCACCCACTGGGTTGGCTCCAGCGGGCGCAGTCTGACCTGGCACGCTTCATCTGGAACGGCCGTCGCCCGCGCTTCAAGCATGCGATCGCTATTCTCCCCCCCGAACACGGCGAAGTCGGAGTGCCTGACCTTACCCTATACTATCAAGCGACACAACTCCGCACACTGGTGGAATGGCACCAACTAGAATCTGGCAAGAACTGGCTCTTTCAAGACCAGGCGGTGGTGGCCAGACCTCTCCAGGGTATCCCGTTCTTACCTCGTTGCCATAGGCCGCCCAACCTATACGCGTCACACATCACAAGCACGGTCCTGGAGGTGTGGGACAAAGTGGCAGTCAAACATGACCTTACTTCGTTCTCCTCCCCGATGACCCCACTCTTCGATAACCCCGATTTTCCCCCGGGCATGGACCCCAAAGCGTTTGCGGCATGGAGACGCACACCATGCAGAGCTCTGGGGCACCTGTTTGACCTAAACGGTATCCTTCCCTTTCAGAAAGTGAGGGAGGACTATGACATACCGGAAACGGATCGCTTGCCCTACTTACAAGCTAGACACTGGGCCCTACAGCCGACGGTCAGACCCGGTGCCCAACGCCTTCTCACCCCGTACGAAAAATGGTTGTTGACGCGCACCTCAGATAAGAAACTGATTTCAGACTTATACAAACAACTCCTTCTCACCAACAAATACACATGCAACGCAGGGAGGGTCAGATGAGAGAGAGACCTGGGGAGACAGCTCACACATAAAGAATGGGATGGCATATACTATAGGGCCAGACACTCGGCCTATCACACCGGTCTCACTGACACTCAGACCAAGGTGGCCACCTATTGGTACCATACACCAGAACGCTTACACCATTGGCACTCCCGCATAAGTGACCGCTGCTGGAGGGACTGCGGGAAGCTTGGCACGCTGGAACACTTGTTGTGGAGTTGCGACCGCCTGCAACCCTACTGGAACACAATACTGGATGACATAGACTCCCACTTAGACACTCAACTCCCCAGATTCCCAGCCTATATCCTGCTCGGGCTTCCCAACGCACTGATGTATCCCCTAAAGTCTAAGAGGGGGCGGCTTATTGCAATAGCGTTAGGGGCAGCTGTCCAGAACATTGTGGCACACTGGAGGACTACTCAGCCCCCACCACACTCCGGCTGGCGACATACATTGTGGACGATACTAGGGATGGAGAAATTATCGCTGGCGAAGGCAGGACGGGGAGAAGAGTTAGCTGCGCTATGGCGGCCGTTTTTGACTCTGCTTACAGGAGAATTCAGGGAACTAAGCTGTCCCCGATATCTGCGCTTACTACGCCTAGCAGACACCCCGATTGAAGAACCTCAAACTAAGCCGCGCAAGCGACAGATCCGAACCGAGGTGTAGCATGCATCCCCACTCTGGTGACTGTAGGCTGTCGCACCACACTTTAGTTTTCCTTTTACACGCTTTGAATGGATGGACAGGGAGGGGGGGCGGGAGGGAGGCGGGGAAGGGAGGGGAAGGGGGGGAACCCGAGGCCTAGAGTTCTTGCTGCTGAACTTCTACCCAATCGACTTTGATTGTATTGCCACTACCTTACGCCTGAGAAGGGCTCCCTATAGATGGCTCAGCACGAATATACCAAATGGCGACTGTGGTCTCTTTGTTTTTTCTATGTTGATGAAAATAATAAAAGATTTAAACCATAAAAAAAAAGCAATGCTTAGATAAGCACAAAACAGGAAAAAGGCCTAGGCTCATTTCCATTTTGTAGCCTATAACAGTCATTATAAAAGAGATTAACATTTTCCCTGAGCCAATCAGGACCTCTCACCCTCTAGAACACTCCTGAAAGAACCTTAGCCCTTCATATTTTCTACCGCACGTTGTGGCTAGGGAGTCTCCTTTGAACTCTTCTCCAGATTTTCTCTTGTTACTTGAGATTTGGATTTTTTCTGTGAAATTTCATCTGCAATGATCATCTTTATTGCTGGTAACTGATTCATCCTGCCTGAAGATGTCAGGGAAGGAGAAAAGGGTTTGTTTAGAGCCTGTGCCTCCTGTTCCAAGAAGAGGCTCTATAATGATGACCCTCATTCTGACTGCATTTACTGTCTTTATCTGGACCATCAAGCTAAAGACTGCAAGGTATGTCGTACCTTTTCCAGTAAAACATTGAGGGACCGTGAGGGGCGCCTTTTGATATGGCATCAAAAGCTCAAGGCCAGAAAGGAGGTTATTTCCAACAGTGGCGGCTCGTAACATTTGAAAGTGGTGAGGTGTAAATATTTTGCCATACTGCACTGCGGCAAGTGAGCCTGAATAACCTACAGAGGGTTTGGGGGGGTTCTCCCTGAGAAAATTCTTTAATAAGAGTGTATAAATTGTGCATTTTCAAGCAAATTTGAGGAAGCAGGAAGATTAATAAAGCAATTACAGGCTGTTACAGTTTGTCTCAAACCCTTGCACCAGCTTCTCGAATGGTCACAGGAAGGTGGTCAAAACATGCTGTCCATCTGCTCTATGACAATCAAATAAGCACAGCTTCTTGTGATCAAGCCAAGGAGGTGGTGTTACGTTTTGCCTGACTTTGAATTTCATCGACAAATATCGAAGTGTACAATGAGTGGCACCTCTAAAGTTGAACCCCAACACATAATGCATAAAAGCTGTGAAGGAACAGTAAATTATTAAGTTCACCCAAAAAAAACTTCAGAATGCAAGATCCAATCCACACAATGTCCTGCCACACAGAATTGACGCAGATGCATGGTGGATTGATTGGACTATAGCCGACGGCTCAGGCAAATAAAATCTTTGGCGTATGCAATACCACAGTAGAGCCACTCACACATGGTGTGTTGCAATCTTATAGTACGCTGAACAGTAAAATGGCGATGCAACAATTGCACACACCCTTAATTGTCTTCATTCAAGTGTGCTATACAACATGGGTCGGAGTAGTAAATGTCACTGTATATGTTTCCTGTATGCGTACGCATGCCACTATGTCCATGTATTTTGTTCATACTCATCAATTAACTAATTAATCGAAGAGACCTGCACCATCGGAATTCCACTTTATTAAGTTTCACCCAGTGATTCACACTCCTAACAGCTGCTGAAATCTTCCGGTGAAACACCTTGGTCGTATGAGAAATTACCAGTGGAATCAACCTAGGTATTCCTGATTCCCAGGGTAATTCCTCATTTGTCAGTAGAGCCCCAGGGTTCCACTTGTACTCCTTGTGAATTCTGCAAGCCCAGAGTAAGCAGCACCTTAGCATCTCTAAACTGAAAGTAGAGCGCAGAGTTACCGCGTGAATTAGCATGGCAATGGGGAATGTGGCTCTTTGCGGTCTATCTAACGGTCCAGCTTGTGGCGGCAAAGAGTCTGTACTTTTTCAGCAAAGTCTTTTTCCTAACAAGCATATCGCCTCTTTGAACTTTGAGTTTCAGGCAATCATTTCCCTCTTAGAGAATTAAAACTTCACTGAGCTCCATAAGCTCTCCCTGGTAATATCTTGTCAGTCAAGTGGGGAATTTAATACACAGATCAAAACAGACTACATTAAAGGCCCATCTCCTAAGACAGTTTATCCGGTATCGTTAGCGAGGGCGTCAACAACGGCTACAGTGTCGTCGACGATGACAATACTGACGACGGGGACGTCGATGACTATGACAACGGTAACTATGCCATCGATGGTGCGTAAGCCATCAGTGATGGTGTCAACAGCTGCATCCACGACGACGGTGTGGTCGGCAATCTCGTCGACGGGCTCGTTGACGAGGGAAAAAACATCGGCGAGATAACGGATCCTAACAAGGAACGGGATGACTACCTTATTCCTACGCCTTCTTCTCCCTCTTCAGTACCGATTGCTTCACCGCCCGAGGACATCGGCGGATTACATAACTTGCTGGAGAGAGCCGCAAAGAGATTTGACCTTCCTATGTCAACTACCCAGACGGAATGCTTCTTATACGATTTCAAAGAACCATACAGGAATTCAGTTACGGCCATCCCTATAATTAGCCATATTTGGGAGGAAGGCCTTCAGGTCAGGAAGACACCGGCGACGATTGCACTGGTACTCGCCCGACTGGAGAAGTATAAAGCTCCAGGGGACGCTCCAGCCTGTCTAGTGGGCCATCCAAAACCGGACTCTGTCATCTCTCAGGCTGCTCAAGAGAAGTCCAGAAACCCATCTGCTCCGATTACAACACCTCCTGACAGAGAGGGTAGACACCTGGATAACGCAGGTAAAATATTTTCTGCAATATCGGCTCTCCTGGTCAGAGCGGCAAATGCCCTTGCCATTTTGGGCAGCTATGATAGACAGATGTGGTGTGACCTGGCGCCTTATATTGATCAGATTCCTGATGAGAGTAGACAAGAGGTTAAGAAGATCCTTCAGTAGGGCGAAAGGGCTTCGGCTGAAGTCATTGACTGTGTGATGTACATCGCAACCACGGCCTTCAGATCGCTAGGAGGAGCAGCGGTTTTACGCCGTCAGGTATGGCTGAGAGCAACATCTTTCAGAGCTGAGGACCCAAAAAAGATCTTGGATCTTCCCTTTGATGGGGAAGCTTTATTTGGGAAGCATATTGACGAGGCGCTGCAGAATATCAAAAAGGATACAGATACAGGGAAGGCTCTTGAGACACTGCAGTATCTGAAGGTGCCCTTTCGAGGAGCTAGAGGTAGAGGCCAACCATCCTACAGAGAGGGATACCAACAGTACAGATACCCCTCTTACTCTACATCTTCCCAACCATACAGACAACAGTATGTTCAACGGGCAGCATCAAACCGGGGGATAGTCTAAGTCTGCCTCTAGAGGAAGATGAGGTCGTCAGGGAAAGGACTCCTCACAATGGCAATGATAACCTTCAGGCTCTGGTTACATTTATCCCTCATTCTCCAGAAGATCCTCTGGGTGGTCAAATTTCATTTAATTTTTACCAATGGCAAAAAATTACCACGGACCGAAGGGTCCTCAATCTTATACAATTTGGACTTACTTTGGAGTTCCTTCAAATTCCCCCGGGTACCCATCCGAGACACCAGGAGTTAAAACATCTGCATCTTATGCACTTGGAGATTCAAACAATGCTCCAAAAAGGAGCAATAGAACCGGTGCCATTCTCCCAGAGGGGAAGGGGATTTTATTCCAGTTTTTTCCTAGTACAAAAAAATCTTCTTCAATGGCGTCCTAGCCTGGATCTGAAAACTCAAAATACTTATCTCAAAAAGCAGTCATTCTGGATGGTTTCCCTTCAAGACATTCTGCTACTTCTAAACTCAGGGGATCATATGACCACCTTAAACTTGCAGGATGTGTATTTCCACATCCCTATCCATCCTTCCCACCGGCAGTAATTTTGGTTCCCTGTAGCCGTGAGCCATTACCAGTTCATGGTGCTGCCATTCGGCCTCAAATCAGCCCCAAGGATTTTCGCAAAATGTCTGGCTCCTTTGTCAGCCTTTCTAAGGAGACAAAGACATCAGGTGTTTACTTAACTGGACGACTGGTTTCCATCGACAATGGCACGTGTAAAATTATTTGCCGTGCTGGGCCTAACTCTGAACACAGAGAAATTATCTCTATCCTGCGAAAAACATCACGGTCTTGGGTGCGATTCTGGACACCACAGTAAACAAAGCATTTCCATACATAGAGAGACAACAGAGGCTAATCTCCCTATCCGGAGCATTCGCAAAAAGAATGTCTCTTTCTGTATGCCGTTACAAGTCACTTCTAGGGACAATGTCCTCTTGCATCACTCTCGTTCCTTTCTGCAGGTTAAGGATGCGTCCGTTGCAAGAGCAACAGGATCGACAATGGTTTCAGGTGGTGGGATCCTTCGAAGACATTATCACAATAACACCAGCCATGGTTCAGGCAGTAGCCTGGTGGACCCAACAACAGAACGTCTCAGTAGGCCTTTCCTTCCTCACCGCACCAGCTCCACTGTTTATTACCACAGATGCATCCCTGGAAGGTTGGGGGGCATTGCTGCAAGACCTCCAGGTCAGCGATTGTTGGAAGTTTCAGGATCAACAGCTCCACATCAATCTGTTGGAACTTAGGGCAGTGAGATTAGCATTGATGGCTTTTCTGCAAAGGATAAGGGGCTCGTCAGTGCTAACCTGGACAGGCAACACAACAGCAATGCATTATCTCAACAAACAGGGTGGTACAAGATCGCTTCCCCTGTCTCAGAAAGCCCAGAAGATCTGGAAATGGGCAGTCCAAAATGGGATAGCCCTAAAAGCGGAACACCTTCCGGGAGAACAAAATGTCAAGGCAGACACTCCGAGCAGGCTCAAGTCAACCTGCCACGAGTGGGAGATCAATCAGGAAATTCTGGAAAGTATTTTTCTAAGGTGGGGAGAACCAACAATTGATCTCTTTGCGACGGCTCAGAACAAGAAATGCCGGTTCTTTGCAAGTTGGCTTCACCAACAGGGATCATGGGGGAATGCATTTTTGATGGCATGGTCAGGCGTCTTTGCCTACGCCTTTCCACCAATTCCCCTTCTACCACGTCTTCCTACAAAGATCAAGAGAGAGCCGTGCAGAATGATCCTGATAGCCCCATGGTGGCCCAGGCAAGACTTGTTCACAGAGCTTCTCCTGCTGTCAGAGGCCCTGCCGATTCTTCTTCAGCCAATCCCATCTCTCTTGACCATGTCCCAGGGACAAGTACTTCATCCGGATCCGAAATCACTACGTTTAGTGGCATGGCTCCTGAACACTGCGAATTTCAGCATTTTAATCTTTCATCTGAATGTAGGGATATTCTATCAAAGGCTAGGGCAGAAAGTACAAATAAGACATACAGGATGAAATGGAGAAGGTTTTGTTTATGGTGCCCGGAGGTTAATATTCATCCTCTGAGATCTGCTGATCATGAGATTATTCCATATATCGTGCTCTTAGCAAAGTCTGGATTAGCTCATGCATCTATAAGAGTGCATCTCTAGCTGCCATACCACATAACAGAAGGACTTCTTCGGGACCATCGTTGTGGTCAGAGAGACTCATCAAGCAATTCATGACGGGGTTATTTCCAACCAATCCTCCAGTAAAGCCTCCACCACCTCTCTTGCAGCTAAACATAGTTTTATCACAACTAATGAAGCATCCATTCGAACCAATTCACATTGCGGATCTTACATTTTTATTTTGTAAGGTGGCTCTTCTCGTTGCGCTCACTTCGGCCAGGAGAGTGGGGGAGATACAAGCTCTCACCATACAGGAACCCTTCTTACAGTTCAAGGAGGTTTGGATAGTCCTTGGAACTAATCCAAAGTTTATACCCGAAGTACCATCAGAATTTCACTTGAATGAGCCTCTGATTCTGAAGAGGTTTATTCCTCAATCGACTACTGCGGCGGAAAGGACTCTCCATTCACTGGATGTGCAGCGTTGTCTCAAATTTTACTTACAAAGAATACTACCTTTATGCAAGTCTCACAGCTCTTTGTATCCTTCTGTGCCACCCAGAAGGGGTTTTCCTCTATCCAAAGGGGGAAATGCCTGATGGATTTCCAGTGCAATACAATATTGCCATCAGGAGGCAGAGAAGCAGTTGAATGCACAGGTTTGTGCTCCTTCTACTAGAGCAGTGTCTACTTCCACTACGTTGTTTGCTGGAGTACCTGTCCAGGACATTTGCAGGGTGGCTACCTGGAAGAGTACGCACACCTTTACCAGACATTACTGCCTGGATGCAGCCGCGGATAATGATGTGGCAGTGGGACAAGCAGTGCTGAGAAACCTTTTCCAGTGACGGTGAGCCCTCTTTCTCATCCCTCCTTTCTTTATGCATTGCATGTACACATTTTATTGTAAATGCTTTTTCTGGTCTTATGTTAAGATGTATATACATTGTTGTTATTGTCAGAGAATATGTCTAGGCTATGCAATACCTACGAGTTTTAAGATGAAGCATATGTATGGTGCAGTTTCAAGACGCATTCTGGCTTATGTCAGGTTCAGACACAATAAAATGTGCTAATTTCTGCTAGCTACTCTGATTCAAGCATGTGAATCTATGAAGGTTCCAATACTGGAGTAAGAAAACAAGTTATGTATCTGTAACTGTAGTTCTCCAGTATTGGAAACTTTCATAGATTCACATGCGACCCACCCTCCTCCCCTGAGAGGCTCATCTTTCGATTTTTTGCACAAACGTTATCTTTGGCACAAGTGCTCAAAAATGTGAAGGGCTAAGGTTCTCTCAGGAGTGTTCTAGAGGGTGAGAGGTCCTGATTGGCTCAGGGAAAATTTTTGTCTCTTTTACATAATGACGGTTATAGGCTACAAAATGGAAATGGGTCTAAGCCTTTTTTTTAGGTCTCGCACCTAGAGTTGCAGTGTGCAGCGCGAGACATTTAGTAGGGAAAAATGGGGTTTCAAAAGCTGACCTAGGAATGACACACGCACAAGTGTGTGCTTTTCCTTTTGGGCATGCTATTGGGCTTTGCGTGCGTGTTTTTTACCAAGAGAGCACGCGATAGGCCAAAGGTGGGCACATTGCTCCCTCCATGGTCTATTTGTGTCTATTACACGCACCGGCCGTCATGTGGTTTCAATTATCGTGCCCAGACACGGGCGTGATAATTGAAACCACATATCTCGCTGTGGCGGGCGCGTGCGCACCACTCGCAGGCTTATTTGTGATCGCTTTCACGGTGTGGAGTGACTCACCCCCACTCCCGCAGGGCTCGAGAAAATCAAGATTCACCCGCAGAGTGTGTCCAGGCAGGGGGCGTGTGAGCAACATTACTGTTGCTTAGTTTTATTCATTGAGGGGGTGTTGTAGTGCACTAAGAAATGTGGCTCTGCGTTGCATCAGAGCCTCCTGGCATACGAAACAGTGATGCCTGTTGTTTAGTTTTTTGCCCATCGTCTCATCACAGCAATGATCTCGACCCTCTTTGTCCAAAGCCTCAGCAGCGTCAATTAACAATTTAGCCCAAAACTAATGTCTGAGGCCTAGTCCTCTTTACTACTCCAATACCCCACCCACCAACACCAGAGAGAAGCTTCACCCCCTGTCTGCAGAGTGGGCCCACTCTTGACTCGGCACACATCACATCCACATCCACATCCACATCACATCCACTGTATGCGGTTAACTTTAAACATTTTAAGCTAAAGCACGGGTGCCACAATTGTTTCCGAAGTAAATAAAATAAAAATTCAATGCAGCCACATGCCTTTTTTCTATTTCTTTTCTTATGGTATACTCGCGGCATCTGTGCTTTATCTTTAAATCATGGGTGCCGATATTGCTTCAATAGTAAAGAAATAGAAAAAAAGCTTTTTTTTTGGCAGCGCGGCACGCTTTAACTTCAGCGGCCACGCGCCTTCCTTTCTTTGGCAGCGTACCTTCCTTTTCATCTGATTACCAGGCAGTGGCAGATGCCTGCCTTTATTTGCCCTTCTCAGTTTCACTAATCAACGGCATGCCTTTTAAGGCGGGACTTGCCACCTATGCTTCCTCTTCGGCCCATGGGACTGCTGAGGCGATGGCTGTACCGTGCGCTCCTCCGACTGTAGGGCGCCAATCTTCACAAACTGTCTGTGCCCGCCAAGGGTGGAGGAGGATCTAGGGGCGCTGCTCTGCCTGACCTCACAGCCACCAGTCCCTTCGACACAAGGCACCTGATTTAGGAACGAATACCAACACCTTGTCTATATCTGCCACACTGCTCCCCTCTTGCATTAATTAGCCCCTTCGGTGACATGCCCTCGTGTGCTGTAGTGTAGTTCCTATATTCCCAATAGGCTCTGCGCATTGGAATAATATATTCAACAGTGTAGACGTAGGACTGAGTTCGACTAGGTCTCTACTGACTATATTAGACTTAAGTTTCTGCCAGCTAGCTCAGAGGTCACTAGAAACTTTCTCGAATAAACGAGGAGGAGTTTAACCTCCCTGGATAGACAAGAAGGGATTAGCTTCTGACAACCATATAACATGACAACTTTGCTCCCTCAGAATAAGAGTGTATCTCTAGAGTCGTGTGAAAACAATAGACAGCTATTTCACTCAGTCAAGTGTGCATACTTAGTTTCACCAGAATGCAGAGAAAAGAAAAGACAGGCGTTTTCAATAAAAGGTTGTTATTTATTGAGCAGTCTTCTTCCTCATACAAGAGAAATGAATTGCAATACTCATAGTAAAGTAAAGTGCGTACAGTAAAAGGAGGATTAAGAAATAATACTGTAAAAGCATTGATATGGTTTCTTAGCCATAAGATACTTTAAAATAGATAAAAATATATACATACTTATATACATTGACTAACGTACTCAACTGGTGCTTCTAAATACGCCTACCCCGGTGTACCTGACCTAAGCCTAATACGTGGGAAGGAGTAAGTAAGTAGCAGTTTAAGTTAAGTTGGTTTTGCCAAGAATCTGACTCAAGAATTCTCTCTAAGGTTTTAGTCAGCTCCGTACCTGGGTATTAGAAAGCAGGAGGTCTGGTATCTCTCTCTCAGGACTCGATATCCCAGTAACCCGCGAAGGTATCTGGAAACACCGGAGCTGGATTTCTCGGCAGGAGAAAAGACAGCGCCTCTCTCAGTGCGTCAAAGAGGAGGGGCAGCGTCCGTGGGCTCTCGCATCAGCTGGGCTCTCGGGCAAGTAGATACCTTCTCTGCTCCAAAACCACCACCGTGTGTTTGCTTAAGGTAACGTTGGTATAGTTATACCTGAAAGGTGCCAGGTTTGACGTAAGGTTGGACATAAGACGTCTATAAAGATGTCACTAAGAACTGGCCGTTCTTACAGTGTTTTACAGGAGTTCTAGGATGAAATCAAAACAAAAGCAAGGGGGATTTCCCAGGTTGCTGGAGGTTTGGTTTGTTTAGAGAACTCGTTGTGCTTTCTAGGGGGCCGGGGAAGTAGCCTTGCTTAATGTGACAGCATGTGCTACGACTGAATATGATTATTATGCCGTTGTATGGATATTATTGATTATAACCGGACAAGGGCATAAAATAGCAATATCGATTTAGGCTCCTGGATAAAAAGACAATAGTGCTTGCAGGGTCCCTCACATATTTCACATCATGTCATTTATAGATATTACCCTATCCAGTGCATGGTCCGGGCACTGACAGAAGCAGACACAAAGCCGCGGGCTTGCATTCGATACGGGACATGCAATCCATTCATATTTTTTAATAGTAGTACTGTGAAAACTCTACTGTAGTGCGCCTTTAAGAATCCAATGCGAAGCCCGTGCACTTCGCACGGCACCCGAGCTCTCCTCAGCTCACCTTTCGTCAACTGGTGAGTAAAATTATATCAATAGTGCCTTTGTGTGATGTCCTTTTTTTTATAAATGCACCTCTTACTAGCTATTGAAGCCTGCTAAAAGACTCTTGGACTTCTCTTTACCATGCTAGTTTCTGAAGGCTGCACAGGACGGATATCTGATCCCACAGCTGCTCCCCTCCACCCTGTTCCGCCACAGACTTGTTTTTAGTTGCAGCACACTTTCACTTTTAACAATAGCGGCCTTCTCCACACCGCCCGGTCCCGCCCTCCAAACCTTCCATGTTGTTGCCCGAGTTTAGTATTAAACAAACAGTGCTTGTTTGTTTTTACAGTGCTTGTTTTTATTTGCAGATCGCTTTCACTTTTAACAAGAGCGGCCTTCCCCATACCGCCCGTTTCCGCCCTCCAAACCTTGCTGGGCTTGGTCACTTCCTTGCAATCTGCCTGCTGAAGCTGTTCTGCCCTCACGCCCTCTGCCAAGGGCTGTGTTTACCTTTCCGTTTTTATGGAAGGGGTTGGCCTGGTCTCCTGCTCACAGCTCTTACTTCGGGCCTCCCCCCTGGCACTTGTCTAAACAATGCAGGTGATGTCACAGGGACATTTTAACCCCTTCGACGCTCATGACGAGCTGGGCTCGTCATGAGGTAGCCTCCCAGCACGCTCATGACGAGCCCAGCTCGTCATGAATAATGGGTTTTTTAAAAAACAAGCACAGGGGCAGAATTTCGCTAGCGCTCATGTGGTTAAGCTAGAGTAATATTGTGTCGGAATTATTTGGCTGTATTACATGTTATTTATATTTTTTGTCTGATTTTCGTGTAACATTGGCAAGCAGCACACACACTCAAGGGCACAAATTCATGCATAATTGATATCCTCAATGTGTGCCCCAGCCCTTATTGGAAATACATTAACTAGGCCGTGACATTTGTAAATAAGGGAACAACCCTCGGCAGGTCAGCAGAGATAAACAAGCATTTGCAATGCAATAAGTGTCGCATTACTAAACGTTTGAGCTATTGGCGTTCCAATAATTCAACGTAATTAGCTCAAACTTTAAGTAATGCGAGACCTATTGCATTTCAAATGCTTGTCTGTCTTGTACTTATCTAAGCATTGCTTTATTTGATATACCGTGGACTCCCATCTCGTTGACGGGGAATGATTCAAGCATGTGAATCTATGAAAGTTTCCAATACTGGAGAACTACAGTTACAGGTAAGTAACTTGTTTTCTTCCAGTGCTTGATCTTTTAAAAATCTAAGTATTTTCGCTCCTCAGACACTTATCAAGCAACAAGTAGGTGAGTTTCTAGATCGAATAAAGAGAGATGAGATAGTTGAGCTTAGGTAGAGTGGTACCTGCTATGAGGGCAAACAGTTAAAAACATGTCTTCAGTCGGAGCTAGTCAGTCCTCAGAGTGAAGTGTAGGTTTACAGTAGAAGGAGCGTGTTATGTTGTACCTAGGGTAGGGTACCCAGTATTAGGGTGCTGCCAACTGCCAAAATGGAGTGGAAAAGATTGCGTTCTGGCGAATGTAGATGTGACATTCAGTTCTAAGGTACAGGGTGTAAAGAATGTAGGATTATATTAGGAATTGTGCAGGTTGGGTGGGATCGTGGGAATTATCGAGCAGAGAGGGGATCAGTGACAAGGGCTCTCGGTCTGATCTGAGCTACAATAGAGTATAGTAGCATGTGTACAGACGTCATGGATCTCATAGCTGGTGTATGGATAATCATAATGGGGTCATGTGGGGAGGGGTGTACAGCATATGGAGGATATTGAGAGACTGCATATTATGGGGCTACTGTGTGAGCTGTGCATATCTAAATTATACAGTGGGAGGTGTACATTATTTGCGTATGGGAAACCTTTTACGTATAACAGGGTAAAGATGAAGGTCTACAGTGGTCCAGTATCATTGTCCTATCCACAATCACTCAGGATATAGCCAGTGAGTGTAACACTCTGTGGATATGGTGACATAGCAATCACAGACTGAGACAAGATGGAAGATGAATTAGTTTTAATAAGCAAAAACCCGAACAGGAACAGAAGAAATTCTCTATCGTGATATTTGCTTTGATAATCACAAACCCCAATCTCTCTCCACTTATTGCACATAAGTGGAGAGAGATTAAGGTTTATGATTATCAAAGCAAATACTATGATGGATACATTATGTGGTACAATATCAAGCAATAAAATTATAAAATTATATTTTTTCAAAATTACTTCATAAGGAAAAATAAGCTTGCAGTAGGTAATATTTTTGTCTTTTATAATAGAACTGATTAGTATTAAATGCAATCCCTAAAAAGAGTGTTTGTTGAAAAATACACTTTGGTTCTCGCTGGAAGTGGCCCGATTTACTCCTGTTACTGCAGATATTGCAACTAGGAGTTTGGGGGCCGACCCCGCATTTCTGCAGTTTTCTCTCGATCATTGTCTTGGACAAGATGATTTTGGTGTGCTTAGTACCCGATATTGCTTGTCAATTCTCTTTGCCGGGGAATGAAAATTTGCCTAGCCTTGGTGCTAGTAAGTTTCAATTCTATTAAGGACTCGGAGGCGAGGATTATGCCTTCTTCCTTCGCTTTTATTTTCCACACAGCAGCGAAAACAACAATACAAAATACATTTCCCATGAACACTTGGGAAAAAAGAGAGTTCCAACATGAGTCCTTCCATTATGTCCGCACTCCTGCCAGCTCCCATAATGCCTCAACGCTGGTTCCTCCTCCTCTTTCTTCGTGCGAAGCACACGTTGAACAGTTTTCATACATCTTGCTTAGGACCATCATTTCCTGCAAAAGAGGCAGTGTCAATGACTGAACCTCCTGACAACAATTCCAGGACATCAAAGAATACGTTAACAATGCAACACCAGCAAAGAAGTCAACAGTGTCAAGAAAACAGGTTACTTACAACCATACGGGGAGGGTCCACTTCTTCGAAGTCATTGGGGGGGATATTCCTCGTCTCCAAGTCCTTAATAGAATTTAAACTTACTAGCACCAAGGCTAGGCAAATTTTCATTCTATGGCAGGACCGGAGGCTTCGGATTATGCTAGTTCAAAGCTTGTCGACAACTACCCTCGCCACTTCTAACACTGGCTTAGAATAGAATCTTTTCAAAGTGGAATCTCAGGACCAATCGGCCGCTCGCATCAGATCCTCCAGACATGCCCCTAGGGCGAATGCTTTCGAGGCCATCGCTCCTCTGGCTGAATGAGCACCAAACTGCTTTTTATCAATCCCCGCCTCCTGCATCACCCAACACACCCATCTGGCGATGGTCGGGGAAGAAACTGCCTTGTACGGCTTGCGTAAAGCAATGAGCATCTGTCTTTCACCCGAAGGGCGGGAGTCATCAGTCATCTCTTAATAAGCACGGAGGCATTGCACCACGCATAACTTAGGGGAGTCCGGGAAAGCCGGATAAGAAATAACTCTTGTGTGCGTTTTCGTTCGTCTACTCACTGTAAAGGAGACACCGTCCGGCGAGAACACCCTGGCCGAGATATCCAAAGCTCGCACATCAGATACTTGCCTGCAGCACACCAGGCACAACAACATAGCCAATTTGGCTGTTACCTCCTTGTGAGACAAGAACCTGTTCGGCTGCCACAAAAGAAAAAGGTTCAACACCCTGTTTACGTCCCAAAGAACGGAGTAGCGTGGTTCCGGAAGGAGCGAGAGACCAATCCCTCTCAGGAGACGGCATACCAAAGGGTGCTCCCCCACCGGGGACCCCTGGACCAAGACGTGACCAGCCGAGATTGCTGAGCGGAAGGTATTAATTGACCTATACGCCAGCCCATCCTCCGCCAAACTTTCCAGAAAGTTAAGGATGTGCACTACATCTGCCCCCACGGCATCGACAGACCGTCGCACACACCAACAACGCCATCAATGCCAGGCTGACCTGTACCTCCTGGTCGTGCTTTCCGCCCACGCTTTGGAGAGCAGGTCTTCAGCCTTTCTCGAAAGGCCTAGGTGCGTCCAGCGACGCCGGAGATCCTCCATGCCATCAGTCTCAGGAACCCCTCCTGGACTAACCGGTGGGGAACCCGGTCGGGATTGAGCAGAATGTGAGGAGAGTGGGGGAGTAGGATTGGAAAATCCCAGGAAAGTTCCAGAAGAACTGGAAACCAGACTTGAGACCTCCACCATAGAGTGATCAGGACCACGTCCGCTGCCTGACACCGCAGCAACGCCGACACCCACGTTATCATAGAGAACGGGGGGAACGCATATCCGTGCTCCTTGGACCAGTCCTGCAGGAAAGCATTTGTTGCCTCCGCCAGAGGGTCCGGGCGCCAACTGAAGAACCTTGGAAGCTGGTGGTCTAGCCGTGACGCGAAAAGGTCCACCGAAAAAGGACATCAATACTCTGACAGAAGAGAGTCCAGCTTCCAGACGCTGGAGTCCAGGAGGTGACTAGAGTGCCAATCGGCCACCCTGTTCTCCTGACCCGGTAGGTACTCCGCTGTATCCGAAACCTGGTGGTCCAGACAGAAATGCCAGAAATCCTTGGCTAGATTCGCCAGCATCCGGGACCTGGTGCCCCCCAGGTGGTTGATGTACCTGACCGCCGAAACATTGTCCATCCTGAGGAGGACACACGACTGCACCTTGTCCTTCGTCCAGCACTGGACAGCAAAGGACCCTGCCAGTAGTAACTCCAAGCAGTTGATGTGCAACGACTGCTCCTGAGAAGACCAGGCGTCACCGGTGGAGAATTCTCCGCACCGGGCCCCCCACCAGGATGGATGGCGTCCGACTCGATTACCACATCTGGTGCCGAACCGAAAATCGCACGCCCATTCCAGGCCTCCATGTGGGTAAGCTACCACCTCATCTCGTCCCACACCTCCTCTGAAAGCAGAATCATCTGCGAGTACGTGAGGCCCTGCCGAAGATGGTAAACCTTCAGGCGTTGCATGGCCCAGTAATGCAAGGGTCCTGGAAAAATCGCCTGTATTAATGACGAAAGGAGGCCGACTAGCCGTGCCAACTGCCGCAGAGAAATCTGGGCTTTCGCCAGCGTCTAGCGTAACTCGTGCCTGATCTTCGCCATCTTCCTGGCCGGTAGGCTGAGAGTGGAGGCCACGGAGTCTATACTGAACCCCAAAAAGGTTGCACACTGGACTGGAACGAGGAGGGACTTTCCCTCGTTGATGACAAAGCCCAGCCCCTGGAGAAGGTTGATCGCCGTCTGCAACAGGGACGAAAGCCGCTTGGGGCACTGATCCAGAAACAGCATGTCGGCCAAATAGACTATCATCCTGGCCCCTCGCGCCCGCAGAAACTCTACCACTGGTCGAAGGACCTTCGTGAAGCACCACGGCACGGAGGATAGATCGAAAGGGAGAGTAGTGAATTCGTAAATCTGTCCGTCCCATCGGAACTGAAGGAAGCGTTGGTTGGGGGGGGGGGGAGATAGGGACCGTAAGATAGGCGTCTTTCAGGTCGAGCCTGACCATCCAATCCGACGGTCGCAAAACGTCCCGCAGGAGATGTATACCCTCCATTTTGAAATGGCGATATACCAACCACTCGTTGAACTCCTTTAGATTGATAACCGGTCGACGGCCGCCACCGACCTTTTCGACCAAAAAGAGGTTGCGAAGGAAACCTCCCAGACCTTTTTGAAGGAGGGCGAAAACCTCTAAGCGCACTAAGTCTGCCTCTTGCTGCGAGAAGGAAATGGGACGGGGATGCTGAGGCTGACAGGGACGGCCATGAAACTCCAGCTGGAAGCCCTGCACCGTCTGCAGCACCCAAGCGTCGTTGGTAAGGGACACCCATGCAGGAAAAAACTGCGCCAAGCGCACCCAACCCGCAAACTCGCTGAGGGCAGCACACTCACCTCTTCCAGCACCTTGCTGCTGGCCTCTCTGACCTCCACGGCATCTCTGTCCTTTCGTGGGGTAAAAGTTGGTGAAGCGGGCATTGTCTTGGAACTGCCCCCGCCCGGAGCCTTGCCCACGATCTGAGCTTCCCCCACGGCCGAACGAGCGGCCCCTGCCACGTCCGGCCTTGTCAAAAACCCAAGGCGTAAAGACGTTTTTAAAGTTAGACTGCGCCCTGTCCAGGGAAGTAAATGTGGCCCCGAATTTACCCAGCTCCTTGACGAAGGGGTCTCCAAACAGGCCTCCCAGTGCCACTGCTCCGGCCTCCGAAGAGGCAAGGTCCCCCAACTTGGGGTCGATCTTAATAAGGAGGGACCTCCTCCGCTCTGTGGACAACGCGCAGTTGGCGTTCCCTAGGAACACAATCGCCCTCTGCGCCCAGTTAGACAAAACCTCCGGGGAAATAAGATCACCAGACACCTTGGCCTCCTCTGCCATATCCAGGATTTTCGTTACCGACCCCACTGCATCTAGCAGTTTATCCTGGCAACTGCGCCAGGATCGGTCAATGCCCTTCTTCGGGTCTCTGAGGAACTTGGCTAAAAATGTTGCCATTTTCGGATCGATGTCCGGGGTCAAAGCCACTTTGCCCTCCAAGGAGGGGAGCGGGCACTCCGCCCGCAGGCGACTCGCGACATACTTGGCCACCTTGTCCCTGGGAACCCAGTCCGAAGACCGAGGGTGGACGGTCTGATCCGGGTCCAGCATATCGGAAACCTCCACCCCGGATTGGGACGGGGCTGGGAGCCAGGACCTAGAGGAACAAGCTTCCTCATCAGAGTCGGGCGAATCTTCATCGTCCCCGGTAACATGGGAGACAGTCCCGGGAGATGGAGGGCCTGCCGCAGTCGGTTGCAACTGTGGGGGGGCTGGGGCGGTTCCGCTGCCTCAAACGCGTGTTTTAAACGCGCAAACGTCTCAGTATCCACCCCCTCCGTACAGGGCTTCTTGGCCGGGGGGGTGGGGGCGAGGAAGGGGGGGCAGGGAGGGGGCCTATGGCACAAGGGCTGCCAGCTTAGTAAAGGCCTCTTCCATCTTCGCTGTGAGGCGCTGCTCTAAGGGGGCTATGGCCTGGTCTACCGCCCTATAAATGGAATCGTCGACCGCCTGGTAGAAATCGTCGTCCAAGGGGACATAATTAAGAGGGTCTGCCTCGTGATACTGGTCACGCCCGTCCTGTATGATGAGTTAACTTAGGCTCAGCAGGGGTACTGGAGCGTCTGACCGCAGTAAATAGGTGTGCCCACGGGCTTAGTTTTCCAGCTGGGAGGGAGCCCTGACCAATATGGGTGGCGCTATGGCACACAATGAACGGGCAGATCCCATGGGGAACACTCCAGCCCAACTCAATATGGGGCAGCCACCCGGTACAGTGTTCCCATGGCACCACAACCAGGTGCCTTAGTTGCGACCCCGCAGGGTGTCAAATATGAAAGTACAGACCCCACTGGGCGTGAAAGAGAATTAGCGGGCCAACCTACCCCTCAGGGTGTCACACCGGACGGCAAACGGGGGGGACAACAGCCTGTGGTGAGCGCGCTTGAATTTCCCTCTACCAGGCACCCACTTGCGCGAACCACAGAGCACGGAAGACTGCCCCCTGGCGGCGGGAAGAACACACCGCACCGCGATCCAAAAACCGGGCTAAAGACGCGTTAGGCGCGCACACGCGGCCCGCAACAAACAGGGGAATCTGTAAAGTAAAGATCTGCTAAGCGCTAATTGCCACAGAGAAAAGCTCCACAGAAACCCCCAAAACCCAGGAGAAAGCAGAAAAACGACTTAACTTGCTGCTGAGCAGCGAAGAAAGAGGAAGAGGAACCAGCGTTGAGGCATTATGGGAGCTGGCAGGAGTGCGGACATAAGGGAAGGACTCATGTTGGAACTCTCTTTTTTTCCAAGTGTTCATGGGAAATGTAGTTTGTATTGTTTTCGCTGCTGTGTGGAAAATAAAATCGAAGGAAGAAGGCATAATCCGAAGCCTCCGGTCCTGCCATAGAATCCTAATTGGGACTTAATTATGGGAACTCGTGAGCTTTAACCAATGGAAATGAATTTTTTCGGGACCCATAAACATGGGCCCAAACACCGGGCCACTCACAATGAGGGCCTTTGATTGCATAAGCATAAACCTTTTGGCATAATCATTTTGAAATTGCAGAATGCATAGCAGTGCTAGTAACCCCTAATTGCGGTACTGAGGTGGATTTAGCACACAGAAAGTTTGCATGCAAATTGACCGTTATCATATGATGAATCCGGCCCAGAACCGTGCAATTATCAATATAAACCCTATGAAATCGGGAATTAGTATGGGTGGCATTTCCAGTCAGGAATACCACACAGAAGTTCATATGCAGCAAGGTTTAATACATGCATGTATCGCCTGCTCTGAGCAGGTGGTAAATGTTGGCGGGGACAGGTGAGGGAAGGAGCCGGGAGAAGTAGAGGAGGGAAGGGGGAATGTTTTCTGGCAGGGGGTGGGGGCAGTGTATGCTCCTACTGTCAGAAAGAAAATGAGGAATGAAGCTTGGCTGCTTCTGCAACCAAAACCTCATGCAATTTTACCATGTATATAGTAAAATTGGGTCTGGCTGTCTCACAACCATATTAAACAGGTGTTTAAACAAGCATTTACAATGCAATAGGTCTCGCAACTGTGAGTTTTGGAGCTATATGCATTGTAAATGGCAATGTGTTTTATATTTTGTAAAGCATTTCTATTTACAATACTAAAAGAAACACAGATTGCATTGCATAGGACATTAGAAACCCTGCATGCAGCAAGCTGGCTTTTTAAGAGTGGACTGAATGAGAAACGGCGCTGCAGAGGTGATCAGCCTTCTCTGCTAAAGAAAGACAAAAACAGGCTAATAAAGAAGCACGGCAAACACCCCAGTTTCTTCGAACACGAGGAATCAGAAAAGAGAGCACCGGTTCACATAATTGAAAAGGGGTCCCCAATGGCTGTTATGTGAATTACATTATTAAAAAAACATCAACAGCTAGCAAAGAGGGGTCCTGGGCACATCCCAGCATGTGACTGCGGCTTGGGTCCATTAGAAAAAGGTGTTATCATTGTCATTCCTGCTTCCTGTTGACATTGGGGCATTCACAGTCAGACATTGAAAGTCATGAACGTCTCCCCCGATGTGAGTGGAATCACCATTAACCTAGGCTTCTCATTGAGGCGTCATTCCCTATGTGCTTTCTTGCTCTCCTAGCCACCATGCCGCTCGCCTCTCTTTACCTCCACTCCCTCCTCACAGTGCCCCTTCCCCCATCCCAGGCCCTACTTAATGGAGGTTGAAGCATAGCCGTGCAGCGGACACGTGCAACGGTTGCACTGCCTTCTCTCCGAAGGCACCTGGACTGCGCCTAGCACTAGGAACCCTGAATCTCCCATCGTTCTAGCTACACCGTCACCGAGCTTCTAGCCTTGGACTGCAGCCCCACAACAACTGCTGCTGCATCTCTCTGTGCTCAACAGTGGGACCTTTCGCATGCCATCACTGCCTCTTCTCCTGCAACACCGGAGCAGCCATGCCAACCACGAATATGCCTGGACAACTCCACTGCCTCCTGCTCAACGCCCAATTGCTCTGCAAACACACCACTAAGATCTGAGACACCATCACTTTCCACACCTACAGATCTCCAGGACCAAGCACCAGCTTTTGTGAGGCCTACCCCAAATTCATCACTCCTCAAACTAGTGACACAGAACACTGCTTCTTCCTTGGAGACCTCATCTTTCCTCTCCACAACAACAACACATCCAACCTTCTCGAAAATATGAACAGCATCAACCTCACCCAGCTAGTCACCGACCCCCACACACATCGCTGGGTACATGCTGGACCCTATCTTTACAGCCATGTCACTGAGTTCACCTGGACGGACCACCCAATCATCCACTCCACTCATAGCAGCCCCTAGTGCTGCCAACAGATCGCCCAGCACCTAAGACTGCAGCTAGAACAAAGTGTTTAAATGCCACTGGACTGATGCTGTCAACACCTCCCACCCCCTCACCACTACCAACCTTGAACAGGCTGTCAAGAACTTCACCACCTAGATCTCCAACTGCGCTGACATTCACCCCCATCAAACCCACCAAACTCAAGAGATCCCCGAAGCATGCCAGTTGGTACACCTCAGAATGCGACTGCAAGCAACTGGAAAAGTAATGGCGCATCAGCAAGGAGCTCTCCGACCGGACCACCTTCAAGACATCGCTCAACCAATACCACCAATTCCTGAAAGAGATGAGCCGGAACGCCCTAGTCGACTGTATCGAAGCCAGCTCTTCCACATTGTCAAGGAGTTCTCTAACCCCTGAGTGACTTAAAACATCATCACCCTCTCCCAAGAACTCTGCGACACCCTGCCGGACTTCTTCCACGACAAGATCTCCACCAGCTACAAAAACTTAAAACCTAACCCCCCCACCGCTGACATCTCAGCCTCTTCGCTTCCACAGTCACAATCTCCAACCCCTGGATAACCTCTTGAGACCAGCTAACCACGCAGAGCACCACTGACATCATGCACTCCGTCCACTCAGGAGCACCCAGGGACCCCTGTCTCCCCTACATGTTCAACTTCGGCAACAGGACTAGCAGCATTGAGCCCACAGCCATCTTCAAGACATCCATCACCCCAGCCACCTTCCCAGACATGTGGCAAGACTCTGAAGTGAAACCCCTTCTCAAGACACCATCTGCCAACCCCAACGATCTCAAGAACTACCGGTCTGTCTTCCTGTTCCCCCTCCCCACCAAAGTCCTCGAAAAGGCCATTACCTGCCAATTCACAGAATACCTTGATAACAACAATCTTCTGGACGAATACCAATCAGGATTCTGCAAGAACCACAGCACCAAAACATCCTTGATCGCAGTCACTCACGACATCAGAACCCTCCTAGAGTGGGGAAGAATACTGCCCTGATCCACCTCTACCTCTCAGCTGCCTTCAACACTGTGTCCCACCACACCCTAATGCAAAAGGCTGCATCAGATCGGAATCCACGAGGGTGCCTATAAATGGATCGCATCCTTCCTCACTGGAAGAACACAAAGAATCTGCCTTCCTCCATTCACCTCGGAGGCCAAGAACTTCATCTATGGGTCCTTCAAGGTTAATCCCTCAGTCCTACTCTGTTCAATCCCTGCTTGACCCCCCTGGCCAACATCATCAGAAACCACGGACTGAAAATTATCTCATACGCAGATAACATACAGCTCATCCTCTCTGTCTGAAGGCCCATCCACCACAAGGGCCAGCTTCCACCTGTGCATGACCAGCGTTGCAGACTGAATGCAAACCACCTACCTCAAGCTCAACACAGAAAAGACAGAAGTACTTATCTTCTGCAACAACACCTTCCCGTGGAATGACTCTTGGTGCCCTGCAGACCTGGGATGCTCTCCCACCCCCACGGACCATGTCCGGAACCTCGGCATCATCCTGAACAGCATGAAGAAACATATCAGCGCAGTCTCCTCCACCTGCTACCTCAATCAATGCATGCTCCGAAAGAATTTCAAATGGCTCCCAGTCTCCAAAAAGTGCCCCTTCATGCAATCCCTTGTCACCAGCCGCTTGGACCATGGCACTGCACTCTAAGTAGGAATTACCACACACCTCCTGAAGAGACTGCATACCATTCAGACTCATCTTTGACCTCCCCAGACAGACACACATCACTCCTCACCACAAGAAACTCCACGGGCTCACCATTCACAAGAGATGACAATTAAAAATTCTGACCCAAGCCTACAAAGCCCCGCACAACCAAGGACCAGCATACATCAACCACCGCCTGAGTTTTCACCAACACTCTAGACTCCTGCTATCGAAAGAAGAGAATAAGATCCAGAGATCCTGAGACTGGACATATATTCCAATTACTTTATGGAGGAAAAGTTTGCTCAAGGCTCTGGACCTCCCCAGCCTTTAAAGAAGCAAAAGTGATAAAACGTTTGTCAGCATGTGTTCCTCCTTTTCTAAATGTTTCAATTTGCTCCCATCAATGGGTAGTTCATACTTAATTCCATAAGATACAGCAAGACCAATTAGATTGAGTGAACAAGATTCCTTTTATTGATGAATTTCCACTGAGTTTTCTCCATTTTCACTCATTTATTTATTATACAGATGTTTTAGAATCAGAAAGACAGAACAGCCGACACATGTTTCACCCTGTGTGGCAAGTAAAGCCAGAGCTTTCTCAATTCTATTTTCGTTCTTTCAAGCCAGTCAAGTGATGGACTGATGGGTGGGCGTGCAGCAGCTGCACGCCCACCCATCAGTCCATCACTTGACTGGCTTGTAGCTTCCAGTTCTTAGCGAAACGGTGCCCGGGCCAGAAGTAACTCGAATACACTGGTGGTCCACGTGAATAGGACTGGGGCGGACTTGTTCCACTGCTGATGATGTTTGCCATATTATGTGAAAATGTAAAAAACGATTGCGATATTCATGCTACCTTGAAAGAACGAAAATAGCCTTGAGAAACACGTGTCGGCTGTTCTGTTTTTCTGATTCTAAAACATCTGTATAAAAAATAAATGAGTGAAAATGGAGAAAACTCCGTGGAAATTCATCAATAAAAGGAATCTTGTTCACTCAATCTAATTGGTCAATTCAGGAAATGTTATTTTTAATGTATTGAGAAATGGCTTGCAATGATGCATATAACTGTTACCGTCACCAACTGTGGCATTTGAAGTCAATGAAGCCTCATTGTGGTACTCTGCACAATTTCTAGATCCCTTCCGTAAAGGGGAATTTTCTGCACACTTTTAAAAGTACTGCTTCATTTTTTATCACTTCAATAACTGAGGCCTTATGCGCCCAGTTGAACTCATATGTTGCATAACCTGTCCCAGAGAACACAATCTTCAGGTGTACAAGTGTTGGCATGGAAAGGTATGTCAGTGGCCAGAGTTACCAAATTGTGTACTGACTTTTTTGATGTTGCCTGTCTCAAGTGCTAATGTTGAGAGGGCCTTTTCACAGATAAAAGTTTACATGGTTAGGAAAGAGCCAGCGAGCATGACGAAAGACTCACTGAAGAAGTATTTTATGGTGTACTACAATAAGTTTGATTTGTAAAAATGTATTAGAGCCTCATATATACTGCATGTTCACTGTCTATATACAGTGCAGACAGCAAGCAATAATAAAAGCAAAACATTCCATATACACCAAAAAACACTGTTTCTGTTGTTTTTAACGGCGTGAAGACGTGCGACCACTGATAACCACAGTTTTATTAAGGTATTGAAATCACTGCAAAACCCTGAATAAAAACCCACCAGAATTGACCAAATAGACACTAAAAACAGGCAAGCCTAAGTACAACCTTTCACTAATGTATTTAAGGACATTGGGTCAATAGGATACCCAGTGAAACTCCAGTCCACATTTTACCACACTTAGGGCCCGATGTAGGTAAATCCCATTTACCGATTTTGAAATACCGAATCTTACCGATTCGGTATTTTAAAATCGGTAAATGGGATGTAGGTCCCAACATCTGGATTCGTTACCGAATCCTTAACAATTCATTAATTACCGATTCGGTAAATACCGAATCGGTAATGCCCATTCTTTCCTATGGGCTTTGAAGCCCATAGGAATGATTAGGCATTACCGATTCGGTATTTACCGAATCGGTATTTAAAGAATTCACAAGGGTGCAGGGGGTGTCACTTTGACACCCTCTAGCACCCCCAAAACGGCCATGTGTGCAATGTGGCACACAGACATGCCCTAAGGGCACGTCTGTCTGTCACATGGCACATGTGTACATGCACAGATGTGCATGTACACAGGAATCGTTTTTTTACCATGGATTTGTATTCCATGGTAAAATACCGATTCTGTAAGCCATGTGCTGCCGGAACATAGGCTACCTACATTGCATTTTCGGTAATTTTACCGATTCGTTATCATTACCGAATCGGTAAATATTACCGACTCGGTAAATTTACCGATTCGGTAATGATAACGAATCGGTAAAATTACCGAAAATGTGCCCCTACATCTCCATAGCCCTTTACCGATCGGAACCGGCCGAAAATCGGTATTTTCGGCCGATTCCGATCGGTAAAGGGCTACCTACATCGGGCCCCTAGAATCTTTGCTATACATTATGACACCCAGAAGTCCATCATCCAAAAACTAGCCAATCTATGGGGGCCATTACGATGTAGAGCGGATCGCCACCTCCCGCATGGCGATCTGCCTTACATCCTAGCCCGCTCACCACCAATTTCCCTCCGCCATATTAGTATGGCAGGGGGTATGGGAAGACCGTCCGCCGCATTTCCGCCCGGTCAACAAGTCGAGCGGGTGGAAAAGGGTTTAATATGGTGGCGGTGTCATGCATTTTTGGCATTGCAGCGGGTGCTGCTGAGAGCACCGTCGCCGCAATGTTAAAAATGCAGGATGCGCCCGCCAGTGTGGCGGGGGTATCCTTATCTCCCCCACGGGACCCCGCACATATGGCGGGCGGTCCCTATTTACGTCTGGATCCGCCCGCCATCCTAATGATGCCCTATATTTTCTCACTAGTACCCAGTACTGAAAAAGTAATGACATATTTGCACCTTATAAAGTAAATAAAATCCAATTCATTTCCAAATCAAACATTTTTGCTTACTATAAAAAGAAAATATTAGCAATGTTACTATTCCATGCCTAGGTGTGGTTGAATCTATAAGATTTTAAAAAAAATAATTATATAGTAATTGTATATTAATTCTATGTATTACTTAGCCTCTGCATGTTCAACTGGTTTACATCTTCCATGGTGATGGCCTACACGCAGCTCTAGAACAGTGATTCTTGGAGCCATAGGCTGAACAAAAAGTTGAGTCCTGACACTTTTCCTTCTTCAACTAACAAGGGCCTTTTTGCTGCTTTTAGAAGTATTGGATGACTCTAAGGCAGTTGTCTACAGAGGGAGGGAAGAAACGGGGAAGGAACAACAGGCAAGCAACAAAGGGGGAAGCAACAACATGGGAGGGGCATGGGGCAAACAACGACACAGGGATAGGGGGAAGCAACAACAACAGACCAAACAACACCACTGGCGTGGGGAAGCAATAACTGGAAAGAAATTACATGGGAGAATGGATGGGGGAATAAGCAACAATAACAACGCGGGGGGAGAATAAAGAAAAAATAATTACCTGAATTCCAGCACGAGCAGCGGAAGTGCACTAATCAAAAGGAAACAATCAGTATTTGTCCATGCTCCAGGAAAGAGTGAAATGAACATGAAACTAGCACCCGCTATTCAATCAGTAGCCAGGAAATAAGAGTGACAATGAAGCAAACAAATGGTAATTAATGGCTGTGTCCAAGCCCCTTTATTTAACAAAATGCCTTGCAAGCAACAGCATATGTGCTATTTCAGGAAAGGCCTAAAACAAGTAAGCTTTACTTAAATTGCCAGAAAACTAAGGCAATTTGTTTTGTATAGGTAAATCTACCTCCTAGTAGAAATTTGTTTCTACCCCAGATGGAGGAAGTTGGATCCAATTATTACTGGGGCATTACCTTAACAGACAAATGTTCCTAGCATGATGAACTCCTTACCTTTGAAGGCTCTCTACGTGTTTAGGGGTTCGAAGTGGTTAGATTTCTGTTAAGTGGGGAGCGGAGTGCCTCCATCATTTGCACAATAAGAAGAACATAAAGCATAAGTTCTGTCTTTGTTGCTTAACAGTGCAGAACGTTTGTGGGTCGAGAAAAGAATGCTCCATGGCGCAGATGTACCAATGGGAAAAGAAAATATACAGACATATACTTGGGCTACTTACAGAACCACAGTACTGAGCAGTGATCGATCAATTCGTGTTGCTGTCAGAATGCAGGTACCTTTCTTTTCTTTTACAGAAGGCATATAGCTAGAATTTGTACTTTGCAAAACAAGAGGCAAATGAACAGTTACTACTAATCCGAAGATGAGTAAAGTGAGGTTAGAAGCCCTGCAGAATACGGTTGCAAGCTTTTAAATTAATGCAGTTGATGGCATAAGACATGCGGAGGTGTTTTTTAAAGCAAGCGATGCTGCGTTTGTTTGTCAGACATGGTTGAAAAGCAGCCTTACCTTTATTCTGCATCCAGCTATCAGAAAACTCTTGCTAGGTCCAGTAGCTGGTAAATTGCTGACAAAGCTTTTCGGATTTGTGATTGTTGAACGGATCTTCAGCATGGGCCCCTTTTCTGTGCAAAGTTCCATCGTTGAAGAGCTATATTTTGTAAGCTATTGTTGAAGAAATATTAAGCTTTGACGTTTGCATTGAAACTATTTCTTCTCGATGTTCGGCTCACAGTGGTGTGTGGCGTGAAGCACAAGCAGACATTTTGGCTTTATCTTTCGAACATGATAGAAGGCCATTTTCGAACGGAAACTGAACATAAGAAATGAAATGTGAAAAGGAGCAATGGACGAGTGGGGCAAGAGCTGAACTAAAAAAGAAATCATGGATAAGACCAACATACGAACAAGGGCGAGAGGAAAGAGAGTGCTGATTGCACAACAGTGGAGGCATACGACTCATCCATTCAGAAGCAAAGTGAAGCAGCAATGCCCTATGTGTAAGGCAAACACCAAAATAGGAGAATAACTTTTGAATAAGGAACTTAGAGCTGTGATGGGCAAGAAAAGCATCCAATCATAAGCAAGGTACTGACCCACAGTCTACCCTATGTATTGTATTTTTGATAATAGGTCTTCAACAACAGGCGAGATATAAAAACCCACTCTATTGCTGAGTGAAAAACAGGTTGATTCTGTAATTGTCTTTGATGTCCTCAAGGCATTTCACACATCCAGACTAGACAGCAGACGGGTGGAGTCACTAAATAACACAAGCACTGGCAATGTCGATATGTCTGATGTATGAATGCACTATCGACCTAGAACTAAAAATACATGAAGGTTAATGACTGCCATACTCCTATCTGTGCTGCTATCCGAGAAAAACACTATGGGGCAGATTTACAAGCCCCTTGCGCCCTATTTACGCCGCAGTTGCGTAAAAGGGGCGCAAGGAGGCGTTCCTGCGCAGGGGGGCGGGGGGGGTTCCGGCACAGGAACGCCTCCTAAAAATGGCTGAGTGAAATCTACAAGATTTCACTCAGTCACTTTTGGGCCCAAGCTGCGTCAAAACCCTGCGCCTGCTTGAAGCAGGTGTAAGGATTGACGCAGCATTGTATGAATAGGGCCCCCAGAGCATTGCTGGAGCTGGGTCGCGCTTGCGACGCAACTCCAGCAATGCGCCGCTTTTACGGCACAGATGCGCCACGCCTCTGTGCCGTTTTTGCCCCATGGTGCCCCGCATTGTAAATGTGGCGCATCCATGGTGGCGTAGGCATGGCGCACAATAACTGGCGCATCCCTGCTGATATACAGGGATGCGCCAGTTATTGCAAATCTGCCCCTATAAACTTTCTAGTTTTTTTTTATTTAGCGCGAACTTGACCCGAATCGGGTATCAGAGCGCTTTACATAGCACCAGTTACGTTACATGAGGACACACATTCATTTTTGTTAGGCACGGGGAGATTAAGTGATTTGCCCAGAATCACAGGATGTTTTGGCGTCATTACCGAGACTCGAACCAGGTGTTCCCCAGGTCCAAGGTCGAGCGCCCTAGCCTTAGTGTGCCCCTGAAAGTTCACCCTCAGGCAGTTGGAAAATAAACAAAATAGTCACAGCTGTGTGCAGGGCAAGCACGTTTTTTGTGGAAGCACACAACATCTGCTCATTTGAAACAAGTACTCCTGGCTCCCAATATGTGGGCAAAGCCAAAGTCCCTCTAGTCACATAATTGTCTGGTGACCGCTTCGCTGTCATCACAAACTGGAGCGTGGTGACACTCCTATACCGGACACATAGCGAAAAATGTCTCATGACAGAAGATTTCACAAATTTATTCATGTTCAATAACGTTTTATTCCGTGTTTTCCAACTGTTTTGTCTGTTTGCTCATATCAGAAAATCATGTCCCATGAGAGACACCACGTATTTTTTACATCTAATGCAGCAGATATTCCACTCCAGGCCTTTTTCTGAAGCAAGAATTCATACGCAAATCATCCTTAGTAGTACATGTAATTCCCAATGCATTTCGGGGATTTTATGCCCCTCGTCAGGGGTTCACTGCAATTAAAAACAACATAAACATTAGGATATTTATCCAGATCTTAATGCACACAATATAAATGACAATGCAGCCCACAGTCCCTTCTTTGTTTTAACATAGCCCCCAAGATCAACGATTTCCCTCTAATTATGTAATTATACAATACGCAGTACCCAAACATGCTTCCTCCAAGCTGCTTGCACCCTTCTCCATTTTACTGCCGCATCCCTTAACAATCCTCTATGATTTCTTCACGTGGTTACAGGGCGGACCATGACACGGGCTGCACGCTTACAAGATCAAACTGAACAACTTGAGTGAAATTGAAATAAAAACGGTGTGCACTTGGACACCCCTTTTCTTGGAGCTTCGCTGTCATGCCAGACCATAAAGAAATGTTAAACGTTAGCTATATTGCTCAAGCAAGCAAGATATAAATTGACTTATTGAGTAGTTTGTAGTGGTCCTCTCTTTGGATAGGTGAGAGGTTTTTCCAAGATGTTTAAGGAAGCAATTATCACTTCAGACCAGGTGATCAGTTCAACTATAATGTAGTCTTGATGTGTTCTTGCTTGAACCTCACTTCTCACTTTTTGAATGCTCATCTGAAAATTAATGATCTGTCTTTCTCTTGGAGCACACTCTTCCAATCATATGGGGATACAAAGATCCAAAAATGAACACTGAAGTCACAATAAGGAAATCCATAGTACTGGAGATAAGGATTTTCCTATAATCCTGCTCAGAAATTATGAGAGAGGCTTCCCCCATCAACAAATTTTTACATCCTACTGGCAAAGTGCCTTTAGCAACATCAACACATCCTTTTTATTATTGAAGATAGAAACAAACCAATCAAGACAAAGGTAATTCTTATATCTGTTGTTAATAAAGTAAATTTCAAAGGTGGAAGGATATACAACTAGAACTACCCATGCAGTCGTTCCAAGTACTTTGCAGTAGGGGCGGCCTGTGTAGGTAAGATGGGTGGGACCGGGTTGGGGGGGATTAGGACAGACGACCATGAGGAAAAATAAAATTAATAATTAGTTTCCCCTCATCATTGTCAGTCGAAACCCATCCCTTCTCCCCCCACCGGGCCCTACCACTTTTACCTGCACGGGCAGCGGCTGCTTTGCATTTGTAATAGGCTCACTTACTTAGATGTCAGAAGCCATGTTTACCTCCACATCTACCTACCTTGACGATATAGTGTTAGTCAATATTGGACTAATCCAATATTTTCAGAGCAATATCGTGATCTCCCTTCTCCCACCCCTAATCTTTTTACAACATCTCTGTAGCTGTTCCATGATGGAGGCACATAGATATCTTGCTGATACTATCGACTTAAAGTGCCAGGGAAATATAACATAAATAACTAACATCGGCAGAATTATACAATATAAATAACGTAACATAACATTCATTTGTAAAGCACGTGTTCACCCAGAAGGGTATCTTGCAATTGAATACCAGATGTTTATAAGGCTGGTCTATCTGGAGTCCTTCATGTTCACAATAACAGCAGACTGCAACTCGATTCTCAAAACCTATACCACAATAAAATATCAACTGATCAAACATGTAAGATTGAGGATTCTTTCAATTAAAGGTTTATAGATTTTGGTGATGCTTCTCTATGACCTGATACCTTCAAATAGTGGCAGTTAATTTCTCAGGTCTCCAGATCGCCAAGCGAAAACAGCCTAGCAGATATCTCCCAGAATAACTTGAGTGGGTGCATCTAAGTGATATCCTGGACTACTCTTTGCTGTATGGGTTATACTAAATGCATGTGCTGTAATATGTTTAAACTCTGAGGAGTAAGCCAATTATCTTCTGGGATATTCCTTATCAATAGTCATAAGCACGGAATTGTTCTGACAATTCATGGGATCCTGGACCACTCTGCCAAAAATATACAATAATGTACATCTGAGCAAAGCGTCTAGGTAGAAAAGTGTGTTTATGTAGTAAAACAGTTCTCTCTCAGGAGACTCAATTGATAATCATAAGCACTGAATAGTCCCACCCAGTGCGGGGAACCCAAAGCAGTTCTTTCAAAGCCACATCTACTTCGCCTTACTTCAGAAAGGTCAGGAATAAATTAGATAAACTTGTTACATTTTGCAGCATAAAACACAGGCTATATCGCCTATCTTTATTGAATTACTTTACCATTTTGAAGAAAACTGAAAAATGACTTTTTAAGAACGTCCTTCAAGTACACTTTTTACTTCTTTTTAAAGTGAGATAAGGAATAATACTAATTCATAGCAAAGTAGCCTGCATAGGCTGCAACACTGGAACAATGCAAATAGGATGCTGCGCCTTTAAGGGTCTCCTCACTTGCAGTGTCCCATCATGCCCTGTAGTTGGCAGTCTATTCAGTTCTTTTTGACGAGTAAATTTGCAGCATAGTGTTGTACATATTTGATTTCTTCCCTAGGGAAAGAGGGAGAGTTGTTTTATTTCAATGGAGATTCCCCTGAAAGAGAACTAGGATTTCAGGTAAGAAAACATTCCTGCTCTCAGGGGATCTCCATTGATAATCATAAGCAATTAAGAGATTAGCTAGCTTCTCCCTCAAAAACCGGTGAAGTAATAGCTAAAAAAGGAGAATGGTATAACTAGGCTAACAAATTCCTTAGAGATGCTTGCCCCACTTGGGCACCAGCCTTAGCATCCGAATCAAGACAAAAGTGTCTGTAAAATTGTGAGCTGATCTCCAAGTTGCAGCTTTGAAAATCTCAGCAAATGAAATGTTCCTAAGCTAAACAGCAGTAGTTGATTTACCTCTGAGGAGGTGGCCCTAGGTCTACAAGTTCCGGTTTTGTTTGCTTTTTGAGAACAAAGGCAGGAGACAATCCATCTAGAAACGGATTGTTGGGAAGTGGCAGATCCTGTCCGAAGCAGACCATAGTTGACAAAGAATTGCCTTGAATTTCTTAAATATATTGTGCTATCTAGATAAAGCATCAAAACCCTCCTAACATCAAGAGTGTGGAGAGACCGCTCTGCAGGAGAATATGGTTTCTGAAAGAATGTAGGTAAAGTAATAGTCTGATTGATATGGAAATCTGAGACTAACTTAAGGAGGATTTTAGGATGGGTCCTCATCCGTACTGTGTGTTTGTGGAATACTGAATAAGGGTCATGTGAGCAGAAATCCTGTATTTCACTAACTCTGCAAGCTGAAGTAATGACTACCAAGAAGGAAGCTTTCCAAGGTTTTGGAGAGAAGCCTTGTGAATGAGTTAGAAGGGAGGACCATAAGGCTAGAGAAGGCAATGTTTAACTCTCATGGAGGTGGTCTCCTGCGGGGAGGATACTTAATGCCTTCCTGAAACTCTTTGACAGGCATTCTGAAAAAGGACGTTTGGGAAGGAATTTTCGGTACTGCTGTAAGATGCACCATAATTGAGGAGAATTGCAATTTCACTTTAGTGAGGTGGATAAGGCATGGAAGAAAAGCCCCTTCCTGATAAGTAAGAGGATTTAAATTCTCTTTCCTCCTTTGTTGCTCTGTTATCCTATTAGTTCTACATTTTATGACGTTGCTCCATTTGTTAAATCCAGTCTCCAGTTTTCAGTGTGTCGGGGACATGGAGACTGTTAATTCATGGCTATCTGCCTTTTAGCAAGTAGAAGTACTCATTCAGCACATTTTTACCTCAACTTCTCTTGTTTTTTCCCAAGACAGAATCCTAACATGCAGGCGTCAGGACTGTTAGGGGTACATCTAGCAGTTAGAGTGCTATTGTCAAATATTATCTTCTCCCAAAATTCCACAAGAACTGGACATTCGCACCGCATGTACAAAAATCCAGCCTCCGTGACATTATATAATGGCCTGTTTCTGGCACGCTCTTGTGTATTCCAGGCAGTCATCTATTTGTACGGTTAGTGTGATGTAGGTATATATTTAGTGGTAGTTTACATCAGACACTCCTGGACACTATTGCTGGATACCTCCGCAAGGCCCTAAAAACTTGGCTTTTTTCCGAAGTGTATCAGTAAAGCTGACGCTGGTAGATTGTGTGTCAGATGACCTGCTTTGGCGCATTGATGCCCTTGGGCTAAGTTGCGCGATATAAGATTCCTTTCATTCATTCATTCAGAGCTGCTGCCCATTCCGTATCAGTCACTTTCCTACTAAAAGCCATGTCTTTTTATTCTCAAAAGCTACTGACATATGCTATGGCATAGCAAGATCACATTTGTCAGTGGCTCAAAGTATCAGCGGTAACTCTAGTATGTCATGTTCTGACGGGCTATTGTTCCATGTGAACATAGATTCTTTACGAAAGGATATACATATAGAAAGGGGTCTATAAATATGCTGTTTAGTACAGTGAGGCTTCGGGGCCAACCGCCCGCCCCGGCCCCCGCCCGCCCCGACATTGTCCGTGTCCCGGAGCCACCTCCCGCCCCCGGCCCCCTCCCGGCCTGACATTTTACGTGTCCCTTTGCCTTACCTTAGCCGGCGCTCCTGACTTCACCGCCGCTCCTCACTGCTCGTCACCGCTCCTCCCCGCCTGTCCGCCGCTCATGTCCGCCGCTTCCCCTCGTCATCACGCACGTCGCGGCCAGCGCTACGTCGCGGCCGGCGCTACTTCCAGGGGACTACTTTTTTTTTAAGTTAAATTTTTTAATTTACCTTTCATTTTTATTTTATATAGCCTATGTCCATCTGCACACCCTGACATTTTCAACGATGTATCGGGTGTGTGGATTGGCGCTGTGGTTCCCGAGTTTACCTGGCTCAAAGGTTTGTGTTCTCTCTTTATAATAGTAGTATGGATATAGATATAGATGACATATGTAATATGTTGAAGGAAATGAATTCGGCACCATGTATGTTATAGTTGTATTTAATAGGCATAATCTTATGTTTTACATTCAATATTTATACTATGGACCATGTGATCATTTAACTCTCTGAAATAAAAATATTTATTAAAAAAAGGAAAGATGCCTCACCTGGAATTATGTCCCCAGATATCACAGAAACTTTGCAGGACATAGGGCTGATTCATAGATGGAACCTACCACAAATTTTAGAGAAAGACTTTCCCTTCTCCAGTATTGTATCTTTTATAGATTCACATGCTTGAATCTCCCTGTCGTCATGGTGGGAGTCTCACTGAAACTGTAAAATAGCAGTAGAAAAGCTTAAAGGATACTCTCCCTTGAAAATCAGTAGCATTTAGTAACCAGTTAACCTCCTTAAAGAGCATCCAAACTCCAGCCAATCACATCACAGACCCAGCGCATCCATCCCCTATAGGGCTACCATAACTCAGATTTCTTACTGCACGTCGTGTGTTAGGGATTCTGCTCAGTCACAGTGTTTCTACCTTGAACTTTTCTACTTTGAGCTAGCAGTTCCTTTTCCTCAACCTTCTCTTCAACTGAGGTGCTCCTAGAAAGTGAGTTTATCCTTTTCTTTCTGTATTTGCTGCAGAATGTCAGAGTCTAAAAAATAGCTGTTTAGGCACTGAAAGACTTGTGGAAAGTCCAGGCTCTTCTATGAAGATCCTCATAAAGAGTGCTTATACTGCCTTTATCCAGATCACAAGCCTAGAGACTGTAAGCACTGCCAGACGTTTTCTTGAAAAACCTTAAGGATCGTGAGAGAAGACTTCTCCTCTGGCTTCAAAAGACAAAGTCTGTAAAAGATTCTGACTCCGAGAATGAGGAGAGGCCTCATACCTCCTCTAAGAAAAGGAAGGATGAAGATCCTCCTTCTCTCCAGAGAGACCTAAAAAAGTCAAGATCTCAGAGTAAGGTGTCTTCTGTTGAAAAAAGGAGCAACCAGTCTCATCTCATGCTCAAAAAAGATATGGTTCTGCACCACATACTCCTTCTCAGAAAATCTGCCCGTCACCGACATCTACGATGTCGACAGTCAAGACGACGACAGCTGTGGCGTTGAAGAAAACTGAAGTGGTGATGTCGGTTTCTGTAAGGAGTTCAGCGTTGTCGAGAGCTGTCAGTCTCTAAAACAATTCCTTAATTGTTTCAGGACTTTTCCAATAATTCTCCTCTGCCTCCTTCTCGTCTTCTAGATTTCCAGGAATGGGAGGATGAAGGTCCTTATGGCCCCACTCACTGCCCCTCTCAACTTAGAGTAAAGTGCCAGGAATTAGAGGAAGAAGACCAACCCTTCTGCGTACTTGGAAGGTGATTTTTCCTTCTCTGACAGATGCGCAGGCATGCAGCGCTTGGACACTTTTCAAGAGCATTACCCCTATTATGACCAGGAAGAGTAGGACAGTCAACAGGAACCTCCATTAACGTTCCGATGTCACTGGGCACGGACCTACGTATGATGCTCAGTGACTACTATAAACGTTTCCCTGATAATGTAGCCCAAAAGCCAGTCCCTCAACAGGAGGATCCTGTCTTTGTACCAGATCAGGAAACTCCACCTGCTCCACCAAAACAGAAGTCCTTACCTCCCCTGCAGATTCCTGCTTGAGCATCAGACAGTGGTGACCAACAATTGGAAGAAGGAGAGCCGCAAGTGGATTCTGATGTCACACACTGTCTTCTCACTCGCTGCCAGTGGCTGATTCTCCTCCAGCAGGTATCAGCTGCTTCCATGAACTTCTCGACAGGGCGTCTAAACACTTTGACCTCCCATGCCGGTCAAGTAAGCGGAATGCTTCTTGTATGATTTCAAGGCTTCCACGCATGGTTTTGTTATGGCAATCCCTATTGTTAACTTCTTGTGGCAAGAAGGCATTAAGTTAATGAAAAATCCAGCTGCTGTGCAAGCAGTTATTCCAAAACTAGACAGGAAGTAACGGGCGAGTGAGGACTCTCCTGCATGTCTCATTAACCATCTAAAGCCTGATTCTGTAATAATGCAGGCTGCTCAAAGACGATCTAAGAGCCCTGCTTCACCAGGTACCACTCCGCCAGGCAAGGAAGGGCACAGGTTCGACAGTATTGGGAAGAGATTTTCCACGCTCACGACAACGGCCATCAGAGCATCCAGAGTGAGAGAGCCTCATCGGAAGTCATCGATGTGGCCCTGGACATCTCTTATACCGTCTTTAGGGAGATGACAGATGCTGCCTTGCTCTATAGACAGGCAACGACGTTCCGTCCAGAAGTCCAAGCTAAGGTGCTTGACATGCAGTTCGACGGAGAGAAGCTTTTTGATAAACATGCGGATGAGGGGCTTTAAGCTATTTTATTAGAAACAGATATGATGAAATCGTAAGCCAATCTGCAGCAGAAGTTCTCTTCCTTTTGAGGAAGAGGAAGGGGCCAATTTGCATCTCAGCCCTACTACCGACAGGGTTTCCTACCTCAATATTCTGCACAGTCCTTTCATCAGACGCCTGCACCAGCTTACACAAGGGCTTAGGCACGAAGGTGCCCCACATCCGTAGGAAAATCCCATGATACTGCCAGAAGGCAATGAGAATATTTAGGCAGCTGTCAACCCAACCCCAATCCAATTGACTCTAAACTGCTCCAAATTCTTCTTTCAATGGAACTCCATTTCATCCGACAGTTGGGTGTTAGACTTTTTCAACTATGGTCACACCCTGAAATTTCTTCAACAGCCTCTGAATTTCCCCCTAAAAAAGACTGCTCATTGTCATGTGGTGCATCTCAAAAGGGAGATAAAGCTCCTTCTCGACAAACAGGCAATGGAAGTAGTGCTAAAGTCGTGCCATGCAGTCAGCGCAACCTAGGCTTCTACTCAAATTTTTTTCTGATAAACACTGGAAAATGGAGGAGATTCTCCTTCTCTGGGATACGTACTTAAAGTCCCATTCATCCAAAGCACTGTCCTTTCCTCAGGTTTCAGGTGGCAGGGTACCATTACCAGTTCAAGGTGCTACCTTTCGGGCTAAAGTCAACGCCCAGGGTTTTCACCAAGTGTTTGGCGCCAATGGCAGTGGCTGCTACCAGGTTTTGCCCTACCTGGATGATGGTTGGTCAAGGCCCAACCTTTCAGGGTGCACGCGAGTCCACAAGCGCCTGTCTTTGCCTTTTACACTCTCAGGGTCCCAATCCCAACAGACAAAAGTCTTTGCTCCTTTTCACAAGTCACTGGTGTTTCTGGGAGCGATGTTAGATACCAGCCGCTAAATGGCTTTTCCCACAGAGGAAAGAATTTATCGTCTATAAAGGATGGTTCAGTCCCTTTCCTCAAGAAGGTGCATTTCTGTGAGGATTTACAAATCAATGTTGGGGATGATGTCATCTTGCATCCCGTTGATTCCTCACTGTTGATTGCGGATGAGGCGTCCTCAGGAGGAGCTCGACTCCCAATGGATCAAAGCTTGAGGCTCCTTCTGCGACACCGTGTCAATCACGCCAGAGATGACCAGGGCGATGTCCTGATCGACATTAAGAAGCAATCTCTCACAAGGCCTATCCTTCCTCCCAGCAAAACCTTTGATGAAAATGACAATGGATGCTTCCTTGTAAGGATGGGGAGCTCACCTCCAGGAAGAACTTCAGGTCCAAGGGAGGTGGTCTGACCAGGAGTCTTTATGCCACTTAAACCTGTTGTACCTGAAAGCAGCCGTACTAGAGCTTCCTTAATTCCTACCAAGGATAAAGGGTTTGTTGATTCTCGTCTGCACGGACAACACAACCACCATTCTCCATCTGCAGAAACAAGGGGGGTATGAGATCTCCTACTCTCTCAAGTCTGGCACAGTGAATTTGGAATTGGCTGATTCACCACAATATTTCGTTACAAGTCCAGCACGTTCCAGGGGTGTTAAACGAATGGGCCGATTCACTCAGCAGAGACACCAAGCAGTGTCACGAATGGGAGTTGGATGTTGTTCAGATGGTAACATTATTTCAGTGTAGGGGATTTCCAACACTGGATCTGTTCACTACATCACTCAATGAAAAATGCGAATTCTACGCCAGCAGATTTCCTCAGCCAGGTTCCCTGGGGAAACGCCTTCCACTTTTTCCTGGGATGGGGCATTTGCTTACACGTTCCCTCCATTCCCACTAACACTAAAAGTTCTCATTGCCCTGGCGTGGGCAATTCTGGTTCATAGAGCTGTTTCGCCTATCAGAGGCTCCTCCACTACGTCTTCATCCATTGGAACGTCTTCCTTCCATGGACCAAGGCCAAGTGGTTCATCCACAGATTCACTCTCTTCATTTGTCGGCCTGGCTCCTCACCATGCACAGTTTGGTGACGTAACTATCTCTGAGGATTGCCGTTCCATACTTATTAAGGCCCGTGCTCTCCCCACTGTCAACTGTTACTCGGTCAAATGAAAAAGATACTGCTCCTGGTGTGCAGAATACTCTTGCCATCAACTCTTCTCCTCCGTTGGACATTTTGCCGTATCTCTTATCTTTGGTCCAGGCTGGCCTTTCCCACTCTTCGATTAAAGTTTATTTGGCTCCAATTTCGAGGGTTCAGGAGATATTCAAATCAGTTGTCCTTATGGTCCTGCAGTCTAGTGAAAGAATTTATGAAAGGTCTTTTTAGAACCTACCCACCAGTTTGACCTCCTCTGGTGCTCTGGCAATTGAACATTGTTTTCTCCCATCTCATTAAATCACCTTTTGAACCAATTCACAAGTGTGATTTGAAATACCGATCTTGGAAGATGGTTTTTCTCTTAGCCATCACATCTGCTAGATGTATTAGCAAAATTCAGGCTTTCACACCAACGGAGCCTTACCTTCAATTTCAGCAGGACAGAGTGGTGCTCCACACTAATCGTTAGTTTATTTCTAAGGTACCTACCACGTTTCACCTAAATGAACCTGCAGTCCTGCCTTCATTTTTTCCTCCTCCCTCTACACCGTCGGAGAAAGTTCTCCATTCTTTGGCTATCAAACGAGGCTTGAAGTTTTACCTTCAAAGTACAAGACCTCTTCGTAAATCTACCCAATTCCTCATCGCCTTCTCTGCCCCTAGGGTCAGGCTTTGACTAGAGCTACTATTGCACGTTGGGTTTCTTCTAATATAGTGTACTGTCATGAAAGAGCAGGACGCCCGCTAACATCTGAGGTAACTGGCCATTCCACTAGGAAGATGGCAGCGTCCTCGGCCCTGTTTGCCAGAGTGTCTCTACCCAACATCTGCTGGGCTGCAACATCGATGAACGTCCATACCTTCACAAGGCACTGATGCCTGGATACCTTGCGGAGTATGGATATTGCTGTTGCTCAAGTAGCCCTATGTCGTCTATTCGCTTAAGGTAGGCTTCATGTAATTGAGGTTTATTTGGAGTTTTTATTATCTTTATTATTATTATTACTGCTTACCTTTACCACTATTCTGAGTTTGTTCTTCTCTCGGGGTTCTGACAAATGATTTATATATATATATCCAACCATCCATCCATTCATTCATACATACATCCATCCATCCATCTGGCGGTCACCAGTAGGTAGTTATAGTTAGAACCTAGTTTCTATAGGAAAAGCATTTTTTGATTTGCTAATAACTTTGGTGTTGTTTGACGAATCTTTGCGAAATTCTCCCAAAAAAAGGTCTATCCAGGTATGCTCCTATCCTGAAAGTTTGGGGGTGATTCGTCAAGCTGGAGCTGAGAAAAAGGGGGTCCGAAAAAGTGTTTTCTCCATGTTAATTTCAATAGGAAATTGTATTACAGGCTACAGTCCGAACTGCTGAACGGAATTACACCAAATTTGGCCAAAAAGTAGTGCTTGGTTCAGAAAGCGACCTTTTTTTTAAATGGTGTAAATCCGTTCAGTAGTTTTTGAGAAATTCAAAAAATAGAAGTTTGAAAATCAATTTCCCATAGGAAACTTTAGCCAAGGCTACAGCCCGAACTGCTGAACGGAATTACACCAAAGTTAGCAAAAAGGTAGTGCTTGGTTCAGAAAGCGACCTTTTTTTTTTTTAAATGGTGTAAATCCGTTTAGTAGTTGTTGAGAAATTCAAAAAATAAAAGTTTGAAAATCAATTTCCCATAGGAAACTTTAGCCAAGGCTACAGCCCGAACTGCTGAACGGAATTACACCAAAGTTAGCAAAAAGGTAGTGCTTGGTTCAGAAAGCAACCTTTTTTTTAATTGGTGTAAATCCGTTCAGTAGTTGCAGGGAAATTAAAAAAATAAAAGTTTTGATATCTGGGGCAGCGGTGGGTTTGCGCACCCTCCTGACCACGAGCTTGACTGCGATTGGCTGCCAACACTCCAAACCAGGAAGTGTTGGCAGCCATCTTGTGACCCGGTCGAACCGAGTCACAAGAGCACAGTCGAAAAAAGATCAAAAAGGAAGAAAAGGGAGCAAGGTAGAAACACCCTGACCCCCTAGTCCTGCTCAGGGAGTCCCACAGGGACCACTAGGCCCCAAAAACGCAACGTCCGAATGCTCGCTGGGTGCGCAAATCTGGACAAAAACATTTTTAAAAAATGAAGCGGGGTTCCCCCACTTCATTTAAATGAGCCACCGGGTGGGCCAGGTTCTGGGGGCAATCCTATAATTATATTGCGGGGGCCTGCGGGCCGTCCACAGCCTCGGGGACTGCCATCTCCTCGGGGCTATGTAAATTAGGTGCGGGAGGGCACACGGCCCTTCCGCAGCCCCCAGGAACTGCTACCTCCCTGGGGCTTATTTCGTAATTAGTGGGGGGCCTCTGAGGCCCTCCTCAGGACCGGAAACCGCCACCCCTCCCCGGGCCTTTAATTAAATATGTAGGGGGGCCTCGCTGACCCCTGAAGCCCTGGGGACCACCACCTCCCGGGGCTTTGAAAATAGAGGGAGGGGGGCCATGCCCCTTGATGGCCCTTTCGGACCACCACCTTCCAGGGCGGGCTCATGCAATGTCCTGGGGTACCACCCCTGGAGCATTGCTGTTTGTCATAGCAAACCCTGCTTTGCCTCATTGAAGCGAGATGCTCTCGCTTCAATGAAGCAAAGCAGGATTGATTTTAAGCAAGGGGATCTGCATGTTAGCAGTTCCCCTTGCCAAAAAGCAATGCCGGTTCCCGCAGGAAGCGGGGAGCCGGGTGGACGTGGGGGCATTGGGTATCCCAACACAGTCCCCAACGAAGAGGCCAGGCCCCGGGGGAATGGGTCTCCGGGGCCAGAAGTGGACAAGGGAAGGGGGACCACGCGGCCCCCTTCCTAACGATTAATAAAAACATTCAAGAATTGGGCATGCCCCGGGGGATTAGGTCGTCGGAGTGAATATAAATGGAAGTGCACCGTTTTTGTTTTATAGAAAAGTTTGGAGAGGTGATCCTAAAGCGTTGCTCAACACGGCCCCCTAGTGTGAACGCGCTGGGTTATGGCTCTTGGCACGACCCCCTAGTGTGAATGCACTGGGTGCGCGGCTCTCAGCGCGGCACCCGAGTACTTCACAGGTCTTTAAAAGACCATTCACATGTTAATGAGGCTTTGTTGTGTTTTCACCCCTTCTTAGAGCCTCTGCATCTCCACTCTGCCTATGACTGCAAGAATTAGCCCCCCCCACTGAAACATTTGTCAGCCTCCCCTGAACGTTGGCTCTAGTTGCTCCCCTGACTGGCATACACCGGCTCTGCCCACTCCGCTTACGCTTACAGAATTCCATAGATTCTATCCACCGTATGTCAATGATCCAGCTGTGGGGCTGGGAATATCTTGCAGACAGGATTCTGGGCCTTTTATTACAGGTGCTTCACGGACTCAGTAGCTCGCGTTAGGGGATCCAGTGGAAGGGACTCCAGGGATCCAACAGTCAGAATTCCTTGATCCAGAGATCAACGACCTGGGAGGGTATCCACTGAATGAGAATGCAGTATACCACAATGAAAATTCCATGCTCCTGGACTCGGTTTTCCAGGCATCCGTGCGGTATTCCGGCTAGCCAGTGCCCAGATTTTAGTGTGTGGGAACCCAGGGTACTTGAGCAAAGGCTGTGGGGATCCTGTAGCAAAGACGGCGAGTGCCTCAGAAACCGGCGCAGTGCCTACTCACGATCGTGGGCAGCGTCGGCTCTCCCGGGGCTTGGTTTGCAATCCTGACACTCCGCTGGGGTTGCCACTGGTTGGCAGCCAATTAGAGCCAAGCTCGGGGGTTAGGGTCTGCCAACCTATGTACTTATCCAATCACTCCGCCAATCCCCAAACACTCATAAATTCACCATACACTCTCCTTGCAGTACTCTAATCATCCAGTCTCTACCCATGTACTCATAGAATGACTCAGACAAAGTTACATAATCACGGTCTTCCCCACTGCCAGAGGTAAGATGATTGCGTGTGCAGTCAACAGCACAATGCAATGTGGTAGGGCCCAGGGCCATCATGCATACATAATGAACACACGGACACAGTTAGATAGATAGTGGAACTGGCTACGGGCACGTGCGCTCTGCCCCTTTTTATTACCAGGGTCACATGTCCAGTGATGTCTGTGCTTGGATGCGTGTAGGGTGAGTGTAAGCCAGCCCTAAGGGAATGGTTGGTGCTGGAAACAACTATAACAGTGATCATCGTATCACACACAGAGAGTTCATCATAAAGGGTCCATGACTTGTGGTGCACAAAGGTAGGGGCACTAGATCTGAAATAACACACAACAGATTCTATCGTAAAGGGTCCATGACTTGTGGTAAGATGTCAATATGTAACATGTAATGTAAAATCCCAATAAACACATTTTAAACAAAAAATTAAAGGGTCCATGACTTGTGGTGTGCTGAGGTAGGGGCATCAGATCTGAAATCATACACAAAAGATTCTATCATAAATGGTCCATGATTTGTGGTGCACTGAGGTAGGGGCACCAGAGATGAGCGTGCGCATGTGAAGAAATTGTTAATGTCCCTTCGGATTATTACTGCTGCCTGAGGTGACATTGTTGCGCACAGTGTGTACAGCACCAATCATAAAGGGTCCATGAGTTGTTATGTACAGAGTTAGTGGCACCTGAAGAGCTCAGCAGCCAGCGATGAAGGCGTGTCGTTGCAGGACAGGATTGGATTGGATATGTGTGAGACCTGCTGAACGCAGCATAGGCCAGAGGCAGCGGTCAGCAAGGGCCCACAACCACGTGGTGTTGACTTGTGGTGCACTGAGTTAGTGGCAACAGTGGCGCTCTGCTTGTGCGCACCAGCGATGATACGTGGTTTGGGAGGGCCGCACTGGGAGCAATGTCTTTTGCCTAATGAATTCTGCCTTAATAAGACCACGTGGCGGTGACTTGTGCTGCACTGAGTTAGTGGCATCAGAAGCATTCAGCATGTGCGTAGGCAGCGATGATGCAGTGTAGATCGAAAGCAGTAATCAGCACAGATATCAAGAAATGCTTTTTGTCACTTCCTCTTGACAAAATCCATAGAGTACAATTCACTCTACAATTAATAAATAAAGAATGAATTTGAATTGTGACCCCTGCTGACCGCAGTGTAGGCGTATGGAACAAAAGGCGAAATATGTATGGAATACATTGTCGAAATATGTATTTTTCAGGGACGTTATAGTTAGTTGCCTACTGGACTCTGAAATTAATGAATCAAGACTGAATTTGAATTGTGAGCCCTGCTGACCGCATTGTAGGCCGGAGGCAGTGGTCAGCAAGGGCCCAAAGGCACATGGCATTGAGTTGAGCTGCAGAGTTAGTGGCTCCTGAAGCACTCAGCGTGTGCACAGCCAGCGATGATGCGTGGGCCGGCCGGGCCACACTGGGAGCAATGTCTGTTGCCTACTGGACTCTGCAATAATGACTTAAGACTCACTTTTAATTGTGAGCCCTGATGACCGCAGTGTAGGCCGGAGGAGACGGTCTGCAAGGGCGCATAGCCACATGGCATTGAATTGAGCTCCACAGAGTTAGTGGTACCTGAAGCACTCACCGTGTGCTCAGCCAGCAATGATGCATGGTCCGGGCTGGCCGCACTGGGAGCAATGTCTTTTGCCTAATGAATTCTGCCTCAATAAGGCCATGTGGCAGTGACTTGAGCTCCACAGAGTTAGTGGCACCTGAAGCACTCAGCGTGTGCACAGCCAGCGATGATGCGTCATCTGGAAAGGCCACACTGGTAGCAATATCAGTACAAAAAACCCTGTCTCGTTAGGCGGCCTAAGTCTTTCTGTTTCAGTGCGGAGAATATCTTACATACAATTCTTCCTCTACCCGTGTACACTACACTACTATTCGAGGGTATGAACATGTGTCGCCCTTAATTTAAAACCTCTTTCAATTCTCAACTGACAGTGAAAAAAAGAGAGAAATACAAACACAAGTCCTAATGTCTGTGTACCAAATCACCAGTACATTGAAAAATGTGTGGAGGACGAAATGACGCCTCACGGGCGCACCACCATCGGGGTAACTGGTAGGTACTCACCAGGTTAGGCCCCTTTTCTCATCATCGGCCATCATTTCGTCCCAGAAAAGTAAAAGAATGTGTCCAAAAACAAACAAAATTTGAAAGTGAATAAGTGCAAAGTAGTGAGTAACAGCCTCACTCACTAGTGACAGAAAGTGACTAAAATCGACACACACACCTCTCAAAACTTTATTCTTAAATCCTAGATGTGCCTTGTCGAATTAAAAAAGGGGAAAGGTAGCTAATATTGCATACTCACATCCACTGCCAATATGTTTCTTTGCCTATGAACTTGCGGCAAATTCTTCAGGGCTAGACTCTCTGTCACAGCACCTCTGTTGGACACTTGTTTCTTTTTTAAACTGCCAAGTTGAGAATGAAGGGAAAGGAAAACACATCAAAACCACATTATAATGCACCCACATTGCACCTCTTCCAGCTCCATACGTTCTGAACTGTCTGAAACATTATAGTTACCCTCTGTCAGCATAAGTCTCTCATACCAGCTGCAGGGGTACACAACTTTGTCTAAAAAAACTCCTTAAGTGAGTCCTCTGTGGGATAAACCCAACGGTTGTCTTATCAATCTGAAATTTCAAAGAATTATATAGTCAAACATTACATGTTCATACATGTTACCCAAAAACTTCAACTTCACGTTTTGACCATTTAGGTGCGATTACTCTTTGCCAAATCAGTCAAATTCTGCAATGCTCAGTCCTTATCGTGTAAAATAAATCAACCACCTTGGACACAAACAGAGGAATACCCTGGCTCACATTCGACTCCGCCTATTACCATGTGTAGCAACATCCTCCTCGCAATGCCTGTCATGCATGCATCCCCTTACTGTCTCGATCCCTTTCGCTCTGTCTCATGGTCTGCACACAGAAGCACTGAACCATACCGAACGTGACCAGGTTCCCCCGCTCCTCACCCGTTGAAGCATCACGGAGCGCTTAGTCTCCTTCCACGTTTTTGGTGTCCCACGGCCGTGTGTTTATTGCCAGTCAGGTGGTACCACTTCGTCACGTAATTAGCGTCAGGCGGCGTCAGTATCGGCAAAAATGTGTCCGCCATTTTGGATAGGGACCAAAAGCTATCGTTACAACGCAGATCCCTGCTAAAAGCCAAAAACACCAAAAAAACAACATTTATTGTCCACTGTTCCTTCTTAAACCGCTAGTTTTGAACATGTGTAGATTTATATACACTGACCCTCTACTTTTAAAATTACCATGAAAATTATCATCGGAGTGTTTATAATTAATTATAACGTTTCCATGAAAAAAGCGGTCGAAATGGAGGTTTACAAAACTTGTGGCAGTGACCCCTGAAGAAGGGCTTGTCATTGCCCGAAATGCATTGGCTTTTTAATAAAAACTGCTTGTGGATGAAGCATGCGTTGGTCGTGTTCTTGGAAAGAGGTCCGGATGGGCACACTTCGAGCACAAGAAATCTTGAGAATTAGCATAACACCCCCACGTGTGGAGAGAATGGGATTAAAAGTAAAAAGCTGAATATTTTTTGGAGTACACGGATGAATATGGATTAAAGTGAATTACAAGTATGGAAAAAAGGGATATTTTCACCAAACAAGTTGTGTGACTGGGAGTGGGGCAGAAATGCTGCTCCCCACAGTATGATACTAACGTTTGTGCTACCCTGGGCAAGGCATTGAACTCAGTTCACGCACGCATTCTGAGATTGATATGGACAAACATAGTGAACGTTTTGGATAAATATAGTGTGCATCCCTTTTTCTATTGATCACTTCTTAGGAGTGAACCACACCCAGAGCCCCGGCCTATTTATTCACCCTCCTACGCTGGAGTGGCATACTTTGGACCAGCCCACTCCTCCTCCGCTTACAGGGGGGGGGGGACAATTGCTACATGACCGAGATCTTCCCCACTGCCTGAGGTAAAATGGTTGCGTCCACTGTCCACAACACTTCACGCACCAGCAATATATGTCCACATGGATAGGTCTGGGCTCTGCATAGTGAGGTCTGTCCAGCACATCACCACTACATTTGGCATTGTGTGCATTCTTATTCTTTGGTGACTTGCCTCCTACATACTTACTTGGTTCCCACCTCTCTCAACATTCAGCTATTGTGTGGCTGAGGGGCCATGCCGTTTTCAGAAAGTCCGCTGTCCTGTTCTGTGCTGCCTCGATGGTAGGTGGTAGTGGGGGGGAGATTGGTCCGGGCGGGAGGTCCTGGGGGTTGTGGTGGTGGGTGTTGTAGCCTTCTTGGGTGTCGGAGCTGCATGATCAGTAGCTCTTTGACATGTGTTGGCCTTCAGATGTGGCTCTGGGCTGGGCTCCCTTTCATACTGTAGGTAGTCGTCCTGCTTTACACCAGTAAAAGGCAGATGTTAAATTCTTACTGCTAAAGTGGCTTATCGCCTGTTTTTAGATCGCATCGCAGATTTGGCTGGTCGTTGAAAATATCTGGAAGTGGTGTTTTCATATTTTTTTGCACGGGAACGCTTACTCTGCATATAATTATCGTTAGTTGTCGCTCTCATTCGTGCGATGTTTTTTGCGGAACCTATCTCTGGAAAACTGGCGATATCTGCAGTTTGCACCAGGTTCAGAATCGGATGATAATTCTTTCGCCACTTAACTCAGCGATAAGTCCTTGAGAATACGCCCCATCATTTTGTTTTTTTTTGTCCGGATTTGAGCACCCAGCCGCTTAAAAAAAATAATAATAATAATAATTTTTGGGCCCTGGGGGTTTTTGTGGGATCCCCTGAGCAGGCCTAGGGGGTCAAGGTGTTTGTACCCTGCCCACTTTTCTTGTTTTTTTATCTTTTTTCTTGTGATTCGAATGTAGCAACAACAAAGTCCTAATAAACACAAGGGCTCATTTTAGAGTCACCCTGTAACCCAACAATGGGGATTTATCACCGAGTTATCGGCACTTTAGCGCAGCAAAAGTGGGGAAAGAATTATTGCCCAATTCTCAAGTTTTTGCACACTGCCACATTGTCCACAGGCTGACGGTACCAACACAGCGGAAAATCAACATCCTTCTGTAGACAAAGCTGCTGGCTGTGCTGCACCTGTTGGCCTCTGGTACTTTCTAACTAACAACTGCCAGAGTCAGAGGAGACTCACAGCCAGGCCTATTAAACTTCCTCACACGTCTTGGATGCATGTCCACAAAGGCAAAGTAGGGCCCCTGTATCCGCACCACCCGCTTGTCCCAATTCGTAGTATTCCTGCACAACCAACCCCAACTCCAGCCGTTGCTTGACGCCTCTGTGCTCCTGATCCACGATTGTAGTCACTGAAAAGGGGATGCGCCAGGTCATGAAGTCTGGTAGTCAACAGTAGTGGAAAAACAGTACTTTATTAGAAAAACAAAAATTAACAACAGGAGTGACATCAACAGGGCAACTTGTGGATCGAAATAACTGTAGATCGTCCTGGAAATCCCAATACTCCGTATTCAAAAATCTGTTGGATAAATGAAGACAATGGTCAAGTGTTAGTATGGTCACAAACGTAATATGGTACAATGTATTGCACTTCGACCAACCGGAATGCTTACAGGTATGATCAATCCTGCACAAAATGACCATAACAATAAGTTTGTGAGGTCGTAACCTTCGTAGGAAAGAAAAGGAACGTTACAACTACACAAACTTCTGTTACGATTTTATTATGCAGGATTTATCATACCTGTAAGCATGGTGGTTCGTTTCAGCTTAATACGCCTGCATGTTCACTTCACCCACACTGCGCAGGAACAGCTGGAGACCAAGCAAGGTAACCACGCCATAGCAGGCTTCCTGCACGTGTTGGGAGCAATTGACTGCACACATGTACTACTTGTGCCCCCTGCCGACACTGCACACTTTCACTGCAATAGAAACCACACACATCCCAACAATGTGCAGGCAACACTGGACCAGCGGGGCCTGTACACTAATGTTGTCGCAAACTTCTCAGAAAGTGTGAATGGTTCCTACATCTTTCGCAAGCATTCCAGCCCTAGTCTCCAGACCAGTCTGCCGCCCAGCGATGACTGGCCGACCCTGCGCACCCAGACCTCAATTTCACCTGCCGCCACAGGCATGTCTCCAAGAGGGCCCACTGCGTGCCGGAGCAACCTCCTCAGCCGTCACTGGATTCCACGGCACAGGCCCCCACCCCATACTGCTGCACCGCGCCAAGGAGTAATGTCTGTACAGCCAGCTGCCTTTGGCGTACACTTTTCACTATGCTCCATTTGTCTTAGGAGATCTAGCCACCGGATCATATTAAAACATCCGCAAGCTCCTACTAAACTTGTGCTGGGAGTTGTAGCTCCTTGGCGGCATTAGGTTGCAGCCAAGAGGAAATCCCAAATGATGCCACATTGGCGGGTGATGGGATTCCGTCCTCTTAAATAGGACTCCCCTGATTCACTTTGTTCTGTTGGATAGTTTGTGTTTCTGTCTGTATTCTTTCAAGAGACCCGTGGATTTTGTGTTGTTGTTATATATGGTATGGGATTGATCCGCGCTGGTCTATAAACTTCCCTTAGACCCCCTTTTCTTACTTGGTATTGTAATGCTGACAACTAGACCTGTGATCAGCAGATCACTACAGGGAACACCTGGGACATGTAGCGTTGTAGTTCCCTCCCTGTAAGCATAAGGTGGGCTGGCTGAAACGTGCATCCTTCACGACTTTACCAATATGGCGGTTTGAATCCGCGCACCCACTGAGATAGGTACACGATGGGTGTGCGACTCCTCTCCCACCCCAAAAAAATATATCTATATTTATATATTAATATTTAAGAAAACAGAAGACATTATATTTTTTAATAAACAAAAAAAATTACAAAAACTATTTTTAGGATATTAAAGTTACAAAACAGCACAAAAAAATTCAAAAGTACTGAAAAAACCATAGGTTTAATGAACATTATAATTCGAAATTAGCATTTAAAAATCCTTTGAAATTCACCCAAAAAAACATTGGTTTCAAGGACGTTATAGTTGAAAATTAGCAGTTAAAAAACCATTGAAATTCACTGAAAAAACTATGGGTTTCAGGTACGTTATAGTTAGAAATTAGCATTTAAAAAACCTTAGAAATTCACTGAAAAAACCATATGTTTCAGGCACGTTATAGTTAGTTGGACATTTCACTCGTACAAAACCAATGAAATTCGGACATTATAGTTAGCTGAGCTAACTATAACTCTCGCCCCCGCAATGCACTGCTGATGACGTCACATATTACATCATTCATGACATGCTCAGTGACATCATGATGACATGATGACATCTCAAATGATATCAGTGATGACATCATCCATGTGATGATCTGATGCACCTAGTCATACCCTAATATAACCTTTCATACACCCACTCTAAAATACAGACTACCATTTTCGAAAGTATAGACACACAAATACCAGTTACTACATACCCACCCACTGATTCCTAGGTCTACACACACACATCCACTCATACGCCCATACAGTCACTCATACATGCAGTCACTCATCAATACAGCACTATCATATACACTCATACACCTTTACAGAAACTCACACACCACCATCTTCTTCAGCCCTTGAAATGTGGCACCATAGTGCTTGGGCCATCTGCACAGGAATCACTTGCCCACCTCCATAGTGAAGGACAAAGCTAACTATGTGGTGGTGTGTTGTAATACATGGAAGATTACTGCATAGAAGTTACCTGCCTTTCTAGATTGAGGGCCCTACGTCTGTTTGATTAGTAACATTTAAGTGATTCATTGTAAAGCCATAGTTTCTGTTTTTTTATTTTTTTATTTTTTTAGTAACCTCCTAATCATCAAATAAACTCCTTTTTTGGATGTAGGGTTGGGGGGGTGAAGCTAAATGGATATTATTGTTTGAAATCAAAATAACAAAAGTTATACTATTTTGGTTTACAGACTAGATGGCCGGGTATTAACGCATATTTGATGGGTGCTTACATGACCTTTGTTGTCTGTACACAACAACACTGTAATAAAAAGAGGTTTCAGAAAAACTGCCACTGAAATGTGTTCTACTAGGTGTAGTATATGTACTGAAACCAATAAAGGAATTTTCTGAACATTAATATTGATCATATATATTAATATTTCAGAACCTTATCCTTGTAACTCTCTAAAGCATATTTGCCTGTAGGGATTGTTGTACAGAGTACTACAGAGTTCTGAGAACAGGTTGAAATTCTCAGACTATATTGCCCACATAGAGTTGTTATGGCACTCCGCACCCACACACAGATATGCAGTAAAAGGTATAAAGAGCATGGAGTACAGTGGGTAACTGTAGGAAGCCGGGTTGCCCTGAGGGGCAAATTCTACCACTGTGCCAAACCAGCTCCTAGTTAGGCTAATACTATTTCTCTAAGATAGCTTAGTGTACCCCTCAGGAGCGCTGGACCGAGACAGAAGGCAACTTCAGGGAATGTGGGTCAACAGTACCTGCACAACACTTGCATCACGAAATCGCTCAGGGAAGTTCCCAGACCATTTTAGTGAAACTAAAAAGTATTTTATGACTAAAATAAGACCATAACTGTAGAAATTGCATAAGCATGTCTGCTGGGCATTTATAAGAGGACGAAGCAGACGAAGGTCCCGGCTAGATTTTGGGACCTTGGACTGATAACGGCGAAAAGACTTATCACGAAGCGCTGGAAGAACGGAGAGCCCCCCAGGCAATCCACTGGCGCAACTCTTTTGATAACTGGGCGAGGGCGGAGAGTGTGGTTTTGCACAGGGAAGAGACTGCGGGTGTCCGCGTGTATCCTATTGCCCAGGCCTGGGATGACACCCTGCCGCTTTCCACCAGGCGTGTCTACAGGGAGGCATCACTTAGACCCCCCCCCTCCCCCCCCTCTTGATCGCTGCCCCGGCAGTAACGCCAGCACCGACGGCTGCCCATTGTGGCACGCCTGTGCTCATGCCCCCGTGGGAGGACAGATCCTGATGGTATACACCCAGTGGGTATGTTTGCAGAGCCCTGTGGGTCACCTTCCGAGGCACTGGAGGGAGGGTTAAGTCTGCCCCCCTTCGGCTCCCCCTTTACGTGCCTCCCTGCCCCCCTCCCTTTCCCCTCTCCCCCCTCTCCTCCCCCCATCCTTGCCCACACACTCCTCTCCCATGTCTCCTCTGGGCCAAGAGCTTCAATGGGACCTCCCCTTTCCCCGCTCACCCGCTGACACGATTGCACGCCAGCCACACCGGACGACTTACGTTGCTGACAGTGAAACACACGCACCTACCCTTATTTGTGTTGCTTCCCAACTGCTCTGATTTCATTTGGTTTCTGTTCCTATTTTGACGAGTTCTTGTTTAAAGTTTGTTGCCATGAGTATAAGGTATTGCAAATTACTTGACCTACGGCTCACCCAGTGGCCGCGGATGCGGATCTGAGTATGCAGTCACTGCAATCTCCAGGGATGAGCGCGCTTCTCTTGCGAAAGGAGCAGGAGGCACATTTTGGGAATGGGGAGGCTGTTGAACGATATACATGTCCTGCTGCACTGATACGCGCAGAATGTCCTGACCTCCTTTTACATAATGCACCTTCCATCAGTGATGGCGCCAATTGGCAGGAAAGTACCTGACGTGGTCTGCTGTGGGTAATCCTGACTGTATTCAAGTGATCCCACTTATCCCTGACCTCTTCGTTTAATGTTAAAGGTGCCCTCACCCGAATGTTTGTATACGAGAGAGGGATGTTGAATGATATGTTTCTCCTGTGACAACTGCCGATTTCCTAAGTTTCTTTTTTATTTATTTTTTCTCCTTCTTGTAATCTCATATACGAAATGCAATAATAATACTCAAACAAAAAAATAACTGTAGAACTTGCATCAGTAACTGAAGAGTTATAGCTTCCTAAATTGGCAGTTCCGTTCCCCATGGCACCTCCATTCTTCATGGACAGTAAATAAAAGTGCCTGCAAAGTACTCACTAGTGGCAGCGGGGTGCTTCTTCTCCATGCAGTCACACAGCACGACTCCCAGCTACAGGCTGCCTTTAGCCTTCTGTCAGGCCGAACGGGTTGGATGAAGTCGGTTGTCATGTACTTGGAGAAACAGTTCACAACTTCCAAACTTCGACGTTGTTGTAGGGGTGTCTCTGGCATGCTTCTCCATGGCAGACAGTCTCTCTGGTCTTTCCAAGTCTGCCGAAGTCAGTAGACAGCACTCCCTTCCCTCTGTCTCAGCTCACAGCCCAGTCATCAGTGTTGTCTTCAAAATCCTCTGGCGAGTCCTCGTTCTAGATACCAGTTCACACTGAGTGTAACGTCGTTTTGTCAGTCACCTTCCAGTTCCTATAACGAATTTCCACCAATTCCAGTGCCATACCAGTTACAACTGGTCTGCTGCAAAGGAAGAGTCCTTGGGTGATTTTTGATGGTTGGCCAGTTGAGCCTACCTGGGGATTAGCCTTGACACTGAACCTTTGGTAAAGTAATAATGAATTGAATAACAACACACCGCCAGTTTTTTATACATCGTGTTTATTAATTGCCACATTAGTATATTGAAATCATGGATTCGACCATTGAATGATCTGTTGTACCTAACTAGGTCGTTGGATCTTTGTATAATAAATTGTGCAACATTCATGTAACTGTAACACTGAATGAGGTTTATATTGTTCTGAATATCAAATGATCAACGATTTTGACTATATATATATATATATATATATATATATATATATATATATATATATATATATATATATATATACCCAAAAAGATATTTTTAATTAATATATATTTTGAATATATTTCTATTGTTATTGTCTTTGGATCATTTTGAACTTGTTTTGCCCGCTTGCCCGGGTGTTTTCTTACCCATTATTATACCTTTGGTAAAGTAAAACACATGGTTTGGGTAGGTCACATTCCCACCCACAGTACAAGGCAGATTTGAGTCTGAATATTTCCTCATACATCCAACTATGACCCAGTTTGATCTCAGTAGCTATCCAGCCGCACACAACTTTCTCCCCCAATTCAGAGGGTCTGCGTGTTTAAGAGGCTCTCAATCAAATGGCAAGCAGCAGCATGCCTGTCTCCAGTCCTATCCAATCCTCACTGAAACACCAATTGATATAGCACCTAGTTGAGGTGGGGAGGAATTACCTATTGTGATTCCCACACCTACAATGTACAACAATCTCTCTTTTACAAAAAAAGGATATGCTGCTGTCAGTGGTCAGTTTAAGCTTTTTGAATGTATATACCAGTAATGCTCAAAAACTGGGATGCCCTTATTTTAGCCAATATTCATCGGTCTCTTCCTATTAAATACCAAGGCTGGTCTCACCTAAACTGATTTTGTATCCTCTGATCCTAGATTCAGGATGAAAATATATAGATTCCCCTCTTAAATCCCAGCCCTTCCCGGTCCTTTGAAGATTCACTGAAGGACTTTCCTTTCTCATCTTCAACTTGGCTCGAAGAAAGGTGGTCATACCTGTAGGAAAGGATACCAAGGCCAGGATGAGGTTTTCTCAAGAGTTTAATAGAGACACTGCTCTCATGGTCAAGTCAAGTCCGTTATAACGATCCTTCTCTCCTCCACCCAACTCCCACCTTCGAATGATGCAGCGGCATGTGCACCAAACAACAACCACAGTCACGAGATAGACACGAGCCACATCTCGTGCTATCTCATGTTACACATCATACTATACAACACACCTCCCTTCCTGTAATAAAAAAAAAACAAAAAAATTAAAAAATAAACCACACATATAATATAATAATATAACACTGAAACAAAATACATCTTAAACATTCTATGCACATGAAATATTGATCCATACAATAAGTGTGGTTCACAATAATACTAACTCATTACAAAATCTTTGTACTTTTCAGGAAGACGATGAATTCTTGAACATTTTTTTGAAGATACAATAGGAGGAGGAAGTGTAACATCTCCATCTGGAAGATTACCATCTGGAGAACATCCTTCATTGCCGGATTCAAAATCCAAGAAAACATTACTGTCACCATCTAATTTAACACTTTCTCTGCCCTTAAATATAGAAACCCTGTTCAAATTCCATACACTACCATCATCAATTCTAACAGCATGCTTAAAGACCTCAATAACTTCTTTAGGATGCGACCAAATTTGCCCCCCTTTCAACACACCTTCCTTTCTCTTGATACGCACCAAATCACCAACAGAAATTACATGTTTGCTCACTGAACCTCGCTTCTTCTCCATCCTTTTCTTCATCTCATCTTTATATGCACTCACTCTATTACGAACTAAATCATAGTCGACCTTTGAAAAACTACAGTGATCACTCAGATTCTTTTTTAACCACCACGGAGTCAATCGAGTACTGGGTTTCCGACCCCTTAAAAGTTCAAATGGACTGACCATAGTAACAGAATTCGGTGATGTCCTGTAAGACAACAACATGGACTGAAGAGCGTTACGCCAGTTTAGATTACCTTTAACAGAAAGTTGGATAGCCTCCTTAACCACTCTGTTAAATCTTTCAACTTGCCCATTGGCTTCTGGATGGAAAACAGCAATTTTATTATGTGTTATCCCACATTTAGTAATAAAACACTCAAACTCCTTATTGGTAAACTGCGGTCCATTGTCAGTTACTAACTTTTCTGGGATTTCTTCCCTGCAAAAAGTTTCATCTAAAAACTCTATCACATTTTTAGTTGTAATGTCTCTTACCATTTTGACCTCTGGCCATTTCGAGAAGTAATCTATCAAAACAATGCCAAACCTTCCTTGCTCAGGTAAGACAGCAAACGGTCCAATAAAATCAAGACCTAATTTTCGCCAAGGACCAAAAGGGTACTCGACAGGACAAGGTTCAGGACGCAAAGGAACAGCAGACTTGTCACTATTAGCGCACTCTATGCATTTCTGGACATAATGTTCCACGCAACCATCTACGCCTGGCCACCAAAAGAAGTCTTTTATTCGTCTCCTAGTAAACGAGATCCCTAAATGCCCTTCATGAGCAATGCTAATAATAGTATTCCTCAATGAAAGAGGAGGAATAAATTTATCACCTCTCATAAGCAAACCATTTTCAATTGCCAACTCATCTTGTACCTTAGCATAACTCATCATTTCACCTGAAAATTTCCTTTGTTCCGGCCACCCTTGCAGAATGTAGTTCTTAACTTCAGTTAATTCAGTGCTTCTTTCCATTTCCCTTGTCCAGGATTCCTTACTTAAATCAAATTTTTCCCCATATACCAACAAAATGTATTGGGCAGTAAAAGCAACCTCACACTCATCATCGTCACCAGACACTTCACAAGAAGAATGCAGTCTGGACATGCAATCTGCATGAACATTAGTTTTCCCTTTTACATAAACCATTTCAAAATGGAAAGTTTGTAATCTGGAAGCTAGTCTAGCCAGACGAGCTGACAAAGTGCGACCTCCACCTGGTGCCATCATATAAATAAGAGGCTTGTGGTCAGTTTTTATTGTGAACTTTGTGCCCCACAAAATGTTTTGAAATGTTCAGCTGCCCAAACTGAAGCCAATAACTCTCTTTCGATTACTGAATAATGTTTTTCAGCATCCCTTAATGCTCTTGAGGCATAGGCAATTATCCATTCTTTCCCACAATCATTTTGCATGAGAACAGAACCTAACCCTGTGCTACTTGCATCAACCATGATGGTACACTTTTTCCCTACAACAAAAGGTTTCAAACACGGTGCATTCACAATAAAAGATTTGAGACTTTGAAATGCTTCAGTCATCATATCAGACCATAAAAACCTTGCATTCTTCTTTAAAAGAGGTCTAAAGGGATCCACTTTTGATGAAAAATTGGGAATAAATTTAGCGTAAAACTCCATTAGCCCTAAAAAAGCTACCAATTGTTCTTTTGAAACTGGCACAGGAGCCTTAATAATACTTTCAATGTGCTTCTGCTTTGGTTTAATCCCAGCACCACTGATGGAGTGTCCTAGGTATTCTACTTCCTTTTCTCTGATTTTACACTTATCAAGATGAAGGGTAAGACCTTTAACTGATAGTGCAGATATCACATTTCTTAAATTATTATCATGTTCTTCAACATTTTTCCCAAAAACAAGTATATCATCTTGAAAGGCGATTGCCCCTGTCAACCCATCAAGTGTCTCTTTCATAAGCCTTTGAAAGACCGAGGCGGCACTAGCCAATCCAAAAGGCATACGTTTATATCTGAAAAGACCTTCAGGAGTAATAAAGGCCGTCAGGTTTTTGGATTCATCATCCAAAACTACTTGGTGGTAGGCGCTTGCCAAGTCAATGCATGAAAAAACCTCAGCACCCCCTAATGTTGAGACCATCTCATGAAGATTTGGCAAAGGATGAGCATCAACCCAAATGGAGTTATTTAAGCTGCGAAGATCTACACATAACCTCAATTCGTTGTTGGATTTAACCGAAATCACAATCGGAGAACCCAAGGTGACGACTCAATGGGCTCAATAATGTCTTTGTCACACAAATCCTTGAGTAAAATTTTAAGTTTATCTCTATATGTAAGAGGGACATTTCTGACTCTGTGTCGAACAGGTACCACACCATCATTAAGCTTAATAGTGTGTTTAAAACCCTGATATTGACCAAGTTTTTTACTAAAGACATTCGAGAATTCAGATTTTAACTTACTAAGCATAACATCCCTATCAGAATCATTAGTGCTTACGATGGAATATACAGGAGGATTGGCTCTAGGGTCTATCTTAATACCCAATTGATCTTGGTGTGGCCATCCTAATAAAGATTGCCCAGACTTTGCAACATAAATCTTCCCATATGTAGACTCACTTGCAAAAGTAATTTTCCCCCCAAAAAAAACAACTAAGTCAATTTTGTGTCCTGTATAACCTCCTGGTGAAATGTCAGATTCGAGTAAATTTTTGTTTGGCCAATTCTTTTCTACAATATCTAAACCTAGTAGGGTATACCATGCACAAGTGTCAACAAACACATTTATCATCTTTCCATCTATGATCACATCACAAGATGGGAACTTACTTACACCTTCACTACCACAAATATTTATGACAGTGTTGATATCATTTTCATTTTGTAATTCATAATCATCAACATCTTGAACAATATTCACTTTTCTAGTGGTAGATTTGCAAAATTTTGTTAAATGTCCTTTCTTATTACATTTTAAGCATATTTTATCAAGCGCAGAACAAGATTTAGAATTTGCTAAGTGGTTTGGGCTTCCACATCTGAAACAGATCCATTGAGCATTCTTTTTTTCATTTTTAGTATATTTAAATCTGGAATCATTCTTATTATTAGAAGAATCGTATTTTTGAACAAAAGTTTTCTTAAATTTTTCCCCTTCTTTGGAAACACTGAAAACATCTCCTTTTTCATTTCCTCTTATTTCCTTTACGAATTTCTCGGAATGTTCAATCGACCTTGCAATATCAATTGCTGCATTTAAAGACATATCTGATGTTGTCCAAAGTCTTTCCTGAACTTTTTTTATTATTTGTTCTCATTAGTATTTGGTCTCTCAATACTTGTTCATAAGTTATATGTTCGAAGTCGCAAGTGACAGCAAGTGATCTGAGAGATGATACAAAATCCTCAATTGATTCATCCGCAAGTTGTTTACGAGAATAGAAAATAAATCTCTCCATAACAATGTTCTTTTTTTTGCCAAATCTTATTTTTAACTGCTCTGCTGCACGGTCATTCACATTCTTATCACCAGGATTGATCAAAGCAGGAAGAGTGAGGAATTCTTTTAAACCAATTCCCCCAAGACAGTGCTTTAAAAGTGAGAGTTTCCTCTCGGCTTCACATTCTGTCCCTTCCAAAACCTCCACATAGGCTAAGAAAACTGGTTCCCATATTTCCCAGTCCATAGGTGGATCACCCTTGTTTGCCAAAAATGAGGGAGGAGGAACAATGCCACTCATTGTCTAATGTTGTAGTATAAACTAGGTAATGTATCAATTAGTTGATTATTATTATTAGTATTTGATTATTTTTTTGTTTAATATTTAATAAAATGACCAAAAGAAACCAACATCCAAAAAAGGTACCTTGTTCCGATGTTTTATCGTGTCAAAATCTTAATTTCCGTGTTCCATTAAATGTATAGTTGAAAAAAACGGAGAAATTACATAGATCGAAATTCACTTTCCCCCAAAAAAATGGCCGCCGTAGTTTTCACGTTCTTTCTAAAGGTGGTAGAGCTTGTTTAGCAAGCGTTTGACGTCACACGCTTGTTGCTTAGGCGTCTATCTTGAAAGGAATTGGAAGTACTTGCGTTCGCCAGGGACCTCACGCAGCAGGCTCGCAGTCGTAGGGAACCTCGCGCTGAAGATTACGAGGTACACTCGAGGAATAAAATGCCTCGAAAAGGTTGAAATGTTCCCCGCAGGTCTCCGCGATTCTCTCCAATGATTCCCTTATGATGAACCACAGGCACCGTAAGTTCCAATTTCAAAGCTCCAAAAGTTATTAAAAAAAAGTTTTTAAAAAAATTATATGAGAATCCTTTTTGAAGGTCGGTTAGAAGTCCTTATTATTCCTTTTACCCTCGTCGCCAGTGTAGGAAAGGATACCAAGGCCAGGATGAGGTTTTCTCAAGAGTTTAATAGAGACACTGCTCTCATGGTCAAGTCAAGTCCGTTATAACGATCCTTCTCTCCTCCACCCAACTCCCACCTTCGAATGATGCAGCGGCATGTGCACCAACAACAACCACAGTCACGAGATAGACACGAGCCACATCTCGTGCTATCTCATGTTACACATCATACTATACAACAATACCCCCTCCTTTCCTCCTCTGCAGAACCATGAGAGGTGGCGCAAAGGGAAGCAGGCCATCTTCAGCTTTCTCTTGCAAAGAACTGACAGGTTGTGAATCTGCGGCTGAGAAACTGAAAACAGTCACCTTATACAAACATAACAGAAGCACTTGCACTGAGAAACATGTTGGTGATTTCTCAGTGTGCAGTGTCAAAATGCCCTTAGTGTCTACCAGAAAATAAGGACAGGAACAATGCAAAAAGGCGGACTTCCTAGAGTAACGTAATGTCATGTGGTATAGAGTTGGAGACTACCGGGATATTCACAGCCTAGCATGCAGTATGAAGCGCTCAAAGTATGCTCCGATTTACCAGTAAACTGAGTTTATCGTTGTCGAGCAGAACAGAGCATAGGGTTAAGGGGAATATGTTCACAATAAATAATGTTTACATTGGCGTTATTTTACAGGTTCTGTTTGTCCTACAAAGAGATCTCGTGTCAGTGCTTCATGGGATAAGAGTATTTATCTACTTCAACGACGGCTTGAACTGCGACCAATTCTGGAGGAACTCAACTTTACAGAACCGGTGAGGGAATCTCTGCTTATATTGAGCTATCCACTCATGCAGCTCCCTGCAGAAAACCCTCTCACCACACACCACTGACTACAGCTCATGGGTTCTCAAAGTGTTATCCACTCCCCTCCCAAAGATGGTTAGAGCTCCTCATACTCTTGCATACATAAAGTTCTTCGAACACATGCATAGAAAGTCCCAACCATTTGAAAGTACCAGAGAGCTGCTGCAAAATCATTTTAGATAGCTAAAAACCTCAGTTTAGACCTTGGGATGGGTACCTGTACTAGCTGACAAGCTCTCGGCCCAGACATTGGGTCAGTGCTTCGAGGCTGGGGGCTTGGGAATAAGTATCTGGTTGTAATTGCTGCCAGGAAGATCATAGAGTGTGATTGTTCCCTGACTAGGTAATTTGAGGCGAGCCCTCTGAGGTTGGGAATATGGGTGTCAATGCTGCCAGGTTGAATGTCTTGTTGTTGGTGCTATCAGGCTGGATGTTGTGACGTATGACTGATGCATGGATTTGTTTTTTTTCAGGCCAAACCTTTTTCATTCTCCCTGGCCAGCCTTCTTGATTCTCCCTGATGTTCTCACTAAATATGTTGCCTGTGTGTCCCCTTTTATATTGATGGGTCTGGAACTGTCTGCGCCTCAAGCAGGAGCAGAAAGCTTTTTTCATGATGTAATTTTAATTAATAATGATAACTGCGTGAATACTCCACTTCTTAAATCTGGCATCAGTACCTTCCCATGAATCAGCAATCGTTCCAGCTGCAATTCTCTTTTTTCCAATCATTGGCAGTATGCAAGTGAAAAGCTTCTGTTTTACTCCTCCATTTTTTGGTGTTTTTTCTCTGATTTAGTTAAATGTTTAGAACGCTATTTTCAACTCTCTTTTAGTGTTTTCTTCTTGCCTACTAACATTCACAAGACTTGCGTTTCTTGCATAGGAAATTTCAATGAGATGATTTCAGGCCCTTCCATGACTGGGATTCACAGACGTTGTCTCGTCCCCCCACATCCCCCCAACCACCGCACACCTTCCTTGTTGAATAAAGTACTGTCACCAAGGTGGACTCATCTCTGCCTTTGTTGGTACAAGGTGGCTTTTGGAACTGGATAAGAGAGATGTTTCTTCCAGCACAGTGCCCGTGGTGGCATCACCTCTTGGTACCATCTATCTGAGAGTACACACACTTTCAAGTATTGGGATGAGAATGGGGGGTAAAGGATCCAAGACCTCAGCGAACAGTACTTGTAGATGTGTCGGAACGAGTAGAAGTTATCAAATATTCCTTGGAATCAGTTCTATTTTATTTTATCTTATTTCATAGTAAGGTAAGAGCATTTTATAGCCAACACGTGTTTCGCCCCTTTACAACGGCCATCCGGCCTGGAGCTTTCTCAGGGTATTTAAGTTCTGTATCTGGAATATGGGGGGTAGTCAGTCCTTACCCAGATGGAATTGCGGTCTGGAAAAGCGATAGGTAACAGGCGTCCGGTATGGTCAGTCGACGTATGAGCTCAATGGTTTAAAGGTTATATAGTCAGAGTGCCTTAAAGATAATTCTCTGTCTGACTGGCAGCCAGTGCAACTTCCTTAATGCTATAGAAGCTGATTTAGACTTTGCAATTCCTAGCATCAGATGTGCCGCTGCATTTTTTAGGGTTTGCAATTTGTTCATGTGTTGCGGTTGCATGTTTGTTTAGAGGTCATTACAGCCGTCGATTCTTGACAGAACAAAGAGGTGGCTACTGTCTTCTGTAACTCTGCAGGGATGTAAGGGAGGATCTTCTTTAAGGTCTTAAGGGTGAACAAAGAGGCAGATGTGACCGCATTTTGCGCAGAGGTGAGTTTACATCAACTAATACTCCCTGGTTACGGACTTTCCTGACTGGGGTTGGGAGGGTTCCCATTTCCTAAGGCCAGCACTAAAGGAACCAGAAGGGGTTTGGTTTCCAAACAGGATGACCTCTGTTCTTCCGATTCCAGTGTTTTGGAGGCAGCTGATCACAGCTCATGATTAACTTTGCCAAAAGCTGCTGAGAAACCTAATAGTATGGGGCTACACTCCCCCGTGGTCAAGGGCTTCCCTAATTTCTTCGGTGGCCTTGATCAAGGCTGTCACGATACAGGGGCCACTTCTGAAATTATATTGAGTGGGGTCCAAAAGATTGTTATCTTGTATGTGGGCTGCCAATTGTAGATTTGTGGACTTTTCTACCATTTTGGCTGGAAATGGCAGGTGAGAAATCGCCAATAGCTATTTGGATCAGTAGGATTGGGAGCAGGCTTCTTTATCCGAGGAAGTATTTGTGCAATTTTGATTGCATCAGAAAGTAACTGATCTCAAACCTGTTGGTGAAAATAGCTGTTAAATTAGCAGCAATAATATCTGGTGTCAATTTGACCACCGATGGTCGGCACAGATCCAGTGGGGCCCTCCCACTTCGTGGATTTGATGCGCAAAGTGACCTGCTCAATTGTGAGGTTTGAGAATTTCACAAAAGATCCCAACTTGGGAAGTGCAAGTGGAAAGACAGATACTTCCAAGAAAGAGGTGTTAGTGGAGGAGAATTTGCTGTATACCTCTTACACTTTGTTTTGAAAAAAACTCACTAAGGTATAACAAAATGTTTGACTGCAAGCTGCTAGATTACTACTGGTGTTGCAGGGATTCTGCACATACACAGAACTATGCGCAGGAAAACAGGACCTCAGTGTGTAAGTGCTGAGCTGTCCTACCGCCTCGGTACCCATAATCCCAGAACCGACTAGCTATAGTGTCTCATTCCCTCTCATACATAATCACGAAGCTACAAATGATTAGACAATCCAGAACACAACACTCCCTACTCTCTCAGGAATCGCTATAGCACAACCTTTTGCTCACTCACTCGTACCAGTCTATAATAAGAATTGATAGAGCCACTGTTATATATAGTTCAAAATGTTTATTTTAACTATAGTGCTCTATAATGCAGTAAACAAGGCACTACCAGCAGCAAAATGCGTAAACCTAAAACAGTTAGTATTGTTGCAATTCCATAGATTATAAACGGGGATGTCATCGTATACTGTCAGTGGATAAAGGACTATAAGACCTAGCCATCCTCCCCTTGGCTAGAAGAAGTTTTATTATATAAAAGAAGATCTCTGGGCTTTGTCAGAAGACACCATATCTTAGTGCCCAGATGGTATTTCTACATCATAGGAACAGCATAGCTCTTCTCTCTGGAAAGACACCTCTTCAAGTGTGTTTTAGAACAACATGCATCCCCATAATATCAAAACACGAGTTTCCAACAGTTGCAGCTGTGTCAGCATCTTTTGTCTAGGTGCTAGGAACTGACCAGAACAGAATAACAAGGGGCATTGTTTGTCAATCTTGCACATCGTGTTCAGACTAAACTCCAGGAACAGGCAGAGAACGCTGAAAGCAGATGGTTCTCATGCGAAAGCAACAAACAGAGTCTTGCAAAATAAAGTTATGTAGTAACGTGCGCAAAAGCAGCATCATGGTAGCAGAGCTCATGCTAACTTAGCAATGTCGACAATGACCCTAACGGCCATAATACACTGGAAGTGGATGTTAATTTAGAACCAGTAAAATAGCGTTCTTTTACTGATTTTTTTGCAACCTCAATTTTTTGAGTAAAATAAAAGGATTTTTCTCTTTCCAGCAGCATTTTATACTCGGCCATATACTGTTTGTTCATTTCTTTCTTGGACTGGAAATAGTATTTTTCCCACTTACGTTCCTGCCTTCTGCAACACTGTTTTTGCATTCTCAGATTTTCTTTAAACCTAGGTGCAGAAGATTTTTGCCTCTTAGCATGGGATATCTTGGCAGATGCCAAAGTATGTGCTGCAGAACAGATCCACCCTGAATAGATAGGGACCGAGGTACTTAAGTCCTCTGTCACCGTAGGCTGGGACTGCATCAGGACCTGATTCAAATGGTCAGGAAGAATCTTGTGCCGTGGTCGAGTAGTGTGTGCATTGGAGGGGATTTTCCGTATTTGTGATTGTGAGAGCAGATATATGTCATAGGTTACTAAATGTTAATCAGACCATGGTATTGTCAGGAATCTGATGTTCTTTAGCCAGGGATTTTTCGTGAAAACCCCATGTAACTAGTGAGCTGCAGACTGGGAAGGACCTAGAACTGTCTGGTTGAGACCAGAATTGGATATTAAATTAAGTAAGGCTTTATCTGTGGGCTCTGCTAAGTAGTAGTTGAAGTCCCCTAATTGCAAAGTATCCACCAAATGTCACAGGACCAAGAGAACAACCTCATAGGTACATTCTCCAGAGTGTTAGTGAGGAGTTTGAACAAAAGGAAGAGAAGAGACAAATATATCCAGTCCAGTTTGTGAGCAGAAAAGTTTGTGTATGTCTGCTGACATGTATGTAAATGGGAAATTGTCTTTTTGCAGTTACTCTTTAGTAGTGAGGCCTTATCCCCGGCTTTCATTTAATTCAGCACTCTTTTGAGTCCCTAAATAGGTACTGGATGGTTCAAAGGTCATAAATGGGGATACACTGCATCAATAACTGCAGTCTTTTTCAGACACACTATTTCAGTGGGATAGGAGCAATTTAGAGGCAGAGTGTCTTTATTACTCAAGCATCAGGGCCAGCTCCAACTTGGTCTGAGCCCAGTTTGCATATAGTAAAGGGAGACATCAACCATCAAGTGGAATTTGAAGGGCAATCAACTTTCTGTGGAAAAAGGGACGTTGGAAGCTTTTTTTTCTTTTTTTCATCTTTGATGTTCCTGGTGGTAATAGTATGGCCCCTTCAGAGCCAATACTCACAGAACAAGAACTCCGCACTGTAGGATTGCAGTGGACCCTTTGTGTTCAGACCACCGGGCTGAGTATACATGAAGGGGAGGCATGTATTTTGGATTATTCATTCCATGTATGGGGTCTTCTACAAGATACATAGTTATTTGAAAAAGGCTTTTCTTTTTATTGCTGCAACTATATTTGGAGACCAATCTGAAACCATATGCCACATTTACTTTTAAGTGCCATCTATCACTAGAAATTACTGTTATAATATAAATTTAAATCAGATTATGGAATTCTGACTTATCAATTGATTTTCAGGTTTAACGTATTGTAATGGTTCTAACCTAGAGCAGAAAGTGAGAACCTAGACCCATTTTTAAATGAATCCTGGAAGAGGTTTTAATTGCCCAGCAGAGAAGTCTCTAACAAGGATCTCTGTGACCACAATTTTTGGCTGTGGTTCTCTGGGCAGTAACTTTATTTAGTCTTCGTAACATAACACCCTTTACTTTTGTCTTCATAGGAAATTGAAGGCTTGGAAGTTATTGGCAAGGGGCGTCCTTACACTTCCACGTCTGTATGGAATCAATGTCTACATGAGCAAAATGAGGAATTGCCACAGAATGGAAAAGAAAACTTGTAAGTATCAGAGACCATTGGCCAAATACCAGAAAGCAGTGGGAACAAAGGATGATGAGCCAAGAGCCACCAATCACTCTGTGATGAGTTTCAGGAGTTGCACGTAATGGGGCTCACATTATTTTGCCACAATCTTGGTACAGGAGAGGCTTTCGGGCACCTGCAGTGGTTCTATAAGCCTCTGTAACGCATTGTGCATAGAGAATGCTGTTGCCTTTAGTACCTCACTGGGGACAAGAATGGGTCTTCACAAGGGATCTAAGAACACTTTTCCAAATGTTCAAAAACATATTCATAAAACAAAAATATGCATAGAAGTGAAAAGCCAAGTTGCTGATGGATACTTCTAACCGCAGATTACTCATCTTTAGAATTTCTCCTGGCACCAGGCTGAGTACAGAAAATTCTTCCATCAATACTCCTGTGTTCTGGTAGGTGGTGCTATTTTGCTCTATGGTGACTTTATACAGCCCTGAATGTTACGGAGCAGACTGGCATATAAGCCCCACCCCGTGCCTTTCTTTTGGCACACTTCAATGTGGATCTGGAGCTCTGCTCCCAACATGCCAGCTCTCCGATGGCTGTAAAGTTTTCAAACAGTGTGCTAAAGAACGATTTCTAAACAGAAAATGACTTGATCCCAACAGTAAGCAGATGCCGTTTACGCCCCGAACAAGGTGAGTCGTGCAACAGTAGTGCCCTCATGCACCCAAAGACGATTTGTGACTGAAAGCCGAAACTCTATGTCATCGAGTACAAGAAGAGGTTGCGGTCCTGCCCCAAGTCAATGGTCCAGACACTATCCCGGTACGAGGTAATTCCAATGAAAATCCAATTTCCTATCAAAGTCTTCTAGTAAGTCCCAATTCCAGACATAAGCCCAAGAAAGCCAAGCGGGACTCAACCTCATCCAGCCATTCAAGGTCTAGCAAGAAGGTGCAAGGGTGTCAAGATAAGGATCGCACCCCCTCTAAAGTCACTGCATCCGAACTGATCCCGCAGTTGGTGTCTGCGTGACCTTAATTTCCCAGGCCATTGCTGTGGATTTGTGATGCACTTCCAGCTCCCTCTGTCATGCCTTTGGGCCCCAAAGAAAAGCAGAGGTTTCCAGTCTGACTTCCTTTGGCAGGTTCACTCGATTCCAGCTGCATTCACAGGGTCCGTTACTGAACTTGTGCCTACTCAGGCACTGACTTCTGCTCTGGCTCAAATGTCCATGCCTGTTCTTACTGTGCCAGCACCTACTCTAACTCCACTAGGGCCGGTCGATGATTGGATCCTTATACTGATCTCTTATCCCGAATTGAAATCAACCCAATCTAGGCCTTTGTCATGCTTTTAAATCACAAAGGTTCAGCAGGTAGTTATACATCTGTATGGCAGTTCAGTACCTCTGCCCCAATTCATGCTATTTTTGGTTTTGATTCAGGCCCAGTGCAAGAAGTACTCTTTGTCCCTCAAGACACTGATGATGAGAAGAAAGAGGACAGGTTCTTCACCTCCTCCACTATTCTGAGGATTTGTTATATGCAGACTTACAAAATGGCCGTGTAATGGAGCTAGACATGCCAGCTGGGCCACCAATGAATGATAGTACTTTGTTTGCTGAAGTGGCTTGCATGACAACTAAAATTAAAGAGAACAGCGATGGGCCTTGGCTCGAACTCAGCAAGGCTGAGCCAAATAACTATAGAACAACACAAATGAATATTTTTTTTTCTCTGTATATATTTTAAATGTATTTTGATGGACAAAAAATCACGTTTTTGCAAAAATAATGAAGGCAAAAAAAGTTGAATAAACCATTGGAGTGGTGCAATTTGAAAAGCAGACTATTATATTTTATTCATAAAGTCGGTTGAAAATGTTCTAAGAGTTAAGCTCAGTATTGGCATTGTGTTGTTCTATTGCATGACAACTAAGGCACTTGAACTGCAGTATCCCTCTGTGGAGAAGTAGACAAATGTACTGATTGAGATTCTTCTACCAGTGTCTGTTTTATCTGAGCTGTTGGTTGCTAATTAATGGAGCCTTTTTGGATGCCCCTCTTTTTATGTGGTCTAAACCATGCTTATGCCAACCAGCCAGTTGACCTGTGGATGTGAATGCTTTCTTCTTTCCAGTATAGCACTCAGATCTATAAATGGGTTGGCTTCCAGGAAGATACACCCTTACACTATGGTACATGGCAAGTGACATCTTTCTGGCTGTATCAGAGAACCTCAGTGCCTCACCTGTGCAAACAATGCATGATAGTCTGGATAATGGTCTGGATATATCCAAGTATGTGTTCCGAGTGGGTATGTATACTAAAGCCTACATTGGAAGAGCAATAGTACCAGCGTTGTGCTCAGAAGGTATTACTTTCTGGTGAAGTGTTTACTGGGCATGCCTTCGATGAATCCTGACTATTTGGGGGAAAAGCTGATTTGGCACTAGAACAATTCGAAGATAGTCATGCCACAGCTTGATCTTTGGGATTCTTGGTGTCAGCTAAGCATTTTTATCTTCAATACAGAAAATTCAGAGGTTTTTCCAGAGGGCTGACTTATTGTCACTGCCAGTCCTACCTGCATGTACCACAACATTCAGTTGAGTGCCTTTGATGCCTCAGATATGGTGCCGGCAGACGTCTTTGAGACCAGTAGGGGCAGTAGAACTACAATTCTTCCTCCCCTAGTACATCTGCTTCAAGTTACTCATGTTTATGCCCCAAGGCTTATGCCAGGCGTGGAGGAGGCAGAATTTGACATTTGATCCCCTGCTGGAGATCCATCATGTCAAACAGGTGAGTTTTACAAATTTTTCAAAGAGGTTACGAATAGTCATTTGTTTCCTCTTAATCCCATATTCCTCCCAAGTCAATCTCCTGTTGTCCAAAGGTGCCATTGAGCAGATACCAGACTTAGAGAAGGGAGGATAGATGCTACTCATTGTAATTGACATTGTAATTGGCTCCTGGATGATTGTTACAGGAAAATGCTTGTTCAGACACTAGTTGTCAGTAGGTTGGATTACTGCAATGGACTGCTCTTATCTGCTAATGAGGGACAATTGAGCCGTCTGCAGGTGATCCAGAATACTGCGACCAGACTGGTTCTTGACGCTCCTCCTAGGTCCCCTTCACGCCCCCTTCTGTATAAACTCCATTGGCTGCCCATTCGCCAGCGGATTGAGTTCAAAGTGTTTTGTGTAATCCATAGATGTTTCTATGGATCTGGCCCTAAATATCTGGCTGAACTATTTCAGCTGTATATTCCGACCCGCTCGCTGCGCTCTAGCAACCAATTATTGCTTCAGGTTCCTCATATCAAGAAGGCAAGACAAGGGGGTCGTGCCCTGTCTTACAAGGGCCCTACTCTGTGGAACACTCTGCCCCTTATCTTGAGACAAATCACTAACTTTGATGCTTTCAGGAAATCCCTGAAGACACACTTGTTTCCGGCTGCGTAAGATCTAGGGCACTCTATGATTATAATTTCGATCTGGCATCTTGGAAGATTACAAGCGCGGAGATACCCCTCCGGGGTCGATTCCTGTACTATAGAAGCATATAAATAAATAAATAAATAAAATAATTCCTTGCTCTGATGAAGGATGGCTTCCTCAGGGCTATTCTGGACCAATGCACACTGAATGCCATTCTGAGGAATGAAAGGTTCAAAATGCTCACTCTGACTAAAATCCTGACTGTTCTGGACCCAGGGGACCCCATGACAACCTTGGACTTGCAGTACAAGTATTTCCATACCCCCGTTCTTCAGTCCCACAGGTTTTAACTTGCAGTTCAAAGTGGACCAGGAACATTTTCAATTTACCGTTCTCCCCTACAGCCTCACGAAGGCCCCTAGGATGTTCACAAAAGTGATGGCAGTGGTTGTTTCCCATCTTCGGAGGTCAGGGGTAAAGGCCTTCCCGCCCCTCAATGACTATCTGCTAAAGTTAGGTTCACTTCAGTCAGTTGTAGACACAAACAATTCCATTAATTGGGGGCAATTCTGGACATGGTGGTGTTCAAAGCCATCCTTCTGCTGCAGGGAGTTCTGAACATTAAGGAATCAGGCCTAGGTTTCTATGAGGAAGACGCTGAAGCTTATGTTCTCCTGGCTTCCTGTATGCCACTCATCTTGAATTCATGTGGACCATGTGGTGATTCCTCAGGTCTCAGAGGGCCCAGCATCAGGCTTGCTTCTCTGACACCATTCAGATCTCAAACAGGAAAGCACTGGTTCTGCATTGGTGTCTGGCAGAAACCAACCTGACCTGTGCAAGACCATTCTCTCCTTGCCCTATCCAGCTCACAGATGAACGCTTTCGCTGTTGCTAGGCAGGATTCACCCACAAATAGTGTATTCATGAAGTGAAGCTACAGTTACACGGGTCCCTTACCACTGTCATTTCACAGTGTTTATGTATGATTTAGCATTATAACAGTGCCATCAGTGAGCCTTTCCATTTGGTAAAATATTCATTTTCTTTTTACTGTGATAGTAGTCTTTTCAACAATTTCCAACCTTGACGTGACTTAAAACTGTGCTTTTCAATCTTGTAAATGTTTTATTTTTATGTATATACATTTAAATATTTGAAAAATAATCCTTAGATCCATTGATGAAGACACATTCCCGTTCCCAGTGAAGTGAGGGGGGAGGACATTGTTTGTGGAGAACAGAAGATCACATGATTGTTTGAGGGATATCTTAACTTAAAGTGCCCATACCTAGATTACATGATAGGTGGAGGAGCGTGCAGTAAACTTATCACAGACATCTAAGGAATTATCATCAGTGCAATCTGTGCCATTGCCAATACCAGCTGAAGATGCATGCTTTTTAAAATGAGATGGTGAATGTAATGAGGTAACAACTGAACACTGAATGTAAGTGTAGAACACAAGGTTGATCCCAGAAGAGGCTTGATAGTCCCTACATGTAGTTTTACGGATGGCACTCTGTTACACATACTGTGGGGAGAGGTTTAGTCAGATTAATGAGTGTACTGAGTAGAGTCATACTGCAAGACCCAACAAAGACCCTACTAGCGAAGTAGACCTGACTTCACCTTTACAGGAGGCAGTGCTCTGGGCTACTGTTTTAGCTGGCAAAGAAGCAAAGGGATAATAGCTTTCCCGCCTGACTAAGCAAGCTGAATAAGGATCCTTGTGTATTTCAATGAGATAGCAGGACGTTACAGGTTCCCATAAGCGGATCTGTGTCGTTTTTCTGTTTTTCAGTGACCCTCTGGAAGATTACCCAGATGTTATTCCAGAGCTTTTTCTGGGACCATCGATACAGTTTTGCGGTCAACCAGCCCGTTGGATTGGGAGCAACTGCTCTCATAGGGTAAGAACTGAGAAATGTCATAAATAATAAAAATATGATTTCTGAGGTATTTAACCATGCTGTTTGTTACTGTTTGAGGACACACTTTTAGCAAATGTTCAGTGAGGGGCTAGCTAGAATACTTGGTAAGGTAAAATAGTGTAGGAGACAGAGGTAGTTCTGGGGTTCATATATATATTGCATTTCGTAGATAACTCTGGAACTGATCCTAAACATTTATTTTTGTAGGCATTGACCTTTAATGTGGATGCTAAAAATTTATAGTAGATGTCTTGTTCCTAATGGAGTACCTCACTATAGAAATAAGACGACATTCACTGTGATCATGAGTTTTTTTCAGTACTCAAATATGTACCTTTCGGGGGGTGTATGGGATGGAACACCCCCATATCATATTTCTGAGTCGGCTTGCAGCATGCCAGTCAGATACAGTAGTTACAAAATGTTCAATGCTGGGATACGGAGTGTAGTTCAGGTTTGTAACAAGCACACAGAGCCCCATGGAGTCTGATTCTACTTCATTGCAAGGTATGTCTGTTGTTCCAAGGGGCCAAGAAAATGGGATAAAGTAAAAAAAGAAAATAATGTTTATGATGCCATAACGTGTTGAATCTGCGTTCAAAATATCGCTGACTTGATTTTTTCATGTGGCAAAAGTACAATATTAAAACGTAAAATTCAGCACAATTTGTGGCAATATTCCTCAAGTAACTTGCACGATCTCTGTACGGGAACTCCTTTGAGTCCGCCATGGGTTTCTTGAGTAGGGCGTTGATCTTGGCGTGGTTCCAGCTCTCCGGGAAGGTGGCGGTTTTGAAGGAGCTGTTGACGATATCCCAGAGTTGGGGTTCGATGATGGAGCTTGCTTTGTTGAAGAGGTGGTGCAGGCAGGGGTCGGATGGTGAGCCGGAGTAGATGGGGTTCATAATTTTGATGGTGTCGTCGCCGTTGAAATGTTTCCAGGAGAGCAGGAGACCGGTATGGCTGGGTGGCGGTGAGTGTGAGGTGTCAGCACTTGTTGGAGGGTCTGTTGTGGATGTTTGCGAATTTGCGGTGAAAGAAGGTGGCTAGGGAGTCGCTGAGGTCTTGCAGCGGTGGGATGTTGTAGGAGCTGGAGCTTGGGTTGGCAAATTCCTTCACGATGTTGAAGAGCTCTTTGCTGTTGTGAGCGTTGCTGTTGATGCGTTCCTTGAAGGAGGTCATTTTGGCAGTTCGAATGAGTTGATGGTGCTTGCGGCTGGAGTTCTTGAGGGCTGCATGGTTGACTGGTGTCTGTTCGTGGCGCCATTTATTCTCGAGTCTTCGGCTAGTCTGCTTGGATGCCTGGAGGTTGTGGAGAACCAGATGGCCCTTCTGTCGGAGCGTCTGTTTGAGGGTTTCTTAATCGGGCGAGAGTGTTGGCGCAGTCGACGATCCAGTGTCTGAAGTCGCGGGCGGTTGTGTCGGTGGGGTCGGTTGGTGGGTATCGGGCGAGGGTGGTGATTACCTGGTCTTCAGTGACCTAGTTCCAGCTGCGGTGCGTGATTTGTTGTGTGTAGTTGTGTGCAGTTCGTTTCTCGAAGGAGAAGTGGATGCAGTGGTGGTTGGTCCAGTGGAGTTCGATGGTGTGGCTGAATGTGGCTAAAGAGGACGTGGTTGCTGGCGGAAAAGATGGGGTCGAGCGTGTGTCCGGCGGAGTGGGTGGGTGTCGTGATGAGCTGTTTGAGTCTGAGGTTGGCGAGGCTGTTGAGCAGGGTGGTGGAATTGCTGTTGTTGGCGATCTCGAGGTGGAAGTTCAGGTCGCCGAGGAGGATGTAGTCTGTGGTTGCGAGGGTGTGCGTGCTGACGACGTCGGTGATGGCATCGCTGAACATCGGCCGGGTTCCCGGGGGTCTGTACACGAGGGTTCCTCTGAGGGTGGTGTTGGGATCGATGTGGATCTGAAGTGCAGGGTGTCTTCGGTGCTGGTCGAAATTCTGAGGGTATTCCTGTGGACTATGGCGATTCCTCTCCTGGTCTGTTGGTGCTGTCCCTGCGGGTGATCTTGTAGCCATCGGGGATGGCTTTGGCAATGTCGGGCGCTGAGGAGGGATTCATCCAGGTCTCCGTCAGGAAGGCGACGTCAGGGGAGAATGAGTAGAGTAGGTCCCAGAGTTCGATGGCGAGCTTGTGTACGGAGGGTGTGTTGAGTAGTAAACATCTGAGATGGTTACAACCTGCCCTGATGGGGGGGTGGCAGGACGTGCAGGTGTTTGCTGGCTGGTGAAGCTGCAGCTTCGGCAGGAGAAGGGTCCGTGGGTGAGCTTCGGGGTGGCCTAGAAGCTGGTGGATGATTGGCCAGTGTTCAGTTCGTGGAGGATGTTGGCGTCGTAGCAGCGTCGGGGGGCCAGGGGATCTGGCGCTGGGTGCGGTCCAGGCACGGACAGGGGCAGACGGGCCTGCCAGCGGTGCGACCGCACAGCGGTCGCCAATATGTAGGGGAGGGGGAGCTGGGAGGCGGGGCGGTAGGGGGAGGGTTAACGGCAGTGGGAAAAAACAGAGAGGAGACAAAGGGGAGCAACAGCAAGGGCTATAAGGGGAACAGAAAAACACTAGTCAAACAGTACCAACAGTAAACAGATCATACAAAATTACAGCCAAAAAACAATCACCATGCGCCTGTTGGGAGAAACCTGAACCAGGGTAGTCTTGAACCCTGCAACGTAGAGGAGCTGGCTTCAAGGCGAGGCAGAGCACCGCAGAGCTGCCGGGGAGAGTGCGTGCCTTAGACCAAGGTCCGAGGACTCACCCAGGTGTCAGAAAGTAATTAGCCGATAGCCACTCTTGCAGTCTGCCAAAAAGTACCCTGCTAAGCAACTTTTGGGTACTGTCAATGAGACTTATTGGTTGATAATTCATGGGCTGGTCACGGTTACCCTTTTTGAAGATGGGGATAATTTCAGTATCAGCCCATAATGGCGGGATGGGAGCTCCTTGCAATATAGCTGTAAAACTCACTGCATAAAAGGCTGTCTAAAGATCCAGCTCACTAAAACACAGATCGCCAGTGATTTTATCTGGTCCGGGAGCTTTGTTGGCAACAATTTCTCCAGTGTCCAGCCTGATTTCCCCTACCGTGACCTCTCTGTTTCCAAACTTGGGTGTTCCTGGAACAAACTCTTGGAAGACATCCCCACCTCTTACAACCTCCTGTCCTCCCACTTCATTGGACTCTGTTGTATGTCCCCGGGATTCAGTGATTTGCATGGAGACCTCTGCTGATTCCCTCTGCTGAGTATAAAAGCTGGAGCAATGTGTGACCCAATCGCTGGCTGCAATGTCAGTATCCATGGAACGAAACTCATCCTTACTACCTGAGGACACCAGGTTCCAGAATGAACGCTGATCCTTTAATCTTGCAGCCTCTAGAAGACCATTCCAAATCCCCCTTTCCCAGTCTTTTGTTAGTGTAAATTAGCATCCTTGCAGGTTTCTGCTCAATCGTTCTTTCTTCTGAGGTTCCATGAATTGGGTCACCTAGATAGTAATAAACACAATTAAATGGCAAACGAGCCAAATGATATTGCGTAATGTAAATGGATATCATTAATGTAATAACAATGACACATTTCTATCAATGCCTGGTCTGCACAGGCACAGGCAGGGGGAAGGTTGGTCTAATTTTCCAGTATTGTATCTTTTATAGATTCATATGCTTCTTTTTTTTTTTGCAGAGTTTTATATAGCGCGAACTAGACCCGAACCGAATCAGGTATCAGAGCACTTTACATAGCACCAGTTACGTTACATGAGGACACACTTTCATTTTTTTAGGCACGGGGAGATTAAGTGATTTGCTCAGAATCACAGGAGGTTTTTGGCGTCGTTACGAGACTCGAACCCAGATCCCCAGGTCCGAGGTCGAGCGCCTTAGCCGTTAGGCCAACCCCTCTCCCTTCTGCTTGAAACTTCCTCTTCGTCATGGTGGGAGTCCCACAGTAACAGTAGAAATAGCAGTATTAAAAAATTACTATATAGCTCCATAGAACAGAAACCACAATATAGTAACTGTCGGCCTTATTTTATAGCATTCAAAGTTCAACCAATCGCAGTAGAGACCACAGAGTACCCTTCCCCTACAGAGCCACTATACCACAGATTTGTTACCCCACGTTGTGTGATAGGGAGTCTCTCTGAGCTCTGCTCAGTGACAGTTTTCTATTTTCAACTTATGACCTCCAGTTCCAGCTTCTGCTACATTCAAGGTATATCTGAACTCTGTCTTTGCCTTTTCTTCTTAAGATGCCAGTGCCTAAAAAAGGGCATTTTAGGCCCTGTAAGACTTGTGGGAAGTCAAACCAAACAGTGCTATATTGCCTCTACCCTGACCACGAACCCAGGGAATGCAAATATTGCTGCACTTTTTCAGCCAAAACCCTCAAGGACAGGGAGGGTAGACTACCCCTCTGCCTCCAGAAGAAGAAGGCTGACTCAGGGTCTGAACTTGAGAAAAAAGCTCATTCTTCCTCAAGAAAGACACAGAAAGACCGCTCCTCTTTCCATCATGGGGACTCAAAAAGATCCAAGTCCCAAGATTAATCTGAGGTCAAACACCACAAAAAACCTTAGGTGGAGACTACAGAATCTTCATCAGCTCCAGCTTCTGATCCTCTGACTCCTGTCAGAGACCAGTCATTTCATCTATTGATGGCTTTATCGTCGAAGATTGCAGCTTCCGCGAGAAAAACTGAGGTTCCCACACCGTCGATGGCCTAATCAGCGACAGCAACTACGATGGCAGTCAAGATTCTGACGGCAGCAACATCGGCAGGACCGCTTCAAACTGTGACTACTTCGTCATCAGAATTTCACCGTTGACCACTGACATGTCCACAACTCTGGTGACAGTGGCCCCGCAGACAAAGACCTTCCATGCAGCATTGACAGTGTTGCAGATGACTATATCTGCGACTGCACCGTCATCGAGCCCATCGACGTGCACGTCAATGGATGGAAAAACCAGCTTCCTTCAGCTCAAGCAAATACAGGATTTCTCTATGGTTTCTCCTTAGCTTCCAGCTTGCCTTTTGGGCTTCCAAAAGTCAGAGGACGAAGGTTTGTTTGGCCTTGCAAACAGGCCATCACAGTTAAGGATCAAGTGCCACGATTCAGATGATGAGGACAATGATCCATCTTCTTACCTTGCAGGGGAATATTCTTTTACAGATAGAGAATCCTTCCTCTGTGCAGCAACCTGATTCCTTCCAAGAGCGTTACCCATATGAAGATCAGGAGAAGGGACACCATCATTTTAGAGAACCATCAGTGAAGGTTCCAGTTTCCCTTGTCAGATTTACATCATATGATTGATGATTATTATAGACTTTTCCCAGATGATAACACTCCTCTCCTCAAAGGCCTCTGCAAGAGGCTCCTAGTGATCTGCCTGGCCAAAGTACTCCCAAATCCACCAAGGAAAAGGTTTTGCCTTCTCCAATAATCATCCCGGAGGATATCCAGGATGCGGCCCAGCAGCAGATAGACGAAGGTGAAATCCTTACTGACACAGATGTCCTTGATAAATGGGATGACTATATAGCACCCATGCTGCCATCCCCTATCCCACCTTCTGCGAATTCTCCTCCTGCAGACACCGGTTGATTTCATGATTTTTTGGAGCGTGCCTCCAAATATTTATATCTGCCAATGCCGGCCAAACAAACTGAATGTTTTTTATATGATTTCAAATCAGGCATGTTCCATCAGGGCAATCCCTAGCAAGAAGGCTTCAAGCTAATGAAAACGCCTGCTTCCATTCCAGCTGTGATTCCAAAACTGGATAGAAAGTACAAGGACCCTGACAACTTGCCTACATGTCTCATTGATCATCCAAGGGCAGATGTGCTCATCATGCAGGCAGCACAAAAGAGAGCCAAGAATCCGGCATCTCCATGTACAACTCCACCTCACACGGAAGGGCGCCACCTTGACAGGTGTAGCCTCCAATGCCATGGCCATACTAGGAAGACCAACATATGTGGTCAGACATCTCTGCACTGTTGGAGTATCTTCCAGATGATAAAGAGGCTAAAGACATTCTGTCGAAGGCGAAAGAGCATCTTCAGAGCTCATTGAGTTTGCCATGGTCGTCTCATCTACCACATTGTCAGGATTGGCTGAGGGTAGCTATCTTCCATCCAAAAATACAGGCCAAAGTACTTGATATGCCATTTGACAGAGAGTGCTTGTTAGCACAAAGTAGAAGCGATGCAGTCCATAAAATTGGACACAGACACAGCTAAGGCTTTAGGCAGTCTCCAGCAACACCATTTTCAGTCTTTTTGGTGTAGAGTTCAGGGTCAGTACTTATGGGGTCTGCAATTCTAACGACGGTACCAGCCATCTCGACAGAATACCTGCCAGCCATACAGCCAAACTTTCCAACCAACCCTGCTCAGTCTTATTCAAGACCAACAAGTTCAAGTTCAAGTTCAGGCATTTATAAAGCGCACTACTCACCCAGAGGGTCTCAAGGCGCTAGAGGGAGGGGTTCATTGTTTATCGAATAGCCAAGTTTTCAATTCTCTTCTGAAGGAGATGTGATTCTGAGTAAGGCGGAGGTGGGTGGGGAGTGAGTTCCAGGTCTTGGCAGCCAGGAAGGAGAAGGATCTGCCGCCCATGGTGGTTTTTCGGATGCGCGGGACTGCGGCGAGGGCTTGAATGGATGATCTTAGTTGGCGGGTGGGATAGTAGAAGGACAGTCGGGAGTTGAGGCATTCTGGTCCTAGATTATAAAGGGCCTTGTGTGCGTGGGTAAGAAGGCGGAAATTGATTCTTTTGTTGACGGGAAGCCAGTGGAGGTTTTTTAAGTGACCGGTGATGTGCTCTTGGCGCGGGATGTCTAATATGAGTCTCGCTGATGCGTTTTGGATGCGCTGGAGCTTTTTCTGCAATTTTGTTGTAATTCCGGCGTAGAGAGTGTTGCCATAGTCCAGTCGACTCGTGACCAGTGCATGGGTGACAGTCTTTCTTGTTTCGAGGGGGATCCAGCGGAAGATCTTTTTGAGAATGCGAAGGACGTTGAAGCAGGAGGACGATACGGCGTTGACTTGTCTGGACATTGAGAGAGAGGAGTCTAGAATGAAGCCAAGGTTACGTGCATGGTCAGTGGGTGTGGGCGCTGATCCCAAAGCGGAAGGCCACCAAGAGTCGTCCCACGCTGAGGGGGAGGATCCAAGGATGGGCACCTCAGTTTTGTCTGAGTTGAGTTTTAGGCGGCTCTGTTTCATCCATTCGGCTACTTCTTTCATACCTTCGTGAAGGTTGTCCTTGGCGGTGTTGGGGTCTTTGGTGAGGGAAAGTATCAGCTGGGTGTCGTCGGCGTAGGAGATGATGTTGAGGTTGTGTCGACGTGCGATGGGGGGGAGGGGACTCATGTAGACGTTGAAGAGGGTGGGACTGAGTGAGGAGCCTTGTGGTACGCCGCAGATGACTTCGGTGGGCTCTGAGTAGAAAGGGGGAAGTCGGACTCTCTGTGTTCTCCCGGCTAGGAACGAGATGATCCAGTCCAAGGCTTTTCCTTGTATGCCGATGTTGTTGAGGCGTTGTATGAGGGTGCTGTGACAGACAGTGTCGAAGGCGGCGGAGAGGTCGAGAAGAATGAGGGCCACTGTTTCACCGTTGTCCAGGAGTGCTCGGATGTCGTCGGTCGCCGCAATGAGGGCGGTCTCGGTGCTGTGTTTGGCTCGAAAGCCGTTCTGTGAGGGATCCAGGGAGTTGTTGGATTCAAGGAAGGCTGCGAGTTGGCTGTTGACGGCTTTCTCGATGACTTTGGCCGGGAAAGGGAGGAGGGAGATGGGTCGGTAGTTTTTCAGTTCTGAGGGGTCTGCTGTTGGTTTTTTCAGAAGGGCGCTGAGTTCGGCGTGTTTCCATATTTCTGGAAAGGTGGCTGAGTTGAAGGAGCAGTTGATGACATCGCGGAGTTGGGGAGCGATGATGGAGTCAGCTTTGTTGAAGATGTAGTGGGGGCAGGGGTCAGAAGGTGAGCCAGAGTGGATTGAGTTCATGAGGCGTATGGTATCTTCAATGGTGATTGGGTTCCAGGAATTGAGGTAGTTAGTTGGAGGGGTGGGATCAGAAGGGGGTGGGGTGAGTTGGTCAGTGGGAGTGTTCTTGAAGCTGTTGTGGATGTCGGCAATTTTGTTGTAGAAGAAGGAGGATAGCGCATTGCAGAGGTCTTGGGAGTTAGTGATGTCGTTGGATGCTGCGGGAGGGTTGGTGAATTCTTTGACGATATTGAAGAGTTCCTTGCTGTTATGAGAGTTGTTGTCGAGACGGTCCTTAAATGCTGATTTCTTGGCGGAACGAATCAGTTGGTGGTGTTTGCGGGTGGCTGTCTTGAGGGAGGTCATGTTGTCTGAGGTTGGTTCTTTTCTCCAATTCTTCTCCAGGGTGCGGCAAGTCTTCTTGGATTTTTTAAGGTCATCATTGAACCAGGGAGCCTTTTTGCTGAATGATTTCAACTGGTGTTTTTTCAGGGGTGCTAGTTCGTCCGCACTGTGTGTAATCCATTGCCTGAGGTTTGTGGCCGCTTGGTCTGGGTCCGTTGTTAGGGTGGGAGTGTTTTGGCTGAGGGATGCGAGGAGTTGGTCGGTGGTCATTTTGTTCCAATTTCTTCGGGGAATGGGTTGTGGACGGTTGTGGGTCAGGGTTGTTTTGTAGCTGAAGTGAACACAGCTGTGATCCGTCCAGTGGAGAGCTGTAGTGGGATCGAAGGAGATGTGCTTGCTGGAGGTGAAGATAGGGTCGAGCGTGTGTCCGGCTGTGTGAGTGGGGGTGTCGACAAGTTGTTTGAGTCCGAGATTGGACATGTTGTCCAGGAGGGTGGTGGTGTTGTTGTCGAGAATGTTGTCCAGGTGGTAGTTGAGGTCTCCTAGAAGAATGTAGTTCTCGGAGGCGAGGGCGTGCGGGCTGACGAAGTCAGTGATGTCGTCGCTGAATTGAGATCGGGTGCCTGGGGGCCTGTAGATGAGGGTTCCTCTGAGGGTGGTCCTGGGGTCGGTGTGGATCTGAAAGTGGAGGTGTTCGGCGGTTGCAAGATTGTCGTCAAAGCTGGTTGTAATTTTGATGGTGTTTCTATGGACGATGGCGATGCCTCCTCCAGTTTTTTTAATGGTGCGGTCTTTTCGAATGATCTTGTAAGTGTCCGGTATGGCTATGGCGATGTCGGGGGCAGAAGATGCGTTCATCCAAGTTTCAGTGAGGAAGGCGATGTCAGGTGACACAGTGTCGATTAGGTCCCAGAGTTCGGTTGCGTGTCTGTGGACCGAGCGGGTGTTCAGTAGGATGCATTTCAAGTCGTTGGGTTCGGAGCTGAGTGTGGAGGAAGTGTGTTTGGTGAGGGTCCTGAAGCAGTTGAACTTACAGGAGAGGCAGGAGAATGGGCCGTGGGTACGTCCTGGGGTAGCTACGCAGCATAGTGGGGTGCGTCCTGCGTTGAGGGCGAGGAGAGTAGCGGCATCATAAGTTACTCTGGGGGGTTGGGAGCGGCATAGGGCAGGGGGACGGGCGCTGGGCGCGGTCCAGGCGCGGACGGGCGCAGACGGGCTTACCTTTGGCGCACCTTCGGGGCGCAAGGGGCGCGGTCGCTGCGCGTGAACGCTGCGCGCAAATGCAACGGTCATATATGGATAGTGGAAAGGGGGAGGGGCGAGGGCGGCTCAGCTGGGAGGCGGGGCGGGCTCAAGGGAACGCACACGGAGCACAACAACAACAAAACAAAATGGAGGGGAGAGCAGAGCAGGGCGCCGGGGGATATCGCGTATTTAATCTGCAAGTCAATTTCAGAGCAAGCTAAGCAGCAACCAAGCAAGTCAAATGCAAGTAATCTCAGGCGCTAATATTTCAAAATATTTCACAATGCAGCGCAACGATACCAGGTCTCGGCAGTGAGACTGGGGAGCGACCACTCAGTGCAGGAGCGATGAGGGGATCACAGCGCTTCTAGGTACGGGAGCGCTGTATATTGTTAGTGGGAGGGCGGCTCAGCTGGGAGGCGGGGCGGGCTCAAGGGAACACACACGGAGCACAACAACAACAAAACAAAATGGAGGGGAGAGCAGAGCAGGGCGCCGGGGGATATCGCGTATTTAATCTGCAAGTCAATTTCAGAGCAAGCTAAGCAGCAACCAAGCAAGTCAAATGCAAGTAATCTCAGGCGCTAATATTTCAAAATATTTCACAATGCAGCGCAACGATACCAGGTCTCGGCAGTGAGACTGGGGAGCGACCACTCAGTGCAGGAGCGATGAGGGGATCACAGCGCTTCTAGGTACGGGAGCGCTGTATATTGTTAGTGGGAGGGCGGCTCAGCTGGGAGGCGGGGCGGGCTCAAGGGAACGCACACTGAGCACAACAACAACAAAACAAAATGGAGGGGAGAGCAGAGCAGGGCGCCGGGGGATATCGCGTATTTAATCTGCAAGTCAATTTCAGAGCAAGCTAAGCAGCAACCAAGCAAGTCAAATGCAAGTAATCTCAGGCGCTGATATTTCAAAATATTTCACAATGCAGCGCAACGATACCAGGTCTCGGCAGTGAGACTGGGGAGCGACCACTCAGTGCAGGAGCGATGAGGGGATCACAGCGCTTCTAGGTACGGGAGCGCTGTATATTGTTAGTGGGAGGGCGGCTCAGCTGGGAGGCGGGGCGGGCTCAAGGGAACGCACACGGAGCACAACAACAACAAAACAAAATGGAGGGGAGAGCAGAGCAGGGCGCCGGGGGATATCGCGTATTTAATCTGCAAGTCAATTTCAGAGCAAGCTAAGCAGCAACCAAGCAAGTCAAATGCAAGTAATCTCAGGCGCTAATATTCCAAAATATTTCACAATGCAGCGCAACGATACCAGGTCTCGGCAGTGAGACTGGGGAGCGACCACTCAGTGCAGGAGCGATGAGGGGATCACCAGGACGCAGCACTCTGCCGCAAAATCCCAGGACTCCAATAGGAGATAATGAGATTTGCCAGGCGCCTGCCACCACAGAGCCACTACAATTCGAACACACCTTCTCCAAATTCTTTCTGAAATGGAACTCCATTTCTTCAGACAAATGGGTTTTAGGCATCTTCCAGCACTGTCACACCCTGGAATTCGTTCAGTATCTCCCAAATGTTCCATTGCGGAAAGTTCTGCCTCGTCATGTTCCTGATCTCCAAAAGGAGCTAAAATCACTTATTCTCAAGCAGACCATAGAAGAAGTACACCTCAATCCGCACAATCAGTGGTTTTAGTCACACTTCTTCCTCATGAAGAAAAAGATTGAAAGATGGAGGCAGGTCGTGGACCTCAAAATGCTGAACAACTGCATCAAAAAAGAATCTTTCAGGATACGCTCTCTTTAAGAGATTCTTTTTCTCATGAAAAAGGGGATTATCTACTTTCTCTCGATCTCCTTAATGCCTATTTTCATAATCCCATCCACCCCAAGAATCGAAAATGTCTCCGGTTCAAAGTTGCTGGGTGCCATTACCAATTAAAGTGATTCTGTTTAGCTTTAAATAAGCTCCCAGGGTTTTCACCAAGTGCATGGCACAGATAGCAGCTTTCTTAAGACGTTCAGTTCACCAGGTGTTTCCCTACCAGGCTGACTGGCTCATAAAAGCTCTGACGTTTCAGGTGGCCAAATTTTCAGCATAAACCTGTCAGAATCTCTTCCAGTCTCCAGGTCTTTGCCTCAGTGTGGAAAAATTGTCCCTCATCCCTCCCAAATCTCTGACTTTTCTGGGTGCACGTCTCGACATGGAACTTGAGGTTCCGTGACGATTTTACTCGTGTTTGTAACATTGTCGTAAATACATAATTTTGGTATCAGTGAACCGCAAATGATCCATTTAGTATATCCTGGTGTTTTCGCTATGCTACGAGCAAGAGCACTCCAGTTACAAACACATTTCTGTTCTACCCATGGCATCCATCTTAGAACACGGAAGCCATTTTGTATTCCTTGCCCTCACATAGTCAATGGACACGCAATGACCTCTTTTCAATTAAGGACACGTAGGCTTTAGCCGGCGATTCACCTTGCTAGTGACACGTGCACCTTAGGCCAGCAACGCTGTGGCAGCATGACCCGGCAAGAGCTGCCTCCCCAGCCTGAGGCCAGTCCTGCTATACTGGTTCTTGTGTTCGTTGGCCTGATCATGATTAGGCGGCCGAAGCTGGTAACCGTGCCCATTTACGACCCACAAACATCTCTTATCCTGTCTTTCTATCTTCTGCACCTGGCTCTGCTCCTTTCCTTCTGGGCCTTTATTAGGGGGAGGTAACGAAATTTACGATGAGGCGGTCCGGGTCTTGAATGAGAAATTGACATGGGATTATGATGGAATAGTGGGAACCCCTCATTCGTAATGTTTTGACATCAGATACTGTTGACGATTCCTGTGCAACGCCAAATATTTATTGTTTAAGACACGAATGTTTAGAACTGTGGTAACATGTAAAGAATTTGCCCCGAGCAGAATATTTAGTATATAAGGAACAACCCTCTTTGTACAAATTGAACAGGCTCCTAGATACTGCCCGTGTGCAGTTTCTGTGACTTCTGTGTCCCTGCAGTAATAAACCTTTGGTCTTTGACGCCACCATCGAGAAGCCCGTGTTTCTGTTTGTTTGTGCACCGAGACAGGTAGAACTCCGGGGTCTTCGGGTGTTATCCCTGACACCTCTGGACAGAACCAAAAAGTCCAGAACTCCAGTTGGCGCCCAACGTGGGGCGACGTCATTCGGTACCGGTCCAAAAGCCTGAAGAGTTCGAGGAGCTTCGTGTGAAGATTTCAGAGGGAGGCGCCCCACTTCATCGATCCCGGCATATCGCAAAAGTGGCCCGACGTTCTCTTCCACGAGGGTTCCCGTTCAGACGGCTGCAGTGGTCCGTTGCCTTGACCGTCGCCCTGTCTTGGACCCGAGGTGCAGTCCTTAGTACGGCGAGACGTGACGGGTTTCTCCTTGGTGACGTCTTCAGTACCTCAGTTAAGTATTTTGTGAGGGTTGCTCCTGTTTGGATAATCCTTTTAGTTCTCAGTTCAGTTCAGTTCTGTAAGATTATCACTGGTTATTCTGGTTACGATAATCATTCGGTTCAGTTCAGGTATCGATACATTTATCAGTTCTGGTAGGCCTAAGTTCTTGGTTCAAGTGCGCACCCTTTTGTTTGTATTTTGTCTGTTCTGTGTTCCGGATTATAAAATGGTAAGTCGGAAAAATTGTATGTTGTCTTGTTTTAGTTGCAACAGTGATTCCCAGTTAGAGGACTCGTGTTTGGTTCCTCCGATTGGAACTCCTCTTTATGATCTATATTGCAAATTTGGTGTGGGCCCTATCTCTTATAACGAGGTATGGATCCACTATACAGAGAAAGATGGTGTCCTTAGTTGGCCACTACATGGTAGTTTTGAACCTGAAGTTCTCGATAATCTAGAAAGAAGGTTGTTTAAGAAGAAAGCCCGGCCGGCAATGTTTGATTCTTTCCGTTATTGGCGAAAAGAATCTAAACAGAGAGAAATTAAAAAGTTGAAGAAAGAACAGAAAGAGCAAGAGTTGACTTTAGAACAGTCTGCTAAGCAGCTGCAACTCAACGAGTCTGAAAAAGCAATGGAGGTGGCCAATAGAGAGCGTAATTTAGCGATAGACAAGTGCTATCCTGCTTTGCCATCGAGTACGGCTAAGATAGTAGAGGACCCTGAAAAGGATCCCCTGTTGTCTTACTTGTTACGATCACCCCCACCGTATGCACAGGGTGCTACGGCTCCACCTATACCGAATGTTCAATTACCGGTTGCTGGACAACCTGGTGTCCCTGTTCCCGCTCCCCTGAATCAAGTTCCTGTACCTCCTGTGGTCAATATTAATGTTCCTTCGACAACCCCTCTTCCAGGGTTGCCGACTTCTTTACCTATGCCTGTATCGCTCACACCTGCTAGTTCACAAGCTATCTTGCCTGCTACTCCTACTGTTCCTAATCTATCTGTTCCAACTGCTACTCTATTTACTGCCTCTGCTAATATTATGACTCCACTTTCTGTTCGTCGGAGAATCACTGATTCTGTCTCTAATATTCTATCTCCCTTCTATAAAACTCTGATTAAGACTCCTACCTCTGACTCTGTGCAGAGGCGTAGCCAGCTTCCCAGCACTGAAGAAAGAGGAATATTAGATTCCACTGCTCTTAGATGGGTTTCAAAAGTTGGAAGATATAATGTACAAGATGTATTAGATACATTTATGCAATGGAATGAACCGACACAACGATATGTGTTCGATGAAATGTGTTTCCTTCTACGTGAGGAATTGGAAGAGGATGACCCTGAATCAAATCTAGGAGAATTAATTAATGTTCAGAAAGAGTTTGCTGCAGGTATGATAGTTGGTCAAAATATAAAAGAAGCGATGGAACTGGTTCTAAGTTATAGGAATGACCCATCCCTTCGTTCACCAAGAGAGTTAGGGAAACGTAGTACGAAACAAAATCGTCAATACCCAATGAGAGAGGTTCCACCAATTTGGCGTGAAGCTGTGCAAGCTAATGCAAACCTTGGTATTGCAGCCGCTCCGGCCCAATTCCAGAGAGTATGGATACATATTCCATGGAAGCGAGCTGAAGTATTAGCAGTGAAACAGGCCTTGCCAGATCCGCGTAAAAATCCTGCAGGGTACTACAAAGAGTTGGCTCAAACAGTTGACGCTTGTGTATTGAATCTTGCTGACATAGATCTGCTATTTGGTAATGTAGTACCGCAACCAATTTGGGCTAAAATTCATAAAGAGAATCATCCAGTTGCCCTAGGTGGTGACTGGGCAGCTATAATTGCAGCGGATGGTCAACAAATAGGTGGTTCCAAACCAGAACCCCTAATTGCTAATTTGCCTGGTAGAATAATCGATTTAATGAAAACCTTGATGCCAGCATTGCGCGTTAACTGGGACAAATTGTCCGCGTGCAAACAAAAGAAAGACGAAAGCGTCTCCGACTTTTTCACAAGATTCGAGGAGACTTTCGTGGATCATAGTGGTCAGGATATGAGCACAGAAGGAGGCCAGAGATTATTTGTTGATAAATTTGTGCACAATCTGTTGCCAGAACTTAGTGGTAAATTAAAGAATTCTGAAAGTGCGTGGGCTGTCTCTACGACTGCGCAAATACTTGCGACTGCCCAGTACTATGAAAATAGGGATAAAGAAGAGAAGGAAAAATCAGATAAAAAGACGAAAGATTTAAAAACTAAAGTACTTTTACAGCAAGCTTATCCGCCTCGCACGAATCAGACTAACATGCAGCAAGGGTCATATCAAAGAACGGATTATAATTTTCAAAGGCCACAATACCAATGGAATCAATGTGCTTATTGCAAAATGGAAGGTCATTACAAAAATGAGTGTCCAGTTCGAACGCAAAATAATACTGCGACTGCTCAGAGAGGTCGTGGTAGTTCTATGCAAAATTCTAGAGGTCGAGGAAGAGGTGCTATGCCTCCGCAGACGAGTGATCGCCCTTCTAATTATTTCGACCAGCGAAATGGACAATCTGCCCAACAGAATAGGTCTCCACAGTATCATGTTGAAGACTATTATGAAGCTAGTGAGGAAGGTCAGCAAAGTGAGTACTAGGACAGCCATGGACAAAGAGAGGGAGTAGTATCAGTTCCAGTAGATCAGAGTGGGCCTTATGTCGCAGTAGCAACATCAGGTATAGTCGAACCGTTTCTGTTGGATACTGGTGCAGCAAAAAGTTCTATCATACATGCGAAACTCCCTGGCGCACCTTTGTCTGGCTCAACAAAGGTTTCAGTAGGTTTTTCGGGCGCCCCTGTTCATAACCCTGTTTCTGGTCCTTTGTCTATTTCTGTTGGACCCTGTCAATTGAAAACACCCCTGATTTTGACGACAGGTTGTAACGAAAATCTGCTTGGTTTAGACTTGTTAAAACGCCTATATGCGACATTATACTGTTCTCCAGAAGGAGTACAGCTTACGTTGGGTAAAAGAATAATCTCTCCGATGTACTTGTCGATGGATGCGCTCCCACCAGAGCTGCGTTCACTCCCTGACACTCTTTGGGCGACTGGTCCTAATGATGTAGGTCTATTGGAAATTCCACCCTATATAGTAACTTTGAAAGCAAATGTCAAACTTCCACGAATTCCACAATACAGAATCTCTAGTGAAGGTGAGCGTGCGCTCCTACTGATAGTGCATGATCTGATTGAGAAAGACGTTATAGAAGAAACTAGAGGTAATGTCTGTAATAGTCCTGTACTGCCTATTTTGAAACGAACTGACCCAACAAAACCTCCAGTATATAGGTTTGTAATTGATCTTAGAGAGGTTAATAAAATTGTGATTCCACAGTTTCCTGTGGTTCCAGACATTACTGCATTGTTAACGTTGATTCCTGCTACAGCAGCATGGTTTTCGGTTGTCGACTTGAAAAATGCCTTTTTCAGCATTCCGATAGCCGAAGAAAGCAGAGATATCTTCGGTTTCTCTCTAGGAGGACGAAGCTTCAGGTTTAAACGCGCTCCACAAGGCTATTGTGAAAGCCCATCCATTTACAGTCAAGCATTAAAAAGCCAGTTAGATTCCTTCGTACTTCCTCCTGGTTCTGCTTTAATACAATATGTTGATGATCTTCTAGTGGCTGCTGATGACAAGGAAACTTGCAAAACAGCTACGATTTCTTTATTGCATCATTTGTCAAATTTGAATCACAAGGTGTCACCTTCAAAAATGCAATACTGCTGCCAAGAAGTGACCTACCTAGGTCATCTCTTGTCAAAGGAGGGAAGGAAGTTGACCCCAGAGAGAATAAAGGCAATTACACAGATGAATGTTCCTAGCACGCAGAGAGAAGTACGTGCCTTTTTAGGTATTACCTCATATTGTAGGCAATGGATCCCAAATTTTTCTCTTTTGGCAAAACCATTGGTAGCCTTGACTGGGAAAGGTGTTCCGAGTCCGGTACCATGGTCTGCTGAATGTCAGCAGAGTTTTTCTGAGTTACGAAATGCACTGTGTTCAGCTCCTGTATTGGGTACACCCGACTACAGTAAGCCATTCACGCTCTATGTCCACGAGAGAGAAGGTTGTGCATTGAGTGTTTTGACGCAGAAATTTGGTGATAAACAACGCCCTTGTGCGTATTTTTCATCAACATTAGATCCAGTAGCTAGAGCGTTGCCTAGTTGCTTGAGAGCTACAGCCGCAGCTGCAGCCTCCATTCGACAATCTGCTGGTTTAGTAATGAACAACATGCTAGTAGTTATGGTTCCTCATGCTGTAGATACACTCATGAACCGAACCAAGACGCAGCACCTTACCAGTGCTAGATTATCAGGTTATGAACTGACACTGTTAGCGAGTCATATTCAGATCAAAAGATGCAATGTATTGAATCCAGCAACATTGTTGCCGACTAGCCAAGAGTCGAGTGATTCCGAACCACACGACTGTTGTTTCAAAACTGAGGAAGAAACAAAAGGACGAATTGATCTAAAAGACACTCCGTTATCAGATCCAGATGGAACGTTGTATGTTGATGGGTCTTGCTTCAAATTAGAGAATGGTGATGTGACTGCTGCTTATGCAGTAACGACTTTGAGTACGATTGTGGAGACTGCAAGAGTGAGTCAGAATTCTGCCCAGGCTGCAGAATTGATCGCGCTAACTAGAGCGTGCGTTTTAGCTAAGGGAAAGAGAGTGAATGTGTTCACAGATAGTCAGTACGCGTTCGGCGTGGCCCATAGTTTTGGCCGTTTGTGGAAAGAGAGAGGTTTCATTACGTCCCATGGGACTAAGATTCAACATGGCCAGCTAGTTAATGACTTGTTGGAATCTCTAACCTTGCCGACTGAAGTTGCGATTGTGAAATGCAGTGCTCATAAAGCAATCACGGATGATGTTGGTCGTGGGAATGCTTTTGCCGATGAGACTGCAAAACAGACAGCTAGAAATATGATGAGTAGAATGTATGTTGCAACGTCTGCAAGATGGATTTCTGAGTCTGGAATGTGTGAAGACACAGTGGAAAGCGTGAAAGAAATTCAGAAAGAGGCGACTGAGGAGGAAAAGCTTGCATGGAAAGAGAGCACGGGTAAATTGGACTCGAGTGGGTGTTGGATTGACTTGTCGGAACAACAGCGTTGGATGTTGCCTGATGCGTATGTGCTTGCAGTAGTGACGATGGCACATGGAGCAGCGCACATCAGTTCTGAAGGGATTTGTAAGATGTTGGCTCCAGTTTGGAAGAATGATGGGATTAGTAAGTGCGCAGAGAGAGTGGTGAGGAATTGTATGGTATGCTTGATGCATAATCCTGGCAAGGGAATCCCCACACCTGCAGGTCATTTCGCTCCTCCCTCCTGCCCCTTCGAAGTGATCCAGCTAGACTTCATTCACATGGATCGTTGTAATAATCTGAAATACGTCCTAGTGGTAGTTTGTGCTTTCTCCAGATGGATCGAAGCATACCCGCTAAAGGACAATACTGCCTTATCCACTGCCAAAATTCTTCTTAAAGAATACTTCCCCAGATACGGAATGCCACGGATTGTATGGTCAGATAACGGAAGTGAGTTCGTAGGGAAAGTTATGCAGAGTGTGTGTGCCGGCCTAGGGATTAGACAGAAGTTTCATAGTGCGAATCATCCCCAGTCCGCGGGTTTAGTCGAGGGTTACAATGGCACCCTTAAACTGAAACTTGCTAAGATACAAGCGTCCACGGGTTTGTCCTGGCCAGACGCATTGCCTTTGGCTTTGCTATCAACAAGAGCAACTGTACATTCTAGAGTAGGGCTTAGTCCATATGAAATAGTTTTTGGTCGTCCTGCAAATGTTTGGGGGGTACCTAGACCAAGAGAATTCAAGCAGCTGGAATACCCAATGTTAATTGATTACCTTTTCGACTTGACTGCTAAATTGAGTCTTATTCACCAACAGGTTTTCGATGCATTGCCAAAGCCACCGGAGAGTCCAGGCCATCAGCTGAAACCGGGTGACCAGGTGGTCATTAGAAATTTTGCAAGAACGAAAAATCTTCAGCCCAGATTCATTGGCCCTTTTCAAGTCTTACTAGCAACGAGAACTGCTATTCGTGTGGCCGGAAGGAAGAACTGGATCCATACGACACATGTCAAACGTGTGCCTCTGCCACTTCCTTACGACAACTGGGTAAAGAAAGGAATCGGTGCCTCTGAAACGGAACAAGTCCCCAGGTTCATACCTTTCAGCGATGCAGAACTGATCACGGATTCACCAAATTCTGACTCTCCTCCTGAAACTGCTCTTTTGAACCCTGAACATTTGCCATCTGCAAATGTAAACATTACAACGTCGGCTGAAAATACACTGTTTCCAGATCAGACAGCTCCTGCAAAACTGAGATACAACTTGCGACCTCGCAATATGGACAAATAAAGCAGGAAACTGCCTATTTTCAGATTTGAATTTTCTATACATTGCCTCCAGCCAGGAAGTTTGCTAATACTTTGTATTGTTTCTTTTTGTTTTAAAATTGCCTTGCCGTCTGGGTAGCCGTAGGGTCGTGGCTGTGTGCCTAGTTGAATCTGCGGGGGTCAGACACAAGGTCGATCTTTCTGTTAGTTCTGGGAACTCCCAGGGCTGATAGAGGCATTTTCATCTACGTACACATCATCAGTGGTCGCGAACGGTCGTAGAAGATGGAGCTTCCTGAGCTGCAAAGAAAGAATGTAATTTATGTTCGCAGAAATAGACTGTACCGAATACTTCACAGCAAATGCTTTCTAATGCAATGTGCAGTTACGTTTTTAATCGTTTTGATAACGTTGGTGGGTGGAATCATCTTTGGTGTGCATTTGATTTTCATGCCGGTAACTACAGTACCTCCCCTTGATCCTACTACTTCTACGGTTTCTTCTATGCATTCTTTTCACTCATTTCCTGAACACGAACAAGCTCGACGCTCAGAATTTATTAACAATACATTTGTACAGCTCTTGCATCAACACCAACTGGTAGTTAATACTACAGACTGCTGGGTGTGTGGCTTGATACCTCACACTATGGATAAAGGCATTCCCTATCTAGTCTTGCCTTTTAGCTACAATGGATCATTTCAGGCCTTTCAGACCATTTTTTCATATGCCCTTGAGACCTATCCTCCGCGTCCACCACGGTCCACTAAATACAACTCAGCCAACAAAGCTTTAGTCCAGGGAATTATTGACATGATTAAAGACGTCAATAATACTCCATCTTACCCTAGAGATGAATTACGGGTGTATTTGAGTTGGAACTCTACCGAGTATCGCCTTAGTTTGGGAGAAAGCAAGCGTAAAAGCTCCACTTCAGTTTGGGTCGTGCCTCACCGAGGTCAGGTCTGTTTACAAGGAAATGGGAGAAATCTGAGAGCTCAGCTAGGGAGGAGTGAGTGCGTTGAGACTTACGTATTTCCGTCTAACTCCTCCCCTGCCTTCCTGACTGCTAGGGGTACCTACTTCATCTGTCAGGACAGAGCATATACATGGCTACCTGCTGACTTTTCAGGTTCATGTTATATTGCTCGATTGTTACCTCCGACATACACTGCTTCTTCAGATTATCACAAGACCAGAGTAGCAAGAGGTGTCTTCAGCAAGGAAGATACCGCTGGTCAGGAAGCTGGAGACTTCTTCAAAGGTTTCCTTCCGTTTTGGGGGCCTATGGCCAATAGTAGAAATCTACGTCAACTAACACGGGTAGTTGAATCTACTATCACAGAAACGGCTGGTGCCCTTAGTAACTTAACAGCTGAGCTTCAGGCGGATCGTCTCATGACGTTGCAGAACCGAATGGTTCTAGACGTAATACTTGCAGATCGAGGTGGGGTATGCAGAATGATCCAATCGAGCTGCTGTGTCTTTATTCCAAATAATGCTCCAACAGTCTATGAAGCGATCTCTAAGCTACACAAGATTTCCGACTCTATACACGTAGATAAGGGAAACTGGTCCTTCATGGAGTGGTTTTGGACTCTGGTATCAGCGTGGGGATGGAAGGTTCTGATGGTCATTGGTGCCATCCTAGTATTTCTGTTCTCGTGCTGCCTTATTATCCAATGTGGTCCCGCTTTGTGTAGTCTCTGTGCTGCAACCTGTTTCAGAAAACCACCTGCATTTGGAGAAAAGGTACGAGACAAGATGATGGTGCAACAACATGTCACTGACCTAATGAGCATAGAATTAGACTCTGACTCTGACATAGACTGAGTAATTGCCTATGTAAGGGCAAAAGGAGGGTCTGAGGTTCCGTGACGATTTTACTCGTGTTTGTAACATTGTCGTAAATACATAATTTTGGTATCAGTGAACCGCAAATGATCCATTTAGTATATCCTGGTGTTTTCGCTATGCTACGAGCAAGAGCACTCCAGTTACAAACACATTTCTGTTCTACCCATGGCATCCATCTTAGAACACGGAAGCCATTTTGTATTCCTTGCCCTCACATAGTCAATGGACACGCAATGACCTCTTTTCAATTAAGGACACGTAGGCTTTAGCCGGCGATTCACCTTGCTAGTGACACGTGCACCTTAGGCCAGCAACGCTGTGGCAGCATGACCCGGCAAGAGCTGCCTCCCCAGCCTGAGGCCAGTCCTGCTATACTGGTTCTTCTGTTCGTTGGCCTGATCATGATTAGGCGGCCGAAGCTGGTAACCGTGCCCATTTACGACCCACAAACATCTCTTATCCTGTCTTTCTATCTTCTGCACCTGGCTCTGCTCCTTTCCTTCTGGGCCTTTATTAGGGGGAGGTAACGAAATTTACGATGAGGCGGTCCGGGTCTTGAATGAGAAATTGACATGGGATTATGATGGAATAGTGGGAACCCCTCATTCGTAATGTTTTGACATCAGATACTGTTGACGATTCCTGTGCAACGCCAAATATTTATTGTTTAAGACACGAATGTTTAGAACTGTGGTAACATGTAAAGAATTTGCCCCGAGCAGAATATTTAGTATATAAGGAACAACCCTCTTTGTACAAATTGAACAGGCTCCTAGATACTGCCCGTGTGCAGTTTCTGTGACTTCTGTGTCCCTGCAGTAATAAACCTTTGGTCTTTGACGCCACCATCGAGAAGCCCGTGTTTCTGTTTGTTTGTGCACCGAGACAGGTAGAACTCCGGGGTCTTCGGGTGTTATCCCTGACACCTCTGGACAGAACCAAAAAGTCCAGAACTCCAAACTCGGCAAAACCTTTCCCACTCACAAGTGAATATTGCACATTGAAGATACAACAAGGCTTCTCTCAGCAAAAAGTTTTTTTCTCTGAGACAGTACAAGTCCATGTTGGGGGTGATGTCCACTTGCATCCCACTAATACCCAGTTCCCTACTCCGCATGCGACCACTGCAGGAGCAGCTCGATGTGCAGTGGATTCGATCTCAAGGATCATTCAATGACAAGGTTCACTTATGAGCAGCACTGAGAGGTGAGATGTCCTGGTGGATGGTCAAGGAAAACCTTTCACAAGGTCTCTCTTTCATTCACACCACCCGCCGCAGCTAGTGATGACCTCAGATGTGTTTATGGATGGATGGAGGGCTCACCTTTAGGAATTACAGATTCACAGCAATGGTCCAAACAGGAGTCTGAGTGCCACATAAACTTTCTGGACCTCAAGACAGTATTTTTGGGCATAAAAGCTTTCCTGCCTCAAATCAAGAGTATGTCGGTGCTTGTCAGGGCGGACAATACTAATACAATGTTATAACTTCGAAAGCAAGGTAGCACAAGATCTCAAGCGCTTTCCCTTCAAGCTCAACAAATTTGGAAATGGCTTCTTGCCAACCACAACTCCTTGCAAGTGGAACACATGCCAGGTGTCCACAACAAGTGGGCCAACTCTCTCAGCAGGGTTTCCAGGCAATGCCCCAAATGGGAGTTCAATGACCAACAATTGCAGGTGGTCTTCTAGTCTTTGGGTTATCCAACGTTAGATCTGTTAGCTACGTCCCGCAACAAAATGTGCCCTCTTTTCGCAACCAGGAATCCTCATCCAAAATCGTGGGGAGATGCTTTTCAGTTTTCTTGGGTGGGAATGTTCGCCTATGCTTTTCCTTCATTCCCGCTCATTCTCATTGCCCTCGGATGGGCAAGGCAATTCTGATACACCGAGCTGCATCAGAGTATGCTCTGATTCTCTTTCCTCCAAAGGAGGATCTTCTATGCATGAACCTGGGCTAAGTAGTTCACCTACAAAGTCCCTCTATTCATTTGTGAGCTTGGCTCCTCACCACGCTGAATTTGGAGGATTGAGCCTATCCATGTGTGACGGGGAGGTGGCTCCCTCGGATATGGACACGGATGTTGCCTTGGACTGGTGGTCCGCTGTACTATTGACCCCCCTTTCTGTTCCCCTTGTACAGACTGATGCTTCTGACCCAGGGGAGTGGTTTCCCACGGAAGGCGAAACAGTGTGGTACCGTCCGGAAGAAAAGGAGCAGGGTCCCTTTAACCCTGGACCGCAAGGCGTCATGGCCCCGCCCCCTGTGATCGACGCGGGACCAAAAGGCGGAAGAACCTCTTGGACTGTGGACGGCGTTTCCCCGGAGGCGGAAGGAGTGTTGGAGTGGAGACGGAGAGCGGACCAGACGAGCATTGGAGACGAAGAGGAAGGTGACGAGCAGAGCCCAGCTGATACCATCAAGCCAGGAGGCCACCGACTCGGCGATTCGCCCTGCCACGTTCCCACGGGAGGAGCGTGGCTGACAAAGGTACGGGGCAAAGTAGCGGGCTGGGTGGGGCGTAGGGGCCAGCCGTACTCCCATTAGCCAGTGTAAATATTGTAAAGCCTCCGTGCCCCTTCCCCTCACGAGCACTGCAGGTTTTGTACATAACCGAGCACTTGGTTTCCCTCACTCCCGGCCCCATAACTCCTGTCAAGGACGCCCCAGTGATTTCCACTTTTCTTTCTTCTTTTCCACGGTCCGGACGGAGTGCGGAACCAAACCCAGACGAGCCAACCCTCTGCCGAGACCGGTCAGACAAGAGCCAGTAACACGTCAGGCGGCTTCATACTGGAGTATTCGGCTTTTCCAAGAGGAGTCAGGACGGAGCCAAACGAGTTCGCCAAATTAAGAGTGACAAGCAAAAGGCGGAAAGCCTACTTAAAAATAAAACCTTCTTTACGAGCACTATTTCCGGACTCTGTCTCGGTTGTTACCACTCCCCCTGACCCTGCCCCTTTACAACTGGTGTCAGAAGTGGGATCTCCATCCCAGTCCATCTGTGATCCCGAGATGGACGCCCTTTTACAACATCTCATTAAGGGGCAAGAGAAATTGGAATGGGCGGTGGAGCAGCAGATGTCTTCGGCTCAAGCCGATCGGGACATGTTCAAGTCCACTATTTCCGCTCAGATGGAAAATATGCAGAAAAACATGGCGCCTCCTAGTGGTATCGTTCCCCTGGAAGGCAGAGCACATGTCCCCAGCCCCACAGGTATTGCACTGCAGAAATATGTGCAAGGGGAAGACCCCGACGCGTTCTTAATGAACTTTGAGCGAGCAGCCAGAGCGCTGGGGTGGCCTGAAGAAAAGTGGCCCTTCTTCTTGGCACCGCTACTGACTGGAGAAGCCCAGTTCGCATATCAGGTAGCGAATCCTGCTGGTAACGCCCCGTATTCATTGATCAAAAACGTGATCCTGGATCACCTGGGGTTAGACCCGGAGGCATACAGAGTCCGGTTTCGCAAAGAGAAGGGGATTCCTGGCGAGAACCCCAAAACCCTTTTTTATAGGCTGAAGATGATGGCGGACAAATGGCTGAAGCCCGAAACCAGCACCAAAGAGGAAGTATTGGCTCGAATATACTTAGAACAATTCATGGAAGCGCTCCCTTACGGATCCCAGAGGTGGCTGAGACAACATTCGGGACTCTCAGTAGAACAGGCCATTGAGATGGCAGCCAACTATGCTAGAGCTCAGCCCAGGGGCATCGGTTGGGAACAAGAGAAGAATCCAAAACCCCTATCCGCCGGCAAAGTGGAGAAAAAAACGGGACCTGCTCCCGAACCATTCAGACCTCGGCCTATGCGGATGGAGGCCCCCTTAAAGCGTGGGCCACAATGTTTTGAATGTGGCGAGTGGGGCCACATCGCCCGCCTTTGTCCCAGGAAAAGGCAGACCGAGGAACCCATGGAAGTGGGCTATCTACCCAAGGCAGTCCTTTACTCTGCTGAGTTGGGGTCCTCATTTTACGTGAGTATACAGGTTAACGGGTACAACATTAAAGCACTACTGAACTCGGGATGCAGACATTCGGTGGTGCAAGAACGGCTTATCCACCCCAACCAATACGTACAGGATGTCATGGTACACATCCGTTGTGTGCATGGGGACATTAAACCTTATCCTGTTGCTCAGGTCTCCATATGCCCAAGTGATCTACCGGTTTGTACAGTGAGGGTAGGGGTAATGCCTTCCCTCCCTGAGGACATGATCCTAGGAGTAGATAACCCCGACTTTCTGGACTTATTCCGGAGAACCCTGTCTGAGCAGCACTTGCCTAGGCCATGTCCCCAGTCCGCTCTGATCACTACCGAACCCTGGGTCCTTGACCGCAGTTTTAGGTTTGCCCAGTCGGAGGACAGATCCCTGTATAATGCCTGGGAGGCAGCCCATGCAGCACAGGATGGCAATACCCCCCCCTTTCCTAGGTTCGTTATAAAAAAGGACCTGCTATACAGAGAAGCCGCAGCCGGAACCGAACCGCAGCTCCTGGTTCTGTTGTCCTTTCGAGAGCAAGTACTGTTTTTCGCTCATGCTCATCTGGCGGCAGGACATGCGGGGAAAGATAAGACCACCGAGAGTATCGTAAGGCATTTCTACTGGCCAGGAATCTACAGAGACGTGCAGGAATATTGTAGAAAGTGTGAGATCTGCCAGAGACGGAATACCCATAGACCCCAGGCAGCTCCCTTGCAGCCCATGCCTATTATAGGGGTCCCTTTCGAACGGGTGGGTATGGACCTTATCGGACCTCTACCAAAGTCATCTAGAGGGCAGCTATACGCGCTGGTTATTGTGGACTACGCGACAAGATTCATAGAGGCGTTTCCCTTAAGATCCCCCACTACAGCCAACATAGCAGAGAAGTTTGTGAAATGGGTGGGGTTTCCAAAAGAGGTCGTAACAGACCAAGGAACGCCTTTTACGTCCCGCCTCATGAAAGAGGTCTGCAAGACTCTGGATATCCATCATCTGAAGACCTCAGTCTATCACCCTCAGACAGACAGCCTCGTCGAGAGGTACAACCAGACGCTGAAGACGACGGTAAAAAAAATGCTGACCTCAGAAGGACCAGCCTGGGACCGGTTGCTCCCGTTGGCCTTGTACGTGCTCAGGGCTCAGAAACAGAGCAGCTTAGGCTGTTCAGCGTTCGAACTGCTGTACGGGAGGCTTCCGAGAACGCTCCTAGAAATAACAAAAACTGCTTGGGAAACACAAGAAGAGCAGGAAAGAAGCTCGCCTTTGGAATATACTGCCCAACTTCGGTCCAAGCTAGGGAAACTTAGAAGCCTGGCATATACCAACCTCGAACAACAGAAAAAAAAACAAAAGAGATACTACGACCGGGGAACAAGACTGAGAAGACTGAAGGTCGGGGAATGGGCCCTCGTGTTATTGCCTTCCATCACGAATAAAAACGAATGGATCGGACCCTATGAAGTGACGGAGACCCTAGGTGATACCACCTACAGACTACGGCTTTCCCCGTCTAAAACGCAAACATACCACATTAATCTGCTAAAAAAATGGATTGGTACTCCTCCCCGTAGTGCCCATTTGGCTGTACCCAACAAGAGAACGGAGGAAACCACCATCAAGCAACTGGTGGTGAACCCAGAGCTTACGGACGTAATGAAGCAAGAACTGAGCGAAGCCTTACTCCCCTTTTCGTCCATATTTTCGGATGTGCCAGGAAGGACAACGCTGGGGGAACATCGCATCGAAACGGCTCCAGGCAAAATAGTGAAACAACGGCCCTATCGGATCCCAGCGTCCAGACGAGAGGCGGTGAGACGAGAGGTACAGGATATGTTGGATCTAGGTGTGATAAGGCCCTCCACCAGTAACTGGGCCTCCCCGATAGTGATGGTCCCCAAACCGGACGGAACAAAACGTTTCTGTATGGACTTCAGAGCCCTGAATTCTATATCAACTTTCGATGCATATCCCATCCCCCGCGTCGATGAGCTCGTCGAGAAGCTAGGAGACGCCGTATATATAACAACCATTGATTTAACTAAGGGGTATTGGCAGGTGCCCCTCCGAGAAGAGGATAGAAAAAAAAAACGCCTTTATCACCGATGAGGGGCTCTTCGAGTTCACGGTGCTCCCTTTCGGACTCCATGGGGCCCCTGCCACATTCCAAAGGCTCATGAATCAGGTTCTGAACCCCTATCCCTCGTTTTGCTCAGCCTACTTGGATGATATAGTGGTCCACAGCAAGACGTGGAGAGAACACCTGCAGCATCTACAGGTGATCCTCAAGGCCCTACAGGACGCAGGACTGCACGTCAACTCAAAAAAATCACGCGCTGCTTTTACAAAAGTCAAGTACCTAGGCTATGTGTTGGGAGAAGGCACCATCGCTCCCCAGGAAGAGAAAGTTAAGGCCATTAGAGGCACTTGTTTTCCGTCCACCAAAAAAGAGCTCAGGGCCTTCCTCGGCCTAATAGGGTACTATAGAAGATTCATACCTAAGTTCGCAGAGGTGGCCGCCCCTTTAATAGACCTCCTAAGGAAAGACGTGAGGACCAGGGAAATACAGAAACCCCCCCAAGAAGCCCTAGTAGCATTCCAGCAGTTGAAAAACACCATAACGTCAGCCCCCGTACTTGAGTCCCCTGATTTCACCAAGACATTCGTTTTGGCCACTGACGCATCCGACATCGGCATAGGGGCCGTATTGTCACAAGTGAATAGCGAAGGTATCGAACACCCGATCTTGTACACCAGCCGGAAGCTGTTCCCTAGGGAGCGCAAATACTCCACCGTTGAACGAGAGTGCCTCGCAATTAAATGGGCCATAGAGAAGCTACAGTACTATTTGGAGGGTAGGCCGTTCATACTACAAACAGACCATGCTCCCCTGAAATGGATGTACCAGAACAGGTCCCTTAACTCCCGAGTACTCAGGTGGTTCTTGACATTACAGCCCTATTCATTCACTGTGCAGCACAAAAAGGGGTCCGAGAATGGGAAGGTGGATTTTCTGTCCAGGGTCTTCCCTCTCCCCGATCGGGAGAGTCCAGGGGGGGAGGTGTGTGACGGGGAGGCGGGTCCCTCGGATATGGACACGGATGTTGCCTTGGACTGGTGGTCCGCTGTACCGTTGACCCCCCTTTCTGTTCCCCTTGTACAGACTGATGCTTCTGACCCAGGGGAGTGGTTTCCCACGGAAGGCGAAACAGTGTGGTACCGTCCGGAAGAAAAGGAGCAGGGTCCCTTTAACCCTGGACCGCAAGGCGTCATGGCCCCGCCCCCTGTGATCGACGCGGGACCAAAAGGCGGAAGAACCTCTTGGACTGTGGACAGCGTTTCCCCGGAGGCGGAAGGAGTGTTGGAGTGGAGACGGAGAGCGGACCAGACGAGCATTGGAGACGAAGAGGAAGGTGACGAGCGGAGCCCAGCTGATACCATCAAGCCAGGAGGCCACCGACTCGGCGATTCGCCCTGCCACGTTCCCACGGGAGGAGCGTGGCTGACAAAGGTACGGGGCAAAGTAGCGGGCTGGGTGGGGCGTAGCGGCCAGCCGTACTCCCATTAGCCAGTGTAAATATTGTAAAGCCTCCGTGCCCCTTCCCCTCACGAGCACTGCAGGTTTTGTACATAACCGAGCACTTGGTTTCCCTCACTCCCGGCCCCATAACTCCTGTCAAGGACGCCCCAGTGATTTCCACTTTTCTTTCTTCTTTTCCACGGTCCGGACGGAGTGCGGAACCAAACCCAGACGAGCCAACCCTCTGCCGAGACCGGTCAGACAAGAGCCAGTAACACGTCAGGCGGCTTCATACTGGAGTATTCGGCTTTTCCAAGAGGAGTCAGGACGGAGCCAAACGAGTTCGCCAAATTAAGAGTGACAAGCAAAAGGCGGAAAGCCTACTTAAAAATAAAACCTTCTTTACGAGCACTATTTCCGGACTCTGTCTCGGTTGTTGCCACTCCCCCTGCCCCTGCCCCTTTACACCAAGAAATGCAAGTCAATAGTACAAATGTCTCGAGCTCCTTCCAAGCTCAAATATTACACAGCTAAATGGAAGAGATTCTGTGCATAGTGTACCACTCACATACTGCATCCCATTTCATGTTCTCTGGAGCAGGTGCTGCCTTACCTCTGGCACCTAGCCAAGGTAGAGCTTTTACAATCTTCCATAAAAGTTCACCTTGGTTCAATCTCTAGATATTGAAGACGTTCAGGTCAGTCTTACTTGTGGTCCAATCGACTCAAGAATTTCTAAAACGACTCTTTAGAGCTTTCCTGCCTGTTAAGCCTCCTCCGGGTACCGTGGCAACTAAATACAGTCCTTTCACAGCTAATGTGTCCTCTATTTGAACCAGTGCACAATGCGAGTTGAAATTCCTTTCTTGGAAAGTGGCTTTTCTTATGGCCATTACATCAGCTAGACGTATCAGTGAAATCCAAGCTTTCACCATGAAAGAGCCCTATCTTCATTTACTGTGAGACAGGGTTATCCTGCGCACTAATCCTTCATTTATACCAAAGGTGCCTTCAACTTACCACATCAATGAGCCTATTGTCTTACCCACGTTCTTTCCGAAGCCATCTTCAGCAGCGGAGAGAACTTTGCATTTATTGGACATTAAACGTTGTGTGAAATTTTATCTACAAAGAATGAAGGTCTTTTGTAAATTCTCTCAGTTGATGATTTCATTCTCAGCACTCAGAAAAGGACAAGCCTTAATACGGGCAGGCATTGCTCGTTGGGTCACCTTAACAATTGTGTTCTGTCAGGAAAAGACTGGCCATCCGCTGTCTGCAAATACACCAGGCTCACTCAACAATGAAAGTGGCAACTTCTTCAGCCCTGTTTGCAGGAGCATCTCTACCTGACACCTCCAGGGCGCCAACGTGGGTGAACGCTCACACATTTGCGAAGCATTACTGCCTCAATGGTTGGAAGCAGGCACATATAGCTGTTGGGCAAGCTGCACTTCGACGCCTCTTTGCTTAAGGTATGCAGCTATTATCCTCTGTTTCTTTATATGGCAGTTGGCTATTTTATACTTGCATGTTATGGTTATATATAACTGAATGTTGACATATATATTCTTCTTGTTTAACGATGTTCCTATTGTACATCATGGTGGAACATTTTGCCTACCCACCACTATTCTTTTGTCTTATTGCTGTATGTTGCTTACTAGTCAGATTCAAGCATGTGAATCTATAAAAGATGTAATACTGGAGAAAAAACAAGTTACTTACCTGTACATTGTGGTTCTCCAGTATTGATAATTTTTATAGATTTACATGCGACTCTCCCTCTTTCCCGATTAGGCTCACCATTTACTGCAGAGTTTTATATGTTTGTACACTTGTGCTCAAAATCTGATTTATGGTGGCTCTGTGAGGGAAGGGTACTCTGAGGTCTCTACTGGGATTGGTTGAACTTTAGATGTTATAAAATAAGGTTGAAAGGTTATTAAATAGTGGTTTGTGTTCTATGGAAGTCTGTGGTAATGTTTCAGTACTGCTATTTCTACTGTTACCGTGGGGCTCCCATCATGACGACGGGAAAGATTCAAGCATGTGAATCTACAAAAGATATCAATACTGGACAACCACAGTGTACAGGTAAGTATCTTGTTTTTTATTCTTCCCTGTCATTGGGTAGAGGACTGCCCCATGTTTAGCTGCTCCTTCTTGCGTGTGTAGGCAACAGGGCAGGAGTTGTTAGTCCAGTTCTCATCCAACATTTTATCCTTTTTGTTGGTAGGACTGGGGGGTTCTCTTGCCATGTGCCTCAGATTATTTTGAGCCCTGTCTTGAGTTTTGACCTCGTCCTCCTTTCTTTCGCAGCTACCTAAAGTCACTTTTTTCATACTGTAACGGCTGGGAGTTTTTGGTTTGGACTCAGCATCTTCTACCTTCCCACCACTTGTGCCGTCCACACTTTCTCTTATCTCCGTTCCAACCATGTTGTTACAAATAGGGAACTGAGACTCATTACCACATTCCTTATCCATTGCCAGGGGAGGAGTTAAGGTATAATAAATCCTGCTTGCATGGTTTGGGTTCACTTGCAAGGGAGCATGTCTTGTTTACATTTGTGTGAGCTTGTGCAATTTCGCATCACATGTGATAACATCACTTGATCTCAGTATCACTGATTTCATAACAGGAAGATGATATCCCAAGACACTGACCAGATTAGAGGAAATTATGTTATGAATCTGATCCAAAATGACACCATGAGAGATGAATATCACATAATGTTTTATTCAGAGCACCTTGTCTGGCCGTTACTGCACTTACATCTCTGCTCACCAGTAAACACATCATTGATATGTTGTGGGTGGCCTGACCTGACCTGACCTGGTCAGTGCAGGTCGCTCCACCCGCCACGTGGCTCACCTGCGTGTGCCCAGTCCCCGTTTGCCGCCGCCACTGTTAGTAACTTTTCTTTTTCACTACTGTGCCCTTGATTGTATTTCTGTTCTCTCCGTGCTGTTGTGCCCTTGACTGTTTGCCTGCTATCACCGTTTCCTCCCCCTGTTTTCACTGCTGTGCCCCTCATTGTATTTCTGTTCTCTCCGTGCTGTTGTGCCCCTGACTGTTTGCCTACTATCACCGTTTTCCTCCCCCTGTTTTCACTGTTGTGCCCTTGACTGTATTTCGTTCCTCTCCGTGCTCCCGCTGACCCACCCCGCTCCCCGCTCCCTGCCGCTGCTCCCCCGCAGCCCCACCCCCGCCCCCTTCTGCCTCACCTTGCATCGCTCCCCTCCCCCCTCGCCACCCCGCTCCCGCCTCCCAGCTGCTCTTCCCTCCCACTGAGTACTTAGGTGGGGTCCGCGAGGCAGGGAGCTGTGACCTGACATGACCTGGTCAGTGCCGGTCGCTCCACCCGCCCCGTGGCCCACCTGCGTGTGCCCAGTCCCCGTTTGCCGCCGCCACTGCCACCACTGCTAGTAACTTTTCTTTTTCACTACTGTGCCCTTGATTGTATTTCTGTTCTCTCCGTACTGTTGTGCCCCTGACTGTTTGCCTGCTATCGCCGTTTCCTCCCCCTGTTTTCACTGCTGTGCCCGTGATTGTATTTCTGTTCTCTCCGTGCTGTTGTGCCCCTGACTGTTTGCCTACTATCGCCGTTTTCCTCCCCCTGTTTTCACTGTTGTGCCCTTGACTGTATTTCGTTCCTCTCCGTGCTCCCGCTGACCCACCCCGTTCCCGCTCCCTGCCGCTGCTCCCCCGCGGCCCCACCCCCGTCCCTTCTGCATCACCTCGCATCGCTCCCCTCCCCACTCGCCACCCCGCTCCCGCCTCCCAGCTGCTCCTCCCTCCCTCCGCCCCCTCCACTCTCCATTTATGGCAGAGTCCGCGCGTACGCGCAGCGTTCACGCGCAGCGGGCGCGCCAAAGGCAAGCCCGTCTGCGCCTGGACCGCGCCCAGCGCCAGACCCCCTGGCCCCCGCAGATGCCATCCCATCCGCCGGACGTACGACGCCGCCACCCTCAGCGCACTCAACACCGGACGCCTCCCCGGCTGCCACCAAGCCACCCCAGGACGCACCCACGGACCCTTCACCTGCCAAATCTGCAAGTTCGCCTGCATCCGGACCTGCAACCCACCAGCACCCGCCAAGCCAAGCACCAACAGCAACCACCTGAAGTGCATCCTGCTCAACACCTGCTCCGTCCACAGACACGCCGTGGAACTATGGAACCTGCTCGACACCACATCCCCGGACGTCGCCTTCCTCACGGAGACCTGGCTGAACGCCTCCTCAGCGCCTGACATCGCCATAGCCATCCCGGACGGATACAAAATCACCCGGAGGGACCGCGTCAACCAGACTGGAGGAGGCATCGCCATCGTCCACAAGAACACCATCCGCATCTCGACCAACTCCGAAGTCACCCTCACAGCCGCCGAACATCTTCACTTCCAGATACACACCGACCCCCAAGACCACACTCAGAGGCACCCTCATCTACAGACCCCCAGGACCCAGCACACAATTCAGCGAAGACATCGCAGACTTCATCAGCCCACACGCCCTCCCCGCTGATGACTACATCCTCCTAGGGGACCTCAACTTCCACCTGGAGAACAACAACGACAACAACACCACCACCCTACTGGACAACCTCGCCAACCTCGGACTCAAGCAACTGGTGAACACCCCCACCCACTACGCCGGACACACGCTTGACCCAATCTTCTCCTCCAGCAAGTACATCTCCTTCAGCCACTCCACCGGACTCCACTGGACAGACCACAGCTGCGTCCACTTCAGCTTCAGAAAGACCACAACTCATCACCTCCCGCAACAGGTTCCCCGCAGGAACTGGAACAAGATCACCACCGACCAGCTCACCGCATCACTGAACAAGAACCCCCCCGCCAGATCAACGGACCCCAACCAAGCAGCCCACAACCTCGCACAGTGGATCACCAACTGCGCCGACGACCTCGCACCCCTGAAAACCCATCCCAGCAGGCCCGGAAGCAAGAAAGCCCCGTGGTTCAACGACGACCTCAAGAACTCCAAGAAGAACTGCCGCTCCCTCGAGAAAGCCTGGCGAAAGAACCCGACCACAGACAACATGACCGCCCTCAAGCACGCCACCCGCAAACACCACCAGCTGATCCACACCACCAAGAAGACAGCATTCAAGGAACGATTAGACAACAACGCACACAACAGCAAGGTGCTCTTCAGCATCGTCAAAGAGCTCTCCAACCCCAGCGCCGGAAACAACGACATCACTCCCTCACAAGACCTCTGCGACTCACTCGCCACGTTCTTCCACAACAAGATCGCAGACATACACAACAGCTTCGGCGAACAGACCACGCACCCAACCGCAGAACCGATGCCCCCCACCACCACCCTCCGTGACTGGACCCCAGTCAACACCGAAGACACCACACGGACGATGAACACCATCCACTCCGGATCACCAACCGACCCATGCCCTCACCACGTCTTCAACAAGGCCGACTCCGTCATCGCACCCCAACTCCGGGACATCATCAGCTGCTCCTTCAACACCGCCACCTTCCCGGAGAGCTGGAAGCACGCCGAACTCAGCGCCCTCCTGAAGAAACCATCGGCAGACCCCACCGACCTCAAGAACTACCGCCCCATCTCGCTGCTCCCGTTCCCTGCCAAAGTCATCGAGAAGACTGTCAACAGGCAGCTGGCCGTCTTCCTCGAGACGAACGGATCCCTCGACCACTCACAGTCCGGCGTCAGAGCCAACCACAGCACTGAGACCGCCCTCCTCGCAGCCACGGACGACATCGGAACCCTGCTCGACAACGGGGAAACAGCAGCCCTCATCCTCCTGGACCTCTCTGCAGCGTTCAATACTGTCTGCCACCGCACCCTAGTACAACACCTCAGCAACGTCGGAATCCAAGAGAAGGCACTGGAGTGGATCATCTCGTTCCTCGCCGGAAGAACCCAGAGAGTCCGCCTCCCCACGTTCAGATGTGAGGCCACCAAAGTCATCTGCGGCATACCACAAGGATCATCACTCAGCCCCACCCTCTTCAACGTGTACATGAGCCCCCTCGCAGCCATCGCACGCCAACACAGCCTCAACATCATCTCCTATGCCGAAGACACCCAGCTGATCCTCTCCCTCACCAACGACCCCGCCACCGCCAGAACCAACCTACACGAAGGGATGAAAGAAGTCGCCGAGTGGATGAAGAACAGCCGCTTGAAACTAAACTCTGACAAGACGGAAGTCCTCATCCTTGGATCATCACCATCTGCCTGGGACGACTCCTGGTGGACCCCGGCCCTAGGCAGCGCACCCAAACCAACGGACCACGCACGCAACCTGGGCTTCATCCTGGACTCCTCCTTGTCGATGACCAGACAAGTCAACGCCGTCTCATCTTCATGCTTCAACATTCTACGCATGCTCCGAAAGATCTTCCGATGGATCCCCACCGAAACCAGGAAGACGGTCACCCAGGCACTTGTCACCAGCCGACTAGATTACGGAAACACCCTCTACACCGGAACCACAGCCAAACTTCAGAAAAGACTCCAACGCATCCAGAACGCCTCCGCACGACTCATCCTGGACATCCCCCGCCACAGCCACCTCTCCGGACACCTGAAAGATCTGCACTAGCTCCCCGTCAGCAAAAGAATCACGTTCCGCCTCCTCACCCACGCACACAGAGCCCTCCACGACCTAGGCCCCAGGTACCTCAACAACCGCCTGACCTTCTACACTCCCACCCGCCAACTACGATCGACCAGTCACGCCCTCGCTGCCGTTCCACGCATCCGAAGAGCCACCATGGGAGGAAGATCCTTCTCCTACCTGGCAGCCAAGACCTGGAATTCCCTCCCCATCCACCTCCGTCTTACCCAAGACCACCTCTCCTTCAGGAAGCAACTCAAGACCTGGCTGTTCGAGCAGTAGCGGACCCCCCCCCCCAAGCGCCTTGAGACCCTCCGGGTGAGTAGCGCGCTATACAAATTTCTTGATTGATTGATATAAGCAGCTGGCAAGTGATGCATGCATTAAAAGGGATTGGGCACTTCTCAGAAGGTTGTTTGCAACTTGTCCTTCTACTGTGGCTGCTAGCTGTATCCTCTCAGCAGTTTTGTTTTCAGCTTTCGCAAGACTGTAGGAGGCCCCAAAAGAGTCGATCTTCTGGAAAAGCAACTGTAGCCACCTTTCGCTATCAGTAAACTTGCAAGTATGTATAAGAGAAGTAACAATCTCCAAAGACAATCAGGGCAAGACTGTTTGAGCAGGTACATACAGATTTACTGCTGGCTGTTTTAGGGATCCTATCTGTATTGCTTGATGCCTCAACTCTTGTATTTGGTATTGAGTGTGGTTGATAGTTGGAGTAAGCAGCCTCCTGTCAGATGGTGCTGTTCAGTGAGCTCTAAGATCCTACTAGGTTTAAGAGGGCTATTAAGATAGAACAGGGGCCCTGATGTCAGTATGATGCACCTGGACAAAGTAGGGAGAGCAAGCAGGTTCCACCCAAAACCTGTTTTTCCAGCACAAGACTATATGTTGGAACCAGAATCTGTCAGGTTTCCACTTATTGCCAGCGCTAATTGTTATCACACTATCTCATGTTACTAAAACAAAGCATACGCAGATATCCCATATGTGGCGCATAGCTGACAGTTGCCCCCACCTTCTGAATGTCCTTTGGATCAGTTTCCTCTTACACTGTTTTTTGTTTTTGCTCACATCATTTTATATTCCTTCATGACAGAAAGTCTCAGAATGCAGTGTTTATAGTTTAAAAGCCTGTTCAGACATAAGGCCCAGCTGTGTTCTACCTAATATATTGTAGGCATCTTTCCATTGTCATGTCATTTCATGTATGGCTATGTGCACATCCATGAATTAAAGTTCATGTTCAAACAGTAAATAATTTTTTTTGCCTTAGTAATTTCTTGACATCATGAAGTTTGCAGCTCCCATGACCAGTGGTCTGCATCACCGCTTACTTCTTCACTGATACAGGTAGCTGGATTTTTTGTCATTTGAATTGTTTTACACCACCTGACAAGGTTAAGTCCATCCAAAGCTCTTTATTAAAAGTGAAATATCATGACGTGATCATATGAGGGCATTACCTCAGTGAAAATTAAACTGTTTTAAATAAATGGAGACTAATCACTTTTAAATGAAGTTTGGAAAATCAAAATGAAAGCTGCAAAGACTGCATCTACAATAATGCTATTGGTTCATAGTCCAGGATATTCTACTAAAACAACACACCTGCCTTTTCCCCAGTTCTTGCTCCCTTTTGCCAGCCTACCGGGAATGCAGTCACCATTGCACCAGGATGCCTGTGTTGCATGAAGGATTGTTTTTGTGCAGGAAGGTGTCCCATCCTGCACAAGAACAATTCTGAGAGGCATATCCCTCTTTCTATATTTGCTGCAGAATGCAGCACACAGAAAGAGGAAGTCGCAAGGAGGAAGAAAGATATTTCTCCTTGTTCTCCTCACCTGAGAAGGCATATCTTTTTGCTGCATTCACAGGTCTACCAGATCTTTTACCCTTTATTCATTTATTTTCATGTTAATTGGCGAGCATACGTCAAGATATTCTCAGTTTAAAATAGAGGTTGCTCCAGGGGGAACGTGCATCAAGGAAGGGTGCTCAGAGGCGGCACACGGGCGTTGTCGGTGCGGCGCTATTTCAGCCCCAATTGAATTGACACACGGTGGGCCGGTCGTCCTACGTGAACTCATGGAATCGTATGATCGGTTAAGCCCTTAACCGGTCTTTAATACTGCGAATTCTCCTTGTACCAAGCCATTGGATTGAATCATATGAGCACTTTTAAGCCCCTGATCAGTACCATTAACAGGCTGAACCCTGAAGACTGGAATTCATCACCGCACAGACTGTGACACTCTGCACAGTGTGGCGGGTTGTGACCAGACCACACCCACCCAGGTTGCCACCCCTTGCCCACCCTAGTCCTGATGAAGACCCTCAAGGCTGAGGTTGGAAAACACCCACACGGCCACAAGTCGGGTCGAAACGTCGATGCCCCACAAAAGGCCTGGACCCCAGATACACCTCCATCGTGCCACATAAGAATAATACTCTACATAAATTGTAAATTGTGTACAAAACGGAACATACTCAACTGTGATTGTGGCCTGGCCCAGTAGGACGGTGATTTTTAACCAGTCCTCAATATTGAATGAAAAAGTTTCACCTTATTGAATTCCTTTCACCACCACTCTACACTTGAGCACCCTCCTTGATGCACGTTCCCCCTGGAGCAACCTCTATTTTAAACTGAGAATATCTTGATGTCTGCTCGCCAATTAACATGAAAATAAATACATGTTGGACGAGGTCTTATTGTCTTATTGTGTTGCACTTTTTTCCTATATTTTGTAAATAAATGTATTGAGTACTGTGAGTCTAGTAATTAGTTCCCTGAAGCTCAGAAATGTATTGACATGCCTAAAAGGAACCTTTGATTTAGACCCTGTCAGAACCAGGTTTATGACCACTGTCTTTTGTACCTATGTTCACACACTGCACGCGACCCGTGGGTCTCCTGTGTCACTACCTTGGGTGGTTCCCTGGTGTCCTTATAATACAGTAAGTTCTACTGAACTTATAGTTGTAAGTCTCAAGGACCTAAGCACACCGTGAATAACAACTCAAGAGAGGTTTAGTAGGAAACCAAGTAGTGTAGGTAGGTGCACACACCACACCTCACTAGTCATGTCTTCAAAGGAGGGACCCAGTGGGCCTGTCCAAGATGTCAGTCAAGTACAGCCATCTAAGTATGACACATTCCATTTCCAGGAGTTAAGGGCTCTGTGTTCATTGAGAAAATTGAAGCCAGGACAAAACCCCAATACCCAACGCCTTATAGAAGTGTTATTGCTTGATGACTTCCTAAAAGCATCAGATCCCACAAAGATAGACAATGGGGATGGGGTAGCTACATCTGAGGAAGAGAACCCTGGTGGGTTGCCCCACCAGGACTCTGACAATGATGAAGACCAGGAGGTAGATGTTGATCTAACCTTGGGGAATGCAGCCCTACCTGGAGATGAGGAAGGCCAGAATGGGCCTCCCTTTGTTCTCTCAGCTAGGGGTAGTGTTGTGCCATGAAGGAATAGGTCTCCTTCACTGGAATTTACTGCTTCTGGTACATCTATAGAGTCCTCTGTCTCTTCTCATAGGAGGGGTACCTCACTTGAGAAGAGGGAGCATGCAGCTAGGATGAGAGCAGCCAAGCTCAGGATAAGGAGACAAGAAGTAACCTTAGAAAAAGAGACCCTAGCTCTTGGGAGAGAGAGAAAAAAGATGGGACTAGAGCCCCATGGTGGCAGCAATATCCCTAGTGGCAGGGATAGGTCTTATGACCATAGAAACCTAAGCAAGATTTTCCCTCCCTATCAGACTAAGGATGACATCCACAAGTGGATTGCTGCACTGGATAGGGCCTGCAAAGTACAGAAGGTACCCCAGGGGCAGTGGGCAGTAATCTTGTGGCTCTCCTTTGCAGAAAAAGGTAGAGACAAGCTCCTCACTGTAAGAGAAGAGGATGCTGACAATTAAAATGACCTGAAGAGTGATCTGATAGATGGGTTTGGCTTAACCACTGAACAGTATAGGTGCAGTTCAGAGACACCCAGAAGGCACAGGCTCAGGACTGGACTGACTTTGTAGATTGTGCTACTAAGGCTCTGGAGGGCTGGTTGCTGGGCAGTAAAGTGTGTGACTATACAGGATTGTATAATCTAATCATGAGAGAACAGATTCTTAATAACTGTCAGAACCAGCTGTTGCATCAGCACTTGGTTGACTCTGATCTGACCTCTCCCCAAGAATTGGGAAAGAAGGCAGACACATGGGTCAGAACCCGGGGTGAAGCAGAAGGCACCGAACCAAGGTGGTGACCAAAAGAAGCAAGTTCAAAAGGGTGGGGAGAAAGGTAAAGACCAGAAGTCTTCACAAGGTCCCCAAAAAGCTTCTAATGGTGGGGGTCCCCAGTTGGTGCAAAGTTTGTAAGAATAATACTCACTGACTGGACTAGTGAGTGCACCAAAAAGGAGTCAGCTCCAGCCACCATTGCCCCTAAGGCAACTGTTCCCCCTAGTTCAGCTCCAAGTGGTGGTCCCCAGCAAAAGGATGTAGTAGGGTTAACCCTGGGATCTGACATGGACTCTGGCCTAGTCAGAGTGCCAACTCAAGCTGTTTTGATCTGTGATGGAGGCATGGATATGACCTCCTCTGTGAGTCCCAGTAATCTGGGCAAGTACATACAAACACCTTTAATTAATGAGAAAAAGGCTGAGGCCTACAGGGACACAGGAGCCAGTGTCACCATGGTGATACCAGACTTTGTGGTATCACCAAGTCATACTTGGTGAGACTTACCAAGTGATCAATGCTAGTAACGTCAGTACCACTCATAGTATGGCAGTTGTTAATTTCTCCTGGGGAGGCGTAACTGGCCTTTAGAAGGTTGTAATCAGTGCAGACCTCCCTGTTGAATGCTTGCTTGGCAATGACCTAGAGACTTCAGCCTGGTCTGAGGTGGAGTATAGGACCCATGCAGAAATGTTAGGTATCTCAGCACATGTCCTTGCAGTGACTAGGTCACAGGTCACAAAGTCTCACACTGGACAGGCACTGGATTCTGGAATAATGGACCAGTTGCCTACCAAGAAAAGGAGCAGTAGGGTTAAGGCAGTGCCTTCCCCCTGACTCAGAGTGAGGATCAGTCTTCTGAGGAAACTGATTGTGAGCCTGAAGAAGGAACTGTCCCAGAGTAGCTTGAGCCGGATCAGGTTGAGTTCTTATGGACAGGGGGCCCTTCCAGGGCAGATCTGAGTCAGGTGCAATTGGACTGCCCTTCTCTTGAACCCCTCAGACAGCAAGCTGCTGCTGAGGCTGCTGGGAATGCTAGTGGCACCCATAAAATCTATTGGGATGATGGACTCCTGTATTCAGAGAGTAGAGACCCCAGGTCTGGTGCATCCAGGAGGTTGGTCATACCTTTGACATTCAGGGGCTTCCTATTGACACTAGCCCATGATATTCCCTTAGCAGGACATCTTGGCCAGAACAAGACTTGGGACAGGATTGTCCCTCACTTTCACTGGCCCCACATGTCTGAAGACACAAAGGAGTTTTGTCGCTCCTGTGTAACCTGCCAAGCCAGTGGTAAAGCCGGTGGCACTACAAAGGCCCCCCTTATGCCTTTATCTGTGGTGGGGGTTCCCTTTGAAAGAGTGGGAATTAATTTTGTTGGACCAATGGATCCTCAGACACCATCTGGGCACAGGTTTATCCTGGTGGTAGTGGATCATGCCACCAGGTACCCAGAGGCTATTCCCCTGAGGACCACAACAGCACCTGTTGTGGCAAGAGCCCTCTTGGGAGTGTTCTCAAGAGTGGGTTCTCCTAAGGAGGTAGTGTCAGACAGAGGTGCAAACTTTGTCTAGCTACTTGACTGCAGTGTGGAAGGAGTGTGGCGTGAACTACAAGTTCACCACACCCTATCACCCACAGTGCAATGGTCAAGTTGAAAGATTCAACAAGACCTTAAAGGGTATGATTAAGGGTCTCCTAGACAAGTTCAGGCGGAGATGGGATATCCTGCTACCCTGCCTTTTGTTTGCATACATGGAGGTTCCTCAGAAGGGGGTTGGCTACAGCCCATTTGAACTTCTGTTTGGGTACCCTGTCAGAGGTCCACTTTGTCTGGTGAAGGAGGGATGGGAGTTACCTCTTGATCCCCCTAAACTGTTTACCAGCAAGGACAGAAAGTGTGGGTGTTGGAGCCTGTGGCCCCAGCAGCTCCCCAAGACAAGTGGAGTGGACCCCACACTATTGTTGAACAGAAGGGAGAGGTTATCTATTTAGTAGATCTTGGAAATCCCAGGAGCCCCCATAGGGTGCTTCATGTCAACAGACTGAAACCATATGTTGACAGGGCAGACATGGGCTTGCTCATGGCTACTGGTGAAGGACAGGAGGAAGAGAGTGACCCTCTCCCAGACCTCCTCTCTCAGAACCCTGATGATGGATCAGTTGATGGAGTAGCCTTGGCAGGCAGCCTCACTGATCAGCAGCAGACTGATTGCAGACAAGTTCTACAACAGTACAGACTTATGTTTTTACTGACTCCAAGTCAGACTACCTGGTGCACACATGAAGTGGACACTGGGAACAGTCTGCCTGTTAAAAATAAGATTTACAGGCAACCTGATCATGTCAAGAACTGTATCAGGACTGATGTCCAGAAGGTTTTGGAATTGGGAGTAATTGAACCTTCAGATAGCCCTTGGGCTAGTCCAGTAGTCCTAGTACCTAAATCTCACACCCAGGATGGTAAAAGAGAGATGAGGTTTTGTGTAGACTACAGAGGTCTCAATGCAGTCACCAGGACTGATGCCCATCCAATACCAAGAGCAGATGAGCTCAAACATATAATGGCCTCTGCCAAATATCTGAGCACATTTGATCTGACAGCTGGCTACTGGCAAATCAAGCTAGCTAAGGATGCCAAGCCAAAGACATCATTGTCAACCCCTAGTGGACATTATTAATTTGTGGTAATGCCATTTGGTCTGAAAAATGCACCTGCCACATTTCAAAGGTTGGTGAATAAAGTCTTAACAGGCCTGGAAGCCTATAGTGCAGCATATCTAGACGATATTGCTGTCTTTAGCTCCACCTGGGAAGATCACCTGATCCACCTGAAAAATGTTTTGGAGGCCCTGCAGAAGGCAGGTCTAACTATCAAGGCTACTAAGTGCCAGATAGGGCAGAGTCTGGTTGTGTACCTGGGCTACCTTGTAGGTGGAGACCAGGTTCAACCATTGCAGAGCAAAATCCAGACCATAATGGACTGGGTTGCTCCAACCACCCAGTCTCAGGTCAGAGCTTTCCTGGGCCTGACTGGGTACTATAGAATATTTGTCAAGGGGTATGGTTCCATAGTGACACCCCTGAATGACCTAACGTCTAAAAGAATGCCTAGTCCTAACTACTCCAAAGAATTAGTTGTCCAAAAATATGCATCTGAGTTGGGGGTAGGGGCTGTGCTGTCACAATTGAATGCTGAATGTCAGGACCAGCCAGTAGCTTTTATTAGCAGAAGGCTGACCCCTAGAGAGAAACGTTGGTCAGCTATTGAGGGGGAGGCCTTTGCTGTGGTTTGGGCTCTGAAGAAGCTGAGGCCATACTTGTTTGGCACTCACTTCACAGTTCAGACAGACCATAAGCCCGTCTTATGGCTAAAACAGATGAAGGGTGAAAACCCCAAACTTTTGAGGTGGTCCATTTCCCTACAGGGGATGGACTGTACAGTGAAACATAGACCTGGGAGTAACCATGCCAATGCAGATAGACTCTCCAGATATTTCCACTTAGAACATGAAGACTCAACTGGTCAAGGTTAGTTTAATGTCCCTGCTTCCTACGGTTATCCCCACTTTTTGCTGTGTCTCACTGGTTTATCGACTTTAGTCTGGCTGTGGCCCTGCTAATCCGGACCACAGCCTAGCTGTTCTCTCTCTAAATTGAGTCCATGTACTTTAGGAACATACCAGATTGGTTACTGAGTTACCTTGTGATCCCCTAGTATATGGTACCTTAGGTACCAAGGGCATAGGTACCCCAGAGGCCTACCAGGGGCTGAAGCATGTATTTTGCCACCCCTGGAAACCCTTCCAAAGTGGCACCACAGGTCTGCACCTGCAGGGGAAACAACCTTTACAACGCAACTTTTACATCGCACTACCATTACAACGCAACATCCATTACAACGCAACCATTACAACGCATGACACTGCAACGCATACCATTACAATGCATGTCATTACAACGCAGTCATTACAACGCATACCATTACAACGCATACCATTACCATCCACCACTTACCCTACTTTTGCACCCCCTGGAGTTAGAATAGTAATTTTTACCCCTACACTATTCAACACTTACCCTATTGTTGCACCCCCTGGAGTTAGAATAGTAATTTTTACCCCTACACTATCCAATACTTACCATACATGCAATGTAATGTTATGCGTTGTAATGGTATGCGTTGTAATGGAATGCGTTGTAAAGGTATATATATATATAAACCCAGTCCTGCTCCCGAAGAAAGAAGGCACGTACACAAGGCTGTCAGGATACAGCTTTTTTTATTTTCTTGGGTCTCCCTCGACCCCGAGATTAGAGAGACGCGTTTTCATTACCTACTGGCGGTCGCCAGTAGGTATATATAGTTAGGATTTTTTCTCTATGGGATTTTTGAAAATTCTATGTCTAATAACTTTGGCGTTTGTGGACGGAATTGGCTGAAATTTTCAGGAAAATGGCACATTTTGTTTCTGAGCAGCCCTTGAAAATTTGGGGGGGGTTCGTCAAGGGGGGGCCGAGAAAAAAGGGGGGTCCCAAAACGTGTTTTTAACATTGAGTTTTCCATAGGGCGGTTGGCCTCACTTTTAGCCCGAACGGCTGAATGGATTTGCACGAAACTTGGCAAAATTGTAGGGACTGGTAGCCCGATGTGCCTTTTGTAGGTCTCAATATATGTGCTCCAGTGGATTTTGAGAAATTAACGTTTAAAAAAAGATATATATCTGTAACAGCGGACCTGGCAGCGTCCCAGGACGCGTACTTTTCGCGCAACGGAGCTTTGTGAAGCGAAGCTGATTGGTTCTCCGGCGTCTGTCAACATTCCAAAAAGTCCGTAGCGGCCGCCATCTTGTCTCTCGGTAGGATCGAGAGACAAGAGGAGGTCAAAACAAAGGGGGAAATAACTATAAGGGGGCATAGTAGATCCTCGCTGACCCCCTAGGTTTGATGTGGAGGTTTTAAAAGGGCCCCGCGGGGCAAAAAAAAAAAATAATAATAATAATCGAACGGCTGAATGGATTTGCACGAAACTTGGCAAAATATTAGGGACTGGTAGCCCGATGTGCCTTTGCTAGGTCTCAATATATGTGCTCCAGTGGATTTTGAGAAATTAACGTTCAAAAAAAGATATATATCTGTAACAGCGCTCCGCTTCGCGTAACGGAGGTTTGCGAAGCTGATTGGTCATTCTGTCACTGGGCTATAGTTGGGCTACATCTGGCTGATATTTGGGCTACATTTGTTTTTTTGTGTGTCTGGCGGCCATCTTTGGGCTACATTGGGCTACATTGGGCTTCATTGGGCTACATTGGGCTACATTTGGGCTCCAACATATATATAGGCCAATGTAGCCCAATATATATTTTTCAAAGTTAATTTTCGTAAAAACCACTGGAGCATATATCTTGAGACATAGCAAAGGCACATCGGGCTACCAGTCCCTACAATTTTGCCAAGTTTCGTGGAAATCCATTCAGCCGTTCGAGCTAAAAGTGAGTCCAACCGCCCTATGGAAATGAAGGAAATGAATGGGTAATTTGTAATTAGCAAATAGCTAATCGCAAACTAGGAATGGTAAAGAATCACTATTTATTCCTTAAAGTTCGCTATTTAGGAAATGCAAAAAACTTTGATGATACATATGGCGGTTCATCTCTAACAAGATAAGAAGCATAGGGATACATTTATGATGACTGGCGCATCACCAGGGATGTGTTAGTCATTCTGTGCCGCTGTTCCGTCACCTATGGTGTGCTGCATTTACAATGCGGCGCATCATGGGGCAAAAACAGCACAGATGCGTGATGTATCTGTGCCGTAAAGGTGGCGCATTGCTGGAGTTGTATCGCAAGTGTGATGAAGCTCCAGCAAGGGTCGGGGGTGCCCCTGTCGCAGGGTTTCTGTTCTCACACAGAACTGTGGACAGAGGATTGGAACCTCGGCGAATTAGGGTGTCCCAAAACTCACGTTAGTAATCAAAAACTCCTTAGTAAGCTAGGTACAGTGTCACATTGGATATAACAAACTCTCAATGTTTAGACAATCCAGAATATGAACTTATAGTACCTCAGGATACGTGGAACTCATGAACAGTCGGTCGTTATATATTTCTTAGAAACCAGAACATGGAGTTAAGAAGAACACATGTGTATTTGAAATGTTTATTTACTAATGCCGTCTTCTCAGGCGTAGTATCTTAGATAATACAAGTACACATATTATCAGTAGCAAAATTACCAGCATAGTTACTAGTACATAAAAAGCGAATGGTGATAGTATGTTAACATGCTGTAAATGAATAAGAGTTAGCAACACTTATAAGCAGCCGCGGGCCGTGGAGGGAGTTACGGTGAGGCAGGGAGGCGGGGAGGGGGAGAAGCAGGGTGGAGAATACAAGTACACATATTATCAGTAGCAAAATTACCAGCATAGTTACTAGTACATAAAAAGCGAATGGTGACAGTATGTTAACATGCTGTAAATGAATAAGAGTTAGCAACACTTATAAGCAGCCGCGGGCCGTGGAGGGAGTTACGGTGGGGCAGGGAGGCGGGGAGGGGGAGGGGCAGGGTAGAGAGGGCTCCACCCTGCTTCTCCCCCTCCCCGCCTCCCTGCCTCACCGTAACTCCCTCCACGGCCCGCGGCTGCTTATATCTCACCCTCCCTAATACACATATTATATTATTTGCTAAGAAGGTCTCTTTGTGTTGGTTTAGGGCGTGCCCATACTTTAGTGTCTTAGATTTGAAGGAATCACATCAGCATACACCAGCTCTCTCTTCATGTGAACCGCATCAACTGTTGTGTATGTGTGTTCGGCAAAGCAATATAAAACCCGCCTCATGCCCAGAATTGGCAGAAGTTGCACTTATGTTATGAGTATGAAGTCGTGGAGATCAGACCTCATAACAATTCTGTATCGTGTTGTTCTTGAAACTTTAGCACTCGCTGTACAGATATAGTTTAACAAGCAAAGCAGATAGTAGAGCAATAACATATTATTCTCATGTAAACCACGATGAACTACTAGGTGGAAAGCTAAAGCAACAACTAAGTGTCGTGTGCAGAAGTTGCAAAAAAGGAAAAATGGCGTTTAAACCGGTAATGAGCCCATGCTAACTTAACACGGTGTAAAGATATCCAGGACCTAGATGACACCTCCCCATGATCCGGAAACGAACTGAATAAGATAATAGAAGTGCCATCTCATGAGAGCAGATTGCAAGTTTATATGTGGACGGTCCGCAAGGTAAAGCATTAAAAACGAGGCAAATTTAATGCTAAAGAAAAATAAAACAGCCAAGTACTTTATCGAGTCTTAAGCCAATAGGCAAGGTAAATAATAAAAACTTGACAAATAAGTCAATGAATTGTCAATGAAATGCTAGTACTCAGCATATCAAACATGAAAAAGGTCTATGACATAACTGTGTATGCAAAATAAGCTGCAACAGCCTCCAATAGGAAGTCACCGTCTTCATCCGAAAACAGTTCAGCCATCCAATTTAAAAGCGGAAAAGAACATACGTGCTCTCCCAGCACCGGATCCTCTATCACCATCAGAGGACAGCTCGGTGGGTTTTCAAGAAAGCTCTGTTCCAAGAAAGACTGTGCTGCCGCCAGTAAATTCCAGGGACCAAGTAGTCCATGCATCAATGCCACAGCCATAATCCTTTCGCCAGGACAAACCAACTCGTGAGTAATGATAGGAGTCATCAGCTGATTAAAGTCGACGTCAGGAGAAACCGGTCCGCAGAGACACAAATCAATGGCCCAATCGAAATCACAGGTCAGGCAGTGAAATACAGGCTGGACACAGGTGAAGTAGGAGAATCGAAAAGATAATCCATATGCCGTGCTTAATATCGCCAACGGCATTGTGCCATAATATTCTAGCATGCGATTGCGGAACAGTGTCAGCAGCTGCAGGGTGGGAGGTTGCATAGGAGGGACATCCATATTTAAAAATGTAAAAAAGCACAAGAGCGTCCGCTGGTAATGCAAGTAAAAATGCCAATCCACGAACCAGAGTGGAGAAAATAGAATGAAAGGAAGCAGGGATGACTCCAAAGATTTTCTCAAATGAAGTCACGAGACCACTGGTAACAACTTTAAAAAAGTGCGCCAGGACCTTTGTGGAGGATGCGTTAAAGATAGTCGGAACCATCTGAATTGAAAAGGGTCTGCACCTCTGTACGGGTGTTCGCTATGTGAAGCACGAAAGTTTCACGGGCCGAACTCAAGGCCACCTCTCTCTGAGACAAAAGAGCTCTTATTCTTGCCATGCCGTTGAAATCTGTCCCAAGGTTGGTATTTGTGGCCAGATTGAAAACTCCCTATGTTCATGTGTGGGAGGAAATAGAACATTTCTGCAGCAAATAACCCGTTCACTTACTGTTACGATAAAAGGAATACTTTTAATTAACTCAGAACAATCTTCATTATTGAGCATCAAATAACTACCATTTTCCAACAACTTGAACGTGGGGATGATAGCAGGAACTGGCGTGCCTTGCAACACGCAAGCCATATTTGGTCGGTGTTTGTTGCATGAACCGTGTAACTGTATGTGCCTACACATTAGTGAATGATCTGGCGTCTCAGTGCATTCCTCTCCATTCAGATAAACTTCTTGATCATCTTTGAAACATCTGTATGTGTATGGAAGCGACCAGACCTCATGAAGAAAAGCACTACCTAAAGGTTCATAACGACCTATTGGTATATATTTCATACAATTTGAAAACTTATATAAAGCAAAAGGCAGCGTTATTAAACCGTGGATAAGGCACGTTGCCAAAAAACCCGCAATCCTCTGCTGATGATGTCACTGAGCATGTCATGAATGATGTAATATGTGACATCATCAGCAGTGGATTACGGGTAACAGTATCTCTAGTTTACTCCCCTATAGCTGTCTTTCTTTTAACATAAGTGTCTGTTTCCTTCCCTTATACTTACTGTTTTTGGTTCGCTTCCGGTTCGCGTACCGGCGAGCGAACTGGGAAGCGAACTAAGAGAAATAGAGGTTGGCACAGTTCCAAATATTGTACCAATTTTTTAATAACGGGGAAGTAGTTCTGAAAAGAACTTTTTTTTTAATTGTTTTTGTTGTTTTATATTTTTTTTATTTTTTTTCGGAACATTTTTTTACTTTTTTTGAATTTTTCTGAACAGTTTTATATTTTTGGGGGTTTTTCTTGGAGGGGGCAATGAAAACGATTCATTGTAAAGGGCTCAACAGGAGCAACAAAACAAAAAAAGAAGTATTTATTATTTTGGGCGTTTCGTACAAACTTGCATATGATAGTCAATAGCTCTGTTGATCAGAGTGATGCTTCTTTCTCCGTAGGAAATGAATCCATCGCAAAATACGCAGATGTGTTTTACTTCACCAAATTTCATTTGTATATTTGGCACCATCTCCCTGCCCTCTGGTCCCGTTACTTCCGGTACAACAGATCTTCTGGCCATAATAGGGAGATTATCTAGGTCGTTCCGAAACTGTGCAGCACTGTAGTTGTTAGGATGCCACCTAGTCATATGGCGATGCATTGTGTAGTTTCCGAAACTGTATTTTTTCTCGGTTCCTCTGGACAGTCTATCTTGACATATAAGGCAAGTTACGTATCTTGCATTTACTTTTTTCTGACCTTTGGGAATTTTAAAAAATTGCCAAATGAAGTTTTCTTTCCGGTGAGACGTCCTGGGCTGCTCAGGCAAAAACTGCCTCTCTTCGTGCTCGTCGTCCTGTTCCTCTTCTTCCTCTTCTTGTTGAATTATAACTTGAGCAGGTGGTCCACTCTTCCTTGGATGTGGTGGAGGTGGTGGGGAAGCACCAGCTGAAGCTACTAAAGAAGCCATTGCTCAGTGATCACAAAGGGTCTTTCTCTCACAATGATGAAAGTCAGAGTGAGGAAAGAAGGAGGGATTTTCATCATTGGGAAAAACAAGAGTTCTCAACCAATCAAAAGTGTTCATTTTAGATTATATGACCTAGTCTTACATCATTAGGAAACCAAAAGTGAAATGAACCAATGAAAAGTGTTATTACCAAGTCACATGACTTGCTGTGTTTACGTTAAGCGCTTTGCAGGGCCTCCCGGTTTGCTTCCAGAAACCTGCGCTTTGCGACTCGCTTCACGTACCAGTTCGCTAACGTAGCACGTCATATGACGTATCACGCGACAACGTGAAACGTCATGCGGACGGGAGGCGTCACGATGTTGTTTTCTAACGCGGCACTTGCGGTAAAGAAACGTTTACCGGCTCGCGGTCTATTTCGCGGCATCAAGGTCAGCTAACGGGAAGCTTCCCGATTCGCGAAGCGGGAACGAAGAAAAAAAAATATTTTAAAAAAAAATTATTCATAAACATATAAAATATATTTTTGGATTTAAAGAAGAATACATTTTACAGCTACAGATATTAGCTGTTAAAAAACCAATGAAATTCACAGAAAAAACCATAGGTTATAGACCATATATAGTTAGGAATTAGCATTTACAAAACCTTGAAAATTCACTGAAAAAACCATAGGTTATAGACCATATATAGTTAGGAATTAGCATTTAGAAAACCTTATTTTACTCACACAAAACCATTGAAATTCCATATATAGTTAGTTGCACTAACTATATATCGCGCACCCGCAATCCACTGCTGATGATGTCACATATTACATCATTCATGACATGGTCAGTGACATCACTGATGACATCACTGATGACATCTCAAATGACATCACTGATGACATCATCTAGTGTCTGTGTGTTTTTGTAAAGTTTAAATACGTTTTACATATTGAAGAATGAGTGGATGTATGGAAGACTGAGTGTGTGTGTGGCTGGCTGGGAGGTGTGTGACTCTGTGCATATCAATGTGTACTTGTATCAGTGATTGTATAAGAGAGTAAGTATGTGTTAGTATATGTGTGAAAAGTATGGTGTTCTGTGTTTAACTATAGATGAGGAAATCGAAGTTTGATTGATTCTTCACAGGACTGACTAGGTGTATGAGTGCATATGATAGTGTTCTAATAATAACTGACTGTATGTATGAGTAATTGTATGGGTGAATGAGTGAATGTGTGTGTAGACGTACGAATCAGTGAGTGCGTATGTAGTAACTGGTATTGGTGTGTCATGATGTCATCAGTGATGTCATTTGAGATGTCATCAGTGATGTCATTTCAGATGTCATTAGTGATGTCATCAGTGATGTCACTGAAGTATGGTGTTCTGTGTTTAACTGTATAGATGAAGAAATGGAAGTGTGATTGATTCTTTACAGGACTGACTTGGTGTGTGAGTAACTCCATGGATGAGTGGCAGTGTGTGACTGTCTGCATAGGTGTATGAGTGCATATGATAGTGTTGTAATAATGAGTGACTGTATGTATGAGTGATTGTATGGGTGAATGAGTGAATGTGTGTGTAGACGTAGGAATCAGTGAGTGCGTATGTAGTAACTGGTATTGGTGTGTCATGATGTCATCAGTGATGTCATTTGAGATGTCATCAGTGATGTCATCAGTGATGTCACTGACCATGTCATGAATGATGTAATATGTGACATCATCAGCAGTGGATTGCGGGTGCGCGATATATAGTTAGTGCAACTAACTATATATGGAATTTCAATGGTTTTGTGTGAGTAAAATAAGGTTTTCTAAATGCTAATTCCTAACTATATATGGTCTATAACCTATGGTTTTTTCAGTGAATTTTCAAGGTTTTGTAAATGCTAATTCCTAACTATATATGGTCTATAACCTATGGTTTTTTCTGTGAATATATATATATATATATATATATATATATATATATATATATATATATGAAAACTCAGTTCCTCCTCGGCTCTCACAGCGTTTCAAGCCGCAGCAGCGCATGCTTGCTGACGAGGGAAGATGGAATTTATTAGCAACCTCTACAGAGACCAGCAGCTACGCGTTTCAGGCGAGTTGCCCTTGATCACGCTGCCTATATATATATATATAGCGATACAAAAGGGGATGATGGACGGAGCGTTTGAGCAAATCAAACACTCACCCCCAGTCAACTGATCTGGGTTTAATCCATCACCATTCTTTAGCCCACTCAGCCACCCCATTTCAGACATGGCTATATGCAAATCAGTCTGACCCTGTGCCTCCTGGGAACAGTCCAGCCCGAACTGCCAAACCATGTCTTCCATGGACCGGAAACAAGCATCCTGGGACCGGTTTCGGATTCATAATCCTCATCAGCCAGGCTATCTTGAATCCAGTGGCCAAGTGAGCAAGGGACTCACGTCTGAGCATACCCTGCCACACTTAGGGCGAACAAAGCGATACAAAAGGGGATGATGGATGGAGTGTTTGAGCAAATCAAAAACTCACCCCCAGTCAACTGATCTGGGTTTAATCCATCACCATTCTTTAGCCCACTCAGCCACCCCATTTCAGACATGGCTATATGCGAATCAGTCTGACCCTGTGCCTCATGGGAACAGTCCAGCCCGAACTGCCAAGCCATGTCTTCCATGGACCGGAAACAAGCATCCTGGGACTGGTTTCGGATTCATAATCCTCATCAGCCAGGCTATCTTGAATCCAGTGGCCAAGTGAGCAAGGGACTCACGTCTGAGCATACCCTGCCACACTTAAGGCGAACAAAGCGATACAAAAGGGGATGATGGACGGAGCGTTTGAGCAAATCAAACACTCACCCCCAGTCAACTGATCTGGGTTTAATCCATCACCATTCTTTAGCCCACTCAGCCACCCCATTTCAGACATGGCTATATGCAAATCAGTCTGACCCTGTGCCTCATGGGAACAGTCCAGCCCGAACTGCCAAGCCATGTCTTCCATGGACCGGAAACAAGCATCCTGAGACCGGTTTTGAATTTATAATCCTCAGCCAGGCTATCTTGAATCCAGTGGCCAAGTGAGCAAGGGACTCACGTCTGAGCATACCCTGCCACACTTAGGGCGAACAAAGCGATACAAAAGGGGATGATGGACGGAGCGTTTGAGCAAATCAAACACTCACCCCCAGTCAACTGATCTGGGTTTAATCCATCACCATTCTTTAGCCCACTCAGCCACCCCATTTCAGACACGGCTATATGCAAATTAGTCTGACCCTGACCCTGTCCCTCATGGGGACAGTCCAGCCCGAACTGCCAAGCCATGTCTTCCATGGACCGGAAACAAGCATCCTAGGGCCGGTTTCGGATTCATAATCCTCATCAGCCAGGCTATCTTGAATCCAGTGGCCAAGTGAGCAAGGGACTCACGTCTGAGCATACCCTGCCACACTTAGGGCGAACAAAGCGATACAAAAGGGGATGATGGACGGAGCGTTTGAGCAAATCAAACACTCACCCCCAGTCAACTGATCTGGGTTTAATCCATCACCATTCTTTAGCCCACTCAGCCACCCCATTTCAGACATGGCTATATGCAAATCAGTCTGACCCTGTGCCTCATGGGAACAGTCCAGCCCGAACTGCCAAGCCATGTCTTCCATGGACCGGAAACAAGCATCCTGGGACCGGTTTCGGATTCATCAGCCAGGCTATCTTGAATCCCGTGGCCAAGTGAGCAAGGGACTCACGTCTGAGCATACCCTGCCACACTTAGGGCGAACAAAGCGATATAGATATATATATATATATATAGACACATATTAACCTATAAGTCACTCCTATGGGAGAGGTGTGGTGCCGCGAGGGAGAGGTGTGGTGCCGCGGCCGGGGCGACTGACGCTGGAATCTGGAGATCACGGTTCGACCCCCGGCGCCGGCGGCAGATTAGCCCAGCACCATGTGACTCTGGGCAATAGCTTGCTTAATCTTCACTACGGCCCGAGCACCTGGAGACCCTTACGGGTGATTATTTGCTCTTTACAAATTTGGATTATTATTATTATGGCATGCCTTGACAATCCTGAAGGCAGAGTGCTTGGTTTTGTGTGAGAGCGTGCCCTAGCATGAGTTGAGCCCCTCTGCAGCTTTCGGAAATACCTCCTTATAGCTGTTTTATGATAAAGCCATACCATATACTCTTAAGTGCATTATAATACTCGCGGTTAATGCTAACTTTGGTTTGGCTTTATCAAAACATGTCGTGTTTGGTGTCAAACACTTTGGAATACCTCATTCCCCCCCCGCCAGTTCTGGTGGCAGGGGTAGCATTCCACCCTTCTAGAGGGAGAAGACATGTAGACTGGTACAACCGGTAAATGTTTTAAAGAGCCCCAGCATCACAAAATGGATGCTGTTGCCACAGACACGAGTCTGACCTCCGGCTGCTGGATGAGACTCCGGCAGGGGAGGCCTGGACAATAGGTTTCCTGTCCAGGGAGGTGCTAGCACCTCTCCAGACAGGCTTTAGTGTATTGGGGCAGGGTGGGTTGCATTCAGTGAATGTTTTTCAGACACTGCCTCGGGCACACAAGGTGCTCCATGCATTTCCCAGTTCAAACCGATTGCTGGGGCACTCAGCCCCAGCTCTGGGGTGAAACTGGACAAAGGACAAGGGATGTAACCACCCCCTCCCCAGGTCCTCCCATAGGTGGGACCCTAGAGTTAGTCCATCACCTAAACTTAGTATAAGTATAGGAACCCAGTCCCTAGGACTTCAGATTACCCTGGACGAAACTCTGAAGAAGAAATCTTGGACCTTCGACATTCCATATCGACTGAAAGACAGAAGAAATCCCCCTTAAGGTCAAGGAGTGACCTCCCTGTTCAAACAGACACCAAAGAGCATCTTGTCGGTCTGCATTTTTTTGTCTCTCGCCAGATCCCGTAGAATCAGCGACTCAGGACACTGACTTCCAGACATCTCCGAGGCTGACACGTGGGACCGGAACTCCTGGACATCCTGCAAGTTTGCAAGTGCACCTACTTCCCAAAATTTCCCAAAGTTGTGCATTGGGCTATTTGTTGACCTTGCCCCAAGTACCTTTTGCACCAAAGCTGAGAGGCCTACACTCCACGAGTGTTCCGTGGGCTTGTTTTCTTCACCGCAGCTCGAGGCTCCTTCGTGATCCCTAGTCCGTTGGCTAGTGGGTCCCCACGAAGGACAATCCTTTGTTTCTTGGGCGTTCCTGGTTGCTCCAGGCGCGCCCTGACTCCCCTCCAAAGGGTGAGTCCCTCAGACCTTGCTGGTCTGCACCAAAGCCAATCTTGTCATCTTGCGTCGGTTGCTGTTGCCAAGGCAGCACATCCTTCGTGGGACAGCTCGAATCCAGCTCCTGGTTGTCGTTGTCGCCTCCTGGCTGAAGAGTCAAGCTTCACCTACTTCACTTGAAAACACCCGACATCGGCTGGCATCTTCTTGACGCCATCCTGGTCACTGGCTAGTGACCCAGACTCTGTCCCCTCTGCTTTCAGGTTCTTCTGATCTTGGATCCACCCGGACACTTTTTCTCTGGTCCCCTGCAGCACTTCTTTGCAGCTCTCCATTGGAGTCGACTACGCAACCCGACACCAAAAGACACCTATGCACCCGGCTTCCCTGGGTGAGGTAACACGAGTACTCCAGTGCTCCCATGGGTCTTGACTCTCGAAGTGTCTAAGTCTAAAAGGGTTCCATCCTATTTCACTCCTAAGTGTCCTTAATCTTTAAAATTGTAACTTAAACTTTCCTCATAGAAGTCTATGGTGATTCGCGGCTGTGTTTAGATACTGCACTGCACCCGTGTCTCTCCTGCGTCCCTACCTTGGGTGGTTCCTGGTTGCCCCAGCGGTTCTACAGGCCCTAGGCCCCACTTCTATCTCTCCCATGGTTCTTATACCACTATTGTAGTATATGGTTTGTGAGGACCCTAGGGCATAACGTATACTGTGCTAATTTACTGTGTGCTAATTAAGTTCCTGTGTTGTACTTTGGCCTCTAGCCTCAAAGAGACTAGCGGGGTTGTGTTTAGAATAAATACATATATTTTATATATGTACCTTGTGTGGTGTACTTTCATTTGATCATTCAAGAGATTATAGACTGGTAAAACAAGCTGCTTTACATTCCTTCAAGACTTAGCCTGAAGGCTGCTCTCCACAGCTACCACTAGGATAGCTTTCTATAAAGGTTGTCTTAAACCTACCATCAATAAGGGTCGTTTGGACTAGTGCAAGATGCCCACTAGAATAGTGGACATCATATGCCAGGCCAACTTCTCACATACGTGCTCTAGGCCATGTGCCTAGTCAAGTCGTGGTTCTTATACCACTTACTTATTATATGGTTTGGTTCCCCCCTGGGGTCTGTCGTATATTGTGCTAGTTTACTGTGATATTTTGAATGCAACTTATGTGCTTTGACCTCTAATCTCATAAAGAGATTAGTAGGGAGTGTTTAGAAATAAATAAATATACTTTATATATACCTGATGTGGTTCTCCTTTCATTTGGTCATTCAAGAGATTATAGACTGGTAAAACAAGCTGCTTTACATTCCTCCAAGACTTAGCCTGAAGGCTGATTTCCATAGCTACCACTAGGATAGCTTTCAATAAAGGTTGTCTTTAACCTATCATCAATAAAGATTGTTTGTACTGGTGCAAGGTGCCCACTTTAATTAATGGACCACATATACCAGGCCAACTTCTCACACTGCCATGTCCTTAAGTAGAGAAGAAACGTGTTTAATACAAGTATACTGTACTTTGCAAAACAAATAGAGAATCTGAGTCCTGTGTCATCTTGTGTTGTGGCTTATGTCTCGATATGTATATTACTGTTACCAAGAATGTACGTTCTTTTCTAATTTGCTACAAACTAAAGCCACTACACTACCTATACACCCGTCCTATAACCCTCCTCAACTTCAGTTAACTCAGCGCCCGCCTGCCCTTTTTAGGTCTCACCTAGGCAGCGCTTGCGCTGTCTCTTTGAGACATGCTGTACTCAGGATATGTGCTGAAAGCTCCGCCCACTTTCCGGCCATCTTTTTGAATTGGCTCCTGTCCCTGTCCTTTGTAAATGGTGGCTTTTTATTGCTCAATAGGCTTAGTAGTCCCTCCTTAGTGCCACCTTGTTTCTTCTTGTAACCTCCCATGAGGATACCCCCTGTTACATGTGTTGTTACTCTTTAGTTCTTAACCGCATGCGCGCTAGCGGTTTTCCCGATGCGCGCTGCGTTTTTTTAAAAACACGCGTTACATGACGAGCTCAGCTCGTCATCAGCGTCGAAGGGGTTAATTACAGCCTCAAGGCACTTTTTTTCCTCTTGTCAGGGCGTCGTTTCTGGTTCAGATACATCGATCGTCACCTTCAACAACACCGTATTTATTTGTCAGTCGTTGGAAACAAACTTGGCAACAAGTGTGCAAGCTATCCAATTGACCTTTTAAATGTGAAGGGAAAAGTTCACATTAGTCAAATACATACAGTAAATAACTACATTTACTCCATCTGTATTCATCCACCTTCTCCTCTCCCCTGTTGCCAACCGGTTCCTGGGTTAATGAAAAACGCACAAAAACAAGTTCGTGTCCCCTCTAGGGTCCCCCCGCCCGTGCAAGGGTACAAGGGGACCCCTTTGGGTCCTCAGTCATCGTCGTCGGCTTCATCTGATTAGTCCAGTGCAGTGTAGTCACGCAGGAGGCTGTGGATCATCTTACGGCGCACCAGGGTCTCCTTCTTCCCTACTACCAGGCACTATTTTCTTAAAAGGCTTCAGGCAAGACATACACTTGGTCCTAAGCTAGGCTGGCACTCACATCTCACATTTATATGAGATTGTCTATAAATTTCCCTTCATCAGCTCCACACATTGTACAACCTAATCTGGCATTAATTATTATCCAGCATTATCGGTATCTTTCATAGATTCACATTCCTGAATCATTCCCCGTCGTCGGGGTGGGAGTCCCCGGTATATAATAACAGTAATGTCATATAGACATATACATACTAATAGGCCAGAGGCCTCACATTAGCAACCTATCCAAGTCCTTTTGTAAAAAGGACCAAACTTTGACCAGGAGCCAATCAGCTACTACTACCCTCTAGAACCTTCCTGGAAGGAGTCCTAGTCCCTCAGATTTTCTACCGCACGTCGTGCTAAGGGAGTCTCCACTGAGCTCTGCTCAGCTATCTGGTATTTTTGGATTTATTCCATATTTTTCACTTCAATATTACTCTTGTGGAGGAGTGCTAGAGCAGCTATGTCTACCACTCCTAAAAAAGGGCTCTTTAGACCTTGTGCCTTGTGTAGTAAGCTGAGACTACATGTAGATGACAAACATGAAGACTGTCTCTACCCTGAACATTCTGCCAAGGATTGTAAGGTCTGCCGCACTTTCTCTGTCAAGACTTTAAAAGACAGAGGGGGTCGCCTGCTTCTGTGGCTTCAGAGACTAAAGGACAAGGATCGTACAGTCTCCTCAGGTGAGAGCGAGTGTTCCTTCAGGAGCTCACACTCCTCTGCCAAAAGGCCAAGACAGACATCTCCAGGTCCGTCTGATGTGCCACCTCAAAAGAAGACGCCAAAGTCTTCAGAGGGTCGTCCAAAAGCCATGGCAGTTAAGACTTCTCTTCAGGAAGCCACCTTCAAGAAGCCTGTGCTGGTGTCTTCTGCCTTGCCTGTGACAGCGTCGACAGTTACCATCTCTACGTCGACAGCATCAACCTTCACCACCTTGTCGACAACTACCTCAGCATCGTCGTCGACGGGTAGGTCTATTACCTCAATAATTCCTGTCAAAAAAGCGTCGACGACCCCTCCGTCGACGATAGTTTCCGCGTTGACGAAGTCGAAACCATCGTCGTCGACGAAGGTCCCATCGACGTCGACGACAACCTCGTCGACGATGTCATCGTCGACGAAGCCATCGACGTCGACGAAGCCGTCGACATCGACGAAGCCATCGACGACAGCTCCAGCGTCGACGCCACCGTCGACGAAGAACAACCGCCCCCTCCTTCACAGCCTATGGTGTGCCTCCCGGCCTCAATAGTCACGGACCTCCAATTCCTCATAGCGGACTACAAGCAGCGGTTTCCGCCTACTCCGCCTCCTTCGGTGATGCCTCCAAATCTTGTGACATCAACTCCACCTCCTCGCCCTAGACCACCACCGCTGGTCATTCGTCAGGATCCTGTGACTTTGCCTCCTCTACCATCCTCTGAGGAGGAGGAGGAAGCAGTAGGAGAAGATGAAGAAGGTCAACAGGAGGAGGGAGAAATACAGGATGACGAGTGGGATGACTATGTTATTGAACGTCCGGCTTCCCCAGACCAGGCTCAGGCGGATTCACCCCTAGAAGATATCGGGGGATTTCATAATATTGTAGAGGGAGCATATTGATGAGATGCTACAGGGTATCAAGAAAGATACGGAGACCAAAAAAACCTTGGGTACCCTCCAGTACAAAAATACTTCCTTTCGGGGCTCCAGAGGAAGAGGCCAGCAGACAAGAGGTGGCTATCAGGGATACAAATCCTCTTACGGCTCGTCCCAGCAATACAAGCCTCAACACCAACAGAGACAGCAACAAGGCCAGTCCTCATACAATAAGTCTTCCTTTCGAGGGAGAGGAGGAAAGAAAGATTCCGCCAGAAGACAATGACTTCTTTCTCCAACAGGCCTCCTCCTCTTCTCCACATTACGTAGTTGGAGAGAAAATTTCCAACTTCCTGCACAATTGGCAAAAAATAACAACGGATCGTTGGGTTCTCCAGCTGGTTCGGTTCGGCCATACTTTGGAGTTTGTGGAAACTCCTCCTTCGAACCCCCCAGGTCCCATGTAGCACAAGAATCTGCATCTCCTTCAAGCGGAACTCTCACTAATGCTCCAGAAAAGAGCCGTAGAAAGAGTTCCCAGAGGTCAGAGGGGGAAAGGAGTCTATTCCCGGTTCTTCCTAATACAGAAAAAGGAGAAGAAATGGAGACCTATATTGGATCTAAGGAACCTCAACAGATACCTCAAGAAACAATCGTTCCGTATGGTATCCATTCATGAGGTGTTACAGCTACTCAATTCCAAAGATTTCATGGTGTCCTTAGACCTCCAGGACGCCTATTTTCACATACTCATCCACAAAAGTCACCGCCAATACCTAAGGTTTGTAGTGGCAGGCAGACACTACCAATTCAGAGTGTTGCCATTTGGCCTGAAGTCGGCGCCACGCATTTTTACAAAATGCCTGTCTCCAGTGGCAGCGTACCTTCGCCAGCACCATCACCAGGTATTCCCTTACTTGGACGATTGGCTCATCAAGTCTCCTACTCTAGAAGGCGTACGCACATCTTCCAACGCCTGTCTTCAGCTCTTCGAAAGCCTGGGGCTTACGCTCAACCAGGAAAAGTCAGTGTTGCAGCCCTCTCAACGCCTCACTTTCCTGGGAGCAACTCTAGACACGCATCAGGAGAAGGCCTTCCCCTCAGAAGAGCGTCAGTTCAAGCTGAGGTCTCTGGCAGCCCACATTCAGGTCAAAAAGACCATCAAGGTGCGACTCTTCAAGTTATTGCTAGGAATGATTTCCTCCAATATCCTCCTAATACCACACTGCCGCCTCCGTATGCTTCCCTTACAGAAGGCGTTATCCTCTCAGTGGATCCAGTGTACGGGATCCTTCGACGATCTTATCAGGATCACTCCGTCCATGGTGAAGGCCCTGCACTGGTGGCTTCAAACAAAAAACCTAAACCAGGGCCTTCCATTCCTACTCCCAATCTCCCCACAAGTGATAACAATGGATGCATCATTGGAAGGATGGGGAGGGTTCCTGCAGGAACTTCAAATTCACGGTCAGTGGTCGCTGGCAGAAAAACAGCTCCACATCAACCTGCTAGAGCTGAGGGCAGTATACCTGGCACTTCGAGCATTCCTGCCCCGGATCAGGAACTCCCTAGTGCTTGTGAGGACGGACAACACCACCACCATGCACTATTTAAACAAGCAAGGGGGAACTCGATCCATGACATTATCTCAAGAATCACAGCGAATTTGGAAGTGGCTACTGCAACACAACATTTCGCTGAGAGCGGAGTATGTCCCAGGAGCATACAACACCCTGGCGGACTCACTAAGCAGACAACGCTCCATTTGTCACGAGTGGGAGCTCGACCAACATGCTCTCGACGCAGTGTTCTCCCAATGAGGCAGACCTCAACTGGATCTATTTGCGACGAAGATCAACGCAAAATGCCAACATTATGCAAGTTGGCATCCCCAGAAAGGATCTCTCGGGGATGCATTTTCGATGGCATGGTGCAACGTCTTTGCTTACGCTTTTCCTCCATTTCCCCTGATCCCCAGGGTCATCCGGAAACTGAAAGCGGAGCGTTGCACTCTGATCCTGGTCGCCCCAGCGTGGCCGCGCAAACACTAGTTTACAGAACTACACATTCTGTCGCTGGAGCCTCCGATTCCATTCCGGCCTTACCCGCATCTCCTCACTATGAACCAGGGGCAAGTCCAGCATCCAGATCCGACATCTCTCAGATTATCGGCTTGGCTCCTGAGTTCAGAGAGTTCCAGAACTTAGATATTCCTCAGGACTGCAGAGTCATCTTAGCCCGGGCCCGGGCGGACAGTACCAAAAAACGTATTCCCTTAAGTGGAAGAGATTCTGTTTGTGGTGTAAAGCTAACAAACTGCACCCATTCTCGTCATCTCCGGCACAACTTCTGCCTTACCTGCTTCACCTGGCCAACTCGGGATTGGCCCATGCCTCAATCAAAGTCCACCTGGCAGCCATATCTCGATTCAGGCGCTCTTCGTCTGGAATTTCCCTATGGTCCAATAGACTGGTCAAGCAGTTTCTGAAAGGCTTATTCAGGACTTATCCTCACATAAAACCTTTACCACCTACATGGCAACTCAATGTGGTTTTGGCTCAGTTGATGAAACATCCTTTTGAGCCAATGCATAAAGCAGATTTCAAATACTTGTCATGGAAAACAGCTCTTTTGCTGGCTCTCACGTCAGCAAGGAGAGTAAGTGAACTGCAGGCTTTCTCTATTCAAGACCCGTTCCTTCAGTTCAAACAGGACAGGGTCATTCTACGGACTAACCCCAAATTCATACCAAAGGTTCCGTCTGCTTTTCATCTAAACGAACCTATTGTCCTGAGATCTTTCTTCCCGAATCCATCTTCAGCAGCGGAGAGATCTCTACATTCCTTAGATCTAAAAAGATGTCTAAAATTCTACATTCATAGAATGGAACAATTTCGCAAGTCCAACCAATTGTTTATTGCCTTCAGCAGGCCCAGGAAGGGCCTACCTCTGTCAAAGCAGAGCATTTCAAGATGGATCTCTGCGGCCATTGCCTTCTGCCATCAGCAGGCGGGACATCCTCTGCCCTCCAAAGTTCGGGCTCATTCCACTAGAGTGGTTTCGACCTCATGGCGCTCTTTTCTGGGGTGCCCATTGTCGACATTTGCAGAGCGGCGACATGGAAGACACCACATACGTTCACCAAGCACTACTGCTTGGATTCGGAACTTATGAAGGATGCAGCAGTGGGTCAGGCGGTGCTCCGTCATCTATTTCATTAGAGGTGAGCCCTCTTCCTTTCATCCCACCTTTCCTATTACCTAATTGCACATTTCTTATCCTGCTACTGTTTGCAGTTTATTGCGTTGCACTATTGATAAGTTATTATCAAGTGTCTTACATGATATATTATGCGAAATGTGCTGCCTATTGCTTGCTACTCTGATTCAGGCATGTGAATCTATGAAAGATACCCATAATACTGGATAAGAAATGCGGTACTTACCTGTAACTGCAGTTATCCAGTATTGGTATCTTTCATAGATTCACATGCAACCCACCCGCCTCCCCTGGAAGGGCTCACCTTAGTTCTCTCAGTAGGTACTACTTAGCACTGTGCTTACGAAAATCTGAGGGACTAGGGCTCCTTCCAGGAAGGTTCTAGAGGGTGGTAGTAGCTGATTGGCTCCTGGCCAATGTTTGGTCCTTTTTACAAAAGGACTTGGATAGGTTACTAATGTGAGACCTCTGGCCTATTTGTATGTATATGTCTATATCACATTACTGTTATTATATACTGGGGACTCCCACCCCGACGACGTGGAATGATTCAGGCATGTGAATCTATGAAAGATACCAATACTGGATAACTGCAGTTACAGGTAAGTAACGCATTTCATATAATAATTGTTTTGCCACATTTCAAAGCTACTAATTTTATATATGGACATAGCTATTTGAATGTACTTGTGCTACTGTCTTGAATACAATGCATTATGGGTAGCGTGGATTTGCCATATCTTCTGCAGGGTGCAATACCATATGTGGCCAAAAGAGGGCCCATGGAACCTCTTTCGGCCATCAATGGTCCTGCACCCTGTAACATGGCTAGGTAAAAAACATTGCTAATTATAAATAATGCCAATAACTCCAGCTTTGCAGGGTGTAGTACCATATGGGGCTAAAAGAGGGCCCATGGGACGTCTTCTGGCCACATATCTACTGCACCCTGCAACATGTATTGATAAAATAAAAATGGCATTTATAATGCCAATAACTCCAACAAATGTAATATCAGTTGCATTTCCAATGCAATAGGTCTCACATTTGTTAAAGTTAGAGCTGTTGGTATTGAAAAGGATCATGTTTTTTACTTTTGCTCTTTTATACCATTGGCAAAAGTGCTATGCAAATATAATAACTCCACTGCAAATAAAAATCAAAAGTAAAAAACATTGTTGTTTTCAACACCAACAGCTCTAACTTTAACAAATGCGAGACCGATTGCATTCCAAATGCTTGTTTGTTGAGTCCACCATGCTGCTTGTTGGGAAATCTCAAGCTCACATCGCCAAATATTATTGATGACTCTACGCCCCTGTTGACATCAAAACTTGATTTTTGGTCTTAGGAGAGCTGTAATTTCTTCAAGGCAGGTCGGGGATCATTACTCCGGCAATTGATTTACGGCTGATTTCCTATGGAAAATCTTTCTGAAGCTGGGTAGCATTTCTTGCCTGAATAGTTGTATGTTTAATTGAATGGTGTGTTTTTCGAATCCCTTCATTTGCCACGCAAAATTCCGTAGTCAGATGGAAGATAAATAAAGGCTTTTGACAGACACCGAGGAATCATATTGTGAATGCAAAGTCGGAACTGGAGATAAGGGACGGTCTGTGGTTTTGACTCGGTCAGAATTGAAACACAAACCACCTTGTAATAGCGCGGCAGGAAGAATAGGTAATACGCCCAGTCTTTATCAAGGAGCGCCAACACCTTACAAGATCTGAACAGTTATCAAACATTCATAACAACAGCTCGTGGGGCTCGCGCGCACACGACAGGGAGCTGGGAGAAGGGAAGACAAGGGCAGTGATGTATAACTTGAATGGATAGTTAATACATACGTAATACAAATGACATGTGTATATAACAGATACTGTACACACATACATTGGTCTTTTAGTTTTCTGTTTTTTTCCAAACTTGTTTTTGTTGGCATGTTTAATTGTACAAAGACTCACCACAGTACATAATTGCCCAGCTGATCCCGTCGGGATCGGAAACACCACCCAGACAACCACTCATAAGTACCTCATGACCTTCCCTCCTTTCTCCATGCGGGCCTTTCAGTACTTATGTGCTTTCAGTATATGTTATCATGTCTTTCCTAGGAAGAGATTGGCATCTCAGCACGCATGACGTTCGAGGCCCTTGCAGGAGACAAGGCCACATCTGTCATGGAAGTAGCCAATGATGGCACAACTGCCATTTGGTATGAATGGCGAAGACTTCCATACCCTGCCGGCCTTCCAGAGATTTGCACTGACCGAAGCATGCAGCGTTTCTACTTCAACACCAACTCAGGTGCGTGTGCCACATTGTTTATACTCAGGGCCACCGCAATTATGCAGCAGGAGATCACCACATTATGCAGCAGAGCTGGATAAATGATGCAGCAAGAAAAGGCAAATTATGAGGCATGCCACATTTGTAATATATTATTTCATTATTTTGTGATTTTTATATATGGTGATACTGGCTGTGCAAAGATTTCACATCGTTCGTATAAGTTTAACAACCAAGTACAGAAATAAGCAACTGAAAGAGGACCAGTTAACCTTTCCGAAGGACCCTCTGCTGCGCGCAAACACATATTTCCACATTTTTATTAATGTTGGATCCGGTTGAGCTAGAAACAATATTTTTTTTTTAAAGAAAATCTGCAGATTATGCAGTAGATGATGGGTTATGTGGACAATGTAACACATCCCTAATTATGACAAAAGAGTTGCGGCCGCAAAATTGCATAAATCTACTGGCCCTGCTTATACCCTTCTACTGTCTCCTCCGGCTCTTCATTATTCCCAGCTAGTTGGATAGTTTCTGCTGTTCCAGCAGCAAGGACTAGAAATAAAACTTCTCTAAAAGAATGGAATCACTTAATAATTTTTGGAGCCTACCCAGCAAGAGCAGCCCTCAACATTTCCTCCACTACTCCGCCTTCCTTCCATTACTACCACCACCACCATTTCTCTTTTTCCACCTATTAAAAAGTCAGTGGTAGGATGCCCACCTGGCAAGTAGCTAAATTATGGGCAGTGACGGTAAAAAGTCCGGACAAAGGCTAACTAGTCAGGACAAAAGGTCTTTTTTACAGCGATATCTGAGGAGGTCATGCAGTAATAAAATACATAAAACAGTGGTCCTAGAACCCTATTCACAAGGACATTCAGTCAAATAACATAGTTATATCTATTATTTTTGTTAGTAGGAGTTACTGAACAGGCATGGTTATATAAACTCCTTAAGTCATTAGTCAAATATTTAACCATCAAATGAAAATTAGAGATACACAGACTACAGACCAAAGATTATATTCAACTGATAATTTAATGTGCTGATTTGAACAGTTAAGGTTCAATTAATATTCACAGAGCGTAAAAGAAGGTTGCTCCAAGGGGGAAGCGTGCTAAGAAAGGGGGTGCTCAGTGTTGATCAGTGAAGGAGAAGAGAAATTCAGTGACATAGAAGGATGAAACTACAAGTTATTCAAAAACACTATAGACGGTTGTCATTCACCGTCCAACGTGGCCTAGCTTATACATGTATTAATAAACTTGTTTGAATTGTATGCATAAATACAGAAATGGATTCCCAATTTGCACGACAAGGAACATATAATGGTAAGTCTAGGCCTCTCCTAGGGCGTCGACGTTTCGATCCGACTTAAAGCACAAGGGGTATTCGTAGCCTCGGCTGTGCGGATCTTCATCAGGACTGGGGTGAATTGAGGGGGCACCCGGGGATATGGGTGGTTAAGTCACCTAGGGGGTATAAAACAGTAGGTCAGGTCTGTAGCTGTGTAAAGGATAGCGCTTCTAGACATGGAGCGCACGGATCAGGGGCTTACCCTCTGCGTGGGCGAAGAAACAGTAATTAATTAATTAATTAATTATGTGCTTATATAGCGCTGGAATCACTCCCGAAGGGGTACCTCCGTGCTTCGACCGCTGCGAAACCCTTCCTGGCTTCCCTGAGAGATGGTCCCTTAATGGGTATCTCCAGGGTGAGACCAGGCATCCCCGGCGGTCTGGTGGGGCCGTTAGTGAAGATGAGGCAAGCTAGTGCCCAGAGTTGCCGAGTGTGATCGCTGATCAGAGTGGGCACCGAGGCGAGAGAATTATCGAGTCCGCTGACCCTGGTCCAGAAACCTGCCGCGTCGGGAATCGAACCCTGGTCCCGGGCCGTCCTCTGCTCTCGGGTCTGCCGCCTCTAACCAGTGAGCCACACTACTCCACTAATATGCTGGTCGTCCTGTCATGGCTTAATCAATTCGAGGGTTCACATCAGGGGGATAAGGATTCCCTATGAAAAGGAATGAAAGTAGCCTTAATTGCTATAGGGGGGCATAAGGGTAGATCAGTTAGTCCTTAGCATGATGAAAAAGCAAGCATGACCTACCTCAATACAATTCAGAGAGGTAGTATAGGGAAGGAAGTCGCCGTCGTGATCTGTGTAGAATTCACGGTGTGGGATCGGCAATCTGGAAGTGAATAATGAGAAAACTCAATACTCAGCATGTAAGGGGCATGAGGCAGTGAGGCACTTGTAACGTCCCTAGCCGTGGGCTAAAGTACCTGTGAGTGGATCAGTCAGCGTCCGTTCATCTTCCCTGCATCGCGCGAAATGGACGGCGGCTCTGTGCGCTTGTATATAAAGTAAACGATGGCACGGGAAAACGTTCAGAGGACGTGCGCTAAAGGCCAGAGTAGAAAGACTCTGCCGCGTCAAGCGCCGTGGAACGGGGTGTGAGGAGAGGAGCTCCCAATAATTATGAGTGATATATACTCAAAGACTCCGTAGATGGTGCGAGAATGATCAGTAGGAAGCCATAATTATCCAATATGAATAGTCTAATGGGAGCTCCAAGGTAACAATAATTTAAAAAGCCCGGAGGCAAGAGCAGTGTATGGTTAATTAGAGCAGTGGACAAATTAAAACAGTAGGATGTTGTCAACTGAGAATGGTGGTGCAGTTGATGATGGCACCAGAAATTAACAACATATTTAAAAACAACAGTGTAATTGAGTGCACAGTATATACAGTGAGGATTTAACCACAGAGTGGTGTTGACAGTTGCATAGATGCGGCGCAGTGACAGTACATGTTCATGGGCATACAAGGATGTATGGAGCCATAGTGTGTCGGCATCTAAGTATCAATTACAATGAAAATAGTGTACATGAGATAGTAAAAAGCATATGTTACATATTGTAATGGCAAGGAAGTGTTACAGCCCATGCTACATATGGTGTACAGTGGAAGCCTGGGTACATGCACATAAACAGACAGTGAGAAATTAATTCATAGCAGACACTTGTCTGTTAATCTCCTCAGATTTGTTTAGGCCACGTTTGATTGTGTCAAGTGAGTGTATCCACCTGCATTCACGTTTGCTTAGTGCACTAGCAAAGTCGCCACCTCTCGGGTTGGGTTTAACTTTCTCTATAACCTACCACCTGAGGCTTTCGGGTGTATGTTCAAAGGTGGAAAAATGGTCCACCAAAGGGGCACCTTGCACCTGGCATCTAATGCGGCTACAATGTTGTAGTATGCGGGACTTGATTTTCTGTGTAGTTTGTCCTATATACAAAAAGCCACAGGGGCAGATGATAGCATAGATTACTCCAGAGGAGTTACAGTTACTGTGGTCTTTAAGGTCATAGGTATGGCCATTGTGTGTGAATTCCATCATATCTTTTGTCAACTGACAAGCTTTGCATGAACCACATTTAAAATGACACTTGACTTGTGGGAGTCCCCACAGTGTACTTTGTCCAGAGGTGTATGGTTGAGGTAGCAAGGATTTGACCACATAGTCCCTCACATTCTTGCCTTTCTTGAAAGCGTGGAGGGGAGGGGGCATGTTACAAAGTTCTTCCGTGACCAGATGCCAATGTTTATTAATGGCTTTTTTGATACAGTTACTTTGAGTATTAAAAGTCGTGACACAGACCAAGCGTTCCTCATTCTTGGTCCTTGTTCTAGGGGCAAGTAAGAACTCCCTATGGTTGTGCCAAGCTCTCTTACGTGCCTTTTTCAAAAGTCTGATGGGATAACCACGTTCTAGTCGTCTCGTAAGGAGGCCTGCAGATTCATTGAAATAATCTTCCTTTTTGGTGCAGTTCCTCCGCAACCTCAGAAACTGTCCAAAGGGTAAGTTGTCCCTGAGGTTGCGGGGGTGGTGACTAGTGTACCCGAGCAGAGTGTTGCGCTCGCTGCTCTTCCTGTATAGACTGGTGATAAGTGAGCCAGATTCTTCTTTAATCACGATACCCAGGAAGTTTATAGGTGCTTGACAACCGTCTATAGTGTTTTTGAATAACTTGTAGTTTCATCCTTCTATGTCACTGAATTTCCTTTCTCCTTCACTGATCAACACTGAGCAACCCCTTTCTTAGCACGCTTCCCCCTTGGAGCAACCTTCTTTTACGCTCTGTGAATATTAATTGAACCTTAACTGTTCAAATCAGCACATTAAATTATCAGTTGAATATAATCTTTGGTCTGTAGTCTGTGTATCTCTAATTTTCATTTGATGGTTAAATATTTGACTAAAGACTTAAGGAGTTCATATACGCGAAACAGGCGCCGCGTTGATTCTCCAGTGGCGAAGCAGGGTCTGAGTCGTAGTCGGAGCAGGTGCTACAGACGTTGGTGATGGTGCAAAAGACTCACATTGCAGCGATTTTTCAGTCTTAAAGCAGGTGCTGCATCAAGAAAACAGGCGCTGAGAATCAGTGCGTGGATTTTCCCACCAGGGTGCACTTCCGAGGGCCCAGGAACTGGATTTGGCACCACTTGGCCAGTCAGGGCTCTCAGCAGAAGAGCCCAGGTACTGATAGGTGAAGTCTTTGATAGCCTTGAGACTTCTTAACAGATGGCAAGCACGCACACGTTTTTTTTTTAGCACAGCAGAATTCTAGTCTGGATCATTTCCCATTGAAGATACTCGATCCACAAAAACCACCACAAGCCCAAAGACCTGAAGAGAACCCTCAGAGCCCAGTGCTTCGAAACAAGTTGGGATTCCATTCACTTTGCATCCATATGGACAGTGGAATTCAGCTGCACAATCATTATTCCCTCCATATTAGATGGTTTGAAACCTTGCCAGTACCGATAGGTCCAGGCTATTTTTGAGCTGTTATAAGGTAACCCATTTAGTTTAGAAACACTGGTCTGGTTTGAACAATTGTTGTGTTTCTTAATGCACAGAACTTTTGGGATTTATTTTATATAGAAGGATGATTATTTCCAAGCAAGCCACAGCACTGTTAAGGTTACACCATTTTCATTAATTTGTTTATGAACTTACTGCCATCTGTTTTGTGGTACATTCAATTTATTTGATTTGTGTCACAGCAAAGCGTGTTTTCCTTTTTATGATTTGCAAAAAATGCATTAATTGTATCTGTTTAATTGTGATATGAAGACACAGGTACAGTTTATTTATTAACCAGCCATTTGGTAAAATCGTTTGAATCAAAACCAACCACTTTGTTACAGTTGTTTGCATTTTAATATAGGCCCACGGTGGTTGTTGTTAAGGGCCCAACCCCCCCGTATTTCAGCAGGCCCACTAGTAGCATTTGATTTACTCCAGTATTGCAGCTTTCATAGATTCACATACCTGTCGTCGAGATGGGAGTCTCCGGTATATTAAAAAGCAATGCTTAGTTGTATAGCAAACTGAAAAGAGACCTAGGCCCATTTCCCTTTTGCAACCCATTACCTTCATTATGTAAAAGAGACCAAACTTGTCTCTGAACCAATCAGAGCTCCTCACCCTCTAGATCACTCCTGGAGAACCTTTTGACCCTCAGATTTTCTACTGCACGTTGTGCTAGGGAGTCTCTTTTGAGCTCTGTTCAAAGTCTGCTATTTTCAACCCTTTTCAGGAACTTTGTTCTTATATCTTCAACTGGATTTTGCCATACTCTGGACTGTCTTTAGGTACATTCTTTTAGGAATGTGACGAAAAGAGAAGAAAGGTCTATTTAGAGCCTGTGCCACTTGTAAAAAGAAGAGGCTCTACACTGATGTCCCTCATGCTGACTGCATTTACGGTCTATACCCGGATCACCAGGCCAAAGACTGCAAGGTATGTCGCACTTTCTCAAGTAAGACTCTGAGAGATCGTGAGGGACGACTTTTGATATGGCTTCAAAAGCTAAAGGCCAGAAAGGAGGTTATCTCCAGTGACAGTAATGAGGCATCCTCCTCTACATCTAGGAAATCTCAAAAGAGAAGAAAATTTCCTCATTCTCATTCCTCAGAGGAACGTCCTGAGAAGGCCCTCAAAAAGACCACTCATGGGTCTTCTGGGCGTAGTCCTTCAAAATCTCCTCAATCTATGGAAAAGGAGCGGAAAGAACATACTTCTGGAGAAAAATCACCGAAAGAATCTACTTCTGAGCCATTAAAGTCACCTCCTCAGGTTTGAGAAACCTTCAGGAAGCCGTCTTCTATGCCTCCTGAGGAAAAATCTAAGAAACTGGCATCGTCGACAGGATCGTCGATGAAGAAACCATCACCGTCGAGAAAGATAGAGGTAAAGAAACTATCAAAGTCACCATCATTGCCTATTGCGGTGTCCTCTCCGTCGATGGCGTAATCGTCGACGGTGGTGTCGACGCTGGTAACATCGATGACGGCATCGACGACGACAACAACAGTGTCGACGACAGGATCGACGGTGGCGACGACGGGAACATCGACGACCGTTACTATGTCGTCGACGACGGATAGCACTCTACACCTGGTGTCGACGACTGCATTGATGATAGTAGTGTCGACGGCGATCTCGTCAACGGGCTCGTCGACGAGGGAAATTCCAGAAAAACTGGTGATTGTCCGAAAGAGGAGGATTACGCCAGAGGTCACCTCTCCAAGCAAGATTACTCCTTTAGTGCCATCACACCTGCTAGAGGAGGAGGATTCAGAAGAGAAAGAGGATGACGGACCCTTTGGTTATGCCAGTAGTCCATCACAACTACATGTAAAATGTCAGGATGATGATTATGAAGAGGGATATGGGGAGTACCAGAAACCCCCGCTACAACACTATTGCCAAGGGTACCGGGAGGAGATGGTTGCTATGCCATCCTCCATGATGATGGATCTGCAGTTTATGCTGGCGGACTATAAAAAGAGATTTCCGCCAACAGCTTCTCAAAAAATCCCTGTCTCGCATCCATGTTCCATCCCTGTTACTCCAGTTAGAAGCAGGGAATCGCTACCGGAAATTACGCCTCAAACTCAGCATCACCAGGACTCTGTCACCACGGACAATGATGACCAGAAAGAGGGGGAAATAACAGATCCCAACAAGGAATGAGATGACTACCTGATTCTATCTCTGGCATCGCCCACACCAGTACCTGCTGATTCTTTGCCAGTGGATATCGGTGGATTCCATAATTTAATGGAAAGAGCTGCGAAGAGATTCCAGCTTCCAATGGTAATACAACACAGACGGAATGCTTCCTTTATGATTTTAAAGAGCCATACCATAAGTCGGTTCGAGCTATACCAATTGTTAACCATGTGTGGGAGGAAGGTTTAAAGGTGATGAAGACACCAGCGACGGTTACACCTGTACTCGCTAGATTGTCACCACCTGTACTCGCTAGATTGTCACCCCTGAGGCGGAAGCCGGGGGATCTATGCGCTCTCTTGTGCAACTTTACATTGATTGCTCGTTCGTTATTGAATTAATAATAACGCTTTTAAAAATTGTAAATATTTTAGCAGGTAATTCTTAATATCAGTCCCCACCTTGGTGCGAGACTTACGTCGCCCGAGGCTGCTTTCCGACCTGCCCTGGCACAGCACCGCCGTTACTAGGCGCTGGCAACTCATTCGAGCCACTTTAGCTGCCATCTTGCTCAGGGTAAGGCTGGCGGTCTAGCTGATCGTTCCTCCCACCCACCTCAACCATGGATAAAAATAACAGACCTTCTCGTCCGCGCAGCGGGCGGGCGCAGCGGGCGGGCGCAGCGGGCGCCCCAGCGGCGCGCCAAAGGCAAGCCCGTCTGCGCCTGGACCGTGCCAAGGGCCACTCCCCCTGGTCCCGGCCGCTCGGCCCCACAAGTCACTTATTCATCGATCAAGCTTTTGCAGTTGCGTCCCCATCACCCTCAGGCATGTCTAATACTTGACCCATTGCTCCTTTCTGGAAACTCCGCCCAACTCTGTTCCTACTGTAAAACCAATAACAAATCATTTAAGTCTTATTCTATGGCCCTTACTAATGTCCGTTCGCTCGGCAAACACCGGCAGGACATAGCTGATCTAATAGAGGATACAAATCTAGATATTCTATTTATGACCAAAACCTGGATGGACAACTCATCCGACCCAGATTTAGTGATTGCAGTTCCTAAAGGCTTTTCTATTTATAGCTTGGATAGACAGCGTAAGAAAGGCGGCGGTATTGCAGTCATTGCTCGTGACGTATTTGCCGTCAGAACTAACATGATTTCGTCACCTTCCTGCGAAGCCCTACAATTTTCCATCAAGTTAACTCCCTCCTACAACTTTAGAGGGATCCTCTTGTATCGACCACCGGGATCAAGGGCAGGCTTTATTTCTGACTTTAGGTCCATCCTGGAATCGTCGGCCCTCGACAGCTCTCTAACAGTCCTCTGTGACTTCAATTTTCATTTCGATAAAAACAGAGGATAAAGACACTGCATCTCTTATAGCGGATATGACAATTTTCGGTCTCCCACTGTTGGTCAACTCGTCCACACATGACGGAGGCCATATATTGGACGTCATCTTTTCTAACTTAGAGGATTTACACATATCTCAAATCCTTCCCCTTACTTGGTCAGACCACCATGCAATTTTGGCTTCATTGACCATTCAGGACTCTGGTGCCCCCACGTCATCCTCTAATCCCCGTCAGCCGTTTCTGGCTTGGAACGATATCGACAGTTCCAGCCTGAAAACGCTTTTGATTAATTCCAATCCCTCTTTTTCGGCTGACCCTAATATTGCCACTACACAATTTCACGAGTGGTTGGGTTCTGCTGCCAACTCATTGGCCCCTGTTAAACAGCGGTCCCGTAACAGACTTGCCCCCTCGGCTCCCTGGTTTACGGAGGTCCTAAGTGTAGGAAGGTAGATCCCTGACTATGGTTGCCCCCAACTTTTTGCCTGGTGTTTTGCTGGTTTTCTGACTTAGTTGACCTGGGACCCTGCTATTCAGGACGCCAGGCCTACTGCTCTCTCTGTAAAATGGATTCCATGTACCTTAGGTACATATCTAATTGGATACTGAGTCACCTTATCAGTCCCTGTACAGTGTACCTTAGGTACCCAGGGCATAGGTGTACCCAGGGCCTACCAGGGGCTGCAGCATGTATTATGCCACCCCTGGCTGGCCATCCAAATCTGACACAACTGGCTGCACGACAGCTGGGGCAAGGGGGTGTAATCACCCTTTGCTTTAGATATAGTATTCCTATATCTAACCCTAAAATGGACACATATATTCCTATCAGTCACTCCTATGGCAGGCCTTATCAATCCTGAAGGCAGAGTGCTTGGAATAATGTGAAATGGTGCTCTGGCATGAGCTGAGCCCGTTTGCAGCTTGCGGAACCAAGTCCTAATAGCTGTTCCATGATAACGCATACAATATACTCTTAAGTGCATTATAATCCTCGCGGTTATATGCCAACTCTGGTATCGCTTTATCAAAACATGGCGAGTAAGGTGTCATACGAATTGGAATAATAACCCCTCGCCAATTCTGGCGACGGGGTTAGCATTCCACCCTTCTAGAGGGACACGACATGTTGGTAACCTGTAACCCCGGTTAAAGTCAGACATAGCCTCAGCTCCACAAGATGGATGCTGCCACCGAGACACAAGTCTGCCCTCCTGCTGCTGGGAGTCCTCCCAGCCCAGGAGGCAAGGACAAAGGGTTTCCTGCCAGGGGCGGTGCCAGCACCGTCCCAGACAGGATTTTGTGTATCCTAGGTAGGCAGGGCTTTAGAGGAAGGTGACTGCAAGTGGCACCCCGGTGCTCACTATGCATAGGCTGGCTTGAACCAGTTCCAGGGGCACTCCAGCCCCTGATCTGGGGAAAGCCCGCCAAAGGAGAGGGGTGTAACCACCCCCCTCCTAGTCCCACCCATAGGGCAGGACTTAGTCGCGTGCCAGCCCCTTTTGGCAGGATAAAGGTAGGAACTGGCCCCCTTCCAAATTAGATCAATCTTTGAATCCTGAACCACCGACTTTCTACGAGAGGAACTCAAGACTCTTCCTAAGATTTCTCCCTTGTGACTAAGGAGTAGTCACCCTGCAGCAGCAGGCACCAACCAAGCATCGCGGTCTGCTGTAAGTCTCTCCTCCGGATCAAGACTGCCCAGCACGACGAGAACCGGCTTCCCTGGCACCTCTGACCTCAACCTGCATCATCAGCCCAGCTGTGATCCGTGGGTGTGACGAGACCTCGAGGGACCGGCCATCTTTAAAGACTGCACGATGCTTGTCCAGCACGACCACCGAGTGACCCTCGACTGAGTGCTTTGGGGTAAGAGAAGCCCCGACCCTGAGCAGCTCCAGCACCGAAGTTCAGCCCCCCTGCATCCACGAGATCTGCGTGGGGCCCTTCTGCTCTTTGCTGCTCACCGCGTTGTCCAGGTCACTTGCCCGTTGGCTAGTGGCCCTCTTACGACGCTCCACGACGACAAACACCGCTGGTCTGGTTGCTCCAGACTAGCCCTTGCTCCCCTCCAACAGAGGAGCACCCTGGACCCTCCTGGTCCACTCAAGACCCCATTTTAGGTCCACCGCGTGGGCCTTGCATTTGCCAAGACTTGTTGCCCAATCCTGGGTCCAGCGACGTCAGAAGCAGATACCTTCGTGGGACAGCTCGCACCTCCATCCTGGTCGCCGACAACGCCTCCTGGTCCGAGAGACTGCAGAGCCCAGCAGCGCCCACTCACCTGGTCGAGGTGACTTCGTCCGGTGCCACTCTGGTGCCCACCTAAATCACTGGCTAGTGATTCAGAACTTGGTCCCCTCTGCTTACAGGTCTTCTTCTTCCCTGATCCAGGCTTGGATCACCACGAACTTCTTCACTGGCCGCCTGCCAGCAACTTCTTTCTTCAGGCTCCTGGTTCTTCAACGAGGGTTTCCGACGCAACTTGAACCCTATGCAGCCGCAGCCCCTGGGCTAGGTAAACTGAGTACTCCGGTGCTCCAGCATAGTCCAACACCCTAAGTGTTCGGATCCACCCTTGTTTTCGACCCACCTAGTCGGGTTCGCCCGAGAACAGTAACTTTGTGATTGCTAGTATCTATAGACTTGTTCCCGCATTACGCGTGAGAGTTCCCACTCTGCACACGGCGTCCCTAGGCCTCCTGCTTCTAATCTAAGGGTTCAGCATTGTAGGCCTAGCGTTTCTACAGTCTAGAAAAGTATTACTCACCTGCTAGTAACTTCGCATTCCACTTCTTGTGTATATGGTTTTTCGTGCCCCTCGGGCATTTGTGTAAATTGTGCGACTTTCAGTAATTCTTTAAGAGTTTTGTTGTGTGCTTAGCTCCCTGTCTCATAAAGAGCCAGGGTAGTCCTGTTATAAATAAATATACTTTATTTTTGATAACAACTTGTGTGGTGTCCTTTCACTTGGTATTCAAGGGGTAATGTGATGGTAAAACAGCTGGCTTAACACGCCCTCTAGAGTCTTAGCCTTAGACTGCTCGTATCCATGCTACTAGGATAGCTGGTCTATCAGGTTGACTTACAACCAATCATCAATAAGGGTTGTCTGGACTGATACATAGTGATCACTAGAATAGTGAGCACTGCATATCAGGCCAACTTCTCACATTGGTGAGCAGCGGTTGGGATTTGAGCTTGCTGTTGTTTTACCACACGTATCCTAAGAATATCATTTGAAAGATCACATAAGTACTAAGGTACATATAACTTAGCTTAGAATACTCTGAGTTCTACTGAACCAGCTGTTGTAGCTCCTAGGGCCTAGCACACCCTAAACTACAACTCTAGCAAGGGATCAGTAGGCAAACATATAGTGTAGGTAAGTGCACCACTTACACCTCACTAGAAAAGCATGTCTACCCAGGGAGAGTCTTCAGAGACTCCCCTTGTGGTTATTGACCCTCCACAGGTCAGCTCAAGATATGCAGCTCTCAATTTCCAGGAGTTGAGACACTTCTGTACCTCCAGGAAATTGAAACAGGGGTCTAACCCCACCACTCCCTTTCTGTTAGGTCTCTTAGAGACATATGATGCTAGGAGAGCCTCTCATACAGATGGGAGTATGCCAGCCTTAGAGGGTACCCTTGGTGATCCAGACCTCCTTGACACTGAAAATGCAGTTGAGGAGGAGGATCTAGAGGAACTCTCTGAGGGTGAGGCAAACAAGGGTCCTGAGTTAGTCAGCAGACTCACTAGGGCCAACTTAGACCTACTTGGGCAAGGATCTGGGGGACCCCCAGTACTGACCCTAATGAGGCCTAACCTTGGAGTTAGAAGAGGTAGATCTCCTTCTAGGGACTCCAGTATATCTCTGCACTCTAATGCCTCTTCTCAGAGGAGAAGGATTTCTCCCCAGAGGAGATTGACTTCCCCTCAGAGAAGAGAGCATGAAGCAAGGATGAAACAGGCTAATCTGAGGATTGAAAGGGAAGAACTTGCCCTGGCCAAAGAGAAGCTTGCCTTTGCTAGAGAGCAGCAGATGAGTGGGACAGTTCCCACTGGTGGCAGCAATCTCCCAAGAGATAAAGAAAGGGGTTTAGATACTAAACACCTGAGTAAGATAGTGCCCCCCTTTAAACAAGGGGATGACATCCACAAATGGATGGCTGCTTTGGAGAGGGCCTGCACTGTCCAGTGCATCCCCCAAAGTCAGTGGGCAGCTATACTGTGGCTCTCCTTTGAAGGCAAAGGTAGAGATAAGCTCCTCACTACTAGAGTTGAGGATGCTAACAATTACCAAGTCCTGAAAAATACACTGGTTGATGGGTTTGGCTTAACCACTGAGCAGTACAGGTTGCTGTTCAGGGATACCCAGAAAACTCAGTCTCGGGATTGGGCTGACTTTGTTGATTGTGCCACTAAGGCTTTGGAAGGCTGGCTACTGGGTAGCAAGGTTACTGACTTCACAGGATTGTATAATCTTATTATGAGAGAGCAAGTCTTAAATAATTGTCAGAACCAGTTATTACACCAGCACCTGGTAGACTCTGATCTGACCTCTCCACAAGAATTGGGTAAGAGGGCAGACAAATGGGTCAGAACCAGGATTAGGCCTAAGAACCAAGGTGGTGACCATAAAAAGGAATCAACCAAGCCTCAAGAGAAGGGTGGGGATAAATCTACAGAGAAAACTTCCCTAGGGCCCCAAAACTCCAAGAATGGGGGTGGGTCCCAAGACACTTCCTCTACCCAGAAGAAACCTTATTGTTATCCCTGTAAACAGGTGGGTCATTTAAAAACTGACAGCAGTTGCCCAAAGAACAACAATAAGGAGAACATACCCCCAAGTAACATTCCCAAACCCCCTGTTACTACTAGTAGTAATCCCCCAGGTGGTGGGAGTGCCCCCAAGAATTTAAAATACATAGTGATCACTAGAATAGTGAGCACTGCACATCAGGCCAACTTCTCACACTAAGAACACAGAAACAACAGTGCAGGAACAAGGAGAGGCACTGGCGAAAGGACTACACTGAAGAAGCCAAAATTCGGTATAAGGAAACGGTGGCCAAATATAAAACCATGATTAGTGAGGCCAAGAAAAAGTTCTTTAGCGACATGTTTGAGTTAGCCAAAAACTCCACTAAGGCACTGTATGAAACCACTAAGCAGTTAGCTGGCTATTCTTCCAACTTGACCCCACCTCCTTCCCAATCTCTCTGCAACGCCTTGGCCAACTTCTTTTTTAGTAAGGTCAATGACATTTATTCGGCCTTCTCAAACAACACCAACACCCCCTCTATAACCTCTACCTCTACCCGCACTGGTCCTATGCTCACTCAGTTTGCAGATATCTCCAGTTCCCAGATAGCGGACATCATTTCCACGATTAGATCAGGCTCTGCACTTGACCCCTGCCCTTTTAAAGTATTACTACCTGATATTGATGTGCTTCTTCCTGCTATTACTTCAATATGTAATTCCATGTTCAGAACACGTATCTACCCAGTCACCCTCAAAAAAACTCTCCTCAAACCGCTATTAAAGAAGCCACATCTCGACATGGATGAACTAAAGAGCTACCGCCCAATTGCTAGCCTCCCAGTCCTGGCAAAAATTGCCGAAAAAGCATTGAACCTACAACTGTCTGCCTTTATAGAGGAACACCATCTACTCGACGAGTCCCAGTTTGGTTTCCGCCGATTCCATGGGACGGAGACGGCTTTGATTAAAGCCGCGGATGACATTAGATCCATCCGTGACGTTGGGGGTACAGCAGTATTAATACTGCTAGATTTATCGGCTGCTTTCGACACGGTCGATCATGCTATTCTGATCGACCGTGTCGAAAACATGGGTGTTCAACAAACTGCCAAGAAACTTTTGGCCTCTTTTCTGGCTGACAGGACTCAGGTGGTCACACTGGGATCCTTCCATTCCTCCAATCTGTCGCTGCCATGTGGGGTACCCCAAGGCTCATCCCTAAGTCCGACACTTTTCAACATATATGTGTCGGACCTAGCTAACATCATTCGAGCTCACGGGATGAGCCTTACTTCCTATGCAGACGACACTCAGTTGGTCCTTGCCATTAAAAATGATGGCCACAAAATAGCCGAGGATTTTAAATTGGGCATGTTGGCAATTGGGGACTGGATGGCCTCCAATTGCCTAAAACTAAATTCCGACAAGACGGAAGTAGTTATCTTCGGACACTTGACCCCGGTGGCCCTTGTCCCTTGGTCCTCCCCCTAAGCCTGTCAGTAAGGTGAGGAACCTGGGAGTTATTTTCGATGACCGCCTTAACTTTCTCCCACATGCCAATCAAATCACTTCTTCCGCCTTTCACAAACTGAGACTCATAAAGAAAATCCTTCCCTTCCTCCCCGATACAGCTGGCAAAACCTTGGTAACTTCCCTGGTACTGTCCACTTTGGACTACTGTAATGCCTTGTTCATAAATGCGGCGGTTCTGCGACGTCAAGGTTGGTTAAGAGCAACTGCCTTTAGACCAGAGGTCCAAAATAAAATTCTAGATCTCCCATTCGACGGAGAAGATTTGTTTGGAAAGCAAGTAGATGAGGCTCTTCAGGGTATCAAGAAAGATACAAATACTGCGAAGGCCCTAGGTACATTACAGTACCATAAAGTGCCCTTTTGAGGTGCCCGAGGACGAGGCCAATCCTCCTATAGAGGGGGTTACCAACATCCTCATCATCACAACAATACCGTCAACAGTATGGGCAGAAACAGTCAGGGAGCTATGCTAAGGCTGCTCCTAGAGGACGAGGAGGTCGTCAGAGAAAAGGCAATGGTAGAGGACAATGACAACCTCCGGTATCTGGCTTCATGTACTCCTTCCCCTCCACAAATTCCCCTGGGTGGAAGAGTTGCTTCTCATCTACATCATTGGCAGAAAATAACGATGGACAGATGGGTCCTCAATATCATACAATTCGGACATACTCTAGGATTCCTTCAGTTCCCCCCTTGGACTCCACTTACAGGTCAAGAGAGCAAACATTTATCTCAAGAGCGTCGGGAGATTTGGACAATGCTCCGAAAGGGAGCAATAGAACCGGTGCCGATCTCCCAAAAAGGAAAGAGATTTTATTCCTGTTTCTTCCTGGTTCGGAAGAATGCTCTCCAATGGCGTCCGATTCTAGACCTGAGATCTCTGAATTCTTACCTCAAGAAACAGTCTTTCCGGATGGTGATCCTCCAAGAAATTTTGCTACTCTTAAACCCAGGGGATCATATGACCACCCTAGACTTGCAAGATGCATATTTTCACATCCCCATTCTTCCTTCCCACAGACAATATCTTCGGTTTACAGAGGCCTGAGACCATTACCAGTTCAAAGTGCTGCTGTTTGGCCTAAAGTCTGCCCGAGAATTTTTACGAAATGTCTCGCGCCAGTGGCAGCTTTTCTCAGAAAACAAAAACACCAAGTATTTCCATACCTGGACAACAGGTTGATAAAAGACTATGGCATGCATACAGTTGTTTGCCAAACTGGGACTGACTTTGAATATGGAGAAATCATCCCTTCAGCCTTCAAGAAAGATCACATTCCTAGGAACGATTCTGGACACCTTAGTAAACAAAGCATTTCCTTCCACAGAGAGGCAACTGGGGCTCATAACACTGGCCAAGACGTTTGCAAGAAAAAAGTGTCTTTCAGTACGCAAGTACAAGTCGCTGCTAGGGACGATGTCCTCTTGCATACCTCTCATTGCTTTTTGCCGACTAAAAATGCATCCATTGCAGGAGGAGCTGGATCGACAATGGCACCAGGCAGTGGGATCCTTCTAGGACAAGGTGAAAGTCACGCCGGCTATGGTGCAAGCAGTAACATGGTGGACCCAAAGCAGGAACATCTCGGTGGGTCTTTCCTTCCTGATCGAACCAGCTCCATTGGTAATTACCACGGATGCATCTCTGGAAAGATGGGGAGCAGGCCTTCAGGATCTGCAGGTCAGTAGTCAATGGAAATTGCAGGAACAGCAACTTCACATCTACTTGATGGAGCTCAGGGCAGTAGGCTTAGCACTGCTGCCTTTTCTACCAAAAATTCAGGGAACGTCCGTCTTGGTGAGGACAGACAACACAACCGCGATTAACTATCTCAACAAGCAGGGAGGTACAAGATCACTCTCCCTGTCGCGAGAAGCACCAAAGATATGGAAATGGGCTGTAGACCACGGAGTATCTCTAAAGGCGGAACACCTTCCAGGAGATCAGAACATCAAAGTGGACACTCTCAGCAGACGGAAATCGACCTGCCACGAGTGGGAAATAAACCAGGACATATTACAAAGCGTCTTCTGCGAATGGGGAGTTCCAACAGTGAATCTGTTTGCGACAGCTAAAAAAAAAAATGCGGTTCTTCGCAAGCTGGCATCACCAACGGGGGTCTTGGGGGAATGCATTTTTGATGGCATGGTCAGGCGTCTTTGCCTACGCCTTTCCTCCGATTCCCCTCCTGCCACGTGTGCTCACGAAGATAAAGAAGGAACTGTGCAAAGTAATACTGATAGCTCCGTGGTGGCCCAGGCAACACTGGTTCACAGAGTTGCTTCTATTGTCGGAGGATCATCCAATTTGTCTGTAACCGATACCATCACTCTTGACAATGTCCTGGGGACAAGTGCTTCATCCAGACCCGTAATCGCTGCACTTACCGTCCTGGCTCCTGAATACTGTGAATTTCACCACTTAGATATTTCTGCAGAATGCAGGGATATACTGTCAAAGGCCAGGGCGGGAAGTACAAACAGAACATATAGGATGAAATGGAAAAGATTCTGTTCGTGGTGCCAGGAAAACAATATCCATCCTCTGACTTCAGCGGCACATCAAATTATTCCATATATTCTGATGCTAGCGAAATCTGGTTTGGCCCATGCTTCTATTAAGGTGCATCTGGCGGCGATTTCTCGATTTAGGAGGACTTCTTCAGGTCCATCTTTGTGGTCGGAAAGAATTATAAAACAATTCATGAAGGGATTGTTTCAAACCTTCCCTCCGATAAGACCTCCAACACCTCTCTGGCAGTTGAACATTGTTCTTTCCCAATTGATGAAACAGCCCTTCAAACCTATTCACAGGACGGATCTAAAATTCTTATCCTGGAAAGTGGCTCTTCTGATAGCTCTCACTTCAGCCAGGAGAGTTGGGGAAATACAAGCTCTCACGATTCATGAACCATTTTTACAATTCAGGGAGGACAGAATTGTCCTCAGGACTAATCCCAAATTCATTTCAAAAGTACCAACAGATTATCATCTAAATGAACCATTGATCCTTAAGAGGTTTTTCCCTCAACCGTCGATAGCAGCGGAAAAAAGCCCTTCATTCGCTAGATGTTCAACGTTGTCTGAAGTTTTACTTGCAAAAAACAAAGCCTTTCCGGAAGTCTTCCCAATTATTTGTGGCTTTTAGTGCCCCCAGGAAGGGGTTTCCGTTGTCAAAAAGGGGAATTGCCCGATGGATTTCAAGTGCAATACAGTACTGTCATTAGGCGGCAGGGAAGCCGTTGAAGGCACATGTACGTGCCTATTCTACAAGAGCAGTGTCCACCTCCACTGCTTTATTTGCGGGTGTGCCTATCCAGGATATCTGCAGGGCTGCTACCTGGAAGAGTACGCATACCTTCACCAGACATTACTGCCTCGATGCACCTGCTGAGAAGGATGTGGCAGTGGGACAAGCAGTACTGAGGAACCTTTTCCAGTAATGGTGAGCCTTCTTTACCATCCTTCCTTCCTTTGTCGGTGAGATAAGCACATTTTATTGTCATATGCTCTATTATATACGATTTTTTAAGTTTTATCTATATGTATTTATATATGATTGCTACTATTGTCAGATTACATATGTTGCCTAGTTCGTGATCTTAGGTAACAAAAAATGTGCTATGATTTACTGCTCGCTATTCTGATTCAGGCATATGAATCTATGAAAGCTCCAATACTGGAGTAAGAAAACAAGTTACTTATCTGTAACTGTAGTTCTCCAGTATTGGAAGCTTTCATAGATTCACATGCGACCCACCCTCCTCCCCTGAGAGGCTCACCTTGGATTTAGCACAGAAGGTGTCTATGGCACAAGTGCGCAAAAATCTGAGGGGCAAAAGGTTCTCTCAGGAGTGTTCTACAGGGTGAGGAGCTCTGATTGGTTCAGAGACAAGTTTGGCCTCTTTTACATAACAAAGGTTATGGGTTGCAAAAGGGAAATGAGCCTAGGCCTCTTTTCAGTTTGCTATACAACTAGGCATTGCTTTTTTATATACCGGAGACCCCCGTCTCGACGACGGGGAATGATTCAGGCATGTGAATCTATCAAAGCTTCCAATACTGGAGAACTACAGTTACAGGTAAGTAACTTGTTTTCTTACAGGCCCTGGGCACACCTGGGACACTTTACTAGGGGCTTACTAGTAAATCAAATAAGCCAATCATGGGTAAACCAATCACCAATATGATTATGATAGAGATCATATGCACTTTAGCACTGGTTAGCAGTGGTAAAGTGCCGAGAGTCCTTGAACCAACAAAAACAGATCAGAACAAATAGGAGGAAGAAGGCAAAATGTTTGGGGATAACATTGCAAAAAGGGCCAGGTCCAACAGTTAGTATAATACATAGCAGTATTGATCTAACATTCTTATGTAACTAGACATAGTTAATGATGAAACAACAAGCAAACACATACACACTAAGCAGAATTTGACAACCAACTTCAAGGACAGGACACAAATTGGAAAACACTTCCTCACCCGGCCCCATACATAAAAATTCCAGAAGTAGTGCTCTGTTGCTCAACAAGGAATTAATTGGCACTACCACTACTAGCTATAGGATTTCTTTTTGAAGGTGTACATTTCATTAGAGCTGGCAGACTTAAAAAGTTGTTTGTTCCCAAGACCAAATGAACAGAAGTCACAACCGGAATATTTCAAATGAACCTGGATCTCATGTTCCACTTTTACATCACTGTTGGCAGCTGAAGTCTTAAATCCTTATTTTTTAGAAGATCTTAAGAGCAAGCACCAAAGGATCTCCTGCCTCACTTCCAATGCCAAAAGGGCAGCACACTGAGGCGTGATGACCAGGTCTCATAATTACCCCTGTTTTAAGAATGACCAGACCTCTTTATCTGTGTCACCGGCATGAAGGCTTAACTTCTTTATGCTTACCCACTTCCTAGTGCTAACTTTCCAAGTGTGTTGAGCTTATTGTTGAGTGCAGGCTGCATGGTACATTCATGGCATTTGAGAGTGAGCCAAAATAAGGAAGGCTGTGGGCTCCATTTCTGATGCCTCTGACCTGGCTTGTGCACAAGATCAAGCTGAGGGTTGTTTTCTCAGATAGTGAAAGTCTAGAGCTCACATTACTGAAGCTGGAGGAAGGAGATCTAGACATTGAAGTGAGGGGAGTGGGAGAAAGTGTTCCTTTAGATATTCCTTTATTACTTTTGCTTAGCAAGGAGTTGCCGATTAGTCTTCCTGAGCAATACCGTTTGGTGGATGTTAGGGGTGAAATGTGCCAAGCAGACTCTTTTGTGCAGGTAAGGGACACTTTAGGTAAGATTTGCCCTTTTTACTTTTCTTGAGTACTATATCAGTGGAGCTAATGACAACCAGGTGCAGACATCTCACACCTATTCGTGTCTCTGTTGTGGGTGCTCCAAGTTTGGAACTAACCTGATATGAGAAACATTGCTCAGTCAAAGGCTGTGTCTGGAGAACATCCTGGAAAGGACACTTGAAAGGAGAACCAAACTACCTACGCTGGTTTTACAGTATCTGACAGTGGATCACATCTGCTGCTGGTTTTGATGTATAAAAGTGGGACCACACGACCCTGCTTGTTCCAGTTCCAAGTCCCCTATAGGCAAGAAAGGAGTGCTCTGTAGAGTACTCAAGGGACTGCGGTACAACCACGGTTGGTAACTGCCGGATAGCCAGTCTCCCAGAGGTGTGGAGACTCAGTCTGGATCCTTTGCTGGATGATCTGTTTACCTTTAAGAAGCTGAGTGCATAGAGAGAGAAGGAGCAAGCCAACCTGGCAGGAGGAGTGTCTGTGCAGCAGGAGTGAATTGCTTTGTGTCTCCAGTGTCTGTGGAACATCAGAAGGGAGTATTGAGGAGAGCAATCTGCTGGACTTCAGCAACTTGGAGCCTATAGTCTCTCTCTGCCAGTTCCTGTGGGGCAGTGATTGGGTATCAGAATTGACCTGTGTAAGGACGTAAATGCTAGCTGGCCATGCCTGCTTGAGTTGTCAACAGCCTGTTTTAGGTTACAGCTGCCAACCTTTGTGATTGGGCTGTGCGTCGCCACAACTGGCAAGTGTGATGACTGGCCTAATCGTGGCCATAACAGTCCAGAGGGAAACAGCCTGAGGATGACCTTGACTGCTTTGTGTAATCAGCCAGTGTGGGGACTGCAACTACCTATTCTATGAGGCCTGTTCTACTACCAAAGTTGTGAGAAGCCAGAGGTGGCTGCACCTGACAAATTGACGCACCAGCAATGGACCTGCTGGCTCTGATTTGGGACACTCAACAAGACCCTGAAGTTAGAGACACTCATGGTTGTCAAATAACTAGGGCTAGCTTCTCCACTCCTTCCGCCTAAGGGTCCCGGTGACTTCAGTATTGTGGATGGATCCAGTGCACAAGGTAGATGCGCTGGAGAGCTACTGGCTGGCACCTGCTCTCATGCTGAGAGTGTGAATGGCTCTTCAGTAGGCTAGACAGTAAAATCACCACCCCTGTTCTGTTTTCCACTTTTGCGTGGTAAGAACTTTTGGACTGAGACTGAGCACACTTGTATTAGGGGGTGATCTTAATTCACACTTTTACTGCATATCCCAGAGAAGGTGGGGCCCATCCATAAATGGAAGATACCAGGTTCTACTAGGGTAAGAAGAAGTAGCGAGGAAAAAGGTAGAGATGCAGCACTGCCTGAATAGTGCCCAGATACACTAAATTGTTTGCTATGATAAGTAATGTGCAGTATTGCATTCTAGTGTGTAGTAAAATACTTTTCTTTCTTCAGATAACCACTGGATTGGACATTCCATTATAAAGTTGATTTTTAATTGCTGAGTTTGGAGCTTGAGCACCCTCACACTGCCTCACTGAGATGCCTGTGACTGCTTGCCATTGCTACCAACGAGAGTTACGTGTGGGAGGGAATCTACTTGGCTAAGTTTGCTGAGCCACAGTAGAATGGACCCTTGGGTATCAGAGGAAAAAACTTTAGCCCCAGAGTTGAGGCCCCTGCTTGCCTGTGTTTTATTCCGCTGCCTACCGCCCTCCAACACAGGGTCTGAAAATAAACCTTTACTGTTATAGATGAAGGAACATTTTCGTCCGCTAAACCATAGCCAAGACAGATTTTTGCAAAGTGTGCATCCTGAACGTAACTATTTCAATGTGCTCTCAAATGGGATGACCATTTAGATTAGAAGAACAAGAGTTATGACTTTTTGACGTTTTTAGTGAAATCTGGTGTCCAAAACATCAAAGCACCAACCACGAGTATCTCATCATGCGAGACTGGGGCATAGTCAAAAGTTAAGGCAGACTGCGATGGAGCATGGGTTGGATTCAGTGGGTGGGTTGGCCACATTCTTGGTCTACCTTCAAACTTAAAAATCCCTTGAAGAAAAGTTTAGGAGAAGGTAGAGTTCAGTGGGGCAAAGCAGCAGGCAGGCCCGGACTGGCCATAGCGCGCACCGGGCAATCCCCCGGTGCGCCGCAAGGGTGGGGGCCGGTTTTGAGCCCCTGGGGGCCGATTTTGTTACAGGGGCCGTTTTTGCAGCATAGCTGCAAAATCGGCCCTGCAACAAAATCGGCTGAAAACCGGCCCTACCAAAGCGCTCGGCGGCACCTCCAACCCCCCCGAGGGGGGAGGGGGGGGCCGGCCGAGCACTTTGCCAAGGCCGGTTTTGGTTCCGAGTCTGGCCCTGGCAGCAGGCTTTGTCCAAAGAAGAGTCATCATTGCTAGTAGAGCTGCTTGTCGAAGTCTCAGTAAAGCTGCCAATGATGGCGGAAATAAGCTCAGAGTGGGAAAAACTGGGTTTCCAGGCCGAGGTGGTCATCATCATCATCAATAGGTAGCAGGTCTCCGCTGAGCCCAGTGAAGATCTTTATCTTCTGACTTAGACAACTTATTGGAAGTCGAACACCTCCTGCGGGATGAATCTGCAGACTGTATGCAAAGAGGGCTCGACGAGGTGGGACACTGTCCCCAAGTGTTCCTGCTGAACAGGATTTGCTGCTGCGTAGAAGAACGTAGCAGCAGCTACCGCAAAGTCAGGCCAACCAGCGATGCACCATGGGCGAATTAGCTGGCATGTAGATCCCGGTCTTCTGTCGGTTCTCCAGGCACTTTTTGGTTAAAATGTTTCCAAAGGTTTAGAGTTAGGCAGGAGACGCACCTCTAACACCAGGTTCTCAGGTGCCAGGACCTGAGGGGGATCAATTGGGAGGTTTAGGATTCACTCACGCAGAAGCTAGGTGCAGGGTTCAGTGTCTCTAGAGTTTATGTCCCTGTTGCGCACACAGTAGGCCTGCCAATTAACCCTTGGAATACAAGTGAATGCTGGCCTCTGTCCCAGAGGTGCATGCCCTCGTGCACTCGTGCACTCAATATCTTTGTATATCATGTAAATACTCTTGATCAGTTTGTTCAGAAATTCTTTTAATTTTTCAGCAATTCAGTTTGCCAATCTTTCTTGCTTATTTACATCCATTAAATGTAATCATATGTTATTCCGTCATAACATTCATCATACATGGCTGGACATTTATCTCTACCCAATGAATTTCGAGCGGGTATCCCTTCTTCAGGGGCCCTGTCGCTGTAACATGGAGATAAATTCAGGTTCAGAACAGGACTTGTTCTATCACATCTGTGAGGACGAGCCTGCCATGCAAGATACGGACCCCCAGACGGACCAGTTTCCCCTTACCTGTCTCCGTCTCCGCTTCTGTGTTCACAGACCTTCCCGGAGTACTGTTTCTTTAAGACCCCGGAACTACAGGGTCATGTGACGGAATCACGTGAGTGCGAGGAGCTCAAGAGCTGAAACACAGAGGAAGCGTTCACCAGGCGAGGCAAGCAGCATAGAAGAGGAGAACCGAGTCAGGACCTTCCTTGTGCTGCCACGGGACGTCGGGAGAACCAGAGCAGAAGACGCGGAGGAGACCACCGAACAGCGGGCGCACCTCAACGCAGGAGGAACTACCGGAGGAACAGACGGCAGCCATACCCCACCTGGCACCGCGAAGACGCCAGCCACGGCCACGGGAGGTCGTGGCTCACAAAGGTACGGGAACGCTGGGCGCTTCCGTGGGGCCGTGCAAGCGAAGAGGGTAGAGAAGGAGGAAGGGGAGGAAGCTCTAGCGTGTAAAGAGTAGAGTTTAATACCGGCATAAAACGACACACTTCACTGGTGACGGATATGGTGTAATGGCTCCTCCCTCACATCCCCTGGCGTCCCGCGACAAACCCAGAATTAGAGCCCTGTCCTTACAACCCGTTGTTTTTGTTTGTTTTCTCCCCCATACATGTATTGAGTCACGGGCAAGACTCTGAAGCGTGGCAAGGAACCTCCTACAAAACCCCAGCTGGAAGACTACCGAGGGAACAAGAGTACTACAGTTCCCAGAATTCATTTCTGTCAACCTTTAATAAACCTAAAATTAAGTAAACCCTTATATCTTTGTCCTGGTCTGCTTCTCCACCGTGCCACAACATCATAAATAGTGTCACTACAATTATACATGAAGTGGTAATTCATAGCCATATTCATCTTTCCATTCTGATGTGCATAATGGGTTTGGTGGTATAATTCAAGAACCCGTGGAAGCCAAAGTCTACCATATTCGTTACTATTCTCGAGGAGTTCTGATGTACATATCACCCGTGTGTGTAGTGCACGAATATGACTCATAACCGTCAAAGTGCTCAGTGTGCCAACGTAAAATAGTGTAAAAGAATGTGCGATACCGAAATAAAATGTGACGTCGGGATTAAAATGTGACGCCGGTTACAAAGAACGCCAGATGTTCACTTACATGTATTGCTTGATAAAGGTGCCGAGTGTGGTGTAGCGGTCCAGCGTTACCGCGTACGTCACGGGGTGACGTCAGCGGATGTCCGGCGGCGGCCATGTTGCGACATTGGCGCGCGGACTCCGAGAGTAAAGGAGCTCAGTTCCGGCGCTCCCGGAATATAGTTAAATTGTTTGTGATAAATAAATCCACTAAACCATCACCCAATGCTTGAGTGGTTTGTGCAGCAAGGTGCCTATGCTGAGCAGCAACTTTACAATGGCGACGAGGTCGTGAGGGTGCCAATCCTCACCAGGAGCACCCAGGACCCACACCTCAGCATCTGTCACCACTAGCCCTGACCAGCAGGCACGAGCGGAGTACCCCGTCTGGCTGCGCAATTACCGGGAGTGTGGCAGAGACACCGAGCGCACAGCGCCAGACGCCACAGTGCCGCCCCAGCAAGGCAGGGTCGTTCACCGGAGCCGCCACGAGCATACCAGGGAGAACCCACTGGCTGCAGTCCATCCGGTAGGCCCCCGAATATGCTGGCGCAACGAGGCGAGAGCCACGAGGAGGAGGAGGGTCGATCCCAGGAAGACGATGCGTCAGCGGAGCGCGTGCACCTCAGCACTACTCCTCCAGACGGGCAAGACACCCCAGAGCCACGAGCCATCACCAACGGGAACATGAACGCGCAAACATTTTCCTTGACGAACCCAGTACCGTTCTTGCCCAAGGTAGGCGAACCTGAGATGCCCTGGGATGACTGGAAACCATACTTTCTCAACTACCTATCGGCATTAGAAGAAGAGGGAGGAGAGGAGTTCTCAAGTGCACGACGTAAGAAAATACTACTTCATAACCTAGGCCCAGCGGGGCAACGTCAATACCTCCACCTGGTAAAAAGGGAAAGACCAGCCACGGACACAGACGTATTCCAGCACGAGTTAGAAGATTTAGACGCACACCACCGCCCTGTCGTCTGCACAGCCATAAACCGGTACAACTTCTTCCAAAGGAAACAGGCGAAGGGGGAGTCCGTGGATGAATATGTAGCAGCATTACAAAATATCGGTCACATGCAAGTTTGGAGCGCTACAGGAGGACCTAATACGAGACCAGATAATTATGTATACGGTTAACACGTCAGTACAAGAAAAGCTGTGGGTGAATGGCGATGCACCCCTAAAGAAAGTAGTGGCCGTAGTGAAGAAGGCAGGGATGTCGAAAAGGTGCGCGGAAGCAGCCAAACAAGAAAGCAACAAGGGGCGGCGGTATACAAAGTGCTAGACAGGAAAACGACAGAAACAAAACAGCTAACTGTACAAGTGGGTGCACGCAACCAAAAAAGGTTCACACATAAGCCCAACAAATCGCAAGGACACATAAATTGGAACAGGGACGCATGTTACAGATGTGGAAGCAACACACATGCGCCCAACGACAAGGGTGGTCCGGCTTTCGGTGCCAAATGTTCGTATTGCGGAATTCTGGGGCACTACGAGAAAGTTTGCAGGAGGAAGACAGCCAGAAGCAAAGTCAAGTATATAGAACCAGATTTGCACAAGGAAAACGAAGATGAAGAGACTGAGGAATACGATGAAATCCTGATGGTAGGGGAGCAGGTTCTGGGCTTGGATTGCGCCACCGACAAGAAGCCCAAGTGTGGTGTTGTGATAGGAGAAGTACCAATTATCATGGTGGCCGACTCCGGATCGCCATACACGATCATTCAGAGAAGCGTGTGGGAGAAGGAGTTTCCACCCAGAACAAGCCAGCCCCTGTTACCGTCGGACATTCACCCGGTGACGTTCACAGGCGAACCTATTCCAATGGTGGGTTACTGCTGGCTGCCATTTGTGTTCAAGGGCAGAACAACGGAAGGTAAACTGTACGTAGCCGAGAAGGGGCCATCAGTGTTGGGCTGGAGAGACCAAGGAGCCCTGGGAATCAAACTAAACCCGGGAGGACACACACAAGTCCTCATGACAACGGACGGACAGGATCGCGAAGCGCAGGGATGGAAAGAAGAATTCCCAGCGGTTTTCAGAGAAAATAGGCGTGAATTCTGTCACATATTTGGGGCACGAAATAAGCGATCGAGGGATCGAACCAAAGGCCTCGAACGTGGCAGCGATCGAAGACGCTCCCACCCCGGTGAACAAAGAAGATATCAGAACCTTCCTGGGGATGGCAGAGTTCTACAGTAAGTTTGTTCCCCACTTTGCCTCAAAAACTCATTGTATGCGACAAATATTGAAAGACAAATCACCGTTCACATGGACCGAAGCGGAACAGCTGGAGTTTGACGAAATGAAACAGAACATCTGCGAAGCCGTGCCCATACAGGGGTTTGACCAAGACGCCCTGACCATATTGACCACAGACGCCAGCGACCGAGGTTTAGGTGCAGTATTGTCGCAACGTACAGCTGAAGGAGGAAACGCCACGATAAGCTTTGCATCCAGAGCCTTGGCCCCGAACGAACAAAAATTCAGCGTCATAGAGAAGGAAATGCTGACGGCTGTATGGGCAATGGAGAGGTTCTGGCAGTTTCTGTGGGGCGGAAAGTTTATACTACGCACAGACCATAAACCTTAGTGAAGGTACTCACATCGAGCGGGCATGACCACGCGACGCCCGGATAGTGAAAATGATGTTGAGACTGTTAGACTACGTCTACGAGGTGGAGTACCTACCGGGCCATAAGAATAAAGAAGCGGATTTCTTAAGCAGAGCAGCATCCAAAGAAAGGGCAGAAGACCAAACCTGCAGCGAATGGGAAGAATATGCCATAGCTACGACGGGAGACCCAGAAAGAGTCATAAGTGCCCAAGAATGGGAAACGGAGTAAGCCAAAGATGTAACACTCAACGCCGTGAAGTCATACGTGACCACCGGATGGCCGGACAGGAGGCTGCAGGACAATGAAGTAAGGCAATACTGGGAAGTCCGAGAGGAGCTCTCCATAGGTGACAATCCATGTTTCCTGCTAAGGGGCGCCAAAGTAGCCCCCCCAGTCCCTGATAAACCAACTCCTGGCCATAGGACATGAAGGACATCTGGGCATAGTCAAGACCAAATGGAGAATGAAGGAGGATTACTGGTGGCCGGGAATGGACCTGCAGATCGAGAAATATGTCCGTGCTTGCGAACAATGCAGCAATGCGGATAAGACCCAACCAGTATTACGTCCAGCCTTGGGGAAGTATGAATGTCCGGAAAATCCATGGGAGGAATTATCCATAGACATTCTTGGACCCATCCTGGACTGACAGGGCACGCCGAAATACATCAAGTTACTCATATACAGGTACTCGAAGTGGCCTGAAGTGTACATAACGGAGGACACAGAGACAGAAACCATACTGGCCTTCCTACAGACACCTTCATATGGGAAGGAATACCCAAAGGCATACTGAGTGACAATGGACCACAGTTCGTCTCAGCCAAATGGGACGCATTTATGGACAGGAACGGCATAGCCGTGAGGCATACACCGATATATCACCCTGCAGGAAACGGCCTCGCCGAAAGATTCAATAGAGTGATCATGGGGTCGGTCCAGGCAGCCATCAGCCAGGGCAAGGACTGGGAGAAAGAACTAAAAAGATTGATGTGGGCATACCGCATAACACCAACGACCACCGGATACAGTCCATTCAGGATTTTGAGAGGGTGTGAACCATTCACTAAAGACAATGTTGCGTGGAAACATCTGACAGTTCAAAGCCACTGGTCACCGGCGGTTGTCCGGAAGAATTTGGAGAAAGCTCAATCTGCATACACAGAACTATACAACAAGAGGCACAACACCAAGGAAACCACACTGGAGAGAGGAGAGTGGGTGAGAGTAAAGCATCCCACGATGAAGAAGAAGGGCGACAGTAAATTCACCCCCCCTCTACAAGTTATGGAACCCTACTCCAGATCAGCCCTCCTCAGCGATGGGAAGGTATGGTCCCAAGACCGGATGGCGAAGTGCAACCGCGTTGGGAAGTGGGACACCATAAAAGAAGTAGGGAAGGACACGCCGAGGAAGGGGGAGCCCCCCAGGTATTCCAAGGAGGGCAAAGGGGCTGCTAAACACAGGACAGACCAAATCGCGAGAGAGGAGCAAGATGGACGGGCGTCCCACGACCCGGTGAGAGTGGAACTGGAAGAGGAGACCGAGAGTAGAGACCAGGACACAAGTGTTGCACAGAACCCAGAACAGACACAACAGTCTCCCATCACGGGAAACCACAGCATCCAGACACGACAGGGCAGAAAGATCAACCTCCCTAGAAGGTTTGAAGTGTATGACATGGGAAGCAAGTAAGACTGTTACAGTTACTATTGTGTTGTTGTTAAGAGGGGGGAGATGTGGTGAAGCGGTCCAGCGTTACCACGTACGTCACGGGGTGACGTCAGCGGATGTCGGGCGGTGGCCATGTTGCGACATTGGCACGCGGACTTCGAGAGTAAAGGAGCTCAGTTCTGGCGCTCCCAGAATATAGTTAAATTGTTTGTGATAAATAAATCCACTAAACCATCACCCAGGGCTTGAGTGGTTTGTGCAGCAAGGTGCCTATGCAGAACAGCAACTTTACACCGAGCCCATAAAAATTCTTTCAAGCTGTTGATAACACGAGAATAAATATAAGTGAGTCCCGTACATGTGGAATTATCAAAGCCACTAGAAGTGCTCATGTCGTCTGATCGCTTACCTCTAGAAAGATAATTTGTGTCATGTTCAGTCGTCCCGAGAGAAAAGTTTGACTCGGTTTCAAACTTACTAATTTAACGCGTTACGCATCCCGGAAGAGGATTGTGTGGTTGTGAGTCTGTTGGTAGCAATGGTCACCAGACTTTGAAAATGTGTATTGCTGGTGAAAGACAGACTGTCTTTGGTATACAACGCCACGATATGTTATGGTGCACCATAAATACTCGATCTTACGATGTGCTCATGAGAGCATTAATTCGATGTCTTATATAAAAAAGTGTAAGATAATTATGTGTGGTAATGTAATTGGTACACAGACCAAGATAACATGAGGTCCCGACGAATCGAGTGCGCATCGTCTGGCAGTGTACGATCTATAAGTGTGCCCTGTATTGCAGTTGCTCAATGTGCTGATGAAAACCGTTGTTGTGAAGGACCCGTAGCTCGAATGATGTTTTGTATTGGTACTTTTCTGAGAAAGCGCACATGAGACTGTCTACATAGTTAAATATTGTCAGATTTGTCTACAATCCCGATGTACTAGCGTTTATGTGGTATATTGGTGTACACATTTTACACAGTCAATAAATATATAGCACCTTGTGTATGTTTGTTATGTGGCAATTCTGTCTCGATGGTACATGTCCCAAAGGTTTCTGTACATAATATTGTCATGAATAGAAGTAAAAACATGGTAACTTGTTTCTTTACAGAAAGCAATTGTAATCGCAGCGTTCATTTAATCCCTTCGGACTGACAGAGTCCATGAGATTGATCCAGTAAACTTCCCTTTGCAATAAAAATTGTGTGTTGTTACGCCCCTGTATAATTGGGACTTGTTCAAGGATGAAGAACCAGAGTTGGCTGATGTTGTGTTGTGCATTGTTGAAATGGCTTGCGATTGTAGATTTCTGGTTCCTTGCACGGATGTTACTTTTGTGTTTATTTAGTCAGATGCAAATTTTCTGTTCTGTTTTGCGGACGTAGGCATGGCCACATGGGCATTTCAGCATATAAATAACATTCTGACTGTTGCAATTGGCTATAACTCTGAGTTTGATTGGGTTTTCTCGGGTGGGGTGTCATGACCCATGTATGATGTACAAATGAGTTTCCATCTATTAAACCCTTTAAGCTGCTTGTAGTCTTCCAGCTAGTGACCCTGCCACATAAGGTTCTCCAGTGTGACCTTTGCCTCCCACCTAGTTCATCTGAGAGCTGACTGCTATGGCAATAAAATCACCTTGGTGATCTCCAAAAGACTATCGGAACAGGGGATCCATAAGGCATGCCCATAATCCTATCATAGCCATAGCCCACCAGATCCATCTGCAACTGAAAAGCTCATCTGACCACTGCTCACAAAGCCAGCCACTAAGGACCATCGTTTGGGATGCCCAAATAGTATAGGTGGATGTTTGCCATACCCATCCTTCCATCATAAGTTGTTTAAATGCATTTGCCAAACGCTTTACATGGGGGCCGACCTGCCTATAAAAAAGTATCCAATTTTGGAGAGTAGATCTCTGAGCCAGTTATAGGGAATAATCAGTGGAGAATTTTTGGAGCGCATACAGAAAACATGGCAGCACCATTATTTTGAAGAGGTCTACCGTCCACTATACTCAAAGGAAGTGCACCCCATCTTGTGAGGTCCAGCTTCATCGTGAATATTAGGAGGCTGAGATTAAAGCTCCAGGTAACATTGTGTTCTAAGTGAGCATGGACCCCCAAATACGTGAAACTTAGCCTGCAGACCGGTAAATTTGACTGCACCTCACATCCCTCATTGCCTTCAGCCTCACCAGCAGGGACTTACACCAGTTCACTCGTAAGCAAGATCAGCACTTTACAAATTTATAAGTTTCACCAAATGGGGACCTGTAATTGAGGGACGAGAGAGGGCAAAAGCATATAATCAGTGTAGAGGGCAATCTGTCATCTGTCAGAAACCCCACAGTCAACCCCACAGTTAATTAAGTGTCACATCTAACCCACATTTCAACTGGCTCAATGGCTAATGTGAAGAGAAGGGAGGGGGAAGGAACACCCTTGTCTGGTGCCTCTGCTTATTGGGAATGGGGTAGAAAGAATACCATTCTCCCGAATCTGTTCTTGTGGTTGGGCATATAAGACTAGGACACACAACATGAATTTAGGAACCGTTCTTAGAAGTGCTCCTTCAAGAAAGCCCCTATCCATCGAACCAAACCCTTTCTTAAAGTCAATAATTCAAAGGGCAGCAGAGTCCTTCATGTGGTGCATCTGAGCTAAAGCCAAGTGTACTATGTATATGCAGGAGCGGGTCCTGCACTAGGGCATTAAACCTTATTGATCTGAATTAACTAGTCGATTGAGCACCCAAGAAAGCCTATTTGTCAAGAACCATGGAATATAATTTGACCTCAGTATTATGAGTGAAATTAGGTGATAGGAGGCAGAGTGGTCGGGGGGAGGGGCAATATAGGAAGGACCACAATCGTTGCCAAATCAAGATCAGCGGGGAAGCAGCCTTTCTGGATGGCCTCAATATACATATCCAATAACGGAGACATAAGGAGCAGCCCAAACCTACAGTAGTTTTCAACAAAGTGACCACCTGATTCAGGTGTTTTACCGGGGTTCATATTCTTCAAGGGCTCCTAAATTTCTGCCGTTGTAAGCAGGTGCTCCCACTATAGCCGCTCAATGAAGTCAATCCTTGATAATGGTAGATCAACAATAAGTGGACAAGAGTATTCTCGGGAGGGATCATCTTGTGCGGCATAGAAGGATCAGTAGTAATGTACGTGTTTGGATACACTCTCCACCCCCATAAATACTTGCATACCCATTTTCTGTGATATGAGGGATCAGCCACATCTTTAGTTTACAGCCAGTGTCGCAGTTTGCCATATTTATCCCCCATTTGTTTTCTCTTCTAGAGGAAGCAATCCAGTATTAACACTCCTCCTCCAGTCAGAGCTGTCTCGTGATATTTAATGGGCATTCTGGGTAAGAAAATGTACTGCATCCGTGGAAGCCACACCACCATAGATGCCCATTGGTCTTTAGTTTTCAGAAAAGCCAGGGTTGGGTGGGAAGCAGTATTCGGGTCCTTCTTAGTACTAATACTGCTGCCATCTTCCCTAAACCACGAGAGGAATTTGGATGTTTTTTGACAAAATGATGTCATTTTCAAGGGTAAGAAAATGTTGTGAGCTTAATCTAAAGCACACCATACTTGGTGTCCATGTTTTTATGTTGTTAGGTTTTCTTGGATGGTGGACTAACCCAGGCACAAACATCTCAACTACTTACATCCTTAGAATGATTGAAATTCAAAGCAAAAATCTAGGAATTTCCATGTTGCATTTTGTGCTCTTTCCTGTCCCGAGCGGTAGGCCCACTCATTCAAGTAAGGTACCCTTTTTATCAGGAAAAGTATAGGAATGCTGGGTGGTAGATCCTCGCAGATTCCAGAACTTTCTCTCACAGATATGAGAGGAAAATGTGGGATAATAGTTAGATTGATGTTCCGAGTGCATTCTGGGTAAGAAAAAGTATTTGGATCAACATACGTACGCCACACCACGCTGGACTTCCCTAGGAGGCCAGTTTTCAAAAATGTCTGGGATTGTTAGGTTTCCCTAGGTGCCTGCTGACCTGGGTCTAGATACCACAGTTATTCACATCCCATGAATCATTGAAATTAGAAAGAAAAATCTTGATGTTTCTATGTTGCATTTAAGACCTTTCCTGTTGCAAACAATAGGGCCATCCACGCAAGTGTTGTTTTTATCAGGATAAGTAGGGAAACACCAGGTGGTAGAACCTCTGTCAGTCCCTGCAGATTCTTGAACTTTCTGTCACAGAAATTTAAAGAAGAACTGTGATTTTAACCAAAGGTTGACTTTTTCAAGGCATTCTGGGTGAAATAAAAGTTGGGTCCACACAAACCACACCACCCTGAACTCCTGAGTGTCTGCTTTAAAAAAATGTCTATGGTAGGTTTGGACCATGGGTGCATTCAAAACCATGCCTAAATACTGCAGCATTCCCAACACAAAAATCGATGTAATTCAAATTTAAAATGACTGATATTTCCATGTTGTGGTTTGGCTTGTTTCATATCCTGTGCACATGTAGGTTAGCGGTTTTATCGGGAGAAGTGTGCAAACACAGTATAATAGGACATTTTTGTTTTTAATTTCTCTACACTTTGGATTCCAAATATGTCAGCGTGCACAAAGGAACACATTGTGTGAAATATCCTCCGCATCATTTGATATTGTGGGTAATCCCAAATTCAAAGTGGTACAAATTACATCAAATTACCTGTATTCCTAATCTGAATTTATTCGGCACATTTAAAAAAATGCATAGATTTCTTTCATACCTATTTTTTATTAATTAGATTTTACATTATGAATTGATGCATGTAAAAAACACAATGGAAAATCATTGTAAGCTGCAGCTCGATTGATGAATTAGGGTACCTAATATTTGTAAACGACTAACACACACTGTATATATCTGCGATTGGAATAGCCTGGTGGACGTAGTAGTAAATTACTTGTGTAGATTGGCCATTAGTTAAAAATGTAGAGCTAAAAACATTGCTACCTCTTTCTGTATGTTCTTTCTTTCTATATGTTCCTTCTAATTGTCACATTTTGTTTTTTATTTCAATGATTAGTTTCTTTGGGTGGAAAACCAGCGACCTACACAAATTACCTTTTGCTGAATTCAGAATTTTGCCTACTTTTCATGGCTATATAGCTCCCCTGGTTCAACCATTGATTTCACACCTTTTTTCCCCACAAACTGCAAGCAGGTACCATCTTCAAAAATAGAAAATATTGACCACAACTTAGTCATCTGCAAAAATAGTCATGAAAAAATCTATGTATCTTTTTATTTTTATAACTGTGCTCCTAACAGTAATCCCTTTGTTCATTCTTGTACGAAAAACTTCTCCTCCATTAAAAAAAAACAAAAAAACTACATGTTGGCTATGTCCCCCCAATATATGGGAAGTAAAGACACAAATTTCCCTGGATATCTTTTATGTAAAAAACGTTGTAAATGCTTACGCAAAAACATCAAAAAAGGGGTCAGCGCTGTGTGTGAGAAAGATATTCTTTCGTTTTTTAATTAAAAAATTGGAGGTGAGCATGTAGATTCAAGCTAATATTATTGCACACACTTGCTACAGGAGTAAGGAGTCTTGCTGGTGCATTCTAAACTTTCTGATGAATAGATCTTACCGCAGATTCTTCACTTCAGAGGCTGACTCGATCCAGTAACTCAAAATGCAGTGCTTCTGTGTGTTTTTAGGTGATGCCTTGCAGCTCTGCATTGACTTCATTCCACTCTGGAAGTGACGAATGAAGCTGTTTATAAGCGCCACCCATGTGTGCTGACCTCAGTTTCTTTCTTTCTGCATATTCAGACGTGGATCCAGACCTCGGCTCTTCTTTTTCTTCACCCTCTGAAGTGTTTTTTTCCCCACAAAAGATGTTCAGTGAGTAAGGCAGCAGACTTCCCCCCACTCCCGCTCACCCAAACTACTGAGTGTAAGCCTTGTAGGGACTGTTGCAAACATATGTTTGTGACAAATCCCCACGAAGTGTGTTTTTGGTGTTTGGGCTCGGCAAACGACTGAAATGGCTGTGTTGACGGCACTGAGATTAATCAAAAGGCCATTCGTGAACTCAAAGCAAAGCTTCACATGTGGTAAACCAGTGAATGACTTCTTGCATATGCATCTCCAAATTCATTTTGACTGAGGCCTCACCCAGATTCGAATACAGTGCATCCACTCCTCAAACATAATTCCTGTTCTGCAGGGTTGTGCGCAGACATGCACCACCTTTTTGGCTCAGACGCCTACTACAGCCAGCCATGTGGAGACGGCCGTGTACGAGAAGGGGGAAGAGTTTGTCCCCTTATGATGAAGACCGTTGGTATATGGACCTACATGATGCTAGTGGGTTGAAACCCTCACCTGGTACTCGTTTGGTGTCCCCTCTCAGATCAGCTACGGAAGAGAGTACATCTTTTGTCACTATGATTTGGTGAGCTGCTGAAGTTCTTTACATCCACCTTCTTACTAAGGGGGAAAAACAAACATTGGAACGAGACCGTCACAGACATGCTGTGGGGTACTTGGGCAAAACAGCATGTCTCCCATCGCCATAGACCAGCTCCAGAGGCATCCTTAATGGGCTTACCACTCAGAGGTACCCACCTGTTTGGCAAGAAGTGGACTTGGCCCTGTAGCATTTAAAGGAGACCTGAGCCATGGTATGCTTATAGGGCTTTTTGGCACCTTCCTGCAATCTCTCTAACCGTTTCATCCTTTCAGAGGATATGCCAGGGACTTGGTGTATTGACAGCATCAGGCCCTGCCATCAGCATAACAGGACTCCCAGCCATTCAAGGTCATGGCCATGATCCCAACAGACAATGACCACACCATCAGGGATCAGCATTCTTCCCCAGCCCTTTCCCTCCTGCAACAACCTTGAAACCTCTTTGGTGCATGCTTAGTGGCACATAGCTTCCCAATAGGAGGTAGCGTCAGCCACTTATTTTTGAGGTGGCAGAGCATTACATCTGACAGGTGGGTCCTCCAAATTGTCAAGCAGGCCTACACACCGCTGTTCCTTTTTGACCCACTGCATTTGCCACCCAAATCAGAGCAGCTCCTGGAGAACCATCTGTCCACTTTGCACCAGTAGGTGAATGCTTGTTTAGCTGAAGAAGCCATAGAGAGATGGTGGCAGCCTCAGAAGTAGGGCCTGGATGTTATTAGCTTTACTCGTAATGAAGTATGGAGGCTTTTATCCTGTTTTAGATTTTCATCCTCTCAATGTCCTGCCCAAGGGCATATTCAAGATATTCATGCTGACCCAGGTTCTTTTTGCCTTGGATCCTGGAGTCTGGGTGGTGGACCTGCAGGATGCCCATCTTCACATACCTGTTCTGTTGGTCCAAAGGTGCTAACTGCGATTCAGTGTAGGCTACGGGCATTTTCAGTTTGCCGTACTCCCTTTAAGCCTCACCAGTGCCCCATGGGTGTTCATAAAGGTGATAGCTGTGGTTGCTGCTGTTATGTCTAAGTTTTCTACCTTACATCTTCCTGTTTCTCTGCCTCTGCTGTTCAGCCAGTGAGTGTAGAATGTTAGTGTGAATGTGATGTCATTGGAATGTTTGGTATGGTTTGAGTGGACTGTCAGTTGGATCCTGGGCTGAGCAGCAGAGAGGATGCTCCTGGCGGGGCTTTGATTACATATCTACTGGAAAACCTATCTAACCATCTAAGCAGAATAAACTTATCATCTGTAACCTAACAAAGTCTACTGGAAGTACTTACCTACGACACAACAGCTGCCCATCTGCAGAGGTCAGGGGTACCTGTCTTCTGTTATCTCAACAACTGACAGTTGAAGACAGGCTCGCCACAGTTAGCCGCAGACCACCTCCAGATGATGGTGAACTTTTTGAACTCGTTTGGCTTCTCAATCAACCTACCAAAGTCCCACTGACTCCCTCACAGATGCTTCCCTATTCTTCGCAGCCAAACTGGATATGGTGCATTTTCACACCTTTCCTCCAGGGCATTCCTACTAAGATCCGAAGTTTCAGCCTCTGTCTTGGGTCCCATTGAGGGTATCTCTGAGGTTTCTTGGCCTGCTTGCCACTTCTGTCCAGCTTGCCGACAATGCCCGTTGGCATATGCAGCTCAGCAGTGAGATCTGAAGTCTTTCCCCTGGTACCCAGCACCAGGGGAACCTGTCAGATCCCATTCAGGTGTCAAAGAAGACTTCAAAATATTTACTGGCTGATCAACCACAATAGGACCAGCAGCAGACCCCTCTCCCTGCCCCACCCAGTATTTACAATGGAGACAGACACATCGCTACTGGGTTGGGTAGGCCATCCATGAGTGGTGGAGATTAAAGGACTGGTCTCCAGTGGAGTCCCGTCTCCACATAAATCTGTTGGAGCTGCAGGTGATTCACATGGCGTTAAAGGTCTTCCTGCAGGTACTGCAACAAGCAGGGCGGGTGAGGTCTTGGGTCCTGTGCCAGGAGGGTCTGTGTCTTCCGAACTAGTTGCACCATCCGATAGAGACAACTAGCCACAATTAAAAAACTGTCCAGGGGCTGTTTTGGGATACTAAAATCCCTTAAGAAATTTCTTCCTCTTCTTCCGAGGTTAGCGAAGGAAACGGTGACCCGGGCACTGATTCTGTCCCGTATCGATGATGCCAATGCATTGTACATTGGCCTCCCGGACTACACTCTCCATAAACTGCAGGTGGTTCAGAATGCGGCAGCTTGCCTTCTGTTTAACATTCTTATCAAAAGCAGGGTTAGGCAACATCTGCGCATGCTGCACTGGCTTCCTGTCATTAAACGTGTAAAGTTCAAGGCCTTGGTTATTGCGCACTGTGCCTTTTTTAACGCACCTTCTGCACCCCACCATATCTACACCTCCACGGCCCACACACCCCCACTTCATCATACGGCAAAGGAACAAAAGATCTCCGACAAAGAGCCCCTTTCATGGGTGCCCGTTGGGCATTGCAGCGCCAGCCCATCGAGGATTAGTTCCAGATGATGAAGCATGACACCTAGCTTGCTGGGTGTGTGAGGACCCTAGTTCCGCCTAAGCGGGATTCCCACATCCCTCTTTCTTCTAGTGCATTCAGCTACGCTCCCCCCACCATCACTCATTAGCTGGTGGTTGGCACCCACTTCTAGATTCACTTCTAGATTCCCTAGACACAACTCCTAGAGGAACAGTGTCCACCTCATTGTTCGCGTGCCTAGTGTGTGACCAAGACTCTAAGTCATACTGGACTGCCGGGCCAACGCTCCGAAAGCTCTGAGGGAGCGGTCCCTAAAGCTGCTTGCAGCCCGGTGCTCAGCACTTCGTTGTTCGCTCCAGAGGTCTTATTCACAGTCCCGTTCGAGAGGAAGGTCCGGGCACCGCACAGCACAAGAAACATAAGAAATCGAAGCTTGCTGTGACTTCTCCCAGTCCATCGGCTGACACAACAGAGGAGCCTCTGCGTTCTAGGCCTTGTTCCTAGGAAACCTGTGCCTGGGTTGGCTCCACGCTCCCCAACCTTCCAGGAGCCAGGGCGACCCCCGCCAAGCTCAAGGAGCTTTATAGTGCCATGTGCCTCATATTTGGGCGGCCTGACCCTACCGGTACGCAGTTGGGCCCTAGAGGCTCACAAGGGGTTCCATTGAGTTCCGCGCCAGTTGCACTGGCCCTGATGCCAATGCCCACCCATGGATCTGGAGATGGAACCAGATCGATGGCGGTTGTAACTTTGCGAACTTCCTTGGTGCCAGTGCCAATGCCGAGTCTCCCGGCACTGCCCATGCCCACCGGCGGCTCCAGGCCCATTCTTATCCCTGATGATCCAAAGCCAGATCGTCGCTAGAACCGTTGGGTTCTGGCTTGTTGCCTCAGCCCTATTCTGAAGGGCTAGGAATGGAGGAAGATTGGGATGGGTCACTGGACCTTTTACAAGACCAGCCATACCACAAAACGGACTAGTGTGAGGAATTGGGTGAGGCCAAAGTACCTTCCCAGATACTGGCCTGCTTTCTCCCCTACCCTGGCTACCGAGGAGCGAGCAGGTGGTGCGAAGTGCAGCTGAGGTCCTGGGCCTTGAGCCCTCTTCTGTGGCAGTCAAGAGGAACATCTTGACAAAGGTCATGCAGCCTTGTGTATCCTCATGGGAACCCTTGCTGCCTTCCATCAAGGCCTTAACTGATGTCCTACTGGGCACCTGGTCTAAGCCCAGCACAGGGGCTCCTGTGACTAGGACAATTGACCGCTGCCATCGCCCTGCACTGGATGACCTAAATGTCCTCATCAACCTCCCTACCCCGATAACTTGGTGGTCCAAGCCTCTACCTCCCAAGGCACGTTCCCTTCCGTACCGCTAGATAGGGAATCCAAGACGCTGGATAGTTGGGGTTAAAACAAAATTTCTTCCTTCAGCCTTGCACTGTGGTCGGTGAACACTGTATGCTTATTGGGCCCTTATTCCTGCACTTTGTAAGAAACGGTTAAACAAGGGCTTCCACAGGTCCCAGAGAGGGGCCTGACCATCCTCTTCCAAGCAGTGTCAGACATGAGAAATGCAGCAAAGTTCGCCATCTGTTGTGCCCTTGACTCGACCAATTTACTAAGTATATCGATTTCAACAAAAGTGTCTGTTAGACGCCACGCCTGATTTAGGACTTCTGGCTTTTCAGGGAATGCCCAGGCCACTCTAATGGTCATGCCCTCTGATGGCACCTGTCTCTAGAGGGACAAGGGAGACATGGTGCTGGAGTGCTTCAAGGATTCATGGGCTACAGCCAAGTCCTTGGGCCTCTCAGTTGCCACTCGTCTCCAATCTGCCGTTCGCCCCATTTGTGGCTACAGTAGGAGCTTTCAGCCATGCCAGCCATACCCCAGCCACAGGTCTGCACAAATTCACCAACCTCTGTGGGCGTCACTCATTCCAGCCCCGTAGGTCGGGTGATCATAGGTGGAGTCAGTCCACCACATCCCCTGCAACCTCAGCCTCCAAACCCTCCTAGTCCAGCCCTTCAAGATAATGGGCGGCCAGGGTCAGGCATAGTCTCCACCACCATACAAATATAACCAGATTCTAACAGTTTCATGTGCAGCAAAGCTGGTCTGCACTTTCTTATATTAAAAGACCTAAGCAATGGGATGAGGTATTGTTTCCTAGGCATGGCATACAGTTTGCAAAAGGAAATTAAGTGGAGCATCGATTTATTTGATATAGAGTCACATGGATATGACTCCAGAATCATAAGATATATGTCTGGTTTCAGAGACTGAATAGCGATGCAAAAATATATCGACTTACCCAAATATCGAGGTAAAAATATCGTGGGTCAGAAATATCGACAGGCAAATTTTCATGGTCACGAATATCGATTTTAAGTAAGTAATATCGATGTTTAAAATATCTAAGTGTTTAATATCGTTTGGAAAAATATAGTTGTTAAAAATTTAGATTTTTTTATTAATGTTATGTGTTTAAGTATATATTTTATATGTATGTGATATATGTTTTTTTGTATAAGATTTTTTTGTATTTTTATTATATGTGTTAAAATGTTAATAGTTATTAAAAACAAATTATTTGTATTTTGCGTTTTTAGTTTCGTAGCGGGTTGTGGGTTTATAGGGGAATAGGGTGGCAAATAATGTAATTCTATAAAATGTATTGAATATTTTTATTAGTTATAAAAAGGTGGGGAGGAATATAATTATATTCCATTTATTTAATATTTTTTATGTATTAATATTTGTTTAATTGAGACATTATTAGTGTTAAATGTGTAAAGTAATTCATTATAAATGAATTAATAATTTGTTGTTAATTTAAATTAATTGATTGGCAATGAATTATGGAAATTGTGTAATTAATTTTAGGTGTGATTTGGTGTTTATAGGTGTAAATGGGTGGGAAGGGTGAGAAGTAATTTATTTTGAATTGATGGATTAATAATTAGTTCATTAATTTTAAATAGTTAATTAGTGATTAATTATGGTCATTTCGTAATTAGTTTTAGGTGTGTGTTGTGGTGTTTATAGGTATAAATGGTGGGAAGGGTGGGAAGTAACGTAATTGGTGAATTAATAATTCGTTGTTAATTAATTATAACTAATTAAATAGTAAATAATTATGGTAATTGTGTAAATCATTTTTGGTGTGTGTTGTCGTGTTGATAGGTGTAAATAGTGGGAAAGGTGGAAAGTAATTTATTTTTTAATGATGAATTATCTAATTAGTTATTAATTTATTTTAATTCATTAGTAATTAATTATGGTAATTGTGTAATTAATTTTAGGTGTGTGGTGTTTATAGGTGTAAATAGTGGGAAGGGTGGGAAGTAATTTATTTGTAATTGATGAATAAATTAGTTGTTAATTTAAATTAATTCATTAGAAATTACTTATGGTAATTGTGTAATTAATTTTAGGTGTGTGTTGTGGATATTATAGTGTTTATAGTGTTAAAGCATGTGTATTCAATAAATGTTTATTACTTTATCTATTAATAATATGTTTTAATTGATTATTAATTATGTTAATTATGGAAATACATTTAAATACAATGTTTGAAGTGTTTTTTCATTGGTGTGGTGTTATAGGGTAGGAAATAAAATAAATACAGTTATGTTTTAAATAATTTTTTGTTAATATTTGCTCCTTTTAAATAATTATTGTTTATAAATGCATTTATTAATTAATTTATTTTATATACTATTCATAGCTTTTTGTTATATATAATTTATATTATAATATGTGTTCTTTATATATGTTTATTGTATTTAATTGTATATTGTTTTAGTATTCGTTTTTTTTATGATTTTTTTACATTTTTTCTATAGTGTAAATGTTATTAGTAATTTTTGTTTCTCTGCTATCCAACACTTTCCCTAATGTTGCACTCACTGAAGTGGGAATAGTTTCATACCCCTGCGCTATCCAAAACTGTCCCTACTGTTGCCCTCACTGGAATGGGAATAGTAATTGAATGTTTATTTTTATTTTAAACTATTGATATATATAAATATTTGTATATAATTTTAAAGTTTAAAAATTCAATAAAGATAATAGTTAAATATATGTATATTTATAAATCATTGTTTGTGTGTTTATGTTTTTTAAGTGTATTTGTTATATTTAGTTAAAATATATTACATTTAATTTATTTTGTTAAAAATATTGATATTTCATATATTATATATATATTTTTAAATCAATATTTTTTACATCTATATTTTTTACTTCAATATTTTTGATTCAATATTTGTGTACTTACCTGTTTAAGTACAGGGAGTCGATATTTTTGCATTCTATATTTTTTCATCAATATTATCCATTGTTATGTTTAACATCGATAATATGTCAGTGATCTACGGTAAAAAATAGGGTACCTTGCAATCAGTTGTTACTATTAGGTGATGGGCAGTCACATTCTTTTTCCTAAATTCTTGACTTTCCCTTCTCCTTCCTTGATAGGAATAAAACTCAGCTTTAAACCATTGTTTGACAACGTACATATTGGGGTTGATTCTGATTCGGGAAAATGCGCTCCGAATAGCTGTACGGAGCGTTTTTCCCATACGAATCATACCCTGCAACCTCCCCCGTACGTACGATGAAGTACGATTCGTACCAGGAGCAGGACTCCTTACGAATTGTACAAAGACAGTACGACTCTATTCTCTGCACGATTCTCCCTCAGAACCTGCTGTACACGACATTCGTACGGTTCGAAGCAGGTTTTCCCGATCCAGCAAATACGATTCGTGTCGGGTACGCACCATATGACGCTCTTTTATTACAGGAGCCCAAAACGTCCGGAGAAGCAGAGTACGCCTTGAAACAGGTATGGAACAGCCCCCCCCCCGGGTGTGTGTGTACACCCCATATCTGCAGGGGTATGGTGCGTACCCCTGCGATCATGAGGTGTACGCACGGTACCCCACGATCATGGGGTGTACGCACCGCACCCCATGCTCGCAGGGTGTACGGTGAGTACACCCTGCGATCATGGGGTACAGTGCGTACACCCCATGATCGCAGGGGTACGCACCGTACCCCTGTGATCATGGGGTGTACGATGTGTATTTGGTTGTGTGGTTGTCCGTACGAATCGCCCTTACCTGACGTGGACCGTACGAATCGCGTCCTCATACCCCGGTCCGGATCGTACTCGTCGGGTCGTACGGCATGTTTACGAATCGTACGGTTCACTGTGAGGGTCCGTGTCGTACGGTTTCAGCCTTGCAATTCGTACGGTTCGCGACGATTCGGACGGATTTATGCGATACGGATTGTATTACGCGATTCGTACGGACGTGTACGATTCGTACGGAGAGGGCACCGGATACTATTCGGACGGGCGCTTTTTTCTCGAATCGGAATCGGCCCCATTATATGGACTAGAAAAACATACCTGCTTGCCTAGTAAAGTAAATTGTTTCCTGATATACCGCAACCATGGTACATTTAGACATGATCCAGTTGTGGACAGTCAGAAATGTTGTCTTGATTCAGAAATGTCCTGCTTGGACCAAATCGAGACCTCAGAGCTGCATTGTCGGTAAAACCAAGAAACAAGGAATTAGTACAGAGATCTCGTAAAGAGTACAAATCAGTCATTGCCTCACGGAAGGAGGTATTGAAGAATGAGGCTTGGGCTGAGATCCTGGAACCACAAACATTGAAAAATAGTGCTAGATTTTGGGCGGCGCTTAAGAAACCCTTCCTGGTGCAAGATTTGGGTGAGGGGTTAGAATGTGTTATAACAAAAGATGAATGGGTTGCACATTTTAAACAATTGTATGGGGGTAGTGAGGTCAACGCTGTACTTTCTGAATGCACCAAAGGGGGCCCATGCCTTAATGTCAGTATAGGAGAGGTTTTAGTGGGAATAGAGGAGCTCACAGCGGGCAAATCACCAGGCCCTGATGGGATACCCCCGGATCTCTTCAAATCTGATCCTAATTTCTGGGCCCCGATTATTGTGGCGGTTATTAACGCAGCCGCGAGAGTCGGATGCCCGTTATCCTGGGGGCTCTCCACCACTGTGCCTATATTTAAAAAGGGGGACAGGGATAGCCCCCTCTGTTACAGGCCTATCTCCCTAATTAACTCTATGGCGAAACTAGTGGGGAGAATTGTACTGCGGCGTCTCTCTGAGTGGACACGGGACAATAACATCATGTCTATTACTCAATATGGTTTTTGTAACGGCCGCTCGACCACAACACAATGTTTAAATCTTTTCTTAATACTCAGTAAATATACTATTGCACAAAAGGGTACAGTCCACCTGGCCTTCATGGACCTATCCTCAGCTTTCGACTGTGTGAACAGGGGGAAGCTGTGGGGGTCCATGAGGGACAAGGGAGTAGACAGCGGTATTATAAATTTTTTGGTAGACCTCCACAGGAACACAAGTGCTAATATAAGGTATTGCCAAGACCTGTCAGTAACTGATGATTTTAGAACAGGGAAGGGGGTGCGGCAAGGCTGCATATTAGCTCCTTTCCTTTTTAACTTTTATATAAACGAGCTGGATGGCGTTTTACAGGAGGTGAAAGCAGACAGTCCTAGAGTGGGTAAAAGAAGTATCCCTGTCCTGTTATACGCAGATGATGCGGTGTTGTTGGCAAGAACTGAAAAAGGCCTTCAATTACTACTGAACGCATTTAAAAAGTTCATGGAAGATAGAGATCTGCTAGTGAATAATTCCAAATCTTATATTATGCTAGTTGGGAAACAGCCAAAGAGACAATATACTTTTAAACTAGACAAGGCTGTAATACCGTTTTCTAACACATTTTCCTATCTAGGAGTTCTCTTTGACTCTAAATTATCCTGGGGCCCACAACTTGCGAAGAAAAGATGTGATGTGACTAAGGTTAATGCCTCCATTTTTAACTTTGCTTCAAAACTTGGTAAAAAGCCCACGGCTGCTATGATAAAATTATATGACGCAAAATCTGTAGCAACCGCAGCCTATGGGAGTGAGCTTTGGGATTACATGGCTGGGGATCAACTTCAGATCACAGAAAATTATTTTTATAAACGGCTTCTGTGTGTCCCGGCCTCCACCTCCAACTTTGCAGTTCGCGAGGAATTGGGGTATTTGAGCGATATCCTGTCCCTACGACCTCTGATATGCTGGTTGAAAATTTGGTTATGCGAAGATATTCCCCTAACACATTTAATTGTTAATGATTTTATGGCTCACGATAATGCGTTGGGCACTCCCTGGTTGAAGTATCTAAAAACTTGTTTCTCTGAGATGGGTCGTCCTGATCTGTTCGAACACCCGTCAGGAATTGGAAAGGTGGACATTGATCTAGTCAAGCAGGCCTTTCTTCTGCGCAAGAAGGCTGTGAGGGAGGGTGCTGAGTTACAAAAAGTAAGTGTAAGGAAATTTATCATGGTAAAAACCTGTCTGTCAACAGAGCCTTACCTACTCGGCACTCTTAGCACTCACGACAAGTTCTTATTAACAAGATTCAGATTTAACCTGTTTCAACATCTGCTTATCAGGCCTAAAAAGGAGAGTTTCTGTAAAAATCTAATATCCTGTGGCTGCGATGGAAAATCTCCACAGGATATGTTGCATTTTATGTTTTTATGCAGATTTTATGAATTCCCACGTAAACGCTTTTTAATTGCTCTTTTAAAATAAATGAATTTTAATCAGATACGACCAGCCTTTCTATACTTACAATTGCTGCACAGTGATAGTGTCCTTCAAGTTCTTGAATTTTTAAAACTGTCTCTTAAACTGCGAATTTGTTTGGACCAATGAATGAATTGACGGATTTAATGTACTCAGTCCTTTTATTACCTGCAATCAAATTTTACCTATTGTCATTGTATGTATGTACTGTATGTTTTATGCACTTTTATGGTTGAAAAATATACCGAATAAAGTCTTTTTTGATTTTTTTGATTTAAGTGCCACATCAAAAGAGGGGCTAATCTAATACGATCCTCAATATGCCCAACTCAGTATGGCACGCATATAAGGGTACACTAGTAGGGAAGGAAAATAGTCTTCTCAAGAATATGTTTTCCCTAAACCTGCAGAGGTGAAATGTTTGCATACCCCCATATTCCTGCTCCATCTGCAGAGATAGATTTTGATACCAATTTCCCTGCAAACCTAAAAATTGCTTCAATAGTTCTATCAAATTTTAACTGTGTGACCCTCATAAGATGTGACCATTAACATTTTGGATCAAAGAGTACCCCCAGATATGTAAATGAGTGGACATTTAAGAGTTTATCTCCATTAATGAACTGGGATTTCAAGTTACTTGTTGGGTGCCCACAGGCCATAGAGTTTGACTTTCCAATATTAATCGAGAGGCCAAGATTACTTATAAGTAGTATACATTTATTTATCAGCCTCTGCAAACCCATAGCTGTTCTCGAGGTTAGTACACAGTAGTCTGCATATAACAGAGCAGGAATAATTCTAGTCCCTACCCTCGGCACATCTGCCTCCACAAGTGATAGGTTAGCATCCAAGTTGTTGATGTACAGACAAAAAAGAAACGCAGCAAGAATGCAATCCTTTCTCATCCCGATTGATCTTAATTGGTTGGATGCATTCACCATTGGATCCGTAACTAACACAGCCAGTCACATCCTCATGTAGGTTTGCTAGGAACTCCAACAAAGGGGTTTCTACCCCCATTTCTAACATTTTCGCCCAGTGTTGTCCACAAGTCAAATGCTGAACTCAAATCCATAAATGCCAAAAACAAGGATTCATTCTTGGCCAGTGTATATTTACTGATAATTAAATGTAATTCAGACATTGCTTGATGGTTCCAGGACCCTTTCTGAAGCCGTACTGGACTGCAAAAAAAAACTGCCCTTTTCTGCAACCCAACCCTTTAGCTGATCCAAAATAATCCTGCCAAGTATTTTAGCTGTGGTATTGATTAAACAGATAGGTCGAAGGCACCGATGACCAGTTCTTTCACCCTGTTTGTAAGTTCCAAGCCTAGTTTTATATTGTGTTTTACTATCAATAGAATATTTCTGACTCTGTTTCCTTCTCCAGCTGGTGAATCTCTTATTTGAGGTTGGCAAGTTCTGTGGAGAAACAATCAATCAGGGAATTGTTAAGCGCACTACTCACTGTGAGGGTGTCAAGGCTCGGGGATTTGGGGGGTTGGGGGGTTGGGGTAAGCAGCTCCGGTCAGTCGAAGAGCCAGGTCTTGAGGGTCTTCCTGAAGATGTGCAGAGAGGGGGCGCGTCTAATGTTAACCGGTATCTCGTTCCAGAAGCATCATTTCCGCACCCCACCATACCAGCTAAATTCAATGAAGGCTAGGGCATTCAGTGAATACAAGTGGCCTTTCAGCATCATGCCCTTCATCAGGGATCTGCCTGACTGAAAACGTACATAATCCGAGGCACTGTCTGATTCTGCTTTTTTTTCATGCCTTCCAGAACCTAAAAACAATAAAGATGAGTCTGAGAGAATTTTGCATAGCACAAGAAACACTTAAGGAATGGCCTCCAGTGCCTCATTCCTGAACACTGCACTGTGCTATAATGCTGAGAGAATTTTACATAGCACAAGAAACACTTAAGGGACGGCATCCGGTGCCTCATTTCTGAACATTGCACTGTGCTATAATGCTGAGAGAATTTTACATGGCACAAGAAACACTTAAGGGACGGCATCCGGTGCCTCATTTCTGAACATTGCACTGTGCTATAATGCTGAGAGAATTTTACATAGCACAAGAAACACTTAAGGGATAGCCTACAGTGCCTCAATCCTGAACACTGCACGGTGCTATAATGCTGAGAGAATTTTACATAGCACAAGAAACACTTAAGGGACGGCATCCGGTGCCTCATTTCTGAACATTTCACTGTGCCATAATGCTGAGAGAATTTTACAAAGCACCAGAAACACTTAAGGGATGGCCTACAGTGCCTCATTCCTGAACACTGCACAGCGCCATAATGCTGAGAGAATTTTACATAGCACAAGAAACACTTAAGGGACGGCATCCGGTGCCTCATTTCTGAACATTGCACTGTGCTATAATGCTGAGAGAATTTTGCATAGCAGAAGAAACACTTAAGGGACGGCATCCGGTGCCTCATTTCTGAACATTGCACTGTGCTATAATGCTGAGAGAATTTTACATAGCCCAAGAAACATTTAAGGGATAGCCTACAGTGCCTCAATCCCGATTCCTGAACACTGCACGGTGCTATAATGCTGAGAGAATTTTACATAGCACAAGAAACACTTAAGGGACGGCATCCGGTGCCTCATTTCTGAATATTGCACTGTTCCATAATGCTGAGAGAATTTTACATAGCACAAGAAACACTTAAGGGACGGCATCCGGTGCCTCATTTCTGAATATTGCACTGTGCCATAATGCTGAGAGAATTTTTCATAGCACAAGAAACACTTAAGGGACGGCATCCAGTGCCTCATTTCTGAATATTGCACTGTGCTATAATGCTGAGAGAATTTTACATAGCACAAGAAACACTTAAGGGACGGCATCCGGTGCCTCATTTCTGAATATTGCACTGTGCCATAATGCTGAGAGAATTTTACATAGCACAAGAAACACTTAAGGGATAGCCTACAATGCCTCAATCCTGAACACTGCACGGTGCTATAATGCTGAGAGAATTTTACATAGCACAAGAAACACTTAAGAGACGGCATCCAGTGCCTCATTTCTGAATATTGCACTGTGCCATAATGCTGAGAGAATTTTACATAGCACCAGAAACACTTAAGGGATAGCCTACAATGCCTCAATCCTGAACACTGCACTGTGCTATAATGCTGAGAGAATTTTACATAGCACAAGAAACACTTAAGGGACGGCATCCGGTGCCTCATTTCTGAACATTTCACTGTGCCATAATGCTGAGAGAATTTTACATAGCACCAGAAACACTTAAGGGATGGCCTACAGTGCCTCATTCCTGAACACTGCACAGCGCCATAATGCTATGCCACTCCAGGATGCCCCATTGCAGATTATTGCCACATTTCTGTACCTCAAGGCGAGGAGTCTCCAACTTATTCTATAATGAGAGCTATTTCGGATCAATGATATTCATCACAAGCTACTAACAAATATATTAAATGTTACTATAGTTATCAACGCAGACACGGTCATAAGATTGTTGCTTTGATTAAGCTCCTACTTTCACTCTTACTCCTGCATTCTTGGTCTTAAGCCAGCCTTGTGCTCACACACACAGTGTGACTAGCTCGAAGGTCTGCTTCATAACTAGTCAGCATGCGACTATGCTGCATGGTGATTGGTCGTGTTGTAGGCTATGTGCTGTCAGTCATCTTGCGCAAGTGTTTTTAGAGAATGGTGTGACATTGGCTTGCAGGCTGTCACTTCCGTGGTCTTCAGCACAGCTGTGCTGTCCCCTGCTCTACACAAGATGCAAAAGCACTATTTGAATCATGTACTAGGTAGGGCTCCATATCCAAGGGCTACTTGTTGACTGCTCCCGAGCAACCTGTTGGAGGCACCTGTTCTAGGCTTTCAGTGTCACTAGATTATTTGAATGCTCCGAGGCATAGAAGACCCAACAGCAATACTTCACTTGAATCACAGTGAGACCACTATGATCGATCCTCCAACATCACTGTCTAGGATATCAGAAGTAGGTGACACAGCTATCTGCTATGTGGCAGACAAACTTTCAACTTCAAAGGTGAAACTATCAGTCACTTTTTACATGGCATAGCATCACACACCTGTAAAAACCACTTGGATGGATTGAACCTTGTATCTAACATGTCAGCATCTTCACAGTTCTAGAAAAAAAACAGAACATCTAAACAAGATCGGCTATTTGGACATTTGGATCTCCAGCTAGACGTCATTGAATAGTGGGAAAGAGGTGGGAATATTTTCCACTGGCTTCTTCTACTTCACCTAATAAACTGAGTAAAGAAACCTGATTCAAGGGATTGTAAGGTATATTGGACATTTTGAGTTACACAACTCCTTCTTCTGTTCGAGATCCGCTTTCTGATGCTTTCCATTGTTTCATATCTTTTAGTTTGGCAGAAGGGCTGATTCTTTACGCCTTAGATACAATTGTTGATCTTGAGGCTTGGCTCCTCAAAAGGTAGCTTAAGAACATTTTGGTTTCTAAGATGAAAGCATGGCCCTTCATGTGTTCAGTGCTAGGACACTCCTTGGGGTAAGCACACACTTAATTACATCACATATGTGTAGCACGATAAAAATAAACAAGAAAGTAATGTAAATGGTCATGATATTGTAACATGGCCTTAGAAATTCAGACCCCCTAAATGCTTTCCTAAATGATGATGTTCACAACTTCCACAGAATTGCACCATACAAATCAGCACCACCTGTCCAGTAGCTACTTCTACTGCTTGTCTTCTCCTGCTTCTTTTTATGGATGGCTTTAAGTTATGTGTTATATCCCATAAGAAATCTGGAGCAGCTGCTGCTCATTTAACCTGTGTTTTCTTTCTGGTCATCCACTATCTATTATTACATGACCACACATTCTTTGTGGCCACTTGGACAAGATATCTCAAAACAACAGGTGTTTATGCAACAGAAAGGTGATCTAATACTCCATGAGACATTTTACTACTTATTATTAAGAGGCAGAGATGTAAGGTAAATACATGTATGCCAAATTCTGATATGGACCTGAGCACCTCTGCCATCAGTGAGGTAGGTAGGAATCATATCCAAGGACGTTCCCTCTCCAATGTGGAGGTTCCTGGGACTTCTGATACAACGTTTGGTATTGATCTAAGCACAAGGTCTAATTACCATTTTCCTCCGTACCTAATGATTTTTTTCAGTTGAATCCTGTTGTCAGGGTTTAAGGAAAAGGCGCCTCCTACCCAAGAACTGAAAACCTTCAGGAACCAGACCTTCCTCATCTCCCCAAATACCACTGCATTCTCATTTCTACTCCATCTCACTTTCAGTGTGTATGTCCTGGTCATCTGTTGCACCTGGGAATTGAACTTGCCTCTTCCTGTGATTGCAGTCGAACCAAAACTTTGCATTATGAGTCCACAAACTGCTTCTTCCCTTTGCCCATTTTTGAGCCAAACTCTCAATTCATTCCAGTGATCTCAGGAGATTGCATCATGGACTCTAATTATCCTAAAACTGGTGTTGCACCATTGAGGCACATCAATTCTCTCATATGGGATTTCCATGTATAGTCATAAGCGAAGAATAGTCCCGCCCATGTGCGGGGACCCCGGAGCACTTTATCCAAATATGTTCTTAAGTGATGATATTTGCCTTTCTTCGGGAAGGCCTTGAAAAAGTCACTTCAGAATGTCATAATGCAGCCTAAGATTCTTCATCTTGTAATGGCAAAAGAAGGGACTGACTGTGAGAATATATGCTCTCCGAATATATCTTTTTTGTAATAGCACAGAAAAAGAACCTTCACAAAGCCTTATGCTATGAATAGACAGATATGAAAACGTGCCTGGCCCAGTAGCCCATTGGCTGTCATTATAAGTATAGAAATAGAAAACTGTGCCTTTAAGAGCAGAGAAACCACCTGTATCCCATCATGCTCAGCCAGAGGCAGTTACCCGACCTTTTTATTTTTTTTTCTTCAATTTAACTCTTCAAACTTCACTTTTTTTGATTCACTCAATGACTTTTGTCCTTCTCTGTGGATCAAAGTGTTTTTCTCTTAGGAAAAATGCTTTTTTCCTATTCATAATGCCATCTCTTTTTGACAAATGCCCTAGATGTGGCATCTAAAATAGACCCTCAGGAAGTCTGTATTCTGTGTTTGCCTTACTCTCATCTTCCTAGCTCCTGTGCCATCTGCAAGACCTTCTCCAGACGTACCCTACGTGACAGGGAGAACATTCACCTGCAGGGAAGAGAAGAGAGAAGAAAACAGCAGGTAGTCAGTGGAACCTCGAAGCGAAAGAGGAAGAAAATCTCCTTCCAGAGCTCTTACCTCAACCCCCAGTGGACGTGGTAGCTCTGAGCGGCGTTTATCACCCAGAAAACCCTTGCGGTCCCAATCGACGTCAAGGAGGTCGACGTTGAGGCGGTCGACGTCAAGAGGAGGTACAGCGCCTGCATCTTCACCGTCATTGACTGGCTCGACATCGGAGAAACGCCGTCGCTCGTTGTCGAGGACCACTAGAATGACGTCGAGAGCCACTTCACACCGACAACCGTTGTCGAAACAGGTGTCGACGTCGAGGGATACTAACTCACTGTCGCCGAGAGATAGAAGATCGACGTCAACAGCTAAAAGTTGACAACGTGATTGGTCTAGTACGAACGAGAACTCGCTCTTCGTCAAGTGGTCAGCGCCCACGCTCGATGTTGAGGAGCAGATCTTTGTCAAACGGTTGACGGCGAAGATCGACGCGAGGAGATTATCGACGTTGAGGCAAGGAAAGGCATCTAAAAGAAGGAGAATCTACTCCTCTTTGGACTCTCACTCCAGATCTCCTTCATTGGTGGAGATAGCTCAGTCTTCCACTCCGGCATCACCTGCACAGGTTCCCGCAGTACCGCCTCTTCCATCTTTGCATCCTCTGCCACAGCTTCCAGTAACTCAGCTTCCGGTGACTCCAATAATACCAGCACTGGTTCCTCCTGCTCCTACGGTACCTTGGAACAGACTGGCTCCTTGAAGATCACATTCGAGATTGCGCCATCGATCTCGATATGGGTGCTTACGATCCTCCACTAGATCACGACATTCACAGCGCTACTCTTACCGCAGATCCAGATCATGTTCACGCCGTCACCACTATAGAAACATGATCTCCTCTACCAGAGACTACTCTCCTACATTATCTGATTCACCAGAACCTCGGTCCTCCCCGATTGATGACATTAATACCTTTCAAGAGGTCAGGGTTCATGGTGCAACTAAACTGAACATTCCTATGGAGACTCCTACTCTATCGACATCTGTTATTTTTTAAACACTCCATCAACGCATGGTGTCTAGACCACTATTACCGTCAAGGATCACCAAGAAATACCACCCACCTGAACAGGATCCTCTGTTCTTACGGTCTGACCCTCCTTCTGATTCAGTGGTAATTCTGGTGACACAAAAGTTTAATGCCACTTCTCCATCTACGACATCTCCTCCCGATAAAGAAAGCAAAAAGATGTATTCTTCAGGACGCAAAATCTGCAACGAGGCTACCACATCCATGAAAGCAGCCAGTGCCAAACCCCTCTTAGGACCATATGACCTCTCCTTGTGGGACTCAATCTTGTGCTCCGCAGACCACCTCCTTAAAGAACATAGGCAAGATTTCCTAGAAATAGTTCAAACGGGTGGCTACTCATGGTTACTGTCATTGAATATCCCTACATCGGCATGCATGGCTGCGTTTAACATCTCTGAAACCAGACGCCCAGTTACAGCTACAGAACTTACCCTTTACTGGCTCCACTCTTTTCGGTTCACACACTGACGACGAGATGTCATGTATGAAAACAAAGATGGAGCTAGAGAAATAAAAAAAAACAGCGATGTTCTTTTCGCCCAACACCGAGGTTTCTCTGATCAGAGGGTTCAATCCCCTCAATGGCAATCAAATAGATCCCAAAAACACCGGAGGCCGTACCAACAGCGCAAACCGCAGAGAGGTCGTAACTCCCAACAAACGAATCAAAGAGCACAACATCCTTCTGCATCAAAACCCTGAATCCTCTCTTCCCCCTCTTCTGTTACCCACTCCGGTAGGGGGAAGCATTGTAAATTATCTGGCAGAGTGGAAAAACATCACAACAGACGCCTGGGTCTTGAATATTGTAAAACCTGTCTATCATCTCAGGTTCACTGCCCCACCTCCTTCTATTCCTCCGAAGGCATCCACGTCTCGCATAAAGCTTTTATAGGAAGAAGTCAAGATCATGTGCCGCAAAAAAGCAGTCAAACCAGACCTGTGAAACCAATGCGGTCAAGGTATCTATTCCCGATGCTTGCTATTGCAAAAGAAAGGCAGCCATTTCTCGACCTTCACTTTGCAAGCAAGTAGATCAAAAATGAAAAATTCAGAATCTTGGCCTTGCATCAAATTTATCCTCAACTTCAAAAAAGGAAACTGGCTTTGTGCGATAGATCTACATGACTCCTATTTTCACATTCTGATCACAAAGTCTCATCGGAAGTTTCTCAGGTTTGTCGTGGGACACAATCACTACCAATATGCGGTTCTCCCATTCGGCCTCAAGTCAGCACCCAGGTCGTTCTCCAAATGCATGGCAGTGGTGGCAGTGCACCTTTGAAACATAAAATCTTTGTATATCCTTACCTGGCCGACTGACTGATCAAAGCAGCCAGATTCTCAGAAGCCCAAGAGCATTTCCTACGGAAGTGCGATCTACTTCATCGCTTGGGTCTACACGTCAATATGCAAAGGTCCACGGCATCGCCAGTTCAGACTCTACATTACTTAGGAGTTACCATCGACACGCTACAGGAAAAGGTGTTTCCTTCGGAAGAACAACGGATATCCATTCTCCTAAAATGTCACAACCTTCAGCGGATAACCCGTCCATCAGTACGCATAGTCTCCTCTCTTCTCGTCTCAATGGCCTCCTGCATATTCCTGACTCCCAACGCTCGTCTCCATATGCGTCCACTCCAGGAATGTTTAGTAGATCAGTGGAACCAATTCTCTGGGAACTGGGACGACAATATTACACTATCAACTCATGCAGTGGAATCTCTCCAGTGGTGGTGCTCCCAGAAGAATCTCCTGTGCGGAATGTCCTTCCACCCACTTCTGCCGACACAGACCATAGTCACAGATGCTTCACTGCTCGGCTGGGGAGCCCATATGGATCACTTACAAGTACAGGGTCTTTGGTTTCCCAGAGAACAAAGCTATCTTATCAACCTTCTAGAACTTCGAGCAGTAAACCTGGCTCTCAAGGCTTTTTACCCGTCATTCACAACCAACAACCTTCTTGTTCAAACAGACAATACAACCACCATGTACGACCTGAACAAGCAGGATGGAACGAGGCCCAGACCTCTGTTGCAAGAAGCCCAATCAATTTGGTATTGGCTCATTGCCAGGAATCTAACACTGGTAGCGGTTCACCTTCAAGAGGACCAGAACATCCAGGCAGACGCCCTCAGCAGGGTTCTCGACGACAACCACTAGTGGGTACTGAACGAAGAAGTCACAAAGTATTTTCAGTCTGTGGGGCACGCCTTCTATAGATCTGATCGCCAAGGAAGAAAACAAAAAATGCCACGACTTCGACTTCAGATTTTACCATCCATAGTCTCTGGGCAATGCCCTATGGATCGACTGGTCGAACAAATTTCTTCACGCTTTTCATCCAATAACATTAATATCGACACTCCTGCAGAAACTGGCGTCCACAACAGCCGAGATGATACTCATTGCCCCAGAATGGCCGAGACAGCGGTGGTTCCCGGACCTACTTCACTGGTCTATCCGTCCACATCTCAAACTACCTTGCAGACCAGACCTCCTCACGAAGTTCAGAGGTCAACTACTACACCCCAGACTGTCATCTTTCAGTTTGGCAGCATGGCTCCTGAGATTGTTCAGTATGGTAATTTAAACATGTCTCAGGATTTAATGGACATCCTAAAGGAAGTCAAGCGACCATCTACACAAATAGCTTATGCTTCTCGAAATGGAAGCGATTCTGTTTGGTGCTCTTTTAACCAGTTTGATCCCACTTCCCACCAGGAAGATGCTATTCTTCCCTATTTATTGTCTCTCGCCAAGTTGGGCCTCCAATACTCTTCAATAAGAGTCCATCCTTCTGCTCTTATAGCATATAGAAAAAGTCATTCACAAATCTCTTTCTTTAGAATTCCAGTCATTAAAGACTTCCTAGAGGGGTTAAAGAAGGTTTTTCCTCCCTTTAGACACCTTTCCCCTCCATGGGAGCTAAACGTAGTACTGTCTCATCTCATGCTTCCTCCCCTTTGAGCCCATCCACATACCTTCATTACAGCATCTCACATGGAAAACCGCTTTCCTAGTGGCCATTACATCAGCAAGGAGAGTTAATGAGATTCAGGCTCTTTGCGCTCATAAACCTTACATGGTGTTCCATTCCTCTAAAGTAGTGTTACGTACATATCCTACGTTTCTCCCTAAAGTGGTCTCAGATTTCCACGTGCATCAAACCATTGCTTTGCCCACGTTCTTTCCAAACCCTTCCTCTCCAGCGGAGAGGTCTCTCCATACGCTGGATGTCAAAAGGTTACTAAAATTCTATTTGGACAAGACTAAAGCCATTTGTAATTTTCAACAATAGTTCATCAATTATGGCCCAGTCGGGGGAGGAGCCAAGCTCGCGTCCGAGGTGGCCGCGTTTTAGCTCGGCTCCGTTCGCTTTCCTGTCTGGAACGTCTATCCTGTGTTTTATCCTGCCCCGGGAAGTATTCTTTGATAGACTATGGAACTACGACATTTCACAGGCACTTACCGTTTGATCCGTTTGTTCCTGGGTGCCGCGGATCCTGGGCTGCACCCTTGTCTGCTTCGGGGCCTCCGGAGCGAGCGGGCCTGACACTCCTTGGCGGCGCCCGGGCGGGGCGGAGCGCTGTGGCCGGCCCTTGGTGGCGGTGTGGGTTCGGTCGGAGAGGCCGATGTGCAATTAGACCGATTACGGCTATCCGGGCCTGATCCGGCGGTCCTGCGGCCTGGTGTTGGGGCGCTGCCTTCCATGGACGGGGTTGACCGTGTATGTGGCCCGTCTCCCCTTTGTTCTCCGGTCCGGCCATTTTGAGTCCCCCCGCCCGGACTCGGAGAACGGAGCCGGTAGTGTGTGGGGAGCCGGCGACCCGCCTTCTTCTGGTGGCCCCCCTTCCTGCTCTGGTGGTGCCTCTGCTGGTGGTCGGCTGTATCCTGTTTGCCCCGCTGGTGTCCGGACGGGGGTCGGAGTTTGCCGCGGCCCCGCCGGGCTTCTAAGATGGCGGCCGACCCCATGTCTCTCGGACTGGCCGAGACTGGCGACGCTGGTCCGCCGCATGGCACGTTTGCTGAATACCGTAAAGGTGAGCCTACGCTTGGCGACATCCTCGCCGCCTTGCGCTCCTGGAGTGCTCCCATGGCCGCGCCTATCATTGACCTGGAGGAGGATCATTTTGCCGGGCCTGCCGAGCCCCCCCCGGTGTGTGCGGCTTCATCTCTGTTGTGTGCTGCTGGAACTTTCCTGGAGGTCGTGGGCCCGGCGGCTGCCGTTGGTGTGGGTGTACGGATGTCCGCTGCCCTCCTTCATCCTGTGCTCCCCCCTGTACAGGGGGTCCGCCGGCCGGGTCCCGTCTGGACCGGCCTTGTTGGATCTCCCTTTCCCTTTTTTGCCTCGAATGGCCGAACGAAGATCCTGTCATTGCTCCGCCGGATCGGCTTCCCTCATATTGTCGTCGGAACTGTGCCTGCATTGCCTGAGGTGGTTGCCGTCCTTTCCGGTTCATCCGGGTCGCAATCGATATGACTTGTGTGGATTGCCGATCGGACTCCCTGTTATTCACCTCCTGTTCCACATGATCTGGTTCCTTGTGCGTTGGACGACTACAGCTTGGGATAAACAAGGACAGGGTTGAGATGAACTTGCCTTGGTGGACTGTTATCTTGCGGTATGGTCGGATGATCCGTTTGTAACTGTATGACTATGTTCGATTCTCCTTCATGTTCCTGGAGCTTATCCTTGTGCTTATTATCTTCCCGTGGGTTCTGAGTATTTTCGGACGGGAGGGTGGGAGCTGATGGGGTTTTGATTATATGGCTCCTCTCCCGTTGCTACTTCCCTGTTTTCCTTTCTTTTTTGTCTTTGTGGTTCTTGCTTACTTTTATCTCTTCTATATTTCGGGTTCTGATTAGGGCGACAGGCACGCTGCCGGGGGGTAAGCCATAGCCTTCTGCAGGGGTGCAGGGTGGGATGTGCGGGGTGGGGGGGGGGGTCTGTTGTATTGTGTTTTCCCCTCATTCCTTTTTTTTGGTTCTATGGCTCTTATGTATCCCCTTTTTTCGAGACGCGGTGTCGGCATGTGGCCCCCTGGGGTGTTTTTGCTAGCATGGGCCTTCTGGTATTCCTGCCGTCACCGTTTACTACGCATTCATTCCTCCTGTTACCACTGGTTCCATGTGCTGATCTATTCTTGAGTGCTTCGTTAGCCGTGGGGCGCGTGCAGTGATGCTGCGTTCTTACTTCTCCCCCCTTTTTTTCCTATGTCTTTCCCCCCCCCTTTTTTTTTTTTTGCCCCTCTCCCCCTTTTTCTTTCCTCCCCCGGGTTGTTGTGGCAGAGGGCTCTTTGTTTTGCAAGCCTATTTTTAGTTCTGTGTATTATTGTGTGTTTTCGTAGTGGTGGGAGGGCGCTGGGCAGCGGTTACAATTGCTTATTACTGTGGGACTCACGTTCTGACTTTGCCAAAATGTACCTGTTCTTTTTGAATTTTCCTGTGTTCGATACTGCTGCTTGTTTGCGGCCCACCACGGCCCTCTGGACTTTACGGATTGCCCTTATTCTGAGACACCCTTTCTTCTATTATAAAATCAACCTTCTCTCATCCTGTACGTGATGGTTGCTCGGTGGCTTCTTGCCTTTGCTTCTCATATGGATTGCTGTGATGTCCTGTGGGAGCTTCTGTATTGCCTGCTATATTTCTTTTATTGTGGTGGCCGGCCCGATGGGTTGTAGGCCCGTATCTGTGAGCGCTTTCTGTACAATAAAGGTTTAAAAAAAAAAAAATTAATAATTATGGCCCAGTCGCACAGGGTTAGCGACTTCTAAACATTCAATCTCTAGGTGGATTGTCTTTTTCATTCTCTGCTGCTATCAACTAGCCAATAAATCCCTTTCAGGTAGGCCCAAGCCTCAATGTACCAGGGGTAAGGCAGCTACTGCTGCTCCTCTGAAGAATTTCCTTTATTACTTATCTGTAAGGCAGCGACCTGGAGGTCTATCCATACATTCACCAAGCATTACTGCCTTGACACAGATGCCAGAGCGGATGCACAAGCAGGTCAGGCATCTCTCTAGAATATTTTTTCCTAATGGGCTTCACATTTGGTACTTTTCTGTCTACTCCACCGCCTTAGGGGGATGAGCTTGCAACTCTATTCATCGCTTATGACTATACATGGAAATCCCCTTCGAGAGAAGGTATAGTTTCTTACCTGTAATTCTAGTTTTCTCGTAGGGTTATTTCCATGATAGTCATAAGCAGCCCTCCCTCCTCCCCAATGAAGTGGACACATTATCTAATGCTCCATTTAATATCAGGTGTCTATAGCCTTCAAAAAGAACGGAGATAACTACCTCTGGCGGAGCATGATGGGATACTGGGGGTCTCTCTGCTCTTAAAGGCACAGTTTTCTTTTTATATACTTATAATGGCAGCCTATGGGCTAAAGGGCCAGGCACTTCTTCATATGTGTCAATTCATAGCAAAAGGCTTTGTGAAGGTTTGTTTTCTGTGCTATTACAAAACAGATATATTCTGAGAGCATATATTCTCACAGTCCCTTCTTTTGCCATTACAAGATGAAGAACTCTGACCTCTGTGGCCTTATCGAAGGCTGCATTATGACATTCTTATGTGACTTTTTCAAGGCGTTCCTGAAGAAAGTTGAACTTCATCACTTAAGAACATATTTGGATAAAGTGCTCCGGGGACCCGTGCATGGGCAGGACTATTCATCGCTTATGACTATCATGGAAATACCCCTACTAGAGAACTAGAATTACAGGTAAGAAACTATACCCTCCTTCCCTTGGATGCCCACCTCGTGACTGATAGCCTGTCAATCCTCATCCAAATCCCGACTCCTCCTTCTGTGCCATAGTCAGGTTCCATTACTGCTCTATGTAGGATGTAGTTGAGAGGAGGTCGATACTAAGTCTGGAAACGAAGGCCTGGTCTGCAAGAATTTAGTTGAAGAGTCCAGGTTTTTGTAGGTCCCCTGTTTAGAGCGAAGTGACAGCATCGTTTTCTACCAAGTTCATTCCTCCAACAAGTTCTCTACACCACTCTCATTGGATAGCTACTTCAGTCTCTGACCCCGGTGTACATTACACCACCATCCTCTCTTACATATTAAACCTCGAATGGTGAAGTTGATATCTTGTGTCAATTCTTCATTGCTTTTGGAAGGACCTCTCCAGCACCCGACACATACCGTTGAGTGACCACTCTAATCTCCAACATTGTTGGAGTTCCCATTGGCTGTCCCGGGCTCCTTGATTGAGGGCATGGATTATTTTGAACATTGAGCACCATCAATAGCAAGGAGCTAGTCTGCAGATGCATGATTCAATTGACTCATGTTTTGGCTTTGCCAACTTATTGTCTCCTCCCATGGGTCAGACTCTTTCGTGGACATCTTGAATGCCAAATACAGGCAAGGAAGTCTGCATCAGCACTTCCAGTTTCCTGCCCTCATCAGCTTCAGCAGGTACTTAGACTAGTCTTTGCACCAACTGATGTACTACTGGTCCCCCCATTGCCATTGTCTGAATCTTAGGTGGCGTTCATCCCAGTTTAGACTTGGACACAGGGCCTGTTTTTTTCTGGAAGCTCTTGCAAGCCCATTGCTCACCTCTGCTAATCCTGTTTGTGGCCTTGCTTCCAGCTTCCAGACTCCTGAGATTGTCTTGGTTAGGAGGAGACCTATCTGTCAATGCACTGTGCTTCACCTTCAGATTGCAACTACATAAGCATATTGGAGTAGGAGACAGTAGTTGCCATATTTTCAGGGTCTCCTCCCCAGATTTAGGGTCAACATGGAGGTAAGGGGTGAACACAAATCATACTAAGACCCATTTCTAAACCTGTAAACAAGGAGAAACCCATTTGGACCAAATATGTCAGCTGTTAGGACCTTTGGTAATGGATTATTTCCAAGTATAAGTTCAAATTTCCTCTCATATTTTAGTGATTTAAAATCAGATGGTATAGAACCTCTATATGCATTTCCACTTGCCTAATAAATCTAAGGTTAAACGAGCAGTCCTTGACATTCTGTTCAAAGGCTGGAGATGCCCAAATAAAGACGCATTTAGAATGCATATGAGCAAAACACTAGACAGCATTGTTGCTTGGAAGGGTTTTGATGCAGGTCCATAGGAAAGGGGTTTAGTCTTGAACTGGTTGCTGCGATATCGATGTTACGACTGATGCTTCCTCTCCAACAGACAGTCCCAAATGCTCACTCATTCTGAGTGACATAGAATGGCCCCATCAAGTCTGATTCTCAGACATCTTGGATCTCTCACAAGGAGATTGTTCAGCTTCCAACTGAGCAAAATTGCTGACAGTGTGCAGGGGTGAAACTTCTTCCACCACTCCTAAATTTTAGTACCTGGTTTCTGAGCAGCCAGATATCAGTCACATTAGTTTCTCTGCTGACAATTGAGGGGTTTTGGTTGCACGCCAGAAAATCTGCAGTCAGGCGTGGGAAGTGGAGTGTGCAAGTGTTTGCAGCTTTGCTATTGGATCCTGCCCTAGGTTTCCAAACGTCTCACTTGCTGCTTTGTTTTGTGCCAAGTACATGGCTGAATTAGGAGTACAATCAACGTCAGTAGTGGCCTATTTAGCAGTCATTGGGGTCTACATAAATTGGCCTTTTCCACTGTTAATGAGATCTTCAACCACCATCCTACATGTTTATGACTGTGATATGGAATGTTAACTTCATCTTATCCCTTGTGCCTAAGCCGTACAAACAAACTACTTCCTGTGATGTGAAACTGGTTTGTGGAAAGCAACTTCTTCATTGCCATAACATCTTTAAGATACATTAGCGAGATGTAAGCCATATGTACTTAAGCAGGAAGCACAGAGACTGGGGTCCTGATTAGCTGGATCTCAGTCAGACTAATAAGAAACCATTGTGACACGATGCAAAAGTGGGGGTAACCCTGCAGAAGAATCCTAACTTCCTACAGAACCCTATTCAGCTCTGGTTTTTGCAGTACCACATGGCAATGGTGTTGCCTGTGAAGACCTGTTCCAGCCTCCCCTAATGGAAGGCAGGAAGACCTTCAATGCTAGGCGAATGGCCAGCAACTCCAACAAATTGATATGGAGGCAGGTTTCGGTGGGATAAAGATGGGTCTGCGACTGGTTCAATTACAGTCAAGCAGCCATCACTGCAGATCGAGTGCAGTCACTTTCAAAACTTGGATAGCACCTGACAGGTTTCCCTGGTACTGGGCCCACTGGGGCTTCCCATTCCACAGCAGAGCCTGCATAGGCTACCAAATGTAGTCGACAAGCAGAATGCAGGAGGATAAAAGGCCAAGAAGCCACAGAGCTGCTCTCACCAAGATCCAGGACTAATAATGAAACATCTAGATCATAACCTGGAAAGTCCTGGGCTCATTGCAAAGAAGGGAATTCAACAGTATCCAGCACAGCTTCAATGACAGGAAGGCTTTGAGAAGGAATCAAGTGCGACTTTGGCTAGTTGATTGTTAAACCCAATGATGTCAAAAGGTTTGCTGTCTAATGGAGGTCGTCTACAACTCTAAGTCTGCCTTCAATAGGCAGTTGTCGAGGTAGGGAAAGACTGGTATTCCTAACCTCCGAAGACTGGCGGTGAATTCCGCCATCACTTTCGTGAATACCTGAGGAGCACCAGTGAGACCGAAGAGGAGCACAAGAAAGTGAAAATGGTTTCGGGCTATCATCCCTCATCAGCCAGGCAAGCTTGAATCCAGTGGTGCAGTGAGCACAGGACCCACATATGACTGTGGATGAATATTTGCATGGTTTAACATTCCACCCATTATCTGTTCTTTCAGCATTTGCCGCCCTAAGTGGGAAGGGAATGCCCAGCTGTGGGTCCAGTGCTCACTGTGCCACTAGAGTCAAGCTAGCCTGGCTGATGAGCGGTGATACCCTGAAACCGGTCCCAGGATGCCTGTATCCTGTCCAGGTAGGCCCTGGCTTGCAGTTCGGGTTGGACTGTTCACATGAGGAGCAGGCTCAAGACTGATTTGCGTATGGCTGGGTCCAAACTGGGGTGGTGTGGTGAGCAAAAAACTATGGATTCAAACCCAGATATGTACGGGTGAATGGTCGCATTGTTCAGCATTCCGTCCATCATCTGTTCTTTTTGCCTTTGTCGCCTTAAGTGGGAAGGGTATGCCCAGACATGGGTGCCCTAATCACTGTGCCACTGTATTGAAGCTAGCCTGGCTGATCAGGGGTGATACCCCGAAACCGGTCCCAGGATGCTTGTTTCTGGTCCAGGGATAACCTGGCTTGGCAGTTCAGGCTGGACTGTTCCCAAGGGGAGCAGGGTCAAGACTGATTTGCTTATGGCTGAGTCCAAACTGGGGGTAGCGTGGTGAGCAAAAAAAGGATGGATTAAACTCAAATCTGTAAATGGAGGTGAATGTTTGCATTGTTCAGCATTCTGTCCATCATCTGTTCTTTTTACACATTCTGGTACTCCATCCCCCTCTCCAGCTCTGGCGCTCCATTCCCATCTCCAGCTACAGTTATTTGACAAAGGCACTTGAAGATAAACCAGCGACAAGGCTCAGTGGGTTAATACATCTGCTGTATTGGTTTGGTTATCAGTAGGTTGGTATAAGTGTCTAAGTTTCATAACATGAGGATACGTGCTGGGGAAATATTAAAGAGCTGAGAGACTATAGATGTATGAAAAATGAACTGTTATTCTGTTACGTTAGAATGCACCAGACTCTCTTGAACGATGCATTTCCATTGAAACCTTTGCCATGACTGGTGTAGGTGCATTTGCAGGGTAGGCTGGAAAGTTCCTTGCTCTAATTATTATGATACCTATTGAGACTCCTTCTAAGCTTTCCCCTTCTATTCTTACTAAATGGACTTTCTTTGGACTTTAAATACTTTACGCGCGTTGGCATCTTTCTCGTGTTTTCCGGCTCACCTGAGTGCGCTCATAAAATCAATTGCTCCTGTCATAAGAGTGAAATGTTGGCACCTAAGAAGAGAACGACAGCAGGTACGATGGTTACATGTTTTTATTTTTTAAAGCATATTCCACAAATAGAAAGGAAGAGAAAAAAGAAACCATGCCGCTCCTAACACATGGCAGCCACATGGTTGCAATTAAAAATTAATTTAAAAACCAAAAACAACCATTGCATATAATTTGACTAGACCAGTATTGGTGTTTGCTAGTATGAAGGTGTACTCACATGTTGTAAAGAAACATTTGTAAGTTTTAATGCACATGACAGGAAAATGGGATTTTTACTTGGTGAGAGACACTATTGGTTTTGAATTCAGATAGCCTGAAAACATTGTTTAAACTCACAAAGATTACTAAAAAATAAAGGTAGGAGAAGGAATGGGAAGAAAAATGCCTCTATCACGTAAACAAATGGGCAACCAGACCTGGCACCGAAGTGCATTTCTTTTTAGGTGGATGGCACGCGAGATCAGGAAAAATGCCTCTACTCAGTGCAAGAGAGCCAAGGGCTCAAGTGGGCTGACCTACTACCGAATGCTGTATGTGGTGGTGGGTGGAAGCAAAAATTGAATAACTATGCCATGGATGCAGCTTTGACTCTCGTAGAATGTGGTAGGGCATTGAATGCAAATGATTTCAATCGCAGATCATACCAATGTGAGACGTTGGGGATGATCTGTCTGCCGATACTGGTTTTTGTTGTGCGTTTGCCTCCTGTTGTATTACAATAGTTGACAAAGAGCTGGGCACTATACCATAGACCAATTTTAAGTCCAGATAAAACATGGTGTACCTTAGACAAGGAGTAGTGTGAAAACGTCTTTCTGCAACGTCTGTGCCTGTGCTCCATACAGGTTCCTCACGAGGCCTGTGGACAGCCAAGACACCTGAAGGAATCTCCCTTGAAGTGAAGGAGCCACTTCCCTGCATCTTAAGGCACCGCAACCCAGCTGACCGGTTTGCTGTTCCGGAGTTCCTACAGACTCCAAAACATTCAGCACCACAGGTGGTAGCTCTACAACTCCCTTGAGGCCTGCACTGTCTTCCCAGCAACTTGGAGGCCAGGAGACCTGGGTGGTAAATTCCGTTCTGCCCACGGAATTTGGGTAATTTCGCGTTCCGCAGAGAACGCGAAATTGCCCAAAATTCTGCGTTCTGCGACTTTGCGAAATTTTTTGCGTGTTCGCGTTCTCAAAATGCGTGTTCGTGAGATATTTCCCCCCTAGCACGCAAACAGCAATTGCGAACAGTAAAAAAGCATCGCGAACAAGCAATTCCGCGTGTTCACAACATTTCTGCGTGTTCGCAGAGATTTTTTACCGTTTTGCGGAGATTTGCATACCGCAAGTACGCAAATTCCACCCACCCCTAGAGGCCAGCATCCCTCATCTGAACCGCTGGAGCAGCAACCCTGTGCAGAGCGTAGACTTGCCATTGCCAAATCTTGTTGACTCTCTTCACCAGAGATCTTCGGGCTCCAAGAAGCTCCAGCCTCAAGCATCTTCTGAAACAAGATCCTTGCCTGCACTGCATCCTTTTCACCGTGGGCCTTCATCCTTTAGTGAGCTGCTCGAGGTCCTCTTGCGACTCCAGTGTATCCTGTGGGTCCTCTTGAGGGTCTACTTTGGCTCCAGTGGGCTCCCCAGCTTGCTCGGGGTCTGCTATGACTTTCCATTCCATTACCTGCTTGTGGTGAATCACTTGGACCTTGCTGGTCCCGACACTGCACCCTTCTCGCTACTACGTTGTTTGCCGCTGCCAAGGCTTGTTGGTGCCCCTGCCGGATACTGACCTCCTGGTTCTCAACATCCAACAGGGACAGCTCGTGCATGTCTCCTGTTCTTCCTCTGCATCGCCTGGTCTGTACAGCTGCAACTTTAAGGGCACCCTCAACTCTCCTGCATCCCCAACATCGGTGGGCATTCATCTCTGGTGCCTCCTGCTCACCCCCAAATAGCATAGACTCTGTACCCTCTGCTTGTAGGTACCTCTCACCTTGAAGCCACCTTTGGGTTCTACCGGACTCTTCTCACCTTCTTCATCAGCGGCATATTCCTGAAGCCCCCATTGTGCTCTACAGCGGTTTCCGACTCCACTTCGCACCTATGTACCCGGCTTCCCTGGTGTAAGTATCCTGGGTATCCACGGGTGGGGTGGCTCTCCAGCCTTGAGTCTTTCATGGGGTTTCTTCAGGGTCCACTGGAAAGGGTCCTTCTTTAAAATTGCAACCGCAACTTACCCATTGACTTCTATTGAGTATGCAGTCTTGTTCTCTCTCTGCACATTACCTCCGTGGGGTTCCTAGATACTCACCTTGGGTGGTTCCTTGGGTCCCTGACTCTTCTACGTCTAATGGGTCCACTCTTGACAGCAGATTATGGTGGCAGATGGCATCTTGTGACATTGGAGGGAACCCTGGCTAGATCTTTTAGAAAGAGTCAAGCAAGAAACTGATCCCATTGTGTAGGGGTGGCGCTTATACGCAACTCTACGCTGTCATTTCCGAGGTGGTACAGAGTCAGCATAGGTCAGCACCATGCCACCTAGCTGTGTGCAGAAGCATTGCTAAAAGGTTTCTGGATCCAGTCTGGCACCTGGGGAATATTCTAAAAGTGAGGATTCTGCAGTTAGATAGCATCCACCAGAAAAAGAGCTGCCGATGGTAAATAATTTGTTCTTCATGTGAGATCTATGTGAAATTCTAGACATGGTGATCAGATTATCAAAAGATGCATGGCACTGTCCTGCTTGTTGCTTGCTTCTGTTTAGCTGTTGCCCCAAGTTATAATTACACCTGTCTTCATTGGTCACACTGCAAAGAATCCCTATCTTAACTGGAACCATTTTGGAGAGAGACATTTACTGTGTGTGTATCTCTGCGTTGCCTGACTAAAATAAGCCATCGATTGTAAGTCGATCAGCGGTTTTCATATGTCTGATAGTACGTTACAATGATTTACTGCATGAAACTCCTTTGGTCTGCACGAACAAAGTAAACGCAGCCTAATGAAAAAAAACTTGATGGCCAAAGAAAGTAAAATAATTTGTGTAGGAAGTTGCTTTTTTCCATCTTTGCAGTTGCAAATTGCCATTAGAACACATATGTAATTCCTGTTAAAGAAGGAAATTAAAAATAAGTTAAAGTGCCAACATCATAAGCACCAAATGTATCTTTTCTGTAGAACATTTAACCTGGTAAGTTAATGCATACAGACTGCAGAGTAACTAAGTTTGCCGTATTGCACAAAGGTTTCAGGTATGGACCTTCACTTGGCCACTCAGTGCATAATGAGAGTTGTTGTCTTTGTTTGCCACTGTTAACCGAATAGACCTACACCCTAGAACAATCATTTGTAAAAATAAAAGAGGGGAAAAGCCCATGACTGGACACACAGTTTTGACATACATGGCGTGATCTGGCAACACTGAATATGTCACCTGTTATGACTAGTGGCATGCATATACTGAACTGCAGTGCTTTTCTGTTGTTATACGAAAGAGGGCAAGGAAGGAATGGTGTGCACAGTGCACTGTCTCGTTATTTTCAGACGATCATTCGATAGAGGCCAAGAACTGGATGTGCCTCGAGACTGGGTATTTCATTACCTAGTAATGGCTTCAATGGAGCTTGTCACACTGCTCCTTTATCCACCTCAAATTCATTTTTCTTTGTCGAGTGGTTACAGATTAAATTTCTAATGAATTAAAGTAATTCGAATTCGGTGGTAAACATGCGATGATGGCTGAATCGTGATTACCAGGTGTGCAGGAAAACTGCACCCAGTGGTCCTTTTTTTGTGCACGTTTTTCAAAGCAAAATCTTGCAAAATCTCTGGAGGGCAAAAACCCTGAAATGGAGGAAAAAACATGAATTTCCACATTTGTTCTTCATTCCTCGGAGGAAAGTTTGTAGTTCTGCAGTAATACCACAACCTAGAATTACGGTACGCTACGGTATTGTTCATCCTGGCTGCGGTATTACTGCAGTATCTGTAATCAGGGTCTAAGTGGACATGGATCCTCAATCAACCCAGTTCCAACTTTGCTTTCATATATGCTTTAAGATTCTAGCAGTCCATACTCAGGCAATCCATCTTCCTGCCCTCTTCACCTCCGTCCATTCATCCAACAATATATTCGTGCCTTTCTCTGTTGTTTATGATTGTGTTTTATCTTTGTTTGCACGGGTCCCCTGTCTGTGCACAGTACATGTATTTCGGTCTTTCTATGTGCAAGGTTGTATGTATGTCTGTTGGCCTCTGTGTATTATTGCTTGCATGTATGTTGGTGTCAAATAGAGGAGATTTCTACGAGAAGCAATCAAGTATTGAATGGCCGTAGACACCTAACTTCTTTATCCACTTCTAGGTGATTTCATGTGTAGAAGGACTGAATATTGACCCTGCATCTCATTACAACTAAATAGACATGCATTTACTCAAGGGTCCATCTTTTTCTAAATCTATTTTCTGTCCCACCATCTAATTGCCTCTGTAGGTTTGCTATCTGTGTGTGTGTGTGCACGGTTTTAGATGTATGTCATCACCAGCAGACTTGACTACGACAGCACACTCTATGCCGGCGAAACCCAGAAACAGCGCAATGAACTGCAGTATGTCCAAAACGCTGCCACCAGAATGGTCCTCAACATCCCCCGCTGCAGCCACATCACGCAACACCTCCAACAACTCGACTTGCTTCCAGTTAACAAAAGAATCACTTTCCAGCTCCTCACTCACACCTACAAAGCCCTACACAATGAATGACCAGCGTACCTGAACCACCGCTTCACATTCCACATGCCTACCAGACAACTTCGATCCGGCTATCCCCAGGATCCACAAGACCAGAACCGTAAGAAGATCGTTCTCCTACCTCACCACCAAGACATGGAACTCCCTATCCTTGATGTTGTCTACCTATAAGCCTGTCTGTACTTTGGACTATGTACACAGATGTTGGTCCTACTGCAAAGCTAACTTAGTTTACTTGTCTATGTGCGTGAATACCTGTCATTCGGTTTCAATACATGTGTGCCTGTATTTCTGCTGACCTCTGTACTCCAATATCTGAACAAGACTGTTAGTTATAGATTCTGACCTTAGAATTACCCCCAGGCGTCAGACTGGATCCGGAGAATTTTTTCTCAGCAGTACCCCGGCACGTCGGTAGGTTACATCGGTCGACTGCATTTTTCGTCAGTGTTGTGATCGCTAGGATGACGTTGTGGTATCTACTTAGACGCCGCCCCTGCACGCTGACGTCAGTTCTTTCTTTTTCCACGCCAGCCAGTGCAGATCCGGAGAGAGTGGTACCCTTATTCACTTTTTTACTGACATTTTTTGACTTTTGTGGACATCTTTTTTTGAGTCGTTTTGACTCCTGATGCACGTAGGGATGTCCCATCATCATACCGGCTTCAAGCCTTGTGACTCCTGTCACAAGCCGATGTCTGTCACGGATCCCCACCTCCTGTGTCTCTGGTGCTTGGAGCACGACCATGACCCGAGGTCATGCTCCGATTGTCGGGCCATGAACCCAAAGTCTTTGTGGGAGCGGTCCCGAAAGCTTCTGGAGACCCGGCAGTCAGCTCCGCACTGCTCGAGGTCCCGGTCAAGAGGCAGGTCGCGGGACTGATCACGGAGCCACCACCATCATTTGTCATTGAAGTCTTCATCATTGGGTAAGTCGAAGCACAAGAAGAAGACAAAGAAGCATTGCCGCTCTTCGCCTCCTCCAAGTTCATCTACCGACGCAACGAAGGACACTGAGGGTCGTCGACCTCCGGCTCCACCCTCAGAGCCTGCTGGGATGGCTACGAGCTTCTCTCCCTTCCCAGGAGCCGGAGCGTCCCCTGGCCAGCCTGTGCATTTTACAAAGCCCTACATTCCATCTTTCGTCAGCCCGACTCTGCCGGCGCGCCTTCGGGCCCCTGGGACTCGGTTAGGGGCTCTAGGCCTTCAATTCCGGTGGCTCCGGCCTCAGCGCTGCAGGGCCCCCAAGGATCCAGGCCTGTATCCGGATCGGTGCCGGTCGACCTCACGGTACCTTCCCCGGCACTGATCCCACGGGTAATTTAAGTTAAGGAATCTATAACTAATATAAGTCTCTTACAGATATATCGTTACCGAAGGTAAGTAAATTGTTTGTCTGTTATCTGTCAGTCTGAGTGTATGGCTACCTTCATTGTGACATACTCGGTTGTTTAGAAACATGCTGCCGTAAGGTCCTAGTTAGGTCTGTCTCTCTTCCAAATGCCCCCCTGGAATACGGAATGGTATAGATGGATTCAATGTTACCGATTGAAGTACTTGCAAGGGGCCCAAGATATGCAGCAGGGTGATTGATAATTGGTCTCGGAGTCAAGACGTGGTTTCTCAGATCCTTGCATTAGCTACTCCCGAAGACTTGGATCTTGTTCAGGATTCTGTAGCACACTTTTAAATGTCTCTCTGGCTGAGCTCCAACCAGTCTGAAAAGAATCTGTCCTTCTACTCCACGGAGAAGGCCTCACTGTGCCAGCCTGCTTCTATTAAAAGAACAGCAGTCGAGGTTTGTGGACAGAAGACCAGATTTTCTGCACAGGCGCCTTATGGAATAGCTTTTCTTTGAGCCTTTTTACACTGCCGTCCCTCTAATCTTGTCTCAGCCAGAAGGTCTAGGCAGATATATTTGTTTAACTAACCATTTTAGATGGGGTTTGCTTAGGTCACCTAAGGCTTTCAATAGTTTATACATCTAGAAGCAATTTGGCGTGCCGATTACACAATATAAATCATTTGTTACATAGCCATTGTGTGTAGGTGAATAGTACACCTAGAGCCTGGGCAACTTGCACATAAATCAGTGAAGTCTGCAGCACAACGTATAGATTCCCGGGCAGTATATCTGCAACTGCGGTACACCATGCCTATTGTGTGGCAGTGCACGGTCCGTGTGCATTGCCATATGTGTATGATGAGATATTACATACTGTGCCCTCAATACCATGTATGGTTTAGTAGGCATAATAACCTATATTTGCTAAATGTGTGTGTGTGTTGTCTGCGTGCCTGCGCGCGCTCATATGCTTCTGGGGCATGATCTTTGGGTGCCCAGTGCCGTTTATTTACTCTGTGCTAAAACTGTTTTTGAGGCATCACTGTGATTTTCAGAAGAGTGCTTTCTTTATAAGTCTTTGAAAATTGGTATGAGGAGCCTGTGTACTTCGTAATAACAGTAGGGCTACTTTACTGCCTTTCCAGGTGTAATATTACCAGGGGACACCAAGGCGTTTTCTTTCCTGTTCCGATCTCTAAGTCCGGGAATTTTCAGCGAATCCTGGGAATTCTGCACTCACCCGGTGCTGCTTGGAGGGGCTTCGCTGCAGCTTTCACTATTCGGCATCTCCCTGTATGAGGATAAGACAGCGGAGCTCAGACAAGCGCTGGAGGTAACTTCGCCTTTTCATAGATTCCTTTGCTTTCGTCGAATACTCTGGATATAGAAGAATCAGAAGAAGCCTTTTCTGAGTGGCTACTTCAGGCAGCTGATATCCATGCTCCTTGTACCAACTTTTCACGCTCTCGCCCCAATGACGCTCACAGGTGGTTTACACCCCATTTGAAAACCCTCAAACTCAAGGTTCGTCAAATGGAGCGAAAGTGGCGAACAGCCTACTCAGAACATGACAGAGCTAACTACTGTAAGGCTCGTAGGGACTACCAAAAGCTTATCTTGAAATATAAAACTAATTACTTTTCGGAAAAAATTCTTAAGGCTCAAAATAAGTCAAGAGAGTTGTTTAATATTGTGGAAAACCTTAGTACCAGTGACAGAACCTCTCTCCCGATGGTCCCCACCCAAGAGCTTTGCAACTCACTTAACTCTTTTTTCTTTGAGAAAATCTGCACTATTAAACAAAGTATTCCTATCAATCAGCCCCCTCTTCTTTTTGCTGACACTTTTTACAACTCAGTCACCCTGGATTCCTATCCCCTCATTGAAAATGTTAATCTACTCAAACTCCTTACCAAAGTTAAATCTGGTTCCCCTGATGACATCTGTCCCCCCCACATTCTGAAAGAAGTGGGCACCAGCCTTCCTGGGTGCTTACTTTCCATACTGAATGGATCACTTATACAGGGCAAAGTCCCAAATAATCTTAAAAAGGCCCTTCTCATCCCCCTCATAAAAAAGGCAGGAGCCAACCCGCTAGATCCCCTCAATTACAGACCTATATCGTTGCTGCCATACTGTGCCAAATTGCTGGAGTCCCATGTTGGCGTTCGATACCGTTAACCACCAACTCCTCATCGAAAGACTTAAAAGAGTTGGTGTGGAAGGCCCAGCCCTATCCTGGCTTTCATCCTTTTTAGCCCAACGGACCTACCAGATCTGGGAAAAGAACGCCCGCTCCTCCGAAATGCCCCTCCAATGTGGTGTGCCTCAGGGCTCCTCCCTGAGCCCCACATTATTTAATATCTATATGTCCACATTGGAGGAGGTCATCACCCCATTCGGAGTGAGCGTCGTCAGCTATGCCGACGACACACAACTAGTGGTGTCCTTTTCCCACCCCAAACAACATACAGCTGAGTTATATAACTGCCTTACGCAGGTTCACGGCTGGATGAATAGGTCAGCCCTAAAGCTAAATGGGATGAAAACTGGGGTCCTTCTTCTTGGCCCGAAAGGAATTTCACTCTCCCCGAACATCTGGCCAGCCTGTTTAGGTCCTCCCCCTGACCCAAAAGCAGAGGTAAAAAGTCTGGGGGTGTGGATCGACGCTGACCTCTCATTCATTATACAGGCAAAGAAGGTAGCCGGGACTTGCTTTGGACTCCTGAAATCCCTTAGGAAAGTCCTCCCCCTCCTACCATTCAACTCACAAAAACTGTTAATCCAAGGCCTAATAATATCGAGGCTTGATTACAGTAATGTGATTTATCTAGGCGCTCCTGAAGCGACTCTTAACAAGCTTCAGAGAATTCAGAACACCGCGGCCCGGATTATCACAAATACCCCTGCCAGAACCTCTGCTAAACCTGCTCTCAAACTCCTCCATTGGCTCCCCATAAGGGAGAGAGTCAAATTCAAGGCCTTATGCCTAGTCCATAAATCACTGCAAAATCAAGGCCCCCCAGTCCTTAGCAAATTCATCACCCCCTATAAAGCGATGAGATCCCTCCGTTCAGACACAGAAAACTTTATTAACACCCCTAGATTCAAGAAAGCTCGATCAGGAGGAAGACGTTTTTCGGTCCAAGTTGCACGCCTGTGGAACTCGCTCCCCCGCGACCTACGACGTGAATCACAATATCTGCGCTTCAGGAAGCTGCTAAAGACGCATCTCTTTCCCTAATGTTCTTGCCCTCCCACTTTTCTGAGTCTCCTTCCCCACCCCCCTCCCCTTCCCCCCCTTTCACTTTCTGTCTCCTTCGTGGCCCGCTGAAATGTAGAGTTAGGGTTCCTAGCGCTGGGATACCTCTGGGTGACTATGCGCTCTATAAAATAAATAATAATAATAATAATAATAATAATAATGTTTGCGACAGTATTTCCACCTTTTTGGAAAAATCAGAGTATCTGGCACCCAATCAGGCTGGCTTCCGCCCTTGCCATTCTACCGAGGCGGTCATTCTTTCGGTGCAGAACACACTGAGGCGGAACGCGGATGCAGGAATCCATCAGGCTCTGGTGCTATTGGACCTCTCTGCTGCGTTCGACACGGTCGACCACACCATCTTGGTCGACCGTGTCGAGCAGGCAGGTCTTAGGGGCCCTGCACTGAGCTGGATCCGCTCATACATCACGGGCCGAACACAATCGGTCAGACTGGGCTCCTTCTCGGCTCCTACTATACCCACGACCTGCGGGGTACCACAAGGTTCCTCGTTATCTCCCCTGCTTTTTAATGTATACCTACGCCCCCTTCTGTACTCCCTTCGGAACGCAAAGGCAACCATTTTCAACTATGCTGATGATTTGCAGCTCATCTTTCCCCTTAACACCAAGGATTCTGTGGTAGAATTTCAAAGAACTATGTCCCACATCCTGAGTTGGATGAGCTGCAATCATTTGAAACTCAACCCAGGCAAGACCGAGCTGGTCCTGCCTGGACAGAGTACACTTAGTTGGAATTCTAGCTTTTGGCCCCCCAGCATGGGCGTTCCTCCATCTAAGTCATCTTCGGTTAAGAGCCTAGGTATCTTCATTAGTGAGGATCTCTCGTTGAAAAGACAGGTTGGAGCAGTTGTATCCTCCATTTTTTTTCAGCTGAAGAAAATAAAAAAAATCGCCCGCTTCTTTTCCTCAACAGCCCTTACACAAATTGTCATCTCCTTGGTTCTGTCCAGACTGGACTTTTCTAACAGTCTTTACCTCGGCCTCCAAATTGGAGAGCTCAAACGTCTCCAGCTGGTTCAGAACCAAGCAGCCAGGCTCCTTCTGAACATACCTAGGAGGCAATCAATCAGACTTGGTCTGAAGCAGCTACATTGGTTGCCGGTTGAGCAACGCGTGGCCTTTAAAGCTGGGTGCATTCTGTTTAGGTCTCTGAATGATACTGGCCCGTTATTCATTAGAGACTTATTTAAAAGATACAGTCCCTCCCGCCACCTTCGGTCCACCTATAAATCACTTTTGACTGTACCTCTGTACAAAAGGAAGCGTCTCGGAGGCAGCTGCTTTGACCATCTTGCAGCTGTCCTCTGGAACTCTTTCCCCCTTCATCTAAGGCTGAATGACAGCACCCTCAGCTTTAGACACTCTCTGAAAACCTGGCTCTTTTCTCAAGCGCACTACTGAGCTGCTCCAGCTCTACTAATTGACTGTCGCGCCTGGTTCTTTTCTATAGCGCCATGAAGCCTCCGGGCGTACGAGCGCTCAATAAATTCTGACTAACATTAACATTAACATTAACAGAAATACAATAGATGAAAAAGAATGAATGATTTTTAAAAATGACGTTTTGGTCGAAAAAAATGTATACAAAAGATTTACACTCGAATATGTACATGTAATGTGATTTTAAATTCCCTTTATGTCCTTAATATCGTTGACTCTCTACCTTTTATTCTTATCTCCTGAGGTGCTGAGAGGGATCATATTACTCCAGCTCTGATACTCTTATCTCTTGCTGTATATCTTTATATGCCACAGATGGCATCTTTAAACAAGAAACTTAATAGAAATGCACCCTCTGCTTTTTTAATGATGTTGTTTTCCTGTTGAATGTTCTGTTGTATTTTTTTGCCTTGGGAACGATAGCTTTCCCAATATATAATACTTCTTCGCCTCCTTCTACTTTCCAACGGCCTCCATGAGCTGGTAAATCACTGCAATAAACAGAGGATTAGCACCTGGGAAAAACATGTCATCCTTCAAGAAAAATGCTAACACTTAGATAATCGATCAAGATGAAGTAACATCTGCATCCGAGAAATACCTTCAGACATCCATAATAATAACCTGACAAAATATATTCAAGGCCTCTTTGAAAGCATTTCTATTGATCCTTCTAGCCAATTAAACTGGACAGAACCCATAGAAATGCCTTGTGACAGAGCACCTCCAAGGGCATGACTAGATTTCACCTTTTCAAGGAGAAAGAAGCCATCATGGTGCAATCTCGAGAGAGTGGACTGGTTTCCTTCAATGAAGCATCAAAACAGCTGTTCCAAAATCTATCACCCATCTTGTTGGCATCGTTGAGGGCAAAAGGAATACAATACGATGGGATCACCCATTCCGTGCCATCTTTCAATGGAAGACCTCACTAAGAAACCTAGCCTCGTTAACATGCGCTCTCATGGATCTAAATTGTCAAAGCTCTTCCTCTGTCACAATGGATGAAATAGAAATGAGGAACATGTGAGGGAGATGGAAAACAGTAATGAATAAACAAAGAAGATCAAAACTTAGCAGGAAAGATATCTCAGCTAGCAAACAAATCCTGTTCACACACCTGAAGCTTGTCTCCGGTGATCGCCTGGAACCCTCTCCACCCAGTGAAAGTTGAAATAGACTTACTGGAACTGGCACCACTATAACAGTGGCAACAACAATCCCGAAGAGACAATAAAAGAATGCCAGATTGGGGGTAGGGGCGGATGTGCCCTGACCGATTCGTAAACCAAATCAATACCCCCCATGATACACATTACCCACACGAAAAAGGAACAGGCGAAAATAAGGAGAGACGCATCACAGTACAGATACTGAGTATTAGAAATTGGGTCTCTAGTTGGCAGTGGCATGGGTCCTGTCCAAGTAGGGACCACAATCCTAGTAAGGGGAAAGCTAGATACACAAGTGAAGTAGTGTGGCTCACTGGTTAGAGGCGGCAGACCCGAGAGCAGAGGACGGCCCGGGACCAGGGTTCGATTCCCGGCGCGGCAGGTTTCTGGACCAGGGTCAGCGGACTCGATAATTCTCTCGCCTCGGTGCCCACTCTGATCAGCGTTCACACTCGGCAACTCTGGGCATTAGCTTGCCTCATCTTCACTAACGGCCCCACCAGACCGCCGGGGATGCCTGGTCTCACCCTGGAGATACCCATTAAGGGACCATCTCTCAGGGAAGCCAGGAAGGGTTTCGCAGCGGTCGAAGCGCCTTGGGACCCTACGGGTAAGTAGTGCGCTATATAAATGCCTATACATTTACATTTACATTTACATTTACACTAAAAGATAACTTGTGCCCACCCTCTAGTGGCTTGGCACAGAGCAGTCCGGCTTATCTAAAGAGGTGATGTGTAAAGTATTTTTGCAACAAACACACACACACAGTAACACAATGTAAACACCACAAAAGGACTCCAAACAGGTTTTGAAAAATATACCATATTTTTATGAATACACAAGACCAAAACGACAAAGATTCAAATAAGTAAAACCGGAGTTATGAATTTTAAAAAATAAACCAAAAATAGTGATTAGAGGTCAGTAGGGCTAAGGGGTTACTTGAGGTTGCGTAGACTGGGGGTAAATCCAAAGTTCAGGCCGACCTGGATGAAGGGCATGCCAGCCACAAGACTCAGACAGGTTCCACTGACTAAGTACGTTAGATGGAGCAAGCGCCGCCGTCGAAGACCCAATGTGAGGAGTCGATCCTGTGGATGGAGACGAAACCTCAGCGCTGATCTGCGCAGCCGATGAAGACTTTGGTGTCAAACCCCTTTGCGATGCAGGCTGGTTGAGCTGCTCTGTCCTTTGGTGTCGAGCCACGCAGTTCGTTGTCGGCGATCAGATCCTGCCCCAGCGCCAAAGGGCAATGAGTTGGTTCCGATCCCCGCAAAGTCGGCACTGCATCAACTTGAAATATAAAGAGCTACAGAACCCACTTCTGAGTTCGCGGACTGGATTCGCACCTCGAGGCAAAAGAGGACTGGTGGCAGAATCCAGCAGCAGAGCTGAAGGAAGTCTTTTGATGGCCCGGAGACTTCAGGAACAGGGGGAAGCTAGCAAGCCTTAGAGTCACTCTGGGTTCAAATGAGATTGGTCCAGTCGTCCTCAGCAGGGCAGAGATCAGCAGGCAGCGGGCAGCTCAGAAAAGCAGAGAAGCAATTCCTTCGGACTAGTCAGTCAAGCAAAGTTGGAATCCTTGCAGCACAGCTATCTTCACTCCTGGCAGAGTTCTTCACAGGTCCAGTAGTGTACTGTCTTGGTAGGGTCGGAGCCCCAATACTTCTATCCAAATATGCCTTTGAAGTGGGGTGACTTCAAAGCAGGCCGTTAAAGTGCACAGGACCCTTTTCATCCCAGCCCTGTGGCCTGGCTATCTGTGGGGGTAATCAGTCCTTTGTGTGGGACACAGTACACTGCCTTTTCAGATGTGTCAGCTCCGCCTCTCTATTCCCACCCAGGAAGAGCTATCAATATGCAGATGAGTTCTCTGTCACACCCACCCTTCCTGTGTTTGTGTCTGTCTAGAGTGAATGCTCAAAGTGTAGCTGTCACCCACCCTCGATGTGTATTGGACACAGGCTGCATGGCACGCCGGGCTGTAAAAGCAGAGAAATGTCCACTTTCTAAAAGCGGCGTTTCTAAAACAGTAACGTTAAATCCAGCTTTGCCAGTAAAAGCTGTCCAAAGCTTTGACACATGATGCAGCTACTCCTTTCTAATCAGTAATTACAGCTTAAAAATGTTTTAAGGAATTCCCAATGCTAGCCTATGAGAGGAGTAGGCCTGAAAGTAGTGAAACACGAATTAAGCTGTTTGTCACTACCAGGACATGTACAACTTACAAGTACATGTCCTGCCTTTCACTTACATAGCACCCTGCCATCAAGGCTAACTTAGAGGTGACGTGTGTAATAAAGGGGAGTTTAAGGGTTGGCAAGTGGTTTTAAATGCCACGTTGAAGTGGCAGCAAACTGCACACACAGGCCTTCCAATGGCAGGCTTGAGACAGGTTTGAAAAGCTACTTGTGTGGGTGACACAATCAGTGTTGCAGGCCCACTAACAGCATTTAATTTACATGCCCGGGCATATGGTATACCACTTTACAAGCAATTACTAAACTAAATATGCTAAACAGGTGTAAACTAATTATACCACTTTGAGAGAAGAGAGCACATGCATTTTAGCACTGGTCAGCATTAGTAAACGTGCTCAGAGTCCTAAGGCCAAGAAAAAGAATCAGCAAAAAAAGGAGGAGAAAGGCAAAAGGTTTGGGGTGACCCTTCAGAGAGGCCATATTTCAACACTGAGTCAGCGGCAAACAATCACACATATCCACTGCAGTACAGTTTAGTTTAGTCACACAGCTTCAAGGTTTCACTTTCTTAACAGTTGCTGATTAGGATAGGGAACAACATGACACCACTAGATTTTACTAAATGGCAAGATAAGTCTACATTCTGTGATATCAGACCCCTGTTCCCAATAATATACACTTCACGCTTGAGATTCTCAATGACTAGTACATCACAAAAAAGGATAGTCACAAATAATATTCAGGCAGTAGACAACCCCACAAAGTGCTTGGATGTATTGGGGAAACATAGGCAATCAGGAATGGACATTTGCTTTCTGCAAGAGAGGCCCCATTTGGGGTCAGATCTATATAGATTGAGATCTAGGTAGTTCCTCACACTGTACCACGCATCAACCTCCACTGAGAAAGCCAGTTAGCATTATCTTTCGAGCCAAACACAAATTTGTGGAAAGTGAGATCAAAGCAGAGAAAGAGGGCTGATGCCTGATATTGGTGGTACAATGGAAGAAGTAGCCGCTCTCGATAGCCACCCTCTATGCCCCCGACACAGGGTAAAAAACACCTAGTCCTAAAAATTCAAACAACCCTGTCATAACTGGAGAAGACTTCACTTGCATGATGCACCTTGTTGAGGACAACTTAGGACCAGTAGAATTATGCGATTCTGTGACTGTGGCATTTTCAGCACGATTTTGGATTAGCCACATTTGTCACATAATTGTTCAGGACAAGTTCCAACAACGCATAGGAGGACACCAGCTCTCACGGTTGATAATGCTTAGGACCACTTGAATTATGTGATTCTGTGACTGTAGCATTGTCAGCATAATTTGAGATTAGCCACATTTGTCACATAAACCATCATCTGCTGAATAATCAGCAGATTTTTACAAAAACAATTTGGTTCTAGGTCAAACGTGTCAAAAGTTACTAAAATCATGCAAACCTATTTTGCTCCTTAGTGGAACACCCTGTGAAAAGGGTAACTGGTCTTCTTTCAGTTGCTTATTACTGTATTTGAATGTTAAACTTTTGTTAATGAGGTCAAACCTTTGCACAGACAGTGTTAACATGTGAAAAAAATGACAAAATAAACTATAAAGAAATACTACCACAGACTGTGCCAGTTAGGTTGCATAGCTTCCCTTATCTTTCTGCATAATTAAATCAACCCTGCCACAAACTTTTTTACTCTCCTGCTGTATAATTTCCGTGGCCCTGATAAGACTACATATCGTGAGCTGGGCTTGATTGGCACCATAGACACCCACTTCAGACAGATTACTCTCACTTCTCAGCAGGACACCAAACCTACTCTCACATTGACCCTATCTTTCTTGATCAAAGGCTGAGGCACCGGATCCGAGATGTAGAACAAGGGCCCCAAACAACATCACACCATGGTTAGATACAACTGGTGCTTGAGTGGCCTGAGGCAGGGGCAAACATATAGGAGGCCCATGGCCCTTAAATTACTCCCTTCTTACTCGATCATGTTATATACAAAAAATCCATAAAGCAATATTGTATGAGATGCTGTAAAGGCAGTAGTGAGGGGCATGCTCATTCAAGAACCCTGTCGCTTACATCGCATGAGATAAGTTGAACATGAACACCTCCATAGAGAGCAGAAAACCCTGGAGTGAAACCACTAAGCAAACCTCTTTAAAGGGATTGGGAGCCAACTAACTTCACGTAGGGGTCGGATCCATACCGTGGAATATAATAAAGCCAATTACATTCTGACCAGAAAGGTGTGCACGTCATTGCGGGAGGCAATAAAGTAGGAGCCCTGCTCGCCAACAAACTCCAAGCCAAAGGAGTGCAGATATATCTGGGAAGTCAGGGTCGAGAAGGGGACACCAGGTATGAGATGAGGGCAAATTGCAAGATCTTCACACATTTTACAGAGTTATATGCAGTGTCTCCGACCGATGTGAAGGCCTTAAATGCATATTTACACTGCTCATCCTCCTTATGCCCCCGGAATAAGAACGCACAAACAAACTGCTTAACAATGTCTGAAGTCCTTACAGCAATTGAAAACCTTAAGGTAGGCAGATCCTCAGACCCAGATGACTATACACTAGCTTTTTACTAGCACTTTGCGCCTCTGCTAGCCCCAATACTAACAGAAGTTTACAATATCATGGAGAAATCACCGAAAGAATATCGACCTACAAAAATATCGACGCTGGAATATCGAAGGCAAGAATATCGACATCCTATCTACAACATGGTAAGTACAAAAATATCGAGAGAAAAAATATCGATGTTAAAAATATCGTAATTAAAAATATTGTTTTTTTCTGTTAAAAAAAATGTGTAAAATAAAGTAAATAATACATATAAATAAAATAAACATAGTTAAACATATTTAATAATGTTTAAAATTAATAAATAATACATATATAATAATAAAACATGAATTAAGCATATATATATATAAAATAATAATATATACTTACTTAATAATACGTTTTAATAATTATTATAATAACTGATAAATTATTAAAAATATTATAAATTACAAATACATCTACACACATGAAACAATAACATAAATAAAAAGTCTATAATTATGTTTACTAAATTAAAAAAATTATATATACTTTAAATATTTTTAAAATTAATTATATACTACATTATCTAAAATATTACAAAAAATAATTAATAGCTAAAGAAATAAAACTACTATTCAAAGTCCAAAAAAAACTACAGTAATGAAAATGTTGGATAACGTAGGGCTTAAAATTACTATTCCCACTCCAGAAAATGCAACAGTAGGGAAAGCGTTGGATAGCGTAGGTAAAAATTACTATTCCAACTCCAGAGAGTGAAACAGTAGGGAAAGCGTTGGATAGCGTTGGGGTAAAAATTACTATTCCAACTCAAAAGAGTGCAACAGTAGGGAAAGCGTTGGATAGAGTGGGGATAAAAATTACTATTCCCACTCCAGAAAGTGAAACAGTAGGGAAAGCGTTGGATAGCGTAGGGGTCAACATTACTATTCCCACTCCAAAAAGTGCAACAGTAGGGAAAGCGTTGGATAGCGTAGGGGTAAAAATTACTATTCCCACTCCAGAGAGTGCAACAGTAGGGAAAGTGTTGGATAGCGTAAGGGTAAAAATTACTATTCCAACTCCAGAGAGTGCAACAGTAGGGAAAACGTTGGATAGCATAGGGTTAAAAATTACTATTCCCACTCCAGAAAGTGAAACAGTAGGGAAAGCGTTGGATAGCGTAGGGGTCAACATTACTATTCCCACTCCAAAAAGTGCAACAGTAGGGAAAGCGTTGGATAGTGTAGGGGTAAAAATTACTATTCCAACTCCAGAGAGTGCAACAGTAGGGAAAGCGTTGGATAGCGTAAAAGTTCAATATAACATACTTATAAATATTTTTTGTATTTAAAATAATTAATAATTACATTTTTAACTAACTACATCATTTACAAATACCCATTAATAATTATTAAAAACATAACTGCAATTGAATAATTAATTAACAATCAATTAACAATAAATAAAAAGAAATGTTAATTAATAAATATTAATTAACAAATAATAAATATTGAACAATAAAATATTTGTCATAACAAAAACATATTAATTATTAGAAATTGATTAACAATTCAAAAATATTGAACAATAAAATGATTTTTATACCAAAAACACTTTTTATGAAACATTTATTACCAATTATTAAAAAATAATTTCCAATTAATAAAAATTAATTACCAATTAAAAATATTTGCCAATTAAAACATTAATTACCAATTAAAAACAATTACCAATTAAAAAAATAATTGCCAATTAAAAACAATAATTACCCATTAAAAAAATTAAATACAAATTAAAAAAAATCATTACCAATTAATAATTAATAAACATTGTTATATATCAATACCAATAAATAAACATAAATCATTATTTAATTACAATTAAATTACTTGCCACCCAATTCCCTTATAAACACACTACCCGCTACAGAACTTAAACGCAAAAATTAATTGAACTTAATTGATAATTCCTAAAAAAGTAATAATTAATTTAGTATAATTAAATTACTTCCCACCCTATTCCCCTATAAACCCACAACCCGCTCCGGTACTAAATCACAAAATTGACTTAAAAATAACATTATTACCATATAAAAATAGTATACATATAATTTAAAACCAGTAGAATACTTAACAAAAAACATTTAACACATACATATTAAATACATAATAAAATACATAACAATAATAGAAATATCGATATTAATAACATCGAGATTAATAACATCGATATATTTGATATCCATATTACTAACTTTGATATTACTTACACATCAATATTTAAAAAATCAATATTACTTACCTTAGGGTCGATATTCTGTCTAACGATATTCTTGACCTCGATATTCTTTACCGTCGATATTTCCAACTCGATATTTCTGTAGGTCGATATTTCGGAATCGATATTTAGACTGTGCACCATCATGGAGCACACTCATGGTCTTACCCGCACTATGATTGAGGCAACAAACGCCCTGCTAGCTGAACCCGGGGCAGATCCCACTCTGTGCTTGTTAGATCGCCTGATCTCCCTGTTGCACTCTAGCTTCATCGGTCTCCCCACCAAACTTCCTTTCGGGTTAAATCATATTGCTCGCATTCTGTCTCTCACTTTATCCATTACAGCCTCTCTTGTTCTTTCTCACCCTCTCTAATCTTCATATTATCAACTCTCTCTGCTCATATTAAGAAGTCTTTAATGTGCTTCCCAAAGCAAACACTGTTTTCACAACACCGTGCCTGAATGTCAAGAGTTCTTTGGAGTTACTGAAATACACTTAGGGGAACTGGGGAGAGGAATGACTGGTCGGTGAGACTGAGAACTGTTCTGCTCAGCAGAGTAATGAAAGAGATGCCTCATCGCATCTTAGAATGCTGGAGCCAGAACTTCCCGAAAATGAGAATAGCTATTAAACCATGCAGACTTGCTTCATTTTCTGAGAGCTGTTCGATGGTACTGCTGCTTCTCCAGTTTGTAGTTGCTGTGTACAATTCCCATGCAGCTCTTAAAGCTTTCTTCCCCTGATAACCTTTTTAGAACTCGCCTAGTATTGCAGCGCGCACGTGGTGCTCGCTCTGCGAGACATATTGTGGATGAAGAGATTTCAGAAGGGGATTTGAAGCCCCACCCCTCTTTTTTATTGGCTGGCATCATCGTTTATGTAAAACGGTTGCCTCCATTTAAAACCGAGGCTTTTTGGATGCTGCCCTTTCCCCTTTTTGTCTGGCCCATCGTCTGCGTTTCGGCTGTCGTGATTCACTTTCTTATCTTTAGGAGGCGTGTACTGCCGGCTCATGATTCTGACAGCTTGTCACTGGAGCCTGCAGGCACATTGCTTGCGCAGGCAATTCGATACCTCGTGCTGTTCAGCAGTTTCAAGACTCGGCCTCAGTCTGACCGCAGGACTCAAGACCCAAAAATACAGACAGCCTGATATTTTCAGGGTTGTTCCTGTAGTTTACGAGGGGTTTGGTACAAGGCGTGAGGGAGCAGGCGTGTGGGGGGATCCTTTCAGCGCATGCAGTTTCAGGCCATGCATTCTGTTGGCAGTGGCTCCTATTGCACCTCCCCCATTGGTTTGTCTGCACCCTCCAAAAGCCCTCATCGGTCCCCTCGGCCGTGCACCCTGGCTCCCTATGACTTTACGTCGGGATGTGACGCTGGTATTAGTCCCATAAGCCCCTGTCCCGGGCCGTCCCGTCCGGGGCAGCATTCCTGTCAAATCTGCTGCAGCGGGGAAGGATTATGGGTCATGGAGGGAACAGGGAGGCCAAATCCCTCATTCGGAGAATCGGGCGGGCGAGTGCCACAGGGGCTTGTGCATGATATGAAGCAGCTGTTCATGCGGGGCTTACTCGACAGAGCCAGTGGCCACCTGGGAAAGGGTTTCAGAAGCGCCACTTGAGACCTGGGGTTTGAGGTTGGGTGGTGTTTGGTGCGCTGGGGCCGTATCACCTCGAGTTCAGGGGATGGAGGAGAGGGAGTGAGTCCGAAGGACACATGGTGATGGGGGAGATGGCAGGTGCCCCCTGTCGGAGCAGATTTGGCACCATAGACCGCTACAAAAGCATGGGGGTCAAGGAAGTTTGGAAGTATTTATAACAAGCTGAAACACTTCATACCCATCGCCTGTCGCCATCTGGGGGATTGCCGAGTGTGGCGTAGGGTTGTGCACTTGAATTGTGCCTCTGTTGCCTGCATCGCTGGTGGTGCCAGAGTGTACGTTTCTGTACCCGGGGCTCTGGGTCAGGGTAACCTGACCCCCGCCTCTCACAGAGTTTGGTAAAGTTGTGTCGCCCCCTCCCTGATCCCCCCTAGTGTGGTAAAGTTGTGGCCCCTCCATCTGGAGTAAATGAACATTACATCTGCAGCCTCGGAGGCAGGTCTCTCTCCCCGCACCCTGTTTCTACATTCCTCGGGTTTGAATCCCTCCCTCAGATGCTGTCATCATCATTACTCCCCTCCCCCGGCCCCCACCTCTTCCTTCTGCCTCTCAATCAATCAATCAATCAGGGGTTTATATAGCGCACTACTCACCTGTGAGAGTCTCAAGGCGCTGGGGGGGGGGGGGGGAGGTGGCTCCGGATCAGTTCAAAAGCCAGTTCCTGAGGTCCTTCCAGAATGTGTGCAGGGTTGTGGAGCATCTGTTTTTCACCTGGCGCTCGTTCCAGGTCTTGGCTGCAATGTAGGAGAAGGCTCTTTCTCCGGTTTTGTTCATGCGGATGAGGGGGACCTCTGCCAGGGCAAAGTCGGAGGAGCGGCTGTTTCTCTTGGGTGCGTGGAAGGAGAATCCTCGTTGAAGTATTTGGGTCCGATGTTGTTGGGGGCTTTGTAGGTGTGGGTGAGGAGTTTGAAATTGACTCTCTTCTTGAAGGTGAGCCAGTGGAGGCTGGGTAGGTGTTGGGTCATGTGCTCATGCCGTGGATGAGTCTGGCTGTATGTACTGGATGGTCTGGAGTCTGTGTAGAAGAGTTTTGTTGATTCCGTCGTAGGGGGTGTTGCCGTAGTCAAGTCTGCTGGTTATGAGTGTGTGGGTAACTTTCCTTCTCCAGTCAGAAGGGATCCATTTGAAGGTCTTACGGAGGATGCGAAGTCAGTTGAAGCTGGTGGAGGCGACGGCATTGACCTGGCGGTTCATGGAGAGGGAGGAGCCAAGGATGATGCCGAGGTTCCGGGCGTGGTTGGTGGGGGTGGGCGGCCATCAGGTGTTGTCCCTGGCGGTGGAGCAGGGTCCGAGGATGAGGACCTCGGTCTTCTCTGAGTTGAGCTTCAAACAGCTGTGCTTTATCCAGCCTGCCACATTCTTCATTCCTTCCTGGAAGCAGAGTCTGGTGTCTTCAGGATTCTTCAGGAGGGAGAGGATGAGCTGAGTGTCATCGGTGTAGGATACAATGCTGAGCCTATGCTGTCTGACGATGGGGACGAAGTAAAACAGTAGATGTTGAAGAGCGTAGGGCTGAGAGATGATCCCTGTGGTACTCTGCAGTTGATATCGGTGGGTTCGGAATGGAAGGGAGGGAATCTGATCCTCTGGGTTTGGCCGGAGAGGAAGGAGTGGATCCAGTTGAGGGCAGTTCCTTGTATCCCTGCGTCGTGAAGTCTGGCTGAGTGTGCGATGTGAAACAGTGTTGAAGGCAGCGGAGAGGTCTAGCAGGATGAGGGCCGCGGTGCGTCCCTGGTCCAGTAGCATGCGGATGTCATCCGTGGCGGCAAGGAGGGCGGTCTTGGCGCTGTGGTTGGTGCGGAATCCAGACTGGGAGGAGTCTAGACTGGGAGGAGCCTCTCACTCCTCCCCCTGCTCGGGTAGGAACGTGTTATCAGCGCTGACTCCAGACTCCAGACTCCTGCGGAAATGGATGGGATTAATGCCAGGGTGTGTTTGGGGGGTGGGGAGGGGGACATAGATTGGGGCAGAGCTCACTTTACTGCAGGACAGGGGTTGCCGAAGGGATCCCTCGAGCTGCTGCAGCGGACATGATCAGTGTCTGCGGTGGGGCACCTCGTTGACTCACTGTGTGATCCTGTGGCCTGCGGAGACCTGTGCAGCGTTAGTCACTCACAGTCCAGTCCTGGGCCTGTGAGTAGCTCTAAACCTACTGCTACACATCTCTCCAGGCCCTCTGGTGTGCAGTGACTGTCCCGCTCGGCATTCTCTACAGTTATACAGGCCTCTCAGCTCCCTGCCGCCTGCTCTCTACTCAAAGACCCTACAAGGTCTCGCTGTACCCTGCCTCTGTGGGTGTTTGTACCTATAGGTGCGTTTATATAGCGCTTCATGCCCCCGACAAGCACTATATCCCCCCTGGAGCAGTCGCAGTAGGGGGAAGTAGGCTGACTGACCCCTGCCAGAGCAGACACAGGTGGAAAGCTCAATAGCCAGACTTCTATTTACCAACTTTGGAGTGAGGTGAGCGCCGAGGGCGCTACCTGCAAATCCCTTAGGGAGGGGTCTGCTCCAGTGGGGGCTCCTCTAACCCGAGGGTGGGGCAGGCTCAGTTACCTGCACCTATAGCGTCTAATCAGATGGGGCAGATATGTGAGGGTGGGGCTGGCTCAGTTACCTGTACCTCCCTGGAGGACAGGGTTTGCTCAGGTGGGGGCAGGACTTACCTGAGGGCGGGGCTTGCTCAGGTACCTTCACCTTCCGAGGGGGAGGGAGGCAGCACTAACGTGGTTCGGGTAGCTGCACTTCCCTGAGGGGAGAGGGCAGCTGGGTCTGGCCAGGTGGGGGGCAGCACCTACCTGCGGGCGTGGCTTGCTTTGGTACCTGCACTGCCCGTGGGCGGGGCCTCAGTCAGTAAGGGCTGCACCCACTTTAGGTTAGAGTCATCTCCCGTACGGGGACCTTCCAAGGATGCGAGGCCTGCTCCAGTGCCGCACTACCTACTCACCAGACCTGTTTCCGGGGTTGGCCTGGTCGTTTCAGCAGGTGGTCTCAGAGAGCAGAGGCCGGCCCGTTAAAAGGCCTGGTTCCAGTTAAATGTTACTATTTGTGCAGCTCATTGAGCTCAGTGGTTTCCTCGAGGCTCTACGGACGCTCCCCGACTCCCCACAAGGCAGACTTGACAGATGCGGATCTGAAGGATTCCGACATATACTTGCCATTTAGGGTGAGTACACGTGTCCAGCCCTGAGGGGAGGAAAGGTAATCCGGGAGGGAAATCCAAAATAGGGCAAGGGGGCAAGAGCTGCCAGCCTACAAAACATCCAGACACCTGACTAAAGAACAGTATATTCACATTTGTATTTTTAAAGAGGCAAAGACGAAATATTGTATGCCCTTGTTGTGCCCGTTCTTTTTTAAATTACAACGTGGAACTTACTATTACGGTAGTGTCTACTGAGGGAGGCAGAAGTGCATTTTGGGAGATATAGTCCTGTGTGTGCTTCCTCTATGGAGCGAAAATAAACAACCCTATCCTTGTCGCTCTTCGCTGTCTCCCCATAGAAGACACAGTGATGTATAGGAGAAATGCATGTATCACCCACCAGGCCTTGCATACATCCGCTCCTCGCCACCTGGTGAACACTGAAGCCTTCGGGAGACAGCGGACGAAATGTTGAAGCTATTTTGTTAGCACCTTCAACCTTTACAAAGGGACTACTCATGGCACAATCGTACTCAGGCAGGGCGACCAGAATAGGGAACTCCCCCTTGTAACTATAACCCCCGCCTCACTGCTGATCTTCAATACAGAGCTGAAAGCTCTTCAACATAAGGACATTTTTACCAGCTGTCCCCTTAGTCGACCTCCCCCTGGTAATGTACCCCCCCACTGACTGTGCGACCTGTATTTCACCTAACCGGATCCTGTGCAATTAACCAGATATTTACACTGATGAAAGCTAAATTGTCCCAGTAAAATGAGAAATAGCTTGTGGAATTATGTACAGGATTACTGATTCCACCAGTAATTCCTAGTTTTTTAAGGCTACACCTTATAAGACATGACAATTCTACCTCCAGGTGTAACTGATACCCCGGCTATAGGTATATTTGCTGTTGTGTTGTAAAATAATATGGAGTTTCAAGAGAGAATGTACTATAGTACAAATGCAATGCAATAGCTTTCGCAATTACAACAAAGTGAGCTATCGCCATCTTCAATCACACCATTTGATTAATGCTTCACGAAGGAAAAAAAACAATGACATTTTCAATGCCAATAGCTCAAAACAATGTCATTGCAAGATCTATTGCATTGTAAATGCTTGTTCTGGTACATGAAACGCTTTGTACTGCGCCCCCCTCAACCACCTTCTGTGTGGATGAAAAATCGATCTCTGCAGGGGCGCACGGACGCCCATCTTGGAGGAAAAAAAGGCACCGCCCCTTTAGTACCTTTGTCTGGGGGCTGGATAAAGCCTTACACACACAAATGGTGCACAGCACATTGGACACAAGGGCTGGGGAGTGGGAGACATCAGCTACTACAACGAGGTTTCCCAGCTGCGCTATCTAATACAGTGGTTCCGCGCCTAACCGATTTGTTGCAGTGCTTCAAATACCAGAATCTAACAGCCCACAATTAGGGAAGGTGCTCTGGGTCCCTACAAATGAGTGTAACCGAAACATGTATATATCACCCGTGACTAGATTCTCGCTTGAGACCTGGGATAGTTTGCCAAGGAAACAAAGTCTTACTACGTTCCCACCAACCTTAGAACCTACTGTTAGGAGCTCTGACTTCGCCCAGGGTTAGTCAGAACCCTTTGTAGTAGCCGTAAGACGCAGGCCTGCTTTTCGTCACAAGACTTCTACCACAACGTGGAGGTCCGCACAATATTCCGTCCGCAAATGGAATCCCAGAAGGAGAAAGGTTTCATTACCTCCAAATAAAGAACCGGATCACAGAGTCCTACATTCGAGAGGGAGCAACAAAGCCACTTATGAACTTAGAAAAATTCCTCTAAGCAATAATATTTACATAACACTTAGGCCCCCATTAGGATGGCGGGCGGACTTTGCCCGCCCGCCACCCTTGCGGAAAACCGGACCGCCCGCGAGCGGAGCGGCGGTCCCGCACTGCACAATAGGATGCGCCCGCCATAGTGGCGGGCGCATCATGCATTTTTAACATTGTGGCGGGCGGTGCTCTCAGCACCGCCCGCCACAATGTTAAAAATGCATGTATGCATTTGCATACACAAAGCGGCAGGCACCGCGCGGTGCCTGCCGCATTGTGTATGAAAATGCAGGGGGGTACCACAGGTACAGTGCACCCCCCACCCCTCCCTTCACCATGGGGGCCCACAGGGGGCCTCCGAAATGAAGACCTCATGCCTTTCCGTGGCAGCATTGCCGCCACGGAAAGGCGTCTGTGCCCATCATAATATGGCTGGCGTGTCTAATAGACACCGCCACCATATTAAATGTTTTCCGTCCCGTTCGCCTTGCGACCGGGGCGGAAAAGCGGCGGACGGTCTTTCCGTCGTCCGCGGTCCCCCCCCCCGCCATCCTAATATGGCGGGGGGAATTTAGGTGCGGATGGGGGGGCTGATTGCCCCCGCCAGGCTGGCGGTGGCTACCGCCAGCCTGGTGGGGGCAATCCGCCTGCTATCCTAATGGGCCCCTTAGTATCCCCAGAGTACGCACTACTTAATACGAAACCGCCCAATTCAGTTTTACATAGCAAGGTCAGTGGGAGAAAGAGCTCACAATCTCGCTCTTTCATAAACAGTGGGATGACATTCTTACATGGACAAATAACTTCGCTTACTGCCTAAGGACGAGAAATCCTCTGTAAAACTGTATATAGGTGGCACACACACCAGCATCAGTGGCGGGGGCACGAAAAATATACACATATACACATAACTAAGGGGCAGATGTATCATCTTTGCAGAGAATTTGAGCAATTCTCTATTAAGGACTCACAAGATGCAATGTATTTAGGCTTTGCAATAATAATTGTGATTCCTACATATTCCTTAATTGCAAATCGCAAATTGCGATTCGCAATTAAGGAATACCTTCCCATTCATTCCTATGGGCCTAGAAATACCCAATAGGTACTTGCAAATTGCGAATGCAATTTCAAGGGTGCAAGGGTGCCAAAAGGACACCCTGTTGCACCCCGAAATATGCATGAGTGCACATGTGGCACACAAACATGCTCTAAGGGCATGTTTGTGTGCAACATGGCACTTTGAAACATGCAAAAAAGGCTTCGTACATCTGGCCCAAAGACACATAATAACACATAACATATACACATACACAAAATACACATGACAAATACACAATACTATAAACATTGACATAAATATACACACAAAAAATCGCTTACCTTACAATGCTGGTCCATGTTATGCAGCACGTCCTCGTTGTTCTGCAGCATGCCTTCCGAGCGCGAAGCCCAAATCCAACTCTCCCATCCAGTCAAGAAGCTGTTCTAAAGCATCTTGATTGGCTGGAGCGGGCTGGCTTCACGCTCCAAAATGCACTGTAGACCTGTGCCTCGTCTCCAACCCAGCTGTCCAAAACAGCTGGGTTGTCCAAAACAGCTGGGTTGGAGAGGTTTGATTTGCACATGTCGGTTTGGCCTTAGCAAGGTAGCCAGTCAAACCAACATGCGCTATGCAAACATAAGTGGCCACCCATCACTGCTGCTAATCATTGGCAGAAGTGACGCACTGACCCCACCCTACCCTCGCACTCCGTTTGCCATCAGAAAGCGTAAAAAATAAAATGGTTTATTACCATTTCCATTTTTTATGCTTTCTGGTAGTAGTATGTGTTAGGGGGAAGAGGGGAAAACACTGCTCTGTTCCCACAGAGGAACGGCCCCTGGCCATCATGTGTGCATGCCATTTATATAGAGTACGGTCAGAGACCTGTTGAAGGCAATGTGCGGAGGAGTGCACAATCCTGCATGTGCCCGGAGCTCAAAGACTTCTGGGGAGCATTATTAAACAGGATTTTAACAGATTGAAGGAGGGGCGGTGGTAAATGACCCAGCGTTCATAATCGTAGGGATTCCAGTAGCAAAGCATACCCAGTATAATCTGTGAAAGGGCAGCATAGGTCACAGTAATAGTGGCCAAAAAGCAATGCTGGACTATGGTGTAGCGCATCAACATCTGAATTATGGCTCCAGCACCGCTGGCACTTACTTGCACATGAAAAGGTGGCGTACAAAATAAAAGAGGACTGGCTTAATAAAATGTGGGACCTGTTTCAGAAATATTTGAATGATTAGAATAGAGGCTTAGAACTCTATTTCTTTTAGATAGTGAGAAATATATGCTAACAAGGGTGATAGCAGAATCAACAAGCATTGGCAAATACAATTTATCTTTCTTTTGCAAGATTTAGATCTATTGGAGTTGTAAATGATAATGTCTTTCATCCATGTGTTTTGGTGTGGAGTGTAGTGTAGAGTGGAATTATGTGGATTGGATTGGAATTGTTAGTTATGGATTTGTGTGTGATGTGGAGTGGATTTGTGTAGTGGAATTGCGTGGTATGGTGAATAGATAAGGGGGAGCTGTAAAAAAATAGATATCAGGATCTGTAGACATCAATATATACTGATGTTAAGCTATGCCGATTTTTATGATACAACATAGTCAAGATATGGTCAAAATGTCTGGAATGCTGAACAAATAAAACATTCACCTCCCTTCTGGGTTTAATCCATTATTTTTCTTCTCACCACGCCACCCCAGTTTGGACCCAGTCATATGCAAATTAGTCTTGACCCTGCTCCCCATAGGAACAGTCCAGCCCCAACTTCCTGGCCAGTTCTTCCCTGAACTGGCAACAAGCATCCTGGGACCAGTTTCGGAGTATCACCCTTCACCAGCCAAGCTAGCTTGAATCCAGTGGCACAGTGAGCACAAGGCCACGTCTGGGCATACCCTTCCCACTTAGGGCAACAAAAGCAAAAAGAACAGATGATGGACGGACCGCTAAACAAATCAAACATTCACCCTCAGTCACAGATCTGGGTTTAACTCATCCCAGTTTGGACTCAGTAACATCAGAATATGCTGATGTGAAAACCTGAAAAGGTTGCATTGCTGGCTCTAGAATGCACTAAACCCAACTGGACGTTTGCGCATATGTGCGTGCCTGCTTGTTTGAGTGTGTTTAGTTATATTGTTGATATGTGTATTTAAATGTATATTTTCTAGCATATATGGAGCATGCATGTTATTTGTTTATTACCCTCCAAGTACATATTTATATTAGCATGTTATACCTCTGTATGGAAAATTGATGGACTATCGGAGTTGGGTGTTGGAAAGTAGGTGGGTTGGTAAATCAACGGCCAGATGTAGATGTTTGGTGGAGCAACAGTGAGTGGTTGGACCAATGGAGGAATTTGGGTGTTTGAAGGATAGTGGGAGGTTAGATGAACACGGACTGAGGTGTTTGTTGGAAGGACAATGTGAGGACGGATGGGCAGAGCTGGATGTTCGAAGGACAGAGGGTGGGTGGATAGATGAGTGGACAAATGGATGGATAAATAACATAAAGCGGGTGTGTGTGTGCATGTGTCTTACTGCATACATTATTGGGAAATTGATAGCAAGACGTGTGCACCGAGTCCCAGCTAGCAACAAGGCACCATATGTAGAAATAGAAACATGCTACTGCAGAATAAATCATGTTAAACGGATTCAGCATTTTGGTACATTTAAAACAAATGGTGATGCAAAAGACTGATCGAGCTGACATGGTGTAGAGTGGAATTATTTGGAGTGTACTTATGTTGTATGGTGTGGATTTATGTGCAGTAGCATTGTATGGAGTGACATGGATTGGAATTATGTGTAATGATGTTGAATTATATTGTTGGATTTCAATTATATGATGTAGAGTGGAAGTTTGTGGGTTGGAATGGAATTGTGTGTCTTTGAATTGTGTGGGGTGTTGAGTGGAGCTATGGGGCTGATTAGGATGGCGGACGGACCTGCGTCCGTCCGCCACCCCAGAGGTGGAGGGACCGTCCGCAGGGGCAGCGGCAGTCCCTCCGTGCAAATTAGGATGTGACCGCCACCCTGGCGGTCACATCCTGTATGTTTAACATTGCGGCGGGTGCTGCTTGAAGCAGCACCCGCCGCAATGTTAAAACTGCATGTTTTACATTTACATGCACAAAGCGGCAGGCACCGCGCAGTGCCTGCAGCTTTGTGCATGTAAATGTTGGGGGGTACCATAGGTACCCCCCATGTGCACCCCCCACCCCCGACACCCTGGGGGCCCGCAACGGGCCCCCAAATGCCGCGGAAAAGCATGTGTCCGTGCACATCCTGATTTGGCTGACGGTGTCTTGCAGACACCGTCACCAAATAGCCCTCCACACCCCGCGGATCAGCGGCGGACAGACCAGCCATCCGCCGCTGGTCCCACCGCAATCCCACCGCCATCCTAATCTGGCGGTGGGTGTTGTCTGTGGCCGCGGCGGTTAATCCGCATTCTCCAGGCCGGCGGTGGCTTCTGCCGGCCCGGGGGATGTGGATTAACCGCCATCCTAATCGGCCCCTTAGTGTTGTGGAATTATGTGGATAGAAATTATGCAGTATTGAGTGTAGTGGAATTATTTTCAGTAGGATTGTGTGTCGTGGACTGAAATTATGTGTTGTGGCATTGAGTGTACTGGAATTATGTGGTGTGGTGTTGAATTATATGGCATGACATGCAATTATGTTATGTGTATTGGATGAAGGTTGTGCGTGTTTTGGAATTATGTGTTGTGGAGGGGAATTATGTGGTCTGAAGTGGAATTGTGTGGAGTGTAATTATGTTGTGTGGTGTGGAAATGTGTGGCATCAAATTGTATGGCATTTTGTGGAAATATGTATCATAGTGTGGAGTGGAATTATTTGAAGTGGAATTATGTGGCATGGTGTGTACTTGGATTTTTGTAGAGTGTTAGTATGTGTTTTGGAGTGTATATGAGAAGTGGGATTATGTGGCGTAGAGTGTAATTATGTAGTGTGGAGTGGAATTATGTGTAGTGAAATTATCTGGAGTTGAATTGTGTTGCGTGGAGAAGAATTATGTGGATTGCAGTGGATTAATGATGTGTGGAGTTGTATTATGTGAAGTACAATTATGAGGCTTGGAGTAGAGTGGACATATGTGGATTTGAATTTGTAGGATTACAATTATGTGGCATCGTTTGGAATTGTGTGGAGCAGAACTGTGCTGTGTGGTATTGTAAGATGTTGAAATATGTTATGTCTAGTGGAATTATGCGGCTAGTAGGGCTGCAGGAGTAAAAGATAAAGCATCTTGTTTTGAACGGCTACTAGGGCTTGAGATGTAAAACATGCAGCATTTGGAAAGGGCCAGTAAAGCAAGTCAAAATTAGTTAATTGTAAGCGGGAAAGTAACGCCACGTATCCTAGATATAAACATAGCACTACCCGACCCTAATGCCCTTCTTTGGAAGGAGTTATATTTTCTTTAAAACTACATTGTCTGTTTGAGCAGGTTCTGTACATGCCTCAGCTTGACAAACAATTACAGCTGGTTGCTTACCTTCGTGCAATAACTGCACTCCACAATGTCACTTGAAGTGTAAAATGCCATTTATTAGGACAAGGCTGCAACATCTACACTTTATTAACAGTACATAAATGCTAAATATAACTTTTCACCTACAATACAGACTCACTCTCCCTTCCCCATTCTCAAAACCACCTCACCTGTTTCACTCTTCCGCTTTCACTAGTGGACCTCTTTCATCTCCCCATTCTCACCTTCACTTTGCCCTCCAAGCATCCTCTCTTGAATGTCTTTCCGCCAACAGTCACCTGTGTACCCCCCCCCCAGGGGTGGATCTTTCGTATGTGACTCACCATCCCTCCAAAGTACCGCCAACTAGGAAACCCCCGTAGGGCGGTTACCTGCCCCACCCCAAATGATCCTGCGCACCTTTTGCCCACTTTTAGTAGTCCCTGCAGCACCGGATGGATTCATTCCACAACTTACTAAATGCATCAAGCATTTCCATCATGTAGTATGCATTCCCCAATTGCAAAAGGTGCACCCCATCGTCCCTGAAAAAGACCGTCTCTTCCTCCTTAAGTCCCATGTGTGCAAGAACCTTTATGTCTCTTGCCTGGCAAAAAAACCCCTCATGGCCCTATTTAATTCCCTGCGGGCCTTTTCAATTGCTCCATGCTTGACGCCCCCCTCCATACTCTGCGTGGCACAAACTCTGTCCAAATTAAACATGTTCCAAAAAAATTCCTCTTTATCTCCTTCAGATTCCTCTGCATGTGTTGGAGTAGTGTCAGTCCTGACAGACAAACTAGATCGTTCTCCCTCAAGTATATCAAAAGCATATCTGGGCAGCTCCTCTGTGGGACCAGCTTCGTCAACCATGGCAATAAAACCCTCCATCGCATTCCACTTCCACCCCACCAACATACTTCATGGTGGTTGCTTCTCAAACCCAGATTACGTCCATACACCTGCTGGTCCCTGTACTTGGCTACCCAGTGTGCGAAAGAATGTTTAACTATCTAGGTAACAGTTTTGGTTCCCGTGCCGTTCACACATCCTGCGGTATAAAAGAAGACGATTAGGCCAAGGAAGAATAAAGACTCACCCTGTGCCCTAGCCCCTCCCGCCCCATCTACACTAAACCTTGTACTATACCCCCTATTTGGGCACATATCTCTCACAACACCTGGACCTCCATCTCCAAATCTGTCAAATTCTGCCCCATGACCACCCCAATTGCGCCGCCGCAGCCCCGATTCAGAAGGATTGTGTGCCATAATTGGCTGGCTCTCTACCAACCGTGCGTAGTGCCATGCGCAAGACCACTAATAGCTGAAAAGCTGTCACTCTATCTCCTGATTCATGGCAAAAAAACCCTGCTAAAGGCCAGCCAGGTCTTGACACATAACTCTGCCATTCTCGCATCGGGCACACATCCCTACATCTACTCTACGTCAACCAAACCCAGCTTCCCCATGCCAGCTTGATCCGTCTTAGAACGACACAACCAAATCCCTAACCGTCCCTGGTCCAGGCGCACCTCCTCGTAAGACACTCCCACCTGTCATGCCACCTCCACAAATCTGAGACCCGCAAACCTCCAAAACACATCCAAATCATACATAATCTAAATACCGACACCTCAAAAGAGGCATAACAGTACTCTGGCAAGACCCCCAACAATTCTTGCAACAACTCAAACATAATGTCCTCTCCCTACACCCCCCCTCCCCCCTCATTTCCGCACCCAACCTTTTAATATCTTACTCAAAATCTCATCCTTGGCAGGATCAAAACCTAGATATAACTTGCTGTAGAAAGATATCATAGCCAACTTTCCCGCAATTGTCGTATGCGATATACCCTTATCTAGGCAACTTAAAACAAAAACTCAAAACTCCTTGCTCCGCGTCCTGACGCTTAATGCTCAGTGGATTGACCCAAAAAGTACCCAAATTCGGACCATGACAGTCTGTAGCTCCATCTTCTACATTCTACCAATGACCTCTCGACCAATCCTATCACTCTCATTCCTCCCCCCCCTCCCCCTCCCAGGCTCAGATGTTATCCAGCAGCTCTGTCATGCATTCCTCTGCTCCGGGCGCCAGTACGCAGAATTGTTGCCACTGTGAATGAGACATTGCATTCACAATGTCATTGTTGGCCCCCAGCACATGCTTAGCTTGGAATACAACATTCAGTGGCAAACACATCAGCATGAACTTTTGCAACAGACTCAACACCCTCAAATCCCTTGCCTTTTGTCTGTTCACCAATTCCACCACTGTCATTTTGTCCACATGGAATAGCACCTTCTTGTTTTCGAGTTCTGCACCCCAGACAGCCAGTGCCACCAACAGTGGAAAAAACTCCAAAAATGCAATACTTCTCCCTCGCTTCAACCAATGTGTCGGCCAACTCTCTGCACACCATTGTCCATCCCAGAACAGTTCAAAACCCAAAGATCCTGCTGCATCTGAATTTTTTTACCTTCCAGACCTTGTTCTCATTCACAAAATATGACACACCATTGAAATCATCCAAAAACTTTTTGCCACACCCACAAATCTGCTCTAACTCCCAGCGAAATCCTCACCCTTTCTGCGGCAGCACTGCCCCTGACATGGCCATGCGTAGGCGCTGGCAAAAAGTTCTCCCCCTCTCACCACCCTGCATGCAAAGTTCAGAAAACCCAGCAGCTTCTGCCCTGCTCTCAGCTCAATTCTCCTCTCACCCATCACCTGTATCAGTAAAGCCTGAATGTCCTCCATTTTTTCTTTACGCAGTCGCACCACACAACGTACCGAGTCCAGCGCAATACCCAAAAAGGTCAGGCTACAACTGGGCCCGGCCATTTTTTCCAGCGCCTAGGGCACCCCAAAGGACTGTGTTAATCTTTTGAAGTGTTGTAATGCCCTCTCACAATCCCCGGAGGCTCCCCTTTCTATGAACGAAAAATCATCCAGGTAATGACACACCCCCGGTGGCCACTGCTCTTTGTGAATAACCACTGCAGAAATGTACTGAACGTTTCCAACAGGGTGCAGGAAATTGCGCAGCTCATTGGCAAGACTTTGTCCACATATATAGCCCCACCAAATTGCATACGTAGTAGCGGAAAATTCACAGGGTGTATGGGCAGTAAACGAAAGGCAGACTTGCTGTCGCATTTTGCCATTTCTGTTTCCTGACCACACACCGGCACCAGGCGGATGGCATCATCCACTTAGGCGTACAGCACCCTGGAGTCTTCCTCTCCAATGAAATCATTGACTGACCCCCCTTCTGACCAGTATATGTGGTAAATCATTCTGAACTCCCCCGGCTCCTTTTTGGGCACCTTTCCCAAAGGTGAAATGATCAAGTCCTCCAGGGGCCAATCCGTAAGTGGACCATCAATCCTACCCTCCTCGACTTCCTTTTTAAATTTTCCGGCTACAACCTGTGGCAATTCTTTATCTGATTTCAGATTGTCTGCCCATCTGTGACCCCGTGGACCCAGATATCCTACCCGAAACCCCCCCAAAGAGACCCCTCTGCAGTCGTAGTGCCGCCTCCCTGTGGGTATAAATAGAGAGCCATGGGCCAATGGCCTCAATACTAACAGGGGTAGGGGCCCTTTGGCCCAGACTGCCCCTGTCCTTTAGTGGGCTTTCACTGCTCTGCTGGGGTGGCCAACATGAAACATTGTGTAAGTGGATGCCTCCCCTGCACTTGGAGCATTTATGCTTAAACTTACATGGGTGCCTGTAACAGAAACCTTTGTTAAAGTTCCAATATGCCCATGTGTAGGCCCCCACCAGCTATGGGTTGAAACCTGATCCTCCTGCCCCGGAACTAGACCCTCCCGCTCCTTGATGAGCGGGACGTGCCTGAAAGGATGGATAAGCCACTGGCAGGCCTCTGGCTGTATGTGTGAATGCTGAGAATTGTGTAGAGGACATCCACTGCATCTATAGTTCTTGACCTACCTCACCCCAAGGTTTATCTGGGTTGATGCTGACACTGGCCCTAAATTCCTCATGGTAGCTCAGCCAGGCGAAACCCCCAAAATGCATCTGTGCCTCTCAAATAATATCCATGTTCTTCAGTAAGGCAATTGCCCTCTCCAAATGCCTCTCACAGTAAATGCTGACATAAATTAGGAAATCAGCGGTCCAGTTTTCCATGTTAATAGGCACCCTCGGCCTCTTGTCAACTCCCACTCCTCTTTGGAGCCCTCCTTTACTTGTATCTCTCTATGGAATAATTTGAAAACATCGACATGTTCATGTTTCCATATCCTGTTTTTTACGACAGATGCAATCCCAATGGCATCTCCAGCCCCATGTGTGGTAATGTTTAGCGATGTTTATCATTCGTTTTGTCCTCTTTCCCTTCAGTCCCTTCTACATTGTCCGTCTACACACCTGCACCCACCAAATACTTGGCACCGGATTTTCCTTTCGCCAACGCAGGCGCCGCAGCTGCACCTGTTTTTGTTTCCAAGTCTCACTGTCTCGTCACCCACACCCACACCCACAGATTGGCAGTATTTCTATTTAACGCCCTGGTCTCCCTCGTTCCATGCCGTCCACCAATCCCCATTACTTGACAGTCTGCCTTGGACCTCCTTGTCCTTGCCCAGCTGCTGCTCTTCGTCTGGTCCACGGGTTTCACCTTGTCTTTGGCCACACGTGCCTCCTGTAAAACACCAATCTTTCTGGTTGCCTTTCCCACTGCCCCAGAGTGTCCCGCAGCCTCGTCCTCATCATCATGCACTTCACCCTCTTCCCACTCGTTGCTCTCATTCCTGTAATCCAGCACATTCTCAGCCTCACTCTCCATTGCACCCCACACCTTGTCATACACCACTCTCTTCTGGCCCATAGCATTCATGCCATTCTTTCCGGTGCACTCCTTCACTGCTGTGCGCGCTGCGTGATCCCTCACTGGAGGGTAGGCCACAGCGGACCCCCATGCTTCTTCCGACCAGCATCCCGTGGCCGTCATGCGCCCGCTGGCATTGGCCCCCTTCCTGCTGGCCTCACCTGCTAGTGTTGATCCACCCGCCATGCTGCTCCAACCTGGTTGGGGTCCTGTGTACCACCGGGCCTCATCACCATCCTGGCTCTCCCTCTCCCCCTCTCCTGGACGCAGCTATCTGAAACCCAGACCCACATGCCCCACTGGCCCCCCCACCTGTCTCAGATGCCCCCTCACCTGATGCCCTAAATGGGGGGTCCCTATCCCCCCTCCCATGGGCAACTGCCGCTGCCTGCTATATGGCTTCACACATCCTGGCCCACCACTCCTCATAATAATGAGGCGCTGCTCCCTCATGCGTGCCTCCAAGTCCATACCCTCCCATCTGGGCAACAACAGGGTAAAATCCCCCCTCCCCCTCCATCCTTGCTTTGGCCCACTATGCCTTTTCAGCGTGTGGCGGTTCCGCTTCACATGCCGCCACAGCTGCAGCAACTCCGGACAGATGCCAACTGCGTGGGTCGTACCATGCCAACCCATGCCTGATCTAATACCTCAGGCCTCAGGAGATCCGCTCGGCCCAACAGAAGCAAAGCGGTCCAAACCGCTTCATTTTTGGTTGCCGCCATCGCAGGGACACCGGCACCCAGAAGGTAGGCTCAATCTAAAAACACTGCACTATCAGGTGGAATGCAGCCACACTATCTCTGTTCCAGAGCTATCTAGACTACTATGCCCAACCTGAAAACCCCACTAACTTTTCTATAGCCTCCCCGTGGTGCTAGGTGTCAGGAAGAGACCGAAACCTCCTCCCCTGACACCTTTATACGCTCCCTACTCCTGCCCCTTACCCTACTCTTTTTACCCCCTCCCCACCTTGTCCCTCCTGCTATCAAGCGAAGTGCCCCAGAGGAGGACTGATCTTCGACCTTCACTTCCCCCCGGGCCCTGCATTCTCTCGGCCCTGTGCTCCTCTCCTTTGCAATCACCACACAGACAGGAAGGCCAGCCATTGTGTCCTGGGAAGAGAATATTAGCAAAGCCTGTGCCTTCCTTCTTCCTCACCGCCTGCTTCTCCAAAGCAATTCCATATCAGCAATTCCCCAGCAAGCCATTCATGTTAGCAGTCTTGGAGAGACAGGGATTTGGTCCCTGATTTCTGGCCTGGGTGAGACTTTTATACTCTGAACCACTAGCCCAAGTGTCAGTAAACAGCGCCACCTCAAAAATGATCCTGCTGCGCAGAGGTACTTGGCAGGGATGTCCTCTCTCCCCATTGATTTTTGCACTGGTGCTTGGACCACTTGCTATATGGATATGGGGAGATGAATTGATTAAAGGATTACGATGGACGGAGGAATGGGGTACAGGATCTCCCTTTACGCGGATGATATTCTTCTATACATAGCGAACCCAAGTGCCACACTCCACAGGCTTCTGCATATTTTTGACCTGTATCGTAAATATTCTGGATATACCATCAATTGGGATAAATCGCTAATATATATACTTTGGGGTGTCCCCCGCGTGTTCCCTGGGACGGCGCAGTAAAGGTGGTCTTGGAAGGTTTCCGGTACCTAAGGATTTACATAACTAAGGACCCTAATACTTTCTATGATCAAAACCTTAACCCCCCACTGAAATGCCTGAGGAGCGATGTGCAACATTGGAGAGCCCTGTCTCTCTTGGGAAGGGCATCTCTTTTCAAGACGATGGCCCTTCCCTGCTTTCTCTACGTCCTTCAGAACTCCCCGTATCTGGTGCAGAGTAGGTATTTCCAGTCAGTGAATGTTGTGGTTTGCTCACTCCTTTGGGAGGAGGGTGTCTCCCAGGATTTCTCTCTCAAAATTAGCCAGAAGCTGTTATGATAGTGGTATAGCACTTCCTGCCATCCAGAAATATTATTGGGTGGCCCAGCTTACTGTAGTACTGTCTGCCTACCCCCCTGATGAGCAGGCATACAGAATGGACCACCACACCATGCTGCCAATGGGCTATCTCAGAGTGTTATATGGAGGGGGGAAGAATGCCCAGCCCACGTCAGTCACAATACATGCCTGGCAGGAAGCATCGGCGGCCTTAGGCTGGCATAATAAACTCACATGATTGACCCGCTATGAGACTCTGTGAAACTTGGCCTCTAGCAAAGCAGTGAGGCTTCAATAAATGGGACCTGATTAGCATCTCGAGGGTGGGAGACTTGTGGGTGGGGCAGAGGTAATTCTTTTTATGGACCTCCAGAGAGACTACCAATTGGCACACTTTGAAGCATTTCACTATCTCCAGGTCCGCCACGCGCTGAGGTGAGTGCTGCCGAGAAGAGAGGAATTCTCGGAATATTCTTCTATGAGGGACAGATTACTGGACGATTATATGGCAAAAGGAGCGATATATCTTACATACTGCAGATCCTAAATAACTCCCCTGAACTCTTATCCGCACTTTGAGGCCACTGGAGACCAACTTGGGTAACCTGGAGGACGATAGTTGGCAGGAGGCTCTGGCATTCCCTAAGGAGGTGGCCATTAGGTATCGATTCAAACTAATACAGCTCAAAATTCTCCACAGAAATGTTTTCCCCTGTACCACACTAGTCAAAATGGGGAGGTCTGAGTCGGTGTTATGGAACAGGGATGATCTGCGGGCCAATGAGGTGTGCGGGGCAGATGAGACACTATTGAGGGGCCCATTTGGATGAAGATGACCTATAGGCAAAGGGCGGGGGCCAGACTAGCTGGGGAATGTAATTATCATCTCAAACCACCCATTCTCGGACAATAGATTTTTAGTCATTTCATGTACCGAATTGTCGATGCACTGCTATGTTCTGCAGTATAAAGATTTTTAAAAAACAATTCCTCAGCAAACGTCGTGGATGGCGGAAGAGGCTGCGAATTCCACTCCCTCTGATGTCAAAGTGGCAGCTTCCCAGTTCTTTTTCACACTGCCTATGCAAACAAGATCCCAGTCCTACCTCTGGAAAGGAAAAGCAGCAGGGAGAAAGAAGGAGCTGCACCGTACAGAACAAAACAAAGTTGTGTGTGCCACACTAATCAAGAGCTAAAGCGAAGCGTGCGGCGCTGATCAAGGGAAACACACTAAGTAAAAACAAGTACACACTTGAACCTTTTGCAAGGGAAATTCTGTTTTTAATAGCACCCACCCCAGTCAATTATTATATCTTTTTTTCCAAATTGAAGTGCCAGTTCCGATTTTAAAACTAAACTTTCATAAGGGAAATGTGGCCCTGGAAGCCCAAAGTTGTACTGCTTATCCATGCTACCGCTGGAGGAGTCTACTCATAGAGAGGTGAGTGGGGGATGCACCTCAGCAGTGGCGGTGGCTGCAGCAGTGCCCAAAGCATGTCAGGGCTTGGATCTACCTCCGGTTGCACTTGTGCCAGAGAAAAAAATTAGATTGGGGTTGTTTCTAGTCAACAGCTTTTACAAACATGAGCAGAGGCAAAACAAAAAAACTGTCCACACAAAGTAGCATAAATAACAAAATGAGTAAGACCACATGTAACAGGGTATTTTCCATGAGAGGTTCCAAAACACCCAAAGGAGGGACTAATAAGCATATTAACCAAACAAAAGCAGGCATTTACAGAGGGCACTAAAAGGAACCAATGAAAAAGATGGGAGGTGCTTGAAGCGTACATTGTAGATACTGTATTTCTCGAAGAGACAACGCATGCACTACCTAGCGAAGATATAAAAATGGATGACGGGGAAGTGAAATTCAACTAAACTGTTCTCCAAAGTAATGGTTGCTGGGGTGGGGGAGAAAGAGTTCAGAAGGTGGGTGTTTAGGTAAGGGAAAGATGTTGATTTTCGATGTTTTAACAACAGAAAGACCTGTCTGAAGTTATGTAATTTTAAAACTCAGTAAAAGTGATTGAAAGCTAAAACTCTGTACCCCTTCTTGATGCACTCAGCTGTGCTCAGGCAAATATATTTCATATTCACAAACTAATAAAAATTGTACAACTAGGCTTTCCAGCCCAGATTACCTGTATTCTGCATATATGGTTTTCCTAGATCTTTCAAAACAACAGTTAAAGGTAGAAATACATTCTACAAATTGTAAATATGCCCTTCACCTATGTCTCTAGGTACACATATACACTTAAAGATCATGGTATGTTTTAGGTATCAGTGGAAAAGATTTTCTTTCATTACAACGGCGTAGTGCTCATTTGTTCAAACGCTTGATTTAGCAGTTTGACACTTATGTTAATTTGAAAGTAAAACCTTTGTCTTTTTTAAACAGACCACATTTGGCTGAGAGGTGTTTAGCATGCCGCACTGACTACACTGTCTGCAGAGGTCAAAAGTACCAGATGCAGAGTGCTGAACGTCCATGGTTGGCCACTTTGCTACTGCAGAAAACACAGATAATCAGGACTGGATTTCCAAAGGACTGCCTTTTTGGCCTCCTTGTCAAAGCCTTTGTTAATTTCCCTAATCTCTAGTGTTATGGCATAAATCTCTTATTAGTTTCTAAGAAATATAAAAATACAAACATGGACCTCACCTATATCTACTGGCCGGTGAGGTATAATACAAGCGTTAGAAAATAGAAAAAACTAGGGTACGTAGCGGGAAGGAAGTATCATTGGGGGAGTAGGTCAATCCAGTCAAACATTTTCAGGGCTAGAGGGGGAAGAGAAGAGAATGAATAGTAAATGCTGGTGAGGGAAGAGAACTGATCGATTGTTCTAGCTGCCATGAGGAAGCAATGGTATTAGGTTGCGGGGAAAGCATGGAAGTCTCTAGTCTGCTCTTTCTCAGTCACACATTGTTGGTCTCTATGCTCGTGAGTCAAAGTGTTTGCAACTCTATGCCGGGCAAGTGAACTCCTGGAAGTTTCTCAAAAGGAATTGTATGAATGGACCACATATCTTGTCAATTTGCGGGAGTTTGTGGTCTACAACAGCTGTCAGTTTTCCATACCTAGTAAGTCCTATAGTTTATGTAGCCAGTCAGTATGCATCAGTGTTGTCTCTGTGCCCTATTGCTGACATCTTTCCTTTTCTCTCTCTGCCCCTTGTCTCAGAGTGAACTGGAAGCTAAGGAAGCGGTTGTTATTGCAGAGGAGCTGTTGCTTGATTTGCTCAGCGGTGTACGGAGCCCTGAGCGACCACCGTCACCAATAAATACTTATGTTTCAGAGGAGGACTTATTCAGAATGAAGAATCCACAGGTAGGAACATGTTAATAATGGGTGATAACTTGCAAAAAGCAAGTTACAGATGCCCAATAATGGGTTTTGAGATGTTTGTATATGGAGTTGATACCCAGGACAGTGATGACCTCCCCATATCTATTAAAGTAAGCCTCTTAAGATCCAGATTCCGGGTTGCTTTTTGTGTGAAGAGACAATAGAAGATTCAATATTTCTTTTATGTATTCTTTAGTATATCTTGGGAATTACAAACAACAATAGGGAAAGCAAAGAGCGAGTATGTGTATTTTGTTTTCCTCAGGCATGCTTTCCTGGCTCTTTTTACACTTCAGCTATATTTTTTCCTCTCTGTTTCATGTCATCCTGCACTTTTCTTCTGCTTCTTTTGTTAATAGTTATACTACAAAGATCATGTGGTGAGAGAGATGCATGGAGTGTGGAAGCACCAAGTGGATTTTCCCACAGTTGAAGAAGATGAAGATTCGAAAATCCACCCCACTGAAGTGGGTGTTGATTCCAAGATGCTCTCCGTCACAGAGGTTCCGGATCTCAAGAATCTTCCATACACAGAGGTCAGAGATTCCAAAACTGCCCCTAGCACTGAAATCAGACACCCCAAGAGCTTACCTTCTATTGAGATTAGGGACCTCAAAAGTCCCGCTCCAGAACAAGTAAGGGATTTAAAAGGTGCCTCTGCCACAGAGTCCAGTAGTAGTCAGCATCCCATCAAAGACAAGAGTTCCACCATCGAAGAGGTCAGAGGTACCATGAGTCTTGCAATTCGAGAGGTCAGGAGCCACATTATCCACCCAGAGAAGTTAGAAGGCCCCGCCTCTTCCTGGAATCTGTCATTGGATGATTTCAAACAGGTGCCGGTGCTCTATTTTTAAGTTTCTTATGTTGACTGTATGAAGGTTACCATATGTTTTGCAGCTGGCAGGGTGGTATTAATAGGAGTGTGTTCAGTAAGGTCTCTGTGTGCTTGAATCGGTCAGTACATCAAATATCCTTATGGATACTTTATAAAGTAGAGTGATAATTTAACTTTTAGTAATTGTGTAAGTAACACGATTTTTACTAATCTTCTTCTTGGAACAAATTGCTCTGAGCAAAGTGACCTATCCCTCACATAATCGAACCTGAGGCTCTGTGGACAACTGAGGTTTGAGCCAAACTGCAGTGAGTTCTAAGCTCACACTTGTTAAGAGTATATGACCTTATGCTATGCATGAATATGATAGAGCAAGCAAATGTGTTTGTTACTCTTGCACAGCACACAAATACACTTCTTAAACAGCTAAGGAAGATAACATGATTAAATATAAACCTCACAGGATATGCTAAGTGTATCTTTTAACTTTTCCATGTTTTATTAGCCATCTGCTTGATTTTTAATATTTTAAATAAAACAAAATCATCTAAATCCCAAACAACCCTACTTCAGTAGGTTGAAGTTGAACGAGGGTGGGGAGGTTGGGGCAAAAATTGATTCAGTGAAAAATTTGTTAAGGATTTTTTAAAAGGCCGTGCATTATTTATATCATACAGTTTATTCACATTGTAATAAGAGTGCAGCTATCTGCCAACACAAGCTAAACATGGAATAAAAAGATAATTTGATACATATTCTGAACAATACATACAAGTCACAAATAATGAAACAATCCAACAACCTTTCGTAAAGACCCAATCAGGTAGTACTATGTAAGTAAAACAGGGCTAATGAATTAGTCATAAAATTCTAAATACTTAGACTAGGTGTTTTTAGAAGTTAATGTATACCCCTGGGGTGGCTAGAAACACTTTTCTGGGGGTTTTGCATGGGCTGATCATTTGTCCAACAATCAATTTTCACATGTTCAGTATAATTCGTTTTGCAAGAATTAGGCTTGTTGCAAACTACTAGAAACAAAATGTATCTGTTATATACTCGAAAACAGGCCATTTAAGAGCAAGAATGAATTGTTCAGGAGGAGCTACAGTTTAGTAATTGAACTAACTGTAGACTTTACTTCCTCCAAAAACTCGAGGACTGTTTATTTACTCCTAGATACCCTGTATTTTCCGGTATGATGAGTCTTCTTTGAGGTGTGTGTTGTAAAGCTTCTAAGTTGTCAAATACACTAGCAGAAATATTTTGTGTTGTATTAGAAGTTGCAGGTCAGGACAATGCTTTTGTTGAAGACTGGTAAGCCATTCCAAAGTGAAGAACTCATAAGTGTTGATCCTAGTAGAAGCCATCAAGACATTTGATTCCCACGTTAACAGAGAGGTTCTGTGTTACTTTTACGGTTGATAGTTAAGAGGGCAGAAACTAAATCAGGATACGCAGTTTTCCTCTACGTAGACAGTGATGAGCTTACTATAGTACATTAAGAGAACTTCTATGTTTTTAAGACGTCAGAGGCTACTATCTTTCTGGTGTTTAACACCTGAATAGTGTAAACAATTCTGAAGTTCCTCCAGTTGTTCAAATTAATTGATTAACGGTGCAGTTTTACATACGGATTGCTCACTTCTTTCACTTAGATAAACTTCACACTCACTCACTCACTCTCCCTGAACACTCGTCTAGCAGAATTAACTCTTGTTAACATTATCACATTTGGAGAAACGGAAGGGTATAGAATATTATCTTAAGCCGTTATTCTGACGTAGTGGATTGGGGTCTCCACATTTTTTTGAATATGTGTCAGTTCCTGCTTGATGAAAAGGATAGCTCTGATAATATATTTGGATGTCAGAATATGCAATGCCTCTCAGTGACTGTTACTTTCAGGCGTTCACTTTCTGCTAGATATTCTAGGCTGTTATCAGTTCTTCTTTAAAATATTGTAGTTTGCGTAAATCTGACCGTGGCATTTGATGTAGAGATGTGATAAGAACAGGAATTAAGGGGTCAATTTAAAGTTTGACAGAGTGTACTCCATCACAAAGGTACTGGAGTACACTCCCTGTCAAACTGAAGGTCCACCCGTCTGATTAAGATACAGACAGACCTATGTGGAGACTAATCCGATTCTGCCACCTGCATTCCACTCCGATGGCCTGACAGAGTAAGGGCAGTCAGCTGTTTGGGCATGTGTCCGGCCGACTGGGCAGACACAAGGCCAGTTTTTACTTTCACAAAACTCTCATGGCGAGAGGATAATTGTGTTTTTTTATTTCCAAAAGCAAAACCCCTCTTTGGGATTTTGTTTTTGAATACAAAAAAATGAAATGTGTACTGAACCCCGTGACAGCTGATCTTGTTAATGTTAGAGATGTCTGCTGGGCATTCCTAAATTTGGTGGGCTGAGTACCCTCACAACGGTGGGTGTAAAGTACTCTGCGACGGTGACAGTACTAACACTATCGGCCAAACTCTAAATAGGCCCCTTAGACTGTAGGCACTTTTTTGTAGTATTAAGTTATACCCAGAGGGGATGGCAGAAGCTCTTGTCCGAGTCACCGTTCTCCAAGGAAGAGAGGCAGGACGTTAGCTATGGGAACTCTGCCAGAGTCAATAGTTTCCATTTATTTTCACAGTTGTTATAAACTGTGGAATAGACCCAGAAAGGGTAATAGAATACTTTTATTAGGGGAAAGTTGTGAAGCACTTTAGTTCCCTCAACTTGAAACAGTTCTAAATAAAGGCTTTAATTAAATGTATGTTTTTATGTAAACTTGATCTAGTTAACACACTTTTCCCTGTCATCACAGAAATGTATATGCTTGTTTAAAAGGAACCCAGAGCTCTTTTTCACAGTCTTGCTTATGTACCTTGGAATTTAATATTTGATATATTCCCCTCACTGAAACAGCAAACTTAGTTTACTCCATTATTTTCTTTGTCAAAGGCTTTCCTGCTTTCAGATTTTATGTGATTTGAATAATGGTGGCTTTTTTTCAGTGCTTTCAAAACTTTAAAAATCAGTCGTTATCAGTGCTCGCATTGATGGATCACCTTGTGAGTATCCCCAGGCACTGGACTGGATCTGGAAAATATTCTAAGCAATTCTCTTGGACACTAACCGGTGCCAGTGTGCGAATCCACATCAACTCGGTCTGGTCCTCCAATATGACGCTGGAGCCACATATGTCCGCCACTCCAGCTTGCTGACGTCATTTGCTTTCTTTCTTTCTGATTCAGATCTGGATCCGATGCTGGTATCTTATTCTTCTGTCCTTTGATGAACTTTTTCCTCCCTAAAACTACAGACTTCACACCATGCATGTACTGCCTTAAGCAGATATTGGTGGTACACTCCTTCCAGGTATGTCTGGGTGTCTAATACAACTCAAAGTTGTGCGACAACTGTTTTGTGATGAAACAAAGGCCATCCGAGACCACAAGGCCAAGTTCTACATCGCTGAACACTGTCGGAAAGCTTATTCCCATACCAAATCGACAGGTAAGTCGAAGACCAAGAAAAAACAAACATAAGTGACTCCCCTTCTTCCGCCACTCTCATCAAGAGAAGTCACACAGACGTCAGGGTGCCTCCCAGTCTTTGTCCCAGTCCACTGCTTTGGAGCCAATCCCTCCATTCATCCCAATCTAACCTGAATTCCGGGGTCATTCGGCGATGATGCAGCAACTCAAAACCTTCAAGGAGGGCATGTTGCACATATTCAGCACCCTACCGTCTCCCACAGACACACCCAAGGGTCCCAAAGGTTTCAAGAAGGCCTCCAGTTGGACTACAGCTGGCAAATATATCCCCAACCCCGATTGTGCCTCTTGACCCACTACGCAGGCTGCTCCAACTCTAGAACTAATGTCAATCTCGACTTCCGAACCTCTGCCAAGTTCCTCTCTGGTTCCTCATGCATCAATGCTTGAGGAAGAACTGAGGGTCCTTTTAAGACTCTGAAGCGGATCCTCCTCGACCTTGGCCAAATTCACACCCATTTCGACCCGAAACACAGCACATGCAGCCCTATTTGGATTCTGATGGGACATTACCATACAGACATATTTCTAAGATCCAAAATCCCATGATAGTGAGGACCATTCCCAACTTTACACCATGGTCATCAAGATGGCTGCAGAAGTCCTCGACCTCCAACTGCCATCAGTAGAGGTAAAAACAAATGTTGTCACGGATGTCCTGCATCCTGGGTAAGCATCTATCGAGCCACTTGTTCTAATCAATGAGTTTCTAACAGACACGTTAAGGGGCATTTGAGCCAAACCCAAATCTTGCCCACCTGTAAATAGGCAAATTACCTAGTGGCACACACCTGCTCCGGGACCCATCCTTTATCCTCCAGCACCCTACTCCTGAGAGTCTTGTGGTGCAAACTTCTATAAGCAGGTTGAATCCTAACTCTTTCCTGACTACGCCACGAGATACAGAGTCTAAATTCTTGGAGGCCTTTGGAAGGAGAATGTCACCCTTGCCCAGAGATCAGTCAATTCCAGATCCCTCTTAGGAGGTTATTCAAACCCATTACGTGGCATGGTAAGCAAAACCCCTCCAGTGGTCCTAGATGAGTTTTACGCCAATCTGGCTGAGATCATTCAAGATGGACAAGAAGCTGCAAAGCATACCATTAGATGGGTTCTGGACACCACTGATTGCTTGGTAAGGCAGTCAGTACCAGAGTGGTGCTTCACTGACACACCTGATTAAGATCCCGAGGCTTCTCCAGTGCTGTCCAGGAATCACTGATGAACATGCCATTCAATGGCACCCATGGAGAAAAAGCCAATTCAGCCCTGGAGCACTTGAAGGAAAGCAGAGCCTTAGTGCACTCCCTTGGACTTTCTGTGCCAGTGCTGCAATATACTCTACACGACCGCCCTTTTGAGGCTTTGGAAGGGGCACCCAGCAGAAGCAATGTCAAGGACTACTTCTGCAGCAACAGACCGAGTCCTTTTGAGGTAGAGGTCAGGGATTTGGCTGAAAACGTCAAGCCTCCTGCATCCCCATTGCCAATCCCAAGCCCTTTTAGGTTGCCCTTGGCTGCACATCATCACCCTACTGGAGACAGGATACGTTATTAGAACAACAATCAAATGGGGGAAACCTTTATTATGACCTATCCATCTTTACATAGTAGCATTTAAGTCTATTCGCAATATCTTTTGGGATGCATCAAGGTACATAGAATCATTCACTTAGGAATAGTATTTGTTATATTCCATTTATTCATTTTTATATCAAAAATATTTTTTCATTTTTTGGTAAACATATAATCATGATTGTGATACATTGACATACTAGCATTTGTACAATTATATACAATACAAATCTACAACATTGTTCAACTGAACCCCCTGAACAATCTATATGCAAAAAGAAAAGAAAACTGTCACTCGTGCCTGCATTCATACAAACTTACACTCTCATATCTAGTGTCCTGACAAAACTCATACAACATACACAGTGTAACAATAGTGTCCTGTATTAGACTCCTCAAAGTGTAGTGCAACTCAGGATTTGCATCTTCCTTTCTTTTATGTTTATTTACAAGGGTTGGTAGTCTTTTGTCATTCTCTCCTCTCCTTTCTGACTTAAGGGTTTAATTCTATTTGGATGAGGGTCTACGGTGCGTTATTACCTCCACGGGTTGCTAAGCATCACTTGTAACAGGTTAGTGCTTCAAATTGTCCAGTACGGAAACGCTGTGCACTTCCTGTCTGTTTCATCCTATCTTAGAACATGGCCCTCTGAACGTTTTCAGCAAAAATGACTAATTCAAGATGCAGTCCCACAGAAGTTACCTGCAGTTCCAAGTGCACCACAAGCGTTTTCAGCTCTTAGTCCTCCCCTGTGACCTCACCAGTCCTCCTCAGGTGTTCACAAAGGTGATGGTAGTGGTTGCTGCACAACTGTGGAGTCTTCAAGGAATTTCATTGGTCTTACACCATTAGGCAGGATCTTTAAACACCAAAAACAAACCTAACTCGATCTTTTCCCCACCACCAGGCACATGCAGTGTCTTAGCTTTTGTGCGTTGGAGCTCCCAAAGCAACTCTCCCTTGGATATGCTTTCTGACTGGAGTGGAGCTCAGGACTCTTGTCCACCTTCCCACCTCTACCTCTCCTGCACAGAGTTCTGAAAAAGATCAGGAACAACCAGCCCCAAGTCAACTTAATGGCCCGGAGTAGGCCTGGTGTGTGTGGTGCCTGGAACTTAGGTCCATGAGCATCTGTCCTCTGATCTAGCTGTCGCTTCAGGAGGATCTTCTGTCACACCAACAGGGCATGCTGGCCTGCACAACGTGCACTTTCAAGCATTCAGATTGAGCAGCAACAGTTGACTGCTTTTGATATTTATTTATTTGCGGGTTTGTAACGTGCTTGAATAAACTCCCGGAGGAGTATCTCTGCGCCTGGGAGCAAGGAAACAAAGACAGAGCAAGAGTAGAATCATATGGATCTAGATCTGGTTTCTAAACAGCAGGGTTTTAAGCTACCTTCTAAATTTTAGGTGTTCTGAACATTGTCTGAGAGACAGAGGGAGCTTGTTCCACAGTGATGGTCCAGTTACAGATAGAGCTTTGCCTCCGTGTCTGGCCTTTCTTGCACGGGGCACCACCAAGAGAAGGTGGTTGCTAGATCTGAGAGATCGGGTAGGGACATATGGAATGAATTTGTTTTCCAGGTAGACGGGCCCTTGTCCGTTTAAGCTTTTATGTATTAAACAGCATATTTTAAACTTTGTTCTCTGTCGGATTGAGAGCCAGTGTAGTTGGTCCAAAAGAGGTTTGGACGCAGTTCTCGGAGGGACATTCAGGACCAGGTGGGCCGCCGTGTTCTGGATTACTCGGAGCTTGGCCAGCACTCCCTCGTTTGCAGAGAGTAGCAAGCCGTTACAGTAGTCGATCCGACTTAGAACAAGAGCCTGTACCAAAGTTCTCCTGAAGGAATCTGGGAGCAGGGGAAAAACTTTGTGCAACAGGCTAATAGTGTGGAAACAAGAGCCTATGACATAGTTGCTGTGCTGTTTCAGAGAAAGTTCTTGATCCAAACGGATCCCCAGATTTTTAACGACCTGCTTTGGTTCAGGACGTGTGGCCACCAGTCAGGAGTCCATAGCATTTTAGCCTCCCCGAACAGCATGACTTCTGTTTTACTGACATTGCACTGAAGGCAGTTAGAGGACATCCATTGTGCTACAGCCTTCATGCCTAATGAGAAGGAGTTCTTTACTTCAGTGGAGAGAGTTTTGAAAGGAAAGAGGAGCTGCGTGTCATCCGCATATGACACTGGGATGAAGCCATACGTCCGCATCACTCTTGCCAGGGGTGCCACGTAGATGTTAAAGAGGGTTGGGCTCAAACAAGAGCCCTGTGGCACCTCTTTCAAAATCTCTACCTCCACTGAGCGATATGCACCCATGGTGACCCTCTGGGTGCGATTGGATAAGAAACCCCTTAGCCAGGCAAGGGCTTTGTTCTTTAGTCCAATGTTCGCCAACCGGTCAGTCAGGATGGAATGTGACACGGTGTCGAACGCTGCCGACAGATCTAGTAGTACCAGGATCACGGCGTAGCCCTTGTCCTGATACATATGCAAGTCGTCTGTGACTGACAGAAGGGTTGACTCTGTGCTGTGCTTCGGCCTGAACCCTGATTGAGAATAGTCCATCCCCCCTGCATGTTCAATGTAGTTTGACACATGGCGATTGACATGTTTTTCGGTCAGTTTCCCTAAGAATGGTAGCAGGGATATGGGCCTAAGATTGGATAATTCGGTCCATGGTATGGCGGTATTTTTCCTGATCGGTCTTACCAAGGCCTGTTTCCATCCCCTGGGGACGTCACCTGAGTTTAGTGAGAGATTCACGAGCCTCTGAATCACAGGGTATAATTCTTCAGCAAGCATGGGTATTATTCTAGCTGGAATCATGTCATCCGGACTTCCACTCTTTATCTGTGAGGTTAAAGATAATACCTCCTCTGCGGTGATAGGGGGGAACATGTCAAGGTTGTGGATGATAGAATTAGGTTCATCCTTGATCTGAGCGAGTGATTTGTCTGTACTAAATGCCATATTAGAATTAATAATTTTCTCATAAATTATGTCTATTTTATTAGTGAAGAACTGGGAAATCTCATCACATAGCTGCTGTGATGCCAACTCAGAACTTTCACATGCTACAGGTTTGACAAAAGAATGTAGGCTTTGGTACAAAACCCTAGGGGAATTTCCTGCAGCTGTGATTTGGGACGCAATGTATGTTTTGCGTGCTGTGCGAATGGCTTTGTGATAAATTGATAGGGAGTCCCAGTAGCGGTTCTTGTCGTCCGCCAAATGGGACGTTCTCCACCTCTTTTCAAGTTTTCTGGCGGCTTGTTTCAGTGTCCTTAAATGCTCTGAAAACCAGACTTCTTGTTTATGGGCTGGGCGTGGTTTGAACAATTTCAGAGGGGCTATATCATTTATAGCTCCCTTGGTTCCCCTTCGAATTTCTTTAGAGCTGTTTCGATATTCTCTACAGGAGTGATAGCGGGTTCTACAAACCTCTCTTTGAATGAAACTTGATTAATTTTGTGCCACTGTCTTCGTTTGCTGGGCAAAGGGACCGGGCCTGAGGGGGTAGGTTTAATGTGGGGAGTATGAAATTCAATGATAAAATGGTCAGTCCAATTTACTTGCATTGGGGGAAGGCAAGTGACCAACGGAGAATTGGATAGGATCAAATCCAATGTGTGACCTGCCTGATGTGTGGGCCCGCAATTTCTTTGTTTTAAGCCCAGTAGGGATAGGTCCGTCAGTAAAGATTGTGCCTCACTGCAATCTCCTAATTCACTGTGTACATTAAAATCCCCTACTAGTAAAAAGTCACTGTCATTATTCACATATGAGGCAAGTGTTTCAACCAGTGTATTAGAGAAGTTTGTGCACGGTCCAGGGGGGCAGTACACCTAAGCTCCCATTCGGCTTCCCTTGGGTGTGAAGCTAATTTTAAAGATCAGCAATTCTAGTTCTGGTGTGCTTAGTTCCTCTAATATGGAAATATCAATTTCTTGTTTGTGAACAACCGCAATCCCTCCCCCTATCTTGGTGGGGCGATCTAATCTAACTATTTTGTACCCAGTCGGGATTCCTAAGGTTATGGCAGGAACCGAGTGGGGTTTTAGCCATGTTTCTGTAAGGAAACACAGATCAGGTTCTTTCGAAGAGATTAGATCCCATACCTCGGCTGTGTGTTTCGATAATGATCTAACGTTACAGAGCAGATTCTTGTACCCTAAAGAAGCATTATCCTTTTCATTACTGATAGGGTTATGGTGGTACCTATCAATGCGACCAGTAACGCCACCTTCCTCCTTAAGCGTGTTAAACTGGGGTCGACAATGGCGGCAGGAAAAAGGCCCTTCTAGAAGAAAGTTTTCTCCGCCTATACATCCCTGTAACGGTTTCTCCCGTAATTTTGTAAGTAGCTGAGGGGAATAGGATATCCGACTGGTAGAGTGAGCTCCCAGATTTGCAGATCTAGTCCCCATAGCCCCTGGCCCCAGTTGCGGACGGGCACAGACGGGCTGGTCTTTGGCTCGTCTTAGGCGCAAACTTAGGCGCCCCACTGCGCGCAACCGCTGCGCGCTTGTGCCGATGAGTGGCTAAATAGCCCTTTGAGCTGTAAGGCTAGAGCGCTAACCGCTCGACTGTCTGGGAGTGTCTGGGCGTGTCTGGCTCTTACCTGTCCCGCCCTCCGCTCTACGGTATTGGATACCGAGTCGGACCGGGGCGGGCAGGCTGAAACACCGAGCACAGACTTCGGAAATGAGCCCCAATGTCCCTGGCAGCTCCGGGAATGAGCGTGGGTACACGGTGGGTGAGTGGTTTGAAATTATTAATCAATTTCAACACAGCGTGAGTGGATTAAAAATCGTAGTCAATTTTTACACAGCGTGAGTGAATTAAAATTAGTAATCAATTTTAAAAGAGTAACATTTAAGATTTGCAACAAGATCCACAATACCATACAGAGTGTTCCGCTCTGAAAATGTTAACTGGCACCAAGCGGGGTCGGGAGAAACTGCCACCGCCGTTCCCTTACCGCCCTCCCACATGTTCCTACCCAAACCGTTTTTGCAATGCCACAGTGAGACCTTAATCTGTTTGTAACATTCTTGATGTTCACCCCATTTGAGCCAATGTGTAGCTGTTCCCTGTGTCTCCTAGCTCTAAGAACAGTTTTTCCTATAGCAATAACGTAAGCGCCTTGCGTGTGCGCTAACATTTCACTGGAAGAGTGTTTTCCAGAGCTTACCAGGCTCATGCTTTTATTTCCTTCCTTTCATCAATCATTCCTTTTGTAAATTCTTTCTTGCTTCTTTACCTCTCCTCATTTTACCCATTTCTACATGTAAGTTTCTCTCTCACACCCCCTGCCTATCCTATTTTCCAGCACACAATCTCCTCTTACGAAAAGCCCAGTTTGCACCTCATGAAGATTGTATTGCAGCAGATGTTGGGTTAATGGTGGGCATTTAATGCACCATCATGTTGCTGTTTTCTTAGGTCAAATAGCGATGATCTGCTGAAAGGATATATTTTTACTTAGGAGAGGAGGTATATGTTGTGGGGTATTCCATACTGCTTTATTGTAAGTCAGGGATGTCCTGCTGTTTGTACACCTTGTAAAGAACAGATGAATATATGAAATATTACTGTCTGAGCTGGGCCTTTACCTGCTTTCCATGGTTATAGAGATAAAGCCTGCTGAGGAATTAATATGCATACTGTTGTCTTTGGGACCTTTTGGGACAGTGAACAGTGCTGTTAAATGGAAAAACAGGTAAGGTAGAAAATAAATGTTATGACCTACAGGAGACCTTTTGTAGTAGGACACACTATGAATGAAGTCAACAATGCGATTTAGGTGAACTGCTAAATGCAGGAAGAGCACAGACCAAGTTCTCCTCACTTTTTAAAGCTTTTTTTACCTGCTTTTGTTTTATTTTTTTACCAGATATTGTGTATGTTCGGAAGTCAGTGTCGCCATTGGTTTCTTTCAGATAATAGGGTCTTGTTTTTATTTAAAAGCAGTCGGGGGACTGCTGCCCTCTACTAAGTCTATGTGAGAATTACACAAGTTATTTTATCTTTTGTATTGTGTGAAGTGTTTGCCACACATGGAGTCTTCTGGTGTGTTTTCCATACTATGTAGAAAAGGAAAAGTACAGCGACATATGTTACTATTAAATGTACCACAGCAACATGTCAAGAACATCAAGACAAACCCAGATGAGGTGAACCATACTCCCAAAATGCGGAGTTGGACATGGGTGAACAATTCCTGCATTTTCCTTCAAAAAGAAAGAATGCATTGTGCACAAACTCTCAGACACTACCACTATACCAAGAAATACAATTTCCTCCATCAGAGGAAGTGGTGGCAGAGAACTTGCTTAACAAGATGGGAGTGAGTCTGGGGCCTCGATTGGGGAAGTGTGCTTACAAATTATATTTGACCAAGTTGGACTGAAAAACTTAATTTTAAACAAAACAGATAGTATGTATAATACTGTAAGGGCCACCAGAAGACACAGCACTTCCCCACTGTGAACAGATGACCCATAGAAGTGCAAGCTGGTGTAGTAGAGTAGAGGGTAGTTAGTTACAAGACTTCCTGGTCATGGCACTGCGACCTGTTTGATTGCAGAGTTCATCAGCTGAAGTCAAATGAGGGATGGTAGAGAAATGAGGCGCTGGGTGGGTGAGGAACGGAAAAAGTTGAGGTGGATGGAGTAAGTAAAAATGATAAAGAGCAACAAATATCTGTTGAGAGAAGCAATGGAAGACTTAGGGGGGAGGAGTCAAAAACATGGAGTGCTTGGGGGAAGGGGACCAGTTATTTGTTTGGAAAGTAGCACAAAAGGAAGAGGGAAAGACAGCACATGCATTCTCATGGAGTGCTGACAGCAAATGAAAAAAGTAGTTCCCTGAATGTGACACCCTCCCTGAAACCCCAGCCACAGTTTAACGCAGGAAGAACACTTAACCTAGCTCCGTACTCCCTGGTCTTAACTGGCCAACACTGTTCAGGAAGCAGCTGTTACAGGCAGGACTCAGTTGTGTGTTCCTTGGTGCATGTAAGGGATGGGATGCTTCTGTACTAGTACCCCTTTCTCTGGATACCACCATGGATTTCTGAATAAACCTCACCCAAGCCACCCCGTTCTTTACACGGGAAGGTCTGAGTGGCAACCAATAACAGATCGCAATTCACCTCATCATCCAAGTATTCCATTGGTAAACTAATACACGAAATTCCCAATCAGATAGCACGACAGTTAAGAGGAAATATTGTATCCGCTATGGCTGATATTTTTATCAATCAGTAGCTAAATGAGCATGAAACAAGGCAACCAATAGTTCAATGGGCCTGACCCAAATCCATTCCTTTTCATTTTACTGTGTTGGTGGCATCAGCTGTAGCATACCATGAAGGCTGTCTCAATGCCACCCCTATAAGGAGTCGGGAACAACCTACACCCTTGTCTGTTTCTTTTCTGTGTGCATTGCAGTTCAAGTCGGCTCTTACACCATTTGTACCGATCATAGAACTTGATCCCTTATATAGGGCTCAAGAACAATACTGAGCAGGTCTCTTAATTTAAGCATCCTTGCAATGGACATAATCATAAGACTTCTGAGCATCCAGTCTCAGTACTGCATAAAAGCAACCCCTCTATATACGTGCTGCTCTCCACCTAACTTGGGAACTACCCAGAGTTCTCTGCTTCCTTTTTGCATAATTTACGTGGCACTCTAAGCCCGAAAGGGTATTGTTTTGACTTATACTGGGTGCTCCCTTGAAGCCCAATGTCTCTGAAGAGCTGTAATGACAGTGAACCACGTGTCAGGCTTGCTTTTATTCATTCCAGGTTGGCTTCAATGGTATTTTATAAACAACAAAGTCCTCGCCCCAATTACACTAAATCCTAAAGTGAATGACAATCCAAGGGTTTTCAAAACTCTTCTCAATTCCCTTGAGTGTAATTTTTCAAACTACTCTGATTTGTCACAGTGTATCACTAACTATTTTCACTTTAAAACAACAAATACAACCATCCAGGCTAAGTCCCACCTTCCACCAATGAGAAAATGTGTGAAAATAGAGAGAGCACCTCACGGTAGAACCACCAAAGGGGTTGCTGACTGGTACTTGTCAGTTTACCCACTTCTCTTCATCGGCAACTCTCTCTCTAAGTGTGAAAGAAAAAGAATTCAGTGGGGGGGCGGCCTCTCCCCTTTTGTTTCCCCCTTGACTCCGAGTGGATTGGGGTGTTCAATGGTATTTGACCAATCCAGAGCTGTAATACTGTGCCTGGAGTGGGAAAAGGCTTTTGTAATTTTACAGCTCGGCATGGATGGCACTAGCTAATCCAATTCTTTTTTTTTTTAAATCTGTTTATTAGCATAGTTTTGTGAGCAGTAATAGCATACAACCTCATTCATATAGTCTTAGTGTAAATTCCGCAGGTACATGTATGCAGTTGCTCCAAGCATATATAGGAACATAGTGAATTCGATTTTTCATTTTGTCGATGTATTGGAACAAACTAACAAAACCCTTTCACAACCGGTCCCACCCTCCACCCCTACGAAATCCCACCCGACACTCTCTTAGTAGGCACATAAATGAAATATCGACATGTGGGTCACACTCAATGTAATGATACAAAGCGCAAGGCTAACACACAGGTAAGATGGGGTAGTGTGAGCGATGGGTCGGGGCTGTCCGTCCCCATCGTAGTGCACCGTAGGCAGTGGTGGTCGTGGTCGTGCATAGGAGAGTGAGTCGGGGCACGGTAGTACCCCAAACGGCTATTCACTAGTATCCTCATCACCGTCGTCATTGCCAGCCTCAAAGACCCCCAATGTGGCAAACCATTCCAGTGAGATCGGCGTTTTCCGGAGGCCCCTATTCTCCTCCCTTTGTAGTGCTACGCCCTCAGCCTTCCCCCAGCGCACTACCTCCGCCCGCCACATATCGGGGTTGGGTGGTCTCGATGATTTCCATCTCATCGTGATGGCACGCTTCGCCAGCAACAAGGCCAGATCAGAGAAGCGCGCCGCCACGGTTCTGGTGCGGGTCGATGGTCCCAGCCCTAGAAGTGTATTTTCCAGTGTAGGTATTCGGGGCAGTGTACCCGTTTTCGCGAGTGAGTCATGGACAGTGCTCCAGAAATATCCTAGTTTGGGGCACTGCCACAGCATATGTACTAGTGATGCGTCGTCCGCATCACATCGGGGGCAGTTATGTCTGGTCGCAGGAAACATCACATGTAGTCGGCGCGGTGTCAGGTAGGCTCTATGCAATATCATCAGTTGGATGAATTTGTACTTGGGGTTCCTAGCTACCTTCCTGGGGAACTGAAGTATGCGCTCCCATTCCTTGTCTCGCAGCGGTCTTCCGATTTCTACTTCCCATGTCGCTCGTAGTGGTGATAATGTGAGTGCCCTCCCCGACTTAATGCTAGACGTGAGCCACTTGGTCAGGTGGCCGCCCGTTCCCATGAGGTAGAGCATTGTAATAAGAGGGTTCGTAGTAGGCTCCCGCCCGTCAGGCGACCATTTGCATGAAATGTAATGTCGGAGTCCGGCGTGTAGGAGAAAGGAGCCGCCGGGGACGCCCTGTGAAGTCCTGAAGTCTTCGAAAGATAGTAGGTGTCCCTCTGCAAATAGGTCACCCACGTGTGTCACGCCTGCGTCATGCCAGGGATCCAGTAGGGTCGCCGTGAGTGTGCCCGAACCCAGTGGTATGCCCAATAATGGAATCGTGGGGGCATATGGAGTCCCGAGGGACGTGTACTTCAGTGCCTTCCGCCAGTATGTGATCGCCAGCTTGAGAAGTGGCGGGGCGGTTCTGGGAAGGTCCGAGCCAGGAAGGAGCAAGGTGTGCACTCTCCCCTTCGTACGGTCATCCTCTGTTAAATTAATCTCGTGAAGATTACGGCCCGCCACCCAGTAAGCTAGCCATTGCAGCTGACATGCGTAATTATAAGCCCTGAGGTCCGGTAATCCCATGCCTCCAGAGTCGGAGGGGAGTTGCATCTTGGCCAGACCTATGCGCCTGCGGCCATTTCCCCACACAAGTTCGGTTAGTAGCGAGTCGAGGGTCTTAAATGTCGCCGCTGGGATCAGGAACGGCAAGTTGGTGAAGTAGTAGATAAGCCGGGGGAGCATCACCATCTTGGAGATTGCCACCCTTCCGGGTATTGAGAGCGGCAACGTAAGCCAAAACTGAATCTGTGATTTCAGCGCCCGAATGGCCTTCCCTAGGTTGCCGTCTATCATCATGCTCGCCTCTCTGTATGTCTGGATCCCCAGGTATCGGAAGGTAGTGTCAGCCATCTGGAATGCATGAGGGGCAAAGGGCAGGGGAGCCGACCCCTCTGTGGCTGCAAAGGTGAACCCGTAGGACTTAGACTCGCTTATGGTGAGGCCAGAGATCTCTCTGAAATCCTCGAAAACCCGAGAAATCGGGCTTAAATCACCTCTAAGGTCACGGAGATACAATATGATATCATCCGCGTAGGCAGACACAACATGGTCCGTGCCATGGCGCCGTACGCCATATTGGGGGGCCATCAACCTGAGCCTACAAAGTAAGGGTTCGAGGGCAAGGACAAAGAGGAGAGGGGAGAGCGGGCAGCCCTGTCTGATGCCTCTGGCAATGGCCAGAGGACCTGAGATTTGATTGGAGGTGCGCACCCTGGCAGTGGGGCTGGTGTATAGTAATCTGATCCAAGCGAGGAATTCGGGTGGTATCCCGAATTTTAACAGGGTGGCGAACATATAGTCCCACCTCAGGGAATCGAAAGCTTGTCGTAAGTCTAAAGAAATGCACCCTTCGGGGCCCGCTTCCATATTGTCTCCGAGCATGAGCTGAGCCAAGCGCCTAAGATTCATGGCCGTATTGCGGCCCGTTACAAAACCGCATTGGTCTGGGTGTACCAGCTGGGGCACGTATTGCACGAGCCTTGACGCCAGTACCTTGCTCAGTATTTTAGAATCAGTATTGAGAAGGGACAGGGGTCTGTAGTCGGCCAGCTGCAGACCATCTTTGGCCGGTTTCAAGAGGGATGTGATCAGGGCCTGCATGGATGACTGCGGCAGGAAGGTTGTACGTAGGGCTGCCAGATAAACAGTATGTAACCGTGGGGCCAGAAGGTCTATATATGTGGCGTAGAACTCCGTTGGCAGGCCATCTGTTCCAGGGGCCTTGCCCTTCGGAAGGGCTCTTATCGCCTGTCTGATTTCCGCCACCGTAATAGTACGCTTCAAGTCTTTATTCTGAGCGACAGTAAGTTTTGGGAGGGCCAGACCCTCCATGAAGGCCGCAATTGCGGGCTCCGCTAGGGGCTGTGGGGGACTATACAATGTGGTGTAGTAGTCCTTAAACGCCGTGTTGATCCCTATTTGGGTGGTAGCTGAGCGGCCATATTGGTCGAAAACCCTCAGAATGGGTTGGCTGATCGGGGAGTCCCGCAGGAGGCGGGCGAGTAGGGGTCTGGCTCGGTCAGCCTGCGTATGCTGCCTGTTCGTGTATTCCCTGTAGTCTATAATCCGCAATTCTTCCAGGAGCTCCGCATGTCTAATATGTGCCTCTTGCAGTGGCGTGAAGGGAACATTGGTGCCCGCTGCCTCATTCTCCAGGGATGCAAGTGAGCCCTCTACCTCCTTCAGTTCACTGATCACCTCCCGTTTCCTTCCCACCCTAAGAGCCATTGCAGCCCCCCTAAGACAGACCTTGAAAGCGTCCCACTCTACCTGCCGGGAGCTGGCCGTGTGTGCATTTAATCCAATTCTTAAAGACTGTATAAAAGGAAAAAAATCATTGTCCCTCTCTAGCTTGGCGCAGATGGCACTGTGCTAATCCTATGCTTAAAACATTTGGTAGAAAAACATATATATTAGAGGGGAGCAGACTGAGAGTGTTGCTGTTGGTCTAGGGTGCCCTATATAGGTGCAGCTCTCAATCTAACCTTGGGACCTACTCAGAATTCTCTGCTTGTCTTTTGCATTATCTATGCAGTACTCTAAACTGGAAAAAGTACTGGTTTGATATACACATACATATCTGTGTGTGTGTGTGTGTGTGTATATATATATATATATATATATATATATATATATATATATATATATAGCGATGATATGTCCGTAAAATATTAGATTGGGAATTAAAAGAACATTGTGAAAGTCACTTGTGAGTGCGCTCCATTTCTTCTGGTAAAGAGGGTTGGAATCATATGTAACGGCTTGGCTCGGCCGTGGAAGTTGCACCGCTGGAACTGGCCATATGAGCAAACCTTGCTCTGCAGAATTGAAAAAAAATGTAAAAGGATTGTTAATAATTGACTGTTGCGAAGGGATAACATGACAAATGAGACTAAAAATGTATCAAGAGTTAAAAAAAACTACGTTTCCCATAACCCCCTGTGATGAAACAGGAAGTCACATGAAGAGCATTTGAAAGTATATACTGTGTAACAAAGCGCGAAGCATTAACCGTGATCAAGGTCTCAGAGAGACTGAAACGCGCTGGTTGGAGCGATGAGACGCTCGTGATATGAGGATATAAATAAAAACAATAGATCGTAAAATCATGGCGTACGGGATCGGAAGATCACGGAAATACTTTCGGAACCCTGGAAACGCTGAATTAAAGTTGCAACTATTATGTTAGCAGACACGCTAAAAGACCGCGAGGCGGCGGCCTCAGAACTATTTGATAGTGAACCCCCCACAAGTAGCAAGTTTCAACAATCAGGGGCAAATCCGAACAAATATAATGAATATCTTAAAGGCAAGATGAAAGCGCTAGAAAAACGAATGCGCGGTGAGCAAGGAAAATGTGGGAGCATAAATCATTACAACGCTACCTCGATGTGGGAAGAATCCCGAGGGGACTGCAGATTCTTACGGCTCCAAGCTACGAACAACCGAACCGAGAAATGATGAAGGAGTGGGCTCAGTGCAATTTGGATTCGTCCAGACGTCTTGTAGAAATATTGGTCAAATATGCCGAAATAGACCAGATTGAACTCCAAAACCGCATAGAGAAATTATCGACTGAAATTACTCTGTTGGGCCCAGCAGAGGAAGTAGCCAAACTCAGACAAGAAATGACTGCACGTTTACGGAAAGAGGAAGACAAAATAAAAGAGCGGAAAGCTTTCAAGTTCCACCGGCATCGAGTGGACTATGAAAGCGGCCGTATCTTCACCTTTTCCAAAAAATATGAAGCGCTTAAATCCTCAAAGTATGCAGCCACAAATACACAAACAAGCACTGGCGTTGCCAATAGGTTTCGCATTTGGAAAGTTGGAGCTATTGGTTTTGTAAATGACATTTTATATTTATATATTGTTATTGACAATGCCAATAACGATATATAAATATAAAATGTCATTTACAAAACCAATAGCTCCAACTTTCCAAATGCGAAACCTATTGGCAACGCCAGTGCTTGTTTAAACACACGTTTGAAATGATATCACGCACGCGCACATATTGTGCATAACTGTCCAGAGCAAGGACAGTGAAAGACAGCGAATGGATCATAGTTCCAAACGATTTGAGGCCAAGAGAAATAGTGTAAACAAGAGAGAAAAAGAGTGGGGAAGATAGATTATAGAGAGAGCCAGACAAAGAAAGAGAGGGAGCGATAAAGAGGAAGAGAGGGAGGAAGAGAACACGAAAGACAATTAGAGACAGAGAGAGGAAGGACAGTGGTGGGAAAATAGAGAGAGAGAGAAGTAGAGAGAAAGACACATTGCGACAAGGGAAGAATAAGATCGAGAAACAGATCGAGCTAGACAGTCGCGCTGAGAGTAGAGAGAGAAAGAAAGAGTGAAAAAATGATATCACGCACGCGCACATATTGTGCATAACTGTCCAGAGCAAGAACAGTGAAAGACAGCGAATGGATCATAGTTCCAAACGATTTGAGGCCAAGAGAAATAGTGTAAACAAGAGAGAAAAAGAGTGGGGAAGATAGATTATAGAGAGAGCCAGACAGAGAAAGAGAGGGAGTGATAAAGAGGAAGAGAGGGAGGAAGAGAACACGAAAGACAATTAGAGACAGAGAGAGGAAGGACAGTGGTGGGAAAATAGAGAGAGAGAGAAGTAGAGAGAAAGACACATTGCGACAAGGGAAGAATAAGATCGAGAAACAGATCGATCTAGACAGTCGCGCTGAGAGTAGAGAGAGAAAGAAAGAGTGAAAAAAAGCGGGAGAGCAAATGGAAGAGACACAGGACAGAAACAGAATCTCAAGCGAGAACACGATGCAGTGAATCGCAAAGTGAAAACAGTGTTGATATGCTGGCAAATGGCCGGAGGGAAGCCGGATGGGGGCGGGAGAGCCTGGTGGGGGGGCGGGAATGCGAGCGAGTGGAGGCAGGCGGATTAGGGAGAGATGCGCGTGCTTGTGTGGTCACGTGACCCGCTTTTGTGGTCAGGTGACTCACATGCACTTTGAAAAAACCGCAGTGGTTTGACGAGTCGATTGAGCCCTTGAATTTTCGCCTATTACATTCGCAAGCGAATGATAATAGGCGAAACCTAAAAACGACATCAAGATTACCTGGGGGAAATTCTACTTACTCTGACCTCAGCTCGGCAGTAGAAAGTGAAACTGAAGGACATGGCAATCGATCCGAACCAAGTAAAGCGACGGCAGCACCCTCACCAGCCGAGGAAATGAATTTTTTTAGCCGAAGAACGGAGAGCAACACTCCGCTCCAGGCTACCGAACAAACAAGCAGGCAGAGGAGAAACCACAGGAGGCGGCAGAGGAGAAAAGCAAGAAAACAAGCAATCTGCTCGGGGAGGCTACAAGAAACGAGGGAGAGGCTGGTTGGAATCGGAGATAACCACTTGGAGGAAAACAATAAAAAAACAGTTGTAAATCTTTCGGAGGTTGAATTGAATCAGGCTGAAATACAAATTTTGGCATTGGGTTTATCTTTTTGTAAAGAATCGAATTTTGACTATATAAATACACGGAGGGACATTTAAAAATTCGTAAGGAAATTGAAATTGCAAAAATATCACAAAATGAAAGAAACAAAATTATGTGCCCTTTGCCACATGAATCTGTTACAAAGAAAAAGATCCCTTTTAAAAGAAAATTGAAATTTACGCCCATTCTCATCAGAGACGGAATCGATATTTTTTGTGTAAATTTGGTCAGTGATATAAAAATATTGAATCATAGAATAGCCAAAAACAAAAAACAAATATCTAACAGTAACAGACAATTCTATAAACTGATCAACAAATTACAAAAAAAATAAAATGTTGTTATAAGGAATTCCGACAAAGGTGGGAATGTGGTGTTTTGGGCCAAGAAGGACTATATACAGGAAGCATTAGCACAATTAAATGATCGTTCATGTTATCGACTATGCAGTGCTACAACTCCCAAAGAAATTGCCAATGAGTTTTATACAAAATTGGTGGCTTGGAAAAGTTTGGGACTATTGACAATGGATGAATATCAGTACATTAGGAATGACCACCCCATTGTGCCTAACATTTATTTTATCCCAAAGATACACAAAAATGCATCCAAACCTCCAGGGAGGCCGATCATATCTGCCAGAGGGAGCCTTCTGAAAAATGCTTCTAAGTACATAGACTTTTTTCTTCAAAGTTGGGTACAAGATTTATTTTCATATGTGAAAGATACTAGTGACTTTCTATCTAAAATTGAGAGTTTCGAATGGAACAGACAATATTACCTCTTAACTCTAGATGTGTCCTCCCTTTACACTTGCATAAATCACAAGGACGGTTTGAGGGCGGTAGAATTTTTCTTCAGTAAACACGGGACCTTGTGTCCAGAACATGATACCATGTTACTGAACATGATTAGTTTTTGCTTAAATAACAATGTATTTTTATTTAATCAAGCCTTTTATCAGCAAATGCGAGGAGTTGCAATGGGTGCTAGCTTCTCCCCCAGCTATGCCTGTTTATTCATGGGCTGGTGGGAGGAGCAGGTCCTCAAAGGTATACACAGCAACTTTTATTCTAATCATGTCAAACTGTACCTCAGATACATTGATGACTTGTTTTTTGTGTGGGATGGATCATACGAACAAGCCAATGAGTTTGTGAGATGCTTGAATGTAAATTATGTCAATCGTAACTTCACATCCACTATTAGCAATTGTGCAATCAACTTTTTGGATGTGGAAATTATTGCAGAGGGCAACACTCTTAAAACTAGATTGCACAGAAAAGAAACCGCAGGGAATTCTGTTTTGCACTTTTTCAGTTTTCATCCGCGCCATTTGGTACTAAGTATTCCCTATGGGGAAATGCTGCGCTTAAAAAGAATCTGCAGCGTCTCCATTGATTTAGCGGAAGCACAGAAACAAAGCAAACAAAGGTTTCTATCTAGAGGATTTCCAGTTGCCGTAATTGACAAGGCAATTAACAAAACACAAGGTCTCAGCAGACACAAACTTCTCACTAAAAGTGATGAAAAAGAAAATAAAACCCGCCAAAATCCTGATTCCATTGAATATTTGGGAACCCAATGAATAATGTATGCAAAAAGAAACATAGCTAGATTTTGGGGGTCATCGGTGGCACCGGTAGTCAAGGATTGGTGTTCTGACCTGGACTTTGCAATGCTGGCTGAGCGAACAGTGTACCTGAATCGAAAATGTCCACGAAAATGGGTTAGACTCTGGGGTGCATGGAATGAATACAGGGGATATATAGGTGACCCTCCGACGCTGGACAGTGAAAGTGACTCTGAGTAGGAAAGTGGGGGGGGCGTGGTTGCTGGGGGGCGTGGAAGGTACTTATAATTGGCTCAAATGTACTACTTCCTATCGTATATATGTAACTAGATTCTATATTCGCTGTTCTCTATGTATGCACAATATGAATCTTTTTTTCTTTGTGAGCCCCATGTTTGTTTTAAATAACAATACAAATTGTTTTTAAAAAACCCAGTAAAAACAACCTCAGATTTATAACTACCTATAGTTCCCAAGAAAACACCATAAGAAAAATCATCCATAAGAATTGGTCTCTAGTCAAAAGCAATCCTTTTATTGGCCATAATTTGCCTATTAAACCTGACTTTGCCTATAAAAGAGCCCCCTCATTGTACAGCAAATTGGTGTCTAGAAGTCTGGAAACATCTAGTCAGAGTAATTGGCTGATGTCTCCCAATGGCTTCAATAAATGTAATTCATGTAAGGCATGCAAATATGGTGTAAACAAGAAAAGTTATAGCACGGCCTTTAACATGCAGGAAACAAAAATCAACAAACCTTTATATTGCAAAACAGAGTTTGCGATATATGTTTTGGAATGCTCATGTCCACTCATATATGTGGGGAGTACAAAACTATCAGTCAGCAAGCGAATTTTGCAACATATGAGAGCCATATTGAACAGTGACCCTGCTTACCCTGTCGCTAGACACTTTCGAGAAGTACACAATAACAATTTGGAAGATTTTAGGTACTATGTAATTGATACTATACCTAAAACAAAGAAAGGCGGGGACAGAGAATCTCTTCTGCGAAAAGTATAGACCAGATACATTTTAAATATGGACAGTAAGACCCCGGGAGCTCTCAATAACACCAAAGATTTATACACTTGTTTATAAATTTAGTGACTGCTTCCTGAAATCCGCACATAAAAGTTTTTTTATTCCCCTTTCTTTTGCTGTCTTTAACACAGAAAGGTATACAGTATGATGAAGCTTAGATGGAAAAAAATCTATCCATACTGCAATTTACTCATATCTATTAGCTTACAGAGAAACCTTTTTGGAAAAATAGCATTTGTATAGCTATTGGGTATATTCTGTAATTCCCAAAATATGACATAAGCCGCCTAGAATCGCCAAACCAAGTATCATATTGTTTTTTTACTTCACTTCACGTTTATGCACTTTAGAACCATATGGTTTTAATATGGGAACTCTCTCTTTTTTAGTATTTTGTTTATCAGTTCTTAATTTGAAGAACCGACACCTTTCAGATAATTCACTTCTTAAATATATATATATATAAAAATCTTTTTTGTAAACTTTCTTAAACATGGAGGATGCCTATAGTTTTATGGTAATATAAGGAAACCATATTTTTATGTCAGCAAACAATCGAGGATTTATCCAGTCATTTTTTTTCACAATGCATTTATGCCATTATTAATTACTGCTACTATGAATCTGGATAATTAATCAAGTACATGTATACTTATTGGAGTTTTTTGTAACATTTTAAACTCTTATATAATTGATTATTAAGAATCTGAATTTTTATCACATATTTATTGTTCTTTATAAATTTGTAGTGATGAATGTACACCTTGACCATATATATATATATATATATATATATATATATATATATATATATATAATATATATTCAAAACAAAACCCTTTCAGGCATAAAGTGACGCATAAATTATGCAAAAAAGAAGGAGAGAACTCTGGGGAGTTCTCAAGTTTAGGTGGAAATCCGCTCCTGTTAGAGCACTCACAACACCAGCGACACTCTAGACCTGCTCACCTCAAATGTCTGTTTTTCTATCAAAGTTTTTAAGCATAGGATTAGCACAGTGCTATCCACGCCGAGATAGAAAATGACAAAGTCTTTTGCCATTTATACAGCAAAGTCTTTAAGCATAGGACTAGTACAGTGCTGTCCTTGCCGAGCTGTAAAATGATAAAAGCCGGGGCGTGGCCTAGCGGGCGAAGATGGTGGACGTAGCCTGTTAGAGCTCCCACCGGCCCGACATTAATTTGCTCAATTATCTGGCTCCCGGACCCGATCTGCAGCCTACGGGGTTTGATGCGGTAGCGGACGGCGGGGGGTGCCTTCCGGTGTAGCGAGAGGAGCTCCCGGCCCCCTGCAAGTGGAGATAGAGGCGGCGGCGTCCTGAGGCCTAGTCCCGGCGTGCGCAGCCGGGGCCTCGATTTTGGTGTCACCCGGACGGGCGGTCCGGGTACTGGCCCACAGCCTCAACTTTCGGTGCTGACTCGGGACATTGGATTGGCATCGGAGCGGGGGGTGGACGTCCCGCTGTGCCCCTTGCTCTCTGTGTGGCTGCCCGAGCTGTGTGGACGTGGGAGGAGAGTTGCGGCCTGCGAGATGATCCAGAAGCCGGGGCCTCGAGTTTAGCAGTCCCTGGCTTTTGGTGGTGGTGCCCAGAAACAGCCCGGGCAGCGGGGCGGGTGGCCCTGCCGGCTGTATTGGACGCAACGCTGGTGCCCTAGCTGAGATCCCTGACCGGTGGCCGACTTGGAGCTCCTGCTGGTGAGGTGCCCGAGACCCAGTAGTGCCTGGGGGCAGTAGCAGTGGTGCCGCAGTAAGATACGTGAGTGCCTCGGGGCCCCCCGGGTGTGCGGACAAGGGGTTGCAGGGCCGCCGCGGCCGGCTGGCGTGGAGTCTAGACGGTGGAGTGAGGGGACCCCTGCTGTGTGAGACTTGAGGCCGGCCGGGAGGGGGTCTGGAGTAGTACCCTGAGGTCCCTTGAGGAGCCTGAACGTGGGTCCGCCAAACAGGGGCCCATAGACAAATTCACTGGGCCGAGTGGAGGTGCCGGAGCTTCTGGAGGGGGCCAGGGCGCGGGGCCGGACAACGCAGCGCTTATGGCGGCGATAACCCAATCCAGGGACATGCTAGACACCAAGATAGGAGCGGTTGGGGCTGATGTGACTTTGCTGCACCAGGACCTTCGCAATGCCGTGACTCGCATCACGGAGGCGGAATCCAGACTCTCGTGTGTGGAAGACGATGTGGGGACCTTAAAGCAGTAAGTGGCCGCGATGGAGAAAATTCAGAGGGGCCTTGCGCTCCGGGTGGAGGATGCCGAAGGGCGCGCGCGCAGGAATAACCTCCGCTTCGTGGGATTTCCCGAAGGATGCGAGAAGGGGAATATGGAACACTTCTTGTCCCAGTGGCTGGTGGACTGGCTTCCCCCATACGCACTGTCCCGGTGCTTTGTGATAGAGCGTGCCCATAGGGCCCTGACGCAAAAACCACCCGCCGGGGAGCGGCCCCGACCGGTGATTGCTAGGATTTTGAACTTCCATGACAGAGACACCATCTTACGTGAGGCAAGGGCAAAAGGCTCTATTATGTTCGAAAACCAGAAAATCATGATCTTTCCGGATTATACGAAGATGGTGCAGCAGCAACGACATTCGTTCATAGCGGCCAAGGCGAAACTGCGTGGCTTGAAGCTCCAATATTCTTTACTTTATCCGGCTCACCTGCGGGTGATTTTCCAGTCACGGACACACTTCTTTGATACCCCGGAGGAGGTCTACAAGTGGACTGATGAGACGGTGAGGGTCCGGCCGCATGCTCAACCGGGTCTGAACCCGGGTTCCTCCAGGGGTTCCTCTCAGGAACGGGGCGACCAAAGTGTCCGGGGTAAGAGACACAGGAGATCTAGGTCGCGGAAGCGCTCCTCTTCTCGCAGCGAGGCACAAGACGGGGCGCCTGCAGACTCGGACCACTCCGGTAAGGAACATTGAAAGACATTGGAGTGCGAGGCGGCCTACTGATGTCATGGACTCCGGCTGTGAGTGGTCTGTTGGTTATGCCCTGCTGCTCGGATGGCTTGGGATCGAGTAACTGGATACTGTTCGCTCTACACATTGGTGACTATGTGGGGCTGCGGGGTGGGGTTCGGGGAGCTTGTCTACAGGGGCTATTTGCCTCCTGAGTGGATGGGTGTTGGAAGGGGGGGTTTTCGTGGTTGAGTGGGTAGTTGGGATCCATTGGTATGGTTGGTCTTGGGCGCTCTGTTTTGGGCCCGAGGTCGCCCATGCCGTGACAGATACTTCTATGTTCTAGGAGGTAAAGGGGGGGCCTGGGTTGGGGGACGGGAAGTTGAGGGGGGTGTTCTGGGGAGGTACAGGTGGGGGGGTGGAGGGAGGCTGGTGGGATGTGCTCGTGATTTCTAATGCCATGCTAGTACTAGTGTTGTGTATTCAGGCCTGCTGCTGGGTGCTCTTGCTTTGTGTTCCCTGGGATCATGGTTGACGCTCTAACTCCAGGCCCCTGGGGGCGTCTATGCGAATATTGAGCTGGAATGTTAGGGGAATGTTGGATAAAATTAAGAGGGGTGCCGTCCTGCGATGGGCGAAGAGCGAAAGGGCAGATGTACTGCTACTACAAGAGACGCATATGATGGGGACGAAAGTACTTAGTCTGCAGCGATTTGGCTATCAGCAGGTTTTTCATGCTGGCTTTTCAGGGGGCTCCAGGGGGGTCACCATCTTGGTCCATCGACGGTTGGCTTACGTTCATGAGAGGCAGTGGCTGGACCCGCAGGGGCGATATATCTTTGTGAAGGGGATGGTGGGTATGGAACCTGTTGTGTTTGGGAGTGTTTATGCCCCTCCCCAATTGCAGTGGTCCCTAGCTGAGAGGCTGTTTGCGGTGTGGGCAGAAATCCCGGAATCCCTGGCAGTGATGGGAGGAGATTGGAATGATGTGCTGGATGTGAGTGTGGACCGCCGGAGGCTGCAGGAGACACTAACGGTTGCTACCCCCACCCGGTTGAGTGCAATGGTGGACGGGTTGGGCTGGGTTGATGCTTGGCGACACTTGCATACTGCGGCCAGAGAGTATACCTACGTTTCAGCTGTGCATGGCTCCTTTTTGCGGCTGGATTGTGTGTTTGTGCCCCGTGCGTATTTGAGCAGAGTGCGAAGGGCGGATATCCTGCCTAAGGGGTTGTCCGACCATTCCCCAGTGGCCGTAGATATTGAATTGTACAAGAGGAGGCAGCCGTTTCGGTGGCGAATGTCCTCATGGCATCTCCAACAGGCCGATTATATACATCATATGAGGGGGGGCGATAGCCCACTATTGGCAGGAGAATCTTGGCGCAGATGCGGATGTGACGGTCGTCTGGGAGGCCATGAAGCCCACGTTGCGGGGAGTGGACATAGCGTGGTGTGCAGCGGCTCGTCGTCGACACAGGGAGGCCATAGTTGCAGCAGCGGCGCGCTTGGAGGCCCTTGGGCGGCGGTGTCAGGGGGAAGGGGACGGCGGGGCGGTGCGGTTACTCCTACAGGCGCAACAGTCCTATGCGTCCGCACTAATGGATGAGGCCCGACAGGCATGGCTAGCCACGCGCAGTAGGATTTACCAATGGGGAGACAAGTCATGCACTATGCTCCATGTACTGTGTCAGAATACCCTGCAGCCGATTACACTGCCGGGACTCACAGATAGCGCTGGTGTTACGGTGACGGATCCGGTGAAGCTGGCAGCTAGCTTTGCGCGATATTATACGGAACAATATGCGCCGCAGGATTGCCTTCCAGTCGATGCGGTAGACAAGTTTATTGCTGACCTGCCCCCGAGGGCCGTCTCCGACGAGACGCGTGCGACATTGGACCTCCCCATTACAGTGGAGGAGCTGGGGGATGCGCTGGCACAGCTTAACACCGGAAAGGCACCCGGGCAGAGTGGCTTCCCATGCGAATTCTACAAGAAATTCCAGCTCCAATTAGGGACCCATTACAGGGCTGTGTTGGAGGCAGCGCGGGAGCTGGGTCGGTTGCCAGCAGACTGGCGACATGCAGAGGTGGTGGTGTTCCAGAAACCGGGTAGGCCGCCTACGCGACATGATTCATATCGCCCCATATTGTTGCTTAACATTGAGGCTAAGCTACTGGCAAAGATGTTGGCGAACCGGCTTCTCCCCTACGTGGCTGATCTGGTTCATCCGGACCAGGCCGGCTTCATGCCGCATAGGGCGACGCGGCACAACATCAGACGGGCACAGACAGCTGTGGATGCGATGGGGGCCATGGGTGAACGGGCTGCCCTGCTCCTGGCAGATATAGATAGGGCGTTTGACTCCGTGAGCTGGGCCTACTTGTTTGCGCTTCTGCCCCGTCTTAACCTGGGTCCTGTGTTTATCTCATGTTAAGCTGCTGTACACCGACATCACGGCGGCCGTGCGGGTCTCCGGGGCGGTTTCCGGGAGGTTTCCAATCAGTCGTGGGACCCGCCAGGGCTGCCCGCTGTCCCCGTACTTATTTGCGCTAGTTATGGAACCCCTGACCTACTGGGTGCAAATCGATGCGCAGCTGCGGGGCTTCAGGTGGGACGGGCGACTCACCGACAGGATCGCACTGTATGCGGACGACGTCCTCTTCTTCCTTACGAACCTAGATAGATCGGGCCCGCGGGTATTGGAAATCATGCGCATATTCGGCGAGGCTTCGGGTTTGTACCTTAACCCGCGTAAATCCACCTTGTGGGTGCTGGGAGATGGGGCGTATGCGGGTTCCTGGGCGTCGGCCTTACAGGTGGCGGTCGGAGGCTTGTTGTACCTCGGTGTGTTCCTGTCCGAGTCTGCGACGATCTCTTGGGAGCGCAATGTTGTACCAGTCTGGGAGAGAGTTCAGTTGGACATTAGAACGTGGTCCCGGATGCCTCTTACTATATTCGGTAGGTCTGCAATCTTTAAAATGGTTGCGCTCCCACGCCTTTTGTATCAGCTGCAGAACCACCCACACCCTGTCGCACCCCAGTGGTTCCGGCAGGTTAATTCGGTATTGGGACGCTTCTTGTGGGCTGGGGGTGCCGCCAGGGTGGCGCTGCGTACATGTTTCCTGTCCACATACTGTGGTGGTCTTGCGACATCAGACGTACTGTCATACTATCAAGCCTCCCACTTGTTAGTGCTGAATGAATGGTGGTATGGAGATATAGGAGACCCGGCCAACGCCTTGGAGCGCTCGCTGATGGGGGTTCACACCTTGCATACGATCTTGTATTCGGCCGGACTATGGCGGCGGCTGCCCCGAGCCACGCAGGTGGTGTTTACGATATGGCGACAGACGCTGCGTCACATGGGCTGGTGGGGCAGACTGACGGCGGAGACTCCTTTGTAATAATAATAATAATAATAAGCATTTATTAAGCGCCTGGCTGCACAAAACTGTGTGTCCCCGCGCTGACTGCATATGCAAACCATCAAGAGGAAGAGATCAGGTGATCATTAGTTTTTAGGAAATAGGTGAGTTTTGAGTCTGGCTCTGAACCTTGTTTCAGATGGCTCCATACGTAGCTGAATTGGCAAGGCATTCCAGAGCTTGGTGGCTAAATAGCGGAAGGATTTTCCACCCATCTTAGCTTTGATGATGCGAGGGATTTTAAACAGCATCGTGCCCGCTGATCTAAGATTTCTGATCGGCCTATGAATGGTCATGAGGCCTCTTAGATAGCTAGGGCCTTTATTTTGGGCAATGCGATGTGAGTAGCAGAGAGTTTTGAATATTATTCTCTCTTTAACAGGGAGCCAGTGAAGCTTGGCGAGTGCATTTTTTGTCGATGTTCTGCGAGGGAGACCGAGCACCAGTTGCGCTGCAGAATTTTGTATGCATTGTAACTGGTGCAGGCTCCTTTGATTGAGACCCAGTAAGAGAACATTACCATAGTCCAGATGGGGAGATATTAGGGCATGGACTATGGTTTTTCTCGCTTCAATCGGTAGCAGGTCAAGTACTTTGCGCAGCACTTTAAGGGTGCTGTAGCATTTACCTGTCACTTTGTTTACCTGGGCTCTTCCTGAGAGATCTGGGTCAAGCATGACTCCAAGGTTCTTCACCTTCTCTGCAGGCATAGGTAGTTCTCCCAATTCGCTAGGCCACCAGGCATGTGACCAGGCGGAGGGGTTCTTCCCTACAATCAGTACCTCTGTTTTATCTCCGTTTAAGCGGAGGCAGTTGGCGTTCATCCATGTAGCTATCCTTAGCATACAGTTTGAGAAATTGGAGGCTAGGTCTCTACTGTCTGGCGTTATTTTGAACACCAACTGGGTATCGTCAGCATAGCTGACAATGTCCACCCCAAATTCCTCTACAATGTGTGCCAGGGGCTCCATGTAGATGTTAAATAAGGTAGGGCTCAAGCTTGAGCCCTGTGGAACCCCATGGCTAACATTGCGAGGTGATGACTTGAAGGGTGGACAGTGCAGTTGGAAAGTTCTGTCAGTGAGGTATGATTGGAACCATTTGAGAGCAGAGTCTTTGACTCCCATGTCTGAGAGCCGAGACAGCAGCGTGGTGTGCAGCACGGTATCAAATGCTGCACTTAGGTCCAATAGGACCAACGCTGCTGTCTCTCCCACATCCACCAATTTCCGAATCTGTTCAGTGGAGAACAGAACGGCTGATTCCGTTGAATAGCCTTTGTGGAATAACGGACGACTCCCCGCATTGGCCTCGCTGCCGGGGTTCGGCGGATGGGATTCTATAGGGATCTCTTCACTAGGAGATGTAGTATCCGGCGTAGTCCTCAAATCGTTCCATATGCCCAACACTCAATTTTTTAAATACCTACAGCTCCGCCACGCGCTTGGACCCAGCTTGGTGGGTTTGGAGTCGCTGCCGGAGTTCAGCCCTCTGGAGGCAAAGGTTTTCATGGGAGACCTTGGAGACAAGAAGGTGTCCCGTATTTATCAAACCCTAGTCACCCATTGTTCCTCCTCCCTACTTAAGTTGAAGGAAGCCTGGGAACGGGACATTGGCCCATTGGATGAAGACGATTGGAGAGAGGCTTTGGAGTCCCCGCGTGGGACTGCAATCGCGGTGCGCCTAAGGCTGGTCCAATTCAAATATCTACATAGGGCCTACTAAACGCGAGAGCGACTGTGGAAAGCGGGCTTGATTGGGTCCCCAGAGTGTTTGCGATGTGGAGCTGAGATGGGTACTCTGCTGCATACGGTGTGGTCTTGTGCTGGTCTGACCCGGTTCTGGCGGGGTGTATGGAGCTGTTTATCGGAGGTACTGGGATGGGATCTTCCCCAGACCCATCGTCTGGCCCTCCTCCATGTGCTGGAGGGTGTTGGGGGAAACATCTACAAGCGTCACCTGTTACTGCTGGTCCTTGTCGTGGCCAAGCGGGACTTGGCGTAGGCATGGAAGAGTGATCGAGCCCCCCCGCTGAGCGTTTGGAAGGCAGGGATGGATTATTACATGGGGTTAGAGCGCCCGGTGTTTGAGGCAAGAGGGTGCTCCCAAAAACATTTCAAGATATGGAAGAGGTGGGCGGAATATAGGGGTTTGACCTTGGATCCTCCAGTGGAACCTGATGAAGAGGTGGTTTTGATAGATGGGCTCCAGGCCTGAGGAGACGCTAGTTCCCTTGCTCGATACAAACTGTTGCTGGAGGCTGGCTGTAATTACGTGCACTGGGTTAGGGAGGGATAAGTGGTGGCTAGAGGGATCGTTGGGTGGTCGTGGGTGGTGGGGGGGGATGGGTGGGGTCGTTTCTGATTGGGTTTATACTGTGCTCATACATGCTTGGATGTTTTGGCAGGGCTCTCCTGACTGTGGAGGACTGCATATATGCTTTACCTGATCAATAAAATAAAAATGTTGTTGTGAAAAAAATGACAAAAGCCATTTATCACTCCAGGCACAATATTACAGTTTTGAATTGGTAAAATACCAACTCAAGCCAACCTGAAATTAGTAAAAGCAACCCCTGACACAGTGTTTCGCTCTAATTAGAGCTCTTCAGAGAGGTATAGCTTTGTCCAGACACAAGGGAGCACCCAGTATTAAGTCAAAACAAAACCCTTTCAGGCATAGAGGGACGCATAAATTATGCAAAAAAGAAGGAGAGAACTCTAGGTAGTTCTCAAGTTTAGGTGGAAAGCAGCTCCTGTTAGAGCACTCTCAACACTAGCGACACTCTAGATCTGCTCACCTCAAATGTCTGTTTTTCTATCAAAGTTTTTTAAGCATAGGATTAGCACAGTGCTATCCACGTCGAGATAGAAAATGACAAAGTCCATATTGCTTATACCTGCAAAATTCAAACACAGTCCAGTCTGTGTGACACAGCCCACCATTTCCTTATAAACACAACTGCTTTCCCACATCATCCGAGAGCGCACATTATTTTGCTGATCGATGGAATATATATATATATATATATATATATATATATATATATATTTTTTTTTTTTTTTTTACTCCAGAGACCTCTAGAGGTCCAGGGCAAAGCTGCAAAGTCAATCTAACTTAGGTGTGTTGCTGGGCAAGTGTGTGCCACACACTCCCTCCGAAGGGAGGTGTGGGCACTGGGGGTCCGTGTCGAAGGACGGGGATTGTTAGCTGCCTGCATCGCTCTAGGGGAACGATTGCCGTGCCTCTGCCAATATCGCTAGTAGCGCATGCTTGTAACTAACACGGCACTGGGAACTGTTGCGGTATATACAAACCGTGTGCGTCAGGGGACAGATTTAATATGCAGGAATGGGATAAAGAGAGGAGAGCTGAAGCGATCTCGCTATTTAACGAGGAGCAAGAAACACTAACTGTGAGATCAGCTAATAATACTGCCACTGCTGGAACTGATTCTACAACAAAACAGAAACTCGCTTTACTTGAAAAATTGTGCAAACGCGAGACAAACAAAAGGTGGGAGGTGGCTTCCCTAACTAATTATGTGGAAGTCGGATGTGTACCGAGGGGACTGAGGATATCAATTGTCCCAACCTACGATAATCCAAATCAAGATCTATTAAGGGAATGGGCCGAATTTATGGCCAAAACATGCAAGAGCATGCTGGAAATGCTCATCAAGTATGCACAAATTGATTTAGAGACAACAAGGAAGGAACTAACAAAATTAAAAACAGATCTTGAGAAAATTAAAAGTGAAAAGGTAGTGGAGGAATTCATGAAAACACTTCCAAAGAAGTTGAAAGATTATGAGGATGCCATAAAACTGAAGAAACAACACACATTTTTGAGGGACAAACGGGATTATGCTGAAGGATGCATTCTAACCTATGCTAGAAGATATGATTGGGCGCAAAAGAGTTTCAGAGCCACATTTGGGGAACGCCAAGGAGAACCAGTTTCCACTGGATCGAGCTCTGATGTAAGTACAGATTCAGAGGATCGTAGCACAGCTGCCCCTTTATGGTCCCGTCCACTGACTTTTTTGCACGAATTTCAGATCATGAAACAGAAGAAGGACCAAAGCCAACCAAACAAACCACAAACAAGGGGACAAACCAGAGGCAAAGGTCCAAGAAGAGGAAAAGGACGAGGGATCGTAAACGACGAAGACTGATTAACAGAAAGAAAAACAGGACCGCAACAATTGGAATACCAAGATCACAATCCATCAAATCGGTTGTGAACTTATCATCTAGGGTCCTAACTGAAATAGAGACATCAGTCCTAGAATTAGGATTATCCTTTTGCCCGAGTAAGGAATTGAACTACACTGATACAAGAGTTGATCTTTTACTCTATATTCGAAAACTTAAATTGATGAAAATGTATGAAACACGTAGTAGAGCAAAACCTTTTATGAACTCTACACATGAGAATCTCAGTGCTTCAAGGCTTACAAGTACACGACATGGAACTTTCAAGAATCATGTATGAATTGGAAACCAATGAAAGCCAGAAAGTCAGTGACCATGTTATACTTATTCAATCATGTGAAATTACGAACATTGACCAAAAACATAGTGGACTGAAATTAAAATCCAGATATAATCCCAGTGTTCCATATGATAACATAGAGGCGCTCAATGCAGCAGTCACATTGGATTTGAAAAAGATAAGAGAGAAGCCAAGCAAATTGAAGTGGGACAATTTATCAAAACAACAGAGAGAAGCCATTAATGCCCTGGAAAAAGACCCTTCCATCGTGATCATGTGTGCTCCCTTTATACGTGTATAGATGAGGTTAAAGGGGTGGCAGCATGTATGCATTTCTTGAAAAGCAGACACATTGAGCACACCGCACACAATGGCATGCTGGAAACATGATGCTATTCTGCTTACAACAAAACATCTTTATTTTTTTTAAATCAGTGTATCGTCAATGTACCGGTACCGCAATGGGAACATGTTTTGCCCCCAGCCTGGCGAACCTTTTCCTGGGCTGGTGGGAGGAACATGTTGTCTGGACCGAAGGCATGGCCAAATATACTGATCACATACTTGTATGGATCAGATATATTGACGATCTCTTCTTAATATGGGACAGACCAGAACTCCCTAGCAAAGGAGTTTATAGGAATTTTGGGTAACAATGATCTAAACCTAAAATTTACACATGTCATCAGCTCTCAGTATTGCGAATTCCTAGATATAGCAGTGGAGATCAAGGAAGGTAAAATAACAACCCGCCTATTTCGTAAAGCTACTGCAGGAAATGCACTCCTGCATGCTGGAAGTCACCACCCAACCTCCCTGGAACAAAGCATACCTTATGGTGAGCTATTAAGGGCACGCCGTAACTGCAATACTGATGACGATTTTTGCAAAGAACAAGAGATCATGATGACCCGTTTCAGGGAGAGGGGTTACAAAGAAGAGACACTTGTGAAAGCAAGGAGCAAAATAGAGGGGCGATCTCAACATGAGTTACTATTCAAATTGGGCGAGGTCAGATCTAGTGAAAGTCCAGATAATACCAGCAAAGCACCTAGAATGATAACTCAGTTTAGCAGAGGTTCCTGGGCACTCAAGAAAATGATGAAAAAACACTGGAACTTGTTAGTGGTAGACCCTATAATAGGTCAATGAATAGGAGCTGCTCCACAAGTCACTTTTAGATGTGCCAGATCCCTGCGGGATTGATTGGTTCACAGTTATCCCATAGACAAGACCAATGTACAATGGTTGAGGATACCTAATGGTTTTACCACTTGTGGCTCATGTAAAGCCTGTCGCAATGGTAAAAACTGCAAGGAATATAGAACAGGTACCAATCAAAGAAAGGCCATAACACAAACCATCAACTGTAACAGTGACTTTACTGTCTACGTACTGGAAAACCCTTGCAGACTCCAGTAAGTAGGCAGTACCAAACTCCCCTTGAAACAAAGAATTTTTCTACATTTACGTGCCATATCCAATCATGACCATAACTATCCTGTGGCACGCCATTAAACAGAACAGCACAACAGTAACAATAGCAGTTTGCAATTCCATGGCATTGACAGAATACCCAAACATATACGGGGAGGGGACATTGAGAAACGTCTTAGGATTCTAGAATCGGGATTCAGTTTGGAAATGGACAGTAAGGTCCCCAAAGGACTCAACTGTGGTGAGGAATTGCTCACACACATAGGCCTCTAAACTACTCCAATTGAAGAGCTGTAGCGAAACTATCCTCTCAAAAATGATGTGAATTTTTAAGAGGATTTTATTATTGTTTTCATTATGATTGCGTTTCACTTTTAATGGGATACATTGTATTACTTCAATGCATAGCAATACATTTCCCGGCTGGGTTATGAATGAGCATTATACCACAATTGTGGCGCTCCATGTATAGAAATGGGATTATTGGTGGTTCCGATCGTTATGCTTAGAGTAAACAGTAATGTTCCCTCAATATTCACTAGTTCACACTGATCTATAAAATGCACCTTTGCACTTTTACCTCACTACCTCCTGAAATAAAATTCCTAGGATGCATTCCATTCCCCGCACTCCCATTTCTTATGCAAAATGCCGGACAGGTTATTTAAATGCTCAGCACGCGTTGCTCTATGCGCAATATCTGTTAAAACACTTGCTGAAATGTTGATGTTTATGGCTACAAGCTGCCTTTATCACATTAATTATAAATTGTATTATTTTTTTCTTATACATTGTGTAGTAGTGCAGCCTCAGTCAAGTAAGGTATTTGCCCGATAACGAACATTGCATGTGAGTTAGACTCACAGAAACCATTGTGGGTTTGCATAGTTCAATATGTAACAGAGATGCGTATAAATTAAGCGCAGACAGTGATAGTGGTTCTAACAAATTTGAAACAATGTCTTTGTTTTTTAATTTAGAGATTGTATATAATAATGTCATCATTCTTTAATACCACTCTTGCGATGGATGAATTTACAGTGCACAACAGTTGTGAAGTATTTTTTCTATGTCTGGCGACATTGTAACCTATTTCTATGGGAAGTTGGGGGATCAGGAAGAAACTTGACAAAGGCTAATGCCGAAATGCGTCGTCTTTGGATTTTGAATGCACAATAAATTATTGTGCCGTCTCCTGGTGTGCCACCTCTTCATTCTGAGCCGTACTTAAGGTTTGGTGTGAGAAACCTTATGATATTTGGTGGTTGCTGTTACTACGGGTGGCGCCAGCGCTGACAGGAAGGGAACTGCTGAAGCAGTAAACTTGGTGAACATTTATATTACCTACTGGCGGTCGCCAGTAGGTATATATAGTTAGGATTTTTTCTCTATGGGATTTTTGAAAATTCTATGTCTAATAACTTTGGCGTTTGTGGACGGAATTGGCAGAAATTTTCAGGAAAATGGAACATTTTGTTTCTGAGCAGCCCCTGGAAATTTGGGGGGGGTTCGTCAAGGGGGGGCCGAGAAAAAAGGGGGGTCCCAAAACGCGTTTTTCCAATGTTAATTTCCATAGGGCGGTTGGCCTTACTTTTAGCCCGAACGGCTGAATGGATTTGCACGAAACTTGGCAAAATTGTAGGGACTGGTAGCCCGATGTGCCTTTGCTAGGTCTCAATATATGTGCTCCAGTGGATTTTGAGAAATTAACGTTCAAAAAAAGATATATATCTGTAACAGCGGACCGGGCAGCGCTCCGGTTCGCGTACTTTTCGCGTTACGGAGCTTTGTGAAGCGAAGCTGATTGGTTCTCCGGCGTCTGTAAACATTCCAAACAGTCCGTAGCGGCCGCCATCTTGTCTCTCGGTAGGATCGAGAGACAAGAGGAGGCCAAAGCGAAGGGGCAAATGACCATAAGGGGGCATAGTAGATCCTCCCTGACCCCCTAGGTTTGATGTGGAGGTTTTAAAAGGGCCCCGCGGGGCAAAAAAAAATAAATAATAATAATAATCGAACGGCTGAATGGATTTGCACGAAACTTGGCAAAATTGTAGGTACTGGTAGCCCGATGTGCCTTTGCTATGTCTCAATATATGTGCTCCAGTGGATTTTGAGAAATTAACGTTCAAAAAAAGATATATATCTGTGACAGCGGACCGGGCAGCGCTCCGCTTCGCGTACTTTTCGCGTTACGGAGCTTTGTGAAGCGAAGCTGATTGGTTCTCCGGCGTCTGTAAACATTCCAAACAGTCCGTAGCGGCCGCCATCTTGTCTCTCGGTAGGATCGAGAGACAAGAGGAGGCCAAAGCGAAGGGGCAAATGACCATAAGGGGGCATAGTAGATCCTCCCTGACCCCCTAGGTTTGATGTACCATTTTGCCAAGTTTGGTGTAATTCCGTTCAGCCATTCAGGCTGTAGACGTATCTAAATGTCCTATGGAAAATTGCATGGGGAAAACACATTTGAAAGTGTTGAAATTTAGAACCAATTAAAATGTTACTTTGGTTTTGTATTTGTGTGTGATGAAAGTTAATTGGTTATGTATATATGGGGAAAACACATTTGAAAGTGTTGAAATTTAGAACCAATTAAAATGTTACTTTGGTTTTGTATTTGTGTGTGATGAAAGTTAATTGGTTATGTATATATCTAAAATGAGAGGAAACCACAGCCATTTTGAGATACTACTGTCTGAGGTACATTTGTGAGGAATTTTTGGTGCTCAATTTCTGGTGTTTGATTTACACAGTACTAACGCTTCTCCTACTTTCAAAAAGGTGAGTTGTTAATTTGTAAGGGGAACTATGTTGTACACTTTAAGATAATTTGAAAAATGTTTTCTGTTATTTATTTACAGTCCTTCTGTTATACTAAATACTTGATAAAGTTAGTTTTATATTATGTATTACTAAAAACGATAAATGAAAGTGATTATTTTTTTCTGCAATTTACAGCAAGAAATTTCAAAATAAAATGGATCACAATGAAGAGACCGTGGCAATTTCTTTTGAATTATCCACTACATTTATTGAAATTGACAGCACCAATAATGAAATATTCTCACAAGGAGGAGATGACTTGAATGATTTTTTTGATCAATCTCTTGACGGCGAATTTATCGAATGTTTGGAGACTATAGAGTTACAAGAATCATCATTGCAGACTTTTCATGAGGAGATTCCTGATGAGATGATTGAAGAGGAAATTCCTGATGAGGACATGTTACTAGTTCTTTCAAATTATGAAAATTCAGAAGAATAAATTTATATTTAGAAATCAAAAATTGTTTGAGACATTATTCATTTTTATTTTTAATTTATGAGGTTGTAGCGAAGTGATTGTAAGGATTTTTGAAAATTCTATGTCTAATAACTTTGGCGTTTGTGGACGGAATTGGCAGAAATTTTCAGGAAAATGGAACATTTTGTTTCTGAGCAGCCCCTGGAAATTTGGGGGGGGGGTTCGTCAAGGGGGGGCCGAGAAAAAAGGGGGGGTCCCAAAACGCGTTTTTCCAATGTTAATTTCCATAGTGCGGTTGGCCTCACTTTTAGCCCGAACGGCTGAATGGATTTGCACGAAACTTGGCAAAATTGTAGGGACTGGTAGCCCGATGTGTCTTTGCTAGGTCTCAATATATGTGCTCCAGTGGATTTTGAGAAATTAACGTTCAAAAAAAGATATATATCTGTAACAGCGGACCGGATGGTTCTCCGGCGTCTGTAAACATTCCAAACAGTCCGTAGCGGCCGCCATCTTGTCTCTCGGTAGGATCGAGAGACAAGAGGAGGCCAAACCGAAGGGGCAAATGACCATAAGGGGGCATAGTAGATCCTCCCTGACCCCCTAGGTTTGATGTGGAGGTTTTAAAAGGGCCCCGCGGGCCTGGGGAGCGTACTACAAGGAAACAAGAATGATTGACTTTTAACTTATTGTATGTTTATAGACTTTTTTTTTTCTTTTTTTTCTGCTGAGTGACGTCTCGGCCTATCTCCACGGGATGCAGTCCCTACCATCTCGGCGTTTAAGCCCAGGGGGACCGGTAGTGTGGTAGAGATAACGTCTGTTAACGTTCGATTCGAAGGAAATCAGGAAGTGTTGATAAACATTGTCTGCGCCATCTTGCCTTTTTTCAAATGCCACACTTTTGTCGTGCACGGCAGCCATTTTAGATGCCTTGACCAGACCCACTCTCTGCACGCTGTTGATCCTTAGCATGGCTCCCCACCCTCGCAAGCATCTCCCCCAGGCACTGGTCACCCCCGCTCTCTGTCTTACGCATGGGCAATAAACCTCCCCCCATCTGCGCTGCTCTTCCCTGAGAATCACAATCTGTGCCTGTCCGACACCTCCCTTTCGCCCTATTCACTACCGCACCCTCTGACACTCCTCTTCCTCTGTGTCCGATTGTCCAGGCCGGTCCCAGGCTATCAGCTAGCCCTGCAGATGTAGTTTATGGCCCCAGCTGTAAAGAATCACCCCTCTTCAAAGGAGTTATAGTAGATCAAGGCCCACACCCGATGAGATCCGTCACACCACACGCGTTCCTACTATCTGAAAACCATTCTGTATTGTGATTGGGGAGGGGACCGAGCCTGAAGTGGAAGATTCCAGGGATGCCTCTTTGTACATCAAAGTTTTTACAATTATGTGTCACGTTAAAAATATATAGCACTCCAACAAAGTAGTAGGATTATAAAACTTTAATAACTTATAAATATATACAACAAAACAAAAACAGTAAAAACATTTAAACATTTTTAGGGAAAAAGAAGGAAGTAGCGGTCGGTTGTGCGAATAGTCCCAACGCAGCACAACGTCCAGATTTCTGGACGGCACCCAGGTGATGTTGCCTGGGTGCCGCACTGATTTCGGTATCCGGCGTGGGGCGTCGCGGGGGGTGGGTCATCAGTAGGGGACTGTAATGCGAATAGTTCCAAGGCAGCAGAACGATGGCACCAAGGTGATGTCCAGTAAGTTGCCGCCCTCCGAATAACGGCGTGGGGCGCCCCGGGGGGGGGGGGGGTGAGGCGGCGTGAACGGGCCTCCCCAGGTGGAGGCTCGTCTGCTGTAGTGGGGCGCCCCTTTACCGTTTCAGTTGCCATTCCGTCCGCTTCTGGTCCACTGTGTCAAAATCCGCCATTCAGCTGAGTTGCGCCCACTCTTGCGGTGCAGCGATAGGCGGCTGCCACAGGACTCTCAAAATGGCGGCAGGCTCTTTCCTTTTTGGGCCTGGTCCACTGAAATGGCCCTGGGACACCTTGGAAATCGGACGCTAGTCTGCTAGGTCTTGGACCCCATTCTTGAAAGCGTTCCCTCAGCCTTGAGGATTGTACAAAAGTCTTGGGGGCCCCCGACTCCTGCAGGCTTCCGGTGGGGAGCGGCTGCCATGATTGCTTGCGGAATGACCACGACGGAGCCACGAGATGGTGGTGCTTTCATGCTGATGCCAGCTTCAGTCTGAAACATCCAGAAACAAGGTGGGGCTTTCATCGTTTGGGAAAAAAAAAAGTTTTCATCCAATGAAAAGTGTTATTTTTAGGTCATATGATCAAGCCTTCCATCATTAGGAAACCAAAAGTAAAATGAACCAATGAAAAGTTTTATAAACAAGTCACATGACCTGTTATGCGGCATAGGGTATAAAAAGCGTAGAAAATCCGTTGGCACGTGAGGCAGCGTCAGTAGCGGACCGATGTGCGAATAGGCCGAAGGCAGCACAACACGCCAAGATCCGGATGGCACCGAGGTTGTGTTTAGCAAGTTGCCGCACTGGTGTGGCCATCGTACAATGCTGAAAGTGGGCGTGGGGCGCCCCGTTGGCCTGTGAGGTGGCGTCAGTAGCGGACCGATGTGCGAATGGGTATACATCGTTTACAACGATGTTTTCACAACGCGGTACCTTTACACCGCGGCTGTGACAACGCAAGTCGTTACCACGACTTGCGCTGGAGGGCGCTCAAGGTCTAAAAATAGTTAATTTACTATCCTAACACCTTCCCTAGGGTCCACGGGGACTGGTGTTAGAATAGTAAATTAAACTATTCGAAATCCGCGCCCCCCCAACGCAAGTCGTGGTAACGACTTGCGTTGTCACGGCCGCGTTGTAAAGGTATGCGTTGTGCCGGTACGCGTTGTACCGTCATATATCCGTGCGAATGGGGCCAAAGGCAGCGCAACGCGCCAAGATCCGGATGGCACCGAGGTGGTGTCATAGTTGAGAGTTCTGAGCAGCGGTTGTAACACTGTCTGAAGCTTATTTGCAGCTGCTGCAGCTTCACTACGCGCCAAGATTCGGATGGCACCGAGGTGGTGTGTAGCAAGTTGCCGCACTGGTGTGGCCATCCTATAATGCTGAAAGTCGGCGTGGGGCGCCTCGTTGGCCTGTGAGTTCGCGTCAGTAGCGGACTGATGTGCGAATAGGCCGAAGGCAGCACAACGCGCCAAGATCCGGATGGCACCGAGGTGGTGTCTAGCAAGTTGCCGCACTGGTGTGGCATCCTACAATGCTGAAAGTCGGCGTGGGGCGCCCCGTTGGCCTGTGAGGTGGCGTCAGTAGCGGACCGATGTGCGAATGGGGCCAAAGGCAGCGCAACGCGCCAAGATCCGGATGGCACCGAGGTGGTGTCTAGCAAGCTATGCAGCTGAGTTGCGTGCGCACTTGCGGCGAATAGGTCGAAGGCAGCACAACAATGTTTTCTGAATAGAAGACACCACAAGGCGCTGAGATTCGGTTGGCACCGAGGTGGTGTCTAGTAAGTTGCCGCATTGATGTGGCCATCCTACAATCCTGCTCCGAATAACGGCGTGGGGTGCCCGAAGGGGGGGGGGGGAGGGGAGGCGGCGTGAACGGGCCTTGTCAGTTGAAGGCTCGTCTGCTGTAGTGGGCGCCCCTTTACCGTTTCAGTTGCCATTCAGCTGAGTTTCGGCCGCTCTTGATGCTACAGCGACAGGCGGCTGAACAGGACTCTCAAAATGGCGGCCTGTCCTTTGGGTTTGGGCCCGGTCCACTAAAATGGCCCTGGGACACCTTAGAACTCGGACGCTCGAATTTTTTTTCCTTTCCTCTACATGCAAAAAAGGTAAATTCCCGGTACGTTACACGCTTCATCTGCCACGATGTACTCTCCAGAGGAACCGAAAAAAAATATAGTTATGGTAACTATACCATGCATCGTCATATGGAGAGGTGGCACCGATTAATTATAGTGCTGCATAAAAGAGAGATTTGGAGGAGAACCCCCGACCTGCCAGTACATTCATCAAAGAACTGGCACTGACAGCATCAGAGGCAAGGGAAACGGTCCCAAATATTTAGAAGAACTTTGGAAAGATTAAAATGACATGTTTAGATTGTGGCAAATTAATTTCATGTGGACAGATGAGTGTTACTCTAATAAATACAGCATATGAACATCATCATAGTCGATGGTTGGTAGAGACATTTTGACTATATCCTGGACCTGCCCGTCCTCGCCCAAAATGGCGCCGGAATAAATGGGACTCGTAACTCCTTGTTGTGTACTGGTTGCAGAACCTTGAAATCACGAGATACGTATGCAGTTTTGAAGCACATGGCGGGCGGGGACGAGAATTGATTGAATATTTCGACATCCCTATTGATATTAAGTTCTGATGTGTTATTGATTACTGTACTATTGAAAGTTCGAATTAACGTCACCCATGGTACTTGCCCGCAAATGTATATCTAGATAATTTTATTGTAACTGGCCCTGTCGTATTTTAATTATAAAATGTACGTCCACCGATTCCGCAACTGTTAGACACCTTAGTTCTTGCAACCTAATGGCCCGCCCGTTACGTTCCTCTACAGTGTAAATGTCTACTCATCATATACGATTACAGTTTGCTCCGTGGCCGGCCCACGTGGTTATAGGCCCGTATTTGTATACTGACATTTTCACAATAAAGGTTTTTAAAAGAAAACATGGTAGTAGTATTTACATTGGTAAAGTTTTTAATAATAGTCACTGTTTTAGAATCAGTAAAAGGCAAGTGAAATAAAGCATTCGAATTACATGAAGGGTAAAAGGTATAATACGCAGGAACGCAGTAAAGATAAATGTTCAAGGGTTGTTGTGTTTTCTACTCCTGCAACATAAAGTGATCGATAAGAATCTGATATTCTGGCGTATCGGCGACTAAGACAGCAGGCCGACCCTCTTTTGCTCAACGGCTCCGTCATGGGACGAAGAAACGCCCTTTTTCTCGAAAAAGGAATATATTTTACTTGCAGGACAGTTGTAAATTTTCCGGGAAAGTACATTAGCCTGGAACATTATAACATATGTTTAAGAAAAAATAATGTTCGAAAGTAATAAAAAGCGTAATTTTTAGGTCATATGACCAAGCCTTTCATCATTAGAATAAGAAAAGTAAAATGAACCAATGAAAAGTTTTATTAACAAGTTACATTATCTGTTATGCTTACGTTACGCGCTGCGCGCCGGATCACTTCCGGATGCGCTAACGCGGCGCGTCATATGACGCATTATGCGACAACGCAGGTCCAGAAAATAGTCAAAATGTCTCCACCAACCAGCGGTCGGAACACAACCCCTTTCAGCAGGCTAAATAGTTCTGTTAAATGACAACAGAAGGGACAGGCAACAAGAACCATTAGTCAAAGAGGGGATGGCAAGTTCTTCTCTACCGGGTCACGTTGGGGCGCTACCGGAACTGATCGAATTGGTAGTCTACAGAGTTTCTGGATGTTTCAGACTGAAGCTGGCGTTAGCATGAGAGCACCACCATTTCGTAGCTCCGTCGTGGCCATTCCACGAGCAATCATGCTAGCCGCTCCCCACCAGAAGCCTGCGGGAGTCGGGGGCCCCCAAGACTTTTGTAGAATCTTCAAGGCTGAGGGGACGCTTTCGAGAATGGAGCCCAAGCTCTAGCAGACAAGCGTCCGAGTTCCAAGGTGTCGCAGGGCCATTTTAGTGGACCACGCCCAAATCTGAAGAGCCGGCCGCCATTTTGAGAGTCCTGTGGCAGCCGCCTATCGCTGCACCGCAAGAGCGGGAGCAACTCAACTACATGGTGAGCGAGACGTTGTAGTCGAAAGAGCGGGCGGTAAACAGCTGAATAGCGGAAGAGGCACAGTGTAGAAAAAGCGGGCGGAATGGCAACTGAAATGGTAAAGGGGCGCCCCACTACAGCGTGTCTTTAGGTGAAACGGATTGTGGGACAAGGTCAAGAATGGAAGAGTTACCAAAAGGCAAAAAGTTCCGCTTGATCCCGGGAGCCGGCCACCTATGTCGGGGGCGATCTCAGGCCACACCAGGAGAACACGACTTGGGGAGGGGGCCGGAGCCAAGCGCCCCCTCCGAGTCCGCACCATCACACCGTCCCTCGGGGGCCTCCGTTAAGCGGTTCAGGGTGGCACCGCATCACATTGTTTACAAATGCAGTAACGTACTCAAACAGCCCCCACTTACTTTTAGAATAGTGAAGATGAAGCAAGTGCAAATAGGCTTCAGACAGTGTTACAAGCACTCTTCAAAACTTTGAATCATCAGAGTGCATGAGTTTCATGCTCGATCGATTGAGCTAGCCGGATCGGGCAACAAAAAGTTTAAAATAGTTATGTAAATAGTTGTTTAATAAAATGTTTTACCCTGTTACTTTGCTGGTGTGTTGTATATATTTGCATAGAGTTTATCGTTATTTTGGGCGGGGTGGGTGGCGGAGCCGAGCTGTCTTGCAGCCATCATGGTGTGGAGTTCAGTTCATCTCACTAGTTTCGTATTTGTCATGAGGGGTTGTTCCTAATGTTTCTATTTTAGCGAGGTCAAAAAGAGATCCCATTAGTGGCCTACTGATTTTGCTCGATTTCTTTTGTTTTTTTACACGATTTTTCGCTATCTGCAAAGACTAAACAGAGTATTGCGACTCTGTGCTTGTTTGTAAATAGAGAATGAACCAAAGAGAACCAATTCTAAAACAGTAAATGCTTGGATAACAATCAATCAAATGGAGAGAGAAGCAGGCACGACGGATTACAACGGGGGCAAAGGTCTGCGTTAACTACCCTTCACTATCTGCAAAGAGAGAGTACTCCTAATAGAAATGAGGGGGGGGCAGCATTCAAAGCAGATCAGTGTGCATAAACACGAAAAAAAAATTCTTACCACGTACTTGACATTCGACAGCTTATGATATTTGCTATTAAAAAACCATTGAAATTCACTGAAAAAACCATAGGTTATAGACCATATATAGTTAGGAATTAGCATTTACAAAACCTTCAAAATTCACTGAAAAAACCATAGGTTATAGACCATATATAGTTAGGAATTAGCATTTAAAAAACCTTTTTTTACTCACACAAAACCATTGAAATTCCATATATAGTTAGTAGTACTAACTATATATCGCGCACCCGCAATCCACTGCTGATCATGTCACATATTACATCATTCATGACATGGTCAGTGACATCACTGATGACATCACTGATGACATCTCAAATGACATCACTGATGACATCTCAAATGACATCACTGATGACATCTCAAATGACATTACTGATCACATCACTGATGACATCATTCATGTGATAATACGATGAACCTCTTCAGACTCTAATATAACCTTAGATACACTCAGTGTAAACAGACACTCACAGACTGTCACTCATCCATGGAGTTACTTACACACCTAGTCAGTCATGCAAAGAATCAATCACACCTCCATTTCCTCAACTATACAGTTATACACACCTTACTTATTCAAACATATACTAACACATATTTACTCTCTTTTACAATCCCTGATACAAGTTCACAATCATCCATACAGCCACTCACACATTCACTGGCTCTTATGCACAGTTATTTATATATGCCAACTCTCACATGTACTGTGTTTTACATATGTACTTACTTTGACATGTAGCACTGAGATATCCATTCACTCACCAATGCACAGAGTCATACACCTCCCAGCCACCCACACACACACTCAGTCTCCCATACAAATACTTGAGCAACCAATCAATAACCCATATACTTACTCATATAGCTACTGATGAACACATGCAGCAGTTTACAGAACAACAAACATAATGATGCACAAATTAACACAGTTCAGTCACTAACCCATGCACTCAGTGAGACACATTTAACCACTCACTCATACAGTCAGTCATGCACCTACTAAATCCTTCATCCAGACACTTCTACATCCACTCATTCTTCAATATGTAAGACATATTTTAACTTTACAGAAATACACAGTCACTGGATGTTGTCATCAGTGATGTCATCAGTGATGTCATTTGAGATGTCATCAGTGATGTCATCAGTGATGTCATTTGAGATGTCATCAGTGATGTCATCAGTGATGTCATTTGAGATGTCATCAGTGATGTCATCAGTGATGTCACTGACCATGTCATGAATGATGTAATATGTGACATGATCAGCAGTGGATTGCGGGTGCGCGATATATAGTTAGTACTACTAACTATATATGGAATTTCAATGGTTTTGTGTGAGTAAAAAAAGGTTTTTTAAATGCTAATTCCTAACTATATATGGTCTATAACCTATGGTTTTTTCAGTGAATTTTCAAGGTTTTGTAAATGCTAATTCCTAACTATATATGGTCTATAACCTATGGTTTTTTCAGTGAATATATATATATATATATTCACTGAAAAACCATAGGTTTCAGACAGGTTATAGTTAGGAATTATCATTTAAAAAACCTTAGAAATTCACTGAAAAAAATATAGGTTTCAGGGGTGTTATAGTTAGCTGGACATTTCACTCATACAAAACCTTTGAAATTCCTCCGTTATAGTTAGTTGTACTAACTGTAACTCTCGCGCCCGCAATCTACTGCTGATGATGTCACATATTACATCATTCATGACATGGTCAGTGACATCACTGATGATATCTCAAATGACATCACTGATGACATCATCCAGTGAATGTGGTTTGGTTTGTTATTTAAATATGTATTATATATATATATATAGCAATCTCCATTGAAGAATGAGTGGATATATAAATATCTGCATAGAGGATTTACGAGCAGTGTGATTGACTGTTAACTTGACTAATTTATAGTGTTTCACTAAATATATTGGAGAGTGACTAAACTGTGTGAATATCTGTATTACTTTGTCAGTTGTTGTGTAAACTGCTGCACCAGTTGGTTACTAGCTACGTGAAAGTCTATATTAGTTATTGATTAGTTAATTGAGTATTTGTATGAGAGAGTGAATGTGTGTGTTGTTCGGTGGGGGGTGTGTGACTGCCCAAAAATGTGTGAATAGTTGATTCAGTAGGTATATGGCGTTAAGACTACATGTTATAATAGTTGTTTGGGTGAGTGAATATCTTTATGGGTGTGGTGATGAACAAATATATCTCTCAATGGTACATGTCCAACAAACTAGAAAAATAAAATGCAGTGTATGTGACATTTGTTGTATATAAATAAGTATACATAACACTCAGTGATTGCATGAGTGACTGTATGGATAACTGTATAATTGTAATAGTGATTTTATAACACACTAAGTATGAGTTACTATCTATATGAAAACATGAAGTGGTGTTTGTACAAGTGTGTAGCTGAGTAAATGTCAGTATGATCCATTGTTTGCATAAGTGAGTAGGATGACTGCATAAGTGAATGAGATGTGTGCTGTGTGTAAAGTCAATTTCGGTGTTTAAGTATAGTTGACGGTGTTCTATTGATCATTGACAGCATGTATAAGTGAATCTAAAGGGAATTGATTAGAGGTGTGTAGATCTAAGAATCACTGACTTGGTTTTTAAATACTTGTATTGGTGTGTCAATGGATTCAAATATGGTACTCTGTATTTTTCAGTGAGTGATGAAAGGTTATACTAGTGTATGATGAGGTGTATCTGATTGTCAAGTGGATGATGTCATCAGTGATGTCATTTGAGATGTCATCAGTGATGTCATCGGTTATGTCACTGACCATGTCATGAATGATGTAATATGTGACATCATCAGCAGTGGATTGCGGGCGCGATAGTTACAGTTAGTACAACTAACTATAACGGAAGAATTTCAATGGTTTTGTATGAGTGAAATGTTCAGCTAACTATAACACCCTTGAAACCTATGTTTTTTTCAGTGAATTTTTTAAGGTTTTTTAAATGATAATTCCTAACTATAACCTGCCTGAAACCTATGGTTTTGTTCACTGAATTTCAAAGGTTTTTTAAATGATAATTCCTAATTATAATGTTCATTAAGCATATCTGTTTTTTTCTATCTTTTCTAATTATCATTCCATTCTCAACCTAGTAAAAACTGCAAATATTACCACTCTTCAATTGATTCCTTCCTCCAACAAAATCGCTACAAACTAGAACCACGACTAACGTTAATAATATACAAACTAAGCGTTCCCGTAGAAAAATAACAAAAAAACACCACTTCCCAATACTTTCAACAACAAGCCATCTCTGCAATGCTACCTAAAAAAACAGGCGATAGTTCTATTTACCACTAACAAATTAACATCAACATTTAACTAGTATAAGGACGTCGACTTTGTCGGGCTTAAATTACATCCAACTCGCACCCATATTTAAAAATGAATATGTGATAGAGGTACTAATTATGCACCTCCGACACCCAACAAAATCACAACACCCCGCGCCACCACCACTACAACCACCCCTCCTGTCCCCTCCCTATCTACTACCTCAGAGGCAGCGTAAAACAGGACAACGGACCTTCCCAAAATAATATATCCCCTCAACAGCACACTAGCTGAATGTTCAGCAATGTGGCAACCAACTATGTATAAGGGAGGGAACTCGCATTCAACACTAATTTACACAATGCCAAGACTACCGGTGATATGCTATACACAAGTCACTATGCAAAGCAAAAACTTTTCCATGTGTAGGTATACTATTGATACATGTAGTGTACTGCCAGTGGACGCAACCATATTATCTCAGACACTGGGGAATATCTCGGTCATGTAGCTGTGTTGTCCCCCTCCCCCTTGAAGCATAAGCAGAGTGGGCTGGTCCAACGTACGCAGCAGCATTAGAGTATAAATAATTAGGCTACGCCTTGGGCGTGGTTCACTTGTGCAAAGACAAAAGACTTTGCCACAGCGAAGGTCCTCACCCTGCCACTTGGGTGCCGCCATGACCACGTGCCTCCTCGATACAGGTCCATTGCAAACTCAGTGCCACAGCACCACAGACAGCATTGAATTTAGCCTTAATTTATGTAAGGCAGACACAATTGTACTATATGTCTTCAGATTTTGTTAAAGAATGTGACAAAAAGCATTCCTCGATGTCTGTCCTGACTACTGCCTTCGTTCTACACTGCGGACAGCAGGGTTCACAACTTGAATTCAGCTTTGGATCTACACTACGGACAGCATTGAATTTAGCCTTGATTTATTTAAGGCACAGATAATTGTACGCTATGTCCTCATATTTTGTTAAAGAATGTGACAAAAAGCATTCCTTGATGTTTGTGTCGACTATTGCCTTCGATCTATACTGCGGACAGCAGGGTTCACAACTTGAATTCAGCTTTGCATCTACACTACGGACGGTAGGAAATTCAGCCTTGCTTTATTTAATGCAGAGACAGTTGTACTCTATGTCCTCAGATTTTGTTCAAGAATGTGACAAAAAGCATTCCTCGATGTTTGTGTCTACTGCCTGCGATCTACATTGCGGACAGCAGGGTTCACAACTTGAATTCAGCTTTGCATCTACACTACGGACAGTAGGAAATGTAGCTTTGATTTATATGCAGAGACTATTGTACTCTATGTCCTCAGATTTTGTTAAAGTATGCGACAAAAAACATTCCTCAATATCTTTACTGACTACTGCCTTCGATCTACATTGTGAGGGCTCACGATTCAAGTGGAATGGCGATTGAACATGGCGCATTCCAGTAAGCAAGAGTGTAAGAGGGCGGGTCTGATAAACAGGCGTGGAGGCGGTAGTGGTGGTTTAAAGGAAGAAGGTTTATTTAAAGAAAAGGATGGTGTAATAGGAACTTTGCAGGTTTCTTCGAAATGGTCTTCTTCTGAGGTGTCTAGGGAAGTGTCAGGTGATGAGGGGTCCCGTGTGGTCTTCTCCTTGTCTTCTGGACGTGGTAGGTTTCCCCGGTGGCTCATAAGAAAAAGAGGGAACAAACGAGGGGTCCGTGAGAATAACTATAATGAATTCGGAGAGATGTCGTTTCCCTTCACCACACCTTTGTGTCACTATGTGTCATTAGAAGGGTGCTGGAGCATGACCATAATAGAGAACTTTTACAGTAGGGCTTTGTTTATGGTGCCTGGGGTCGAACAATCAGAGTGCTCACCATGTGCTTAAGAGGAGGTATTACGGGTGTTCATCTATTTCCCAATGCAAAGAACAGTGCGCTGCGCAGACCTGTTTCGAATGTGTCTCGCTATAATTATCACACTCTAACAATATGAATCCAAAACGAAGCAACATACACCCGCTCTAAACAGTCCCTCCTCCTTTCGTTCCCACCCGCTACCCGCTCAGTTTCCCACCCGCTACCCACTCAGTGTCCCTAGAGTCGATGCACTCACCGACCCTGCCGTAACTCTTCCCAGAGTCACAGCCGCTCTCCAGCATCCACCGGACACCACCAGTCCTCACACCAGCTGTCTTCTTCGAGGTCCGGTTCGTGGGCTGGCTGGAACTCAACAGGTCCCGCGTCTTCCTGCGCCGGGTCCGCGTAATCTCCAAGAGCTCCTGCCTCTTCAACGGGTCCCGCGTCTTCTCTCTCCGTCTCTGGCGAAAAAGTCCTTCCTCCGTCTTCCGCGTGCACCACTGTTTGTCCCGCCTTCGCCTCTTTGTAGGCATCTCCTATTCGTCCTGCGTTGCTGTTTCCGGGTGATTCCTCCTGTACTTCCGGGTCATTCTTTCCACCGCGTTCGAGGGTCTGAGGAGAAACAGCAGAGGATCGTGGTTGTTGTAGGCTGCCTTGATGTTTGAAAAAGGTATGGTTCTGTCTTATGTCAGTCACTTTCTCACAAAGAGACATTGTACCAGTGCGACCCGCCCAAACCGCGAATCATCGCAGGGTGCTCAGACACTGAGTTCTTCAGGCACCACTAACTCACTGCACCACAAGTCATCTTCACGTGGCCTAATTAAGGCAGAATTCACTCAGCAAAAAACATTACTACCAGTGTGACCCCCCCCGGACCACGCATCATCGCAGGTTACGTGCACGCTCAGTGCCAAAGGTACTAGTAACTCAGTGCACCATAAGTCATCGCCACGTAGCCGTATTCCGGCAGAATTCAAACTAAGTATAAGGTCCCTCAAACCTACACAATATCCCTTTAGTATCCTTCCTTCAAAAATGTCTTTATATCAGTTATAGGTTTAGTTGAATAATAAAATTCACCCTGTAAGTGCAAAGGAACACTGAATGGCAGTCTACACTGCGGACAGCACAGGTCACAATTTGAACTATAATGTCCCTGAAGCCTACATATTTCGACAAAGTATTCCATATATGTTTCGTCTTTTATTTGAATCATGATTACAGATGATGCAGTCCAGTAGGCAACAGACAATGCTTCCAGTGCATCCCGTTCGGACCACGCATCATCGCAGGGTGAGCACACGCTGAGCACCAGATGTACCACTAACTCAGTACACCATAAATAATCGTCACGTGGCCTTATTAAGGCAAAATTCAGTAGTCAAAAGACATTCTTACCAGTGCGGTCTGCCTGGACCATGCATCATCGCAGGCTCCACACAAACCGCCCCTACCTCAGTGCACCACAACTCATGAACCCTTTACGATAGAATCTTCTGTGTATTATTTCACATGTAGTGCTCCTACCTTTGTACAGCAGAAGTCATAAACCGTCTATGATGGAATATCTGTGTACGATATCATGATTACTATTATACTTGTTACCAACAGCAACGTAATAAACGCATGTGCCCGTACCCACTTAAACTATCTATCTGTGTCTGTGTATTCATTATGTTTGTAAAATGCTGCTCCTGGGCCCTACCATATTATATTGTGCTGTAAACAGCCTATGCAATAATCTTACCTCTGGCAGTAACAAAAATTTAGGTTATATAACTCTATCTCGCTCATTCTACAAATACGACCGTAGAAACTAGATTATAATACTGCAAGCAAAGTGTATAGTAAATTTATAAACGTGTGCTATTGCTCGAGTTTTTGTTTTTTTAGCATACTCATATAGCGCAAAGTTGACCCAAAACTATGTCAGCGATTTACATGAGCACCGTATTTACAGTACATTTTCAGGCATGCGTAGATTACGTGATTTGTCTACAATAACAGGATATGGATGTGACTCCGAGGCTCGAACACATATTTCCAGCACCAGGGTTCAACAGTATACCTGAATGACCACATACATATATATATTAGCTGCCCTTAATGTGCCAAAAACTGCAACCTAAAGCTTTCATAGCCCTGTATTACTACAGCTACAACACTCCACTGAAAGTACAACAAACATTCATATTCGAAGAAATGTGTCATGTCCACCATCTTTTATGTGTGGAACTATGGATGAATGTAGGATCAGTGATTCCCCGTACGTTCCATGTTGGCCATGTTGTGGGACTTCACAGACATAATGACACATTCGCGTTTGAGATCCGGGTGACAGCAGCACTACAACACAGACACCCAAATCAGTTGATTTCTCATAATGCTCACAACGGAGCCACGCCCATAGCTCCGGAGTCGTTGTTCACAGCCTCGCGCAGCACTGGCATACGTCAGGCCAGCCCACTCTGCTTACGCTTCCAGGAAAACACAACAACGCTACATGGCCCAGATTTCCATTGTAGTGATTTATTAGTTCCAGGTCTAGTTGTCAGAACGGCACACACACACACTCCCTCATCGCTGGTATACACCCACACTACACCCATCCAGCACAAGCCTCACAACACAATTGACCCTACCAATAAAAAAGACCAGGCGCACGTGCTCTACGCCATTTTAGAGATGCTCCCATAGCAAGCGCTGTGATGGCCCGTCCTGGTGGTTCGGATGCCTCATGTAGGCCCGAACTACCGAACAGGGGGCCCACTACCACGTGCGTGGCCTCTTTGGTCACTAAGTTAGTGGTACAGCAAGGACTGAGCGGGTGAGGAACCTGTGATGATGATGGGTGCACAAGTATGTCCTTTGCCATAGTGATATCAAGACTCAGCAAGAAATGTGAGACTTCTTGGTGGCAAAGCAGGACTGCATGATGTAGAAGGTGCTCTGTCCACAAAAAGGTGAGCAGTGAGGCCTGGGTGCGCACCGGAGGGAGTAGATGCGATACAGCAGACTGGATACAAAAAAGCGACACAGCGATTTAGGCGTACGCAGTCCTACATACACTATCTTATTGAATTTGTATTTTTTTTCCTATAGCGGGAACGTTTTTATAGTCGGTCAAATGTCCGTCGCTCCCACATGCGTAGCGAAGTAGGTGAGTATTTATTTTTTATACTATGTACACTGAAGTTTACCATCTGATTTTGACAACCTTTCCTTTCTCAATTCATTTAGCACTCGCGCCTCCGGTGCTGTCAGCATTACAGCTCGTGCCTTCATTGGAGGGCACAGCACTGCTCACGCAGCGCGAGACATTTTCTATATGCAAAACCGGGGATATGAACCTAACCTACGAATCGCACACGCTTGTGCGTGTCTGTTTCCTTCCATGCTAAACCATTGGCCTTTGCGTGCAACTTATTCTAAAAGTCTTCACGCAATTGGCCAGAGACGGGTGCATTGCTCCGTCCATGGCCTGTTGGTATCTATTACACGCTTCCTGCGCTTAATAGACTCCAATAGCACACGAGGTATCAAATATCATGCACAGGCATGATGATTGAAACCACGTGTATGACTGCGCACCACTTGTTTTCTATAACCGGATGGAAAACATTACTACTCTGCTAATTGTTCATAAATCGAAGCCCATTAAACAAGTTTGAACTGTACAAATGGTTGTATTGTTAATGGGGGAGGGAAGGTGTGTGAAAGGGCGATGTTATTCTAATCCACATTAGGATAGTGGCAATTACCAATTATAACATCTTTCTTTTACTGTCTTTTAGATGTGGAGCTTCAGGGTGCACTATGTCCCGGCACGTGGTGGAAGACACACCGGTGACAGAAAGGTGAGCTGCGAATATTCTTTTCAGTCACTTTCTCACTTCCTCTCTCCTTTGATGAATAAATGAAGCACAATGTTATCTTCCATTTTATCTAACAGGTTGTGTTTCACAAATTGGCGTCCCCCCAACACCTCCAAAGCTCAACGTTTCAGGATTCTGCGATGATGCGTGGTTATCGTAACAGCGCGTAGGAAGGTTGCTTCGACACGTGGTGGACCCTGTTTGAAACACGCCAATAGCACAAGGTGAGCAGAGAAGCTTGTTTCCGAAGCAACGAGAAGTCACCTGTGGGCGGAGAGAGTGGATAGTGTGCAGCAATTTGAGTGCGTAGGAATGTACAATCCCCTCCGGGCAGTGTGAGTGGATAGGTTGCAACAGTCTGGGTGCGCAGTAGAGGGCACTCACCTCCGGACACTGGGAGTCAATGGGGTGCAGCAGTCTGGGTGCGCAGTAATGAGAACTCACCGCTATGCAATGGGAGTGCATGGGTCTAGCACCCTGGGAGGAAAAGAGCACACAAATACCTCCTTGCAGTGGGAGTTGATGTAATACAGTACCCTGGGTGTGCAAAGGTGTAAAGCCGAACTATACATGTGTAGTTGTATGTACTCTGCAATGACTAATTCTATACTATCTTTCAGATCACTAAACTTGAGGGTGCACTATGAACTGGCACATGGTTGGACACACACCGGAGGGAAAAAGGTGAGCTGCGAAGATTTTCTGTAGTATCAACACTACCTCTCCTGCTCCATCTATTATTTTCTCTCTCACACACTTTCAATGTCTTTCTTTCTCTCTCTCCCTCTCTCTCACACTGTTTCTCTTTCTCTTTTCAGGTTATGAACGCTGCTGTCCACACTGCAGATAAATAAATCAAACAAGCCTGACTTTAACACTGTCTGCAGTATAGATCCAAAGCAGAATTCAAGTTGTGAGCTCTGCTAAAAGCACTGTTTGCAAAAGCTAAGCTAGATACACAATGCCTCCAATTAAACACGCTGCGAACAAACAATATTGTCCTACATAATGACGTGATCTCTCACCTCATTCTGCCTCATTTCTGAATCATTTTAAAGACCTGCTGGACCATACTGTAGATCTGAGCCAGCAGGCACTTCCCTACAGACACCTCTTCAGTGCGGGCGTAAGAGAGGGGTGGGATGTATCAAGCACACTGCACACATGCGAATAAGCAATATTGCCAAGTGTTATGTTAATTTGTGATCTTTGACCTCATTCAGTCACATGTCGGTCTCATTTTAAAAACCATCTATACCATGAGATAGGCCTAAACCTACAAGCAGCGCTGCCATACAGACTCCTGTTGAGGGTGATTCTGCAGGAAGGGTGGGGTGCACTACCCTGAGTGTGCATGTGAAAAAAAACAATCTTGCCTTTGGTAATGATGTATTCTCTCACCTCATTCAATCACATCAATCTAATTTTAAGGACTGATGTTTCATTTTTGTTTTGCAGGTTACCTACCCTGCTACCACTGGAGTCTATCTCACATTTTGTTTATTATACGGTTATATTAAAGTTACGTTTCTATTTGTTTATTTTTTGTTTTAATAAAAGTTCATTTAAAAAAAACTGAGTGTATACGTCTTCTTTTTCTGACATTTGACTATTATTTAGTGTGACAATCATCTGCTTAGAGAAGATTTTAAAATTAAAACTATTTAACATTACAGTGCACCTACAAAAAATAATGTAAGTAACTCTTAGGCACATCGAAAAGGGCTAATCACGAGACTATACTATGCCTCCCAGCGGGAGCAGGAAGTAGATGATCATCCATCACGTCAACGTTGGCAATCAGCGATGGGCACTCCGCTCCCGATGTACTTGTGGTCCGCGTGCTGTCAAACCACGGGCCGCCTCACAGCTAACTGCAACCTCAGGATTATTCATTTAAAATTTTTACATCAAGTATATTACTCACCTCTACAACTCCATAGGTATGGCCTGAGGGACTCTGCAAGGTGTGTGCAGTGTGGTGCGGATGACACTGACTTTTACCATGTTGCCTGGTTATGTGGGAAAGTTTTTGCATTTTGGACGGATGTGATGCGAATCTTGTCGGAAGTGGTGCTTGAGTTGGTGCACTGTACGCCTGAGATGTGTCTGCTAGGTTATGTGAAGAAGCTGAAGCTTGCTAATAGACGCCTAGTGGTGATCTCCACCTTGATGGCAAAGCGGGTTGTGGCGTAGAGATGGGACTCGAAGTTTGCCCCTACTGTCAAACAGTGGCTCACGGATTTGGCATACTGCAGAGATTTACTACAAACATATGAGGAGGCGCTGCCTGTAACATCCCGCCCCAAGGATTTTTGGAGCCCTTTTACAGCATACATATTAGCACACCCTGACCCGCTTTGAGAGGTGCATTTTTCAACATGGACCTGCTGTGGACACTAATGTGGTACCGACCTATGTCTGAGATTCTCCACTCCTTCACTTAGACGTATGATTACGGTGCTGTCCTGGTGATGATATTGGTGGTATTAAAGGGTGTCTTGCAATAACTGCTCTAAGAGACCTTACTATGTCAAACTGCACAGTTGCTTTCTAATTTTGCTCTATGCACCTAGCGGCTAAGGTTTCTGGGGGGGAAGTGGGATGGAGGAGGGCAGTTGGGAGGGGTTACGGGTTTTTCCATTCTTTAGGTCTTTCACTCATTAACCAAAGAGGGTCTTGACATTGTCATGATATCTTTCTGATTTATGCACATTATTATTGTATGTGATACTTGCATTGTTGATTGAGCTATGCACTGTATGCTGATCTGTTGTAACTTCTGAACTGGCAAATAAAATAAAAAATACAAAATACAAAATAAATCTCTTAGGCACATAAATCCTGAGTAATTATACAACTACAAGAGTTCTATGAGTGTACCACTTTATAACACCATAAGTACTGTCCGTGTGATTACAAAACAAATAAGGCACTGCCTAGCACAACCGAGGCTTCAGAGACTGTCGAGGCACACCTTGCATATTAAAATAAAGATCCTGAGTATGACAATTCCCAGACTCAAGTTGCCTCGAACTCCCCAAACAATTAGTAAATAATTCTCGGGAAGGTGGCCGTTTCCTAGACTACAAAACGTCTCTGTACCCTTCCGCGCCCAATTCACATTTGACATTAACACAGTACTTGGGGGCATATTTATATTTACAAAGAAGCCGTTAAAATTATACCCCTTAATTTGTAAAAGAATAACTGATGAGGCTCAACGTTTTACTAAGAAAAGAATGATGTTTATAACTAGAAGTGTAATATGGAGGCTAACTCGTTACCAACTGTTTACCAGAGACTGTAGCTGCGTTTAACGGTTCCTATGGAAAAAATTTAAAAGTCCAGCACACTTGCTGTTTGGATTAGTAACATTGTGTGCTGAACTTGTGACCTTTATGCTCAATTAAGTGTTCCATGTACTGTTACTATGGTAACAGGCAGTAAGAAGTTTGGGGGTAGGGTTTAATGGTGCTGGCTATACAGAAACTGTCATATTTATCCAAAATCCTCTACATGACAGAGGAGAAAGCAAATGAGACAACAGAACACTGTGTACATTAGGAGCAAAAGGAGTACGCAACTCTTCGAATTAACCTCAAGACAGGGCGCGAGCAATAGCCACTGGTGTTACAAACCCCCATGTACAATTTGCCTACTCTGTACTCAACAATGGGCAATTCTTTATCGATCCAAATCAGACACTGCTGCTTCACGTTTCACAGTGTGCACTTCACTAAATACTTCGTGCCTATTTAAATGGGAGACGGGATTGTCGACTTTCCAAAACTTAGGAGCATATTTACAAGGACGGCGTTAAAATTATCGCCGCTTTAGCGGCAGCAAACTGCAGCTAAAACGGAGATAATGGACTTGAAAATCCTTTGTTGTCTTACCAGAAGATTTTTTCTACACTACTGTTTGCGATGGCAGGGTGTGAGCCGAGGCTCCCGCCCTGCCATAGCAAACTTGTGTGCAGATTTACAAGCCCCTTGCACCACTTTTGCTTCACTTTTAACATGGGAAAAGTGACGCAAAAGTGGTGCAAGTGGCTTGTAAATCTGACCCTTGGTTTGGATTTTAAAAGAGAGAACATGGAAACCTGCTCTCTCTTTCAAAATGCAAAGCAGATTGCTTTTCCCCACGGGGAGCTGCATATTAGTAGGTCCCCGTGTGGAAAAGTAATGGCGGCTTCAGAAGGACGCAGGGAGCTGGCTAGGACCATAGAGACATTGGGGCTCCACCCACGGTCCCCAACGTTGTATATACGCCTAAATAGTAAACAGGGCGATTTTCACCACATTTTTGCCTTTTTTTTTAAAATGTGTCAAAATGGCCCTTGTTAATATGCCCTCAAGTTTGCTAGGACAGAGCGGGAACCTTGACTCCCGCCCTGCCATACCAAACAGCAGTGTATATATATGTACATTTAATTGTGATTTTCTCAGGAGCTACTGAATAGATTGACACCATTTAAGCAAAAGGCAAAAGTCTGAACCTAGGACTACCTCTTTGCCAAATTTGGTGTAATTCCGTTCTGCAGTTCGAACTGTAGCCGCGATGAACGGTTCCTATGGAAAATTGCATGGGGAAACACACTTTGGGACCCCCTTTTTTCTCGGCCCCGCTTCACGAATCACCCTGAGACTTTCAGGATAGGAGCGGTCCGTAGCGCCCCATTAGTTTTGAAAATTTCGCGAAGATTCGTCAACCGGCGCCAAAGTTATTCAGTGATGTCATCAGTGATGTCATTTGAGATGTCATCAGTGATGTCACTGACCATGTCATGAATGATCTAATATGTGACATCATCAGCAGTGGATTGCGGGTGCGCGAAATATAGTTAGTACAACTAACTATATAGGAGCAATTTCAATGGTTTTGTATGAGTAAAATGTCCAGCTAACTATAACACCACTAAAACTTATAGTTTTTTCAGTGAATTTGCAAGGTTTTTTAAATGCTAATTCCTAACTATATAAGGCCTGAAACCTATGGTTTTTTCAGTGAATTTCAAAGGTTTTTTAAATGCTAATTCCTAACTATATAAGGCCTGAAACCTATGGTTTTTAATTGAATTCGCAAGGTTTTTTAAATGCTAATTCTATTAGCGGATAACGTTTTTATATATTAAAACGTTTTTTAAATCTCAAATGCCTGCTTTGCTAACAGAGTTTTTAAGCACAGGCTCTTTTGTCTCTGGTGGCCATCTTGGGAGACTGCATATCAGAATTTTTTTAATGAAATATAAGAGGATTTGAGAAGTCACTCAAAATGTGCCCTAATTTTTCTTTCTTCAGCACTAATCATAATTTCTATGGCAAAATGAACCCCCTCAATTTGTTCCTTTGCAAATTAAATGTTTTAAGTGTTAACACTTTATTCCAATCAAGATGACTTCAGGTGTGCCATACTTTTGTCATAAGTAAGAATGTTAGCGCTCTAGTTGTTCTTTAGAACACTCTGGGACATTCTGTCATTGGGCTATAGTTGGGCTACATCTGGCTGATATTTGGGCTACATTTGTTTTTTTTGTCTCTGGTGGCCATCTTTGGGCTACATTGGGCTACATTTGGGCTCTAACATATATATAGCCCAATGTAGCCCAATATATATTTTTTCAAAGTTAATTTTCGTAAAAACCACTGGAGCACATATCTTGAGACATAGCAAAGGCACATCGGGCTACCAGTCCCTACAATTTTGCCAAGTTTGGTGGAAAACCATTCAGCCGTTCGGGCTAAAAGTGAGTCCAACCGCCCTATGGAAATTAACATGGGGAAACACGTTTTGGGACCTCCCTTTTATCTCGGCCCCCGCTTGACGAATCCCCACCAAACTTTCAGGGAAGGACCGGAGCGTCGCGAGGCAAAGTTAAGGAAAATTTCAGGAGGATTCCTCAACCGGCGCCAAAGTTATTCCCAATAGAATGTTGCGATTTCCCTATGGAAAACAATCCTAACTATATATACCTACTGGCTATCGCCAGTAGGTTATATATATATATATATATATATATATATATATATATATATATATATTCACTGAAAAAACCATAGGTTATAGACCATATATAGTTAGGAATTAGCATTTAGAAAACCTTATTTTACTCACACAAAACCATTGAAATTCCATATATAGTTAGTTGCACTAACTATATATCGCGCACCCGCAATCCACTGCTGATGATGTCACATATTACATCATTCATGACATGGTCAGTGACATCATTGATGACATCACTGATGACATCTCAAATGACATCACTGATGACAACATCCAGTGATTATGTGTTTCTGTAAAGTTTAAATATGTTTTACATATTGAAGAATGAGTGGATGTATAAGTGTCTGAATGAAGGTTTTAGTAGGTGCGTGATTGACTGTATGAGTGAGTGATTAAATGCGTCTTACTAAATGCACGGGTTAGTGACTAAACTGTCTGAAAGTGTGCATCAGTATGTCTGTTGTTGTGCAAGCTGCTGCATGTGTTGATCAGTAGCTATATGGGTTATTGATTGGTTGCACAAGTATTTGTATGGGAGACTGAGTGTGTGTATGGCTGGCTGGGAGGTGTGTGACTCTGTGCAGATCAATGTGTACTTGTATCAGTGATTCTATAAGAGAGTAAGTATGTGTTAGTATATGTTTGAAAATGTAAGGTACTCTATGTTTAACTGTGTAGATTAGAAAATGGAAGTGTGATTGATTCTTTACAGGACTGACTAGGTGTGTGAGTAACTCCATGGATGAGTGGCAGAGTGTGAGTGTCTGTATAGGTGTATGAGTGCATATGATAGTGTTGTAAAGATGAGTGATTGTATGTATGAATGATTGTATGGGTGAATGAGTGAATGTGTGTGTAGACGTAGGAATCAGTGAGTGCGTATGTAGTAACTAGTATTGGTGTGTCAATGGTTTCAAAAATTATACTCTGTATTTAACACTGGGTGTAACAGAGGTTATATTAAAGTGTGAGGAGATGCATTGTATTGTCACATTAATGATATCATCATTGATGTGACCATTGATGTCAAATGAGATATCATCAGTGATGTCATTTGAGATGTCATCAGTGATGTCATCAGTGATGTCACTGACCATGTCATGAATGATGTAATATGTGACATCATCAGCAGTGGATTGCGGGTGCGCGATATATAGTTAGTGCAACTAACTATATATGGAATTTCAATGGTTTTGTGTGAGTAAAATAAGGTTTTCTAAATGCTAATTCCTAACTATATATGGTCTATAACCTATGGTTTTTTCAGTGAATTTCATTGGTTTTTTAACAGCTAATATCTGTAGCTGTAAAATGTATTCTTCTTTAAATCCAAAAATATATTTTATATGTTTATTAATAATTTTTTTTTTAATATTTTTTTTTCTTCGTTCCCGCTTCACGAATCGGGAAACTTCCCGTTAGCTGACCTTGATGCCGCGAAATAGACCGCGAGCCGGTAAACGTTTCTTTACCGCAACTGCCGCGTTAGAAAACAACATCGTGACGCCTCCCGTCCACATGACGTTTCGCGTTGTCGCGTGATACGTCATATGACGTGCTACGTTAGCGAACTGGTACGCGAAGCGAGGCGCAAAGCGCAGGTTTCTGGAAGCAAACCGGGAGGCCCTGCAAAGCGCGTAACGTAAACACAGCAGGTCATGTGACTTGGTAATAACACTTTTCATTGGTTCATTTCACTTTTGGTTTCCTAATGATGTAAGACTAGGTCATATAATCTAAAATGAACACTTTTCATTGGTTGAGAACTATTGTTTTTCCCAAATGATGAAAATCCCTCCTTCTTTCCTCACTCTGACTTTCATCATTGTGAGAGAAAGACCCTTTGTTACCAGTGAGCAATGGCTTCTTTAGTAGCTTCAGCTGGTGCTTCCCCACCACCTCCACCACATCCAAGGAAGAGTGGACCACCTGCTGAAGTTATAATTCAGCAAGAAGAGGAAGAAGAGGAACAGGAGGAAGAGCAGGAAGAGAGGCACTTTTTGCCTGAGGAGCCCAGGACGTCTCACCGGAAAGAAAACTTCATTTGGCAATTTTTTTAAATTCCCAAAGGTCAGAAAAAAGTAAATGCAAGATACGTAACTTGCCTTATATGTCAAGATAGACTGTCCAGAGGGACCGACAAAAAATACAGTTTCGGAAACTACACAATGCATCGCCATATGACTAGGTGGCATCCTAACAACTACAGTGCTGCACAGTTTCGTAACGACCTAGATAATCTCCCTATTATGGCCAGAAGATCTGTTGTACCGGAAGTAACGGGACCAGAGGGCAGGGAGATGGTGCCAAATATACAAACGAGATTTCGTGAAGTAAAACAAGTCTGCGTACATTGCAGTGGATTCATTTGCTACGGAGAAAGTAGCATCACTCTGATCAACAGAGCTATTGACAATCATGCTCATGTTTGTCCGAAACGCCCCAAACAATAAATTCTTTTTTTTTTTTGTTGCTCCTGTTGAGCCCTTTACAATGAATCGTTTTCGTTGCCCCCTCCAAAAAAAAAACAAAAAAAATATAAAACTGTTCAGAAAAATTCAAAAAAAGTAAAAAAATGTTCAGAAAAATAATAAAAAAAATATAAAACAACAAAAACAATAAAAAAAAAGTTCTTTTCAGAACTACCTCCCCGGTATTAAAAAATTGGTACAATATTTGGAACTGTGCCAACCTCTATTTCTCTTAGTTCGCTTCCCAGTTCGCTCGCCGGTACGCGAACCGGAAGCGAACCAAAAAAACAGTAAGTATAAGGGAAGGAAACAGACAGTTATGTTAAAAGAAAGACAGCTATAGGGGAGTAAACTAGAGATACTATTACCCGTAATCCACTGCTGATGATGTCACATATTACATCATTCATGACATGCTCAGTATGTATGGAAAGGGGCAGATTTATATTAACTAGCACATCCCCAGAGATGCACCAGTTAACGTGCACCGCTGCTCTACCACCCACAGTCTGCCGCATTTACAATCAGATAGGACAAAGCTGCATCAAAACCCTGCGCCTGCTTGAAGCAGGCATAGATCTTGACGCAGGTAGGCTGAAAGCTAAAGCAACAACTAAGTGTCGTGTGCAGAAGTTGCAAAAAAGGAAAAATGGCGTTTAAACCAATAATGAGCCCATGCTAACTTAACACAGTGTAAAGATATCCAGGATCTACATCAGTTTGGGGTTCACGAACCTGGCAGGTAAAAGGCACTGAGGCTTTGCACCGTGCATATCTCATCCCAAATCATATGTTGTTTGTGAATGAAACAATTTCCCAGACCAAATGCTTTGGATTGGCTACTTCTAAAAAATTAAACACCCCTACTATCCCGGAGTTAGAGGAATATGATGGTTGGAGTAATTTTACTCGGTTGTCCATTAAAGATTTACAGGCCCTACTCCATAATTCTTCCTTTAACATTTCCAGTATAAATCCAAAAGGTTGGCTGCTTTGGCAACGTGCCTTATCCACGGTTTAATAACGCTGCCTTTTGCTTTATATAAGTTTTCAAATTGTATGAAATATATACCAATAGGTCGTTATGCACCTTTAGGTAGTGGTTTTCTTCATGAGGTCTGGTCGCTTCCATACACATACAGATGTTTCAAAGATGATCAAGAAGTTTATCTGAATGGAGAGGAATGCACTGAGACGCCAGATCATTCACTAATGTGTAGGCACATACAGTTACACGGTTCATGCAACAAACACCGACCAAATATGGCTTGCGTGTTGCAAGGCACGCCAGTTCCTGCTATCATCCCCACGTTCAAGTTGTTGGAAAATGGTAGTTATTTCATGCTCAATAATGAAGATTGTTCTGGGTTAATTAAAAGTATTCCTTTTATCGTAACAGTAAGTGAACGGGTTATTTGCTGCAGAAATGTTCTATTTCCTCCCACACATGAACATAGGGAGTTTTCAATCTGGCCACAAATACCAACCTTGGGAGCAGATTTCAACGGCATGGCAAGAATAAGAGCTCTTTTGTCTCAGAGAGAGGTGGCCTTGAGTTCGGCCCGTGAAACTTTCGTGCTTCACATAGCGAACACCCGTACAGAGGTGCAGACCCTTTTAAATACAGATTTGCCTTTCCATTTCAGCAAGATGGTTCGGACTATCTTTAACGCGTCCTCCACAAAGGGCCTGGCGCACTTTTTTAAAGTTGTTACCAGTGGTCTCGTGACTTCATTTGAGAAAATCTTTGGAGTCATCCCTGCTTTCTTTCATTCTATTTTTTCCACTGTGCTTGGTGGATTCCCATTTTTACTTGCATTACCAGCGGACGCTCTTGTGCTTTTTTACATTTTTAAATATGGATGTCCCTCCTGTGCAAGCTCCCGCCCTGCAGCTGCTGACGCTGTTCCGCAATCGCATGCTTGAATATTATGGCACAATGCCGTTGGCGATATTAAGCACGGCATATGGATTATCTTTTCGATTCTCCTACTTCACCTGTGTCCAGCCTGTATTTCACTGCCTGACCTGTGATTTCGATTGGGCCATTGATTTGTGTCTCTGCGGACCGGTTTCTCCTGACGTCGACTTTAATCAGCTGATGACTCCTATCATTACTCACGAGTTGGTTTGTCCTGGCGAAAGGATTATGGCTGTGGCATTGATGCATGGACTAATTGGTCCCTGGAATTTACTGGCGGCAACACAGTCTTTCTTGGAACAGAGCTTTCTTGAAAACCCACCGAGCTGTCCTCTGATGGTGATAGAGGATCCGGTGCTGGGAGAGCACGTATGTTCTTTTCCGCTTTTAAATTGGATGGCTGAACTCTTTTCGGATGAAGACGGTGACTTCCTATTGGAGGCTGTTGCAGCTTATTTTGCATACACAGTTATGTCATAGACCTTTTTCATGTTTGATATGCTGAGTACTAGCATTTCATTGACAATTCATTGACTTATTTGTCAAGTTTTTATTATTTAGCTTGCCTATTGGCTTAAGCCTCGATAAAGTAGTTGGCTGTTTTATTTTTCTTTAGCATTAAATGTTCCTAGTTTTTAATGTTTTACCTTGCGGACCGTCCACATATAAAGTTGCAATCTGCTCTCATGAGATGGCACTTCTATTATCTTATTCAGTTCGTTTCCGGATCATGGGGAGGTGTCATCTAGATCCTGGATATCTTTACACCGTGTTAAGTTAGCATGGGCTCATTACCGGTTTAAACGCCATTTTTCCTTTTTTGCAACTTCTGCACACGACACTTAGTTGTTGCTTTAGCTTTCAACCTAGTAGTTCATCGTGGTTTACATGAGAATAATATGTTATTGCTCTACTATCTGCTTTGCTTGTTAAACTATATCTGTACAGCGACTGCTGAAGTTTCAAGAACAACACGATACAGTTATGAGGTCTGATCTCCACGACTTCATACTCATAACATAAGTGCAGCTTCTGCCAATTCTGGGCATGAGGCGGGTTTTATATTGCTTTGCCGAACACACATACACAACACTTGATGCGGTTCACATGAAGAGAGAGCTGGTGTATGCTGATGTGATTCCTTCAAATCTAAGACACTAAAGTATGGGCACGCCCTAAACCAACACAAAGAGACCTTCTTAGCAAATAATATAATATGTGTATTAGGGAGGGTCAGATATAAGCAGCCGCGGGCCGTGGAGGGAGTTACGGTGAGGCAGGGAGGCGGGGAGGGGGAGGGGCAGGGTGGAGCCCTCTCCACCCTGCCCCTCCCCCTCCCCGCCTCCCTGCCCCACCGTAACTCCCTCCACGGCCCGCGGCTGCTTATAAGTGTTGCTAACTCTTATTCATTTACAGCATGTTAACATACTGTCACCATTCGCTTTTTATGTACTAGTAACTATGCTGGTAATTTTGCTACTGATAATATGTGTACTTCTATTATCTAAGATACTACGCCTGAGAAGACGGCATTAGTAAATAAACATTTCAAATACACATGTGTTCTTCTTAACTCCATGTTCTGGTTTCTAAGAAATATATAACGACCGACTGTTCATGAGTTCCACGTATCCTGAGGTACTATAAGTTCATATTCTGGATTGTCTAAACATTGAGAGTTTGTTATATCCAATGTGACACTGTACCTAGCTTGCTAAGGGGTTTTTGATTACTAAGGTGAGTTTTGGGGCACCCTAATTCGCCGAGGTTCCAATCCTCTGTCAACAGTTCTGTGTGAGAACAGAAACCCTGCGACAGGGGCACCCCTGAGCCTTGCTGGAGCTTCATCACACTTGCGATACAACTCCAGCAATGCGCCACCTTTACGGCACAGATACGTCACGCATCTGTGCTGTTTTTGCCCCATGATGCGCCGCATTGTAAATGCAGCACACAATAGGTGACGGAACAGCGGCACAGAATGACTAACACATCCCTGGTGATGCGCCAGTCATCATAAATCTATCCCTATGCTTCTTATCTTGTTAGAGATGAACCGCCATATGTATCATCAAAGTTTTTTGCATTTCCTAAATAGCGAACTTTAAGGAATAAATAGCGATTCTTTACCATTCCTAGTTTGCGATGAGCTATTTGCTAATTACAAATTACCCATTCATTTCCATGCAGCAGGAGGCCCATAGAAATGAAGGTGCAATTTGCGATTAGCAATTACCTCATCGCAAATTACGAATTTTTCCGAGGGTGCAGGGGTGTCTCAAGAACACCCTGCTGCACCCCTGAAAAAGAAATTTGGGGGCATATGGCGCACATAAATTTTGAAAACATTCCTTTACCTCAAAAATGATTTTCAACTCATAATTTGAAAACACTGCACATGGGGAAATGATTTAAAATGTCCTTAAGACACATAAAAGCGTTTTTTGATTGCCTTTGCAGCATGTTTCAGTCACCTTTAACATGCCTATGTAACGCAAACATTCAAAATCTAAATTTGCCATGCACAGGTGGGAGCATATTTACAAGCAATTTGCTCCACAGACAAACTTCTTACATTGAAATGGGAAAAATAACATCAGAGACTCTCAATTACCTTATAAAGAAGCAGACACCATTATGTCCTTGTCATCAATATTAAAACCATTGCTTTTTCTCAAAAACGATTTACAAGTCATAATTTGAAAACACTCCACAGCTCCTATGCACATAAAAACCCTGTCAGTACTAATACTTCACATTTTCTCCAATTACAATTTCTCAAAGAAACAAAATCTATTTGTAAAACACTTGAGACAAAGCAACATTTGAAAAACACAACTTTCTTCATAATTTTCTCCTTAAAGCACACTATTTTCTATCTAAATTAAAGAAATCTTTTCTCACCTTAGCAAATACTTTGAGTTTCAAAACAGTCTCAGAAACACACCAATTTGTCTTCAGCAGAGCAAAAGGTATGCACTCCAGAGTCTGCAGCTATCAAAAGCACAGAAATGCTGTAATTCTTCACACATATCTCTCATGTCACCCAATCAAAACTCTTCCCTCACTTTTTTTCAAATCAAAACCCTTCCCCCCTCTGCCCCCTCTCTGCTTTTTCTGCATAGCAACCACCTCTTGCAAGACCTCTGGTGTTTCCAAGTTCACACAACAATGTTGCAATTGAACTCTGAACTCTCAGTGCACCTGCATATCCAGTGCAATCTTTCATTTAATGATTTTTTCTTCGCCACTCAAAATACATCTTTCAACGAACTCATCCATGCACCCTAACTTTCTGTTTTCAGCAATCAAAATCCACCAATCACTCTTACTGCTTCATTAACACAGAAACTCCTCAGTTTTTTTCATTTTACACTCTCATTTTTTCAACTGCCATTTCATTGCCACACTTCATCTGACTGCAGGAGAACCTTCTCTCGCCATGTTTTCTGTCTGGATTGTTGGACATAGTTACATCTATTGGGCTCAGAGGTACGCTGAAAACAGGAATTTACCTAACCTCAATTTACAAGATGTGGAAATTAAGTGGTTTGGCCACAGAGGATTAAAATGTCACCAATTGATACCATTGGTGAAAACCTTTATGCATTTGCCAAAACCTGACCTGTTAATTGTGCACTGTGGAGGTAATGATTTGGGCACTTTGACTGGGGTAGGTCTGGAAATGCTTTTAAAGGACACCTTTGAGCAATTGATGGCACTTTTTCCTCAGACTGCCTTGGTATATTCAAATATATGCCAAAGACAAAAATGGAGGTGGTCGAACCAATTTTGTCCACAAATTGAGAAATCGAGGAAGCATGTAAACAAATCTGTTTCAGCTTACATGAGAGACCATGGAATGGGCTCCCTGTACAACAATAACTTGCGTTACTACATGCAAGATATCTACAGAGGAGATGGAGTTCACTTCTCAGATGAGGGCAACAGAATTTTCACTCTGAATTTAAGACTGTGCATTGGTACCTACTTATAAGTACCTAAATGTACCATAAACCCAAAAGCTCTTCTCAGAGCTACCCTACATCTGATCACTCACAATTATTATTTTACTCTAACTTTTTTCACTAATTTTCAAGAAAGTACGCTCCCCAGAACGCTTCCCGGTTCGCGAACCGGGCGCACTCCACGCAAAAAAACTAAAAAAACGATATATTTTTTTTTTGCCCTGCGAGACCCTTTTAAAGCCTCCACATCAAACCTAGGGGGTCAGGGACGATCTACTATGCCCCCTTATGGTCATTTGCCCCTTCGCTTTGGCCTCCTCTTGTCTCTCGATCCTACCGAGAGACAAGATGACGGCCGCTACGGACTGTTTGGAATGTTTACAGACGCCGAAGAACCAATCAGCTTCGCAAAGCTCCGAAGCGGAGCGCTGTTACAGATATATATCTTTTTTTGAACGTTAATTTCTCAAAATCCACTGGAGCACATATATTGAGACCTAGCAAAGGCACATCGGGTTACCAGTCCCTACAATTTTGCCAAGTTTCGTGCAAATCCATTCAGCCCTTCGGGCTAAAAGTGAGGCCAACCGCCCTATGGAAAACTCACTGTTAAAAACACGTTTTGGGACCCCCCTTTTTTCTCGGCCCCCCCTTGACGAACCCCCCCCCAAATTTTCAAGGGCTGCTCAGAAACAAAATGTGCAATTTTCCTGAAAATTTCAGCCAATTCCGTCCACAAACGCCAAAGTTATTAGACATAGAATTTTCAAAAATCCCATAGGGAAAAAATCCTAACTATATATACCTACTGGCGACCGCCAGTAGGTAATATATATATATATATATATATATATATATATATATATATATATATATATATATATATATATACCACACAAATTCGAACCAAAAAACCTCCAGCAATCCTCCATGCACAGGGACACCGCTGGAGAAAGGAACGAGAGCCGACCCAAAGGTTTGCAGGTGCAAATAGTTTTATTCCATTTTATCATGACCTGCCAGCATAAAGTTTCGGCCTACCCAGAGGCCTTGATCACATAACGCTATTGGTCAAGCAGTCAGTTTTTAAAGTGCAAAGTGCAATGAACGCTGTTACATGATTGGTAGTCACAGTTCCCACCATGGACAGACATAGACAAAATACTACACATGGGTTTAAAAATCAATGTAAAAAACCTCATAAATATTGTTGTAGCTGGCTCTAAAAATGCGTTTTTATAAAAGACGGCAAAAAATGACTGTCCTTTAACCCCTTCGACGCTCATGACGAGCTGGGCTCGTCATGCAGTAGCCTCCTGCTACGCTGATGACGAGCCCAGCTCGTCATGAATAGTGGTATCTGTAGAATCCCAGCACAGGAGAAAAATCCCCATAGCGTTCAAGGTGTTAAACAATTGTGTAAAACGTATTAAAAATATCACTAAATAAATTCATGACATATAGAGCCGCGCAACATTGATACAGTTAATCAAAAAGTAAGGCGAAGCCCTAATACGATAAGACCCAAGTGGGTAAAATCTGAATCAACATATGAAATCCATAGATGTAAACATTAATAACTATGTGGCACTGCTAGTATAAACAACATGTAACATCTGTGCAAAGAAATGTGCAAAACAAGTGCAAGAAGAATAATATAAGAGATCAAACTCTTATAATAAAAAGTATTAACAAGCATTTGCAATGCAATAGGTCTCGGGTTAATTAAGTTTGAGCTATTGGCATTGCTAAATATTGCAACATCAACTGCAACAAAAGCTATTGGTGTTGCATTATTTAGCAATGCCAATAGCCCAAACTTTAATAATTCTCCAGGCGTGAATTGCGTGCGACAGCGATGCTGGTGAACAGCAAAATGCCTAAGGACAGCAGCTTTTAAAAACAAATTGGGAAAGTTGATCAGAGCTCTTGCTTGCATAAAAATACGTAACCTGCGAGTGCCCCGATTCTAGCCGTGATCCTTGAAACGTGTCCATCGTGTGCATTTTTTGTTGTTTACACATTGAATAAAAGGCTAGCCGCTGTATTTTGTCAGCAGTCAGTACTTTGCAAGATTCTCAGGAGATCTGCAGTCGGAAAAGAGGTGCAGCCTGAGCATATAACCCGCCCCCTCCAATCCCTGGAAAGCAGAGGATGGGTGAGATCTGAACAGTGAGGGCAGCACACATCTACTTTCAGGCTGACTCAATCGTTCTCGTAATACAAACACTGGCATAGGGAGCAGTAACACACATGCAGGTGATGATAGGAGGGGCGGGGGTCACAAGATGCTAAACGCAAGTATTTTAGGTGCCGGTATCGGGCACTAACCTATCCAGCAAAGAGCCTGTTAAGGGTTGTATGACAATCCATCGGCTGCAACGTCCTCGCGGGCGTTCGCATCGCAGCCAATACATCGCAAAAGCAATTACATCGGCCATTTTTGCATCGCACGTCATTGCGACGCAAATGCGGCCTCAGACTAGGATCGCGTGTCACATCGGCGACATGACATCGCGCGACATGACAACGCGATGTTTCACACAGCCAATGGGTCGGTGGGGAGTATAGATTGTATATATAGTGTTGCACACCGTGTCTGCACCCATTTGTGCCTGTGCCGTTACCCTGTGGACAGCCTTTTAAATCGGTAAGTGTCCAGTAGGCTTGTGTTTTATTTCGTTCTACTTCGTTTTTAGTGCCCTTGTGCCCTATGTGTTCATCGTGCCATACCTGAGCATAAATAATATTTCCCAAAAAGGTTTATGTGGGAAGCTGATCAGAAGCGATCATTTGAGCGTGCCCTTCTGCCCTATGTTTTCCTGGTTTTGCGTGCACTGCTTTAGATATCCAATGTAGTTTTAAACAATGACATTACAACAAAGCCAAGTGCTTTATATGAGGTAAGGGTCATTCATCTATTTTTGTAGAAATTGAAGAAATGGGGGTCAGTAATATAGGTGGCCATCTGTAAGGGGCAGCTGAGGTAGTAACTGGACGATGGTGATTAATCCGATGTAACAGGTGTTTCCCGTTTGTTACAGCCGTTCTAGCACTGGTGTGAAAATGAGTCATTGCCCGGCGCCTAACAAAAAATCCTCCCATCCCACCCACCCACCCATCCATCCATCCAGGCAGCCACCCACCCATCCATCCATCCAGGCTCCCACCCACCCAGCCAGCAGATGTTTATTAAATGAGGGGATGTCGCACACCTTGGCCCAATTCCACGCTATAAAAAATGGCATTGTGACCACAATTATGCGCGATAAATACACTTTGCATCAGATGTTTATGAAATATGATGTGTTAATTTGAACACATTTATGTATATTTTGAGGGGATGATAGGAGGCTCGAACCTTGCCTGACAGCACCAACGTCTGGCTAGCTATCCATCAGATCACATGAATATTTCAATCGTCAACGCGCTGCTTTGCTTGTTTAAGGCTTTACATTTAATAAACACAGTTATGCGGGAATATTGCAATCGTTTAAGCGCTGCTATATGTAATAAACACAGTTATGCTTTTTTTGCGTTAATAAGTTCACATTTAATAAACACAGTTATGCTTTAATACGATTCATTTTTGCTTGAGTCCTTTAATAAACACAACGCGCTGCTAACGCGCTGCTACATTTAATAAACACAGTTATGGTTTAATACGATTCATTTTTGCTTTAATAGTATTCAATTTCGCTTGAATACGATGTAACTGTTAACGATGTATATGTTATTGCGATCCACTTGCATGCGTCCTGATGACATGCGATGTGATGACGCTCGCGATGTAATTGCCGCGTTGCAATGGCAGCGCGATGCGATATATCCGATGTAACGGGTGTTTCCCCTGTTAAGTTGACCAAATCTGAAAACCTCACTCGATCAACACACCATCCTCGAATACAACACACCTAACAATACACCCAATGTCACGTGGCTGGAGCTTGCATGCAGAAGCTGTTCGGACCCTGCGCCTTAGAAAACATGCACAAGCTCGTGCGTGACGCCTTTTAACAGCACCAAATGGCAACGCAACCGTCGAAGTTATAAAGCTACACAAAAACAGCATTTCACAGGACAAAGTACTAGCAACCAAGCATGTCCGGACGAGTCAACTTAACGGACGAGAGCGCGCGAGGGGGCACCTCTGCTCATCACACCCTGCTCACTGCCAAACGCAACAAGGTGGAATACAACCAATTTTGAGGAGGAGATACAATAGGTATTTGTGAGCGCTGATAGAGGAGGCGAAGGTAAACACAACAAAAGGCACAAACAACGCGTTTGCCAAGCGACGCAACTTGAAGTAAGCAGAGCTTTGCAAGAAAGGACAATGAGACCATTAATTATATATACAGAGACCAGCAGTCGGCAGACGTCATCAGTAAAGCGCTCTGACACCTTCGGGTAAAGTTTGCGCTATATAAAATCGCATAAATAAATAATAAAAAAATCAGTCCTTTTGTGCTGAAAGGCTTTTTGCGCCCCAACCCCCTCTTCCCTGTTTATGTTGGTGCTTGGCCAGTAACATTTATTATTATAGCGCTTTAACACTAGTGATGGTGGGCCCGCGCTGTGAGGGGAGGGGGGGTGCGCGCGTTTTGTAGTACATGCGTTTTTGTTGGGGTGGGGGCGTTGTTTGTTTTGATTTTGGCCTGGGGCGCTGTTTTATTGACTGTCATTTCCAACGGAGGACAGCGTTTCTTCTTTAGCAGATGCGTACATTAGCGACCCCTGTTATATCCGATTGTGTTGCACTCCTATTTCTTGCGCAAATTGTTACACCTTGAGGAATGGTCAGCAAGAACTGACAGGGATGCTAAACTGACTCTTTTTAAGATGATAAACCACTCTGCTAGTACGATAGCTTGATGACCTAGTGCGACTGCTGCAGAGATCTTGGCAGAAGCTATGTGCAGCTGGGCATGGTCGCTGCAGGCTAAATCAGTATGATAGTTCTGAAGATGCACAGATGTGTACAACTCAGATAGGCAATATGTAATCTACAGTGAAACAAAGTGCTATTTTAAAAGAACAATGTGATAATATTAAGTATTAAAGAACAGGGTCTAGCGCCAGTCGAACCTTAAATATGCAATGTATTTTACCCATGCAATAATGTCAAGTTATAGCGCAGCTTATGTGATATTGAAGTTTACAGATGCCGTTCGCAGGATGGGGGAGAGCAATGCCCCTAAGCCGACCGTTGTCCGCCGGCAAATCTGCCCGCCCCGCCCCCTCAGGCCTCCAATGCCTCCTGTGAAAGCTGTGCTTTGAGCGAGCCCAGCGCCGCGCTAGATCTACCAAATAAAGTGTTGACATTTCGCGAGACCAATGTGAGCCAAGACCAAGCAGTTACACTTTGGAGCCTTAAAACAATAACACAGTTTGCAAGGTACACTTTATCGATCACGGTCTCACAGCTGCTGAGGCAAGGAGGAGTTAACAACTGAAGAGGGAGAGGCTGAAGGTGGGAGGGCGGGTGAGAGAAGAAGCAGCCTCTCTGCAGACTCCCCCTGCATTCCAGAGAGGCGCGCGACGCGATCCGGTATGCTATGCAGCTGTGGACACAAGACCTGGTCACGCGCACAACGTTATCCTATGGGAAAACGCTGCGCGCGGCCAGGTCTTGTCTCACTTCGGCGTCTCAGACTGCTGAGACGCCGACAATAGTTCTCTAGCGAGAACGCGCTTTTCAGCGCGTTATAGCCGAGATCTAAAAATGAATTTTGTTGATTGAAAACCACTGACACAGTGCACATTGAGAGACTAGCACCTATGAACTTCTCCTCATCAAAGTATTAAAATGAAGAGGGAGTTAGCTTAAAACTCAGTGTTGATTCTTCAATCTACTAAGGTGCTACCGTGGTATTATGGTATGGAGATTACAGACAGGTATAAAAATCCTCGCTAGCATTGAGGCCCAGAAGGGACTTACAATCAAGAACCACAATATATCTTGTTTCCAGTGCTCGTAAAATAGCTTCACGATTCCCACCCCTTCTCAGGGGGGAACTGCATCAATAACAAAATATCGCAACAGCTGACTGTTATTGCCGTTAAAGTCCTTAAAATGGCGTGCGACTGGGTAAGCGGCATCACTGGTGTTAATGGCCCTGATGTGCTGGAGTATCCGTTTGTGGACCTGCAACTTGGTGCTACCAACATATTGCAGGCCACATGGACACTCCAGCACATATAACGCAAACTCAGTCTTGCACGTCAGCTGTTTGTGGATATTACGGGGGGTCTCAGAAAAAGGTGTAATGTATTCTGTACCACTCACCCCATGTTTGCAGGCCTTACATGTGGAGCACTTCCTGAAACCCTTACTCGCCTGCAACCAGGTAGTACTGGTAATTACCTCTGGACTTGGTTTATCTAGAGCATCGCTCATAGAGCGTGATTTTCTAAAGGAAATGTCAGGCTTAGTAGACATCAAACTGCCAATGACAGGGTCATTGCAGACCAAGTTCCAATTCTTGTTAAGAATTTTACGGAGAGCTTGGTGCTGTCTGTTATACCTCAGAATGAGTCTTACTGGTTGTTTAGTCTCTATGGGTTTCACTGTCAGAGATTTTTTATAGAGCAAAGCCTCTTTCCTCGGAATAGAATTTGCTTTCCGGATAGCTCTGTCTACCATTGTCTTGATATACCCTCTGGCCAAGAAGCGTTCTCTGCTGGCCTCCTGAGCTTGCTTGCAATGGGAATCAGAGCTGCAAATGCGTCTGATACACATCATCTCCCCATAGGGGATACTGCGCATCAAATGCGCCGGATGATGGCTTTTGGCGTGTAGCACTGTGTTCCCAACTGTCGGTTTTCTGTAAAGAACAGTCTCCAATTTGTTGTTATTAATCACAACCTCCACATCCAAAAAACAAATCCTGTCTTGACTGATATTGGATGTAAATTCAAGATTAAATGCATTACTGTTGATCCTATCAATGAAATCACTAGCCTGCTGTCTGGAACCACGCCATATAAAGAAAATATCACCAATATAGCGGAACCAGTGTACCACATGTTCAACACAGATATCATGGAGTGTACCATGAAGGACCTGCTCCTCCCAGTAGCCCATATGCAAACAGGCGTAACTGGGAGAAAAGCAGGCCCCCAAAGCAACCCCCCTGATTTGCTGGAAGTATTGATTGTTGAACATGAAAAAATTATTGTGTAGGCAAAAGGAAATCATAGCGATCAACATTTTGTTATGTTCATGCATTTGAATAGGTCTGTTGCCCAAATAGAATTTTATGGCTCTCAACCTGTCATTGTGTTGGATGCTGATGTACAAAGCTGAAACATCCAGTGTCACTAGCCACCATTCAGAATCCCATAATACATCGTCCAAATTTCTAAAAAAATCACCAGAATCTTGTACATAAGATGGTAAACATTTAACAAAATCCTGCAGAAAAGAGTCAATGTAAATGGTGATATTTTCCAATAGTCCACTTCGAGCAGAGATGATTGTTCTGCCGGGGGGCGTTTGAAGATTTTTGTGGACTATGGGGATCAAGTAAAAGACTGGCATAACAGGATGATCTTTTTTAAGGAATTTAAATTCATCCAGGCTCAATAAGCCAGCACTCCTCCACCCCATCAGGAGCGTGTAAAATTCCAATTGAACTTTCCTGACAGTAGCCAAATCACAACGTTTGTAACACAATCCATCATTTAATTGGAGGTATGCCTCCTCCAAATAGAGAGAACGAGGCCAAAGCACGACATTGCCCCCCTTATCGGATTGGCGGACGATGATGGTATTGTCCGCCTGCAATTTCTTGACCAAATTGTTATAGCTGTTGTTGTGAGCCCAATATTTGTGTTTCTCCCTTAATGTTGTTTTGTACAGTTTCTGTAAGTTCATGGAAAATATCAATGTTGTCATGCAACATCAATGGTGTGAAAGTTGATTTGGGTTTAAAACAAGTACGACTTGGTGAGTCCAGAACCAACTGTTCCTCTGATGATCCCGTACTGGGAACTTCATTCCGCAATGATGTCAAGTCTTGTAGTAATTCAAAATCATTGGCTGCCAAACCTAGTGACATATCAGTTGGTGGAGTACCCCGTGATTTAGGCTGGAATTTATTGCACAAAAAGTATTTCTTCAATTTCAACTTACGCGTATACTTATACAAATCAATTTGAGTCTTAGCGTAGTTGAGGTCACAAGCTGGACTGTATGTTAATCCCAGTGATAGTGTAGTTACATCAGCTTGGGTAAGAGCAACCTGAGTGAGATTGATGACGGAGGAGTCGTCTGTAGTGAGATGGCTGGCATTGTGAGATGATTTTAGTTCTTTTGATTCCATCTCTTTTTGGGGTAATACTTCTTTTTGGGTTTTTATTGCGCGGCCTGCTTGGCGTCGTTGTTGCCGCCTTTTGTTGTTTCTTTTATTGCGGACTGACTGGGTTTCCTGGGTCGTAAAGTGTCTCGCCTCTCTTGACGCAGGCAGTAACTGCAGAATGAAGCAAGAGAATTGCAGAAACAGGCAAGAGAGGTGCAGAAAGAGGGAAGACGGGTGCAGAAAGAGGCAAGAGGAATGCAGAAAGAAGCAAGAGAGGTGCAGAAAGAAGCAAGAGAAGTGCTGAAAGAAGCAACTGGGGAGTAGAAAAAGGAGGAGATGTGTAGAAAGAAGCAAGAGAAGTGTGCACCACTCTGCAAACTCACCTCCTGGCGCACTGCTGCTTGGGGAATGAAGTCCACTTTAGTCCTGAGGTCCTCAGGAAACAAGAGGACCACATCGTCCCACCAGCAGTGCACCAAGAACTGCGTTTGCAGAGTGGTGTAAAAAGGGGCATGGCCTCGGGCCACCTCTCAGCAATCCCACTGTGTGGCGCTTACTGGAGGTACCTGGAGGCCTAGTTGCCCCCTAAGGACCCTTAGAATTCAAGGGGATTTAATCCCCCAACCCAGAACGTTTGCATAGTGGTGCAGGGAGTGGGCGAGTCCTACAGCGAGTTGACAGTTTCTTTTATTATTATTTTTTTTTGTATATATTTTTATTAGTTATACCACAAGAGGAGAAATATACATATCAGGTATCGTTTAGTGGAACATATTATAACGGTGAGCGGGCAAAGGATGTGAGGAAACACACGACAATTACAGGCACCTGAAAGTTAAAATACATGCATCGAGCTGGAACAAAGCAATTCGGTACAGACCATCTCAAGCAAACGGTTTCAGATCCCGCCCACCCGTGATACAGGATATCAGAATCGTACTCTCGATACCCGGATATGAAGAACATAACTCAGGATAATACGCCACATCTCTTGTGAAGAGAAGAAAAGGAAAAGAAAGGCCATAGAACAAAATAAAGGAAAAAAAAAAAAAAAAGCACAACCCCCCACCCTGCACCCCTGCATATGGCTACGGCCTAACCCCACTAGCAGCGTTCCTGTCGCCCAGTAAACTAACCCCAAGGAAGGGAAAATATGGAGGAGGGAATACCATACAATACAATACGAGCTCCCGGACTCCCCTCCCCCCGTCAAAGCAGACAACCCCTACCTTCGTACAAAGCGAATTAAAGCAGACTAATAAACAAACAGATAGGGGGGCACAAAAAGAGAAAAGATCCTCCCGCCCAACTCCCGGAGCAACAGAGGCAGCAGATCCCATATCAAACATAACTAGTATATCAGACCCAGACAAGCAGACTACGTTTTAGCCCCTACGATCACAGACACCACCCAGCGAAGTCAAAAGAAAGTCATGGCATTGAGGTCAAACAGTCAAATTCAGCCCTGGCCCTCACGATCCATCGCACAATCCCCATCCAATAGAATCGAACTAAGAGCAAGAAAGTCAGAACGATATAGAAAATGGAGATCAAAACAGCCAAAAAGGGTCAAAAAAGTTAAGTCTCGAAGTCCACCGAATATGCGGAAGGCAATCCAAAAAGTATTAAAGGAAGTCTCCAGAAAGTAAAAAAAGTCCACATTTGTAAAGCGCACAATCACCCGTAAGGGTCTCTAGGCGCTGGGGGCCGTCGGGAAGATTAAGCGAGCTATTGCCCAGAGTCACATGGTGCTGGGCTAACCTGCCGCCGGAGCCGGGGATCGAACCGTGGTCCCCAGATTCCAGCATCAGTCGCCCTGGCCGCGGCGCCACACCTCTCCCAAGAAATAGAAGAAATGAATCTTGAGCAGGCGATGAGTTAACAGATCGGGCTAGTTGTTCAGGGGCTCCATTAACGAACCGCTGTGTTCGTTCAGTGACAAATGGCACAAAGTCTTGATTCGGTCACCGTATGTTGCAGGTCTGACACAGGGCCGGGGTCCGGTCTCAAAGATACAGTCTCAATCCTTACGGCCAATTCGTGGAAGACGGCATCCATTGCAAGCGAATCGCCCCGATGGCGGCCATTACGGTCCCCAGAGATGGTCCACACTTCGTCCGATCCATCTCCGCTTGTATAATAACGAGGCAGGTCCGTGACCCCGGAGGCCGGCTACTCCGGGGGGACAAACAGTAGCGGGATGGACGGAAGCGGCGGGCGACTCGTAGGCTTGGCAATCTTTACGCCGCCGCCGCGAGCGGGGGCCCACCCGCGGACCCCGAAAGACAACAGGGTCCCCGGGACCTGGCCCCCCACCCACAGCCGCAGGCACGTCTCGTCGCCGTCCGTCCAGTAGTCGCGGGGACCAGAAACCATCACCAGGATCAAGAATAAGTTCCACGCAGGCGAGACCGGACTCCGCCAGGTACCCGCGGCCGATGTTGATCAACTGAAACCCGGCTGGGTCAGTACTCGAGGCCCCGGCTTACACACTGGAATAGGCCGAAAATGAAAGACGGTGTAACTTTGTCTCTCAAGGCGATAAAAACTCCGTGATTGCCCCCTCAGGCTCAGCGACGATTCGGAAACACGGGAGTCGGGCGGGAGGTCATGATTAAGTACAGGATATGTCTGCAGACGACGGAGGTCGACGGAGCCGGGAGCTTATGCGGCCATCTTGGTTGCTAGCGTAGCTCCTCCTCCTCTTTTATTTTTTTTATTTTAGAAAGGGTGCTGTGTGGTCCCCCTTCCCTTAACCCTTTTGGACCCCATCCCCGGGGCCTTAGCCATTAAACTTAAAAGCACTTAAAAGGGAGTGTGGCATGTGCCGGTCCCCCTTCCCAGGCCTTTGTTTTTTTAGTTTCTATTTGTAGGGGAGAGGTCCGTGCAGCCCCCCTCCCCAGGCTGATTTTGGCCCGGGCCCCAGCAAAACCTCTTTTTTTATAGAAGAGGGGCCACGTGGCCCACCTTCCTTGGGTCACTTTTGGCCCCGGGACCCCATCCTCCGAGGCATGGCCTGCCTTTTAAAAAAAATAACATTTTGGAGGGGTGCCGCATGATCCCCCTCCTGAGCTGTTTTTGGCCCTGGGGTCCCTATCCACTGGAGCTTTGCCTCTTTATGAAAATGTTTTTTAATATATTTTATTTTGAGGGAGGTTTCCTGCTCTCGCTTCCATAAAGCAAAGCTGTGTTTGCTATGGCGGAGCGGGAGCACTGCTTCTGCCCTGCCATAGCAAACTGCACTGTCCCGGGGGTGGACGCCCCAGGACATTGCTGGAGCCGGCTGGGGGTGGCGGTCCCCAGGGCCATGGGGGCCACCACGAGGGGCCCGCTCCAACATGAGTAGCCCTGGGGAGGTGGTGGTCTCCGGTGCCGGCGTCTGTAACGGACCCCCATATTAGAATAATTGGTGACCTGGGGAGGTGATGGTCCACGGGAGAATGTGTAGGGGGGCTCGAGCCCCACCACACTTAGGAGCTCATTATGATGTTGTGACCGCCACAACATCATAACGAGTGAAACCCTCCACCATATTACAATGGTGGGGGTTTCGCGGATGCAGAGTGCGTCCGCCGGTTGGCAATCATTCTGATTGCCGGCCGGGTGGAATTGGCCCCTAATATGTGGCGGTGCCTAGCAGGCACCGCCATCCATATTAGGATGGTGTGTTGTGAAGGCCTTTCCTTGGCGGGAAAGGCTGACGGGGAAGTTCTTTGGGGGCCCTATGCGGACCCTGGGGGGGGCGGCATGTGCACTTTGGGGGTACCCATGGTACCCCCCTCCATTTGAATGCACAAGGTGGCAGGCACAGCACGGTGCCTGCCACGCTGTGCATGTAAATGTACAACATGCCATTTTTGGCATTGCGGCGGGTGCTGCGTACTGTCAAATATGCAGGATGGAACCGCCAGGATGGGGGTCGCATCCTAATCAGGGCTGCAGGACCGCCGCATGTCTGGCAGCCAGTCCCGTTAAAGTCCGCTCACCATCCTAATCAGCCCCTTCATTTGTAAAAGTAGCACTGGGGAGCTGGCAGTCCCCCGGGAAGCCAGCAAGGCCCCACTCCCAAAATAAATTACTGCTTTTTCTGGTGGATACAGTATTTGCCTTTGTATTCCTCACTGACCCACCCACCTCCCCTTGTCCACCTTCGTATACCAAAGGACTTATTGGCTATTTGACATGGTTGTTTCCTTGTGTCTTTAGATTGCCTTGCTATTGGTTTATAGGCAATGCTTTGTTTCTTTGGCTATTCCTATTTTTCTTTATACTGTGTGTATTTGTGTTTATATTGTATACTGTGTATACTCCAATTATATTGTCGGTCCACCCGTTTGCCTCGGGGGCACGGAAATAATTGGGTGGAACGGACATCAGCACTCCGACGAGGTCTACTTGTGGCTCCGGTGACATCATACGGAGTCGTGAGTGGAGCCGTGCCATTATGACCGAAACATAATTTCTTCGACCTGAGCAACACTAGTAAGTAAAAATGTCCATATCAATAACACTCCTTTCCAAATTGTGTAGTTCCCGTGTCTTCTTTGTTTTTTCAAATTCGTACATTTTCTAAATGTATCATCTCATAGTTCAGTCCAACCACCGGGTACAAATCTTAAGAAACTCTTCAGCATTACAAAAAGCCAACAAGATTTTGCCAAAACGTGTTTTGTCTGGCACATCGGCCAATGACTTCGTCAGGGCAAATAGATTACATTTTAGAACTAATATCATAAAATAAAGTGAGATTCCAAATGATCGATCAACCAAATCTATTCAGAATCCTAAATGACGATAAATATTGTTATGTCATCTTTTGTGAATAGTTCAAACCAGCCAATGCTTCAAAATTTATACTGCGTTCGAATCTCAGCTGGACAAAGTCATGTCACATCTAGTTGAAAGAGTAAGCGGTTCACGCAGCTCAATAAATCTCATGAGCTCGAACCGGTAAGCAGAGTCGATATTTCACTCATGGGCACATGTTTCCATTGGCGTGCCATTATGACGTCCTTGTCAACGTGGGAGAGCTAGAAAAAAAGTTTTTGAGGAATGCTGGCGCAGGGAGGATTCAAAAGGTGAGGAATCCACAGGGAGATACTGTATCCACCAAAAAAGTGTTACCCTTTCTGCATTCTCCAACACTTCCTGTTACAAGGGATAGAGCGCCCTCCTGTTACAAGGGATAGAGCTACCTCTCTTCCTAAGGACATGTGCATTTTGCCATCAGATGTTTGCAGCAGCTGTCTGACGTAACCTCTGTGTTTTTGTGCTTGGTTAGCAGAGTTCTAGTGCATGCTTGCACGCTTTGTGCTACCACCTGGCTTGCATGCAGAGTATCAGTTCAACTGGAGGAGAAGTGATACATCCCTTCCCAATGTGGGAGTCACTCTTACTTCCCTTTGAAAGTGGTGAGAGCAATCCTGGATTTTTCCACCTTTACAGCTTATCTTTACACAAAGTGTGACTTATTGCCTTGTAGATGGCTAGTAAGTCTGGAATCCTAGAGTATGGCCTCATGGTGGATAGGAAGAGAATGTATTTTTGCGAAAATACATTCTCTTCCTATCCACCATGAGGCAATGTATGTGTTACTCGTGGACAAAGTTATCTGGATATTACAGGCTTGCTGCAGTATCTCTCTGGCAGTCTACCATTTCCATCTTCTTGCATGCTCTTATTCCTTTTAGCCATATTTTGATTTAAACCTCCCACACTCTTCTGCTCCCTTCTTCCCTCTACTGCTATCTACTTGTATCTCTTTTCCAGCCTTACACCTAAAGTTTGTTTCCTACTACTGTTTCTTTTTTTAAAAGATCATTACGTTCACATAATTTTTCTCTGTTGTTCCCGCCTTTCCACTGTCCTGTCACTTTGGTCTGGGTGACTGTCTGTTATGTAGTCTAAGTGAGTGGGTGCTTATAGATCTGTGTGCGTGTGTGTGTAATTGTCTGCTGGTTTATATGCATGGGTGGTTGGAGGTGTCTTGGTCATGTGAGTGTGTATGGATGCCAGTAGGTATGTTTCTGTCTGCATATTTGCTTTAATGTGTCATGTATCTCAGTGTGTGTATGAATGTTTTAGGGGCACTACAAAATGGATGTCTTATGCTTATGATTATTGTGAAATGAAACTGGTGAGGGCTTGCATGTATGCTATATGGGGCAATCTGGTTTGTAGCACACATATGTGACAAGTGCACAAAACTTTGTGTTAACAATAATGTAAACGGTTTCCAATGCTATACCTGCATGGCAGGGTACCCACAAGGTAATAATGAGAAGAAGCCCACGGTCTAAGAGTAACTTAGGTTACAATTTTAGGATAGCTACACAAACCTGAACCAGGAGTGCCTCTGTGTGGAACTCAGTGCAGCGCTCTAGTGAAGTAATAATGAATCTCAATGGCAATAGACCAAGTGGTTAGTGCTATTTTTTTGGCCCTTGTATCATAGGCTGCAGGAGTGCCTCAGTATATGCCAGCCTTTCTGGGAACCTCTAATCACAGAGACTGAAGATGCTGAGTACCCCTGTAAGGTAATCCATACGTGAGGTATTACTTGTTTATACACTTGTGATACATCTAGTTCTATTGAGGTTACTCAGCACTAAGTGACACATATTTTACTACAGCTTTTGCTCAGTGGCTGTGCTTCTGGGATTCTGTGGAAGACAGTATACAAATCTAGAATCCTTATCTAGGTTGCAGCAGTATCAGGCAGAAGGGAGAGTACTAAAAGTACTAGAGATGAGCAATGGACCAGAACAGTTAGAGATAACAACTCTGACATGTACCTTTGCTACAATAGGTCATAACATAATCAAGTTTTGGCAAAGCCAGTTCTTGTCACCTTCATGACCTATTGGCCTGACTATGCTTTTTACGGATGCTGTGGGGCACTAGCATAAATCAGAATGCTTTTTTGACAATGCTGTGCTCCGTCTGCAATAAAATAGGGCAAGAAAGTAAAGGAGCATTGACATTGCCGCTGCGGCTAGTCATGTCTTCTGTGGGCACACATAGGCATGATGAAGTATACTCCCTCTTGCGTCATCATGCATGCATGCGTGCTTCTATGGAACAACATCTGCACCATTTGCTTATTTTTTTATTTGCTGATCTAAGATGATGGGTGTCACTTTTTTAGACGCCAGACCCTTAAAAAATTTAATAAATAAATGACAGTGAGGGAGCAGGTGGTGGGGGGAGCATGTGGGAGGAGCAACGAAAGGCACTCAAAAGCTCCATAAGCTCTTTATGAAGCGTGGAACAGCATGGCAGCCTCCAGGCCCTCCCAAATAATTATACCTATTATAAGGAACAGTGGAGTAATGGAGGAGCAGGTTGTGGTGCGTTAGATGAAGGGTAAGTAGTGGGCGGAAACAGATTTGTAAGAGGCGGAAGCACCACAGCTCGATAAAGAACAAGGAAACACATGCAGTTTCACGAATGTCACAAATAAAGCTCACTCCTTAAAGTTGCTTGTTTTTTCTTTAGTCCTCATATAAATACCGTTGGGTGATACCGACGGGGCCCGACCCTGCTAAGGGCCACCTTCTCCTGACCAAGGCCTCGTTCAACATTTTTAGGAGTTTTCAAAGCCCAAATCTCTGTTACTCTCTTTGTTTATTTTGTCACTAATCCTCAGACCTCCGGGCTGGCAGCAACCTGGCTGTTGAATTGTTCTCCCCTTCGTATCGTTTGTCCCATGCCAAAAAGTTACCACATCTTAATCCGATGCTTTGACCCATTAAAACAGTCCAACCTACTAGTAAGTTGTGCTGATCCACCCCAATCGGCGCACGTTGGTGAGTCGATGTACACCAATTTCATGCATATTTCTCTTCGTGCAATTAAAACTAATATAAAAAGTAGCTGTGACTGTCACTTACTAAATTGTGAGTCAATTCATATAGTTGTCTACCTTTTATAAAACCCTTTTGGTCTTAATGCACAAGCCCAACGATCACCTTCTCCAACCTTTTGGCTAAAAATTGAGTATACATGTTATACTCATTGTTCAACAGCGATATCTGTCTATATGATTTACATGCTTTAGGGTCTTTGTTCTGTTTTAAAATTATTCTAATTGCCGCTTCACCCCATGAACGTGGCTAGGCATGGCCATCCCAGTATACTGCAGGTAATAGTCTAGTCAGGACCGGAGTACGTTTATCTTTTAGAGCCCCATGCAGCTCATTTGGTAAATAATCCGGATCCTGTGCCTTCCCCTTTTTTAGCCCTGTAAGTACTCTTCCCACTTCCTCTGCACTTCTTTCCTAGTTTAAGCTCTGCTTCAGTTCATATTGTAATACAGTGAGAGCATCATCTTTAACTCAACTATGTATCTGTTCTTCTGAGGATTTTAAATAATTTGTATATAGGTCCTGAAAGAAGTTAACAAAGGCTTATTCTATGTCTGAGTCTTCTGACCATCATTCCCCAGTCTCCGTAATTATTATTTCCTTGATCAAGTTTTTAGAACTTTCTGCTCATGTCTTGTAGGTCAATAATTTCTCACAGCTTTCCCTATATTTGAAGGGGGCCAATATGCTGACCTTCTACTTTTTCCATACAACTTTGTCTAAGTAATCTACCAATTCCCACTCTTGCATTGTTTTGTTTAATATTTAAGGTTACCTGTTCCACATCATTTTCACAAGTGTTTAAGTCCCTTTGGATCCCCTTGATCTTCAATTCCAACTCTCTCACTCTGTACTTATTTTCCTCTCTTTTGTATGGCGCATAACTAATTATCCCCCCCCCAAATAAAGGCCTTATAAGCATCCCATATAATATGTAGTGGAGCGGAGTCTTCATTTACCTCAAAAAACTCTACTGTGTCCTTCCTTAGTTAACTAATAACTAATGGATCTCCTAATAATGTCTTATCCACAGTCTATCTAGGTGGGGCTGGTTCCTTAACTAGCAGGGGCTCTAACTTCACCACTTAAGTGTTTTGACTAATGTGCCACTTCTTTTACATTTCGTCAGATGCTTTAAAAAAAAGTCAATCTGGGAGGCGTGGACATATTTTTTATTATAATATGTGAAGCTCTTTTCCTGGCCCGGCCTCTGCCTCCAAACATCCACTAACCCTAAATCTCTCATCATATGAGGTACACAGTCCCTCATCTTAGGGGGGGTAACCACTGATTTAGTGGTAAATTTGTCTGGGGTGTGATCTGATAGTACATTAAAATCACCTCCCATCACTATATGATTCTCAACGGCCACTAGTTGGCTATTCAATTCTCGGAGAGGCATCTGGTCTTCGATAATCGGACCATAGTATCCTATGAACGCATGCCCTACTCTGTCTATCTTAGTGTTTGCTATTAGCCATCTCCCCCCAGGATCAGTGACATACAGGCACATGCATCAATGTTGGCTATTGCAATTTCTTAATTACGATTTTTAAGGAATCGCAATTAAGGAATCGCAAAAGCCTATGCATGTAGATATCCTAGAGGCACATAGGAATGAATGGGAAGACATTCTGAATTTGCAATTCTCAATTAGAGAATTGCAAATTGAGAATGCAATTTCAAGGGTGCCAGGGTGTCAAAAGGACGTCAACTGTGCTCGTCTTCACAACGGTTTGTGCAGACAGCTCGCTTCAACCGTCAAAGGCTTGGCGGGAACTCCGCTGTCTGGAAAGCTGCTCTCGCCTGGAATGCCCTCCCGTTGGCCCTACGCAGCATTCAAGATTTAGTCACTTTTAAGAAACAGCTCAAAACCTTTCTCTTTTAAGGTGTCCTTCTACTTTCAACCGCTTCTCTTGCTCGCCCCGGGGCACTCCCTGGAGTAGCTGTGCGTGTTACAAATTTAAATAATAATAATAATGCATTGCATTTAAGGAATCTCAATTTGCGATTCCTTAAATGCAATCCCAATTTGAGAACTCGCAATTAATTGCGAATTCTCAAATTGCGAGGCCGTGACCCTTGATGCATCGCAAAAGCAAATTTTGCTATCGCAAATGGACGATTTTTGCGAATCGCACCGCTTGTGATCACAAAAAGCTTTGATGCATGTGCCTGATAGTGTTCCACAGTAGCCTGTGCTGAATTTTTCAACAGGATGGCTACCCCTTTTACATTGCATGGCTGGTTTGTGCGAACTGTGTAATCCATTTTTCCCCCTTTAATATTTTATCCTATTCTCCCTGGAGTAGATGTGTTTTCTGCAATATTATGAAATTCATGTCTGATTGTTTGAAGCTTTCTAGTATTCTCTTCCTCCTACTATGTATCCAAAGCCAATTTAAGTTCCAGGTAAGGACCCTTAAACGAACTTGTTTTTAAATCATCTTATCTGTGGGGCCCCTCTCTTCACTGATTTTCGGATCTCTCTAACACCTTTTGTCTCAAATGAGGATTTCTTTTTTTGTTTTTCGCCCACATGCTCCGAACCCAGTGATCATTCTGTCTATTCTTTGGTCTTCTTTTGTACCCCCACCTAAACCTCTCCCCCACCAAGCCCTCCCTGGGGAACCCTCCAAACAACCATGTTGGGTATCTTCTCGTGGTACCCTTGAGCTTCATCTCTCGGATATCTACTTATGTTTTGCTTTTTATCTGTTATACCAAACTCTCAACCTCTTTTATATTATACATTTTATCTCATCCCACATTATCTTGAGAGTTGCAGGTAACCTAAATTGAGCATTAGCGCCTAAAATTTGAGTTCCTGTTATGCGTCCGTAGCTCCCATTGCCTGTCTTGGATAACCCTGGAGATGTTTAACCTGATGAGGAAGGACAGCTTGCATTTTAAAGAAATGTTAGCCTTTAGGGCTTCGGATAGTATCTGGTCTTTTAAGGAGTAGGTTTTGAAATTTACCTGTATCTTCCCAGGTTTTTCCCTATTTGGGTTTCTTTTAAAGGGATCCCAATGAATCTTCTGTAGTTGTTCTGAGGCTACTGGAGGAACACACTCCTTGATCAAGTTAATCACAAACCCTTTCAGAGTTTCCCCTTCCATTTTTTCTGGGATATTTAGTACTCTTATGTTATTTCTCTTAGCGTTGTTCTCCAGGGACTCTATCTTATCTCGTAGCTCTTTTTCCTCTGTTTTCAGTGTTTAAATTTCTTTGTGATTAGCATCAGCCTCCTTATGTAATATCTCTATAGAGACTTTCATAGAGCATAGTCTCTCTGTAAGTTCAGTCATTTTGAGCTCCAGACTGTTGTAGGCACCATGTATTTTGAGTGATTCCTTTCCTGGATTGCAAATGCATATTAGTTCTCCGCTGCCAGTGGTACTAGCAAGGATCCTATACCAGGTTTCTCTGAGGTGCCCTGTGTTTGGCCTCCTGTCACTTGAGGTGGCAATTGTGGTACCCATTCCTTATCTTTCTCTCGGGGTTCCTGAGAAAGTGTTTGTAATCTGTTGTTGAGCACTAACTCAACCTCCTCAGCCGGGCTCTGTTGTCTTTTTCCCATATTGATAGTATTGGCTGACATGTCGGATTAGTGGGAGTTAAAATGCTTCCCCTCTTCTCATTTATGCATATACCTTAAAGAAAGATCACAGGGAGAGCGCGATTTTAACTCTACCCCCAGGGTTTGCCGGGTTCCCTCGATTTTTCCTTAGTTGGTGCTTAATGCCAGGCTGTGGTAATGAGGCCTGAGGGGTACTACACCTACTCTGTTCAGAGCAGGAAGCGATACAAAAAAAGGAGGGGAAACTATTACTTTGCTCTGTAGTGTTTTACCACCACCATTCTCTTCAGTTGAGAGTAAGTTAAGATTTGCAAGCTTATTTCTTAGTGCATATCTATATTTATTACCTTTTGTCCTCACCAGGTCCACTTGCAGAGGTGCTTCTGTGCCCAGTCATGCTACTTTTCTTTTTTAGACTTTTCTCTTAGAGCCCGGGAAAAGGGCCGCTTCTCAGGCTTCCCTTCTTCTTCCCCTTGTTTTGCCCCTTAGCGCCGGACTCATGGACAACTGACAGTGAAGTTGTCAATACAATGTGCAGCTGCCAGCCTGTGCTGACGCTGCCCAGAGATCCCCGGAAGCCGATCAGAGTAGAGACTTGTCGGTCTCTGCGAAGCCCCTGAGCTGCCTACAGACAGGGACCCGTTCTACTGAGCGATGCCTGTCGGCCACCATTGCCACTGCTGCGCTCCTCCAAGAAATAGTGACTCATTCAGCCACTGCCAGGCGAGAGTCACACAAAAACAAGCATTTGCAATACAATAGTTCTCGCATTTACGTGAATTTCGTAAATGAGACACCTATTGCCCATGCGGCCCTTTCAACTTCAATATCAGCTGCGTCCCTTTCTTTAGACAAGCTGTGTCTAAAGAAAGGGGCTTGACCGCCCTTAAAGTGAAATCGCTGTATGGGGCGTGTGTACAAAAAAAGCATTTGTTTGTCAAGGCAACAATTAATGCTTTTTTTTGTAACAGGGCCCCATGTTGTGCTTTCATTTTAATGGCGGCTGCGCCCCTCTCCTTAGAATAGTCTCGTTAAAGGAAAAGGGCGCAGCCGACATTAAAGTGTAAGTGTGGCACAGGGCAATTAAACAAATAAATAAAGAGTTAAAAAAAAAACCTTGCAGCCGCGTTTGGCGCTTCAAATAAAGCAGATACAGCTGCCACTATCAGCGTGGCGTGCTGTTCTATGTAAAAAAAATAATAAACATGTTGCGAGACAGCGTCTCCTGCTTGCAAAAGCAGGCATGCCAAAACCATTAAACAAAATAATGCTCGGAGGCTGTAATTAAAGCCTATTGAGCAACAGCACATGTAAAAGGGGGTGTTCTCGTGGAAGGATACAAATGAACACAAGACGGTACTAAGGATGGAATAACAAGCCTATCTACGAATCAGAAGCCAGCATTTATGAAGGGCAATGACACAAGCTACTATGATTTGCAATGTACCCCAATATAAGCCTGGGTAGCAACCTAACTTCTACCTACATTTACCCTGCCATTGTACTACATAACGAGTTTGTGCTGATCTTTTACCTAGTTAGGTGCTTCACAAATGTTGTGTGGTTTTCTCTGAAAACAAGCCTCATTTATTATGCATGAGGATTCTCAGAATCACAGTAGGACTACTATCTTCTACATCTTCTGCATAGTAACTATGTATAAGCGTCATCCCTAAAGTCAGTCTCGGCCGACAAAATACAGTAAGGTAGAACCCCTGAGGGTACCTCTTGGATATATAAGCACCATATCTTTGCTGGGGCGGGCAGAGGAGAAAGACTTCAATGCTGACATGCTGCCACAAGACGCGGAGGTTCCTGCACATAGACACTCCAGCACGCAGTGGTATGACAACCCTCGCAGGGTGCCCATCTCGAGATCAAGACGGGGTCCTTGCATTCTCTCACTTCAGGTAATGGGGGTAGCTTTATCGTAGGGGGCTTTTTGTCTATACACCTACATATGTGCTAGATACATTTAGGTACATCTAGTTAGGGTTAGCATTGTATGAGTACGCATTATTACTGTCATGTATTTATATGCCAGCATATATCCATTGCTTTAGCACTATGGTAGAATTCTACTATCTATTTACTCTATCGGTGCTTATAACCCTTTATATCTGTTTCTGTCTTATGGTTGTTGCAGCACATGTATTTTACGCTAGAATGACGCTGGTTCAATAAATGCTTATTGAAAACATCCCCATCGTTTATTCTGTCTCTCTACCTGAGACAAAGTGAGCACGAGTGACTAAGCGAAAGTACGGTATTGTTTCCATGATCCCGAGGGGTCAGGGTTGTCATGTTCGATAGTTGCTTTTTGGTAAGAGGGGTTCATAGTGGCACTGTAAGCTAGCTGGTATATAGGTGGACATATCCACTGGGGGTGTCTGGAATCAGTCTGGACACCAATCCCACAGTTCATGTTGTCTAAACTCGCAGATCCTATATATATTTATAGGAACTACATGACAAAGCCAATGACAAATATGGGCGTAGAGTGAGCAGGGTTTTAAGCGCATACTCCAATAGAGCATGCCTCGTAGAGCAGCGCATGTGTTGCCCAGGCTCGACCTAAAAATCATGGGAAAGTGGGAGACGAAGTGCCAACAGGTGCCAATAAGGCCACTGAGGCCAGCGTGTTATCCTTTTTGTTCGATATTCAGCCCGCAGCACTGGGGAGACGATTGCTCACGGCTAGTTTATCAGCTAGCAACGAATGTTCCCCATAAAACATGAAGTTGCTTTTGTCAGGAAACAGGTTTCCAGATCCCTCAGGCAGAGCTATAAACAAAGGTGGAACTAATTCCAGACAGCACCATCTCATTCCATACTGAGTGCACAATTTGTAAAAACAATATATGCAGGAGCCTTGAGAATATCTTATGAATCGCTGCTGGCGCTCGTGCAAACAAGGGTTGCCAAATACCCCCTAAAGTAATCTCATCTCATGTCTCTTTTCATCAACCTTACACCCCTGTCGCTTTTTCTGACTCATGGGAGTTCTTTTTATCCCAATTTTGTCACTGTTTTCCTATTTTTAGGTCACGCCTTGGCAGCGTGCATGTGCTGTCTGCAAGACCTATGGTAATGAATAACTAAGTGTATTCCAGCCTCCTACTTACCATTGGTGCAGTCCAGCGTCGCTCTTCTTTGCTACCCCCTGTCTCGTTCTGCAGCCTGATACGTCACTTCCTTTCCATGCTCAGGAGCAGTGGTAAAGCACAGTATACTTATGTTTCCCTTCTACATCTCCTGTTTGTTAGAACTATTTTTCTTTATTTTTGTTTACAGTGCAGGACGTGCTTGCACTCCAATGAATGCGGCTGCACAATTTCTATTTTGTTGTATTTTATCGTCCCAGCGCAGGGTGGTGGCATTCTTTTTAGGTTAAATGGTGTGGTGCAGTGAGTCCCCTTGCACCTCGTCCAAAGAGAAGCCCTGATGCCACCAAAAGGTCTTGTTTCCAGCGCAGGACGTGCTTGCACTACAATGACGGCAGCTGCGCGGTTTTCCATTTTGTTGTGTTTCTTCTTCACAGCGCAGGAAGTGATCTACAGAAATACCAGGGCACGATTCGGGGGTACACATGGTGGACAGCATCCACCCACTATTTTCACAGGGTTAACGCTGTTCATTCTACCAAGAATTTGGGATCCACTGAATAATGTGCTGAACTTGTCCAGGTGTAATTTCCAAACACTGAGACACTTTCAGCAGTGTCTGCATTTCTGATAGATACATCTGCCAGTGGATTCCTCACCTTGTGAATATCCCCTTGCGTCAGCAACATTTGGAAATTCTTTTTGTAGCTTCGCGCTGACGTGGACGACGTCACAGAGGCACGGCATCGCGCGCGACTCCGCTAACGTCACCGACACCATAATAGGCCCACGCCGGCGTGATGACATCAGTTCCCTTTTTTTCGCGTCGTCAACGCTAACGGTTTTCAAGGGATCGTCTGTAGCTGTATAGTAACTTTGTTACTTTGTATTTCTACTGGTGTTTTCTTTCTCTTCTGTCGTGATGTCTACGAAGAAGACTGGATTTAAAGCATGCGGAGAATGTGGCAAGATGATGTCTATCACTAATCCACACAAGTGCTGCGTTTGGTGCTTGAGCTCCGATCATGACGTCGAAGATTGTCCTTCGTGTAAGAAGATGACTCCGAAGGCACTCCGGGAGAGGGAGACGAAACTCCTCGTAGCGAAATTGAAGAACAAAAAGGATAAAAAGAGTTTGAGGTCATGGACTCGGCGTTCGAGGTCTCGTTCGAGGTCGCACTCAAAGTTGTCTTCGGCGCATGCTTCAAGGTCTTCGAGGAAGAAGCATAAGAAGAAGAGTCATGAATCTCGCCATCACTCTGAGAAAGACTCGAGTTCAAGGCCGAAGTCACAGGTGAAGTTGCTTCAGAAGGAGGCGGTGGCCTCGGCTTCGGAAGAACAGGTCTCCGAGGGTGAGGCTTCGAGTGCGGATTCGCCTGTGTCACCAAAGCAGTTGCCGAATCCTTCTCCAAATCCATCCCATCCTTCGGGTCAAGAAGATGAAGATAAAGGTGGTGAGGAAGATGAAGGAAAGGGCGAGGCTTTGTTGCCTGCGGGTTCGTCGACCCCTGTGCACCAGCCTGAGGTGGAGGCCGAGGTCGAGAAGACTCCGCTCCCTCAGGAGCAACCTGGGGGCTTTTATCCAGCCTTTCCGGCTCCAGGTCAGGATCCTACCCAGTTCCTGAATGCCATGTATGGAGTTTACTCCAGGGCAATGTACCCCTCTGGTGCACCGGTTGGTCCCACGGGTCCATTAGCATTTAATCTGGGCGTCCCCCAGGCTTATGCTCCTGCACCTTTTATGCCTTTCATGCCGGCTCCAGCTCCGCATTGGCATTTTCCGGCGCCGCCGAAGCCTTCGACGCCGAATCCATCGACGCCGATACCCTCGACTCCGGTGCCGAATCCAGTTCGTCCTCGGGTTAAGCTGCCTCTTCCGACAACGAGTTCGGCGTCGGCTCCGGCTCCGGTGGAGTCGGTCCCGGATCCGTCGACTTCGTTTATGAAGGAGAGGTCGAGGTGTGAGGCACAGAGGCTTCTGGAAGAGGAGAGGTATTGTGATGAAAATTTGGAGGAAGGTGAACTGCAGGATTCGGAGGATCCTTTTGATGATCTGAGAGAGGCTAGTGGTCTTGAACTGTCTCCTGAGTGGGATTTGGCCTCTGTATCTGATGTACCTTCCAAGGATATAATACCTTATGACGTTGTGATTAAGAAGGCTGCAGACTTGTTGAACATTACTCTGCCTACTGCTGAATACAAGTCTAACATTCTTACTGAGGTCCTTCACTCGCCTTCTTCTGTTATTGAACCAATGCTCCCATTTAATGACGCTTTGGCTGAGCCTATTTATGAGGTGTGGAAAAAGCCTCTGACAGCTCCTGCTGTTTCAAGGGCGGTTGCGAGAAGATATAGAGTAGCACCTGGTGACCCGGACTTTTTGTCAACGCACCCCCTGCCAGAGAGTTTGGTTGTGCAGGCTGCCTGCTCAAAGAAGGCTACGGGTGCTTTTCCGCAGGTTCCTGGGGAAAAGGAAGCAAGGAAGCAAGACCAGGCGGCAAAGAAATTTTTTTCCTCAGCCAGCATGGCGCTTAAGTCTACAAATGCAACTTGTCTGATGGGTAGATACATCCATGCTTTGATGGATTCCGTTAAACAATTGGTGCCTAAAATTCCTGAGAACGATAGGAAGGATTTTCAGGAGGTGATTTCAGACACTCAGGCTGCGGCAAGGCAGGTAATCCAGAGTGGGCTGCACACGGCTGATTCAGTGGCGGGAGTGATGGGCTCTTCAGTGGCCACTGGGAGAGCTGCGTGGTTGAAATCTTCAGAATTTTCTGTGGATGCTCAGTCTGCATTGATGGATTTGCCCTTTGATAGGTCAGGTTTGTTTGGAAAAAAAGCTGACGCTGCTTTAGAGCAGTTTAAAGACAGCAGAGCAACGGCAAAGTCTTTGGGCCTTCAGACCAGGGGCTCTTTTGGAAAGCGATTCAGAGGATTTGGCAGATCTTCCTTTCGGGCCTACAAACAATCACAGCAGCAGCAAAATACGCTGTACAAGTCTTACAGAGGCCAGCAAAGAGATCGTCCTAGAGGTCGCCAAGCCTCCTCCTCCTCCTCTTCCCCTTCCCAACCTCCTGTCAACACAGCAAAGCAGCCCTACATCCGCCATTCCGGATCATGTGGGTCCAGTGAGGGGTCGGCTTACCCATTTTCTGCGAGATTGGGAATTGATTACATCAGATCATTGGGTTCTCAATCTCGTGGAGAATGGGTATGCTCTTCCCTTTCGGGAATTTCCCCCAAATTACCCTCCTTGCCAGGGTTATTGTTCGGAGGACCACCTGCTGCTCCTGCAGGAAGAAGTCCTGGAATTGTTCAGAAAAGGTGCGATAGAGGTGGTTCCGGAGCAGGAGAGGGCTCAGGGATGCTACGCAGGGTATTTTCTGATCCCCAAGAAGGATGGCAGACTTTGTCCAATCCTGGATCTCAGCATCTTGAATCTTTACCTGAAGCAGGAGAAGTTCAAGATGCTCATCCTTGCGCAGGTTCTTCAAGCGCTGCTGGAAGAGGACTGGATGGTGTCAATCGTCTTACAGGATGCCTATATTCATATTCCCATTCTGAAGTCGCACAGGAAGTATCTCTGTTTCACGGTTGGATCGCAACACTACCAGTTTGCGGTCCTTCCGTTTGGTCTTACTACTGCACCTCGAGTCTTCACCAAGGTGATGGCTGTGGTGGCTGTACATCTCAGAAGATCGGGGATACCGGTATTCCCGTATCTGGACAATTGGCTGATCAAAGCGGAATCTCCAGAGATAGTGCTCCATCATCTGCAAGAGACAACTCAGTTGTTGCACAGGTTGGGTTTTTCGATAAATGTACCCAAATCTCACCTGGTGCCCTCCCAGCGCAACCTGTTCATAGGTGCGGTACTGGACACTACTGTATGTCGTGCATTCCCTCCTCCTCAAAGGATTCGCGACATACAGGAAATGATTCCTTTATTTTGCAATGGAGCGGTCGTTCCAGTCCTGAAGGTCCTTCGTCTGCTCGGTCTGATGGCTTCTTGCATTCTGTTGGTCAACCATGCACGCTGGCACATGAGGGCACTCCAGTGGTGCCTCCGCATGCAGTGGTATCAGCACAAAGGAGATCTCAGGGAGTCAGTGAGGATCTCGAGAGAAACTGCAGCGGATCTGTCTTGGTGGAGCGTGGAAGGCAATCTGTCACAAGGAAAGCCTTTTCAACTACCTCCATCGGTGGCCACAGTGATAACGGATGCATCCACTCTAGGGTGGGGTGCTCATCTGGGGGATCTGGAGATCAAGGGTCTTTGGTCTCCAGAGGAAAAGTTGCTTCACATCAACCTTCTAGAGTGGAGAAGTGTGGCTCACTGTTTAGAGGAGGCAGACCCGGACGCTGAGATCAGACCCGGGACCAGGGTTCAATTCCCGACGAGGCAGGGTCTTGAGCCCAAAATGTCCACGGACTCGGTAATTCTCGCTTCGGTGCCTACTCGAATCACAGGTTCACACTCTGCAACTCTGGGCAATAGCTTGCTTAATCTCCACTACGGCCCCCCGCGGCGGGATGCCTGGCTTTCACCTTGGGGATACCCAGTAGGGGCTATCTCACAGGGAAAAACCAGGACGGGTTCCCAATGCAAAGCGCTTTGAGACCTGGCGGTGATATTGCGCTATATAAAAACCTATCCATCCTAGAGTTGCAGGCTATACGTTTAGCGCACAAGGCCTTCCTCCCTTCCCTTCGCGGTCAGTCAGTTCAAGTCCTGACGGACAACACGACCGCCATGTGGTATGTCAACAAGCAGGGAGGAGTGGGGTCACAGTGTCTCAGCAGGGAGGCTCTGCGTCTCTGGTCCTGGGTTCAGGACCATCAGATTTGTCTGATGGCAAATCATCTGGCCGGAGTTCTGAACGTTCGTGCAGACAGTCTTAGTCGGCAATTCTCCGCCGACCACAAGTGGAGGCTCCATCCAGAGGTAGTTCGTTATGTCTTTCGGACGTGGGGGACTCCTCAGGTGGACCTGTTCGCCACTCGCGAGAATGCTCACTGCCCGTCATTCTGCAGCCTCCAGTTTCCGATGCAGGGAGCCTTGGGGGACGCGTTTCAGTTGAGTTGGGGCTCACAACTCTTTTACGCCTTTCCTCCCATACCCTTGATTCCTCGGGTTCTGAGGAAGATTCGCCAAGACCGGGCCCAAGTTATTTTGATCGCCCCGGATTGGCCAAGAAGGGTGTGGTACACAGATCTTCTCCACCTCTCCTCTTGCCCTCCGCTCCGTCTCCCTCACAGGGCAGATCTCCTCTCCCAGATGGAGGGGCAGGTTCTACACCCCCATCTCCAGACCTTACACCTTCATGCCTGGAGATTGAGTGGGGCAACCTGATTTCCTTTTCTCTCCCACACGATGTGGTGAATGTCATCTTATCGGCCAGGCGTGACTCCACCAAGTCCATTTATTCTTATAGATGGTCTAAATGTGTTGCTTGGTGTGGGGAGCAGTCCATTGAGCCTTTGAGGACTCCTTTGTCCAATATACTTCAATTTGCACTTTCTTTGGCCCAGCAGGGTTTTGCGGTGGCAACTATCAAAGGTTATTTCTCTGCCTTATCGGCTTTCCTTTGTTTGCCTGACCAGCCCTCTTTGTTTAAATCTCCTATTGTATTACGATTCATTAAGGGCCTTACCAATAAATTTCCTCCTACACCTTTTATTGTGCCTCAAAGGGACTTGAACCTTGTTCTTACATTCTTGATGGGTTCGCCTTTTGAACCTTTGCTCAAGTGTCCTTTGAGACTTTTGTCTTTTAAGACTATTTTTCTAGTGGCAATTACCTCGGCAAGGAGGGTAAGTGAACTTCAAGCTCTTAGTTCAAAGCCCCCATTTTTGTCCATTCATGCTGAACGAATGTTTCTTAGGACCAGGGCTGCTTTTCTGCCTAAGGTGGTAACTCCCTTCCATCTAGGACAGTCCATTATCCTCCCTACCTCTATCCTCCCCCTCACCCTTCCAAGGAGGAGGAGCGGCTTCACCGCTTGGACCCTAAGAGGGCGGTGAGCTTTTACCTGGACAGGACAAGAGAGTTCAGGTTGGATGACCAGCTTTTTGTTGGATTTGCTGGCTGCAAGAAGGGGAAGGCGGTGCACAAGCGCACGCTCTCGAGATGGATTATCCTCTGCATTAAGATCTGTTACGCCCTAGCGGGTAAGGAACCTCCAGAGGATATAAGAGCTCATTCCACTAGAGCAAAGTCTTCTACATCTGCTTTGTCTAGGGGTGTGCTTGTAGAGGATATTTGTAGAGCGGCAACTTGGGCTTCCCTCCACACTTTCGCGAAGCATTACTGCTTGGATACCGAGGTGAGGAGGGATGGCCATTTTGCGCGTTCTGTCCTCCAGGACTTTCTGGTATAGGAGAGTGGACACCCTCCTCCGGGAGTGGGGACTGCTGTGGGACTCTATTCACAAGGTGAGGAATCCACTGGCAGATGTATCTATCAGAAGAACAAGTTACTTACCTTCGGTAACGCTTTTTCTGGTAGATACAATATCGGCCTGTGGATTCCTCACTGACCCACCCGCCTCCCCGTTGTCCACTCTTCTATGCCTGAGTTACTGTAATGTATATATTTTTATTGTCAAAGGAAATGTTTATTGCAATTTGTTTTCCTGCATTGGCTTCACACTGTGTGTGTTATCTTGACATTGTGTACTGTGTATACTGTGTATATATCTGCTGTCATCGGTCCATCCATATGCCTCGAAGGCACGGAAAAAAGGGTGGAACTGATGTCATCACGCCGGCGTGGGCCTATTATGGTGTTGGTGACGTCAGCGGAGTCGCGCGCGATGCCGTGCCTCTGTGACATCGTCCACGTCGGCTTGAAGCTACAAAAAGAATTTCCGAATGTTGCTAACGCAAGGGGATATTCACAAGGTGAGGAATCCACAGGCAGATATTGTATCTACCAGAAAAAGCGTTACCGAAGGTAAGTAACTTGTTAGTTTCTGCTTTCCATCTGCAACACGCAACAACGTGCAGGTGGAGACGTGCTTTTTATTTTAGACTCCTGCTGGGCCCATAACTAGGGGTGTGCGGAATTTGCGGAATTGCGTTACGCAAATCTCTGCGAAACTGCAAAAATCTCCGCGAACATGCAGAAATTCTGCGAACACGCGGAATTGCTTGTTCGCGTTGCTTTTTTCCTGTTTGCAATTGCTGTTTGCGTGCTCGGGAGGAAATATTTCACAAACGCATTTTGAGAACGCGAACAAGCAAAAAGTTTTGCTAAGTCGCGGAACGCAGAATTTTGGGCAATTTCGCATTCTCTGCGGAACGCGAAATTACCCAAATTTCACAAATTCCGCGAGCGGAACGGAATTTACCACCCAGGCCTACCCATAACAAAGGCCGAATCTGGGAGTCATCAGGCCTCCTTTTGTTCGAGTCGAGCAGTCAGCAGCCTCACACCTAGAAGCAAATGAAGCAGAGGGGAAACAAAGGCTCACACCTTGTTAGCACTGCACACATACTTAAGAGAGGCAGCTTTTCACTTTGTTCAGTCCCTGTTTAGGAGATATGAATGTCAGATGTGTTGGTCTTTCCCAGCATTTACACAAGACAAATTGCATTTATATAGAGCTTACTTCCCCTGAGGAAGCACTGAAGTACTACTGTATTTTCTTGTATAGCCCTACTCATCCCAATGCAGATTGTCAAAGCGCTTTACATCAACATGTCCCTATTACATGTAAAATAAGTTTGTAAATGAATGAACAAGATGTGTTATATTAAACTGAGGGATAGCAAGGTGTAGAATTTACATATCATGCTCCATAGCTCACTGTGCTATTATCTTCGCAAGGCGCTCAAACATGATAGACCTGCCAAACATATATGTGATGGCGTTAGCTCTGATGTCACTTTGCCACTTCCTGTAAAGTCGTGGCTTGTGATGCCACTTTCTATGATGTCAATTCCTGTGATGCCATGTGTGATGTCATGCGCCGTGATGTTGTGCGCCGTGATGTCGCACGCGTGATGTCACTTGCATAATTAATGGCTAACTAGGTTAGTCCCGCCACTTCTCTTTTTAGGACTTGTGCCCTGAGAAACCCTGCAGTGCTCGCAAGGCGCTTCTTGTTGCTGCTTGTCCTGACCCTTACTGCTCTTGTGTTTCTGTTTTGAGGCATGGTTAAAAATCAAGATGGAGTTGAGTAGAGAATATTTTTTTTTAAAACACATGGAAGGGCGAACGCCCGAATTAAACATCTTTGTTAAAAGGTGCCCGAGTTTGGAAAGTTTATTATATGAAGCACAATTTTAAGTGGAAAGTTCGTCACATCCACCAGATGGTCCTCTAGATCTCTCTCAAGTGTAGCCATTTAGGGAGTTGTGAGGCCAATCTGTACCGGTGGGAGTCAATGTTAAGTAACCAAGTTGAGAGAGTTCAGGGCTTCAACTAAATACATTGCTTCAACGTTATGGTCATCTCTTTTTAGGCGTTCACATCACCGGAAGTGCAGAAGCAGGACACTAGCATACTTATGGTTATGGCTCATTGAGTTAAGGGTTGCCTCTGACGTCCGGTGTGACCTGCAGATCATGAGTTCAAATCTTGGCAAGGCTGATGAATTGTGTAAAAGTATATCGCGTGATGATCACGATATACGTTTTTCTTCATGTTATATTGGTTTATGTCACCGTCCTTTATGTAGCGCTCCTGACATGTTTATTAAGTGCCTCGAGACAGTTCAGTTACTATGTAAGGAGCTGGAGTGCGTTTCCTGCAACAAAGCTCAACATTTTCAGTCTCATTACAGCAAGTTATCTTTTTTGTAAAACACGAGTCGTCAGTTTGGGTACATAACAGCAAAGGATATTTTTATTTGTTTAGTACGTTTTGGACCTTGGGCAGTTGAGCGCGTGATGCCATTTATTTGTAATGTTCTACACACAAATAAACGGCACCGTGAACAAAATGCACAAAAGGCCTTGCAGATTTCTGAAATATTAATCCTGTACGTTTATTTCCTAGTGGTTACTATCGACGCCTTGTTTTTATAGGATTCCTGAGGGAAAAGGAGTAAGAGAGGCACATTTTCTTATAAGGCCGCCCTATAGAAATCTGCTAAGAGATACAATTCTTATAGCATATGCTATAAGAACTGTACACACTGATTAAAGCCCATATAATAACTTCCTATTGGTTTGGTCCTATGGACAACTGACCTGGTGACCCCATTGTTTTGTTAGCACAGCTGGCTAGCCTTTTATAGCAGTGAGGCTGGATAAGGGATGTAGGAGGTGGTGTGTGTGTGTCTGTGGGGAAGGGTGGTTGTCAGATGAGGTGTCCCCTCTCTAATCCATACAAATTAGCATGTAGTTGAATGAGGCTGGATGTATCATTTCTTTGACAACAAATGAAATCGACCCACCCTTGTAGAAGACTCTGGATCCAGCCTAGGCAGGCTTTAGCACTGGTGATGCCCAGTGCGACAATGTTTTTTCGCCCCCTCAATGGTATATGCTCTAATCCAGGGGTACTCAAAGTACGGCCCGCGGGCCAGTAGCGACCCGGCAAGCCTTCCCTGGCGGCCCGCGGAGCTTGAGACACATCGCACCTGTTTGTGCTGTGTGTCATGTGTTTTTTTTTTTTACTTCAGCAAACACCTCGCTGAGCAGCAGTGCGAGTCAGAGACACTGCTCTGTGGGGGCCCGGGCGATTCCAGCCACAGTCAAGAGTGGAGCTGCAGGGGCGCTAAGAGGTGAACAAAGCCTCATTAACAAACAAATGGTTTGTTAAAGACGTGTTAAGTACTGGGGTGCCCGGGAGGCTGTGTCAGCCAGGCTGACGCACAGGGGAGAGGGGGTGGGGGGTGGGAGGGTGGAGGTGAGAGGACAGCAGGAACTGAGAGCTGGGTGAGGTGGGAGGGCAGAGCAGGGAGGAGTGAGAGCCGGGGTGAGGGAGGTGGAGGGCAGCGCAGGGAGTGAGAGCCTGGGTGAGGGAGGTGGAGGGCAGAGCAGGGAGGAGTGAGAGCCCGGGTGAGGGAGGTGGAGGGCAGCGCAGGGAGTGAGAGCCCGGGTGAGGGCAGAGCAGGGAGGAGTGAGAGCCCGGGTGAGGGAGGTGGAGGGCAGCGCAGGGAGTGAGAGCCTGGGTGAGGGAGGTGGAGTGCAGCAGGGAGTGAGAGCCTGGGTGAGGGAGGTGGAGGGCAGCAGGGAGTGAGAGCCTGGGTGAGGGAGGTGGAGGGCAGCACGGAGTCAGAGCCTGGGTGAGGGAGGTGGAGGGCAGCAGGGAGGAGTGAGAGCCCGGGTGAGGGAGGTGGAGGGCAGCGCAGGGAGTGAGAGCCTGGGTGAGGGAGGTGGAGTGCAGCAGGGAGTGAGAGCCTGGGTGAGGGAGGTGGAGGGCAGCAGGGAGTGAGAGCCTGGGTGAGGGAGGTGGAAGGCAGCAGGGAGTGAGAGCCTGGGTGAGGGAGGTGGAGGGCAGAGCAGGAACTGAGAGCCGGGTGAGGTGGGAGGGCAGAGCAGGGAGTGAGAGCTGGGTGAGGGAGGTGGAGGGTAGAGCAGGGAGTGAGAGCCCGGGTGAGGGAGGTGGAGGGCAGAGCAGGGAGGAGTGAGAGCCCGGGTGAGGGAGGTGGAGTGCAGCAGGGAGTGAGAGCCTGGGTGAGGGAGGTGGAGGGCAGCAGGGAGTGAGAGCCTGGGTGAGGGAGGTGGAAGGCAGCAGGGAGTGAGAGCCTGGGTGAGGGAGGTGGAGGGCAGAGCAGGAACTGAGAGCCGGGTGAGGTGGGAGGGCAGAGCAGGGAGTGAGAGCTGGGTGAGGGAGGTGGAGGGTAGAGCAGGGAGTGAGAGGCTGGGTGAGGGAGGTGGAGGGCAGAGCAGGGACTGAGAGCCCGGGTGAGGGAGGTGGAGGGCAGAGCAGGGAGGAGTGAGAGCCCGGGTGAGGGAGGTGGAGGGCAGCGCAGGGAGTGAGAGCCTGGGTGAGGGAGGTGGAGGGCAGAGCAGGGAGGAGTGAGAGCCCGGGTGAGGGAGGTGGAGGGCAGCGCAGGGAGTGAGAGCCCGGGTGAGGGAGGTGGAGGGCAGCAGGGAGTGAGAGCCTGGGTGAGGGAGGTGGAAGGCAGCAGGGAGTGAGAGCCCAGGTGAGGGAGGTGGAGGGTAGAGCAGGGAGTGAGAGCCCGGGTGAGGGAGGTGGAAGGCAGCAGGGAGTGAGAGCCCGGGTGAGGGAGGTGGAAGGCAGCAGGGAGTGAGAGCCCGGGTGAGGGAGGTGGAGGGCAGAGCAGGGAGTGAGAGCCTGGGTGAGGGAGGTGGAAGGCAGCAGGGAGTGAGAGCCCGGGTGAGGGAGGTGGAAGGCAGCAGGGAGTGAGAGCCCGGGTGAGGGAGGTGGAGGGCAGAGCAGAGAGTGAGAGCCCGGGTGAGGGTGGTGGAGGGCAGCAGGGAGTGAGAGCCTGGGTGAGGGAGGTGGAAGGCAGCAGGGAGTGAGAGCCCGGGTGAGGGAGGTGGAGGGCAGAGCAGGGAGTGAGAGCCCGGGTGAGGGTGGTGGAGGGCAGAGCAGGGAGGAGTGAGAGCCCGGGTGAGGGAGGTGGAGGGCAGCGCAGGGAGTGAGAGCCTGGGTGTTGTGAGACAGATAGAGATAGAGACAGAGACAGGGACAGACGGAGCTAGATAGGGTCAGAGACAGGGACAGACGGAGACAGACAGCGATAGAGACAGACAGCGATAGAGACAGACAGAGACAGAGAGAGAGAGAGAGAGGGAGACAGACATAGGAAGGGATGGAGACAGACAGAGGGAGACAGACAGAGGGAGACAGACAGAGGGAGGGAGACAGACAGAGGGAGGGAGACAGACAGAGGGAGGGAGACAGACAAAGGGAGGGAGACAGAGAGAGGGAGGGAGACAGACAGAGGGAGGGATGGAGACAGACTGAGAGAGACAGACAGAGGGAGAGGGAGACAGAGGGAGAGAGGGAGAGAGAGAGACAGACAAAGGGAGGGAGACAGACAGAGGGAGGGAGACAGACAGAGGGAGGGAGACAGACAGAGGGAGGGAGACAGACAGAGGGAGGGAGACAGACAAAGGGAGGGAGACAGAGGGAGGGAGACGGACGGAGGGAGACAGACAGAGGGAGGGAGACAGACAGAGGGAGGGAGACAGACAAAGGGAGGGAGACAGACAGAGGGAGGGAGACGGACAAAGGGAGGGAGACAGACAGAGGGAGGGAGACAGACAGAGGGAGGGAGACAGACAAAGGGAGGGAGACAGACAGAGTGAGGGAGACAGACAGAGGGAGGGAGACAGACAGAGGGAGGGAGACAGACAGAGGGAGGGAGACAGACAGAGGGAGGGAGGGAGACAGACAGAGGGAGACAGGCAGACAGAGGGAGGGAGACAGACAAAGGGAGGGAGACAGACAAAGGGAGGGAGACAGACAGAGGGAGACAGAGGGAGGGAGACAGAAAGACAGATGAAGGGAGGGAGACAGAGGGAGGGAGGGAGACAGAGGGAGGCAGGGGGATAGAGGGAGACAGACAGAGGGAGATAGACAGAGGGAGGGAGACAGAGGGACAGAGGGAGACTGACAGAGGGAGACAGACAGACAGAGGGAGACAGACAGACAGACAAAGACAGACAGAGGGAGGGAGACAGACAGAGGGAGTGTGACAGACAGACAGAGGGAGGCAGACAGAGGGAGGGAGGGAGACAGACAGAGGGAGGGAGGGAGGGAGACAGAGGGAGGGAGGGAGGGAGACGGACAGAGGGCAGACGGAGGGAGGGAGACAGAGGGAGATGGACAGTGGGACACAGAGGGAGACAGATGGAGGGAAGGAAAGAGAGGGAGGGAGACAGAGAGAAAAAGAGAGGTAAGACAGAGAGACAGAGGGAGAGAGAGAGAGAGAGAGAAAGAGAGATGTGTGTGTATGCTGGTCTGTTGGCTCAGTGGATGAACACGTCAGCTGCAGGTGCCTGTGTCCAACTTCATGGTCACAGGTTTTTTTCTTTCTAGCCCCGCCCCCTCCCCCAGTGACCCCGCCCCCACCGGTGCAGCCCTCGGCCACAAACCACACTGTAAATTTGGCCCCCGAGAGAAAGTTTGTGAGTACCCATGCTCTAATCTATGCCTTGAAGTCTGCACATAGCTCTTTGATGACAGTTAATAGCTCACTGTAAACTGAAACTAACAAAAGCAAGTCTCTGACAAAAGCAGTAACCCACTGACCTGTTTACATTACATTCACTTTGTGTTGTGATCTGTATGGTACATGTTCTTTGCAGCAGGCATATTAACCCTCTACGCTACTTTACCATGAATCAAAACTTCCATGAGTCAAAACTTCTACTAGACAAAACTCTGATCTCACCAGGAAGAACATTAATCACCGTCGTTTTCTTGACATATTAATTGTTGCCTGAAAATTGCTGGAGGCCAGGAACATGGCAGCAGGTGCTTTTAAGCACAATATAAACTAGCAAGCAGGCGCCCCCATGTGAAGTCAGCACCCGGTGCGGTGGCACCTGTTGCACCGGTACCCTAGAGCTGGCCCTGGATCCAGCCCATCTCTCACAGCTGTACACATCACAACACAAGCACAGACTAGAACACTCAATTGGAATACTTGTAAAAATATACTTTGCGCACGTTTGCCCTGAAATTTGGAAACAGCCCAGAGTATGATTTTGGGGCTGACGGTTTTTGCCTCCCTTCCCTTTAGAGCTCTAGTTACTTTTTTCAGGAGTGCATACTAAAGTGGACCGATATAAAAAATGTTGGGTAAAAGAAAGCCTCTTTTCAAAACGGGAAGAAAATACTCGTTGATGCAAGACCCCTGCTAGAAGGAAACCCATGATGGAAGTTTACATAAATAAACTTAAGAAACCAAAACACAACATGTTGTGATTCCCTCTGTGTAGTGTTCTTGGCTTAAGCCCCACACCGATCCTTTGTTATTCTTTCCATTCGCGCTTCCGCCCTTAAAAAAATTCTTTTCACTAACCTTTCACCCTTACCAGGCCTGATCTTTGTTTCTGTTCAATTACTGCTACTTTATCTCTGAGAAACAAAGGCAGGCGAGCTGGTGTGGAGGATGCTGATGTACAGTTTTGGTAAATTGAAATATTCAGATTTTTTGGGAGACCACTTTCTTATGTTGCCTTAAGTAGCCCTCTTGCCACAGAGTATCATGGGGTTACGATCTGTTATAATTTTATGTGGGACATATGCATATAACGATAGGTTTTCTGCATTTCTGACCACAGTGCTGAGAAATGAAACTCCCTAACCTTTGTGCACATCTCAAAGTTCTGTTACTCTAATCCCTTTTCTACAACTTGTCAAACAGGGATTTACTTACATAATGTAGTACCCATCGGCAGTCAGACTCCTATTGCTTGAAAGGGGACATCTGTTGTGGTAGTGGTAAAACTGCTGGACGGCTGTGTTGCCCTAAAAGCTAGTAACCAGAAATCTGTATAGGCCAATTTAAGCTAAAATCCTTGCTAACGTATTTAGTGCTATTTTTACATATATTTATTTCCAAGTGTTGTGTTTCAAATGTAGTGCCACTGCTGCCCACTGCTTACGTGCTTTTAGTTAAAAAATTAGGTCAACTTTAAGTTTGGGTCACTCAGTGAATATCTTAGGGTATCCTCCAAAGGGATACTTTGGTTGTGTTCGCAGACTTCAAGAGTTAAACTGATGAATTCATGATATTAGTAAATAGTAAAACGTTGCCAGTGTTTGTCAGGTAAAACTTGTATTCCCCTTCTTAGGCCATGAAAAAAAATAAGTTTGTGAAAGACTTCCAAAGGATAGTTTGCACTCATGTTACATACATTTGATAAGCGTTTCCATATACATCCTTACCCACTCATCGATACCCATATCTAGCTCTTGCACATTCATGCTTTTCCATCTTATTCACATCCGCACTTAACGCCCATTCATATATTTACATCTCTTGCATTTTAAGGCATCTCCCTACTTAATAATCCCCTCATACATATGTAAGCATACACCCAAAGAATGATCCATGCTTATTCCTTCTTTCATTTCTTATAGCTCCCTCGTTTTTATCCATGTTTATTCCCTACACTTAAACAAAACAAGAGTGTTCCAAGGTAGTGGCGAACCACTGGTATGGAGCAAACAAACGACTTCACTTAAGGCGTTAAGGAAAGCCCTCACTCACCACCTAGTGATGACATGCTTCATCATCGGGCCCCACAAAAGAGACCTAGCGTCCCTTTTGTGTGCTTCAACGCCAGATCTACTGCGGAGCGGGTTGGTGGGTAAGGACAGTGTTGTGGAAAGAAATTTAAGTGAGTGGTGAGAGGTTAAAAGAAGTCTGTAGTGTATCAAAATTCGTTTTATTAAGATGATCACTAAGGACTTAAAGATAAAAATATGTGTAGGAAATGCGTCCACACTTAATTAAGTGGTAGTTTCCTAAGTCAGTCGACATGTTTCAGCCACGAAACGGTATAAATTTACCTGGCATTCATCAGGACTCAGTGTGAATAAACCCTGGCAGTATGGACTCTCTAAGGCCCACCCCTACCTAGGGACGTGAAAGTGAAAAATTAAATAGTGAAAAAGTGCAAAAAATTTGAAAGAAAAATTGTCTTTCTAATAACTCCTGGTTTAGGAGGCTTCCGAATTTACGGTTTCTGCACTTTTAGGGTGTAATGGATTCACACCATGGGTCACAGGAGGGGGGTGGGAGCGTAATTGGCACACCGCCCTCGACGCTCGGCACCCGTTGTATACCTGTAGCGACCCACCGCTTCGGTCCATCGGAGGGTCGCTACAGGTATACAACGGGTGCCGAGCATCGAGGGCGGTGTGCCAATTACGCTCCCACCCCCCTCCTGTGACCCATGGTGTGAATCCATTACACCCTAAAAGTGCAGAAACCGTAAATTCGGAAGCCTCCTAAACCAGGAGTTATTAGAAAGACAATTTTTCTTTCTAATTTTTTGCACTTTTTCACTATTTAATTTTTCACTTTCACGTCCCTAGGTAGGGGTGGGCCTTAGAGAGTCCATACCGCCAGGGTTTATTCACACTGAGTCCTGATGAATGCCAGGTAAATTTATACCGTTTCGTGGCTGAAACATGTCGACTGACTTAGGAAACTACCACTTAATTAAGTGTGGACGCATTTCCTACACATATTTTTATCTTTAAGTCCTTAGTGATCATCTTAATAAAACGAATTTTGAAACACTACAGACTTCTTTTAACCTCTCACCACTCACTTAAATTTCTTTGCACAACACTGTCCTTACCCACCAACCCGCGCCGCAGTAGATCTGGCGTTGAAGCACACAAAAGGGACGCTAGGTCTCTTTTGTGGGGCCCGATGATGAAGCATGTCATCACTAGGTGGTGAGTGAGGGCTTTCCTTAACGCCTTAAGTGAAGTCGTTTGTTTGCTCCATACCAGTGGTTCGCCACTACCTTGGAACACTCTTGTTTTGTTTACTTGATCTATACTGGGGTATAAGAGTGTCCCACCACCCTGCCTCTCTTTTTGATTTGACAGATATTCCCTACACTTATCAACACTTATCCTTATAACTATCAATTTATGTCCACATGTTTATAGATGTTCTTTTTTCTTACACAAGCAAACGTGACTTCTCCCATGTGCATCAATGTTTAGTCCGCTCAACAATATTACATGAACACCCATCTAGTTTGCATGGTTCTGTTTCTTTTAATCAGTTTGGAAAACTGTTGGATCTCTGCCCCCTGTTGTGGACTAAGGTCTGCCAAAGAAGCTCTGCGCTATGGCCTCTGTAAACGTATTATATCTTGTCCTCTGTGTCACTCCTTCTCTTTCAAACCTATCTTGTCAGTCAGAGGACTAAACTGACACTAAGACCGGAAAAAATATTAATCACTCATACATTGCATAGTCGTCCTTTTAGAACAGGTTCATCTATTCTGCTGCTGAGAGGTCAGTTAGGAAATCTGAACAAGCATTGGCATAGCCAATAGGTCTCGCTTTTGGGTCCTTATAAGTATTTAGTTATGCAGCACAATATCCAGGGCCGTTTCTAGGTGTTTTGCCGCCCTAGGCAAGAATTGAAAAATGTCACCCCCTCTCTTCTACTACCATCACTCTCTCCCCCTTTCATCCAGGCTTTTCAATATAAAAGTAAATATTTAAACAGCATATTTTGGGATGAAAATATATTGAAGCAGAGCTGAAGATGGCCTGGGAGCTCGGGATTGGAGCTCTGTGAGGACTGAGGCTGCTAGGGGACGAGTGATCTAAGAGGGCTGGGACTGCTAGAGGACGAGAGTTGAAGGTGCCGAGGCTGCTAGTGGATGAGACGTCTGAGGGCCCGGAAGCTCTGGGACAGGAGCTAAGAATGCAGAGGGTTCTGGTGAAGGCCCAGTCTGCCAGGGGGTAGGGAGTTCTGATACGACTTGAGCTGCTAGAGTGTGGGACCTTTAACGGCCAGGACAGGAGCTGTACAGACAAAAAGACCAGGACTGCTTGAGGACGGGAACTAAGAGGACGGGCTGCAAGGAGACAAAGGCTCTGGGAGGACTGGGGGGCGCAGCAGCTAGAGGAAGGGGTCTGTGAGAGTGCTGGTGGAAGCTCCAAGAAACTCCCCTGGGGCACTGGATGGTCCAAAGGGCTGGGGGCTGCTAGAGGCAGCGAGCTCCAAGAAGGCCAGTGCCACTAGGCGATGGGAGGTCTGAGAACACAGGCTGGGTGTTGAGGAGAGTCTCCGAATGTACTGTGTCTCTGCCTCCCATTGGCTGAGATTTGAACTCTCAGTGCGGCCTAAGCCCTGTTACGGTTTTGAGAGTGCTTGTTCTCCAAGGAAGCTGTCCCTACCTTCAAGGCCCTAATGCCGAGATGATGGACAGAATGCTGAATAAATTAAAACATTCACTCCAGTCAAGAGATCTGGATTACATTTGACGTTCCTTGGCTCACCGTGCCACCCCTGTTTAGACCCACCCATATGCAAATCTGTCTTGCCCCTGTTGGGAACAGTCCAGCCCGAACTGCCAGGCCAGGTGCTCCCTGGACCAGAAACGTGAACCCTAGGACGGGTTTCGGGGTTTCACCCCTCATCGGCCAGGCTAGCATGAATCCTGATCTGTGACTGGGGGTGAATGTTTGCATTGTCCAGCATTCTATCCATCATGTTCCTCTTGCAATTGTCACCCTAAGTGGGCAGGGTATGCCCAGACGCGGGTCGCATGCTCGCTACGCCACCCGATTCAAGCCATTCTGGCTAATGAGGGGTTATGCCCCGAAACAGGTACCAGGATGCTTGTTTCTGGTAGGGAGGACCTGGCCAGACAGTTCGGCTGGACTGTTCCCATGAGGCACAGGCTCAAGACTGATTTGCATGTGGCTGTGTCTAAAGTGGAATGGAATGGCGTGGCATGCAAAAAAAATGATGGGTTTAACCCAGATCTGTGACTGACTGGGGCAATGTTTGATTGGCTCAGCATTCCGTCCATCTTCTGTTCTTTTTGCTGTCGTCAGCTTAGGTGGCAAAGAGTGTGTGTACCTACAACATCCGAAGCCACATCCCACTGGCGTGCTTTCACTCGCCCATTCACCCTCCCTCCTCCTCGGCCCACCGACTGGGCCCAGATCACACAGAGCGCACTCCACGCGACGGGCACTGTGCTTTTTGACAACCCTACCCTATCTGAAACAACAACAGTAGGATGCAAAACCTGTCTCTGTCTGAAACATACACAAGGCTCCTACATGAAAGGTTACAGTTAAAGTTCACGGACTCGAAAGGATTGGTGGTATTTTACAGATGATAAAGAACGTAATTACATATTACAGAACGTCATGTATTAATGTTGGAGGTAATTCAGGTTTTAATGTAGCAGGAGACCTGTAGAGAACTGGAATTCTATTACTAAAGAGAGTTAAAGAACGAAGGGCACAATATTCCTTCTGTAAGAATGTGCAGAGGTTTCCTCGGCGACCAAAGTAAGCATTTCTGCTTCGTAATGTGACAAAGGTAAACAAACATTCTTGTCTGGAGTGTTGATAAAAACATGTTATTTTAAGCATGTTTTGTGGTATCTTATAACTAAGGATGTGTGTATGAGGGCTGGGAGTTCTCCTAAGGGCACTCTGGGTGTCTGTGTGTGTGGAATAGGTGGGCAGTAGGAAAACAAAAAGAAACAGGTAAATAAGTAAGAGGCATACTGATGGGGTAACAGTCAGTGACACTTAGGAAAGGTAAGGGGTATATATGAAACCCAGAGCACAGGCCAAGGATGCAGGACATAGGCACAGATGGGCGTGGTGGGCTGTGGTGAGGAGGTGGGAGGTGTGCGTGAGCACCCCTTCTGTAGCAAACATTCATGGCAAATGCAACTAGAGGGCGACAAATTTTATTTGATGAGAGATGGGATCAGACTTTTAAAATCCGACCACTTATTTTGGGGGAAATAGGACGGTGACAATAAAATAATGACCAGGGGGTCTGTGTTTAGTTCTGGCTTGTCGACACAGCTGTTTCTACAACCATTGATAGTCATTCTTTAAATTACCCATACAGTAAGCTTCAGTCAGAGAAGTCTTTCTCTCAACTCATGCTATTGGCTGTATCCTTTCCCCTCCTATGTCATGTTTTCTTGGCAATGCATAAGGGACTATTTCACATCCAAACCATGTCACATTAAATTATTTTTCTCCTAAATGCATTGTATAAGAGAAGCAATCGTTTGATCTTTGTTTTGCACTACTATAGGCATTTTAAAAATACATCAGTCAGGTTTAAAAATGCAAGCCACACTCGTTAGCTATGCAAATGCTTGCTTTATTAAGTAGGGACGGGACTATTTGTGTCTCAAGGTAAGGCTTTGGCGGAGTGGATGATTGAGTGAAACTCTGCATTGCTGCTATGTAGTGTTCACATCTCAGGAGGATTAGGGATTGTAGGGAAACGAGGGAGGCTGACAAATGTTGTGTGAGTTAAAAGGGGAGAACTGAAGACTCGGCAGAAGAGAAGAAAAGATGCTAACGAGGTGGGTAGTAATGGTGAAGTATTTGAACTTTAAAGAGAAGCCAAAATAATAATTTTCTGATTATGTGAATTAGACTTTGGCTCATTGTGGGGGGTAGGGGCCTGGGGGCACTGAGAGAATGATGGGACTGATGGCAGGTTAGGATGAGTGCACGAAGAGGAGCTCAGTCAGTAAGTGAGATCTATCTTGCTGGCTCAAGAGCTGCTGTGAGGCTGAGAAGAATAAACCAGCAGGCGGAAGATGTTTGTGGTGCCGGGTTATCTCGACTTGCGAAGGAGTGAGTGGACTGATCATTAGATGGCATTAGGCCCCTCAGAGGCGAAGAGTGAGTGGAGTGAAGAGTGAAGCAGTGGAGAGGGAGCAGGTGGGTGGGGAGGTTGGCACAGTTATGAGATGGTTGCCTAAATTAAGCATTCGCTGGAAAATTACATCAATATCACGACAATGACAAAGCTTGCCACCTACTGTGTGCCTGAACTGCATGCTAGGATTTACGAGTGCAGGAAAAGGCAGCCGGCCTCCCGGTCTTTTATTAAATATCAGCTGGTCCAAAACGGCAGATCTGAATACCCCTTTTGCCAATGAACATCTCCCCCTGCTCCTGCGCACAGGCTTCATGTACAGGCCCTTTCAGGCACCAATATTTTATAGCTGTTTGACAGCAGCGCACACAGGCCGAGGCGCTTTGCCGGCCTTTGTATCGGCTGTAAGAGAGGCCTGGGCAGCGCCCACCCTTCTGGGAACAGCTTGGGAAGAAGCATGCAGTGACAGGCTCCTCTGCCCCCCCTCCCCTGACCTAGGGTCCCCATTCATGCCCATCTCTTCCTCCAGGTGATAAATCATTGACTGTCTCATAGGGGCAGTGTGGGGGCGTCTCACCCGTGAACCCCATGCACTGGGGTCTGCTGATGCGTCTCATTCTGGCACGAAAGTCACTGGCCCTCAATTAAGTCCCTCATTTGAGCCATTCAAAGAAGGCGCTGCTTTGTTTTACACTCTCTTGGACGAAGATCACACAACAAGTAGTCACGTTGGAAATCAGAAAGGTCTCTGTGACCCCAGAGCCTCAGGAGTCAAGGTCCAAACTCATGTTTTTTGTCGCCCTCCCCCTTTGGCCGCCCTAGGCGGCCGCCTAGGCTTGCCTAATGGTAGAAACGCTTGGTGCAACAACATCGACTGTTGCGTGGCTAAACACTTATAAGGTCCCAAAGACGAGACCTTTTGGCTATGCCAATGCTTGTTATTATTAACTTTCTGGATAGGTTTTCTAAAGGTTTGGATTCAGATATGTTCAACTCCCCATCCTTATCTTAGGAAGATGTATCCTGCTCGAGAAGAATAATCAGGATGGGGAGATGTGTACATTTCTAAGGGGCTGAACTGCATCTTTCTGCTTTGGCTTCTCAGCTTTAATTCTTTGGTCAGGTGAGTTTTAGGATACATAGATCCCGCTCTCCTTGCCTTTCGTGATTCCTTTGTTGTCCATAGAAGCAGGATCAGGCAAATCTGAAAGGTGAATGGCCTCTTTAAATATCAGTTTTTTGCAACCAATTTCCTATGGGAACTAGTCTATTTGTCACGAATTACTATATACCCCTAGTTTAAGCGCGGCTCCTACAACAAGGATGTGCATGTATAGTACCCTGCCCCCCCAGTGTCTCTGCAGTCCTTAAAGCTACTGGTGCACGCACACCCTTCCAGCATCCCTCTCTATTCTCCATAACCTGCAAGAGTTGTGTGCCAGCCTAATATCTACACATGTTACTCCATAGGCATACCTGCCTTTTGAATATTACCAAAAACAATTAAAATTGACTGCACCCCTTCTCGCTGCAATTGCATAGTTTTCTTTCCGTCAGGCAGGCCCTGACCCCATACACATCGGAACTGGCAAAGATGTGCCCAACTTAGGACTTGGTCCTATCTGTATGGTCGCATTGAGGAAAGCCCATAGTGCCCCCTTCCTAAGCATGGGGTGTTACTCAGGGACGAGATTGAGTCAGTCGGTCTCCTGCATCAAAGAGAAGCTTTTGAGATGAATGAAGCATGCCATAGCTGGAGTATTTATGCACAAGCCAACCTGGTGGTTTGGATATTTTATTGCAGCAGTAGGGGATTGTGTGTCTTGGACGCGCCTCCATTCCTTTTATCTCATCGGTAAACACTAGGAGAGGCAGGTACCCTTTGAGAGTTGTCCATTTAAGAGGATTTCTGCAGAGTGTGGACTATCATCGTTTTCTGAATGTGGAAAATGTAAGGCTGGAGACCTATTTGAGAAGTGGCCTCGCAAAAGCAGTGTAAGGCTGATGGGGTTCATTTTTTGTGTTAACTTTGTTTTATTGAGTTTTAGACAATAAAGAAAACACAGTACAAACTTCATATAGTTCTGTATGGGTATGTAGGAACCTCCCACAACGGCCCACCACCCCCTAACAGATTCGCAAAGCAATGTTAGAGTTCTTCTGTGAAGCAATTGTCCAAGGCTGCCCAACAGGGCGAGGGCCCCTGCTGGGTACACACAAAACAAACTTATTTGAAAGAATAAAAGGAAACCCAAAAAACACTTACCCCCCTCTGCCCACCCCCTCCCGGAACCGGTCTGTCATGGTTATTGCGAGTGTGGTTGTCACCTAAGATGGATAGGGTAAGTCTATTCCTCAGTTGCGCCCTCTGACGGTGAATAGTCTCTATTTCGGGCAAGTGACTTCATTAAATTCCAGCGCCAGTAGTGCATGTAGCGGGTGCCATATGGTCTTAAAAGAGGACATGGATTGGGTGAGGGATGCTTGAATGCGCTCCATGCCCACTGTTAGAACTGGGGATCTCTAGTTGGCAGGGGTAGGTACCACTGTCCAAATAGGGACCCTTGCTTCTAGTCAGGGTAAGGAGGAAACCCTCTGAGATAACCCCTGCTCACCCTCTAGGTAGCTTGGCACGAGCAGTCTAGGCTAACCAGAGGCAATGTGTAAAGTATTTGTACCAACACTCACAGTAACACAGTGAAAACACCACAAACTGACTCCACAACAGTTTAGAAAAATAAAGGTATTTAATCTAAACTACACAAGACTAAAACGACAAAAAAATCCAACATACACAGTTCAAGAATATGGTTTCAAAAGAGTTCTTAAGGTTTGCGATAACATTTTTCAGGTTGCGATAAAATAATCCACAGATGCGTGAAAAGTTCACAGTTGCGTCACGTTTACTCACAGTACCTTTTAGTTGCGACAAAGTTCCAAAAGCAGAAGCTGGTGCGGTGGAAAACAAGCGATGCGTTGCTCCTGAGACCATGGGGAGGCGTTTGCGACAGCCCCGCTGCATCGGCGGGCGTGTTGCGACGAATCCGGTCTGTATGGGGAGGAAGGCCACTTGTATGGATTCCGGTGCGGAGGTTCCGTAGGAAGTTTGTTCTCGCAAAAGGCACGATGCGACGATCTTTGGAGTTGCGACGATCTCCGGGGCGATGATGCGTGGACCAGCGGTGATCTTCTCTCTCGCAGCTCCTCGACACGATGGTTTCTGCGACGACACTCGCAGCGACGTGATGCAAGCCAGCGGTGCGGCGATCTCACCCAGCGACGACAGGCTCTGCGGCGACACTCGCAGCGATGTTAGACTTTCCCGCACCGGTCTGGTGCGTCCCGCAAACGAAGGATGCAACGGCTCTGGCAGCGGCAACAGGCGCTGCGATGATCTCGGCCTTCGTAGCGGTGGGAATTTCCTCGCACTGTCGGGGATGCGATAACTTTTCAATTGCAAAAGTCTCTCAAGCTTAGTTTCAAGCTTCCCAGCACAGGTTCAACTTCCAGAGTCCCCACAACTGGATCAAGCACTCTAGGAAGGACAGAACTCTCTCAGCAGAGTTCAGGGAAGTTGGGGGTGAAGTCCTTTTGTTCCTGGGACTTCAGGACAGGGAGCCAGCTCTTCTCAGGCCCTTGGAGATTCCTTCAAGACAGGGGACACAGCACACAGCAAAGTCCTTCCCCTCTCCTTGGAAGCAAAGCAACAGGTCAGTCAGCAGAGATACAGCAGGACAGTCTTCCTTCTTCAGTTTCAGCTTTCCCCTTGGCAGAGGTTCCTTCTTGATTCCAGGATGATCTAATTTTCTGTTGTCAGGGGCCTGTACTTATACCCCTAAAAGTCTTTGTTCTCTTTGTGCAAGTGGGCCCTGAGCCCGGTCTGAACCAGTTCTGGGTGTTGCTTGAGCACTTTGTTTACCTGGCTTCTCCTTTCCTTTCAGAGTGAGGGGCAGGGTCGTCAGCCGCCCAGCAGGAGGTGGAGCCTGCATTGTGGAAGGCAGGCACAGCCCTATTCAGGCCCAGATGCTATCTCCTCCCACCACTCAAGTTGCAAATGCAGTCATTCAGCCTAGGGCTGACTCAGCCAGCCTCCTGGGGAATCCCCAGCCCATGTCACTCTCAAACCAGACAGTCATAGTTCATAGTTCAAAAGCTTTATTCGATTTGTAAAACAAACCATACAAGCAGAACACATACGTATGTAACAAACATTACTAAAAAAGGCATCAAGGACACGACAATAAAAAACGATCAAAAGAGAACCATTGTATACATAGTAGGAGGGGATTCTAAGAACATGATATGACCAGAGTTAGATTAGTACTGTACAAAAGCTGTTAGCCAAGAAGACTAAATTCATTTATAAAACATGATGCATACATTATACATATGATATATTGCACATGAATAAATAAATAAATAAATATACAGACAGGAAACCAAGGTAAGAACGGAACACAATCCGAAATATCATAAAACTATGGTTATCCTGGCAGCTGTACATTTAGTAAAATATACAGACAGGAGGCCGTAGTAAAAACAGTACACGGTCCGAGATATCATAAAACTATGGCTTTCCTGGCAGCTGTACATTTTAATATATATGTTGCTACGAAGAAGCAAATGTCCATATCCTCTAAGGAACTAAGTAGCTGTAAAGCATTCCTCGTAGAACGAACATTGTATTTTAGAAAGATGGGTTTTAAATATGTTACCCTAAAAAAATGATAGAATTTGCAAAACAATAAGAAATGGCAGCAGCTCTGGCGAGAGACATTGTCACAAGGGCATGCTATATCAGATCTAGAGTTCAATATGGGAAATGCAACAAGGTGATGAACGATTCCCAATCGTAAGCGTGTTAAGACAAACCGGTGAGAGTTACGAGTGACACCAGAGAGGTAGGGTTGGAAACCAGTAGGTAGATTGTAGTCCCGGTAAGTCATCACAGATTGCAGCTTTCCAGACACCTTTGAACGACCTTCTTTTTTATGACTTAAAAACCTTTGTTTAATGTCTTTTTTAGGGATTGATACCACGGATTTAGGGTCAAGAAAAATGTCAAACTGAAAGAGGAGATAAAACCAATGATGTATATACTTAAGCCAGAGGGTACGTGTGGAGTAATCCAACCTGAGGCAATCAAGGATTATCTCCTGGGTAAATTGGGTTTCAGGCTTGGCCCAAATTGAGCGCCAAAGCAGCAAGGGGCGTAGTGCTGCCAGATCCGAAATAAATTCAATTCCTACTTCTTCATGGATCCGTTCCACTGATGCTGAAGGTGGTACACATAACAGTTTTCTGAGGAACTTATTTTCGTCTCTCTGCACATTTGGACCAACACAATGACCCCAGACCCCCGCACCATACAGGGCTGAGGACACACATTTTACGTTATAAATATTCATCATATCTATGATGCTCCTCGCCCCAAGTTTAGATGAAAATCTGAAAATGCTATTAGTGGATCTCTTCGTTTTTAGGCTGATGTTTTCAAACTCGGGTGGCCAGCAACTTTCTAAAAGTGCTGTTCTCAAACACAGGATTTAAAAACAACATTTCCTAAACTATGTGTTATTAAATTCTGAGTTCAGGGATACTAGACTCTTATGTCCTATCTTGTTCCTATGAGTAGAAATGCTGGTAGCCAGCATCCCCCATGTTAATCTATGGAGCAAGATAGCCTTACAATAGTGAAAACCGAAAATGGCTGCCATTCACTACCAGAGCATGTCACCTGCAGCAGTACATGCTCTACCTTTCACATAAACTGCACCCTGCACAGGGGGGTACCTTGGGCCTTCCATAGGGGTGACTAATGTGCACAAAAAGGGAAGGGTTTGGCCTGGTCAGTGGGGACACTGACCAGGAGGACATGGCAGTTCCTAGACTGCACGCAGGCACTGCAGTGGCAGGCCTGAGACACCAATTTAGGGCAACTCATGTGGGTGGCGCAATCAGTGCTGCAGGCCCACTAGCAGCATTTGTCATCACCAGCCCTGGCACACCCAGTGCACTTTACTAGGGACTTCATGGTTATACAAATATGCCAATCAGGTACACCCAATCACAATATCAATTTACCTAGGGAGCACTTACACTCTGGCACTGATCAGCAGTGGCAGAGTGTCCAAAGCATCTAAACCAGCAAAAACGAAATCCAGCACCGCATCAAAAATACAGGAGGTAGAGGTAAAAAGATAGGGGGAACCACGCCAAAGATGCCAGGTCTAACACGTGTCCCCTCCAGCTGAAAGTGGGGAGAACTACCCACCCTCTTGGGAGTTCTCTTCACTTAGGCGGAAAAATCTGGACAGACCATCAGCGTTGGCGTGCTCTGTACCAGGGCGGTGTTCCACCGTAAAGTCCATTCCCTGTAGGGAGATGGACCACCTCAACAGTTTTGGGTTCTCACCCCTCATTTGCATTAACCATCTGAGGGGCCTGTCGTCGGTCTGAACACGGAAGTGAGTCCCAAACAGGTAGGGCCTCAGCGTCTTCAGAGCCCAGACCACAGCAAAAGCTTCCCTTTCAATCACACTCCACCTCTGTTCCCTGGGGAGTAGCCTCCTACTAATGAAAGCTACGGGCTGGTCTCCATTTTCCTCAGTGACTTGTGAGAGTACTGCTCGCACACCATGCTCTGAAGCGTCTGTCTGCACTATGAACTCACTGGAAAAATCGGGTGCCTTGAGCACCGGTGCTGTGCACATGGCAGTTTTACGGGTTTCAAAGGCAGTCTGGCAGGCTTCGGTCCAGTCCACTCTTTTGGGCAACTTCCAAGAAGTGAGTTCTGTCAAGGGGGCGACAATGGTGCCATATCCCTTGACAAACCGTCTGTAATACCCGGTGAGTCCTAAAAAGGCTCTCACCTCTGTCTGGGTCTTGGGGGGCTCCCAATCTTTGCTTGGAGGGGCGCCACCTGGCCGCTCCCCACCTGGTGTCCCAAATACACCACAGATCCCTGCCATATCTGGCACTTGCTGGCCTTGATAGTGAAGCCTGCCCTTTGCAGAGCCTTCAATACTTCACAGAGGTGTTGCAAGTGTTCCTCCCACATGGAGCGGAACACAGCAATGTCATCCAGGTATGCGGCGCTGAATTCCTCCAGCCCGGACAGTACCTGGTTAACCAGTCTCTGGAAGGTGGCAGGCGCATTCTTCAACCCAAAGGGCATGACTCGGAACTGGAAGTGCCCCTCTGGCGTTGAGAACGCAGACCTCTCTTTGACCCCATCAGTTAAGGCAATCTGCCAGTACCCAGAAGTCAAATCAAAGGTACTGAGGTACTGGGCAGCTCCTAACCGATCCACAAGCTCATCAGCTCTGGGGATGGGGTGTGCGTCAGTTTTCATGACTGCATTGAGCCCACAGTAGTCCACACAAAACCTGAGTTCTGGAGTGGCACCGGGCGCAGCAGCTTTGGGTACCAAGACCACTGGGCTAGCCCAGGGGCTGCTGGAGGGCTCAATCACCCCTAGCGCCAACATCTTGGAAACTTCTTCCTTGATGCTGGCCCTGACCTTGCAGCTACCCTGTAAAATTTCTGTTCCACAGTCAGGCTATCTCCAGTGTCCACATCATGGACGTACCAATTGGTGACACCTGGGGTCAGGGAGAACAGAGAGGAGAACTGACCCAACACCTGGCGACAGTCCCTTTGCTGTTCTGGGGTCAGGGTAGGCGAGAGGACCACACCATCCACTGACCCGTCTTGCTCCTTAGCTGCCAGGAGGTCAGGGAGAGTATCACTATCCTCCTCCCCTCCTGCATCTGTAGCCAGGTTCATTGTCACTTCAGACCTCTCAAAGTATGGTTTGAGGCAGTTCACATGCAAGACTCTCAGGGGCTGCCTGGGAGTCCTCAGGTTAACCAGGTAGGTTACTTCACTTTTCCTTTCCACCACCTCATATGGCCCAGTCCACTTGTCTTGGAGCGCACAAGGCTCCACTTGCGCCATCACCCACACTTTCTGCCCAGGTTGAAATTCGACCAGAGTGGTATTCTGGTCGTACAATCTTTTCATTTCTTCCTGGCTAGCTTCCAGGTTATCCTGAGCAATCTTCCTGAAGCATTGTGTCTGGTTGCGAATGGCCAGCACATAGCTGAACACATCCTGGGGGGTTTTCCCACGGGATTTTTCCCACCTCTCCTTCACCAGTGTGAGAGGTCCTCTAACAGGGTGGCCATACAGGAGTTCAAAGGGACTGAACCCTAAGGACTTCTGAGGCACCTCCCTGTAGGCAAACAACAGGCATGGTAACAAGACGTCCCACTTCCGTCTCATGGGCTCCGCTAGGCCCATAATCATACCTTTTAGGGTCCGGCTGAACCTTTCAACCAGCCCATTTCCTTGAGGGTGGTAAGGAGTGGTGAACTTATAAGTTACCCCAGACTCCTCCCACAGAGACTTCATGTACCTAGAGATGAAGTTGGTACCCCGGTCGGAGACCACCTCTCTGGGGAACCCCACACGGGAAAAGATCCCCATCAATGCACGGCCCACCACGGGTGCTGTGATTGTCCTGAGAGGGACTGCTTCCGGGTACCGGGTGGCATGGTCCACCAAGACCAGGATGAACCTGTTGCCTAAGGCTGTCTTGGGGTCCAGGGGCCCTACAATGTCTATGCCCACCCACTCGAAAGGGGTGCTCACCACTGGGAAGGGTTGGAGGGGTGCCTTCAACTTCATTCCAGTCTTGCCACTGGCTTGACAGGTTTGGCAAGACCTACAAAAGGAACCAACATGCTTCTTCATCTGGGGCCAGTGGAAGTGGGCGACAAGCCTGTTTAGGGTCTTGTCTTGCCCCAGATGTCCTACGAGAGGCACGTCATGAGCCAGACCCATTAGGAAGTTTCTGAAGCGCTCGGGTACCACCAGCACACGGGCTGCACCGGGCTCAGCAAACTTAGGCTCACTATACAATAAGTCATCTTCCCAGTAGATAAAGTGATCTCTGGCTGCTCCACCTGCTGCCTGGTCTGCAGCCTGTTGCCGCAGACCAAAGAGGGAAGGGCATTCCTTCTGCGCCTGGCAGAATTTCTCCCTGGAGGGACCACCTTCCTGCTGCCAACGGGTCAGCTCGGGGAGGTCCCCCAGTTTGGCCACCTGTTCCCCTGTAGGTTCCATGGCATCCCCCTCAGGTTCTGCTCCTTCCTGGACAGTGGGAACTGCTGGGGTGGGTTTCACGCGCCCCCTGCCTCTTCCTCTCCTGGCAGGTCTTTGGGCCACTGTTTCAGGCTCCAGTTCTGCTGAGTCACCCTTACTGGCTGCCATAGCACGCGTGGTCACACAGATCCACACAGGCAAACCCAACATCTCCAAGTGAGTTCTGTGTTCTACATCCTTCCATGGAGAACTCTCCAGGTCGTTACCTAACAGACAGTCTACAGGCAAGGCATCACTGACAACAACTTCCAAAAGACCAGAGACCCCCCCCATTCAAAGGGAACACGCGCCAACTTGCAGAGGCGCACTGAGCTGTCAGCTGCCACTACAGGGCGGAGCACATCAGGGTTGATTTGCTTTTCAGACACCCACTGACACCTCACGGATGTCACACTGGCTCCTGTGTCTCTCAGAGCCTCTATCTCCCTCCCATTGATGGTCACCTTCTGCCCATATTTCTTAGTGTTCAGGGGCAGTAAGGTTTCCTGGACCATCTCTTGGTCTCCCAGAGAGACAAGGGACATAACTGCTAAGCCCTCCTCCCCACTGGAAATCAAATCCCCGCCCAAAGCTACACTCGCTAACCCTGGGATTGGAGCACCAGTGGGTGCGGGATTCTTTTTGGGACAGTTAGGAGCTATGTGACCCACCTCGTTGCAGTGATAGCAGGTAGGAGGAGCCTGGTTGTCTCTTTCATCTCTCTTGTCCCGCCTGCCCTTAGGGGGCCATGGCTGTCTAGACTTGGGGGGTTGGGATTCCTTTCCCTGGGAACTATTTTCGGGCCCTTGTGAGAACTTCTTTTGGTTACCCTTGACCCCCCCACTCTTCTGCTGGGGACCCTGCCCACCTTTGGCTGTGGTACCCACAATTCCTCTGTGGACCCTGGTACTGGTCAGGCGGTCCGCCTCCTTAGCAAGCTCAATGGGGTCTGTCAGCTTGCTGTCTAAAAGATGCTGGCGCAGCTCTGGAACACAAAGACTACTCAAGTGCTCCCAACTGATTAAATGCAACAACCCCTTAAAATCAGTTACTTTACTGCCCTTCATCCAACCTTCCAGTGCACGTGAGTACAAATTCACACACTCCATCCAAGTCTCAGACTCTCTCTTCTTAGAATTTCTAAACTGCAGTCTATACTGCTCTGGAGTAAGGCCATACCTGAGACATAAGGCCTCCTTCATATTGGGGTAGGTCATGGCACCTGCCATCTCTAAGGGCTCTAGAGCACTCCTCCCAGAAGCCTCAAAATGTTTCCACAGGCCCGCCCCCAATGCTGTTCGGGCACACCATTCATTCTCAATGCAATCTCATACGAAGTGAACCAGGCATAAATATCCTCACTCCTATGGTAATTCTGCACCAGGTCATTGGGAATATATACTTTACCCCCATGCACTGGCTGCGCGCTGCCACCATTTGAACTGGCATCCACCTCCTTGGCTTTAAGATCCAGTTCTCTCAGGCTCAACTCATGAGCCAAAAGCAATTTCTTCTCCTCTAGGGCACGGGCCTCTTTCTTGTCATCCGCTGCCCTTTCTTTCTCCATTTCCAATTGCCTCATTTTCATTTTCAGGACTTCCAAGTCATATTCTCTTACTCTCTGATTTTCTTGTAACTCTTCTGGGGTGAGGCCCCTACCGGAGTGGTTGCTGCCAGCTCCTGAGCCAACTCTGCCCACTGGCAGATCTGTGACTTGAAAACCATTCCCTGTACTAACATAATTTCCCTCTTGTGCCTCCCAATGGGCCTTCAAGATTCTTTGCAGCTCATCCTTCCTGTAGCTATGGGGCACTCAAACTTGTTGCAGAATTGCTGAAGCTGTGTAACTTTGTAAGAATACAGATCCTCAATGCAAAACTCTAATTCTGCTTCCTTACTGGGTGCCTTTCCATTCATAGACATGATGTTTTTGAAGAGTTATTCAAAAATAGAATCCCAAAAAATCAAAAACCAGTAGTATGCGGTGGCGTAGTGGTCTGCACTCACTAGTGATGTACACCAATCACTGTGGGTCTAGTACAAATACAAGTTCAAGTTCCCACCGCTGACCAACAATGTTAGAACTGGGGGTCTCTAGTTGGCAGGGGTAGGTACCACTGTCCAAATAGGGACCCTTGCTTCTAGTCAGGGTAAGGAGGAAACCCTCTGAGATAACCCCTGCTCACCCTCTAGGTAGCTTGGTATGAGCAGTCTAGGCTAACCAGAGGCAATGTGTAAAGTATTTGTACCAACACTCACAGTAACACAGTGAAAACACCACAAACTGACTCCACAACAGTTTAGAAAAATAAAGGTATTTCATCTAAACTACACAAGACCAAAACGACAAAAAAAACCAACATACACTGTTCAAGAATATGGTTTCAAAAGAGTTCTTAAGCTTTTCGATAAAATTCTTCAATTTGCGATAAAATAATCCACAAATGCGTGAAAAGTTCACAGTTGCGTCACGTTTACTCACAGTACCTTTTAGTTGCGACAAAGTTCCAAAAGCAGAAGCTGGTGCGGTGGAAAACAAGCGATGCGTTGCTCCTGAGACCCTGGGGAGGCGTTTGCGACAGCCCCACTGCAGCAGCGGGCGTGTTGCGACGAATCCGGTCTGTATGGGGAGGAAGGCCACTTGTATGGATTCCGGTGCGGAGGTTCCGTAGGAAGTTTGTTCTCGCAAAAGGCACGATGCGACGATCTTTGGAGTTGCGACGATCTCCGGGGCGACGATGCGCAGACCACCGGTGATCTTCTTTCTCGCAGCTCCTCGACGCGATGGGTTCTGCGACGACACTCGCAGCAACGTGATGCGGTCCGCAAGCAAGCGGTGCGGCGATCTCACCCAGCGACGACAGGCTCTGCGACGACACTCGCAGCGATGTTAGACTTTCCCGCACCGGTCTGGTGCGTCCCCAAACGAAGGATGCGACGGCTCTGGCAGCGGCAATAGGCGCTGCGACGATCTCGGCCTTCGTAGCGGCGGGAATTTCCTCGCACTGTCGGGGATGCGCTCCGCAGCGAGCGATGCGAAAACTTCAAATGCAAAAGTCTCTCAAGCTTAGTTTCAAGCTTCCCAGCACAGGTTCAACTTCCAGAGGCCCCACAACTGGATCAAACACTCTAGGAAGGACTGAACTCTCAGCAGAGTTCAGGGAAGTTGGGGGTGAAGTCCTTTTGTTCCTGGGACTTCAGGACAGGGAGCCAGCTCTTCTCAAGCCCTTGGAGATTCCTTCAAGACAGGGGACAAAGCACACAGCAAAGTCCTTCCCCTCTCCATGGCAGCAAAGCAACAGGTCAGTCCAGCAGAGCAACAGCAGGACAGTCTTCCTTCTTCAGTTTCAGCTTTCTCCTTGGCAGAGGTTCCTTCTTGATTCCAGGATGATCTAATTTTCTGTTGTCAGGGGTCCTGTACTTATACCCCTAAAAGTCTTTGTTCTCTTTGTGCAAGTGGGCCCTGAGCCCGGTCTGAACCAGTTCTGGGTGTTGCTTGAGCACTTTGTTTACCTGGCTTCTCCTTTCCTTTCAGAGTGAGGGGCAGGGTCGTCAGCCGCCCAGCAGGAGGTGGATCCAGCATTGTGGAAGGCAGGCACAGCCCTATTCAGGCCCAGGTGCTATCTCCTCCCACCACTCAAGTTGCAAATGCAGTCATTCAGCCTAGGGCTGACTCAGCCAGCCTCCTGGGGAATCCCCAGCCCCTGTCACTCTCAAACCAGACAGTCAATACACAAACAGGCCAAGGCACACAGATGGGTCAGACAAGAAAACAGCAACTTTCTAAAAGTGCTGTTCTCAAACACAGGATTTAAAAACAACCTTTCCTAAAAGATGTGTTATTAAATTCTGAGTTCAGGGATACTAGAATCTTATGTCCTATCTTGTTCCTATGAGAAGAAATGCTGGTAGCCACTGTAGCCAGCATCCCCCATGTTAATCTATGGAGCAAGATAGCCTTACAATAGTGAAAAACTAAAATGGCTGCCATTCACTACCAGAGCATGTCACCTGCACCAGTACATGCTCTACCTTTCACATACACTGCACCTTGCCATGGGGGGTACCTTGGGCCTTCCATAGGGGGTGACTAATGTGCGCAAAAAGGGAAGGGTTTGGCCTGGTCAGTGGGGACACTGACCAGGAGGACATGGCAGTTCCTAGACTGCACACAGGCACTGCAGTGGCAGGCCTGAGGCACCATTTTAGGGCTACTCATGTGGGTGGCACAATCAGTGCTGCAGGCCCACTAGTAGCATTTGTCATCACCAGCCCTGGCACACCCAGTGCACTTTACTAGGGACTTCATGGTGATACAGATATGTCAATCAGGTACACCCAATCACAATATCAATTTACCTAGGGAGCACTTACACTCTGGCACTGATCAGCAGTGGCAGAGTGTCCAAAGCATCTAAAACAGCAAAAACTAAATCCAGCACCGCATCAAAAATACAGGAGGTAGAGGTAAAAAGATAGGCGGAAACCACGCCAAAGATGCCAGGTCTAACACCCACTATGTACCATAACCTGTGAATCCACTCCGTGTGCGATGGGCAGGTCTGTGTGCCCCATAACAACAGGATATGTTGCACCGCCGCCCCCATTGCTAGTCCCATCTGTTTTCCCGAACCGATTTCAGAGGGAATGTAATTGTATTGGGCAGTCTTAACAGTGTGTAAGCTGGGAATCGAGGGAATTCCGCATCAAATTGTCTGTCGATGTCGTTGAGGACCTCCGTCCAGTATTCCGTCACTTCACAACACCCCCACAACAGGTGAGTCAGTGTGCCCTCTTCGTCACACCCCCTCCAGCAAGTCGAACTAAGGTCGGGGTTACCCCTGTTTACAGACTGGTGTTAGGTATACCAATAAGTTGCTACTTTGACCGCTGCTTCCCTGCTCTCAGTGTTCCTAGCAGTGTGGTTTGCTCTGTAGTATATGGCCTGCCACTCCTGATCAGAAAGAGCTCTGCCCATCTCCCCCTCTCAGCGTTTCTGCCCTGCTGAGCGCAGCTTAGGGGTGGGTGGGCAGATCATGCAGTAGAGTTCAAAAATCAGCTTTCGGTCTGTTTCTTTGGTAACTAGCCATTTCTCGTAGACCGTCATTTTCCTACCTACGAGTGGGCGTACCTCCGGGTGCATCAGCCAATGCCTAAACTGTAAGTACTGGTATCGTCTCGGATTGGGGAGGTCATAGAACTGCGAAAGATCTGAAAATTGAAGAAACCCATCTAGGTCGAATAAGTGGCCTGCAGATTTGCACTCCGAGTTGCGCCATTGCGAGAATGCTTGTCTATCCATCCAGGGCTCAAATTCCGGGTTGTCTAGCAATGGCGGGTGCGGGGAGTGGAACGAGGTGAGCCCCCTCTTACTCACAACTGCATCCTACACCCTCATTGCCGTGCGGGTGATTGGGGATCTATTAAGATATTTAGGCCTGTCCGTTCGCTTCAGGAAGGGAATCCTCCATAGAGCAGTCCATGCCATCGCTCGGTCCTGGAAGAGCCCTCTCTTCTCCGATTCAGGCTGGCTCCCTTCCACTAAGTACCTGAGTTGGGCTGCCTGATAGTACTGTAGGATGTTAGGGATCCTTAGCCCTCCTTCGTCTGGAGTCCGGTAAGACAGATCCCTGCGCATCTATAGCCTCTTCCCTACCCATATGAATTGTTGTATGGTGTCTTGTAGCTTTCGGAGTGTTCCCAGGGGTGGTCCGACAGGGATTGTTTGAAATACGTACAATATTTTAGGTAGTATGGACATGTGATCAGATCTCCACCTTTTTCCATATCAAGATCATGGACATTCACGCAGCCCTAGAAGCCCTGAATTTAGAATTGGAGGCTGTACCCCCCTCGGTTGCACTTCCTCTGTTGCAAGGCCCGATTAATGGACCTTGCAGCAACTTGTCTAATTTTCCCCTCCTCACGCTTGAACATCTGAATCGACTTCTGGATAAGCTGAAATCCGGATCTCCTTTGGATCCCTGTCCTTTAGAGATTCTCAAGGATTGTAGGGAGATCCTGCTACCTCCTCTTCTGGAGTTGATGAACCGGGCAATTTCCGGAGGTATCTTCCCTGCTTCATGGAAGATGGCAATTGTCAAGCCCCTTTTGAAAAAGGCTACTTTAGACCCCGCGATCTTGAAAAACGTTCGCTCCATCTCCCTGCTTCCTGCTCCCTCCAAGATGTTAGAGGCCCATCTAAATCATCATTTGAGTACCTTTCTGGATAATTGCAGACTACTTGACCCCTCTCAACACGGCTTCTGGAAGGCTCATAGCACTGAGTCTGCCCTTACAGTGGTGATCAATAACATCCGCGCTAAGGTCGACGATGGCCAGACTACCCTTCTGGTCCTGCTCGACCTCACAGCTGCTTTTGACACCCTGTCCCCCACCATTTTGGCTACACGCCTTAGTGAGGTGGGAGTGGACGGGCCTGCATTGAGTCTCCTGGCGTCGTTTCTCAACCAACGCAAACAAAGGGTCAAGCTGGGTGACTTCCTTTCTCCCATCAAGCCTGTGCAGTGTGCCCTGAGCCCTACACTCTTTAACATCTATGTGGCCCCACTTGCCAGGCTTGTAAGATCTTTCGGGTTGGAAGTACTGTCGTATGCTGACGACACCCAGATTATGGTATCTCTTTCCCAATCAGCAAACATCACGGCCCTTAATTTCAGGAACTGCATGGAAGCAGTGGCGCATTGGATGATTAAGAACTTTTTGAAATTAAATGGGGGAAAAACTGAGGTTCTAATTTTTGGAGGTGATCAGGAGGTTTGGTCAATGGACTGGTGGCCTTCCACCCTGGGAACCTGCCCCATCCCCTCTCAATCTGCCCGCAACCTGGGTGTGATTCTTGACACCACTCTTTCCTTTGACAAGCAAGTCAGCAGGAAGGTTTCCACCTGCTGTGGTGTGTTAAGAATCCTGAGAAAGAACACACACTACCTTACCCCTTAAGCCCAGAAACAAGTTACGGTAGCGCTCATCTCCTCGAGGATAAACTACTGCAACGCACTATATTTAGGCATAAATTAAAGACTAGTTCAACGCCTACAAATGCCAGGTTCGTTGTGGATGCCCCCAGATGGTCATCGGGCTCCTCAATTAGAAAAAACTTGCATTGGCTTCCCATGCAAGCTAGAATAAATTTTAAGGTCCTATGCCTTACTTATTGTGCTCTGCATGGGTCAGGAGCCGAAGACATTAGGTCCCTTGTGTCCTTTTACGCTCCGGGCAGGGCTCTTCGCTCTGCCAAACAGGAACCTTCTGTCTGTCCCTCGAATCGCTAAAGCCAGATGGGGAGGGAGGGCCTTTTTCTCCCTTGCTCCTAAACTATGGAACGTGCTTCCAGCTGAGCTCAAGGGTCAGGCATCCCTCGTGCTCTTCCGTAAAGCCCTAAAGACCAGGCTCCTCACAGAGGCTTACCCCTAGCCGGTCCGTGCCTCACATCCCAAACAACTGTATCATCTCGAAGCGCCTTGACGCCTTCGGGCTAAGTTGCGCTATACAAATCACGGTTCATTTCATTTATTGCCGCAATGCGGCCAAGAAGTGACAGCGAGTGTTGTTGCCATCTTCTCAGATCTCCTTGTATCTGAGAAGTGAGTTTCGCGTAATTCAAGGAGACTATCTGTTCTGTGGTCGGGGTCAGGTAATCCCCAAGTATGGGATAGTAGCATACGCGCGGAGATCGCTATATTCTGGAGGTGTAGTTTTTGGCATAGGGTCGTTGCACCCAAGGGGTAGGAGGATCGAGCATCCCAGTGTTAGTTTTAAAGCCAGACACCTTCCTGAAGACCTCCAACTCACACAGAAAGGCTGGCACTGACCTTTTAGGTGTGTCCAAAGCTGCCAGAATATCATCCGCATAAAGGCTGATTGTATGTTGTTCCCCCCCAAAGGGAACACCCACAATGTTGGGGTTATCCAGGATCTTCTGGGCAAGGGGTTCTATTTATAGCGCGAAGAGGAGGGGCGACAGTGGGCACCCCTGCCTCGTGCCCCGCCGGATGTCAAATAGTTGTGAGTTTATTCCATTCACCCGTATCGATGCCCTCGGTTTGTCATAACAGCTCGCGACCCAGGCCCTGAAGCATTCCCTAATGCCAAAGTGTGCTAGCGTTTTGTTTAGGAACCGCCAGTCTACCCTGTCGAACGCCTTTTCCAGCGTCAATTGACAGTAGCATGGCATCCATCTGATTGTAATGTGCTTTGTCGATTAGGTGCATGAGGCATTTAGTGTTATCGCTGCATTGATGGTTCGGGATAAAGCCAGATTGATCGGGCTCTATGATGCCAGGTACCCGTGGACCCAGTCTGGCTGCGAGGACCCCTGTAAAAAGTTTCAGATCTAAGTTGAGTAGGGAGATAGATCTGTACGCGAAACACTGAGTGACGTCCTTCCCCAGCTTAGGCAGCACAATTATGTCTGCCTCCAGCATATCTGGAGGTATTGAGCCTGGCCCCTGAAAAGAGTTGAAGAGTAGAGTTAAAATTGGTGCTAAGAGCGGGCAGAATGATTTGTAGAAGCCCGCAGAAAAGCCATCAGGCCCCCGGGGATTTCAGGGGTTTGAGACGGAAGATCGCTCTGATCACCTCCTCGATTCTAATCAGCGCATCTGCTGCTCCAGAGGTGTTGAGGGCTGTGGTCGCCGCCTGACAGAGATAGGCCTCCCCATCGGTTTCGATGGTTGGATCTTTGCTATAGAGAGAGGCATAGAAGTCACTCAATGCCTCTGCTATCTGGTCATCGTTCACAACTGCCTCACCACAGGCGTCATTGATGGCGGCGATTTTAGAGTGCTGAATACGAGCTCTGAGTTTGCTTGTGAGGAGGCGCCCTGTTTTGTCCCCTCCTACATAGTATGTGTGCTTGAGCCGTAGGGCCGTGTATTCAGCTCGGTCAAGGCCTAGGCCTGCAAGCTGTGCCCTGGCCGCCTTCAGTTGCCACCATATCCTGGGGGCTCCCGTGTGACTATGCATTCTTTCAAGTTCCGTAACTTTGGCCGTGAGTATTTCTCTTTTTTCTTTTCGCTCCTTAGCTTCTACTGCCGAGAGTGCTATCAGTTCCCCTCTCACCACCACTTTAAGGGCCCCCCACAGCGCAGATAGAGGTGTGTCGGACTGGTCTTTAGTTAAGAGATAGTCCGTAATACATTTGTTGAGCTGTTGAGTCACCCCCTTCCTGTGTGGTAAAGATTCCCATAACCGCCATCTCCCTTTAGATGTATTAGTGCGAGGGACTGTGGGAGAGACTGACACTGCATCATGGTCGTAGAGCGGGGACAATGTCCACCTCATCTACTAATGTGTTGAGTTCTGAGGAACCAATAAAGTGATCTAGTCTGGCGTATGTGTGTTGCACATGAGAGTAAAAGGAGTAATGTGTGCTCTTGGGATGGGCCTCCCGCCAAATATCCAGAAGCCCCCTCTGTCTCATCCAGTCCCTCCCCTCGGTTGAGATTGTTCCTGTAGTGCCATAGCGGGGGCTCGATCTGTCCAGTTTTGAGTCCATAATGAGGTTGAGGTCCCCTCCCACGAGAACATGCTTATTCTGAGATTGTAAAATTTCAGAAAGTGCGCCTTTGGGAAAGGTTTCCTGACCCGGGTTAGGGACATAGAGAGACCCTACAACCAGAGTCATGCCACCCACCCTTACCGTGTGGGCCAGAAGTCTGCCTTTAATCTCCTCCACCTTGTCACCCACTGTGCCTTGGAAGTGTCTAGCAATCAGAATGGCCACCCCCGCCTTCTTACCCGCAGTGGAAGAGTAGTATTGATGAGGAAAAGCCCGGGATCTCCTTCTATTACAGTCTCTAGACTGCAAGTGTGTTTCCTGTAGGAGACATATCGAGGCACCCGAGTTCTCTAGATATGACAGAATGGCTCTACGGTTGATGGGATTATTGAGACCCTTTACATTGCGGGTAACAACTTTCAGAGTTGGTCTCGACATAGTAGCATTGTGAAGTGCTACAGCATTGACCTGGGATCTCTGCCACTTCAAGAGGCCCGTCTGGGGATCCCACCCCAGGTGACACACCGATTTCTCCCTGCCCTCCCCTACCCCTCCCCACGTCCCCCCTCCCCTCCCCAACCATCCCCCAACCCCCTTCCCACCTCTCCCCCGCACCAGCTCCTCCAACCCCCCGCCCTAGCCCCAACAAAACAATCCCAACAAACCATCATTGTCCAATGCCCGTCGTCCGAAGATGCCCGCAAATGGGGAAGACGAAAGAAGGGTCTTCGTGCAGCCCAGACGACCCCGGTTCCCCCCTCATTACCCCCCCCCCCCCTACCCCCACCCCTCCCGGATCAGCCATGCCTCAGTGCTATGATATCCTCGTTTGCGTCAGTACATTCACTCGGGAGTTTAGGTGTCTTGCATCACCGCTTACAGGGCCGATGCCCTCTCCTGGGATATAGCTACTGGGTCTGGCTTTGTTTCGGATTTGGGTGAGTGTCTACGACCCACTTTCTGCCATCCGCTCTCCGTTGGCCGCTGCGATGGGTTAGGGGAGGGCGCCTGGCTGTGGCTTGCTAGGCCTAAAAGTTTGCACATTTCTTGAAGTGATCACAACTGTTGTAGCTTGCCATTCCATTTGAAGATTTGGGGGAAAGGATGACCCCACAAGTACAGCACTCCTTTGTCTTTTAAGTAGGACGCCACTTCCTTAAAGGCCTTTCTCTTCTGTAGGGTGATGGAGGCTAGATCTTGGTACAGGGCTATGGGGTGATCCTGGTATTTGATAGGTTGTTTCTTCCTTGCCTCCCGTAGAATAAGCTCCTTCAACACAAAGTCCGGTAGGAAGGTTAGGATGTCAGGCGGTGGGGCTGGTGCTCGCCTCCCAACACCCACTCTGTGCACACGATGAATGCGGATCTCAAAGTCTGAAGTCTCCCCTAGGATGTCTCTGAAGAGGCCCTGGAGGTAGCCAGCCACATCTGTCCCTTCCTCCCACAGCGGAACCTCTCTGACGCGGATGTGATTGCGTTGAGACCGATTCTCCAGGTCCTCAGCGTGCGCGTGTAGGTCCACGTGCTGATCCTTTAGGCGGATGACTTTTTGCTTTAGGAACTCCATTTCCTCGCTTTTGGGTCGTTCACCATCCTCAATGGCAGCTACGCGTGCCCCAAGCTCGTCAACATCCCAGCGTATTTCTCTGACCTCGCCTGCCACCTCCTGTTTTAGCGACTGAAAATCGTCTTGAAGCGTGTTGAAAAGCATTTCCAGAAACTCTCTGGTGATAGGTGTGTCCCTAGGTGCCCGTTCAGGGTGGGGTTGGGATGCCGGTGGGGTAGGGCAGGGCCCCCTTTGTCCACTGTCGTAGGGGATTTGGTGAGCATTTCTTTGAGCGTCCTCTCCCCATTCTTCCTCATTACAGCCATCTTGTTGCCCCCCCAACCACCCTGTAGAGCTGCAATTGCTCGCTGGCACAGGGGTTTCGTGTCCGATCGCCTCGCTTGTGGCCCCTCTTGTGTGACTACCCTCTTGGGGTGTGCGTCGATGTTGTGGTTCGCTTCAGGAGGGCCGTCCGTCTATTCCGGCATCTCACTCCAGCTGATGGGTATGTACTGACCCTCCGCCAGGGCCCCGATGTGCTCTCCCTTTCCTTAGCTGCTTTTATGGGTGTTGGGCCGAGCCGCTAAACCAGGCCCCTACCGAATGGTGTAATGCGGGCCGCCATGTGCTATCCCGGCCCAAGCCACTATTTTGCTATTGTCTGGGCCTACCCGAGAGGCCCACCACGTGGGTAGTTTCCGTCCACAGTTGACCGGCCCCGCTTGCACTCTGTCCGCAGGGCCCGTCTGATTGCTCTCTCTGGTTCCTTTATGTTGGCCGCAAGGCTGCCCCTGTCTCCGCTCCTAATGTGAATGGGGGCGCTTGCCCTCCGCTGTATGGTTGCCTACAAAGTGGATTGTCCCCGTGCCCCCGTGCAGTCGTCCGCGTTTTGGGCCCTCCGTACCCGTGGCCCTGCTGGGGATGCCAGTTCTGGTACCTCACTGCTGTCGGTGATAATCGCCTATCGGGGCCCCAGCGCCATGTGCCTCATGCAGGTGGAGGTGTAGGCTTTGCTGCTGGGTCGCAAGCTGACTCCCTGAACGCGGGGCCCCGCTGCCGCGCCCCCTAGTATTTCATAATGAGGCCTCGCGCCCTCCACGTCGTGGACTCCCTCAGGGTGAGTGTCCTCAGGCCCCCAGTGTGTATCCGGCTGTTTGCTCCTGAGGCGCCTCCGCCCTGGACCGCTGTTCCCCCTCCTCACCTCTGCAGATTTGGTAAGCCGCGCTGGGGCCACACGCCGATGTGCTCCCGCACCCCCTTCCGCGGCAGATGTGTGGCGATCCCAGTACTTAGCTTCGCTGGGGGTTACCGGTTCCAGCTCCAAGCCGCCTGTGCCAGGGTACGTTTACCGGGGACCAGCACCGGAGTCTCTGATGCGTCGCCCGGGAAATCTGTAGCCGGGCGCGCCCTCGTAGGCCCAGCAGCCTCGGCCTCGATTTTCGCGCCTACGCGCTGTGTTGGTCTGCCACTCAATGCGGCTGGTGCTCCGTCCGGCCCTCAGTCTTGCTGCTCCTCCGCAGCTGCTGCCCTCTCACAGTGCTTTGGAGCTGATGATCAGCGGTTGGCAGGGTGCAACCGATGCCTTGACCCCCACCACTGGGCACAGCTGTGTTCTCTTTAGTGCCAGTGCGGCCCGGGCGCCATTTCGCGGCTGCGAGCTGCGGACTGCTGCAGGGTCTTTCAGGTGTAGCTCGCCTCCCAAAACTGCACACCGGTTTGACTCTCGTCTCCCTACAATTCTCCGTCAATTTCTAGCGCATAACCGGGGACATTATGCTTGAATTGGGAAAGATAGGGGATTCGGTGTGAGGAGCCTCGAGGTCTTGCGTCCTCCCAGGTCGCCATCTTGGCCACGCCTCCTGGGGTTCATTTTTTTAGGTCAAACCATAGAAATTAAAAAAGGAAGGAGCAAACCTTGTGAACTAGCTCGTGACTTTTCTTGAACAGATTATTATGATTAAGTGTTACTTCATTTTATGAAACCAGCGCCTCGCTGTTGTATGAAATGAAAGTAAATGCAATGTAGCATTGAAGGAACCGAGAAAAGAAATCAATAGGCATTTGTTTGGAAAATTTGAGAAGTGTGGGAAACATACATGGAGGAGAGTGAGGTTAATGAAAATGTGTGCTTGTGCCGTTTCTATCTGTAGAGTGAATAATGCAGGGGGTACATTTGCATTTAATTACATATGCTGTCTGTATTAGTTGTATTTGTATACTAATTCAAAATTGACCGTTTTAAACTTTTCATAAACGTTTGAAATTTACAAATAACTTTAACACGTACGAACGTACGGTCTAAGCTAAGTTAGTCGATAAAAGCTGAATAAAACAATGCAAGTCACGCTCTATGGAAAATTTAGGAACATTTGTAAAAGGAAGTCGTATAAGTTTGAAAAAGAAAAAAACGCCCAAAAATAGTTCTGAATATATATTTTCTTATAAATCTCGTATACTATACATTCCATATGAAAACCCTCAGGCTGGGCATCTCCGTAGGCTTTGTCAGTTGATTTTACCTAAGAACGAGACTACATGCAAAGAGGAGCTGCTTTACTAAAGTTCTTACAGGGGAGCATCCACTGTCTTTGTCGCACCAGTTGGAAGGAAGAGCTGGCATTGTGTTATTATCTATTGAAAGGTTCCGGTTAAAGTCAAGCGTAACTCTAGCCTCCACAGGCATCCCTTCGAAGTGTTCCCCGACCTCAGACGAAGCCTTCCCTGTTTAAGGCTCTTTGGGAAGTAGACGGAATTGGGCGATTTCCATTCTGCCTTAAACCAATGCCGCCCCTTTTTTCACTCAAGCTGGAAAGCTTGCGGGAAGGAAACCGTGAGACCCCCCCACCCTCCAAATAGAAACAGAGCTGAGTGAGGGGGTCAGTACACATAAGGACCGCACTCCGCACTGAAGAGCATGGACGGGAGCTCATCTGTGGAAGGCGAAGCAGTGACCTGAAGCCCCTCGGCGTACATGAGTTCAGATCGCATGATGTTGTGAGAGATTGTGCTGAGTTGTTGTTAAGGAGTATATTTTTGCTCGGGAAGTTGCATCTACTGCAACTCTATCAGGAGTTGCAGTAGTTGCATCTGTGACTCTGTGAAAAAGCACTGTGTCACGAACACTGTTTGTTCAGTCCACGGTGCGTTGCATTCCAAGGCAGCGACTGAAATACCACAAGCAAAGGACACCTAAAGCCAGGCATTGATGTTATTGTCTCAAAAGTTAGGCTGACTGAAGGTGGCACCCATATTTTATTGCATCAGTTAACGTAGGGGAGGACGTGCTTACCTTGAAGTAAAAAAAAAAAAAGCAAGGCCAGAGAAAAGACACATGGCGGCTGTGCCCATGCACACGATCGTGAACGCAAGCTTGAGGCCAGCAGCCTCTGGTAGCACTTTGAAAATTCCCTTACTAAAAGTCAAGCAAGCAGCTCAAGCGCTGCTCTAGGCTCGACCTAAAAAGTAGTAATTATTCACACACTCTCTCCTTTCATGGAGATTGTATACTGAACTAAACAGCTGACATTTTTAAATGCAGACCAATGTCTTTGTAAAACTAATGCCTCAATATTATCACAGTTACTAAATTTAAGTTTGTCTGTAGCACTTACGTTGTCCTGAACTGACTCAAGGTGCCAGCAAATTTGACACTAATCTAAAATTAGGCATAGTGAAGTAAAGCAATTAGAGAATAACATCACACAATTTTGTCAGATGGGGAAGCTGAGATTTGAACCCCAGAATGGTTTTGAAGCCAAGCACACTCCCCGCCCATATTGTTAATTGGCTTGTAAGTATGTATGTATTCATTTAAATTTGTATGGCGCACAGCTACCCCGAAGGGTTTCCCAACACCTGCTCAAAAGGAAAGGGGCCAAGTAAAGAGATTACTGGTTGAACAGCCAAGTTTTTAGTCCTCTGCAAAACTGTTCATAGAGTGTTTCATTACGTGAAGTCAAGGGAAGAGAGTTCCACCGAGAGGTACCTAGGTAGGCAAAAGATCGACCACCTATGCGCACTAGTCTAACTCTGGGAACTGAAAATTTCACTTGCGACATAAACCGGAGAGAACGTGCGGGTACGTAACGATGGACCAAGGATTGAAGGTAAAGAGGGGCTGTGCCGGATTTAATCTTGAACATGTAGCTCAGGTCTTTGAGTTTAGTATGATTCTCTACCCTGAGACAATGAAGATCACAAAGAGAGCCAGAGATGGAGGCTGTCTTTGCCACATGATAGAGCAGTCAAGCGGCTACATTCTGCACCACCTGCAATTTTTGCACCACTTCTTTATTTACACCCAGATATAAAACGTTGTTGTAGTCCAGCCTGGAAGTGACAAGGACCTGGAATATGGTTCCCTGAGTGAGGCCAGCAGCATCCAAAGGCTTTTCTTAAGCCATTTAAGAATGGAGAAGCAGGTTGAGACTACCTGGACGACCTGTTGTCATAAACAGTTGGTCATCAATGATGACGCCCAGGTTACGAACTTGATGAGACGGCTAGGATAAAGTGCCCATTTCTGACGGCCAATGCTGGGGACCCCAGAGATCTTTGTTCTTCCCTAAAATCAGGACTACAGTTTTTTTGCCGTTCAGCTTTAGCAAGTTCGTTTGCATCCAAGATGTAATTTTGAACAGACCAGATTGAAGGGAGGAAGAGTCAGAATCTTGCATAGCGGAGAGCGAAAAAATTATCTGGGTGTCATCAGCATAGAAAAAAAGAGACATCCCTGCCTCTTCAGCAATCGTTGCCAGAGGTCTAACATAGATCCAATCTTCCCCTTATGGAGTACCGCAAGGCTATGTGCTGAGTCCTCTATTATTCAAAAAGTCTTACGGTACCTTATTTTTACATCTAAGTCACCCCTAAGAAGTCCCCCAGGTGCTGTGTAACAACTTTAATTCCAAAGTCGAATTTGCATATAATTTAAGTTTAAAAGCAGCCTGCAAGACAGGGCTGACTTTTAAAATGACAGCAGACACCACAGTAGTGCATACTCTAGCACATTAAATCTACTGAGCCTCTAAACCTACATGCACAACCATATATTAGTGACTTACAGATAGGTTGTCAGAACTTAATTGTACTACTTACCATGTACTTCTGATCAGAGCACAGGTCCTGGTCTGTTTAGCGGAGCTCAGAGCACAATCAGAGTCCGGAAACCTGCATCTAGTAGTCAAAATGGGGGCAAAAAGTTGGGGACACTGAAAACAGGTCCTTTTTCTCACACACCAGGTAAACCAAACTGTACTTCAGGGGCCACATACCCGTGCAGGGGGCACTCCCATAAATGGTAAATGTGCCAAGCCAAAGATGGTGTCTTGCGTGTCACAAAGTTCTCAGCAGGTACTAGGAAGCATTGAAAGGGGAACATACGTATAAGGCTAATCGATATTTTAGTTTTAGTAAGCACTCAGTATGACAACAAACCCCATCTTGTGTTCTGTAGTAACTGAAAGTTCTTTGACTCAGTTTTGGTATGGTATTATATGGTGGTGCTCAAAATATGTCGATCGCAGGCCTTCTCTTCTTAAGCCACTAAACTAATTTTTCCTTCATGCCAGTAGATAATATTGTGCTGTTTCAGTATTCGCAAATCTCTAGGGCGCAGCTGCCTCAAAGAGTCTGTCTGAGTATCTTATTGCCTCAGGGACAGCACGGACCCCTGGGACAACTTCTTGGCCAAGTCATCAGTACCATGGCAGGTGTGTGATGGGGCTGTACGCTTCGCCAAGATGGCAGAAAACAGCCGCGACTGCTCCAGATCTGTAGGTAACACAAACTGGTTCCTTAGCTGTTACCTAGGTAGGCAACTAAATTTGCTGTGTTTTGGCATACATCTAATAGGAGGGAGGATTTTAGAAACGTTCGTTGCCACGGGCATGATGGCAAATAGCTATGGGTATTTTCGATGTTTAACAAGGAGGTGTAACTGGAGTAAATAACTTCACATTTTTGGATGACGGAATCTGCATTTTACATATATGTTTCCCAAGCATATTAAAGTGTCAGAATCCGTGGCTTTGGCCAGCTGGCAGTGCCAGGGTAGACTGTCCTCAGTAGTAAAATCATGGAAACCCATATAGAGTAGTTTTTTTCTCAGTTTTATGCGTTATTTGATCATCTTAAAATAAACTCTACTAGAAGACATGAAACCGACATCTATAGCTGGTGAAGTTATTATTGATGTTCGACAGTTTGAAACAACATTTCTCACAATGCATTTCTTCTTTTTTCCTGGAGGACTGGAATGTGTTCTTTCAGTCTTCCAGATACAGTGACCTTATGGGTAGCAGAATTTACGGCTCTGAAAACACAATGCACTCATTTAGCAACAAGTAACAAGTTAGCTGGATTCTGCGCTGCCAACCTTCCTGACGCCGAGATATACTGTTCTGATGAATACATATTGCCAAACACATCCAGGGCCAGCGCTGTAGATGGGAGCGAAGTTCCTGCCTAGGCTTAGAACTAACCTTCTCTTAGCTGGATAATTAAGTGTGCTATCGAAGTTTTAAATGCTATGCTCAACGTGTGTTCCTTGGACTCACACTGAAGTAAATATTGGCAGTGTTCAATTTGTGCCGCTGGTGGAAACCGGCACCCGTTTGTGCGACTTTTTTTTATCATCAGGCTTTGGCCCGAGCAAGAGAGAGAATGTAGACCACAGCTTTCCAAACTTTTCATGTTGGTGACACACCTTTTTGTGAAAAAATGTTCAGGGACACGGTAACGCGAGCAAGCCCAAACCACCTAAGGGGGGGTCGGGCCCCACACCCCACACACACACCCCACACACACAACCCCCCACACACAACCCCACACACACACAACCCCACACACACCAGACCGCCCCACAAACCCCCCACACACACACAACCCCACACATACCCACACAACCCCCCCCACACACAACCCCACACACACACACACACAACCCCACACACCCCCCCCACACACACACACAACCCCACACACACAACCCCACACACACAACCCCCAACACACACACCCCACACAACTCCACACACCCACACACACACACACACACACACACACACACACACACCCACACACACACAACCCCACACATACCCACACAACCCCACACACACCCACACAACCCCACACACACCCACACAACCCCACACACACACAACCCCACACAACCCCCACACACACACAACCCCACACACACACAATCCCACGCAACCCCCACACACACAACCCCACATACACCCCCCCACACACACAACCCCACGCACACAACACCCCCCCACACACACAACCCCACACAACCCCCCCAAACACACACACACACACACAACCCCACACACACACACACACCCACACACCCACACACACCCCCACACACACACACGCACAACCCCCCCCCCACACACACACACACAATGCCACACAACCCCCCCCCACACACACACACAACCCCACACACAAAAAAATGCAAGTATCCGTCTGTAACACAACTGGTGCTCATGTAAAGCGCTCTGATACCTTTGGCTCTAATTTCCTCAACAAAAAAAGTTTGGCAAAAGCTGCGTGGTAAAGCGTAAAGGATGTTTTCTACTATTATTTATCAACGTAATTGCTTTCTTAGAATTACTCCACTTGGCTACACTGATGGTCGATTGGTCCCCAAACTACATTCACTTAAGAATCGCCTGTTTGAGTACTTTGAAGCCCTGGAGAGAAATCAATATGAGGTTTTATAAAAACAATAGTTTCTACTGAGTGCTGATATGTATTTCGTCCGTAGCCTCCAGGAGCACATGGCTGTAAGTGTGTGTGTGTGTGAGTTTCGGAAAACCTACAGTACCACAGAGTGCAACACCATACAATAGAATACAATACTATACTATATACAGCAAATTAGGAAAGGCTCTGAGCTTTTCACATTTACATCAGCTGGCCTATATCGTAGTCACATTTAACAGTTAAAATACATCAGTTGACTATATCGTATACACCTGGAATATATTGATCCATCCTCAAACATCACAAAGATGCTACAGGCGTCTGCAGATTTAAGCCAATTCAAAACTTTGAGAATTATGTAGCATAATCCTTGTGTGAGTGAATCTTTAATACTTCGGCCACCTCACAATTTCCTAGACATCAAGTATTTGTAATTTATGTCCATAGTTTAAACAATACCATCCTTACCCAAATAGCCGACATTGTAAAGGCCTAAAACGCTTTCCTATACAATCTATTGATTGTAAATGTACAAATCCATTATTCCACTCATAAAAAATACAGTATTTACTTTATACAGTTAGAAATGCACTGTGAAATTACTACTGCGCATACATTTTTAAATACAGTCACTGAGTCACAGCAGAATATACTGATTTCCGTATTTTGCTTCTATGCCTACTGTAGACATATAGCCGTGCACAGTGAACATAAGTTCTTTTATATCGCTTTCATGAACACAGTACATACCCAACCTCAGATACCTACATGCTAGTACTACTTGCACACTCACAAAACCATATACATAAAACATAACGCACCTTAACCCAGTCAACACTGAAACACATAAAAAACTGCACTTTTACAAGCTTTGTGTCCATGAGCAGAGGGCCGTCCAAGAACCACCTCAGCACACTCATACCCTCAGAAAACATACGAGACTTTCAAAGACCAACACGCGCGCAGGCTGCAAAATGCATGCATATACCTCTCACACGTGGCATACATGTCTGCACGCACATGACATTACACAAACTCGTACGTGCAGACGTGTGTCACACATAGAAGCATGTATATAACCAGATACACAAATGCTTTATGCTTGTGAACATATGCACCTGAGTACTTCGCAGTTCTTTAAAAGACCATTTACATTTTAATGGGGCTTTGTTGTGAATCGTCGGCCCCCATAGAGCAGAGTGTCTCGGAGTCCACGCTGCTGCGGCAGACTCCGAGACACTCTTTAAAAGGAATGCCTCTTAATTTTAGCAGCAGTTATGTGCTAAGTGCCCTGCCATCCTGCAACACACCCACCACTTGCAGGCGACACAGTACTTTGTCGGGACACAGAGTTTGGAAAGCTCTGATGTAGACACTGGAGAAAAACAAGCATTGGAATGCATTAGGTCTCGCATTTATGAGAGTTTGAGCTATTGGCAATGCAATAGCTTAAACTCTTGCAAATGTGACACCTATTGCATTGTAAATATTTGTTAACTAGCTCCTAAAGAACTGGGCGTGGCCGACAATAAAGTAAAACCGTGGCATGGGGCACTTTGACAAACAAAAAGCATCTGTTTGTCAAGTTGACAAACGGATGTTTATTGTTTGTAAAAGTGCCTATGCCGCGCTTTCACTTTAATAGCGGCCAAACACCTTTCTTTAGACGCGGCTTGTCTAAAGAAAGTGGCGGCGCCTCTATGAAAGTGAAAGTAAATAATAATAATAAGTAAACGCGGCCACTATACTTAACACCTTCGCTGCGGCGGCTATTCCGCCACAGCGCTAACGGTCGCGGGAGGGCGCGCGGCTCAACTGCGTGGGTGACAGAACCGTTACGTCACGGCTCGCGGGTGAGCTGTGCTTGTGACGGAACGGTTCCGTCACGGCCCCGCCCGCTTAATGAAACGTGCCGCGCAGGCGCGGCGAGTGGGCCGTGACGGAACCGTTCCGTCATGAGCACAGCCCACCCGAGGGGCGTGACGGAATGGTTCCGCCAATAGCGTCCAAGGAGTTAAAGTGGACCACGCCGCTAAAATTAAGAAAGAAAGAAAGGAGGCCCTATAGTTAAAGCGGACCGCCATTAGTAAATAAAATAAAAGCGGGTGACGTCCTGCCGCTCAGTGGGTGGAATTGGGGCAAATCATTAAAGAGAATAGTGCTCACAGCCAAGATAAAGCAGTCCGTGTAACAAGACAAGTAAAAGTTCTAGTCGATATGGGAGGTAACAAATGCAGACAAGGTGGTACCAAGGAGGTACTAGCAAGCCTAATAACGACTCAGAAGCCAGTGTTTATGAAGGAAAATCACACAAGCCTGCCCTCTTGGGTGTTACCGAAATGCTTCGGCACCCGCTGGATAATGGGGATACGGCGGCTCTCATTGTGCTTGATTTGAGCGCTGCATTCAACAGGGTATCTCACACCATGTTACTGAACGATCTACAATCTTTGGGCATTGGTGGCATAGCTCTGAAATGGCTTGATTCCTTTTTGGCTAACCGCATGTTCCAGATCTTTTTCTCTAAGGCCAGCTCCAATATCCATCCTTCCCCATATGGAGTACCGCAAGGCTATGTGCTGAGTCCTCTATTATTCAAAAAGTCTTACGGTACCTTATTTTTACATCTAAGTCACCCCTAAGGAGCCCCCCAGGTGCCGTGTAACAACTTTATTGAGAACAAAGAAGGCTCGGGTCATAAAACCTCCTGGACTGGACCACTGTAAATACAAGAGAAAAGAGTGTGTCCAGAAGGACTAGTCTGCACACTTTAAAGCGAATACCCTAGACCACCAATTCTAGGGTTCTTATTGCTTTATTTAGCTTATTTTAAATGATTTAGAAGCAAATAAATATTTTCTCATGTCTTAGAAAATAAACCTTCCATTTACAGAACACCACATTTACAAAAACACATTTATACACAATGTTATATTCCACTTAAAAACAAAAAAATTCAAAGACAAAAATGACAAGTGAAACAAACTTGGCGGCAGCGGGCAAAACTGAGCTGCCAGGACAGCGAGTGTGGCAGGACAGCAGGGTGCCGCTGCCTGAGAGGAAGCTACCAAAAGGCCGAGATTGGAGGCACCGCAGATGCGGTTACGGGCCTGAAAGGTGAACAGCAGGACGATGTAGGCGATCACGGAGGGGGGTGGCATGGTGAGAGCAGCGGAAGACACAATCGAGGCTCTTCCAGAGAAACGGGCCTGGAGCAGAGCCTCTCGAATACTGGAAAGACAGAGAGGCGTGTGGGGGCCTGACCCTGTGACAGTGAGGAAGTGAACCGCTGGGGCCCGGAAACCCAAGGGTCAGACCCCCTGGATTCCTGAAAAAGTAGAGACACCGCAGGCAGCCGGAGAAACCACCAAGAACCCGTGGATCAAAGCCCGGACAGTGTGTGCGGAGGCCCAAATAGGCTGGCAGTGAAGGGAGAAAGCTGGCAGATACAACCGGCAACGAGCAGAGGAAAAAAAGGGAAAGGCGAACTGACCCAGCGAACGGGGAAGTATGTACAAATGGCGTGAGGCCTGAAGCAGTGAGGACTGTAGTGGTCCCGTAGACCGAAACAGCGAGGTTGTGACAGGACTGGGGCGTTCTCCCTTTGCAGCCTCACCCTTGGACATCTGAAGCAGACACCACGGGGTGAATGGAGTAAGGAGCCGCTGCCCTCACTGAGACAGGACGGCCCTGGGAGCTATAGGCACCCTCTCTCCCCCACAACAGAAGCTGACCAGTACAATCTCGGAGGACAGAACCGGGTGAGCACGAAACAGGGTAAGACAGTCCTGTTCAGTGGGACACTGAGGGGCCAAAAGAAGGTGGAAGAGTTGGACGGGCACAATCAGGGGAAATAAACAGAGGGCGAAGGGGGCGAGGGTTGGGACCCTAGAGCCACCACAAGACGGTGCGCAGGAGAAGTAGTAGCACATATTTGGACGCCTTCTGGCGGACATGGTGCAGGGACATTGATGAGCCCACAACAGACATACCCCCAGATTCATCAAAGTCCTGTTTTGCAAGTCCTCAATAGCGATTTTTAAGGAATTGCTATTAAAGACTCGCAAAACGGGATGCATGTAGAAATCGCAATATTTTTGCGATTTCTACTGCTTCCTTATTTGCGATTCGCTAATTGCGAATCGCAAATAAGGAATGGCTGTCCCATTCATTCCTATGGGCCTAAAGGTCCTTAGGAATGAATGGGAAGTCATTCCTTATTTGCGATTAGCAATTAGCGAATCGCAAATAAGGAAGCGATTTCAAGGGTGCCAGGTTGTGCAAAGGACACCCTGTAGCACCCCTGAAATGGTAATGTACACTGGTGTTGCGCACACACATATCCAAAGGACATGTGTGTGTGTAACATACAACTTAGAAAAATGGACTAAAGTTCATTTTTCTAAGTTTTCGCTATTTACCACGTAGTTAGACTTCGCGGTAAATAGCGGCCCAAGATTGCGAATTCGCAATTTTAAAATTGTTCATGAATTGCATTTAAGGAATTTCCAATTGAGATTCCTTCAATGCAATTATTCGCAATTTAGCGATTTCTAGAATTGCGATTTTTGCATTTGGGAATCCTAAATGCAAAAATAGCGCTCGGAATCTGGCCCTTTGCGAGCCGATTTTGGCTTGATGAATCTGGCTGATAGATTGTGGAAGATGGGGTGGCCGGCCTGTGTTCCACTGGACTCCCACTTGGAAGAGCCCAGGGGATGCAACCACCGTGGGATCACGATGGGGAAGTACAAAACAAACGCAGGACACCAGAATAAAACCATAACTCAATATGCGCAGCCACTGGCTCCGCCGCAGAGGATCATGCAGCAGACCCAGGATGTGGAGAATGACCCGGAACCCTCCAGAGCGGAACGTATGCAGTGATATAAGGCACATGCAGCGCCCTAGAGATAATAGATACAGTGTCCTTTGAGGTAGGACTCCTTCATGTGGACCTCTGAAAGGTGTCAGAGAAAGTCACTCTGCACGAACAAACGATAGATAATGTGGTGCAGGAGGTTAGGACATTAAAGGAACAGAACGGAAAACTCACGGCCATGACAAGAACACTGGAGGACAGGGCAGAATAATCTGCACCTACTGGGATTCCCGGGAAGTGCAGAAGGGGGTCGACAGAGTCTTTTGACCAGGCTAGGTACGCAGCATTCTGAAGCCTAAGGAGTTGTCCATATGTAGGTAACAAGGACCCCCTGCACGTTGCCACCGTTTGGTTTTTATTAGATGAAATATTTGAAACAATTGAAAAGTATCGACCAATTGAATGTATTTTATCATTTTGATTGAAGTTTGTTACTCTTTTTATCTCTAGTATTTACTTTTGTGTATATCTTAAGTTGCTTGAGAATGATATTTTCCACTGTGCCTAAGGAGTTGTCGCCAGTGTTTACGGTGGAGAGGGCACACGGGGTGTAGGTGTTCTCCCCCCCCCCAGCACCGCTGCAGCCCAAATTGCACACATTTTCAGCTTCTGTATCCTCAGAACCGCAAGAGAAACTCAAGCCCAGTCGTTTGAAAATCACAGCATTATGATATTCCAACACTATACTTGGAAAGTACAGACACAACTGAAGTCCTTTGTGGGGAGTGAAGCAGAAACTCAGAGCAATGGGGCTGCAGTATATCCTTATGTTCCCAGCCAAACTCTGAGTGGTTGCACAAGGGAAACCCCAGTTCTTCGAAAAACCTGAGGAGGTCTGGACTTGGCTTGAGGCCTGGGACTGCATGCCTCTCTGAAAAAGGGGAACCCTAGGAACCAACGGAACACTTAAAGGAAAAATACGATGGGCAGAAAATTGGAGCCTGTCCCATGAGAAATCATCCGGTACGAACACGCATACCCTCTGGACCGAAGTGCAGGAAGATGGATCGCTGATGGCGGTCCATCAAGGAGACGAGGGGGTTGACAGTACAGGGGCCAGTACAGAGGCCACGGCCCCGGGACACCAGAACTGGCAATGGTAGAAGAAGAAAACTGAATCCCAATGGAGAACTCAAGATGGGTGAAAACAGGCGGTGATGTCTGGGACACACGGGAGGGGTGGCACACGCGCCAAGGGCTGGAGGAACATTTGCAATTCATATAGTGGAAGTTCATGGACACACACGCTGAAGGTACTTAAATTAGTCAATATAAATTACTAGATGCTGAAGACATGGTTAGGTCAGCCTAGGGAAGACCCAGTCAGGACTCCAACCCCTTCTGAAGGTGGGGGCACCAGCTGGAAAACTTGCCTCTGCACAAGGAGGGAGAGTTGAGTAAATATCTGCAGTAGACAGAGTTAATTGGGAGATGCATGGGGTTCCAAGGGCACTTGTTGTTCATGTTGGTGGGCGATCATTAAAGGTTCAGTTATTGTTTTCGAATGATTGTTCGGGGAGGGACGGGTGGGGGTTTATCTGTTAGTTCTGGTTTCTTATTTTAGAGAAAGAATCAGTGCACTCCACAAGGGACTAAATAAGATAGAAACAATGGGAGTTAGACGGAACAGAAGTACATTATGCTGAGAGAACCCGCAGTATGGCCCGAGACATAAGACGATCACTGCGTCATTATGACAGAACGCTATAAGATAATTTTTGGGAATGTCTGGGGCCTGGGCACCTTTGTAAAACGGTACTGAATATACTCTTACCTGCGACGCATCATGGTGAGCATAGCCTGTCTGCAGGAGACACACCTTACAGAGTACCAAGCCCAGAAGCTCAGGAAAAAATGGAGGGGCCAGTTATACACGTCCACATATTCATCCTATGCAATATGGCTGGCACCCGGGCCCTACTCCGCCTGATATACCAGGATGCAGACCTGCAGGTATCTGCTAGTGCAGGGCACGTTGGATGGTACAGACATGACTGTGCTTATATCTAAGCTCCAAATGTAGATGCTAGGGAGTACTTCTCCCGCTTACAAACCATAATTACTGATAACACAACAGAAAGATTGCTTTGTGTTAGGGACTTAAACTGCGTACTAGATGCTGCCATAAACAGATTACTGCAAACACAATCAGATGATGGACGGAGCGCTGAATTTTTTCAGACACTCACCCCCAGTCACATATCTGGGTTGAATCCATCATCGTTCTTTAGCTCACTTCGCCACCCCAATTCAGACACAGCTATATGCAAATCAGTCTTGAGCCCGTGCCTCATGGGAACAGTCCCGCCGAACTGCCAAGCCATGTCTTCCCTGGAACTGAAACAGGCATCCTTAGACCGGTTTCAAGCTAACAGCCCTCATCAGCCAGGCTAGCTTGAATCTAATGGCATAGTGAGCAAGGGACCCACGTTTGGGCATAACCTGCTAATTTAGGGCAATTTGGGCTATTTGTACAGATACCTGTCGGACCACTCCCCGCTGTTATTGGAGCGGGGGGCAACAACCGTACCGAGGTAACAAGCACTGGCAGTTACAAGCATATAACCTGACAGACGCACCCTTCCGACAAAAAACTGGCCCACAAAATTACAGAATACATGGAGGGAAACTGGGCCACTGCCACTAGTCATGACATGGACTAAGAGGCGCTCAAATCGGCTATCAGGGAGAATATATGAGTGGGGCCTGTGGTGTACTATGGCAGTTGCGGTCTGAATTGAAAGATCGGGATTCAAAGCTCGCTGAGATCCAGAGGGGAGGAACATAGGGACAGGATAGAGAAGAAGCTGAGTTGGGGGTCCGGTGGCGATTAGATATTTCATGGGATAGATCAGAAAAATGTACATGCAGGGAATACAGGCAGAGGTTACACAGAGAAGGAAATAAGCCTAGCAGAATGCTGGCATGGCTACTCCAGCGAGAGGTGGCCAGAGACCCCATAGTAATGCTACATAGATGAGATGGAACATTAGCCACCACCCAAAGATTGATCAATGACACACTTAGGGACCACCTCCTAGTGGTATATTCAGGGGGTATGGAACCGATAGGGACGGAGATAACAGAGAACCTGGAGGAGGTGTTCCTTCTGTAACTGATTGCACAGGCTAGAAAGTATATCAAAGCTGACTTCACCCTGGAGGAAGTCCAATAAGTGATTAAAGAACCAAGTTGGGGAAAAACAGCGGGAAGCAACGGGTTCCCGGTAGAATTTTACCAGACGTATGCAGAGCAATTGGTAGGGCCTCTCCTAGAGGTATATAATGAAGCGGACAGAAAGGAATATTGCCCCAGACATTTAGGGATAGTGTGATCTGTAGGGTGCCCAAACCTGGAAGAGATGTGACTAATCCAGCTGCATATCGGCCTCTCACCATGCAAAATGTAGATGTGAAGATACTATGTAAGATCCTGACAAGGAGACTGACGATAGTGATAAGTGCACTGACGCACAAGGGCCAATGCGGGTTTATTCCAGGACGTAGCACAGCCCTCAATCTGCGCAGACCAGCACATGTTATGCACGCAGTGAAAGGCAGACAAAAGGAACTAGCCCTCATGTCAATAGACATTAAAAAATCGTTTGATACAGTTGAATTGTCCTACCTACAACAGGTCCTGCAGCACATGTTTGCCACTGGGTTATAGTATTATACAATGCGCCTAGAGTTCGAGTACATTGCGGAGGCATGCTGTCGGAGGACTGGAGGGAGCGCAGGGGCACGAGACAGGGCTGCCCGCTCTTGCCTCTGCTTTTTGCGCTTGCAATGGAACCATTGTCAGCCTTGGAAGGAGTGTGAGGCGGTGGGAGTGGGAGAGAAGACACACTTGATCTCATTGTATGCCGATGATGTAATGTTTTATCTGAAGAGGCTGGTGGAAACAGTTCCAAAGATTTTACAATGCCTGGAATGGTTTGGAAGTGTAACCAGGGTAGCGGATAAACAAACAGAAGTTGCTGCTGTTCCCACTATGAGGCTTGGAGGGGAAACTGAAGTCGCAACTGTGGTGGGGTTGAGATGGGAGGTTTCATCCTTCAGATACCTGAGTATTATAGTAGGCCATAGCTTGAAGGATCAAGAACGCCTACAGGTGGACCCCTTGCTGTTGAGCCTAACTAGGTCCATCCAATTCTAGAACACATTGTCCCTCTCCACCATGGGAAGCGTAGCAGTGGCTAAGATGTGCCTGTATATTGTGCCTGTATATTGTTCAGAACATATTGTATTGACACTATTGGTCTGGGCGGGACTCACAACAGGAAGGGATGGGTCTGACAGGCCTAGAACTGTACTACTACCCCTCTAAGTTGCAATATGTGACACAATGGGTAGCGGAAGAGGATAATGATGAGCAGTGATTGCTGAGGGACACACACGGCGCCCTTTCCATGATGGAACTACTTATGCACGGTAGGATGATCCCTGCTGGAACCCCATATTTCATACGACAAACGGCAGAGATATGGGAATGAACAATAACGAGTTTTTGAGAAACCTCCCTTTGCCAGGGATCTAGACCTTTGGACTCTGCTACTGTTTTGCCGCATTGACCAAGACATGATGTTAGCCCGGTGGAGGGAGGGGGGTTGCAACACACTGGGAGACTTATACCCGGGAGAGGCATGCCTAACATTTAAGGAAGCACAGGAGATATTTGAGGTGGGACGAGGCATGTTCTTCCATTACGCTAAAATAACACACATGGCAAGAGAAATATGGACGGACTTCCAAAACACGCAGAAGGAGCCACCTACTTTACAGCTCATACTGACAGCAGGAGAAATGAGGCACATGCTTACCTTTCTATATAAAGCATTAATGGAGGATAGGGGAGTAAGGAAATACTTGCCCGAAAGGCATGGGAGGAGCACTTAGGAGCCCCACTTGAGGATACAGCCTGGAACGCGCCCTGTGAACTAGTCCGATAGGTATCCTCTAATGCATGCTTTAGACTGACACACTTTAACTACCTGCACCGCACGTACTTCACGCCAATTAAACTTAGCAGGATATATGTGATGAAAGGCGCAACATGTCCCAGTTGTGGAGAGAATGGTGCATCATTCTTCCATGTGGCATGGGGATGCAGTGGGTCCTTCAATGCTGGCAGAAGGTGGCAGAAAGAATCAAGGAGGTGACCTGCCTGATCCAGGAAGCCATAGATGGGAATGTCTATTGGATATAGTCAAGAAGCCAAGGGAGGGTAGGATACGTTGGAAATACTTGCAGCAGGCACTAGTGCTGGCAATGCAGAGAGTAGCCATTGGTTGGATAGCCCAGAGACCACCCTCCATTGACCTATGGCATGGAGATATAATGGAATGGGCCCAAGCAGAAGAGAAGCATATGAAAAAGGCCCGTAAGGACGACAAGCTGAAAAAAGACTTGACAGAGTGGTGGCTCTTATGGGTAATATGTCCCAGGAGGCAGGGGAGAGAGAGAATGAAAGGGTACCAGAAGGGAACAACAGCACACAGGAAGGGAGAACACAGAAGGTAACAGCTAGTGTGCTCAGACATGATTCTGAGAGATGACACATAATCACTAAATAATCCCAAAACAAGGTGAGTTGAGAATCAATTGTAAGAGGCCAGATGCTGGGTTAACTAGGGATATATATACAGTTTCCGGAAGAAAGGGAAGACAGATAGATGAGAGGTAGAGACAGTACTGCACTTAAAGTTGAAACAAAGTTAGTCTCGGTTAGGTTTCACTTTGCCACATGTATAAGAATATACAATGCAAGTTTTAAACGACATATGATGCACAGAGGGGTGCGTACCCCCTACTATTGTAACATGATTATCGTGTAAAAACTGTGCGAAAAGATGGCTTTAATAATAAAAAGACTGTTAAAAAAAGTGTAACTATTGAAAGAAAGGAGCTAAAAATATACTTCACAGTATGAAAATGATAGAAAAAATCCAACAACTTGTCACTGTTAGATTTATTATAAATCTCACAGAAAATAAGTTATAGAACTTTCTATTTTGTAAGTCAGAATCCAGCCTTCCAGCAGCCCTGCTGTGATTGGTCAGCCTCTGCCAGGCTGAGCTAAGCTGTCTTAATGATGTGTAAAGTGGCATGACAAGGGACAAAGGATTTCCTGTGGGAGGAGAACTGCATGCTGCAGAGCAAAAGGCAGAATGGGGGTGAATGAGCCAAACTGGTCTTCAAAGAGGGAATGGCAGTTTAGGACAGCTCAGGCTCACCCCCACATCCTGCGCTCCCAGCCAGGCAGGAGCCCCTGTAATTCGATTAGCAGATGGGTTGGAAGGAGAGTGTTAAGCCACGGTTGTGGGATTAATTAGCCAGATCTTAACCTCTAGGAGAAAGTTTCTCCATTTTGGATTTTGGAAGAATAGATCTTTCTGGGTCAAGAATATGCCACACTTTGGAGGGAGATGCCATATGTCTGGATGTCAGCCTGTACCCCATTGGTCAGTGGTACCCCCCTGCTTTTCCCCAGAAACACTGGATAAAAACTGTGAGAGCTGCACAGCAACTCATATCCCTGCCGGGAATAATCAAGAGAAGAAGGACTGCCCTGCTGGAACCCCTGGTCTGTACTCTAAGAGGACTGCAGTCATAAGGACTTCCCCTGCTGCACACTTTAGAACTACCGCCCTAAAGACTTTGCCTCGCTTTATCCTAATGTCCTATACATTTTCCCACTATTACGTTGTTATGTAACTATTGCTAATTTTGGTAACTACTGCTATTTTTGTCTAGCATGTCGTCACGCAACTATTATTATTTGTGTCTATTGCTATGACTCTGCAACGATTCCCCCCTCTCATCTGTGTCGCATCCCTCTGTAAAGCACTCTGATACCCTCTAGGGTCATGTTTGCGCTATACAAAACTTTATAATAAATAAATAGATGTAAGTAGGAGGAATGAAGATAATCTATTGGTAGTTAGAAGGCTTATCAATAATCTTTTTTGTTTGATCTAAGCCTGTCTTGTGAATGAGTTCTTAGTAGTGTTTGCAGATGGCTCAGTCTGAGCACTACACTTGCATTGGCTGGTTCATTGAGTGTGACTTATTTTCTACAGGCTATGCTCTCTATACATGATGAGGAACAGCGAGAAGCAATCCTATCCCAGTTAAATAAGGGGGTTTTGGACCTTTCTTTTCCACTGGAGGAAACACAGCCAGATCTTCTCTATCAGACATGGTAAGTCATGAAAGAGTGGGGTCAAATGTGTCAGGCGATAGGTAAGAATATACAACTAACTCCCGGACTGGGGCTCCTTAATATATGGGAGGTCACAGATCTCACCGTAATAGAGCAACAGTGGGCTACCGTGGAGTACCCACTGGCCAAAAAATGTATAGCAATGCATTTGGGGACTGCTAGGGGGCCCACTCTGTTGCCATGGACTAAAGAACTGGATACCTATATGCTTGCAGAGAAAACCGTGTTCAAATATAGGGGGTGCCCCCAGAAATGGGACAAAAAGTGGGGGAAATGAAACAGCTTTCGAGGTGGACTCTGTATCTCTCCTACTGTTGAACTGGCGATGAAGGGGGTGCCTGATATAGAATCACTATGAAGAACATGCTTCCTGCAACGGAGCCGCATGGCGACGTGAACGTGTGACCTAAGGTAATATGTGTAAATTGTAGTAACATCATGACGACCTGTATTGTTTCTTTTGTTAAATCAATAAAAAGAATAATCATTTTTAAAAAAACAGTGTGGTCCAACCTGCAGAGCATCCGAAATGTGTATGCATACTATAATTTCAGACTGTAGGCTGTAGTACATTTTGCACCGCAAGGCTTCAACCTTAATATTAGTTTACCAGGTGTCTATACATTATTTATGACATGATATCTGCAGTCTCTTAAATTGTTCTGACTTCGTGTATCGGGTGCTGCAATGCCATTATTCTTTTACTCTCCAGGGCCCTGTTTTGCCTAGTCCTCGTCTCATTCAAACTATCGGTGCCCAGTGCTGCAGGGCCACAGTTCTCTCACTTTCAGTTTCTGTTTGGAGTGACTTCCATCTTATTCAGACTCGGGGTGCCAGGAGATGCAGTACTGCAGTTCTCTCCCTTTCAAGGGATCTTTTGAGTACCTTCCATCTCAGTTAGACTGTGGGAGTCAGGAGCAGCAGTGCCACAGTTCTCTCAATTTCAGTGGCTGTGTGGAGTAACTCCCATCTCTTTCAGACTCAGGGTGCTTGCTGGGAGCTGCCCTGCTACGGTTTTCTCATTTTCAATGACTGTGTTGAGTAACTTCCATCTCATTGAGAGTCTGGATGGCAAGCTCTGCAGTACCACTGTCCTCTCACTTGCAGTGGCTGTGTGGAGGAACTCCCATCTCATTCAGTATGTGGGTGCTGGGGGGTGCAGAGCCACCGTTCTCTCCCTTTCAGTTGATATTTGGGGTACACCCCTTCTCATTTAGACTGTAGGTGCCAGGAGTTGCAGTACCACAGTGTGGAGTACCTTAATCGCACAGAAGGAAAGGGGGTAGGTGTAGCAATGAGATATATCCTCCAATTCACGTACACACATTCCCTGCTCAGAAAACTGGTTGATTCAAACATGTATGCAGGTCTTCCTGCTAACAGGACATAAAGCTCTCACCCACCCTAGGTGACCTTCTAGCACCAGTCATCAAGATCCATCAGGGTGTGAGCTACTTTTTATTTAAGGGAGTTCATGAGGTGTTTTTCAATTCCATGGTTATTATGTGAGCCACGTAATGAGTAATACTAGGGTATGGAGCTCTTAATGCAGAGAAGAATGTAGGGCGTTTAAAATGACCTCAAGGTGAACAAGAGGAGTCTTTATTGTGCCAAAGCAAGGATTATAAAAAAGGTGGGTGTTAATTCAACCCACAAGTAGAGGTCAACATGTTTTTGCACTATGGACACACTCTAATGAGGCGTAGGGGCTTTCATCAAGACTATTGATACAACTACTAGACGCATCTGTTTAAAATTAATTATATCTGTATAACGCAAAAATATGCAGGCTAGAAAAGAATAAAAGGTAAACATAGTGCAAACACGATGTACACTCAGGTACCAGAAAATGGTTTCTGTGCTGGTGTGGACACTGCAATGAAACATGTGGTGAAGTAACAGGTACCTTCCCCTATCAATGGGGTTAACTTGTCTTATCCCACCGGAGGAAAAGATGGAGACCAGGCTGCTGTGTGAAATTATAAGAGAAACCCTGTTACGTTGATATGTACGGTTGGATGATGTCAGTAGGATCCTTAACAATTGCTGGCGTCTAGTCTGGTCTGTTATGTCGAAGACAACAAGAATGATCAATTCACAATTAAATGTGATTGGTTGGAAAGGGCCAACATTCCTTTATAAGCTGTTGTGTGCCATAGGGTATTTATAAATAAACGTGTGTGTCAAGGGTTGATTTATCCCCAGCCATAATTATGCAATCTGTGTTTAACTACAAGTGAGCTAACTGCCAGTTGTTTTACTTGTACCCTTTATCAAGGCGAATGGCGGGCTTAGGTGATATGGTTGGGACAGGAAAATGAAAACACAAGTAATGGAATTGCAAAAGGTTTGTCTTAAGAGGCTGGGCGTACTGGGTTTCCTAATGTAGTCCACCTCTCCTTCACCTCTGAGCCCTACTGAGTCCATTATACAATGTGACACTGTTAGAAATTGGGTTACTGGTTGACTGGGGTGTGAGCCCTGGTCAAGCAGCAACCACAATCCTAGTCAGGGTAAGGCACAAGCACACCCTAAATTAACCTGTGCTCACTCCCTGGTAGCTTGACACAGAGCAGTCAGGTTTAACTTTGGAGGCCATGTGTAAAATATTTGCGCAACACTTCAAATTTTAAAGCAGTGAAAATACCACAAAGCTTCCACACCATGTTAGAACAAGTTAACTTAATAAATAAAACAAGACCAACACGAAAAAAATCCAATAAGTAGAACTTGAGATATAAATGTTTAAAGAATACACTGTAAAATAGGGCTTAGAAGCAATAAATGCTTGCTTGGGATATCTAGTCTTGCCGGACCGGGACAAAGTCAAAAGTTAAGGTTGACCGCGATGGAGGGCGAACCGGATACAGGTACCCAGTGAGGCCCACTGAACAAAATTACCTTGATCCTGGCTGCTTCAACATACAACAAGCAGGCTGCATTGGTGTTGATCCACACAGTGGGGGCGATGCGCCAGCTCATCAGAGGATGCATGGGTTTTGCTTGAGCAAGCACCTGAGGCTTCACTTCCAAGGGCCCAGGACTGGGGTGGCGCCACTTGGCAAGGCAGACTCACTGATGGCAGAGTCCAGTTGCAGAAGCAGGTAAGTTAGAAGTCATTTATGTCCTTGAGACTTCAGATCAGAAGGCCAGCAAACTATCCCTTGGAGTCACTAAGGGTTCAAGTGATGCAATCCCAGTCCTTCTTACCCAAGCAGGGGACTGCAAACAGCAGGGCAGCACAGCAAGGCAGGAGTCCAGCAGCACAGCAGACTGGCAGGGTCTTCACAGGGATGTGTACTGAAGTGGTGGTACCTGAGGCCCGGTTCATATGCCCAGTTTGGCCTCTGAAGTGGGGGAGACTTCAAAGACAAGCATTTGAAGTGCACAGAGGTAGTGCCCTTCCTCCTCTGGCTCCAGATTCCCTACAGTTGGGTATGCAGCCCTGTGTGTGGGAATAGGACACAGTCTATTCAAGTGTAAGTGAGGCTGGGTTGAGCTCCTCCCACTCATCCTCTCAGGATGGCCCATCAAGTCACACCTAAGCTCCCATTGTGTGTGTCTGTTTAGGGTAGGGGTCTTCAAACTGTGGGGCGTGACCCCCAGGGGGGCCGTGGAGTGATGTGAAGGGGGTCGCGCATTCACAGTCACACTTCTGCCCTGGCCTACAGGGCTTCAGCTTCCCTCCTCCCTCGTCCTGTGTCTCAGCCCGGGCTGCTGCAGTGCAGCTTGCACTGCTGGGGGCTCGGCTGGGCAGTGTCTGGAGTCTTATCTCCGACACGCCCGAGTTTTTCACAGGTCTTTAAAGACCATTCGCATATTTACATGGCTTTGTTAACTGGTTACCGAGGCTTCGTTTTTTATGGTTCCAGTATCCCCTGGGCCCCCAATCTGCCTATTCCTTACATTTGTATTTTTATACTTACTGCTGTAGTGTGAGAATGCATTTAATGAAAAGGAATATAAAGTTGGGTTGCCAAAAGACCAAGCACTTACAATGCAACGGTCTCGCCTTTGCAAAAGTTAGAGCTATTGGCATTGTAAATGACAACATTTTTATTTATGTGTTGGTTTTGAAAACAGATAAATAATTGGCATTGTCATTTACAATGCCAATAGATTAATCTCTCGCAAATGCCACACTCAAACACACAGACCCCCACACACACACACAGAGCCCCACACTCACACACAGAGCCTCACACATACACACAGAGCCACACACAAACACACAGACCCACACACACACAGAGCCCCATGCACACACAGAGCCCCCCACACACACAGACCCCCACACACACAGAGCCCCACACACACATAGAGCCCCACACACACACAGAGCCCCACACAGACACACACACAGAGCCCCACACACACACAGAACCACACACACACACAGACCCACACACACACAGAGCCGCACACACACAGAGCCCCACACACACACACAGAGAGCCCCACACACACACAGTGCCCCACACAGAGACACACACACACAGAGCCACACACACACAGAGCCACACACACAGAGAGCCACACACAGAGAGCCACACACACAGAGAGTCACGCACACACACACACAGAGCCACACACAGACCCATACACACTTACAGAGCCCCCCACACATACACAGAGCCCCCCCACACACAAAGAGCCCCCCACACACAGAGCCCCCCCACACACAGAGCCCCACAAACACACAGAGCCCCACACACACACAGAGCCCCCCACACACTCAGAGCCACACACACAGAGCCCCCCACACACACACAGAGCCACACACACAGAGCCCCCCCCACACACACAGAGCCACACACAGAGAGCCACACACAAACACACAGACCCACACTCACACACACAGAGCCCCCCACACACACACAGAGCCCCCCCACACACACAGAGCCACCCCCCACACACACACAGAGCCCCACACACTCAGAGCCTCACACACACAGAGCCCCACACACACACACAGCCCCACATTATACGCTTGCCTGTTGATGACGAGGGACTAGGAAATTAATTTGTAAATCATATAACATGATGACATGGATTACATCAAACAGTTACTGGGGAAGACAGTCATGAGGACTAGTTGGGCAAGGTAGTATGGAAGGATATGATTAATGTTAAATTATGGAGGTTAATTTACAGACACAATGGAAAAGGCAACAAAACATCAACTTTCATAACACAGGGCATGTGCTACAAACGCAAGGATATGCCACTAAACTGCTGATTCTCCAACAAAGGTAAGATTGTTAGTCCTAAATGTTGGCATTGTTGAAATCAGTGGAGATTAACAACTGTATGAAGTGAGAGGATGATTTGCATTGTGGGCTACAGGAGAAATCTTGTGGTGGGGAAGTTGCCAATGACCACCAAACAGTAGTTGGGACTCGAGAGATATGCAAGCGCACAATCTCTCTCTCTCACACACACACACACACACACAGGGCTACTGTCAGTAGCTGGCCCGAAAGAGCGATACCTGGAGATCGAGGAAGGTGTTGTGGATAGTGTAGTACATCTGCCGGTTGGACTGCACGTCGCCATCTGTGATCTTGTCGTCGGCTCCTTCGCGGGTCTTGCCCTTGCTTTTCTCACCCAAGACACCCGCCTCCCGCACTTCTCGCACCTTGTCTCCACCGCGCTTCGCAGATAACAGAGACGCAGCTAGCAGTTTACGCAGGTCAACATTTTGAGTCTCATCTACAGCCACAGGAGCCTGTCCATCCTCTTCTCCCGCGGGCAGCAGGAGAGCGGACTGCTATAAGTAATGCTGCTGACGGCACTAGGAGTTATATACCTTCATACACAAATATTAACATTACAGTTGTAATCCGTAGTAGCAGAGAGTGACGCTCACAAGAGGGATTGCACGAGCGGTTGTCTGCACAACTATGAGCCTGTTATAATGAATGCAGCTGGCGGCACTAGGCGCTATACACACACATCTGTTGTGATTGCAGTTATAATCAGAGAGTCACTCATACTCACGAGAGGGACTGCACGATCGGTTGTCTGCACATATGTACGAACCTGCTATAAGTAATGCTACTGGTGGCACTAGGCACTATATATTCACATCTGTTGTAATTGCAGTTGTAATCAGAGAGTCATTCATACTCACAAGAGGGACTTCACCGCGGTTGTCTGCACATAATACAAGCGTGTTATAATGAATTCAGCTGGCGGCACTAGGCGCTATACACACACATCTGTTGTAGTGGTAATCAGAGAGTCACTCATACTCACAAGAGGGACTGCACAAGTGGTTGTCTGCACATATGTATGAACCTGCAATAATGAATGCAGCTGGTGGCACTAGGCGCTATAAACACACACCTGTTGTAGTGGTAATCAGAGAGTCATTCATACTCACAAGAGGCACTGCACCGAGCGGTTGGTCTGCAGGGCCTCGGCTAGCAGCCGCACCCGCTCCAGGCTGCCCACCACCCCCAGGTTGAGGTTGAGCTGGGCCAGGGAGTGGGACTCGGCCAGGCCCCGGCAGACGCGCCCGAAGTCCCGGTCGGAGAGATGGCAGCCACGCAGCGAAAGCAGTCGCACCGAGTTCTCCCGCGGCGGAGATCCGGGTGCGGCCCGCGGGTCACAGGCTCGACTCCTGGGAAGCTAGTCCAGTGGGGTTATGCACCTGGGGCGGCGACCCGAGGCCAGGGTGTCCAGTTCTACGATGATGCTAGTCCAGTGGGGCAATGCACCCGAGGGGAAATCAAAGCGACATGCCGCTAAAATTCCAAAATGAAAGGCTAGTGGATTAATGCACCTGTCGCTGGGAGGTCCGAGTGCAATGTGCAGGTCTTAGCTTCGAGTGCCCTGAGGGGGTTCAGAAGCGTCAGTACAAATCAAGAGTGCCAGCTGCAGAAGTGCGTGCACCATTTGCGGGCCCAGTGCAAGCAAGGTTTTTAGGCAGGCTTGGAGCTTGCAGTAACAGCTCCCAGGCTTCCACTACAGCCAGATCGCAAAGTGGTTCACCGCAGAGGTCTGGGTGCCACATGTAAATCCATTCCAGTCCTGGTAAGATAGCCGAGAGGGTTGTGCACCCGATTCGGACCTCTGCCCGCTAACTACCGGTAGAAAATTCCAATTTAGATAGCTGAGCGGGTTGATGCACGGACTGCGTAGATCTGTGAATGTGTAATATACCGTTCCCAGGTTCGAATTCCAGTAAAACAGCTGAATGAGCTCAGAGCCTGCAGTGCACATAGGGGGTGCCCTGCAGGTCACTGGTGGGAGTACGGTCCCGGGCTCTTACTCTGTCGAGGCGGGTGGGGGTGGCATTGTGGGGGGTGACAAGGGGTGGGTCACATAGGTCAGGGGAGGGCTCTTTGCAGCGGCGGCAGGGGGGTTGCTGAGGCAACAGGCGGGTGATGTGCTATTGGGAATGGAGAATGTTGGTGCGGGAGGGGCGATTGGATGGTGCCAGGGCTGCAGTACTGGGGGCGCTGGGGGCTAGCGAGGCTAGATGAAGGGCCAGCTGGTGCCCCAGTGGCTGGGTGGTTGCTATAGCAGCGGGTAGGTGCTTGGGTGATAGCGGATGGTGGTTTCGGATGCAGGGCTGCCGGGGGGCGGGAGAAGCTGTCAGAGGATACAGGGGGGGCAGGGAAAGGGGATTGCTAGGGCAGAAGAGGTCCCGTGGGGTGTTATTGTATGGGGAGGGCAAGTGCTGGGGCTCTAGGAAGGGGTGGGGGCTAGGGCAGCAGGGTAGGCTTTGCTGCAGTGGGATGGTCTGCTGCTTGGGCAACGGGTGCCCCGATGGCTCCTGGAGGGAGGGGACTGAGGCCAGATGCCAGGCTCTGCTCGCTCGGTCAGGGTGGCAGCATCGCCATTAATAACCGGCAGCTTCCCTCCCTGGCAGTGATGGGCAACCAGGACAGGGGCGGGCAGGGGCGTGAGTGTGCGTGATGGGGCGGGCGGAGTGAGTGTGTGTGGGGGGAGGGTGATGTGAGTGTGTGTGGAGGGTGGGCGGCATGAGTGTGCGTGGAGGGGGCTCTCTCCTCTTATTCCGGGCTTGGCGATCCATCCTCCATCTTTCTTCGCTACTACTGATAAAAGTAAGGCTTTCGAGGACCGGGGCCAGGAAATGAAAACGAAATACCAAATCAACTCGATCTACCACAACTCTAGAATCATCGCTCGCGTAAACTTTTCTCTTTTAGCCCCGTCCTTTTCAGACTGGGCTCCCAGACTTCCTGCTGACTTAAAAGGTTTCTTATCTTCTTTATGGGGCCATCTGGACCCATAAAGAAGATAAGAAAGCTTTTACCACAAACGTAAGTCAAGAACCCAGTCTGAAAAGGACGGGGCTGAAAGAGAAAGAAGAACGTCACTAGGACCTCTTCTCCAATGGCTGGCCAACGTTTAGGACGCCAGCTAATGGAGAAGAGGGGCGGGGCTTAACCCTCACTAGTGAAGTACACTCTAAAACATAAAATCTCGCGAGCTCAACTGCGCATGTACGCAGTACGCCACGCGAGACCTAAAAATGCCTGCCGTGTGTTGTTTAAGGAGCCTGCAGAGACCTGCTCTTGACACTAGATACAGTTATAAATAAAAAAAGTATGTATTAATTAGTTATGTGACTTTTCTGTCTTTGTTCTCTTTAATTATCAGTCATGGATCATTGAGGCAGCCCTAGAACACAATTAAAAGTGCTTTCTATTTATATTTGCTGTTCTAAGTATTCACAGATAAGTGCTAAAAATACAGCTTTAGGTAACTGCTTATTTCTGGGCCATCAAAATAATGAGCAGGTAACCCTAATCATAAGACTGGAAGTTTGTTGCAGGATCAGCACATTATTTATTTCCTCCACCCTCGATCCCTGCTTAATGCTAATATAGCAATAGTTTAATTTATATCTGAAACTCCACGCTTCAAGTTTCTGGGAATGCACCCTGCATTCAGACAACTCACTCCTCATTCTCGCCTTCGCTTTCATGCTCACCCTGGACTCACAGCGAACACAATGCACTCACACTGATCACCATGCACTCACAGCGATCACAATACACTCACACTGATCACCATGTACTCACAGCAATCACCATGCACTCACACTGATCACCATGCACTCACACTGATCACCATGCACTCACAACATTCACCTACTTACCCTGCACTCACAGTGATTACAATGCACTCACACTGATCACCCTGCACTCACACCATTCACCCGTTCACCCTGCACTCACACTGATCACCATGCACTCACACTGATCACCATGCACTCACACCATTCACCCGCTCACCCTGCACTCACAGTGATCACAATACACTCACACTGATCACCATGCACTCACACCATTCACCCGCTCACCCTGCACTCACACTGATCACCATGCACTCACACTGTTCACCATGCACTCACACTAATCACAATGCACTCAGACTGATCACCATGCACTCACAACATTCACCTACTCACCCTGCACTCAGAGATCACAATGCACTCACACTGATCACCATGCACTCACAACATTCACCCGCTCTCACCCTGCACTCACAGTGATCACTCACACTTATCACCATGCACTCACAACATTCACCCGCTCAACCTGCACTCACAGTGATCACTCTGCACTAACAATGTGCATGCATCTTTCACCCTGTACCTCACCCTACAGTCACACGAGCACACTACTCACCCTGCACTCATGTGAAACTTCATTAACCTGTCCCCCCTCACTGCATTAATTCGTCCCACTCTGCACTTACAGCCGAACCCAAATTCATATGGTCACCTCACTCACCCTGCAGTCACTCCTTTTACCCTACTCTCACACTGTTGCATCGCCCACCGTGCAGTCACATGGGCCCTCTTGTCACCCACACAGTGCAGAAGGTTAAAGTGCCTGGTACAAAGAACATGTACCATGCACATCACAGAACTGAGTGTAAGTAAACTATGAGTAGCGCTATAAAAAAATGAAATGTTTGTCAGAAAGGTGCTATAGAGAGACAAGGTGTATTGTTGGTGAGTGGTAGTGAGGGAATTCATGGAGAAGGTGGAAAGACTGTTGCTCCGTGTGCGACCAGTGCAACGGCCAGCCCTGGCTGGGAGTGTTATCCCCTCCACCCCCCTGAAGTTCGGGTCTAGTGGATCCCCTGCTTCCTACTATAATTTTTTACATTTGTAGTGCGCTACTGTTACCAAAAGGTGTCCTGGGGCTAATAACCATCTGCTGCCTGAGGGCAAACGAGAAACACACAGAAGGGGAAGGAAAACCAGCCAAATGGGGTGACCTACAGAGCATAGAGTCAGGTTTTTATATCTTCCTAAAGGATAATAGATTCTTGGTGGAGCGAAGCAAAGGAGGGTGCAAGTTCCATAACTGCGCTGCCTGCACCAAAACAGCGAGGCAGATAATTCATGCCTTCCTGAATTAGGGAACAATAAGCAGAGTGGCACAGGGCGAGAGGAGCATACGGGTCCGACCCGTATGCTCCATGAGGAGAGATGAGAGAACAGCAAGGGAGTGGGAGAATTTGTTTGAAGAGGTCAGGGATGTGGTGAAATGTGAAGTTCTGAAGCGAAGCGCGGACACGCAAGAAGTGAGTGTGAGCAAAAGATGAGGGCTACTGGTACACTGTGAGATAAGATAGCTGAGAGATGATCTGTGACCTAAAAAGATAATTTGATGCGACATTGGTGAGGGACAGCAGCGATAGGGGAAGAGAGGGAGTATTGGGGTGTGTGCTGAGCAGTGATACAACATATGCCAGGGCCCTCACCAGTAGGCCACTGCAACTTTAACCACCCACCATTACCTGGCCTGTGCGGTCAATGACAATACCTATGCAACAACCAAATACACCTCGTACAAGTGTGACTATTCAGACTATTTCAAGCTCCCAAAATTATAAAGAATGGCATGGATGTCAGGAGGTTATCATTTTTAGTGTATATTAAATTAATAAACAGCTGTTCTGCTCATCTCTAAATTACACAGACAGAGCCACCATCTGGAAGTCTGTCATAGTGCCAAAGTGCATAATTAGGTGCCAGTGCGGAGCACCGGAAACCACCTGCTCAAATTAGGCACTGGTGCTGAGGTAACAGGGGAGAGGGACGTTGGTTCAAGAAGGTGTGTAAGACAAAGGGGAGATGTGAAAGATAAATGGGGGGACTGGAGAGGTGTAAGATACAAATAGACAAACATTTGAATGGAGAGACTTGAGGTGAATGAGAAGTGCTAAGGTGCACGGGAGGTGACAAGCCAGAGAGGCCATGAGATAAATGCGATAGACTGTTAGAGATGAGGGCAGTGAAAAGACAGAATAGCAAGAGGTGATTAAAGGTGAAGTGAGAGGTTGAATCAGGGGAGTTCAGAAGTTGTAAAAAGGGGTGAAAGAAAATGGCCTGCAATGTGAGCGAGGGATCCGGGGTTGGGAAAGGAGAGAAGAGAGGGATGGAAGGAAGGGGGTGAGAGGAAAGGGGCATAGGTAAACTGCTTAATTCTGCACAAGACCGCCAGGGTTTGAAGGGACACTTGCTGCTCCCGGCCAGGGCCAGGTGAGCTTCTAATGTGCAGCACGTATTCCTGCGGAGTGGGAGGCCCTTCACAAAGGTTGACTAGACATCTTTCTGATGTTAATTGCTGTATTTTGGTTATAAACTGGTTCTGATGTGGTGAAATCTTTCCTCAGTTTTACTGTGTTTAAAAAATTTCAAAATTATAAAGCAATGCTATCCCAAAATATGTGGCATCACAGAACATTATTTACATTTTCTACCCACACAATTTAGTTAAGCCTGTCGCATAATTTGGTTCTCACCTGCCTCATAATTCCAGTAGCCCTGCCCACAGGTTTAGAAATTTTTGTCAGGAGGGGGTCCTTACGCCTGAAAATGTGGACAGGGGGGTCTCGGCATCCAAAAGTTTGAAGACCTCTGGTTTAGGGGGAATACACAAAGCCCAGCTGTCACCCACTCCAGGCATGTGGCCAGAGACAGGCAGCAGGCACCAAGGGCCAGAAATCGGCCGTTACCGACCGGTAAAAGCCTTTTCCTATGTAGGTGGCTATTTTACCGATTTGGTAAATAACAAATCGGTATTTACCGATTCGGTATTTACCGAATTGGTAAATTAGATGTAGGAAGCACTGTAAACAGTGCTTCTGGGCTTTAAGAATTCGTTATTTACCACCAACTATTATTGTTATTGTTAACTACAGCTTGTATAGCGCCAAATCACCTACAGGTCTCAAGGCGCTTTATGACAGAAGGAAGCTAAGCTAACAAAAAAAACAGAAGCATAAAGCTATACCCCTAAGTGGAGCCTAAAGCTTCTCTGAACAGAAATGTTTTTAAGGATTTCCTGAAATGCAACAGGTCAGATTCTTTACGAAGAGATTCAGGAAGTTTGTTCCAAACCTGTGGGACAACCACCGAAAAAGATCTACCACCCTTCGTAGCTCGTTTATAGCGAGGGCAGGACAGTCGTTGAGTATCTGAAGACCTTAGTGACCGTGTCGGTTTATAGATTCCGAGGCGTTCTTTAATGTAAGCCGGAGCTTGACCATAAATTGCCTTATGGGCAATGCACAAACTTTTAAACTCCACCCGTTGTTTTATGGGGAGCCAATGCAGCTTACACAACAATGGTGATACATGGGTGCGTCTAGGTAGCTGAAAAATCAGCCTAGCTGCATCGTTCAGGACCACTTGCTGTCTCTTTATCAGAGTTTGGGGGCAATAAGGAATTCCTATGTAAATGCATAAATGTGCATTTACAACTGTGCCATGTGATAGACATACATGCCCTTACGGCATGTATGTATGCCACATGTGCACACCAGCACTAATCAGGGGTGCAACAGGGTGTCGAAGTGACACCCTGCCACCCTTGAATTTTTCCCAATTTTACCGAATCGGCAATTACCGATTCGGTAATTGACATTCATTCCTATGGGCCTCCAGGCCCATAGGAATGAATGGCAAATACCGAATCGGTAATTACCGATTCGGTAAATACCGAATCTTAACGATTCAGTATTTTTTACCGATTAATTACCTACATAGGATTTACCGATTCTAAAATACCGAATCGGTAAAATACGGTATGTTAGAATCGGTAAAACCTATTTACCTACATCGAGCCCCAAATCGCTAAAGTAAGAAAATGCTAACTTTCTAAAAGTTTGAAAAAAGAAGAAACCTTGTGTCCTAATTATTTATAGATTATTTTTATGACAACCACACTATTTTCATTTAGTGATTCGGTTATTTATTCACCCTATTTTTAACAGCTCTTTCTCTTTGAAGGACTTTTACATCCGTTAAAGTATCAAAAAGAAATAGAATTGATTTGGGATTAAGTTCAGATTTCATTATCAGAACGCTTAATGATATCCAATTGAGCCATTGCTTGAGTTTGTGTAACACATTGGTTTGTATTGATGTATCTATGGTTGTATAAAGTTTTGTGTAAAGTATTGTTTTTGTTATGAAAATATTAGTGTTGTATATTGGTGTAAGTATTGTGCAAATTGTGATACATGTAAATATGACTATTACATTGTAGTGTTCCATGTTACGGATGTAAAAGTCCTTCAAAGAGAAAGAGCTTTTAAAAATAGGGTGAATAAATAACCCACCCACTAAATGAAAATAGTGTGGTTGTCATACAAATAATCTATAAATAATTGAGTAGGATGCACCTGAGTTGGTGGTTGTTGTTACCTGGTCTGGGTGGTGGGATGTAGGTTCGGACGCAGGTGAATTTGCGGGTTTGGCAGGAGAAGGGTCCGTGGGTGCGCTTCGGAGTGGCTTGGTAGCAGGCGGCTGGTCGGCCGTGTTGAGTGCGTGTAGGGTGGTGGTGTCGTCGTATCTCAGTCAGGTTTCTTGGTATCGGCGGGGGCCAGGGGTTCTGGTGCTGGGCGCAGTCCAGGCGCCGACGGGCGCAGACGGGCTTGCCTTTGCCGCTGCGCGGCCTTTATAAGAAGGGCTATGGGAACACCAGTTAGCTAAGCCATTTTTTATGCTTTGGTCATCTTGAACTGTCTAAAATGTCACATTTGTAGGTGTATGATTTTTAGTAGTTGTGTTGGTACTCTCATTGGCAGTGCTGTCAGGGGCAATGGATGGTGCAAGTTGCAATGGCCTCCTGACAAGGCCCTGTGACTTATTTATTTACAAATCAAGCACTGGAGCACTTACAGAGAACGTCTTCACTTTTGAAGACCAACTCTATCTCCACATTAGGGGCTCGTCGAATGGGCTGTACCTGCGCCCCCAGTCTAGCCAATCTCTATATACATAATTTTTTAGGTCAATTACATCTATCCCAACACTACTCCCTTCCTGTGGAAGATCATAGTTTGGAAAGGTTACATCAACAGTATTATGATTATATGACAAGGTGAGAAAGCCAACATCTTTTATGTTTTTATATTCGCTGAATAGTCTGAATTCTAGTTTGAAGTTCACTAGTCAACACTAGTCACTTTTCTGGATGCCGTAATCTATCCATCGGAAGGCAGGCTGGCTACAGACATTTCCGGAAAACTGACAGATCATTGTTTCATGGTATTGCAACAGCGTTGATGCAAACAAAGTCCCTAAGGGACAACCTATGTGTGGGCCAGTTTCTCCCTCTGCATAGGAACTGTTCAAATCTCAAGAGTTTTTCTCAAGACATGAAGACATCTTGACCAAGAGCCTACAAGAATGGGCATATCCCACAAAACTCATAAATTAGACAATATGATCGATCTCTTAAGTTGTACCTTTGCCTTCTGCAACTCAGTCACAGTATGATGCATGTATGAAATAAGCTATCAGTGCAATTTCAGCAACAGATGGGCCCTTCAACCCACTCTGTATATGTGTTCAAGAACTATTCCGTAGGTGGGTTATGTTTTGCATTGCTTGATGAAAAAGTGTAGCCTCCATTACGGATTCAGTATCAACAATATAAAATGTCAGTTTGTCTTTAGCTAAATAAGGTATCCATTTTTTTCAATAGTTGTTATTTGGCATCTCCTAGCAATTTTAATCAAAGTGCTGAAAGAAATTCTTTACTTGTTGTAAATGTAGTTTTTGGGGTTTTGTTGAGGTATTTGTTAAGTAATGATCCCACGACCTCAATGTTCTTGACTCAGCTGGTGAGTCAATTTATTTGAGCCACAGTATAACTGCTTCTGTTTTTGACTTTGAACGCAGGCTTTTAGCCAGCAGGATAAACGCTATTCGATGCTACAGTTTTTATTAAATTCAGTTTTCCTGGAGCATTGATGGTGCTATATTGGTGTTGTATGTCAGGGCAGGTGCAGCCAGGAGATGTTTAGGTAGGGTCACATTTCATTGTGTGAATTATATTGGATCTTATTATTCAAGTCAGCCAAGTTGACTTCGAGGGACTCTGTTTTGAAATTCAAGATTACTTGACATTTGGTGGCTCCTTGAGTGACTAGGCATGTCACGTGGATGAGGTCTATTGTGAAACTAGCCATCTGGATGAACAGAGAGCTTTTATTCTCCAGTATTTTGGGTGTCTTTCATAGATTCACATGCCTGAATCATTCCCCGTCGTCGGAGTAGGAGTCCCACGGTATATAAAAAAGCAATAATATGCCTGTAATAACCAAAAACCTTGGTAATAACCAACCAGGAAGTAAAGTAGCCCTAGCTATAGGAGCAAAAGCTCCCACACTCATGACTATCCTAGTCATTTTGTATAGACCAAACTGCAGCCAATCAGGCGACAGCACCCACCAGAATGTTCTCCCCAGAGGCTCAGGCTCTCAGATTTTCTACCGCACGTCGTGTGAAGGGAGTGTCCCTGAGCTCTGCTCAGTTTCTTCTTACTTTGGTTGGTTTTTTAACCTTCAAAGGATGTCTACTTCTAAATCCCTCTTTAGGGCTTGTGATTCCTGTGGAAAGCTAAGGCTGTTCAAAGAGGATCCTCACAAAAAATGCATATACTGTCTGTATCCGGATCATGAGGCGAAGGAATGTAAAATCTGCAGAACCTTCCCTCAGAAGACTCTCAGGGACAGAGAAGGTTGTCTTCTCCTGTGGCTTCAGAGGATAAAGGACAAGGATAACCCTGGTTCAGAGGTAGGGAGCATTGCCTCGGGGTCTTCTGTTTCCTCAAGGAAGAGGAAAACTGAAGTTGAGCTGGCTTCTCCCAGGGCGAAAGTTTTGAAGAAGGCCCAATCCTCTTTCAAGAAGGTGTCTCCACCTGTGAAATCTGCGCCCTCAGGGAAGACTGGGAAATCTACAGTTTCCAAAGCAGCTACTCAAAACATTTCACCTCAGATTACACCTCTAGCCATAGCAGAGTAAAGTACAGCCTCATCATTGCCATCTCTTCATGTGGCCACTTCTTCCACTTCAACAGTGACTTTTTCCTCACCAAGATCAGCTATGGTGATGTCTTCAGCCTCCTCACCGTCGACGTTGGTTCAGGTACAAATTAGACCCATCCCGTCGACGAACATAGTTCCATCGATCGTCGACGGGAATCCTGAGGGTACCGTCGACGAGTTCTTCGTCGTCGATTCAGCTGTCGACGAATATCCTGCCGTCGACGAAGAAGGCCTTACCGTTGACATCCTCGTCGACGAAGTTTCCGTCGACGACGTCCGCGTCGACGAAGTTACTGTCGACGACACCCTCGTCGACGAAGTTACCGTCAACGACATCCTTGTCGACGAAGTTACTGTCGACGAAGAAAATTATCCTGTCGACGAAATCCTCGTCGACGAAGCAGACACTTCCGTCAACAGAACACAACCCCGTCGACGAGTTCACCGTCGACGAAGCAACTACCGTCGATGGCCGCTCCGTCGACGACGGATCTGGCGACACAGGGGGAATCAGGCTTGTCATCAGCACCGGTGTCTCCGTCGACGCCTCCACTGTCAACCTGTACGGCAGTGTAAGTGTGGTCAGCTAAAACATCCACTATACCTTTGCCATCACCGGCTACCACTGCTTCACTTCTACAGAAGCGTGGTTCATCCTCCACAGCTTTGTCTCCTTTAAAGCTGCCAGATAAATTATTGGATTCTGAAGAAGAGGAACCCTATGAGGATGACACTTTCCGTGCGGCCAGGAGCCCTTCTGACTTGCTCATAAAGGTTCAAGATCTGGATCAGGAGGAGGAAGAATTTTTTCAGGAACACTCTGGGCAGGAGACTGGGCCTGCGCCTAACATGCAAATGCCTATGGATTTATTCCAGAATCTCCAATATATGTTGAGCGATTATTATCGCAGGTTTCCGCCTTCAGAATCGGGTGATTCTCATGTCTCTACGCCTAGGCCAAGAACATCTACGGCAACTTTACAACCGCAAGAATCAGTTTCTCAAATAACAACTGAGGAAGCACGACCCACAGTGCCTTCTTCACCAGTACCATCTCATCAAGCAGGGGGTGAAAATTCTTCGGAAGACGAACGATAAGACGGGGAATTGGACGGCAAGTCCGTATCGTCGGAGTGGGACGACTATCAGGCACAAACCCCCTCTCCAGCGGGCCCGCCTACGGCGGATTCTCCGCCGGTGGACATTGCCAGTTTTCACAAGATTATGGAAAGAGCTACGAAAAGGTTCCTCATCACAATGGAAGCTAAACAAGATGAATGCTTCCTATATGATTTTAAGGATTTGCCGCAGAGACAGAGTTGGTCTATTCCAATCATTGACTTTATATGGAAGGAAGGTCTGAAAATAATGGCTACACCAAATTCTCTACCCGCAGTACTACCTCGGGTAGATAAGAAGTATAGAGCACCTACTACGTCACCGGCATGCCTTATTGGTCAGGCTAAAACGGATTCAGTAGTTACACAGGCAGCTCAAAGAAGAGCCAAGAATCCATCTGCACAGGTCTCTGCTCCCCCTGATAAAGACGGTCGACGTCTTGACTCGATAGGGAAGAAGGTGTCAACTATTGCGACAACCACGGTCCGAGCCGCAAATTCACTTGCAATACTTGGGAGGTATGACAGGCAGATGTGGTCTGACATATCGCCTTTCATCGAAAAACTTACAGAACCAGATAGAGCTGAAGCAAGAAAGATCCTACTAGAGGGAGAGAGCGTTTCATCTGAAATAATTGATGCTGCGGTGGACGTGGCAGCAACAGGCTTCAGACAGCTGGCGGGGGCAGCTGTTCTCCGGAGGCAAGGCTGGTTAAAAGCTACATCCTTTCGTCTAGAGGTCCAGACCAAGATCTTGGACATAGCCTATGATGGGGAGTTCCTTTTTGGACAACATGTTGACGAGGCTTTGCAAGCCATAAAGAAAGATACAGAGACGGCACAGTCGCTGGGCTCTCTACAATTTCGAAAGTCTTCCTTTCGTGGCGCAAGAGGAAGAGGCAATTTCTCTAACAGAGCAGGTTATTCACAGCAACGCTCCTACAGTAACACCCAAGGAAATCAAAGATACCAGCCTGTGACAGGCGCAGCAGGAATGGGCAACCAGCGTGTCTTGGTTAACTTCGTATTTATTGATTTATACAAGAAATCAGTACATGTCTTTCTCCTTTCCAATGTCCGACGCGGGGAGCGACTCCTATCAGATCTTCGAGGGCAGGGCTTCGTTGAGGCAGCTCGACGAGTTCTCTCTCGAGTCCGTCGGGGAAGCACTTCTTTCTTCTCCGTCTTGGCTCTCGGAACAAGCAAGATAAGAGAGTACGGGGTGAGTGGACTATCCTGCACTTTATACTATATTCAGGGAAAAAGGAGTGAGGACACACACAACCCGTGCAGTGGCGAGAGTAATGTGAACAAGTGATGGACGGTGCTCGGGATGGGGGAACACCGGGAACGGGGGATACACAGGTTAATTATTAGGACCACCCTTCTGCCCGGCCCAACCCCTGATTTTGTCCCGTACCTGGGAGAGCCACACACCTCCCCTGGGTGTATGGCTGGGCGAATCACGAGGTCGTTGGCCTCCTGGCTTTCCTTCGTGCTGGTCCGTCGTGCTTCCTCCGGTCTCTACTTTATCGAGGTTTCTCCAAACGTCTTCTTCTGTATCGCTCTTCTTCTCCTCGTCACTCCACTCCTCAACTCTTTCCCTCCGGGTGAACAAGCACACTCCTGATTGGCGGTTTCCCGTATAAGACGTTTCCGTCTCCTGGTGTAGTCCCGCCCACTCTTCAGCCGTCTCACAGATAAAGGGCCAGTGTGTTGACTCATTGTCCGGATCTTGAACCTCAATATTGATGTTCTGTAGGGAGCAGAAAGAAGGGGAGGGGGTAGGTGAACGATGTTGCACTGTCACTGGGTCGACAATAGGAGTGTACGGCAGACCCACGCCGTTACACACCTCCCCCTCAGGACACTCACGATCGGTGAGTGGGTGACGGGACAAAAAATCAGCCCCCACATTATCCGAACCCTTCCGATGGTGAATAGAAAACGAATAGGGTTGCAGAGACAAGAACCACCGCAGGACTCTGGCATTGTTCGACCTATTGCGAGCCATCCATAGGAGGGGAGCATGGTCGGTATATAGGTCAAAGTGGTGACCTTCGAGATAATACGCCAGTTTATCCACAGCCCACTTGATGGCAAGGCATTCCTTTTCTATCATAGCGTATTTCAGTTCACGAGGAAACAATTTCGTGCTGACGTATAGAATTGGATGGTCACGGCCATTTATTTATTTATTTATTTATTTGCAACATTTATAGAGCGCGAACGAAGGCCTTCGGGCATCTCGGCGCTAGGATATCTGCCGTATTCAGCCATGGAGGGGGAAGTAGGGGTTACTGATTAAAAAGCCAGGTCTTGAGTTGTTTACGAAAAGACCATAGAGACGGACTGATTTTGATGGCAAGTGGCAAGGTGTTCCAGAGTTTAGGTGCCGACACAAGAAATCTTCTGTCACCCCATGACACCAGTTTGGTGCGAGGTACCACTAGCTCATGTAAATTGGAGGATCGTAAAGATCTGGAAGGGCGGTGAGGAGTGATGTTTTGGATTAGAAAGGCTGGTCCCTGGTTGTGCAAGGCTTTGTAAACTATACAGAGAGTTTTAAATTTTATTCTATTTCTGATGGAAAGCCAGTGGAGTTCTCTGATAGTTTCTGACACCGAATGATATTTGGGGACTCTTCCCAAAAGCCTGGCAGCTGCATTTTGGATAACTTGCATTTTGTTGAGAACTTTTTCTTGAGTATTAAGAAACAGTGCATTGCAGTAATCCAAGGTGGACAGTACAAGGGACGTAATCAGGGTTTTGCCAGCTGTGGCCGGGAGGAAAGGAAGTACTTTTTTGATAAGTCGTAATTTGTGAAAGGCAGAGGAAGTAATCTGATTGGCATGCGGGAGAAAGGTGAGACGGTCATCGAAGATGACTCCCAGATTCCTCACCCTGCTCACAGGTGCAGGAGGGGGACCCAGTGACAACGGCCACCAGCGGGAGGACCATTCCAGAGTCAGATGTCCGAAGATAACTACTTCGGACTTGTTGGAATTCAATTTCAGGCAATTGGAGGCCATCCAGTTCCCTATAGCTTGCATGCACGAATTGAATTCACCTGCTATTTTTTGACCGTCATTCCTGATGGCAAGGACCAGCTGGGTATCGTCAGCATAGGAAGTAAGGCTCATCCCGTAAGCTCGGATGACATTGGCAAGGTCCGACACATAAATATTGAAAAGTGTCGGACTAAGGGATGAGCCTTGGGGTACTCCACATGGCAGCGACAAGGTGGAGGACTGGAACGATCCCATAGTAACCACCTGGGTCCTTTCCGCCAGAAAGGAGGCCAGGAGTTTCTTGGCATTTTGTTGAATGCCCATGCTTTCGACACGGTCGATCAAGATGGTATGATCGACCGTGTCGAAAGCTGCTGAAAGGTCAAGCAGTATAAGAACTGCTGTTCCTCCAGCATCCCGGATGGATCTAATATCATCCGCGGCTTTGATCAAGGCCGTCTCCGTCCCATGATATTGACGAAAGCCGAACTGGGAATCATCAAGCAAGTGGTGTTCCTCTATAAAGGCTGAAAGTTGGAGATTCAGTGCTTTTTCGGCAATTTTCGCCAAGGCAGGGAGGCTGGCAATGGGCCGATAGCTCTTAAGTTCTTCCATGTCGAGATTTGGTTTTTTGAGCAGGGGTTTTATGAGTGTTTTTTTTAGGGTGACTGGATAGGTGCCTGTTCTTATCATGGTGTTACAAATAGTGGTAATGGCAGGAAGAACCACTTCAATAACCGGGAGAAGTACTTTGAATGGACAGGGGTCTAGAGCTGAGCCCGCTTTAATAGAGGACGTAATGTCCCTGATCTGAGTTGTGGAGACATCTGCGAACTGGAGGAGCGATGGACCAGTATCGAGGGTGCTGAACAAGTTAGTTGGGGTTTTAGCACAGTTGGCAAAGGCCGAGTAGATGTCATTAACTTTGTTAAAAAAGAAGTTGGCTAGAGCATCGCAAAGCAGTTGAGAGGGAGGTGGATTTAAGTTGGGGGAGTAGCCTGCTAGCTGCTTGGTGGTTTCATACAAAGCCTTATTGGAATTTTTAGATAATTCAATTTTTTCACAATAAAACTTGTTCTTAGCCTCATTAATCATGATTTTATATTTGGCTACCATTTCTTTGTACTTAGTTTTGGCCTCTTTGGCATAGTCTCTTCTCCAATACCTCTCTTTGCTCCTGCACAGTTGTTTCTGTGTCCTTAAGGCATCCGAGTATCAGGGAGCCGATGGAGCAGATCTATTGCGAGATCGTTGTTTGACCTGAACCAGGGAGGTGGTTGCGGAACCCACCCACTCATTAAATTGAGTGATGGCAGTATTCGGGTCAGGTGAAAGGAGAGGATTGGACGTGGTCAGGAGGGATTCCAGACTGGAGCTATCAATGTCATCCCATGCCAGGAACGGCTGACGAGGGTTAGCAATTGACACCGGGGCACCAGTGTCGTTAGTGGTCAGTGATGCCAATATGACATAATGGTCCGACCAAGTAAGGGGAAGGATTTGGGTGACATGTAGGTCCTCCAAATTGGTAAAGATACCATCAAGTATGTGGCCCCCTTCGTGGGTGGAAGATTTCACTAACAAAGGGAGGCCAAAAGTGGTCATATCTGCTAGAAGGACGGCCGTATCATTGTCTTCAAGTTTGTCAAAATGAAAATTGAAGTCGCCTAGGACAGTAAAAGAGCTGTCGAGGGCTGACACTTCCAAGATGGAACTGATGTCGGAGATGAATCCAGACCTATACCCTGGTGGTCGATAAAGGAGGATACCTTTAAAATTAACAGAGGGCGTCAGCTGAATGGAAAATTGTAAGGCTTCACAGGAGGGGAGCGGGATCGTGTTGGTTCTGACCACATATAGGTCACGTGCTATAATTGCAATCCCGCCACCTTTCTTGCGCTGTCTATCCAGTCTGTAGATAGAGAAACCTTTAGGGACAGCGATTACCAAATCTGGATCGGACGACCTATCCATCCAGGTTTCCGTCATAAATAACAAGTCTAACTTTTTGTCCTCTATTAGTTCAAGGATTTCCTGTCGGTGTTTACCGAGCGAGCGAACATTAATGAGGGCAATCGAGTATGATTTCAGTGTATTATTAGTGTTACATAGAGGGTATTTCTGGTGCAGAGGTATAGATGTAGAACAACTCGAACAGTGTTGAGTGGAATTACCTGCGAGAAGCAGTGGGTCCAGTGTCATGCAGGAATCGAAACAGAGAGGGCGCCATTGCCGGAGCTGATTTGCGGTGTAAGAGCCTCGTGGGGGCAGAGGATGAAGACCAGGGGGGGTGGCCCTTGGCCCGGTCCAGGCGCGGACGGGCGCAGACGGGCTTGCCTTTGGTGCGCCTTCGGCGCGCCCGCTGTGCGCCCGCTGCGCCCGCCCGCTGCGCGGACGGGCAGGTCGGCTGTTTATATACATCAAGAGGGAGTGGGAGGAGGGTGGGAGGGACGGTGGTGTGGAGCGCGAGCCTTCCCCAGCCCAAGATGGCGGCTCAAGTTGCTGGAGGAAGTGACCATGCAGTGGAAGATGGCCTCGGGCGATGTCAATCTCGCGCCAAGGTGGGGGCACAGTTTAAGAACTCACAATAAAATATATACATTTTTTAAAAAGGGTAGGTTATTCTCAATCAATAACAGCACGATATCAGCGATTTCAAAGCAGAGCGCAAGGAAGCGCAGAGTACCCCCGGCTGCTCCCATTTGTGAAAGTACTGCACCAATGCCATAATCGGAAGCATCTGTGTGGAGAGAAAAGGGACGGAAAAGTCTGGGGAAGAAAGGACAGGGGCCGTTGTGATGGTGGCCTTTAATCGCCGAAATGCTTCAAGCATATCGTCCGTGGGTTTTATTGGAGAAGAGGATTTACCCACATTTCGTAGAGAGTTCGTGAGGGGGGCAGCCAAATGAGCAAAGTGAGGGATAAAGCGTCGGTAATAACCGACCAGGCCCAGAAAGGACCTCATTTCCCTCCGGGTAGTGGGAAACTGGGTGTCTGAAATAGCACGAACTTTCTCAATCTGGGGCTCAATGAGTCCATGACCCAGCACATAGCCCAAGTATTTCACTTTCTGAAAAGCCACCTTTGATTTCTTTGCATTAATGGTAAGACCGGCAGATGTCAGTGTTTCAAATACAGCTGTTAGATGTCTAAGATGAGTAGGCCAGTCGGGGCTATACACGACAATGTCGTCCAGGTATGCTGATGCAAAGTCAGATAAGCCAGATAAAACGGTGTTCATCAGACGTTGGAACGTGGCTGGCGCTCCGTGCAGCCCGAAAGGCAGAACAGTGAACTTGAAGTGACCCTCATCAGTGGAGAAAGCCGTCTTTTTCCTATCCTCCGGCCGGAGGGGGACCTGCCAATATCCCTTCGTTAAATCCAGGGTGGTTATGTATTTAGAGTCTCTCAATTTCTCAATAAGTTCGTCCACTCGGGGAATGGGGTACGCATCAAAAAGTGAAATATCATTTAGTGCCCTAAAGTCCATGCAGAAACGTCTGCTGCCGTCAAGTTTCGGAACCATCACTATGGGGCTAGACCAGTCACTACTCGATGGCTGTATCACACACAGTTGAAGCATTTCATTAATCTCCTTTCTGATAGCAGCCCTCCTAGCCTCAGGGACCCGATAAGGCCTAACCCTAACCTTTTTGTCGGGGGGAGTGATAATAGAATGCTCAGCGAGGGATGTTCTCCCGGGAATGGCAGAAAAAAGACTGTCATGTTTCAGCAACGTGCGCTGGAGTTCATGCAGTTGTTGCGCACTCAAGTCATCGTTTGTGAGCAGTTGCTCCCGTGTGGAAGTACTGGATGTGTGAGCCTCCGTCAAATGCACATCGGACGGTGCCGGGCCTAACCATTTTTTTACCAGATTAATGTGGTATGACTGTTGTTTATGAGCAGTGATTTGTAGTTTATAGCTAGCCTATTTTCCCAACCACTTTATAGGGACCTAGCCACTTGGCCCTAAATTTTTGGGTGGAGGAGGGCAGAAGAACTAAAGCCCAATCATCAATCTGTAGGTGTCTCCATTTTTTTCCACGATCATACGCTACCTTCTGGCGGCTTTGGCTGGCTTCAAGGTGGGCATACGCCAGATCTCTAAGTTTCCCAATTTTAGATCTGAGGCTCTTGGCGTAGTCCAGAGTCGCCGCTGTCTCCTCCGGAGTTTCATTCTCCCAGGCATCCCTAGTCATCTCTAGAAGGGAACGGGGCTGTCTACCGTACAGTAACTCAAAAGGTGATATTCCCATACTACTCTGTTTCTGGGCGCGTATAGTATACAAAGCTAGCGGTAGCATTCTATCCCAGTCGGCTCCACTGACTTCCATCATTTTCCGTAGCGTCGTTTTAAGGGTACGATTATATCGTTCCACCAGACCGTCCGTCTGAGGGTGGTAGACAGAGGTACGGATTTGGTGGATATCCAATGTGCGACAAATGTCCTTCATGAGCCTCGAGACGAATGGGGTACCCTGATCCGTTAAGATCTCCTTAGGGAATCCCACTCGGCTGAACAACTCAACCATTTTCTCAACAACCTGTTTCGAGGTAGCGGAGGACAAAGGAAAAGCCTCAGGAAACCTGGTGGCATAGTCGACTACTACCAATACATGTTGGAAACCTTTCCGGGTTTTTGGGAGTGGGCCAATAAGGTCCATACCTACTCTTTCGAAAGGTTTCCCAATGATGGGTAAAGGCTGGAGGGGAACTGCTGTTGGTTTTGTCATATTCTTTTTTTGGCAAATCTCGCATTTACTGCAGTATAACGAGGTATCTTTATATATCCCCTGCCAAAAAAAATGTTTGAGGATGATTTGTGTGTGATTTGTTTTTATCGGCCCCAGCATGCCCAGCAATGAGATGGCTGTGGGCAAAAAATAGCACTTGATCACGAAAGGAAACAGGCACTAGGAGCTGTGGTGAGTCGTCCTGCTTTCCCTTCCGATAAAGCAGCTCGTCTTGTAGTAAAAATTGTGGATAATTGTTGCTGTTAGGAGGTGTCTGTTGTGCTTGTTCCCATGCGTTAAAAAGCATGGGATCATTAGCCTGGGCAAATCTAAAACTCTTGTCTAAGATCCAAGGATCCGGCGAGAGCAGTGCAGGTAAGGGTTCATTATTCAGGCCTGTGGACCCAAAACCATTTGAGCCACGTTCAGTGTGGTCCAAACTATCCAACTCTTCCAAAGCTGGGTAAGCTATGCGTTCACAAATTAATTGAGCCACCCGATCACCTTTTTTTACAAAAAACGTCTCATTTCCCAGATTGAACAGGACTATTCCAACATTCCCCCGGTAGTCTTCATCAATGACAGCTGCCCCTACATCGATGAAATGGGTATTGGCCAGACCGGATCGGGGGGCTACTCGGCCATAGCAGCCGGAGGGTACTGAAATCTGAATGTCAGTTAGTATCAAGGCTTTCCCTTTTGCAGGAACTTCATGTACATAAGCACTATACAAATCATATCCCGCTGCTTTCATGGAACCCCGAGTGGGAGTAGTGGCATGTTCTGAAATTTTGGCGAACTTCAGTACCGGCCAAATCTGGTTTTTCCCAACTTTTTTAGCCTCACTCTGAACCTGTCCCTCTTTGGCGTCTTTCCCGGGAGTTGTAGTTTCTAACGTTTTTCTAAACATCTGTAGGAAGCCCGGATTATCGGTCCCTATGATAAGATCTTCTGGTAAAGAGGAGAGTACCCCAACCCTTATAGTATGTGGGCATCCTACACCTGGTTCTATGGGGACGTCAGCCTTGGGGTACGGTTTGACGTCTCCGTGCACACATCTAATATTTACTTTGCCCCGTGGAATATATTGTGAGGAGGTTACGTGTTGGGATTTTATGACGGACTGGCGACAGCCGGGGTCTAAGAGAGCATGTACAGAGGACCCATTCACTTTGACACTTACTCTGAAAGAGCTTCCCATTTCGGCAGAATATAGAACTGCTTTGGGGAGATACCCAACCTCCATGGGTTCTTCAGTGTTTCTTCTCTTAGGGCACAATCGGGCAATATGTCCCCAATTCCCGCAATCGAAACACTGCGGGCCGGAAGTTCCTCCATGTTCGGTCCTCCATGTGTGGGGTCGAAGAGGCTCTTTTACTCGAGGTGGATTTTTTTCTGGCCTGTTTGTCGATTTGTGAAGTTTCTCCAGCTCCCAGCTATTAACTTTCTGTTGGGCCCTAGCAAACGATGAGGCCATTTCTGCGGCCTGAGTGGTAGTTAAGTTATGATGTTGTCTGAGCCATTTTTGAGAGGCATATGGGAGTGCTTCTAGAAATTGTTCTAAATATATACGGTCTAGGATTTCCTCCTTGCTACTGGTTGTGGGAGTTAGCCATTTGTCAGCGGCCATTTTTAATCTTACAAATAATGTTTTCGGATTTTCTCCAGTTGAGCCTCTCTCTCTGCGAAATCACAACCTATATGCCTCAGGGTCTAATCCCAAGTGATCTAAGAAAATTCTCTTGATATCGGCATATGATGTATCTCCTGTAGGGTTTGCCACTTGATATGCGGCCTGGGCTTCACCTCCTAGTAGGGGGGCTAAAAAGAACGGCCATTTACTTATGGGCCACCCGCATGCTCTGGCGGCCCTTTCGAAGTTTAGTAAGAAGGAATCAGGGTCCTCCCCTGGTTGATATTTCTGTAGAGAAATGGCTGGGGCTCCCTGGGTAATGGGCCTTTCTGTTGTTCCTCCCCTGATCATTGGGTTAACCCATGGTTGTTCTGGCTTCTCTTCAAATGCTTTCTTCAGTATTTCTCTATCAGCTTGTGCTGAGGTCAGGTGCTGTTCCATCGCCCATTCAAGTCTTTCCTGGCCTTTCATTAACTGATCAACGACGGTTTCCATCTTTTCGGCAGAGATGGTTACAATGCCCGCATTCTCCACCACTGTGACAGGCGCAGCAGGAATGGGCAACCAGCGTGTCTTGGTTAACTTCGTATTTATTGATTTATACAAGAAATCAGTACATGTCTTTCTCCTTTCCAATGTCCGACGCGGGGAGCGACTCCTATCAGATCTTCGAGGGCAGGGCTTCGTTGAGGCAGCTCGACGAGTTCTCTCTCGAGTCCGTCGGGGAAGCACTTTTTTCTTCTCCGTCTTGGCTCTCGGAACAAGCAAGACAAGAGAGTACGGGGTGAGTGGACTATCCTGCACTTTATACTATATTCAGGGAAAAAGGAGTGAGGACACACACAACCCGTGCACTGGCGAGAGTAATGTGAACAAGTGATGGACGGTGCTCGGGATGGGGGAACACCGGGACAGGGGATACCCAGGTCAATTACTAGGACCACCCTTCTGCCCGGCCCAACCCCTGATTTTGTCCCGTACCTGGGAGAGCCACACACCTCCCCTGGGTGTATGGCTGGGCGAATCACGAGGTCGTTGGCCTCCTGGCTTTCCTTCGTGCTGGTCCGTCGTTCTTCCTCCGGTCTCTACTTTATCGAGGTTTCTCCAAACCTCTTCTTCTGTATCGCTCTTCTTCTCCTCGTCACTCCACTCCTCAACTCTTTCCCTCCGGGTGAACAAGCACACTCCTGATTGGTGGTTTCCCGTATAAGACGTTTCCGTCTCCTGGTGTAGTCCCACCCACTCTTCAGCCGTCTCACAGTTAAAGGGCCAGTGTGTTGACTCATTGTCCGGATCTTGAACCTCAATATTGATGTTCTGTAGGGAGCAGAAAGAAGGGGAGGGGCTAGGTGAACGATGTTGCACTGTCACTGGGTCGACAATAGGAGTGTACGGCAGACCCACGCCGTTACACAGCCATACCGTCAACAAACATATGGCCAAAGGAGAAATAATTACTCTCAATCAATAGGAAAACCCTCTTATCAAGGAAGAGACAACAAGAGCAAGTGAGACACACATCCTGCCACCACTTTGTCCCAGCCTGAAGCAAATTGGAGGAAGAATATCCCGATACTATTCAAATTGGTCCAAGATTACCACGGACAGATGGGTCCTGGATGTGGTTTCCAGGGGTCACATTCTCGAATTTGTCAAAGCCCCTCCATGTTCTCCCCTAAAAGGACCACCTCCAGCTCATCTCAAAGAGCTGTTTTCCCAAATACACTCAATGATTCGGAAAGGAGCAATAGAAAAGGTACCTCAACATCAGAGGGGAACAGGATTTTGTTCAAGATTTTTCCTGATCCGCAAGAAGTCGGGGGAATGGCGCCCCATCCTCGACCTGCGTGCCCTCAACAAGTACCTCAAAAAATTATCTTTCAGAATGTTGACGCTTTCAGAATGTTTTTTTTTTAAAACTTTATTTTTGTGCAGGGAGTAAATGAAATAGGCGTGTCAAGCCCATACAAGATAACACTGTTACAGTAAAGCCACACTTCCACAGCCATCGTGCCCACATCCCTGAGGCCGGGCGGCAACTTCGGACACAGCACGAGATGTAAGTTAACGCTAAGGCTGACACTCTCCACATGTCTCTCACCAATCCTGCTTTTCGATTTCCACCCGCAACTCCCCCCCCCCCCCAACCCCCCTCACGAATCAATCAACTGGTAGCTGGTCCCATTGGAAGGAAAAAACAGTCCGGTCTAGCGACTCTCAATCAAAGAGTCATTATTTCATCTGTGTCAAGTACATATAGGTAAACAGTTGCTGATCCCTCCATCCACTCCGTTGTTCAATACCCAATATGTGTAGTACCTCCCTGTTCCCTGCGTCCCTGCCACACCTTAGGCACACATCGATTTCAGGTGTTCCCCTCTACCCCTCACCGCCTTCCCCTCCCACCCGGAGTCTCCTCTGATCGCCAACTTCCAAGCCATGGTACTGTCTCCACCTACTCCACACCTTTCGGAATTTCTTGGGGCAGCCCCTCGCCTTGTAGGTCACCCGTTCTGCTGCCATATAGAGGTCCAGCCCTCTCCTCCACTCCTCTATGTCTGGCCTCTCCGCCACCCCCCAATATTTCGCAATGTCCCTTTTAGCCACCACTAGCGCCAGCACCAGGAAAGTGATAAGCGGGCGTGGCAGGTCTACCTCCGTGACCATCCCCAATAGTGCCAGTTTCGGGTCCAGCGTTAATTCCACCTCCAGCACCTCCCCCAACTCAGTGAAAATGTGTGACCAATATACTTGTATTTCGGTGCATGACCAGATGGTGTGGAAAAAGTCTCCCTGGGCCGCTCTACATCTAAGGCATGTGGCGTCCGTTATCCTGCCCATCCTGAGGAGGCGCATTCTATCGAAATAAGTCCGATGTAAGACGTTCAGTTGGATCAGCCTCAGTCTCGATTTAATAGCCACCTCACGTGGGTGCATCAGTATGAGCTCCCAGTCTAAGTCCTCCATTCCTCCTACATCTGCCTCCCAAATCCCTCTAAGTTTCTCCAGTGTCCCCAACATATTGTTCGTGAGTGTTTTGTACGTGAGGGACACTGCCTGGTGTACCAGCTGTTCCTGCAGGAGTCTCCCTTCTAGTGGTGCATATTCTGGCATGTCTTGTAGTGATATCTTCTGAGCGTTCCAGGCATGCGCTAGCTGTATGTGTTTGTACCGTTGTGTGTGGTGTAAGCCATATTCCGCCCGCAGCATCGCGAACGTCTTCAGCTCACCGTTCCTTATCACATCCCCAATAGTGGATATTCCTATGTCGTCCCACCTGGAGAAGCCTCTCAGTTTGCGAACTTCTGTGAGCCAAGCGCAGTGCCATAGTGGTGTCTGACGCGTCAACCTCCCCTCCCACCCCGTGGCTTTCGTAGCCCTTGTCCACGCTCGGATTGTAATCACCGTCGCCGGCAAGAGCGTTCTCCCTGCCTTCCCACCATACAGATAGTGGAGTATACTGTGTGTAGACAATTTGTGCCTTTCCAATGCGTATGTGGGGTGGTCCGCTGGTGTATGTAGCCAATCATTTATGGGAGTTAGGTGTTCTGCCCAATAGTAGGCCTACAGATTCGGTAACGATATCCCTCCATTATACTGGTGTCGTTGGAGTGTCCAAAGCGCGATGCGTGGTTGTTTACCTAGCCATATGAAGGAGCGCAGGTCAGCGTGAATTCTGGGAATGGTGTTAGCTGGGAGCGGGTAGTATGCATTTTGAAGTGCGTAGAGGAATTTGGGTAAAGTGATCATTTTATACATTGCCGCTCTTCCCAGGATGGTGAGCGGCAACTGCCTCCACCTCGTCATATCCTCCACCGCCTCCATCATTATTCTGCCCACATTCTTCTGGAAGGAGGCCTTCTCGTCCACTGAGATGTAGACCCCAAGATATTGGAATCCCTCCACAGTGGTGAGCAGGCGGGCCGGCAGCGCTACCCCCTGTATCATCCCCTGTGGTGTGTACAAGACAGACTTATGCCAATTGATGGTGTGGCCCGCCCTCGCCCCAAAGCCCTCTAGCTCTCTGAACAACGCCCCCACCGTTACCTCTGGTTTCGTAATGTATAATAATACATCGTCTGCATAGAGCGATATTTTCTCCTGGGGCCCCCCTATCTCACCCCACTCAAAACCATGTATCTCCGGATTTTGCCTTATTCTAGCAGCCAATATTTCTATGGTGAGTGTGAAGAGCAGCGGCGACAGCGGGCATCCTTGTCTGGTGCCTCTTTCTATTCTAAATTCCCGCGATAGGCATCCATTCACTCGCACCCGCGCCTTCGGTGCTGCGTAGAGCAGCCTTATCCAGTTCTGAAAGTTCGGACCAAAGCCAAACCGGCCCAATGCCGCCATAAGAAATGGCCAGTGCACAGCGTCGAACGCCTTTTCAGCGTCCAATGACATGAACCAGTGCGGCTCCAACCTATCATTCACCTCTTGAAGCCAGTTGTGTGTCCGTCGAAGGTTGAGTTTTGTCGCTCTGTCCGGCAGAAACCCGGACTGATCTGCGTGGATAAGGGCAGGAATGACTGTACGTAGGCGTGCCGCCAGAATCATGGCCAGCACCTTTACCTCCATATTCAGCAACGAGATGGGACGGTATGAGGCACAGTCCTCTACGGGCTTGCCCTGTTTGTGGATTGGTACTATGGTTGCTAATTCCAAATCTCGGGGGAGGCTCCCCGTGTCGTAAGCTTCGACGTACAGGGCCAGGAGGTGACGTGTTAGTAAGTCAGCTGTTTTTTTAAAGAATTCCGCCGGGAACCCGTTGGGTCCCGGCGTTTTCCCCGTTTTTAAGCTATTAATGGCTGTGGTGATCTCCTCCCGAGTAATTGTCTCCTCGAGTGGGGCACTGAGTTCCACCTCCAGAGATGGAACTTCCACGTTTTCCATGTATTGTGCGGCCTCGTCCACTGTGCCGAGGTCTCTTGCTTTATAGAAGTTTTCGTAGTGTAGTGCAAACGCATCGGCAATGCCCCTGTCAGTCGTTTCCATGTCCCCCTCGTCCCTCCTGACTTGGGCCACCCACCGTGCCGCTCTCTCCTTCCTTCCTAACCATGCCAGCAGCTTGCCCGATTTATCGCCGACATCGTAGAGGCGGTGTAACGTTGCTAGCGACTGCGTTTTTGCCTCGTTCGAAACCAGCTCTCTGTATTCTCTTTGTTTGTCGCACAATTGCCTCAGCGTGCCTACCTCCTTGTGCATGAGATAGTCACCTTCCAAGGTCAGGATTTCCGTTTCCAACGACATCGCCTCCCTGTGCTGCCTGTCTCGTTCGTCCCTCAGTCTCCCTTTGAGTCTGTCTCTCAACACCGGTTTCATGGCCTCCCAGAAGGTAACTTTGGAGTCTACCGAGCCCTCATTTTCGGCTACATACACCTTTATGTCCGCCCTCAGACCCCGTTGTATATCAGGAGTGTGTATGTCCCAAGCCGCCAGATGCCATTCCGTCTCTCGTCGTTCGGTTGAAGTCCCCACTCTTGCATAAAGAGGGGAATGATCTGAGATCCCCCTTGCCTTATAAGTGTATTCATCCCCCTCCGACAAGTATTGCCGTGCCATGAAAATGTAATCCAGCCTGGAGAAGGCTTTATGTGCCCCCGAATAAAAGGAGTACGCCTCCTGTGTCGGGTGTCGCCAGCGCCAAGTGTCAGTGAGCCCCAACTCTGCCATATACGCCGCCAGCGCTGTCTGTGCCCCCCCTCTGCGTGTGGGTCCCGAGCGATCCAATTCTTCCGACATGACATCATTGAAGTCCCCCCCCCACAATTTGCATCGTATCTGCCGTGTCCAGCAGTATGGACGCCACCTCTCTGAGTGTGCGTGATTGGAGCTTTGGAGGGGCATAAACTGAAATCACTGTAATGTTTAGCCTATTCCATGTTCCCTGTATCCCCACGTATGTTCCTTGTGGATCACTCCATGTGCGTGTTATGGTAAATGGGTGTGTTTTGTCCACTAGTATCGCGACCCCCCTCGCACCTGAAGTGTAGCCCGCATGTGCCAAGACTTTGTACCTCCCCCTCGCTATGAATGTGCAAGTCCCTACCTTCATGTGTGTCTCTTGTAGGAGAACCATGTCCGGGGCGATTCGCTTAATGTACGAATTCACCAATCCTCTCTTTATTTTGGACCCCAGACCGTTAACATTCCATGCCAAGATGGAGATTCCCCTGTGCAACCTTCCTGTTGACGTTAATGTACCTGCCATGTTGTGCAATTCCTCTGCAGATTGGTAGGAGACCCCCGCCACTGTGTGTAGCCTACGTGGGGCTCAGGTTTCTGACCGCCTTCCTTCGTGTGTTCCCTCCCCCAACTACCCCCCCAACTTCCCCAACTTGTCATAACTCCCATCTCCCTTACCCCCCCCCCCCTCTCCATACTCGACCCCATCGAGGTACAAGCTGTTGGTAGAAGTCGGTCTGTCATCCCCCCCACTCCCACCCTCTATCCAACTATGTCTCACAAAGCTCCGCCTAAATCAACCCGCGGTGAATCCCCCCGGCCGGGCGCTCAACCCAGCCGAGGTATGCACCACTCCCTGAGCTTGTTTCCAGGCGGCGGAACTACTATTTCACTAACAATGAACTGTTCCTGGAAAACAGAAAAGGGTGGTAAAGTAAACAAAAACAACAACTGAAAGGGTTGTGGCCACTTGCGTGTCATGTCCGTGTCCCGACCGACCCTCCCGCCGTCCATCACTGCCACGTTCAGGAGTGCGAATCTTGCGTGGTCGGCACCGTGCTGCAGTGCGTATCAGTTCTCTCCTGTTCCAACTGTCGTATCTCGGCTTCTAGTGGATGCAATGAGCGGTGGTCACTGTCCGAGTGCTCATCATTCCCGTCTGAAATGCAGAGGCGTTCCCCTTCCCCATCCGAGCAGGCCTGGTCCGGGAGCCTCCTCGGCGACTTGTGTGTCCAGCTCGATGTCCCTGGTGATTCCGATCTACCTCTCCTGGTTCCTGCTGACGGGCGTGGCTGATATGGGGTCCCTGTGTACCTCGAGTGCAATCTTCTGGATCTCCTCCGCTGCCGTTGTGGGGAACCCCACCGTGCCTTCTCTTGTGCTGCTTTCGCCAGTTCCTCTCTCCCAACTGTTTCACGGCTATTGAGAATCGGTCTTTCCTCCAACCACTGCCATGCGTCGTCTGGGTGTGTGAAGAAGTGTGCTTTATCTTTGTAAAGTACCTTGAGCTTTGCCGGGAAGAGCAACATGTATGTAATGTTCATTGACCTCAATTTGCTTTTCACCGATTCGAAGGAGCGCCTTTGCCTCTGAACTTCTTGACTATAATCTGGGAAGATCATTATGTTCGTATTTTCCACTCTGATGTTACCCATCTTCCTTGCCTCACGCAGTATTAAATCTCTGTCTGCGAAGTTTAGGAAGCGGGCGATCACCGGTCTGGGCCTGGCTCCCTCCGGAGGTTTTGCAAGGAGTGCCCTGTGCGCCCTTTCGATCACAAAGCATGAGGAGAAGCGGGCCCCTGCGAAAGTGTCCGTGATCCATTTATGTAGGAATGACGCCATATTGCTCCCCTCGATTCCTTCTCTGAAACCCACGAAGCGGAGGTTGTTGCGCCTGGCCCTATTTTCCGCGTCGTCCACCTTCCACAGAAGTTGTCTGTGCGACGCCTGAAGCTCCGCCATATCTTTCTTGAGCGTCGTGATCGAGTCTTCGGCCTCACCAATGCGCGTTTCAGTCTCTGTCACTCTGGCGGAAAGGTTCTTAAAATCCTGCCGCAGGAGCGTGACCTCGGAGCCCACCTCCCCAATTTTAACTTCCAATGCCGCTCGTGAGTCCTGGATATCAGATCTAGACGCCTGAATCGCCGCTAGTAACCTGTCCGTGTCGGTGGCTCCCTCCGCCGTTGCACCCGCGTTGTCTTTGGATGATTTCGGTGCTGCAAAGGTGTCCAGTGTGCCTTGCTTGGGCGGCTTGGGCTGGAGATGGTCCTTCTTCACCATCGTCGCTGAGGTCGTGGTGCTGCCGCGGTGGCGTGCGGCGGTCGGCCTTTCGTGGTCACCCCCGCGTAGTCCTCCTCACCGTGCACCACTTGCGCCGGATTCCGTCCGCCGTACGTCCACAACTTTCTCGCCGATTGCCACCACCGTGCCCAGCCCTAGATGACTGCTCCGGGAGGAATGCTAGCCGGGTATCCCGTACCCTGCCGCTCCGTACTGCTATGCCCCACCCGGGCGCTCGCTGCCACCTGGCCTCTCGCTCCTGTCACGATGCTGCCCTGGCTGGATTGGGGTTCTGTCGCGCAAAGGCGTCGATGCGTCTCTCCCCCCCCCTGCCTGCGGGTCGGCTGATCAGTGCCTCCTCTGCACTGTCGTGGTCACTCCACCCCGCCGGTCAGGGACGCTTTCAGAATGTTGACGCTTCAAGAAATCCTCCAGTTTCTCTCACTAGAGGATCACATGGCAACACTCGACCATCAGGACGCATACTTCCATGTGCCCATTTTTCCCAGACACCGGAAGTTCTTACGGTTCAGAGTGACTGGCAGGGACTTCCAGTTCAAAGTACCCCCTTTGGACTACGTTCAGCCCCCAGAGTTTTCACAAAAATGTTGGCCCCGGTAACCGCACACCTGAGATTAGAAGAAGTTCAAATTTATCCCTATTAGGACGACTGCCTTATCAAGGCCAGTTCCATTGACTTGGCAAAAACTCACGTTCAAAGATGTCTATCACTATTCCAGAGCCTGGGTTTTTCGGTGAATTTCAAAAAGTCTCACCTGACTCCATCGCAAAGGAAGTCCTTCTTGGGAGCCACGCTGGGCACAAGACTCGCCCAAGTGTTTATATCAAAAGAAAGGCAGGTGAAGATTCGCAAGATGGCCTCAGCACTACTAACAAGAAAGTGCGTTTCTGTTCGCAAGTTCAAGTCTTTCCTCGGGATGATCTCATCCTGTATTCCTCTCACCCCCAACTGTCGCCTGCGAATGAGACCCTTACAGGAGGAACTCAGTCATCAGTGGGTGCAAATAACAGGCTCATTCGAGGACGTCATCAAAATAACCCCTCGGATGGGAAACTCCATCCAGTGGTGGGGGCAAGGAAGAAACTTGCAGGTGAGATGTACATTCCAGGATGAAGGACCCATATTCATCATGACCACAGATGCTTCTCTGGAGGGCTGGGGCGCCCATCTCCAAGGGATGACAGTCAGTGGCAAATGGAACATGCAGCAGAAAAAATGGCACATAAATCTGCTGGAACTAAGAGCCATTTTTCTCGCCATGAAATCCTTTCAGGCGATCTTGGAGGGCTCTACGGTGTTGATACGAACGGACAACACAACCAGCATGCATTACCTGAACAAGCAGCTTGGCTCCTCAGCACAATGAATTCGCCCACTTAGACATTCCTCATGATTGTCAAGAGGTTCTAGCTAACGCCAGAGCACCATCAACGATTAAGACCTACAAGCTCAAGTGGAAGCGTTTCTGTGCCTGGTGCCAGACTGTTGATCTGCATCCCATTCATGCTAGACCAGAACAAATATTGCCTTTCTTCCTGCAGCTGGCTAGATCGGGCTTGGCGCATTCAACCCTGAAGGTGTTTCTAGCAGCCATTTCCCGATTCCGTCAGGACGGATCGAACTCTCTGTTTTCTTCAAGGATAATCCAGCAATTTTTCAAGGGTCTATTTCGTATGTTTCCTCCGATTCGACGACCACCTCCTGTTTGGCATTTAAATGTGGTGATAGCCCAGCTCATGCGTCACCCCTTTGAACCGATCCATAAGGTTGACCTTAAGTTTATTACTTGGAAAGTCTCCTTGTTATTGGCTTTAACCTCTACCAGAAGGGTCAGTGACATTCAGGCATTCACGTCTAAACCGCCTTTTTTACAATTTACCTCTGATTCGGTGATGCTGCGGACCAATCCAAGGTACATGCCCAAGGTCCCTTCGGACTTTCATTTAAATGAGCCGGTAATCCTCAAGACATTTTTTCCAAATCCACAATCACCGGCTGAGCGAGCTTTACACTCCTTGGACATCAGAAGATGTCTCAAGTTTTATCTTTCAAGAACAGCAGCTGTGCGCAAGACATATCAGTTGTTTGTGGCCTATGGCAGACTGCGCCAAGGCTGTGCAGTATCCAAACAGACTATCGCCAGATGGGTCTCGTCAACAATTGGACTCTGTCATCAACAGGCAGGAAGACCCTTACAGGCCTTACCTAAAGCGCATTCTACAAGGGCAGTTTCCTCTTCCACTGCTCTGTTTGCTGGTGTGCCTCTTCTGCAAATCTGCAGAGCTGCAACGTGGTCCAACAGACACACTTTTACGAGGCACTACTGTCTGGACTCAGCAAGTGATGCAGATGCTTCGGTGGGAAGAGCAGTTCTTCGCAATCTTTTCCAATAAGGTGAGCCTCTGTTCTCCCGCCTCCTCTATGCTCTTTTTTAGACGCTTTACAATCAGCCTGATTCATCATTCTCCCGTTTTGCGAGCCCCTAATAGCGATTCATAAGGAATCGCTATTAAGGACTTGCAAAACGGGATTCATGTAGAAATTGCATAAAGAAATGCGATTCCTACACATTCCTTATTTGCGATTAGCAAATTGCTAATCGCAAATAAGGAATAACTCCCCATTCATTCCTATGGGCCTAAAGGCTCATAGGAATGAATGGGGAGTTATTCCTTATTTGCGAATAGCAATTTGCTAATCGCAAATAAGATAGCGATTTCAAGGGTGCCAGGGGTGTCCAAAGGACACCCTGTAGCACCCCTGAAATGTAATCTACATTGGTGTTGCGCACACACATGTCCAAAGGACATGTGTGTGTGTAACATGCAACTTAGAAAATGCATTTAAATGCATTTTTCTAAGTTTTCGCTATTTACCACGAGGTTTGACCTCGCGGTAAATAGCGGCCCAAAATAGCGATCTCGGTATTTTAAAATGGTTCATGAATTGCATTTAAGGAATCTCAAATAGAGATTCCTTAAATGCAATTCCTCGCAAATATGCGAATTCTTTAATAGCGAATTTTTTGCATTTGGTATGATGAATCCCAAATGCAAAAATTGCACTCGCAAAGGGCCAGATTCTCAGAATCTGGCCCTTTGCGAGCGCAATTAAGCTTGATGAATCAGGCTGAATGTCTTTTGCATTTTATCATTATGCATGAATACTATGTCACAATTAGCGTCTAGGAGCATTATGTTATGGGTACTGCTATCTATTCTGATTCAATGAAAACACCGGCATAGCTTTGCCACAAGCATATAATGAACAGAAAAGAGTGCAAATGCCGCTAATTTAAAGTTTACTCATTTGATTAAAAAAACACACGAGTAAAACAATGTGTTTTTTGAATTTAATTCAACTTATTTTTTAATTTTCTTTATATTTTCAAATACCACTTCTATTTTGATAATGATTTTACAAATATAATACACATATTAAAACCTGGTGTGCACAACATTCAACATTAACAATACTCATGAATTCCTTGTGTATTTACAAATTGTGTAACCAATTCAACATTCAGTCTTCATTCATACATCAATCAACCCACTACAAACAACAAACAACAGAACATAAATTGTTTGATAAACGTTTGAATAACAATATGCAAAACAAAAAGCCAATGTTTGTTTCACAATTGAATTAAATATGTACAATTTTTTCTTTCAATTCTTAATTTTTTAAGTTTTTGGCTACTAAACAGTCTACGCGTTTCGAACTACCGTTATTACGTAGTTCTCATCAGGACCAATCTGTAATGGAAGAACAGAGAATGTTTTTTAAGGGGGTGGTTGTTAACCTATTTATTACCTGCCTAACCCCAAAACTCAAGTGACCTCACCTACCTCGCATTCAGCGGAGCATGCTGGATTAGTTGTTAAAATTCCAGTCTAAAAGAATATAACAAAAAATCTCAATCAGAAAAACCATTTTGTAAGCACATCCTCATGTATTCAAACCCATCCACTACTCTATCTTACTTACTTGGGGGTGTTGGTTGGCGTTTGGATTTGCCTGGCTCGCCGCTCTCTGTATGAAAAGGGGGCAAGGGTGTGTATTTAATAAACGGGGTGGTTTGTCCGTTTTGCAGAAGTTCACTAGCAAACTCTTTTACATCTTCATACGCAGTGATGTCTCCAGTATTTAGCGCACTGCTTACCTGGTGGGGCGAGTCAGGCGCGTTGTATTTTAGATACACAGGTTCGAATCCTCCGGTTTATTATTTCTGTGGGGTGAGTCAAGAACGCGATGAATTCATATGCCGTTGTTGTTATGCGATCTTACTCGGCGGCGGTCATGGGCAATTATTGATGTAAATGTCACTTACTTGAAGGAGCAAAACAGCCTAGCGTCTGAGTCCGTGGCCTTCCAAACGCTGACCTGGATGTGTGCACTTCCTGGTCCGCATAGGATTGTGGGAAGTGTAGTCCTCAGCATGTGTACTAAGTAAAGAGTGGGTTCTTTTTTTTGTTTGTTGAAAATGAAGAACTTTAAAGGTTTGAAAGATTATTGTCAGATGTTTATGTTGACAAATAAGTTGTTGGAATGCTTAAGACGAATTCTGTGTGCAGCGAGCATTCTCAATTATATTGGAGGGATGTTTTTGCAGGGACTCTCGTATCAATGCTATAGAGGAGTGGGTTGAAGTGCTGGTAATTCACTCATGAAAATTTACAGTTTGAAAATTTCAGTTAATTCATTCAAACCTACAAAGGCAGTGTTAAATTTGACAATAAGCATTGCCTCTCTCTTGATTAATTTTGCATCCAAATCACCACCTCTTATGTCATTTTCTACTTTGGAAATTACTGTCCAGGTCATTTCGCTATCTTGATGTTTTTTTTCTTGCCAATGATTGACCAATGGAGCGTTGGCCACATTATTTTTGATTCTAGATTTGTGTTGCTGTATCCTCACGTGTACTTCTTGATTGGTTTTCCCAATGTATAAGAGATTACATGGGCATAGGATTCCGTATACCACATAGCGAGTTTTGCAGTTTGAAAAAGAATCATGTTTCCAATTAATTGCATTGTGCGTAAAGACTTTGCCTTCTGTCGTGGAATCGCAGCATGAGCAGTTCCCACATTTATGGTGGCCTTGAATGGGGGGCAGACGTAACATTGTGCGCAAGTCTGATTTTTTTGTTTGCGGCAGTGCCGCTCTTACCAAATGGTTGGAAATGCTATAGTTTTTTTTTAAAGCAAACAGAGGTTGATTTTGAAACATTTGATCCAGATCTTTTAACAGGTGCCAATTCTGTTTGACTAATTTTTTTAACATGTTAGAATTGGGACAAAAGGTCGATACAAAAACCATTCTTTCCATGGTCTTTTTAGATCTCTTTTCCAACAGACATTCTCTGGGAGTCCACCATGCCCTTTTGCATGATTTCCTAAGCAGTTTCTTTGGGTATCCTCGTTGTTTTAAGTTGTTTGTCAAAATCTCTGCATGTCTTAGGTATTCCTCTTTTTCTGTGCAGTTGCGACGAATGCGGAGGTACTGCCCGTAGGGTAAGTTTTTCTTTAGACTCCGCGGGTGGTTACTTCCAAAGTGTAACGCTTTGTTTCGGTCTGTTGGTTTTTTATACAGAGTTGTTACCAGACCGCCCATGGAGGGATAAACCTCCACGTCTAGGAATGGCATTTTATCTCTTGAGAAATCCAAGCTGAATTGAATCGACGGTACCCTGTTGTTGATCCATTCATGGAAGTTTTTTAGATTGTCTTCTGACCCAGTCCATACAAAAAATACATCGTCTATAAAATGATACCAGTGGGTTATCCATTGGGAAAAAGGATTATTGTTATAAACACATGTTTCCTCATATTTGGCACATAAACAAAATGGGCAGTTCCGGTGCAAAGGGACAGCCCATGGCTACCCCTCCTATTTGGAAGAAAAATTCTCCATTGAAATTAAAATAAAAATTTTTTAGGGCAAATTCTGCAAGTTTTTTTATAAATGATGTTGGCACTTTATGTGGTCGTTCTCGCTCTTCAATATATACTTCTAGGACATTGATGCCTTCTTCCTGTGGTATTTTGGTATAGAGCGACGTAATGTCCATGGTAACCATTAAATCAGTGTTCTTATCAAACTCGATGGTGGAAAGTTTGTTTAAGAAATCAGTTGTGTCTCGTAAGTATGATCTGACTTGATGCAAGAAAGGCTTTAGAAAAAAGTCTACAAATTTCGAAATCGGTTCTAGCAAGGATCCACATCCAGATACAATCGGACGAGCAGGAGGTGCCGATGCATCCTTATGTATTTTAGGCAAAACATATAAAAGAGGTGTTCTGGGGTGTTTGGTCCTCAAAAATTCAAATATAGAACTATATATACGAGAAGTCAGTAGACAATTGGATGACACAACATGCTATCGCAAAATTCAAAAGGATCACACAACTGACTTAAAAAATGAATTATTCGCCTTCTTGGATGAAAATTTCACACAGGGTTTCCTTGGAAAAAAGGAATTTGAATTTTTGAGGACTAAACACCCCAGAACACCTCTTTTATATGTTTTGCCTAAAATACATAAGGATGCATCGGCACCTCCTGGTCGTCCGATTGTATCTGGATGTGGATCCTTGCTAGAACCGATTTCGAAATTTGTAGACTTTTTTCTAAAGCCTTTCTTGCATCAAGTCAGATCATACTTACGAGACACAACTGATTTCTTAAACAAACTTTCCACCATCGAGTTTGATAAGAACACTGATTTAATGGTTACCATGGACATTACGTCGCTCTATACCAAAATACCACAGGAAGAAGGCATCAATGTCCTAGAAGTATATCTTGAAGAGCGAGAACGACCACATAAAGTGCCAACATCATTTATAAAAAAACTTGCAGAATTTGCCCTCAAAAAAAATTATTTTAATTTCAATGGGGAATTTTTCTTCCAAATAGGAGGGGTAGCCATGGGCTGTCCCTTTGCACCGGAACTGGCCATTTTGTTTATGGCCAAATATGAGGAAACATTTGTTTATAACAATAATCCTTTTTCCCAATGGATAACCCACTGGTATCGTTTTATAGACGATGTATTTTTTGTATGGACTGGGTCAGAAGACAATCTAAAAAACTTCCATGAATGGATCAACAACAGGGTACCGTCGATTCAATTCAGCTTGGATTTCTCAAGAGATAAAATGCCATTCCTAGACGTGGAGGTTTATCCCTCCATGGGCGGTCTGGTAACAACTCTGTATAAAAAACCAACAGACCGAAACAAAGCGTTACACTTTGGAAGTAACCACCCGCGGAGTCTAAAGGAAAACTTACCCTACGGGCAGTACCTCCGCATTCGTCGCAACTGCACAGAAAAAGAGGAATACCTAAGACATGCAGAGATTTTGACAAACAACTTAAAACAACAAGGCTACCCAAAGAAACTGCTTAGGAAATCATGCAAAAGAGCATGGTGGACTCCCAGAGAATGTCTGTTGGAAAAGAGATCTAAAAAGACCATGGAAAGAATGGTTTTTGTATCGACCTTTTGTCCCAATTCTAACATGTTAAAAAAATTAGTCAAACAGAATTGGCACCTGTTAAAAGATCTGGATCAAATGTTTCAAAATCAACCTCTGTTTGCTTTCAAAAAAAACTATAGCATTTCCAACCATTTGGTAAGAGCGGCACTGCCGCAAACAAAAAAATCAGACTTGCGCACAATGTTACATCTGCCCCCCATTCAAGGCCACCATAAATGTGGGAACTGCTCATGCTGCGATTCCACGACAGAAGGCAAAGTCTTTACGCACAATGCAATTAATTGGAAACATGATTCTTTTTCAAACTGCAAAACTCGCTATGTGGTATACGGAATCCTATGCCCATGTAATCTCTTATACATTGGGAAAACCAATCAAGAAGTACGCGTGAGGATACAGCAACACAAATCTAGAATCAAAAATAATGTGGCCAACGCTCCATTGGTCAATCATTGGAAAGAAAAAAACCATCAAGATAGCGAAATGACCTGGACAGTAATTTCCAAAGTAGAAAATGACATAAGAGGTGGTGATTTGGATGCAAAATTAATCAAGAGAGAGGCAATGCTTATTGTCAAATTTAACACTGCCTTTGTAGGTTTGAATGAATTAACTGAAATTTTCAAACTGTAAATTTTCATGAGTGAATTACCAGCACTTCAACCCACTCCTCTATAGCATTGATACGAGAGTCCCTGCAAAAACATCCCTCCAATATAATTGAGAATGCTCGCTGCACACAGAATTTGTCTTAAGCATTCCAACAACTTATTTGTCAACATAAACATCTGACAATAATCTTTCAAACCTTAAAAGTTTTTCATTTTCAACAAACAAAAAAAAGAACCCACTCCTTACTTAGTACACATGCTGAGGACTACACTTCCCACAATCCTATGCGGACCAGGAAGTGCACACATCCAGGTCAGCGTTTGGAAGGCCACGGACTCAGACGCTAGGCTGTTTTGCTCCTTCAAGTAAGTGACATTTACATCAATAATTGCCCATGACCGCCGCCGAGTAAGATCGCATAACAACAACGGCATATTAATTCATCGCGTTCTTGACTCACCCCACAGAAATAATAAACCGGAGGATTCGAACCTGTGTATCTAAAATACAACGCGCCTGACTCGCCCCACCAGGTAAGCAGTGCGCTAAATACTGGAGACATCACTGCGTATGAAGATGTAAAAGAGTTTGCTAGTGAACTTCTGCAAAACGGACAAACCACCCCGTTTATTAAATACACACCCTTGCCCCCTTTTCATACAGAGAGCGGCGAGCCAGGCAAATCCAAACGCCAACCAACACCCCCAAGTAAGTAAGATAGAGGAGTGGATGGGTTTGAATACATGAGGATGTGCTTACAAAATGGTTTTTCTGATTGAGATTTTTTTATATATTCTTTTAGACTGGAATTTTAACAACTAATCCAGCATGCTCCGCTGAATGCGAGGTAGGTGAGGTCACTTGAGTTTTGGGGTTAGGCAGGTAATAAATAGGTTAACAACCACCCCCTTAAAAAACATTCTCTGTTCTTCCATTACAGATTGGTCCTGATGAGAACTACGTAATAAAGGTAGTTCGAAACGCGTAGACTGTTTAGTAGCCAAAAACTTAAAAAATTAAGAATTGAAAGAAAAAATTGTACATATTTAATGCAATTGTGAAACAAACATTGGCTTTTTGTTTTGAATATTGTTATTCAAACGTTTATCAAACAATTTATGTTCTGTTGTTTGTTGTTTGTAGTGGGTTGATTGATGTATGAATGAAGACTGAATGTTGAATTGGTTACACAATTTGTAAATACACAAGGAATTCCTGAGTATTGTTAATGTTAAATGTTGTGCACACCAGGTTTTAATATGTGTATTATATTTGTAAAATCATTATCAAAATAGAAGTGGTATTTGAAAATATAAAGAAAATTAAAAAATAAGTTGAATTAAATTCAAAAAACACATTGTTTTACTCGTGTGTTTTTGAATCAAATGAGTAAACTTTAAATTAGCGGCATTTGCACTATATCTATTCTGATTCAGGCATGTGAATCTATGAAAGACACCAATACTGGAGAACCACAGATTACAGGTAAGTAACTATTGTTCTTCAGGTCGGATCTGAACCACTGAAGATTGATGCCTTTGAAACCCAGTTTTGATCAGAGGGTGTTCAGTGGCGTTTGGTGATCTGTAGTGCCCAATCTAGCATGTTGGCTAGGACTTTGAGGGTCCTTGTTAAGTTTCTCTGGGAGTTTCACAAGGTAGGTGACAAGGGGGGAATCATGCACATACCCTCACTTTCCAAGGCTCCTTTCTCCTTCAGCACCATTTATTTATGGGTTTTTAAATGCAAGCAAAGCCTTCCATCTTCATTAATAATGAGGCAACTTCTGTGTCCAGACAGCTAGATACCACCAGATTTTTCATCACATTTGGTGACTTTGCATAGTCCTGTAGACCTTTTAGAAGGAAGTCCTGCGACGCAACTAAGCTTTCTCAATCCAGACACCTCGGACATGTTGCTACTTGGGATTAGACCAGAAGGACTGGAAGGCAACTGATCCCACAATTGGACTCTAACAATGCACCTGGTAGGGGCAGCGAGACAGATCATAGCCCTCTAAAGGAGGAGCCTCCATCCATTGCACTTTTTATATATATTTTGGCACCTGCTGACAAAGTAGCAGCTTATGCACAGGCTCACGCAGTCAGAACACAAGTTCACAGTGAGGTGACTATCCGTAGCAGAAAATGTGTCTAAGAGCGAACATCTCTTTCCAAATATTTCCCACTTAAGAGCACTGCAAATGTTTAGCCAATACATCTGACACAACTCCTTTGGTCCCGGGGCTTTTGACGTTCTTACTCCACTTAACAAGCACAATGCAACGTGCATATAAATGTGTTAAATGGGGCGACTCAAGGTCAATTTGCTCCTTCTGTTGGGCACTTGATACTGCACAGTACACATCCTCACATAAACATGCCCTGCTAGTTGAATGCCTTCTCTCATGTTATTTTAAAGTTGGGGGAATGGGCAGAGTGGGGTGCAACGTGGTTACCTATTGGTTAATTACATAACAACATTTAAGTGATGATTATATAGTAATGCTTCACCAAACTAATTCCTCGGCTCATGTGTTGTATTGCATTAAAAAAAACAAATAAAAATAAAATGTTAAATAAAATAGCTATTTCAGTTATGGGCCTGCTTCAAACAGTTCATTGTACTTGGCAAGATATAAGTGTGAAACCTTGAAGGTTTTAACTCAGTCTTGCCTTGTTCTAACATTGGTAAATGCATTCTCGTGAGTAGAAAAAATACTTATTATTAAGTGCCAAAAAAGTTACCTTGTATTTTGTGCTACATAAAATATTATTATTAGCATTTTTACACACACAAAAAGCATACCTACGTAGCATTTCTAAAGAGAATATTAACAGCGAAACATCTCCCAAGGACCCACAGCCTGGGGAAGTTAAAATTACTTTAAGATCTCCATTTATCTCTTAGCAGGTTGTAAAGTGCCTCTCCACACACTATCTCTTTTGTTTCCTTTGATTGGTTCAGTGTGAAAGTGACTTTTGAAGTTCCATTTGTGCTTTTTTGACATCCAGTGGCCCACTGACCACTACTTTGACAGAGAAGGAATATGTTGCCTATGAGTTGCGGCAGCAGGTCAGACTGGGAAGGAAAAAGAGAACCCTCTGTATCGTCTAATAAAAGTGCACTGGTGTTGTTCAGCACACAGTAGAAAAAACACAGTTGAGATGTTTCACTGGGGCTGGATGTAAACATTGGGCCAGATGTACTAAACACCAGTTGCAAAGTACTAGTCACAATTTTCTACCAGTATTTTTGTGACCAGAGTGGTATTTTGCAAAACATCATATCATAGTGTGTAACAATTCGACCTACCTCATGAATATTAATGAGGTTCCCATTAATGAGGTATCCTACAGTGCTTAATTTGTAACATAACGAGTGCCGATGCCCTAGGCACTGCTCAAAAGACATCAGCCGGTGCTATTAAATGTCACTCCACCGAATACCAAGGCTGTGCGGTACTGAATCTACATCATGCTTCTTTAATCCACTGGTAGAAACTCCCTGTAAGTCTATCTCACTCTTGTAGGCTCCTGCTTTCTTCCTTTGTTGACGTTTTTCAGTCTGCTCTTCCTTCTTCTTTCCCGTTTGTATGTTTTCCTCTCGCTTGCTCCCGGAGAATATCTGATAAAGAGAAATTAGCGCCAATGAGTCTCACCGGCCCAGAAAAAGAGTGGCAGTGGGTCCCACCGTCAACCACCAGCTCAAATTAAGCACTGGACCTACCATGATTGGAGGCCATCTCAGGGATGATGGCCTGCTGAAAACAACTGACCACCATGTCTGTAATTGCTTTTTAATAAATAAAGCAATTTTTTTTTTAATACAGCCTATCTTCCTTAAAGGAAAAGGGACTGCATTTAAAAAAAAAGCTTATTTTGTTTTGTTTGTTGAAGAGGAGGCAGTTGTCCCTTTCAGATGTCGAGAAAATATTGATATTTCGGTACTGGTTTTCAGTGACAAAACATCGATACATAAAATACCGATTCGTTATTTGGAAAGGACACCTACCACCAGCCCCTTCAAAACACGAATCGGTGTCCGTTTCTTAACACATTTAACAAGTCAGAAGCTTTATTCCGAATTAATAAATGTGTCCAAGTTCGTAGGGAAAAGAGTTTTAGAATTGGCAAACTCTATAATTTACCTATCTGGAGGGTTTGCAAGTGCTAAAACCCTGTGTAAATCCGGTCCATTGTCACTTTATTTCAGCAGCTTTGTGTCAGCAACTACAGTTTATTTCTCTATAATTGTTCTTACTTCTGAAAAAAGAAGCTGTTTATTTGTGGTGTCTAATTAAAGTTAAGTGCAGGGTCGTGTGTACTATCTCAATGCATAAATAACGTTACCACAGGAGTTGTGATATTAGCCCAGGATATAGAGATCATAACATAGCATTTGTATTTGTAAAGCACACGTTCGCCCAAGTCTTGGGTCTCTTGACGCTGTTATAAGAGATGTTTAGTGTTAACCAACTCAAAAGTACTCATGTTAAACAAGCATTGGCAAAACCAATAGGTTTGAAATTTGTATAGTATGTGAATCTGTGTGCACACGCCGTCAAACCTTCAGTTAGCAGACTGGCAGCACTGAGAGAAGGCACTGGCAAAAGCATTTAAAAAAGAATGCTGCAGAAAATAAAGCAAACTTTTTCTGTAGCATCCCTTGTTCAGATGCTTTGGACAAGCATACCAGTGGAGGTGGAAAGAAACTCCCAAACAGTCAATAGAGAAACATAGTTTAAAATGCTCCTGTTGGATGACCCAAGACGTGATTAACCACGTCTCAATCCAAAGGATGAAGCTTCGATAGCAACTGAAACAAGTGCCTGATGGAGATTGAACCAAGGCCCATAGAGAAATTATATAATACAGTATGTTTGCCATGAATGGTTCACCATACAAGTCAAACCAAAAACAATTTGGTAAAACATGCAGAGCAACAGATGCAAATCCTGCACCTGCTGTGTGCATGGTTTAACTAACTTTTATGCTTAAATATCACCAGAGTTTTGCAAGGTGTAATTTCAGTGAAGTAATGTGGTATCACCAAGTTAATCATTATTAGGAGAAACGGTAGCAATCTGAGGAAATCTAAGTAACTCACATTTTTATTATGTCTCCATTTTATTAAATGTCATAAATCACATTTGAGAGGAGTGAGATTAGCCTTGCTTCATCCTGGAGGCGATACATATGCACCCACAATGATCAGAGAATCAGGGAGGCCTGTGTAACGTTGTTTTCTGTCTTTCAGCTTGCAGCTGTGGCGCGAAGCCATAGATGGTATGGTCAATCATTCCATCATGCTCCGGTCTATTCTGGGCCTGCCTGAGAAGGAGTCGCTGGGGGAGGTTGTCCAGGAGGAAGAAGGTAAATAACCGACCATTTTCTGAGACTCCCTTGCACTGAGCGAAGAACACTCAAGCTTAACTACTGTCATTTACAAAAGGACTCAGATTATTGTACACCAGCACTTCTGAGGTGAAAGGTACTGTTCCTCTCACCTCCCACCACCCATCCCCGGGGGCTCCTGCTCTCTTAGAAGTCAGAGAAGATTCTGGGAAAAGGGAATACAAAATCTACTGTCTTGTTCCTGCATTCAAAATGGATTGGTAAATCTGAACTTGCATTTATAGCAGTGTGCTGTGGCATCTAGTACATGATAACTGCAAGCTAATTATAATTCAATGGTGCCTGTCCTTTACTTATGCTTCCTCCATTACACCGCGATGTGCTACGGTCATGCTCAGAGCACCCCTGTCCTTGTTCACTCAGTCAACCTTACCTGCACGCCTAGGCCCCAGCTCTCACTTACATTGGACTGGTCCTCTGACCAATCTAAGGCCCATCTGGGCTCGGCCTCTCTGCGCTAGTCCTTCATGCCTGTCTGTCTCTGTGCTTGACCTTTTGTGCCCGTTACGTATGTGCCTTTTTGTTGCTCTGCCCAATCTTTTGTGCCCTTTTTTGTGCCTGGTCTCTTGTACTTGTTTTGCCTCTGTGCCTGTTTTGCCTTTTGTACTTTAGTATTTTATACTAGTTTTTCCTCTAAATTTTCCTTGTGTGCCTTTTTCCCCCCTTTTTTTGAGCCGTTACGCTTTTGCGACTGTTCTGCTCTGCCCAGTATTTGTGCCCGTAATTGTGCTCCCCCTCTTTTCCCTCCTCTGTCCTCTCCCTCTCCTTACCTGCCTCTCCTGCTGCCTACTCCCACTGCTTTCCTGCCCCTCCCCCACACTTCTTCCCTCCTAGGATCGACTTAATGGTAGCGTCTGGGTGAACGGGCAGTGGGCACGTGCAGCAGGTGCACCAAAGGCAAACCGTATCACACAACAGGCCTTTTCTCATGCACTCACTGCTGCTTCTTTTGCAGCATGTCCCCCTACACCACCCTCTGCACACACCTCACCCCATATTGCCTGCATGCTTCTCAACACCAGATCCCACCGCAAGTACACCACTGAGATATGGGATCACATCGACAATCACTCCCAAGACATCATCTTCCTCACTGAGACCTGGCCATCCCCCTGGATGCAAGATCATCCGCTGTGACAGGCCCCACAAGCCGAGAGGAGGCCTTGCAATCATACACAAGGATATCATCATCTGCACCAACTCTTCAAATGAACCAACCATGCGCAACACCTGCACTTCCAACTGCAGATCAGCAACTCCACTACCATCTCAGGCACCCTTGGCTACTGACCGATTGGACCCCGGACCACCTTCAGCAACCTCCGCAACGACTTCAATCAATCAATCAGGCGTTTGTTAAGCGGGACTACTCACCTGTAAGGGTCTCAAGGCGGTGGGGGGGGGGTGTAGCAGGCTCCAGTCTATTAAGGGGGGGTCTGTCGAAGGTTCTGCATTACCCACCTCACCATCAGATCCAACGTCTTCTTCCTACTCAGCGACCTCAACATTCATCTCACTTCCCCCATGAACCACAACGTCACCGCGTCAACAACATCGGCTTCACAAAGATTGTACATGACTCGTTTCACGCCGCCGGACACACACTCCACCCGGTCTTCATGTCCAGCATCAAGATCACCTTCAGCCACATCTCCCCGCTCACATGGACAGACCACTCCAACATCCACTTATACTTCAGCGTACCCCACCCCAACAAACCTAAACTGACCGTCAAACTTGGTCGAAACTGCAGCACCATAACAGAAGCAGACTGGACCCACCCCAACCAAACCTGGCAGGTGACCTACAGAAACACCTACCCACCTTCGACAACTGGATCTCAAACTGCACCAACATCCTGGACAACATGAAAAAAATCAGACACACAATATTTTGCGTGCAAGCATGCTGGTATACCAAGGACCTCAGAGACCCCAGGCGCTAGTGCAAGTAGCTGGAAAGAAGATGGAGAACCAGCCGTGACAACACCCTCCAGGAACACCTACATATCCGCTCTCAGAAGGTACCACGCACTCATCAAAGAAGCCAGGAATGGACCTTTGTGATAAGACTAGTATCCTACTCCGACAAAGAACTCCTCAACATCGTCAAGGAATTCACCAACCCGACAGCAGCCACTAACACCATCATCCCCTCGCAGATCCTCAGTCACAGCCTTTTGGACTTCTTTCACAACAAAATCCTCTCGATCACACCCAAACCCACCATAGAGGACATCATCACACAACCTCCCACGACCACCAGGAGAACTCACCTCCTACCAAACCGTAGCCCCCTCACCACAAATGGCACTACCAGAATCATGCAGACCATCTACTCAGGATCCTCCTCAGACCCCTGCCATCACCACATGTACAACCTGAGAAGCACACTGAACAGCACCAACCTCTCCACCATCATCAACTCCTCCATCCTCAGTGGGTACTTCCTTGACAGCTGGAAATACGGGTAGGTAACTGCTCTGCTGAAGAAACCCTCAGCTAATACTAAGGATGTTGGCCATTACAGGCCCATCTCGCTCCTACCCTTCCCAGCCAAATTCCTGGAGAAACCGATCAACATGCAGCTCTCTACCCAGCTGGAGCAGCACCACCTCCTGGACTGCGCCCATTCAGGATTCTGCAGCAAGAAAGCATGGTGATTGTTCTCTTGACAGCAACAGATGACATCCGCTCATCAGGGATAGCAGAGAGACTGCTGCACTTATCCTTCTCAACCTCATTGCAGCGTTCAACATCATCTCCCTTATCACCAGTCTTCAAGAATCAGGAGTTCAAGGACTCGCCCTAAGTTGGATCGCCTCCGTCCTCTCCAGTGGCACACAATGGGTCAGACTCTCCATTTTCACCTCCAAACTCAAGCAGCTCAGCTCCGGAGTCCCCCAGGGCTCCTTCCTCAGTCTGACCCTGTTCAACATTTACATGGCACCTCTTGCCGCCCGCATCATAAGAATCCACAAAATCAACATCGTCTCCTACGCCAGTGACACTCAGCTTATCCTCTCCTTCACCGGCACGAACAGCACCACCTGAAACAACTTCACAGTCTGCAAGTCTGGTGTAGCAAACTGAATGCGAAAACTGCCTCAAACCTCACAAGGATAAGAAGAATCTGCCTGGGACTGTTCCTGGTGGCCACTCAACCTGGGTCCTACGTCCACTCCCTCAGACCACACCAGAAACATCACCTCAGCGGCCGCTCCTTTAGAGTGCTTGCTGCCAAGCTATGGAACTCCCTTCCTGTTCATATCCGTGCTATTGACGATCTTCTGGCGTTCAGGAAGGCTGCTAAAACTTTCCTTTTTCCCTTAGTTTTTAATGTTGTTGTGTTATGGCTCCTATTATCTGCTTTTGTCCGGTTCTCTGTTCTGTTAGCGCCAGGACGCACCTTTGCTGGGGCATCTGTGCGCTCTCTAAATCCGGCTAACATAACTTAACATAACATCCTTGATGACAAGCTCTCAATGAACAAACAAGTCAACGTCATGATTGCAAACTGCAGCCACATCCTCAGAATGCTTTGCAAAATCTTCAAATGGCTCCATACACACTAGACGCAAGGTCACAACAGGCTCACATCACCAGCAGACTCAACTATGGCAAACACTATACATCGGCATCTCCAGCCAAATCATGCAAAGACATGGAAACCATCCAAAACACCGCTGCCAGACTCATCCTAGACATCCCCAGAAGCCCATCCAACCACTCTACCTCGCGGAACTGCACTGTCTTTCCATCTAAAAAAGTTGCAAATTCAAGCTTCTCATCCATGCCTACAAAGCCCTCCACAACGCAGGTCCAGCATACCTCAATGACTGCCTCCAACTCTACCAACTCTTCGGACAACTACACTCCACTTCTGCCTCATTCGCACAAATCCCCTGCATCAGCAGACGTAAGACAGGAGGTTGCGCCATCTCCTTCATTGGAGCCAAAAGCTGGAACAAACTCTCGCTACATGTCAGGACTGTAACTCCTCTACTCGACTTTTGCAAGAAGCTGAAAACCTGGATGTTCAGCTAGGAGATAATCCAGACCTACCCTCCTGCTGCGGCGCCAGGATGCCCTCACGAGTGATAAGCTCCGCTACATAACTTCTGAACATAACACCAAAATGCTGCCCACCAGGCTCACAGGTACAACACCCTTCCCTCGTGGTGTATCATCTCGCCCATGTGCAAAGTCCCTCAGAGGCTTATCGGGGTATAAAGCAATATATAAATGCTACTCCGGTACAATGCAGTTATGTACCATCTCCGATGGGTGGCACAGCACTCACTGGACTTGAGACTCCAGCTAACGGTCGTCATCACCTACCACCTCCATGTGGGAGCGTGGACGTGAAGGTGAAGCGTTCTAACTTTCAAATTCCACAGCCCCTGCGTGACGTCAGTGCGCCGAGGCCGCCTTTGGCTCTAGTCTCTACCTGCAGACTGGAGGGAGTATTTACAACTGACCCGCTAATGACAGCCAAAATGTGGTGCCGAGGACTATAGTAATACAACTCTGCTGCGTTTGGTAACTAGAGATAGGAAGTTACTGCACCATTCCAAGCTACAGACTTTGGAATGGGGAATAATGCACAAATTGCGCATACCTTCCTTACCGAACTCCACTTTTTGAGGGGCACAACGCAGGAATGTGTTTCATTTATCCGCAATATAAGCACCAGGTTTTACCTCACGAAAATTTTGAGGGCGAAAACCAACACTGCAAATTTCAGCTCAGTTGAAATCTCTTTTCCTTCTCTCGACTTCGACCTCTCTTTTTCTCTCTCCCTGTCTTTTCCTCTCTCCCACTTTCTTTCTTTCTCTCTCCCTCTTTCTTTCTCTCTCCCTGTCTTTTCCTCTCTCCCACTTTCTTTCGTTCTTTCTCTCTCCCTCTCTCTTTCTCTGCCATTCACTAACCTCCCATTCCTCATGTACACTTGCAGTTCTCCCTTACCCCAAATTCCTCATTGATGTTGCAGCCTCTGTCTAAACAGCTTCCTTTCCCCTAAGGGTCTGAGCGCAGAAAGGAGGGAGATCGATAGATGGATGCCTACATTATTCAACTAAAGTCAAGCTGAGCTATTCTTGAAACCTTAACTGCAAAAGTCAATAGTCACAAATGCTGAGTGAACCCTGAGCGCATCACTTTCTGTCACAGCCTCAGCTGCGTGGCAGCACTGCTGTTCATGTCCTTGGCTGTGAGTCAGCACTGTGGCGCAGCAACCTGACTGCTTGCTTTGGGCCTTTCTGGATTCACCGAGATGTATTTCTGGATCTCTGTGGTACTAAATCACGCAGAATGAACAACTACTATTCGATCGTATGCGACGCTGTATGGAAAAACTAATTTTACGTTTCATTGACAATTATGAAAAATTAATTTTGAAATACACCAAAATGAGCAAAAATGCTTGACCCGAACTCTAAAGCTAAACATAAACCTTACTCTTATCTTAACCATATCCCAAATTAGTTACTTACATAAATATGTAATCCTAATTCTCACACTAATTATAATCCAGCCCCCGCGCCTACACCTAACCATAAACCTTTTACAGAACCCTGAGTATAACACCTATAGCCCTTGCCCAAATCTTAAGATCGTCATGCTTCAAGATTTTATTCACCTCCTGGTACCAGTGGACTTTCTTTGTGTGCTGGATTTGTAGATGCCATCTTCAGAGAGAGCGCACTTACTGTAGAGCTGGTACCCTAAGCTGAGCTTTCCACTTTCTCCATAAGATGGAAGCCGCAATGCTAAAAAAAATATTACAACTACACCTGTTGTTGGACTAGTTGGGAAGTTTTGTATATGCCATTCGTAAACCCCACTTTTTTCCCTTACAGCGTCCCTACCTTCTCTAGTTCTTCGGCATCCTGCACCTCCAAACAAATGAGACCATTTGGTTTTCCTGGGGCCAGACTTTTTTTTTTACAGTAGGCAAGGTGCAGAGCTTTCACTCCTCACTAGAACCACTTATTACCTCCTCATAAGTCTTCCTCGCCACCAGAGTTACGCAGTGAGCTTAAGCTCCACACCAGAACTCTCCAAAGCAAATGTTAGCCTCCCATTACTCCCATCCCTTCCCAACATGGCCGACCCATATCACCCTGACCTCTATAAGAGGGGGGCCTACCCATCCTATATCCTGTTTTTTTTTGTTCTGCGCTGCAGATTCTCCAGAGCGTGATGTCGTGATGTCGCATCAGGTAAGTGGGGGTGACGTCCTGCTCTAGCAGAATCCACGTCCCTGGGGTTCAGGCCCTGCACGAGCGGGCTCATGCTTTGGGTATTTTCCCCACCTTGTGGCTAGCAGCCCAGGACTAACGGGCTATGAGGATAGCAGGCTCCTCGGTGTGTGTTCAACCCTGCCCTAGCGGGCTCACCTGTTGTTTTGCCATTTATCCTCCAGGGCCGAACTGGGAACCAAAACTGGCCCTGGCAAAGAGCTCGGATGGCCCCCCTAGGAGCAGCCAAGCTGTTTGCCAGGGCAGGTTACGGACGATTTTGTTACAGGGGCCTATTTTGCAGCTATACTGCAAAAACGGCCCTGTAACAAAAACGGCCCCCAAGGGCCCACAATCGGCCCCCACCCTAGCGTCCCACCGGGGAAACGCCCGGTGCCCGCTATGGGCAGTCCAGCCCTGTTCTCCTCCCTTGCTGGGTTGCGAGCCACCGGCTGAGTTTCGGCCCTTCACGTCTTCGCGCAATAAATAGACCACGCAGTGTATTAAGCGTAAAAGGCCATTTATTAGATTAGGCTGCGTAATCTTACATAACAGTAAACATTAACAAATAAATAACTTCAAACCCCAAATCAACACTTCACTTCTCACGCGCTTCACCCGCTCCACCTCATCACAACCACTCCAAGCCCCATGCCGTACCTCATCCATATCCACCAATCACCTGTCATCCTATCCGCTCCTTGTGTCCTTCCAGTCATGCCTCCGTCTGCCATTCGAACTTCCCCCCCAAGGGATGGGTGTGCCCGCTCTTGACCCCCCTATCCCTTCAAAGTACCGCCTAGCGCAGCTCTGGCCTAAACTGGCACGCCACAAACAAAAAACAACCCAAACCACCCCAAACTGCAGGGCGGGTGGGTGACCTTTTCTCAACCCTCCCGATGGTGCCAGGCAACAGGAAGAGGAAGTCCCCTTCCTCCCCTGTGCCTTACATACCCCCCACCTAACTCCTCCCCTTCCCCTGCCTGTCCTATCCCCTGCGTGAAAGACCCCGGGGGAAGACTAGTGTGCGACTGTGCTTCCCCCGGGGCCCGGCATCGCGCAATAAATAGACCACGCAGTGTATTAAGCGTAAAAGGCCATTTATTAGACCAGGCTGCGTAATCTTACATAACAGTAAACATTAACAAATAAATAACTTTAAACCCCAAATCAACACTTCACTTCTCGCACGCTTCACCCGCTCCACCTCATCACAACCACTCCAAGCTCCATGCCGTACCTCATCCATATCCACCAATCACCTGTCATCCTACCCGCTCCTTGTGTCCTTCCAGTCATGCCTCCGTCTGCCATTCGAACTCCCCCCCCCTCAGGGATGGGTGTGCCCGCTCTTGACTCTCCTATCCCTTCAAAGTACTGCCAACCAGGGAACCCCCTGTAGGACGGTTCACTGCCCCACCCCCCCACGGGTCCGCCGTCCCCCTGCTCACTGCACTCATTCGCACTCACTCCCTGCAACACCAGATCGCCTCATTCCACAACTTGCTCACCACATCTCTCATCTCCATCATGTAATACGCATTCCCCAAGCGAGACAGGTGCACTCCGTCGTCCCTGAAAACTAAAGGTTCCTCCAGTCGAATTCCTCCGTGCGAGATCACCTTAATGTCCTTAACACTGCAAAAAAGTCTCATTGCCCTGTTGAGTTTCCTCTGTGCCCTCTCAATTGCCCCGTGCTTCATTGCCCCCCTCCAAACTTTCCTGGGCACCAACTCCGTCCAGGCAATGCAAGTCCCTGCAAGCCTTGACTTCAATACCTCCAGATCCCTCTGCATCAGCTGCACAAGCGCCAAACCTGACAGCTGCACCAGATCGTTCTCTCCCAGATGAATAATCAACAGGTCCGGGCATCCTTTTTGTGGGACCATTTTGGCGAGCCAGGGCAGTAGTGCCCCTCATCGCATGCCTCCTTTACCCCACCAGTGTACCTCATGTAAATGTCCTTTCAGTCCCAGGTTACGGCCGTACACCTGTTGTTCAGCATATTTAGATGCCCAGTGCACGAAGGAGTGCCCCACAATCCAGGCCACCGTCTTAGACCCTGGTCCACCCAAGCAAACTACGAAAGAAAAAGATGTTAGAACAGAAACACAAAAATACGTCTCAGCCAATCAAATACCTACGACCGCCTCACTTCCTCACATACCGCTCACAACAGCACAACTTCCATCTTCCAATCCGCCGAATCCTATCCCAGGACCACCCCAGACGGGCCGCAACTGTTGCGGCCCCCGATACGAAAAAAGTGGGTCCCAAAACCAGAAGCATCCAAACCCAGCCGTTGCAAAGCCATGCGCAACACCGCCAACAACTGGCCAGCCGTCATTCGTGCACCTGATGCATGGCAGAAGATTTCACCTCGCGTCACGCTCGCAGTCCCCAAGAAGGCCCTCCACTCGGCCACCGGGCACACTGCCCAACCATCCGCCTCATTCAGCCACACCCACTTCCCCCTACCCATCTGGTCAGTCTTCGAACACCCCAACCAAATCCCCAGGCGCCCTCCATCCACACGAATCTCCTCAAACACCCTACCAGCCGTCGTCCTCGTACCCAACAATTCAGACACCCAAACGCTCCAAAAACATCCAAACCATACACAAACGGAAAATCCTTACTTCAAAAACATCATAACAGCATCCCGGCAACACCCCAACCAGCCGAACCAACAGGTCAAATGTAACTGCCTCACGCAGTCTACCCCCCCCCCTACATTCCCTACCCCATCCTCGGAGCATCCTGCTCACAATCACATCTTTCGTCGGATCAAACCCCAAGAACAAAGTACAATGAAACGAGATCCCTGCCAGTTTACCAGAAATTGTAGCAGCAGTCAACCCCTTATCAATGCAACACAGCACAAAACGTTTAACACCCTGTTCCACTCCGGACCTGTCACCTATACTTGATTCCTGACTACTCCAACCCATGAATGCACCAAACTCTGACCATGCCAGCCGATACGTCTTCCTCGCGGTGTCTGCAACTGACCGTTCCACCAGGCCAATCATCCTCCCTCTCCCAAGGCCCAGATGCCGTCCGGCAGCTCGGTCTTGCACATATCCGCCCCCGGTGCCAGTTGCCGGAACCGCTGCTACTGCGAACGAGACAAAGCATCCGCAATTTCATTATTCGCCCCAGGGACATGCTTCGCCCGAAACACCACATTCAGACGCAGGCAAGCCAACATGAATCTCCGTAACAAACTCAGCACTCTCAGGTCCCCGGCTCTCTGGCGGTTCACCAATTCCACCAGTCATGTTGTTGACGTGGAAGAGCACTGATCTGTTCTGAAATTCACTCCCCCAAATCTCCAGCGCCACCAGCAAAGGAAAGAATTCCAGGAAAGCAATGCTCCTCCCCTGTTTCAACCAGTGAGCAGGCCAACTCTCAGCGCACCACCTCCCGTCCCAAAAGACGCCAAACCCCGCTGACCCCGCTGCATCAGAGAAAATTTTACATTGCCAAACCGCCCTGTCCTCATCAAAATCCAGTGACACTCCGTTGAAATCATTCAAAAATATGATCCAGGTCCTCAAATCAGCCCGCACTCCCATGGAAATCCTGACTCTGTGGTGGGGAAGCACCGCACCCAACATGGCCATGCCGAGCCTCCTGCAAAATGTCCGCCCTGCTCTTACCACTCTACACGCAAAGTTCAGGAAACCCAGAAGTTTCTGCACCGCTCTCAAAGGGATGCGTTTCTCCTCGACTGCCCACCGTAGGCATGACAGAATTTCAGTCACCTTGGCCCCCGGAAGGCGCGCCAACCACTGTGCAGAGTCCAACTCGATCCTCAAAAACGTCAGACAACAGCTGGGACCAGCCGTTTTCTCCGGCGCCAAGGGAACACCAAAATGGAAAGCCAACTCCTGGAACCGCGACAGGGCCCTGCCGCAATCACCAGAATCCGCCCTCCCCAGGAAGAGGAAATCATCCAAATAGTGAGTGACCTCACGGCACCCACTAAACCTCACCATTGCCCATTGCAGAAAAGTACTAAAAAGTTCAAACAATGCACAAGAGATGGCGCACCCCATGTGCAAAACCTTGTCCACGTAGATGGCCTCCCCAAACTGCATGCCCAGGAGTGAGAAATCCGCCGGATGTATAGGCAGCAGACGGAAAGCCGACTTGATGTCACATGTCGCCAATTCAGCCCCCGTCCCGCACACCCTCACCAAACGGATCGCGTCATCTACAGAAGCATAGAGCACCCTCGAATCCTCCTCTGCAATAAAGTAATTCACTGACTGGCCCTCCGGCCACGAGAGATGGTGAATCATCCGAAACTCCCCCTCCTTCTTCGGCACCACCCCCAGTGGAGAAACGATCAGATCTTCCAAAGGCCAATCAGTAAACGGGCCGGCTACCCTTCCTTCCTCAACCTCCTACAACAACTTGTGGGCTACCACACCTGGCAGTTCCTTGGCTGACCGCAAATTTTCTGCCCACCGGCGCACTCTGGGGCCTTGATAACCTACCCTAAAGCCCTCCGTGAAACCCCAGAAATTCCGCGCCGCCGCCTCCTGATCCGGGTAACACGAGAGCCACGGGGCCATCGCCTCCACCCTAACTGGTGTAGGCGCCCTTCTGTCCAGGGTGGCCCCGCCCTTTGGCGTTCCGCCATTGCTCTGAGGGGGTGACAAGTGTAAGGCATTGAGTGAGGGCGTGTTTCCCACCGCACTTGGAGCACTCATGTTTAAACTTACAGGGGTATCTCGAGCAGTACCCCCTGTTATAGCTCCAACAGGCCCCCGTCGAATATCCCCCTGGTTTGGTGGCTGACCAGAGATGAGGGTATTAGGCACTGCACTTCCCCCCACCACGCTGTGGGTGGGACGCGGCGGAAAGGACCGATACGCTACCGGTAAACCGCTGGCCGTGTTTGTGGATGCAGTAGAGTGCGTGGACGCCATCCACTGCACCCAAAGTTCCTGGTCTACCTCCCCCCAACTCTTCTCCGGATCCGCACTAACTCTTGCCCTGAATTCCTCGTCATAACTCAACCAGGCAAAAACCCCAAACTGCATCTGGGCCTTGCGAATGATGTCCATGTACTTAAAAAGCGCGATAGCCCTGTCCAAATACCTCTCACAATAAATACTGGCATAAATCAAGAATGCCAAAGTCCAGTTCTCTATTGTCACCGGCACCCTGGGCCGCCTCGTCAGCTCCCACTCCTCCTCCTTCGAGCCCTCCTTGGCCTGAACCTCCCTGTGTAGCAACTTAAACACATCCACAAATTCGTGCTTTCAGATCCGTGCCTTGACCTTTTCAGAAAGATGAAGACCCCAAGGGCATCGCCAAACCCATATAGGGGAGTTTCTTTGGCAGCTTCACCCCTTTCTCCTCCTTACCGTCCCCTTTGTCCGTCTGCACCTCGGCCGTAGCCACCGACTTACCGTCCACCTTCTTACCCTCTCCAGGTGGACCGCCCGCTGGCGTCTCCGGCTCCCATATTGACCCGTCCCCCACGCCCACCGACTTACAAGTCCTCTTCCTACCCCCTTTCGAATCGTCATCCCAAGCCACCCACCAGGATCCCTCACCTGTGACCGTGGGGAGCCGCTCCCCGGGCCGTCCTCTGGGGGTCGAGGTCTCCGCCGCCACCGCCTTGTTCTTGCCTGCTGTCGTCGTCGGGGCCTGCAAAACATCAAAGTCGCTGTTGTCCACCATGCCCCGTGGACGGCTGAGTCATCCCGCACCTCCCCCTCCTCAAGCTCCTCACTCTCGTCGTCATAGTCCAGTTCCAGCACCGGCTCCACTTCCACAGGCACATTCGACACATCTCTCACCGCTCTCTTCACACCTTTCTGCACACCAACCGTCACACGTGACACATTCGACCCCCGCGCTGCTGGTGCCCGAGCCCTCTGTGAAGGGACAGCCGCCGCGGACTTCCCTACTGCTTCAGGCCTGCGTCTCGGGGCCGTCTTGCGCCCGCTACGCACCCCCGGGCTCTGCCGACAGCCGCCGGCTTGGATCCCCTCCCACCCCTCAGGTCGCTCCAGCCTGAGCGGGCCCCAGCACCATCCGGCCTCAAAGCCGTCCTGGCCGTCCCTACCCCTGTCATCATGCTCCCAGGACACTCATCCACCACCTTCTTGGCCCTCACTTGCCTCTGCACCTCCTCTAGCTCCGCCGCCCTTCCTCCTCAGAGGTCGGGGTAGGCGGCCCCTCCAATTCAGTCCCCCACACTGCTCCTACTCTAGCCATGGTCTGCTCTGCCCACCTGACCTCCTGAATCTGCTCCAGGATCCGCTGTTCCCTGGCCCTGTCCTCCCATGACATCGCACCCCAGATCTGTGGGGGCGGGGGCGGGCAGTAGCCCGTAAAATCCCCCCCAACTGGCAAGAAACCCCCTTGTGCCGACCCCGGGCCCACACCCCAGCACCCTGGGGCACAAACACAGCTAGTTCCCCCTGACCTGTGGGCCTCCCCGCCTCCTCCTGCCCCGCAGGGGCAGGGGTGGGCGCCCTGGAGCCGGTGGACAAATCAATAGGGGCATCATCCCATTGCCCCAGGCCCCCTATCTCAGGTCCCTCCATCCTGCCCTGCCCTACCGACAGGTCTACAACTTGCTCACCCTCCCCAATGGTCAGGTCGCCCCCCCTGCCCCAGGGATGTCTTGGACCAAGGCAGCAGGCCGTGCCCCCGGCCCCATCCCTTCCAACGTGCCCTCCGGCCCATGAGCATCTTGAAGCAGCATCATCCGAGGCTCCGCGCCCTTTGACACCGCCCCAGAGGCCCCAGGCAGGAACTGGAGTGGGAGGGAAGACTCGCGGGGGCAGGCTCTTGCGCTTCCCGCCCCTCGCTGAGTCCCTGGGCTCTGCGCCCCCCCTCCGCTCAGTCACCCGCCCGCGTACAGGCGAAGCGACGTCCTGGCAGGCCAGGACCACCGCCGCGACCCCGGCCGAAGCCTCGCGCGTGGCCCTCGTGGCCCCCACCCATGGCTTCCCCAACACACCTGGCTGTAACAGGTCCTCCCTGCCCGCGCGGGCCAGCAACAACAGGGCCGCCCGGACCTCCTCGGAGGAGACGCCCGACATGCCGCCCAATAGCACGCTTCAGGCGTATCAGCAACTCGACTGCCGGCAAACAGCCCACGACGCCACAACACTAACCCAGGCCCCAAACTAACTGACTACTCCTCAAAATTACTCTACCACTACGCTAAGCTCCCTTTTCTCAACCCTCCCGATGGTGCCAGGCAACAGGAAGAGGAAGTCCCCTTCCTCCCCTGTGCCTTACATACCCCCCACCTAACTCCTCCTCTTCCCCTGCCTGTCCTATCCCGTGCGCGAAAGACCCCGGGGGAAGACTAGTTTGTGACTGTGCTTCCCCTGGGGCCCGGCATTCCCAGGACATGGTATATAACCTTTACAACGCAACTTTTACGACGAACTACTTTTACAATGCAACTTTCTGATAGATACATCTGCCGTGTGGATTCCTCACCTTGTGAATATCCCCTTGCGTCAGCAACATTCGGAAATTCTTTTTGTAGCCTCGTGCCGACGTGGACTCGGACGTCATAGAGACACGACATTGCTCGCGACTCCGCTGACGTCACCGACGCCTATAACAGGCCCACGCCGGCGTGATGACATCAGTTCCCTTTTTTCCGCGTCGTCGACGCTAACGGTTTCGGGATACTCTATAGCTTCTGATACTTTGTTACTATATTTCTTAGATTCTCCATTCTCTGACCTTTTTACTCGATTGTCATGTCAACAAAGAAGACAGGTTTTAAGCCTTGTAGAGAATGTGGGAAGATGATGTCCGTTACGGACCCACACCAAGACTGCATTTGGTGTCTGAGCTCTGACCATGACGTGGATGGGTGTTCGTCGTGTCAGAAGATGAATCCGAAGGCTCTACGAGAAAGAGAGTCAAAACTTCTTGTGGCTAAGCTGAAGGCGAGTAAGGTTAGAAGATCTTCAAAACACTCGAAGAGATCGAAGTCGAGATCCAGGTCGAGATCTCGTGAGGCGTCGGTCTCGAAGTCTTCATCTGATCAAGCTTCCAGCTCTCGTAAAAAACATAAGAAGAGGAGACATGAGTCCCGACATCATTCGGATGATAAATCTGGCTCAAGATCGAAATCTTTCAGAAAAGGGGGTGGTGATGAACAGAGTGCCTGAATTAAGCAGACCACTCTTACCCAGTCCAAAGATCAGGGCTTGATCCATCACCATTTTTTAGCTCACTGCACCATCCCAGCTCAGAACTTGGCTATATGCAAATTAGTCTGTTCCTGTCCCAGTGCATGATGGGAACAGGGCAAACCAAACTACCAAGCCAATTCTTATACTGGGAAGGAAACAAGCTTCCGGGGACCGGTTTCTGCCATTTCAGGCGTCGTCGGCCCGGCTTGCTTGAATCCTGATGGTGCAATGAGCAAGGGACTCACATCTGAGTATACCCTTCCACGCTTATGGTGGACAAAATGATACAGAAAAGGGGGTGGTGATGAACAGAGTGCCTGAATTAAGCAGACCACTCTTACCCAGTCCAAAGATCAGGGCATGATCCATCACCGTTTTTTAGCTCACTGCACCATCCCAGCTCAGAACTTGGCTATATGCAAATTAGTCTGTTCCTGTCCCAGTGCATGATGGGAACAGGGCAAACCAAACTACCAAGCCAATTCTTATACTGGGAAGGAAACAAGCTTCCGGGGACCGGTTTCTGCCATTTCAGGCGTCGTCTGCCCGGCTTGCTTGAATCCTGATGGTGCAATGAGCAAGGGACTCACATCTGAGTATACCCTTCCACGCTTATGGTGGACAAAATGATTCAGAAAAGGGGGTGGTGATGAACAGAGTGCCTGAATTAAGCAGACCACTCTTACCCAGTCCAAAGATCAGGGCTTGATCCATCACCGTTTTTTAGCTCACTGCACCATCCCAGCTCAGAACTTGGCTATATGCAAATTAGTCTGTTCCTGTCCCAGTGCATGATGGGAACAGGGCAAACCAAACTACCAAGCCAATTCTTATACTGGGAAGGAAACAAGCTTCCGGGGACCGGTTTCTGCCATTTCAGGCGTCGTCGGCCCGGCTTGCTTGAATCCTGATGGTGCAATGAGCAAGGGACTCACATCTGAGTAGGGTGTGAAGAGGTGGAGAAGGGTGTGGTACACAGACCTTCTCCACCTCTCCTCTCACCCACCGCTCCGTCTCCCTCACAGGGCAGACCTCCTCTCTCAGATGGAGGGGCAGGTTCTACACCCCCACCTCCAGACATTACACCTTCATGTCTGGAGATTGAACGGGGCAACCTGAATTCCTTTTCCTCCCGCCTGACGTTGTGGATGTCATCTTGTCAGCCAGGCGTGACTCCACTAAGTCCATCTATTCTTATAGATGGTCAAAATTTGTCAAGTGGTGTGGGGAAAAGTCTATTGACCCTTTGAGAGCCCATTTGTCTGATGTTCTCCAGTTTGCCTTTCTCTGGCGCAACAGGGGCTTGCGGTTGCCACAGTTAAGGGCTATCTTTCTGCGCTGTCGGCTTTTCTCTGCTTGCCTGATCAGCCATCTCTTTTTAAGTCTCCTGTGGTTTTAAGATTTTTGAAGGGCCTCACAAATAAGTTCCCTCCTACCCTTTTATTGTGCCTCAGTGGGACTTAAATCTTGTTTTGACCTTTCTGATGGGTGCTCCCTTTGAGCCTCTTCACAAATGTCCCATGAGGCTTCTTACTCTTAAAACGGTCTTCCTCGTTGCAATAACCTCGGCAAGGAGGGTAAGTGAGCTTCAAGCTCTTAGTCTCAAGCCCCCTTTCTTGACCATTCATGCTGATCGAATGGTTCTTAGGACCAGGGCTGCTTTTCTGCCTAAGGTGGTGACTCCCTTCCACCTTGGTCAGTCCATTACCCTACCTACCTTCTATCCTCCCCCTCACCCTTCTAAGGAGGAAGAGAGACTGCACCGTCTGGACCCCAAAAGGGCGGTGTCTTTTTACTTGGACAGATCTAAAGACTTTCGTTTGGATGACCAGCTCTTCATTGGGTTTGCTGGCTGCAAGAAAGGAAGAGCGGTCCATAAAAGAACCTTGTCGAGATGGATCGTCCTCTGCATTAAGATCTGCTACTCTTTGGCCGGTAAGGAACCACCAGAGGGTATAAGGGCTCACTCTACAAGAGCTAAGTCTTCGACCTCAGCGTTGGCTAGAGGTGTTCCTGTAGAGGATATTTGTAGGGTGGCAACTTGGTATTCCCTCCACACTTTCGCGAAGCATTACTGCTTGGATTCCGAAGTGAGGAGGGACGGCCACTTTGCGCGCTCTGTCCTTCAGGATTTCCTGGTTTAGAAGAGTGGACACCCTCCTCCGGGAGTGGGGACTGCTGTGGGACTCTATTCACAAGGTGAGGAATCCACACGGCAGATGTATCTATCAGAAGAACAAGTTACTTACCTTCGGTAGCGCTTTTTCTGGCAGATACAATATCTGCCTGTGGATTCCTCACTGACCCACCCGCCTCCCCGTTGTTCACTCTTCTATACCAGAATTACTGTAATGTAATGTATATATATTTTGTTGTCAGTGAAATGTTTCAATTGCTTTCCTGCATTTGCTTTACACTGTGTGTTTTGCCTTGACTATTGTATACTGTGTATACTTTGTATATATCTACTGTCATTGGTCCGTCCGTGTGCCTCGATGGCACGGAAAAAAGGGCGGAACTGATGTCATCACGCCGGCGTGGGCCTGTTATAGGCGTCAGTGACGTCAGCGGAGTCGCGAGCGATGTCGTGTCTCTATGACGTCCGAGTCCACGTCGGCGCGAGGCTACAAAAAGAATTTCCGAATGTTGCTGACGCAAGGGGATATTCACAAGGTGAGGAATCCACAGGCAGATATTGTATCTACCAGAAAAAGCGTTACCAAAGGTAAGTAAGTTGTTCTTTACAACGCAGGATCCATTACAACGAATGTCTTTACAACGCATGTTTTTACATCGCAGATGCCTTTACAACGCATGCCATTACAACGTAAGTATTGGTAAGTATATAATTATATTAAAAATGTTATTTCATTTATTTTTTTTAAATTAATATTAATTAATTAATATATTTAGAAATAAAATATCATTTATTTAATAAAAAAAAATATAAATATTTTTATTATTAATTAATAATTTTTATTCCTACACTATCCAGCACTTACCCTACTATTTCACCCCCCTGGAGTTAGAATAGTAATTTTTACCCCTACACTATCCAGCACTTACCCTACTATTTCACCCCCCTGGAGTTAGAATAGTAATTTTTACCCCTACACTATCCAGCACTTACCCTACTATTACACCCCCCTGGAGTTAGAATAGTAATTTTTACCCCTACACTATCCAGCACTTACTCTACTTTTTCACCCCCCTGGAGTTAGAATAGTAATTTTTACCCCTACACTATCCAACACTTACCCTACTATTTCACCCCCCTGGAGTTAGAATAGTAATTTTTACCCCTACACTATCCAGCACTTATCCTACTATTACACCCCCCTGGAGTTAGAATAGTAATTTTTACCCCTACACTATCCAGCACTTACCCTACTATTTCACCCCCCTGGAGTTAGAATAGTAATTTTTACCCCTACACTATCCAGCACTTACCTTACTATTAGACCCCCCTGGAGTTAGAATAGTAATTTTTACCCCTACACTATCCAGCACTTACCCTACTATTTCACGCCCCTGGAGTTAGAATAGTAATTTTTACCCCTACACTATCCAGCACTTACCCTACTATTTCCCCCCCCTGGAGTTAGAATAGTAATTTTTACCCCTACAATATCCTGCACTTACCCTAGTTTTACACCCATTATTTTAAAACACCTAAATTATTATAAAAAAAATTATATATATAAAAAAAAAGAAAATTAAAGTAAAATTAAAATTATATTAATTTTAATTAATTACATTTAAAAAAATATTATATACTTACCAATACTTACGTTGTAATGGCATGCGTTGTAAAGGCATCTGCGATGTAAAAACATGCGTTGTAAAGACATTCGTTGTAATGGATCCTGCGTTGTAAAAATTGCTTTGTAAAGGTAGGCGTTGTAAAAGTATGCGTCGTAACGTCATACATCCCCGGGACATGCTGTATTTGCCGGCAGTCTGTTGGGACCTAAGGCCCCTGCCTCTCTCCCACGCATCTCCTGTTCTTGGTGATGCACTGAGGTGGGGCGACCGGAGGTTTTTCTGACCTCCGGTCCTCTTGTCTGCAGGGGCGGGGCCTCGCACGGCCAGCTTCCCGCTTGGCTTCTCTGCCGGGGGTGGGTTGCCTGGCGTGGTGTGCTTGCGGCTGGTTCGACCTCCCTCTTCCCTTCCCGCACTTTGCGGTGTCCCTGACACGCGGGGGCTGTGTCGGGGCCCGCAGCCTCTCTGTCTCTTGTTGTGCCTCATGGGTATGAGCACTGGTCAGAGCTCGCCGGCGTAATCCTGGCTTCTGGGCCCTCGGGTGGTTAGCAGGACATGCCTCGGCCTCTCTCTCGCGCGCATGTTCCTCTGGTTGCTGTGGGTGGGACTCAGGTCCGCTGACGTCCTGTGGGCCGGCAGGATCTGCTGTGCAGGGGCGCAGCAGTGGGCTGGTGCTCTGCGCATGATGGTGCATGGCGCTGCAGCGTTCCTTCTGATAGATACATCTGCCGTGTGGATTCCTCCCCTTGTGAATATTCCCCTTGCGTCAGCAACGTTCGGAAATTTTCTTCGTAGCACGCCGACGTGGGCGACGTCACAGGAGCACGGCATCGCGCGCGACTCCGTCTGACGTCACCGACCCCATATCAGGTCCACGCCGGCGTGATGACGTTAGTTCCCTTTTTTCCGCGTCTTCGACGCTAACGGTTTTCGGGATCTTCTGAGATACTTAGTATCTATCTGTTATTTAATTGTCACTGTTTCTCTTTTGCGACTTGTTTCTTCACCGAAGATGTCGTCGAGGAAAACAGGTTTTAAGCAATGTAGGTCTTGTGCCCGCATGATGTCCATCACTGACCCACATAAGGATTGTTTGTGGTGTCTTGGTTCAGATCACGACGTTAAAAACTGCAGTTCCTGCTTTAAAATGAACCCAAAGGCGCTTCGAGAGCGTGAAGCTAAACTACTTTTAGCGAAGGTAAAGCAGGATTCTGGAAGATATTCGAGGTCGACGTCGAGACGCTCGAAGTCGAAGCAAGGGTCTCGATCGAAGTCGAGGTCGGCGTCGAGATCCAGAGCGGGTTCGAGATCCAGAGCGGAGTCGAGATCCAGAGCGAAGTCGAGGTCCAGGGAGAGATCTAGGTCTAGATCCAAGTCGGCTTCAGGTCACGCTTCGAGTTCCTCGAGGAGAAAACATAAGAGGAGGAAGCACAGTTCAAAACATCATTCAGGGAAGGAATCCTCTGACTCAAAGAAAAAGTCTCACAAACACCGTAAAGACTTTGTCTCTCCTTCTCCTGCTTTGTCAATCGAAGGGTCTCCGACTCCGGAGCCAGAACCTGATCCAGTTTCATTACATCCTTCGGAACATGAAGAGGAAGATGAAGTGATTCCTCAGACTCCGACTCCGATGGAAACTCCGGTGGATCCTGAAGGTCAGAGTGAACATGTGTCTGAACGACCTCCGTTGGAGCATCCGGTAGGTTCGTACCCTCCCTTTCCTGGTCCTGGTCAGGATCCCTCGCATTTTCTCAATGCGATGTTTGGAGTATATTCCAGGGCGATGTACCCCACTGGAGCACCTGTTGGTCCCATGGGTCCATTATCGTATAATTTGGGTATTCCTCAATCATACGCCCCAGCTCCATTTATGCCTTTTATGCCGGCGCCTCTTGCACCTTGGCTCGGTACGGCTTCACCGAGGTCCTCGACTCCGCATGCGGCTTCGCCGACTCCGGATCGACCTCGTAGTCGAGATCGAGGTACCACACCTGTCCATGAGTCTCATCCTGCTGCTCCAGCCCCTCGTTCGACGTCGGAACCGGCTCCGTCGGAGTCGTTACCGAATCATAGACTTCGATTCGATTGGAGTGGTCGAGACGAAGGGCTCAACGTCTTCTCGAACAAAGGGAAGAGGAAGATTCGGATGTGGAAGAAGGCGAACTTCCTGATCATGATGATGATTTTGAAGACCTTCGTGATGCAAGTGGTCTGGAGCTCTCTCCTGAGTGGGGTCTACCTTCGACTTCTGATGTTCCTTCTAGGGATGTGGCACCCTACCACGTGGTGATTAAGAAGGCGGCTGATCTTCTCAACTTGAAGCTGCCCACGGTTGAGTACAAGCCCAACATCCTCACTGAAGTCTTACACTCTCCTTCTTCCATTGTCGAACCTACGCTGCCTTTCACGGATGCCTTGTCGGATCCAATTAAAGAGATTTGGAAGAGGCCATTGTCTGCTCCTGCAGTTTCGAGAGCTATTGCGAGGCGCTATAGGGCAGCTCCTGATGACCCTGCATTCCTTTCTACGCATCCCTCTCCAGAAAGTCTTGTGGTGCAGGCGGCTTGCTCTAACAGGGCTGCGGGTTCTTTCCCTCAAGTGCCAGCTGATAAAGAATCAAAGAAATTAGATCAGTCTGCGAAGAAGACTTTCTCTTCTGGGAGCATGGCTCTCAAATCAACAAATGCTACTTGCCTTTTAGGTAGGTACGTGCATGCTCTAATGGACTCAGTTAAGCAATTATCACCTAAACTTCCTGAGGAAGATAGGAAGAACTTGAAAAAAAAAAAAAAATGAGGTGATCTCTGACACTCAAGCTGCTGCACGTATGATCTTCTATTGCGACCAGGAGGGCCGCGTGGTTGAAGTCCTCTGATTTCTCGGCGGATGTGCAGTCTACGTTGCTGGACTTACCTTTTGAAGGGACTGGCCTTTTTGGTAAAAAAGCTGATGTAGCCTTGGAAAGGTTTAAGGATAGTCGTGCCACTGCAAGATCTCTGGGTCTCCAGATGAGAGGGTCAACGACTAGAAAGTTCAGAGGATTTGGTAGATCTTCTTTTCGTCCCTTCAAACAAGGTCAGCAACAACAGCAGCAGCAGCAGAACCCTCTGTACAGGTCCTACAGAGGTAGACAGAAGGGTCGTGGACGTGGACGTCAAGTCTCCTCTTCCTCCACTTCCTCCAATAATACCCAACCCCCACCCGCATCAGCAAAGCAGCCCTAGATCCAACATTCTGGATCATGTGGGGCCAGTAGGGGGCCGGCTTACTCATTTTCTACGAGATTGGGAATCGGTTACATCAGATCTTTGGGTTCTCAATCTCGTAGAGAATGGGTATGCACTTCCTTTTCAGGAATTCCCTCCCAATTACCCTCCTTGCCAAGGTTATTGTTCAGAGGACCACCTGCTTCTCTTGCAGGAAGAAGTCCTGACTCTGTTCCGAAAGGGTGCAATAGAGGTGGTTCCAGAGCAGGAGAGGGGTCAAGGGTGCTACTCCCGGTATTTCTTGATTCCCAAGAAGGATGGCAGGCTTCGGCCGATCCTGGATCTCAGGATTTTGAACCTCTATCTCAAACAGGAGAAGTTCAAAATGCTCACCCTTGCTCAGGTTCTTCTGGCGCTGATGGAAGAAGACTGGATGGTGTCGATCGACTTGCAGGATGCGTATTTTCACATCCCCATTCTGAAGTCGCACAGAAAGTATCTCCGTTTTACGGTGGGATCGCAGCACTACGAATTTGCGGTCCTACCGTTTGGACTTACTACTGCGCCTCGAGTTTTCACCAAGGTGATGGCAGTGGTGGCTGCGCATCTCAGAAGATCGGGGATACCTGTGTTCCCTTATCTGGACGATTGGCTGATCAAGGCGGAATCGCCGGAGAAGGTGCTCCATCATCTGCAAGAGACAACTCAGTTGTTGCACAGGTTGGGTTTTTCAATAAATGTACCCAAGTCTCACCTGGTGCCCTCCCAGCGCAACCTGTTCATAGGTGCGGTACTGGACACTACTGTATGTCGTGCATTCCCTCCACCTCAAAGGATTCTCGACATACAGGAGATGATTCCCTTATTCCACAATGGAGCGGTTGTTCCAGTCCTGAAGGTCCTTCGTCTGCTCGGTCTGATGGCTTCTTGCATTCTGTTGGTCAGTCATGCACGCTGGCACATGAGGGCACTCCAGTGGTGCCTCCGCAGGCAGTGGTATCAACACAACGGAGATCTCAGGGAGTCAGTGAGGATCTCCAGAGAAGCTGCAGCGGATCTGTCTTGGTGGGGCGTGGAAGGCAACCTGTCTCAAGGAAAGCCTTTTCATCTTCCCCCATCGGTGACCACGGTGATAACGGATGCATCCACTCTCGGGTGGGGTGCTCATCTGGGAGACCTGGAGGTCAAGGGCTTTTGGTCTCCAGAAGAAAGGTTGTTTCATATCAACCTTCTGGAATTGCGGGCGATACGTTTGGCGCTCAAGGCCTTCCTCCCTTCCCTTCGCGGTCGGTCAGTTCAAGTCCTAACGGACAACACGACCGCGATGTGGTACATCAACAAACAGGGAGGAGTAGGGTCGCAGTGTCTCTGCAGAGAGGCTCTGCGGCTCTGGTCCTGGGTTCAGGACCATCAGATTTGTCTGGTGGCAAATCATCTGGCCGGGGTTCTGAACGTTCGTGCAGACAGTCTCAGTCGGCAGTTCTCTGCCGACCACGAGTGGAGGCTTCACCCGGAGGTTGTTCACGACATCTTTCAGATGTGGGGGACTCCTCGGGTGGATCTATTCGCCACTCGCGAGAATGCGCACTGCCCGTCTTTCTGCAGTCTCCAGTATCTGATGCAAGGAGCCTTGGGGGACGCGTTTCAGTTGAGTTGGGGAAATCAACTCCTTTACGCGTTTCCTCCCATACCCTTGATTCCTCGGGTTCTGAGGAAGATTCGTCAAGACCGGGCCCAAGTCATATTGGTCGCCCCGGATTGGCCAAGAAGGGTGTGGTATTCGGACCTACTCCACCTCTCCTCTCACCCGCCGCTCCGTCTCCCTCACAGGGCAGACCTCCTCTCTCAGATGGAGGGGCAGGTTCTACACCCCCACCTCCAGACATTACACCTTCATGCCTGGAGATTGAACGGGGCAACTTGAGTTCTCTTTCTCTCCCTCACGATGTGGTGGATGTCATTCTCTCTGCCAGGCGCGACACCACTAAGTCCATCTACTCCTATAGGTGGTCGAAATTTGTTTCTTGGTGCAGGGAGAGAGATATTGACCCTTTGAAGGCTCATTTATCTAATATTTTACAATTTGCTCTTTATCTGACGCAGCAAGGTTTGGCTGTGGCCACGGTCAAGGGGTATCTTTCGGCCTTATCGGCGTTTCTCTGTTTGCCGGATCAGCCCTCTCTCTTTAAATCTCCGGTGGTTTTAAGATTCTTAAGGGGTCTCATAAATATGTTCCCTCCTACCCCTTTTATTGTTCCTCACTGGGATTTGAATCTTGTGCTGACCTTCTTAATGGGTTCTCCCTTCGAGCCCTTGCACAAGTGTCCATTGAGGCTTCTCTCTTTTAAAACGATCTTCCTCGTTGCAATCACCTCGGCAAGGAGGGTAAGTGAGCTTCAAGCTCTAAGTTCTAAACCCCCATTCCTGACCATTCATGCTGAAAGGATGGTTCTTAGGACCAGGGCTGCTTTTCTGCCTAAGGTGGTGACTCCTTTCCATTTTGGGCAGTCCATTACCCTTCCTACCTTCTATCCTCCCCCACACCCTTCCAAGGAGGAGGAGAGACTGCATCGCCTGGACCCTAAGAGGGCGGTGTCTTTCTATCTGGACAGGACTAAAGACTTCCGGATGGATGACCAGCTGTTTGTTGGTTTTGCTGGCTGCAAGAAGGGCAGAGCGGTGCACAAGCGCACTCTTTCCAGGTGGATAATCCTGTGCATTAAGATCTGCTACTCCCTTGCGGGTAAGGACCCTCCTGAGGGTATTAGAGCACATTCAACTAGAGCAAAGTCTGCAACTTCTGCTTTGTCTAGGGGTGTACCTGTTGAGGATATTTGGGCCTCCCTCCACACTTTCGCGAAGCATTACTGCTTGGATACCGAGGTGAGGAGGGATGGCCACTTCGCGCGCTCTGTCCTCCAAGACTTCCTGGTGTAGCAGAGTGGACGCCCTCCTCCGGGAGTGGGGACTGCTGTGGGAATCTATTCACAAGGTGAGGAATCCACACGGCAGATGTATCTATCAGAAGAACAAGTTACTTACCTTCGGTAATGCTTTTTCTGGTAGATACTATATCTGCCTGTGGATTCCTCACATGCCCACCCACCTCCCCGTTGTCCACTCTGCTATACCTGGTCTTTCTGTGTATATGGTTTATACTATTGTATTGATTTTGTTCTATATGTACTGTGTACATTGTATATTTGCATATTTGCTATCGTTGGTCCGTCCGTGTGCCTCGAAGGCATGGAAAAAAGGGCGGAACTGACGTCATCACGCCGGCGTGGACCTGATATGGGGTCAGTGACGTCAGACGGAGTCGCGCGCGATGCCGTGCTCCTGTGACGTCGCCCACGTCGGCGTGCTACGAAGAAAATTTCCGAACGTTGCTGACGCAAGGGGGATATTCACAAGGTGAGGAATCCACAGGCAGATATAGTATCTACCAGAAAAAGCGTTACCGAAGGTAAGTAACTTGTTCGTCTGGTAGTGGGCGGGCCCATGTGCTTTTGTCTCTGGGGGTCTTTGCAGCCCTTTGTCCCACTGTGGGGTTTACGTGTGCTCCTTGTTGGCGCTCCCAGTGGTTTCGCTATTTGCCGGAGTGTGTGTGCCGGTTTGCCTCCCTGTTTGGGGCACGTTTTCCAGCATTGCTGCTTAATTGCGGCCGGGAATGAGGTGCATCAGTCTCTTCCTCTTCCCTTTTGGTTCAGGTTCTCTTCCGGGCTCACCTTCCTGCTCCGGCCCCATCCTCCTTCCTGACCACTTCTCTGCAGGGGGTTGGCAGCCGGACATACCCTGCTCGGACTTCCCTCCTCGGTGGCCGCTTTCTGTCCCCGGGATGAGTGCTATGCCCCTGGGGCGTGTAGCGTCTGGTTGCTGTGGGTTTGTCAGCCTCTATTATCTCTGCTTCCCTATTTTTATTTATTTATTTATGCGACTTTATATAGCGCGGACTTTACCCGAAGGTGTCAGAGCGCTTCACACTATGAACAGCAATGATACATGAGGAGAAAAATTACAAGTGAACAAATTACAAAAGCAAACGTTAAGTTACATGAATCAAAAGTGAGAATAGTGAGCAACCAAAATACATGAGGTAGCAATCGGTACATTACAGGAGGAAAAAGTGATATGTGTGCAGGTTACAAAAGCGTACAAAGTACATGTAGAGGTATAATACTGCAATAAATGGGGGGAGGAGCCAAGCTCGCGAGCGTAATGGTCGCCTTGTAGCTCGGCTCCGTCAGCCCTCTGGCCTGACTCGCCTATCCTGTTGTATATCCTGCCCAGAGACGACACAATTCCGAAGAAATAGCAACGCAACGTTTCGCTCTTACTTACCGTTTGGCCTGGAGACTCCGGCGTGCTGCGGTTCCGAAGTTGTGCCCCCCGAAGGGACCTGGGCCCTCGTGGTGTTGAGACCGGGGCCTCGCCTATCGGGTCCGGCCTGGCGTTGTGGTGACCGTCGGCCCCGGCCGAGAGACTGCGCCACTGGTGAGAGCCGTTGTGAGAACATCCCGGTGACCCTGATCCGGGCCCACCTTGACGGCCGTGAGGCTGGTGCGGGGCGCGGTGCTCCGTGGACTGATCGTGGGAAGGGGTCCCCCCGCCGCTGCTCCGTCCATCGACCCTGGACCCTCGTCTTCGGACTCTGTTTGAAAGGAGCGCCAGCGATATTGCAGACGGCCCCCCGCCTTGGGCGAATCTCCTTTTTTCACCGAGGCTGCCATTGCTGGGTCCCCCCGGAAATCTGTAAAGGCCCGCATTTGTGAACTGTTCCGAGAATCGCGGAGGGTGGTGAGGAGGCTGAATTCACAAAATGGCTACCGACGACCTGTGCCGTGGGTCTCCTCGTGATGACGACCTTGGGTTGCTGGACTGTACGGGGGCCTGGACGTGTGTGCGTGAGCCTACGATTGGAGACGTTCTTGATGCCTTACGATCCTTACGCGCGGTCCTGGCCCCCGGTGCTCCGGAAGACTCGATTCGTTCCACCGCCATCTTGGGTGAACGCTCCTTCATGGTCCCCTCTTGCCTCAGTGATGCCACCGCCTCGCCTCCCCAGGTTGCTACGTGGGATATTGTCGCTATCCATCGACGGGTCTGCTGGCCGGTGGATTTGAACCTCCTGCTCTTCGATGTTTGGAGTTTGGGGACTTGGATGCCGTGCGGGGATCCGATCCTCCCCGGGTGCCTGAGACCAAGGGTGGATCGCTGCCTGTTGTTGCCTTGATGAGGTCGTGTTTCTATTTTGCAGGGAAATCCCCGCTTTTCCTAACGGCGAGACTGAACTCCTGTCTATTATTGCCCTTGTTGCTATTGCTGAGACATTTGGACTGCCTATTTGAACTTTTGCCCGCTTGCTTATTGATTGCCCTCCCTGGCCTACGTTATGCTCGTACTCTCTTTCAATTGTGTGCTTGCCTCGCATCGTGTTGTTTACCTCACACTGTCCTGTGGTGGGTGGTAACTATGGTTAGGAAGGGACTGGGGTGAGATGCACGGCTCCCGGTGATTTATTGATCTACGGATCTGTGGCGACGTTGCTCATAATTCTTGTGCTGTGGGAGACCCCCCCGTACGTTTTTTTTTTTGGCGCTCGAGATTGTGTCGTTCTGGTTCACATGTAATATGATCGTATGGTTGGGTGGAGGGCTGTAGCCGACCGTATTTGTTTCTGCCCTTTTGCTCCTCCCTCCCATTTATTTCCTTTGTTTTGATGTCCTTTTTTGTCTCTATATTCTTCCTTTCTCTTGTCTCTACTACATTTCGGGTTCTGGTTTAGGGCGACAGGCGCGCTGTTTGGAGGGTAGGCCGTAGCCTTCTGCAGGGGTGCTGGGTGGGATGGGTGGGTTGGGTCTTATTTGATGTTTTATTTTCCTCAGTTCTATGGCCCTTTTGTATCTCTTTATTGGAGTGCCGCGTCTGTCCTTGCCTTCCGTGGTATGATTGGAGTGGGGTCTGTAATGTCGCTGTTCTTCTTTTTGTATTTCTGCTGCTTTCCATTGAGACTCCCAGGCCCTTCTCGTTGTTGATATTATTGCTCTTTTATGTGTTCCTTGCTACGGGGCGCTTGTTTAGGCGCGGCAGTCTTCTCTTTCAGTTTGTGTTTTCCTTTCCCTCTTTTCTTTCCTCTTTCCCCCCCCCCCCCTCCCTCCCTTTTTCCTTCTCTCCCAAGGTTAGTATGTCGGGTTAGTCATGGTGTTGTCGCTATTCCGGTCCCTTTGTTCTGTTTCCGATGTGCTACTGGGTGGTGGGGATGCAAAGTTGTTCTAAATTATATACTGACTTGTGTTCACGGCCCTGTTTTTATACTGATATATACAGTGCTGACATTCCTTCATGGCTGCCCTTTAGCCGTTCTGTTACCGATGGTTTGATTTGGGAATCCGGATTCTTCTATATTGTCGCCGAGCCTGTCATACTCCTTATCGCCCTATTATAAAAATAACCTTCTTTGCTCCTGTTTGCTGGCCGTTTGGATCCTCTCTCCTCCCCCCCCTTTTTAAGATTGTATTGCTTACGTTCCTCTATGATTGATTCTGTAACTCCATTCTGGACTTCTTGACTGCTTTCGCGTATTATGGCCGGCCAGTTTGGTTGTAGGCCCAGATTTGTATATCCTGTCTATACCAATAAAGGTTTACAAAAAAAAAAAATACTGCAATAAATGGCAGACACTCCAGCACAAGAACAAACGTTACATAGGCAATGGTGGCACTTGTGCAAGTATCTAAAGCAAACAGAAAGTGAGAGGTAGCATACAGTGTGATACCAGAGAAAAGTGACGTGTGCAAGTTACAAAAGGGTACCATACACAGGTACAAGGGTAATACTACAGTAAATGATAAACACTCAAACTGCCAGAACACGCTGGGAAGGCACTTCAATAGTCAAGGACAATAGAATTTTCAATGATGGGAGGTCTTCCTTCAGATGATAGAGAGGGCGTGAATTAGATTTGGAGATGTCTTTGGAGGAGGAGAACTTTGAGGTCCATTTTGAAGGCCTGGGAGGAGGCGGTGGTCCGGAGCTGAGGCGTAAGTGAGTTCCAGATTCTCACTGCGCTGCCTGAAAAGGATTGGGCCATCGATCTTTCCTTCTTGAAAGTAGGGGGTTCAAGCAGTAGATTTTCCGCATTACGAGATGGTCTAGAGCCTCCAGACAGTTTCAGTTTATTCGACAGGTAGAGAGGAGAGGAGGAGTGTAAGGCTTTGTGGGTGATACAGGCAGTCTTGTAGATAGATCTAGCCTCGATTGGAAGCCAGCGAAGGGTGGATAACAACGGTGTGATGTGGTCGCTTCTTTTTGCCCCACAGATGAAACGGGCTGCTGAGTGGAGGACAGATTTAAGGGGGGACAGGTGGGATTTGGGGAGGCCAGTAAGAAGAGAATTGCAGTAGTCCAGTCTGGAGAGGACCAGCGATTGCACCAGTGTTTTAAGGTGTTGTTCAGGGAAAAAGTGACAAATTCCCTAAAGAAGGCGCAGTTGGTATCGTGCACATTTTGCAATGGAGTTGATGTGGGGGATTAGATTGAGTTTGTTGTCGAGTATGACACCAAGGGATCTTGCTCTGTCGACAATGATGGGTTTATTGTTAAGCAGATTCATCTGATCCATCCATGATTGAATCGGGGGAGGAGAAAGTGAGGAAGAGAGGAGGAGGAATTCAGTTTTGGAGGGATTCAGAATCAGTTGATGAGTTGACATCCAGTTTTGAATGGAGTCGAGAGTCGAGCTTAGGATGGCGAGATCATGAGTGGAGGTAACCTTGAGGTAGATTTGAGTGTCATCTGCGTAGAGATGATAGTGGATCCCGGATTTACTTAGGAGATTTCCCATTGGTTCTAGGTAGAGATTGAACAATGTGGGTGCAAGTATAGAGCCTTGAGGAACACCTTGACCTACCGCCAAAGGAGATGAAAGACTGTTCGCTATTTTGATCATTTGGGATCTATCAGAGAGGAAGGAAGCAAACCATTTAAGCACAGTGCCCTCCATGCCCATTCTCTGTTGCAGAGTGCTGAGGAGAGTGTAGTGATTGATAGTGTCAAAGGCTGCAGAAAGGTCGAGGAGAATTAGAAGACAGGACCCCCCGAGTCGAGTATCCGCAGCGCGTCATCAACCAATTGCAATAGGGCTGTTTCAGTGCTGCAGTTTTGGATGAAGCCGGACTGACAATTGTCAAGAAGATCATTGTCCTTGATATGACGAGAGAGTTGTTTCGCTACACATCTTTCTGTGATCTTCGCAAGAAAGGGTAGGTTAGTGATGGGGCGGAAGTTGTTGAGGTCATTTGCATCAGCAGTGGGTTTTTTAAGCAGAGGGGTGACCTGTCCAGTTTTGAAGGAGACAGGAAGGTAGCCTTGACAGAGGGAGAGGTTGACCAGAGTGGTCCAATAGGAAAGAGAATGGGAATAGAAGTCAATGGGAATGGCACTGGGGATGGGGTCAAGAGAATGGTTGGAGGGCTTTGTTTCGAGGATGCACTTGAGGAGGGCATCTTCAGAGATGGGGTCAAAGTTCTGCCAAATAGCTAAGGATTTGCGCTCCTCTGGAGGGGTAGGATGAGCGACCTGAGCCACAAGGGATTTCACTTTTTCGTCAAAGAATATACCAAAATCCGCTGCTTTCGTTGTAGAATCCTCCAGCTTTGAGGTTGGGGGAGAGCGGTTAGGAACCTTGATGAGATCGAATAGTTTTTTGGGTCTATTTTTGGCAGAGTCAAGGAGGGTTCTGAAGTGCGACGCTTTCTCAAGCCTGGGACCTTTCAGGTGTAACTGCACCTGCGGTGTGGCTTCCCAGTGACGTGTGCTGGCTCACTGGAGTCTGGTCATGGGGCATCTTTTTCCTTGGTGGTTGCTCCTGTTGTCTTCCCCTCTTCTGCACTGTTGTCACCGCGAGTGCAGCTCCCTGAGCCTATTCCTCCGTCATTAGTGTGTGTTGGGTGGGCACGCATGGTTCTGCCCGTGGGTACCCGGCGCACTTTGTGTTTCTGATGGCGGGGAGAAGGGATTAGCTATGGCGCGCAGGTACTAATTTCCGGCTCACCCTCCCTTTTGTTGAGGTCTTCTCATTTTTTGGCTACTCCCTCGAGTCTCGTGATGTTGCTTGTGTTCTGGCCTGGCAGCACTCCCTTTTCTTCTATACATTTTGTGCGTATGTGTCTGGTTGCGGCGTGTAGTATGGAGTGTCCGTATCTTGTTGATGGTTTCGGCCGTTGGCGGCTGTGTTTGTCCATTTTTGTTTTTCCCAATGCTTTTGTCCCAGACCTGGATCATTGGGGGTCCGTCGGTGTTATAGATGCATTTGTTTGCTCTGCACCGAGTCCTGTCTCCTGTCCTCACAGCATCTGAGCTTGTACTTTTCTTTCCATTATTGGTCTCTGTGACCTTTTGTGTTGAGTTCTGGCCTCCTCGGTCTGCAATTGTGGGCAAGGTTTTGTCCTTTGTCCTGCTTTCTCGGTTATGCCTACGAGCATTCCGCTCTGACTGCGCCTGTTCTCATCTCATCTCAGATGGTAAGCAGGGTCAACCCTGGTTGGTACCTGAATGCGAGTTCGACTGGGCGTTCCATGTACTGTTGGCTGGGTGCCCAGTGCTCCGGTGCACAGGAGGTCTGGGCTGTACTCTTCTTGGACGTCCTGTTTCAATGGCCTGGCCCTATTCAGGGGTGCCTTGGCCCTGTGGCATGGCCCGCTTCATCCCGGTTGGTGTTCCCATACCTGGGTATGGCCGGTGTGTTCTCTGTTTTTTGGGCTCCTATTGTGCCACTGCAGGCTTGAGGGCGCTGTTTGCTTCTCACTGCCTTTCGTTTTTCGCTGTCATCTGGGGGTCACTAATTTGGGTACCGGCATCACAGACTTCCATCTTTTGCCTTTGGTGTTCCTTCTCTTGTCAGCGGTGGCTCCTGGTTCCATGTTCTATGGTCTGCCAATGGTCCATTTGTGGTTTCTAGGGGCCCACCGGTGCAGGGGTTCACCCTTACCTATCCACTGGTCCTTAAACCAACAAAATAGAGATTGGCACTGAAGCTGGAATATCAAATAACAAGTTTATTATTCACTCATGAGTGGGACTACATCAATACAACACCCTCGGGCACTGTATGAGGTAGTATAAGGAATACAGAAACCAAGGGCCTTTAATACCCAGTTTGTTGCACAGTAAGCATGGAGACTCAAATAGAAGGTACAGTCATACACAGGAATAGCTATCGACTAACACGGACAGATAGAGACCACTTTGTCAGCAGAGTGGGAGGGGATACAGAACTGCTTACATCAGTTGGAACAGCCTGACAGTTACATTCTAAGACAGGTGCATTCCAGCAACTACAGGCCTTTCTGAGCTCTGAAGGAGTTAACTACAGTTGATGACTCAAGCAGAATAGAAAGGCAGGCAACAGTGAAGACGGCAGAATCACATGGCTAACAAAATGGGTGCCACAACTAAAATGGCTTCAGCGTATCCTAACGGCAATTTCTGCGATTTCCACAGACAGCCCTTTTAGCATTAGCTGAAGACATCGCTATGCAATAGAAGAAATATGAAAGTTATCACCTATATCAACGAATCAGTTTTCTTTTTATTTTTGGTCAGTTACTAGTCGGGCATTTACATTCTTGGTCTTTTGTTTAGTCAGTATACATGAGGTACAAGTAGAAATACATAGGGAACAGAGCATTGGGCCACATTGTATCCATAGGCAGCAGGAGAAAAGGATTGCAACAATTATACATAGGGCTGATAATAACTTCCAGGCCCTGACAGAAAACAGTGTCCATAGCCATCCAGTCCAAGTCCATGTCCCTGAGTTCTGGTGGATTTCAGTGGCTATTTTGTGCTGTTTAGAAATAGCCAACAACACATATCTGATGCAATGTCTAAATAAAAACATTATCTTGATAGACCTTCCAGTGTTATTCTTTATGAGGGTTAGAATACCAATGATATGTTCGGGGGGGGGAACGCACAAAATATTTTTCTTACATACAGTGGCGGCTGGTGACATTAGAAAGTGGGCAGCGTAAAATTGTCGTACTGCACTGCGGTGAGCGAGCACGCCTGAACAACCTAAGAGGGGCTTGGGGGGGAGGTTCTCTGAGAAAATTTTGAAAAAAGAGTAGATGAATGGTGCATTTTCAAGCTAATTTGAGGAAGCAGGGAGGTTAATAAATCAATACAATTGAATTATTAATCATTTAAGAAATTGCCAATTTTTTTGAGCTATAGAGGACAATCTTTGCTTATGCTGATGTAAATGTTTGCAGCTGTTTACATAGGTGTGTCTGGGATTTCAAACACATAACACCCGGAGAAGAAAAGACGGGAAGATTGGTGGCAGCCAGCATGTCTCAACATATGCAGCGATTGTACTTGGCTGCAAATCCGTTTATGTTCCCACATGCTTGGTGACAGACACTGAAAACAGTTATTTGGATAACACAGAAAAATGCAGTATGTGGAATTAGATTGGCATTTACCTTCAAACACATTTACGAGCATTGTTGGAAAGAGAAGCGTTGAGACAACTTTAAACATTTTTGTAGGTTTCATTTTGCTGCTCATTTCACTGTTTTAAGTTCCAAGATGTGAGCCGTGAGAAGACATTATACATAAGAGTAGAGGACATAAATGGAAAGGGCATAAGAAGAGGTATGTGCATGTAGGGTGCCAGAAGATGGTAGAGGTCAGGGCTTACTTTGACCCTGTGGTTGGAGTTGGGGTCCTACTGGCACACACTTAAGGTGACTGACCCTTATTTTCCACATCAAACTGTGACCCAGAGCAAGGCAGCGAAAATCACATAAGTGCAAAAGAAGGGAAGAAGGGGTGATCCCTGTTACAAGTGAGAAAGTAGGCAAGGATGAGGGGACGAATGTACAGAAAGGAGGTAAAAGATGAAGACAGCAAGCATACCAGAAGTATGTGAAATGGTTGTATGAGTGGAAAGAGGAATGCCCCCTGTCCTGCCAAGTGAATGCCCATCAAGTGAACATGTCCGGCAGATGACTCCGGGTGAGAGAGCGGGAAAGTTTGTTCCGGATCCAACGAAATACTCTCTTTTTACTAAAGCGCATCCAACTCTTAAAACAGTAAATAGGGTCCCGTACTTCATATATTGTTTTATAATTGTGTAGTATGCTGCTTGTTTGTACTCTTCTTCTTAGCAGACGTTTGTTTGGGTCATTTCAGGTAATCCTCAGAAAGTGCAGTTCCCAGGGCTGGGGAGATTTACAATTACACTGAAAGACAGCTGCTCCTGAAGCACACAGGATGACCGAACAGCCGAGACATTTTAAAACGTCACATGTACGGTAGAATGAACCCGCCAGACTGTAAGAAGTGGGCGTGCATCTAATTCAATAAAATAACACACTATCAAAACGAACCATTCTACCAGCAACCACTCAACCCAAAGCTGCCACAGCTTTAAGTCCAGTAAAGGTTTCACACACAGATTCGGCAAGAAGACAACAAGGAAAGTGGGCAGACTGGCTCAGCCTTTGTTTGCGCCGGGGGTCTGGATTAGCAGGCAGGAACAAACGTTTGAGGAAACACGCCGTGCTTTGTAGGATTACAACTGGAGTTCCGTACGAGACAAACCTAAACCTATTAATCTGGAAATGCAGCGCGAGAAAACATTCGAAGTACGGGATACACTGGCCAGAAGAACACAAGTGAAATAACTTTATTGGAGCCAATCAGTAGTTTTAGATTGATACCATATTCCCAAATGAGTTTTTACAGTCCAATTACATGCAATTTAGGCGCAAACTGAGCAGTCTGTACTGGTAGCTAGAGTGTCCCAGGTCAATCAATGCCACGGGGGAAGAGAGGATTACCCTCTCCACCGCACCCTTTACCAAAGAAATAAAACCCCACGAAGACTCTACCCCGGCTCTACTGGCGTTTCAGAGGCAACGGCATATCGCGTCTGCCCCGGTCGTGAAGCAACGGGACCCCACACACCGAACGCCGCAATTTTTTTCAAACTGAAAATGGAAGGTTGGCTTGTATTATTTTTTGAATAAACAATTTTGAAATTCTGGATTTTCTTTCACTATGTTCAAAGCTTTTAAGAAATGTAAAAAGATCAAGCCACGGTATTGACGTGCCTCTGGTTGAGCACAACTGACAGCATAAAAGGAGACAATTAAATCAAATTAGTTCAATGAACGGATTTATGAAATTTCTCAATGGTCTGGAATAACGACTGATTTTCCCCCTCCCAATCAGCAACCCGACTGCACCAGCCTTCCCAGAATCCCCAGCATGTTCCTACAGGCCAGCTGGCATCTGGCAGCACGGCGGGCCAGCCTTCCACATACAACTTCCAATGACAGTGCAATGTCACTATCAGCCAGGCTTGACTTTTGGCCCATCAGTACTTTGGAACTGTGGGACTTTCAGTTTTACTTTTTCCATACTATGTGCCTAGAAAGCAAACCCTCGCTCTTTTGTGCAATGTTTATTCCAGTCACGGCACACACTACTGGGGGGGGTAATTGTCGTGCGGGTGTTACCGCGAAGGGGGGGGGTTAAAATAAAAAGCAGTTGCGGACGGTATTACGGGCGGGAGAGAGGGTGTTAATGGGCTCGTCGTCGGGGTATGGGGGGAGGCAGGAGGGGTTTAATAAAATACAAATATGAACTTACTGAGCTTCTGGATGGGTCTGACGACTCCCGACTTCCGCCATCCGGTCCTGCGCCAATTCCAGCAGCTCCTCGTCATAAGGAAAGGCAGCCTCCCTCCCTCAATCACAACGCTGCAATGGCAGCGTTGTGATTGGGGAGGCGCAGGGGACAGTGCCCCAGTCGCACCAATTTCTCCGACATAGAGAAAAAGGGAGAGTGGGCGGTCATACTCGAGGACAGGGGGGAGTGGCTTACCCACTATTGTGGGTACTGACTGTTTGGTCGGCTCCAGGGGCCGACCAAACAGTTCGCACCCACAACAGCCCACGATCCCGCCCCAACCAGGCACTTCTGTCTTCTCGCAGCGTGAGAAGCAGAAACATAAAATGGTTGTTTTTACCATTGTATGTTACTGCTTCTCGTGTTGCGGGAAAGCAGTGGGGCAACGCCCAAACGCCCCTAGGGAGGAGCCGCCACTGCTTGCATAAAAAACAGTATTCCAAATACGAATACAATAATATTCACAAAAACAATCTTTGTTTTGGGGGACCAGGAGGGCCACGGGAATTAGGACGAGGAGCCGCAAAGGGCTGCTCCTCCTCAAAAATGGAACGACCAAAGGGGTACATTGCTAATAAAAAAAAATACTTGGAAAATTTAAGCCACTGTACAAAAAGCCAGAGGGGAGTCTTCACCCTGTGTCCGTCTGAGCCTCACAGGCAGGCTCTTATCGTTCATCAAGTGATCACTTCTCCCACGGTGGAGCTGCACAACTTGCAACCCAGAAAACAATCACGGCCCAGGCTAAGGGAAAAGTCTTTCAGTATAGGGCAATCACCCTCCAGGGCAAATACCCTCAACAATCCTGTCCAGTGTCTCAGGCAGTGTACCAGTATACTTCACTCTAATCTAATAGGCACCAGAGACACAGCTTCTGTACCCTGAACTCAAGTCCTTCCCTAACTCCTGAGTTGCCCTGCTGGCGCACTGACCTTATGTCGGGGCCACAGATTGTACCTAGTGTGCCCAGGCACCTCCTTATCAACAAACAAAGGTGCAGACTTGCTTTGCCTTGGGGACCGGGTCTCAGAGGCCTGATGCACAGAAACTGGAGTATCTGAAGCAACCCTTGTTTCAAAGAGGGTCCCCTCAGGCAAAACATCCTTGCTTCTTGTTATCGGTCTGTGCCTCTCTCAGCTAGGCATAAAAAACAGGAACAAAGCGTAGAATCAGCTCTCCGTCCTGATTTGTGACCCCGTCTTTCACCCAAGAATTATCCGACAGTGGTAGGGGTACTCGTTTCACGTCACTTTCATGGACCCAGTGCTTCCAGTCAGTACCTTCACTGCAGTCCTAGTTGCCAGCAACACCTGTGCTGGTTCCTTTCACCTCAGCTCCAAGCTCAGTGAGACATTCATTTGGCTCTCCATTTGAAACTTTGCACAATTGCCCCCTCCGGCTGCTTACTATCAAAACAGCCTTTTTAGTGGCAATCACATCTGTCATGAGGATGAGAGAATTGCAGGCTCTGTCATCACCGCCTTCTTACCTGGCCATCTTCCCTGAGAGGTTAGTACTTCCGAAGTTGTAACACCATTACATGTGGGTCAATCTGTCACCTTGGTCACTTTCTGCGCCCCTCCACATCCCTCTGAGAAAGAGGAGCGACTCCACCTTCTGGACCCAAAAAGAGCTTTGTCATTCTACCCTGACCACACTAAAGAGTTATAGATGGACGAAACACTCTAAGTGGGGTACGTTGGAACAAAGAAAGGTCGTACAGTGCAGAATCGCAATGGGTTGTTCTCTGCATCAAACCTTGGTACGCTCTGGCCAAACAACGGCGTCCTGAAGGCTTAAAGGCTCACTCCACCAGAGCTAAGGCTGCTACCACAACGTTGCGATGTAGAATTCCAAACCTCGACATTTGTCAGGGAGCAACTTGGGCATCCCTGTACACGTTTACCAAACACTACTGCCTGGACAGTCAGATCTGCAGGGATGGCCTTTTTGGCCACTCTGTCCTGCTGGACTTCCTGGTCTGAATTTGTCCACAGCCCCTCCTCCGGGTATGATATTGCTTGAGTAGCTAGTCAAAGGTAAGTAATCTGTGGCTAGATGTCTCTATCAGATGGACAAGTTACTTACCTTTGGTAATGCCTCTTCTAGTACAGACATTATGTAGCCGCAGATTCCTTACCGACCCGCCCATCCTTCCCCCACTGTGGACAGGTTTCTAGGGTCTGGGCTGATCCCTTTCAGGGACCTAGTTGTTAAAAAAAAATACACCAATGTCAGTGCACTCCTTGGTTCTGCACTTCTTGTGTGGAAAGTCCGTCTGTCAAACTTATTACAAAGTGTTGGCATAGGCAGACGATATAGAGGTTATAACACTCAACCCCTGTAAAGTTCTGAAGGCTGAGAACACTGTCCCGGGAACACGTAATGAAGATAAAACATTGGTTGATGAGTCTCGTATTGTACTAATATCTGTGGTTGACACCAGAGAGTTATTCAAATGTATTTAATGAAACAATGAAAAACAACCAGTCAACACGTGTTTCGTCACATGAGGGCCCGTGACTTCTAAAGGGCTGTGTGGCGTTGCAGAGTATCATGTCGGTGTCCGTGGGGAATACTATTAAAATCAGTCCAGTGTCTCACGAAAGTAGAAGGGCAGGTACGCCGTACTGTAAGAGCTGATCTTGAGTATCTGTGCTGTAGGGGGGGAGACACTGGTTCTGTGTTAGATCCCGGATGCGGAAACATCCGGGTTAGTTCCCTCATGTGACGAAACATGTGTTGACTGGTTGTTTTTCGTTGTTGCATCATTAACTACATTTGAATAACACTCTGGTGTCGACCAAAGATTTTAGTACAATACGAGACTCATCAACCATTGTTTTATCCTCATTACGTGTGCCCTGGACAGTGTTCTCATTATTGGTGTGGGTTTTTTGACTCACACATGTACTGGGGTTACAGGTTATTTCCCCTGACCTGGTAGCACCGTACACACTTGAAGCACAATAGACACGACGCAAACTAGCCTGAGTGCCAATCTTCCTGTCTTTACTAAAAACCCTACACCTAGACAGCAAGTTCTGAAGGCTATTGAAGATAAGGCTGGGGCCTTATCATGGTGCCATCTTAATGAGTGCTAGACTCAGGTGTAAGAGGGAGCAGGTACTGGGGACACCCGGTGGGATGAAGAGGTGACTTATTTGGGAATGAATATAACATCTACCCTAGAGAGAATTGTTAAGTTAAATCTAGCCCCATTGCTTGGAAAGATTAAACAAGACCTACCTAGGATTATTAATTTACAGATAACACTTGCGGGAAGGGATAACTTGTTAAAGATGCTCATTCTCCTGAAAGTTGTATACTTATTTAAAGCTATCCCATTGGAGAGCCTAACTTTAGCTTTCAGTGGCAGTTCAAGAAGCCTTGAAGGAGTCAAGGTATGTGGTCCTCCCAGGAAATTGGGGGGTGTGGGTGGTCGATAACAACAAGGAGCTTAGAGGGTAAAGCAGCTCATAGGTCGCCCTCCACTGTCAATGCAATCAATATACAATTGACCTAGAACTTATAGGCACTAAAAAGTAATCCTTTTAAGATATACCATGTGTTGCACAAACATTACAAGCTTACTCCCCTTTCTTTAATTATTGGGGTAGTAGGTATGTCCAAAGTTGGTGCCTCCTTAAACATTCGCCCATTCCCTGAAAGTAAAATCTCAGTTGTGAGACAACAAAAACACACACACCCTAGTGTCAAAATACAACACGGAAGGAAGAAAAAAGTGTGTAAGAGCGAGATGGCACCTCACGGGCGCACCACCAACGGGAACCTGGCAGGTACTCACCAGGTTTGCCCTGTTCTCATCATTGGCACCATCAAGCTCGAAAAGAAAAATGTGTCCAAAAAAACACAAATACAGGAAAGTGTTTTGTGAAGGTATGCAGTGAAAATAGACCACAGACAACCAATATAGTGTCAAACAACATATAAAGCACACAGCAACACAGATATGCAATTTTATTCTGTCTCTTGTGTTGGGTGTGGATGCTAAAAAAAGTGAGTGTGGTTACTAACTATCCAACCAACACCACTTTACTTGCCGACATGTTTCATTGCCATCTAGATTTCTTCAGGGGGTCACACATATTAAAGCCACTGCATAAGGACAACATAGTCTTCACAACTGAAAAACAAATTAAAAACACTTGTGTAACAACCTGCCTTTAAAATGTATACTGTCTCTTCCCAAATGCATATAACTATGCCTTATTTACCCTCACTCGGCCATCTGTACTCGTACCAGCCGGGAGGATAGTCCCCTCATGGAACTGCAACTCCAAACGTAGGTCGTTGATCCTTCCCCTTCAATTTACTGTGAGGGATTGAACAGAAAACGAAACAAGCACATAAACCTTATGTCCCTGTCCCGTCACGCAAAAAAGTAAAAGAAATTCCTATTCTCCCCAGTCATTCATGTAAAATGTCAACTAGAGTGAAAACAACACTCGACTAACCCTTCGAGTGCCAGGCAACCCTCTCAAGATACAGGGTACATTTTCCACCTCTATATTATCTCTTAAAACAACCTTCTGATGTTCAGAAACAGCCCCGGAGCCCTTACTCCTTACCGCACTGGTGGAGGATGTCTGGCATTGACTCAGCCCGTGTGTAGCTCAAACAGATCCCTGTTCCATTTACATTGATTTGTTAGCGTATTCTCGCGAGATCACACGGCCACCATCTTGAACCGAGCAAAAGCCCTTTGTGATCAATGCCTTTGCCGGTCCCAAGACGTGATCGCGCGGGATCTCGACTCGATGAATCGATGAATCGATGAATCGATGACGCAAAGAATCTTTTTACCTTAATTTTTCGAACCGTCTCGAAAAACTCCACTCTACATTTGAAGGGATCGTGTATAGGTGTAGGAACGAACCCTAGACCTTTGTTCAGGACTCGTTCTTCACTCTCAGATAGGATATGGTCTGACAAATTTACCACAATGTTGTTTACAGAGGTTGTCTGCCTCTGCTCTGGGTTTGTCTCGGGGAAAAAGTTTGCCATTGGGGGGGAGGTCGATTGCCTCGTCCTCTTCCTCTTCCTGGTTGTCCCGTTCCCCTGTTGGCCCCTTGTCCCTGTTCTAAAAAATGGAATGTCAAACATGAAGTCAGAATTGGAGAGCCATATCAAAATAGGTAGGTGATCCCATTTTATCATGACGCCCGATCGAGGAGGCAAAAGTATGGCCTCTATTTGGATTTTACCATGGCATTTATGAAAATACGGCGTAATTGGGCACTTTTTCTAAAATATTTTTCGAAAATATTTGAAACTCATTCGGAAGGCATACGAAAGCCTTCATAGTGACTGAATAAAGTTGATTGAAAAAGTTAGGACATCGAGGCGAGATCACGTCTTGGGACCGGCAAAGGCATTGATCACAAAGGGCTTTTGCCTGGTTCAAGATGGTGGCCGTGTGATCTCGCGAGAATATGCTAACAAATCAATGTAAATAGAACAGGGATCTGTTCGAGCTACACACGGGCTGAGTCAATGCCAGACATCCTCCACCAGGGCGGTAAGGAGTAAGGGCTCCGGGGCTGTTTCTGAACATCAGAAAGTTGTTTTAAGAGATAATATAGAGGTGGAAAATGTACCCTGTATCTTGAGAGGGTAGCCTGGCACTCGAAGGGTTAGTCGAGTGTTGTTTTCACTCTAGTTGACATTTTACATGAATGACTGGGGAGAATAGGAATTTCTTTTACTTTTTTGCGTGACGGGACAGGGACATAAGGTTTATGTGCTTGTTTCGTTTTCTGTCCAATCCCTCACAGTAAATTGAAGGGGAAGGATCAACGACCTACGTTTGGATTTGCAGTTCCATGAGGGGACTATCCTCCCGGCTGGTACGAGTACAGATGGCCGAGTGAGGGTAAATAAGGCATAGTTATATGCGTTTGGGAAGAGACAGTATACATTTTAAAGGCAGGTTGTTACACAAGGGTTTTTACTTTGTTTTTCAGTTGTGAAGACTATGTTGTCCTTATGCAGTGGCTTTAATATGTGTGACGCCCTGAAGAAATTGCCAAAAAGCTAGATGGCAATGAAACATGTCGGCAAGTAAAGTGGTGTTGGTTGGATAGTTAGTAACCACACTCACTTTTTTTAGCATCCACACACAACACAAGAGACAGAATAAAATTGCATATCTGTGTTGCTGTGTGGTTTATATGTTGTTTGACACTATATTGGTTGTCTGTGGTCTATTTTCACTGCATACCTTCACAAAACACTTTCCTGTATTTGTGTTTTTTTGGACACATTTTTCTTTCCGAGCTTGATGGTGCCAATGATGAGAACAGGGCAATCCTGGTGAGTACCTGCCAGGTTCCCGTTGGTGGTGCGCCCGTGAGGTGCCATCTCGCTCTTACACACTTTTTTCTTCCTTCCGTGTTGTATTTTGACACTAGGGTGTGTGTGTTTTTGTTGTCTAACAACTGAGATTTTACTTTCAGGGAATGGGCGAATGTTTAAGGAGGCACCAACTTTGGACATACCTACTACCCCAATAATTAAAGAAAGGGGAGTAAGCTTGTAATGTTTGTGCAACATATGGTATACCTAAAAAGGATTAATTTTTAAGTGCCTATAAGGTCTAGGTCAATTGTATATTGGGTGTGGGTGGTCCCCAGCTTCATGCTGTACTATTGGTCTTAAATGCTGCAGCAATTCAGGGTTGTGATAACTCATAACAGATATCCAGCTGAGTCGCCATCCATATACAAGCTTACATTGGGCTCTGAGGCTAGGTGCTGCTACTCAAGGAATTTGGAGAGAATCTACTACAAAAAGACCACGTTTAAAACTGTAGATGGAGCATTCAAGGTTTGGCAACAGATCAAAAGAAAGCTGAATATTACAAAGTGAAATTGTTATACACCTTTATGGGGCTTCCCGCCTTTCTGGTATATTCCAAGATGGAATATGTAAGAGGCTCGAAGCTTATGGTATTTCAAAGATTGGGGATTTGTATGATAATGACCAACTATGCTACAGGACAAGTTTGGTCCGACTATTGAGAAATTTGATAAATATCTCCAGAGTTGTGACTATATTAGTAAGTAGGATAAAAACGACATGTCAATCAATCAATCAATCAATCAATCAATCAGGGGTTTGTAAAGAGCACTACTTACCTGATAGGGTGTCAAGACGCTGGGGGAGGGGGGAGATTGTGTGGCGCAGTTGAGGTCATCGGAAGATCTTTCCTGAACTGGAGCAGTGTAGGGCTTTGCCAGAGGTGGAGGTCGTTTCAGGTCTTGGCTGCGAGGTAGGAAAAGAACCTTCCACCTGCTCTGGTCCTGTAGAAGTGTGGGACGGTGGCCAGGGATAGGTCAGCTAGTCACAGGTTTCTCTTGGGTGCTTGAAAGGAGAGAAGGTTGATGAGGTATTCTGGTCCTATGTTCTGGAGGGCCTTGCATGCGTGCGTTAACAGCTAGAACATTATTTTTTCGACGGGGAGTCAGTGTAGATCGCTGAGGTGTTGTGTGATGTGGTTGTCCCGGGGGATGTGGAGAATTAGTCTGGCTGTGGCGTTCTGGACGGTAGGGAGCTTTCAGAAGAGTTTTTGTTGATTTTGGCTTAGAGGTCGTTGCCGTAGTCCAGTCTGCTGGTGATGAGGGTGTGCATGGCTGTTTTTCTGGATTACATGTCTACAGTAAAATGTGCAGTCATTGAGGTGGTGAGTCAGTGGAGTCGAATTTATCAAATTTATGATGCACTAATACAGGGACTTTCAGACGATATGGAACCCCAGAATGCTAAGTCGGAAGCAAGGCTGGGTTCTGAAGGGCCACTACTTGACGGTTCACTTGAGATTTGTAAGGGGATCCTCCTGACAGCCGGCTTGAATGGCAGCACTATAAAACAGTTTTAGACCTATACTGTATGCCAATAAACTATTTGAATGGAGAATGAGAGTTGACTCAAAGTGCAACAGGTGAGGGCAGGCGCAGGCAAAGGCAAAATTATGCATATGTTTTGCTCTTGTCCCCGGCTATCCCACTACTAACCTTTATCAGTTTACTCCCCCAGAAGCAAGAGAAGATCACACCTCAGCCAGTACTGTTAGGGCTGAGTGAGGACCAGGGGCTCTCTAGAGGGAAAACTTACTTGATCTTTGTGGCAACAGCGGTGGCGCGCATGTGTGTAGTCTCAGAGTGGATCACCCCAAAATCGTCCTACATTCACAGAGTAGAGAGCAGGTTTTCTCCCCATGTATCATATGGAAAGAGGTTTATAGGACCACAAGGGTCAAAGTGCGCTGAAATGAGGTATCCTAATTTGGTCTTCCGTCTCTGAGGGGATGGAGAGCCCTAATTTGGATTTCCGGGTGAGCTGTTGAAGATGTTTTTATCTGTGGTGGGGGCATCGATTCAGTTGTCTTGGGCTGTTTTTTCTACAGTGACTAATGTATCATACACCTGAGATCGAAGGAGTCTTAAGCATGGATTTTATTATTATGGTGGGTATATATTAGTGTGTCTTCATTTAATGTATTGTGTTTACCTTATATTTGATGTAAGACAACCTCAGGATTTCATGACTAACCTACAAATGCACTTAATTAATCGATTGCATTTTTTTAAATCTACACTGTATAGGAACTTAGTAGTTCTTTTGGTGTATACCCTGGAAAATCTGTTGGTCTTGTAAAAGCATGGAAGCTGGTGCCCTACTGAAGATATATGAAGTTACTATATCGCAAATGTACTATATAATGTTTTTTCAAGGGTACTAGGCTGTTAATCAGATCGCCAGTGTATGATATTGGATTAACTGATTTTATATGCCTATGCCCTATTCTTTTCAGTTGTATTTTTGTACTGTACTGCTACTATAATCTTTGGTTGATTTTGATCATGTACTGTATTCCATATCATCAGAAAATCAATAAAAATAATTTTAAAAGTAAAAATAATAAGGCCATCGGTGCTGTTAGCCAGAAAATGATTAACCCTGTTATTTGAATTCCTCATATTTGAGGAATAGATATAGCCTCTATCTCAAAGATTTTAATACTTTCCAATCAATCGTCTATAACTGTTATTCCTTGTATATGTGTGGCTGGTGCATTTTGACACTTGTAGCCGATGACAGATTTGTCTTTAATAGGGCGTACCATAACATGAAAGTCAGCACCCATAATTAGGTTCATACTCGCCATCGTGGAAATCAATCTGTGTAAAATCGTTCTTTCTCTTCATTTGAGCCATATATTGAGAACAGGGTAAAAGATGACACCCACCAGTACTCCTTTAAGACCCATAAGTCTCCACTCCCTGTCGTGTTACTTGCCCTCGAATTGAAAGGGAAAATTCTGTATAAGTATCAAGTTTGCACTTTTGTTTTGCGCGGACCTAAGGGGAGACAATTTGTAGCAGCTTGCAACAGCAATTTTTTAGGCCATGTTCAGTCGTCCTATTGTACATGGCAGTTAGTTTAGAGAACATCTCTGCTGTAAGTAGTTTGATTTCCGGGTCCCGCTTGTAGTTAACTAGCTGGGGCTGGACCCGTTTCCTAGTTGCTTGATTATATTTGGGCCGTGGTATTGGTTTTGTTGTAAGTTTGGGAGCCTGCTTTTAGAACCCTGTTCTTAGTACTTGGTGTGTTTTGGGGCCTACTATTGGGGCTGTGTTTTGGGACTGCAGTTATTAGCATATTTTGTGTTGCAGTGGATTTAAGACGAGCTTCAAAAGTCGGAAGAGAAGATAAAAAAGGCGGTGGCTTGAAAGAAGAGAAAAAGAGCACCGGTAGTCGAGAAAAAGGAGCAACGAAGCCTCCGGGGAAAGATCGATCCTCAGAGAAAGAGGTAGATTGTTGAACATAACGGATTTGTACAAGGTATAAAATATCCTGACTTCTTTGTCAATGTTCATGATTCTAACTCTGAATTCTATAAATAGGGAATAAGATATTACAGTTGGGGGTGGGGGCCGTGGGAGAATACACATGACGTGGAATTAAGAGATTTAAAAAGGAGTGGATCTATGGAAGTGGGTGAGGCTTGTGATGTGAGAGGGAAGGGGTAAGAGATGTGCATGATGAGTAGGCTTTGATATAGTTGTAATAATAGAGCCGGAGAGTGAGCAGGATAAACTGCTTGGCCCAGAGCTGACCCAAGAGAGTATATTAGAAAAATAAGATGAGAGTAGGAGGATATTGGTGATTGTAGTGGCTGTAATAGGCCGAGAACGGAAAACGGGGACATGGAAGAGACCCTGCCAGCAGTCCCATGATGGAGATGAAGAGAAAGTGGGGGAGGAAGTAAATAGACTAAATAGACGATCCCAGAGATGGGGGAAGCAGTGGGGCAAACAATAATGTCGAAACGTATTTGCTACGTGATCACGTACGTGATGAAGCTGGAAGTGATGGAGCAGAGAAGGCTGAAGATGGTGACGGAAAGAAGGTCCAAGATATGGCCCAATAGATGCTGAGACGTGGGTAGAAGAGCAAACGAGAAATTGAGCAAAGAAAGCTTGAAATGGGGAGAAACGTTACACTGGTTGCTTGCCTTGCCACTTTCTGGTTGCTTCTGTCTGAATTTCCCCACCTTCTTTATATTCCTGTTTGTTTATTTTCCTCTGCATGTTCCTTGTCCTCTCCCTTTTTACAATTCATTCTGCATGTTTTTTCTTCTACTGCCTCACAATTATTCTGTCTACCCGTCCCCTTCCTAGCTGTTCTCCCTCTCCACTTTCCTCTGGATGAATGGCTGTTCATCTGTCACTGTCCGGATACCTCCTTCCAACTGTTTCTCCTGGGCCATTTCTCTGCTTCTGCCGTACACGCTATAAGTCTTGACCAGTTTTTACCCATTTGTTTATCTCCCTGTTTGCCTAACCCCCATCTCCTTTGTTGCTGTGCTTTAATTTGTCGGCTGATAGCATCATTCCACCGTTTATCTTGCTTCTTTGTCTATCAAGGATCGTCCTGTGAGCAGGAAGACAAAAGGAAAGGAAGACAAGAGAGGGGTAAGGATATCCCGGGATTCTAAAGACCTGACCGCCTCCACAGACAGTCTGGATGGCCTAGCCCCGGAGCACAAAATGCAGCATCCGGATCCAGCAGTGCAGGCCGAGTACCAGGAAAAACTCTACACTCAGGTCAGTTTTCCCACTATATCCCAAAAATATTCTAACCAATCACTCCTCACACACCCACCGCAGTTCCAGAAATAATTTACACAAACTCTTTCACACAAACAATTGCTCTCTTTATTTTTTTAAAAGATTTTTGATGTATTACTTTCCCTGAGACGCAAAACCAAGATAAGAGAGGGGATGCCACAGATTTAACAATTCTAGAACAGCCAAGTTCTGATGGAAACATCTGCCTGTGGATTCCTCACCTTTTGAAATACCCCCATGTGCAGCATTCCACGGAAACTTTTCTCCTTCGCTCTCCCACGTCGACAAGGACGTCACAATGGAATGGCTCAGCACGCGGAGCCAAAATGTCCTCTTCGGCGTGCTGACATCAGTTCCCTTTTTACCGTGCCGTTGGCGAAACGGTTGTTCCAATATGCAATATTTGGCTTCTTCGCCAGAGCGGCAAACCCTACTGGTGCGTCTATTGTCCCTATGGGTCCTCTGACATTTTCCCTGGGAGGTTTGCCTCCTCATTTCCTTAAGACACCTCTTACGCCTTTTATGCTCATGTCTCCAGTGAGTTGGCCTTTTTTCGACGCCAAGATTTTCAATGCTGTTACAATCTCTGGAGGTGCAAGTGCCACTGGTTGGATCGTCCCCGGATCCGTCTGGTTCTGAACTGGCGCCAACTCAACATCGACGGGCTTAGACTTCTGTTAAGGGAGACTTCCCTTCAACACAGATACCAAACTAACCGGCGCCACATTTGGTGCCACCAATGCCTGTTCCGAGGATGTGGTCTCAAATTGAGGCACATAGAGTATTAGAAGAGGAAGACTATCAGGAAGAGCATGAAGAGGCTGAGGAAGGGGAGATTGTGGATCCTGCTTAGGATTTTGAAGGTTTGCAGGAGGCTAGTGGCCTGGATACCTCTCCTGAATGGGAGCTCTCATCTCCAAAAGGTCTCCCAATGATGGAGGTGACATCTTATCACGCCGTGATCCAGAAAGCAGTGGATCTGCTGTAATTGCCGCTTCCTACGGCAGAATTAAAATCTAACATCTTGACAGAGGTGCTACATTCTCCTTCTTCTATCTAGGAGTCTTTACTCCCTTTTAATGAGGCTCTGACTGAGCCCATTCTTTTTTTTATTCATCTTTTTATTAACATGGCTCAACAGAGCATACATTAAAATAAGCATTTCCATCAGTTCACATGAAGGCAGGTAAAGTACTTCACCGATAGTGTATTTACAGAGTGCCGTCGGGCAGTGGCGGCCCCAATACCGTTCAGTCCCCCAAGCTCATCCCTCTGTACTTTTGCCAGGGTGCCTAGCCTATATATTTTCCCACTTCTTAGCACAACAGAGCCCATACTGAGCCCATTTTTGACGTCTGGCAGAAATCAATGTCTGTTCCAGCGTTGTACAGGTCTTTGGCAAGGAGGTTCAAGGTGGCACCGGGGGATCCTGCTTTCATGTCTACTCATCCTTTCACCAGAAAGTTAGGTCATCCAGGTTTCATGCTCTTCGAAGCAGATAGGAAGTCGAAGCGCATGGATCTATCTGCCAAAAAGGTATTCTCGCCAGGCAGTATGGCCCTCAAGTCAACATATGCCACATGCCTTTTGGGTCGCTACATCCGTGCCCTTATGGACTCTGTCAGAGAGGTACTCCCAAAACTGCCTAAGGATGTGCAAGGGCATTTTCCAGAGGTACTAATTGATGCCCAAGCTGCGGCCCGCCAGGTCATACAGTCTGGTTTGGATACTGCTGATTCAGTTGCCAGGGCAATGGGATCTTCTGTGGCTACCAGGAGGCATGCTTGGTTACGTTGTTCAAGATTCTCTCCTGATGTCCAAACCACCTTGTTTGCCCTGCCATTTGATGGTTCTCACCTGTTTGGGGCGAAAGCGGACTCGGCACTGCAGTGCTTTAAAGACAGTAGAGCCACAGCAAGGTCTCTAGGACTTCAGTCTCAGCCCAGAGGCTCTGGACAATATTGCAAGTTTTGTGGTTTTGGGAGGAACTTGTCCTTTTTTGCCAAGCAGCAGCCACAGCAGCAGCAGCAGGCAAATTCTTTGTACAGATCTTACAGGGGAAAGGGCAGAGGTTGTCTGCGGGGAGAAGCCTGACAGCAAGTCTCCTCCTCCTCCTCCTCCTGTACTGCCCCTCCAACTGGTGCAGCAGGGAAGCAGCTCTAGCGCTACCATCCTAGAGCATGCTTGTCCTGTGGGAGGATGGTTGGCCTATTTTCTACAACATTGGAGGTCTGTTACTACAGATCTCTGGGTGTTGAACATCCTAGAGAATGGGTATGCCCTACCCTTCTGGGAGTTTCCTCCTCCTTTTCCTCCCCACCAGGGTTCGTGTTTGGAAGAGCACCTTCTGCTTCTCCAGCAGGAGGTTCTGTCATTACAAAAAGGTGCGTTTGGCATGGGTTCGGAGCAGGAAAGGGGTCAAGGATGATACTCTTGGTACTTCTTGATTCCCAAAAAGGATGGTCGCTTGATGCCGATCCTAGACCACAGGATTTTGAATTGTTACATCAAGTAGGAGAAATTAAAGATGTTGACCCTGTTACATGTTCTTCGTGCACTGCAGAGGGAGGACTGGATGGTGTTGATTGATGTACAGGATGCGTATTTTCATATTCCCATCAAGAAGTCGCATCGGAAGTTTCTTCGTTTTACGGTATGGTCTCAACACTACCAGTTTGCGGTTCTTCCATTCAGCCTTACTGCCACACCTCGAGTTTTCACAAAGGTGATGGCAGTGGTGGCGGCACATCTCAGAAGGTCGGGGTTCCTGTTTCCTCCTATCTAGACAACTGGCTGCTCAAAGCGAAGTCACCAGAGAAGATGTTGCATCATTTGCAAGTAACAACACAACTGTTGTTCAACTTGGGGTATTCAATAAATATACCCAAATCTCAACTAGTGCCCTCTCAGCGCAACCTGTTCATAGGTGCAGCACTGAACACTACTGCGAGTAGTGGCTTCCCACCTCTATAGATGATTGAAAACATCCAGGCTCTGATTCCACTTTCTGAGAATGGAGCGGCTGTTCCAGTCCTGAAGGTCTTGCACCTGCTTGGTCTGTTCGCTTCTTGCATACTGCTGGTCAACCATGCACACTGGCATATGAGGACCCACCAGTGGTGCCTCCGCAGGCAGTGGTTTCAACACAACAGAGATCTTGAAGTGGTGGTCAGGATCTCCATAGACTTCAGCGAAGCGGTTATGGTAGAGTGCTACAGACAACTTATCTCAAGGGAAGCGTTTCAACTTCCTTCTCCGGTGGCCACAGTGATAATGAATACCTGCACTCTAGGTTGGGGAGCTCATCTGGGGGTTCTGGTGGCCAAATGCCTTTGTTCTCCAGAGGAAAGATTGTTATACATCAGTCTTCTGGAATTGCAGGTGATGCATTTGGCTCTCAAGGCCTTTCTTCCCTCCCTTTTCGGTTAGTTGTTTCAGATCCTGACGGACAACACTGCCACGATGTGGTACATCAACAAACAGGGAGGACCTAATTTACCTGTTAGTCATGGTAAGTTGATTGTTCAAGAGGATTCAAAGATTTCTAGCTGAGCTTGAGGAAGCTGGGGTGAGGCTCAACAACTCAGGCCACCCAAAGAAATGAGATCATGTTTTGGTCATCTTTGCAAACAACAGTATCTCTGTTTAATCACTGTTAAATTGGAACTAGAAAATCAGAGGGGTTGGTTGAGATATAGAAACTATTATTTGGGTATTATCGACATACGAGAATAAATCACAGCCAAAAGATCGTATATAGTTTGTTAAAGGAGATAGGTAAACATTGAAGAAGGTGGTGTTGAGTGGCAATTATTGAGGGGCAGCACAAAAAATAGTGTTGGATGAAGATGAAAGTGAGGCAGAGAGACAACCAGAGTTCTGTCCGATTAGAAGGAGCAAAGTCATTTGGGTGCTTTGAAGCAAATGCCCAAATCATGAATTTTAGAGAAGAGTAATGAATGGGATATTGTGTTGATAGTCTCCGAAAAGTCAAGCAGGATAACAATGGCAGATCCTCCTTGGTCTAAAATAAGGCAGAGATTGTTAGTAACTTCCAGTAGAGCAGATTCTGTACTTTCTTTAACCCGAAAAGCTCATTGTTCTCTAAATAGTGGAGAGAGAGAGGGAAAGGGAGAGGAAGAGGGCAGGACCAGATGGGGATTTCTTGAGGAAGGAAAGTACACGTTCACGCTTCCATTGATTAGAAAGTTTTCTAAAATAATGGATAAGTTGCATTGGTTAGTCAGATCCGTTGCAATTCCATTTATGCCCAGGGCAAGAATGCTGGGTGTGCAGGGATCTGTAGATGAGCCTAATTTATAGAGGAAAGTGTTTTTGGTTGTCCTCCTTTGTAAATGCATGAAATGTATCCATGCAAGCGCCATAAAATGCACAGGACTGGTGGTAAAAAACAAATGAATGTAGGAACAATCATGTCACTGAGTTTATGAAAGATAGAAGCCCAATACTGCACTACTGGCGGGCAGAGCCAAGCCAGATGATAAAAACCCGCTCGGAGGGCGTCACACGACTCACAGCTATCAGTTTCCCATAATCCAAAGTGGCACAGGCGCAATGGGGGAATGATACACCCTATTCAGAAACTTAAAATGGGCAAGGCGATGTCTACCATTTATTGAAATTTGACGAGTAACTGTGCAACAGTAGAACCAGACGTCGTCAGAGATAGGGGCGTTGATGTCAGATATATATATATATATATATATATATATATATATATACACACACACACACACACACACACACACACACACACACACACACACACACACACACACACACACACACACACACACACTCTCTCTCTCTCTCTCTCTCTCTCTCTCTCTCTCTCTCTCTCTCTCTCTCTCTCTCTCTCTCTCTCTCTCTCTCTCTCTCTCTCTCTCTCTCTCTCTCTCTCTCTCTCTCTCTCTCTCTCTCTCTCTCTCTCTCTCTCTCTCTCTCTCTCTCTCTCTCTCTCTCTCTCTCTCTCTCAGAGATAGCTCATACATTCCTCTTATCTGTAGGTGAAAATGTCTTTCTGATGGCTACTTCTGCCTGTGGATTCCTCGCCTTTTGAATTACCCCTTGCGCAGCATTCCATGGAAACTTTTTTCATAGCTCTCTCACGTCGATGAGGATGGAGTAGACTAATATGCAGATGTCAAAGGCATCTAGACGACTATCAACGACTATCAACCCTACAGTAAGTCTTAGTTTCCCAGTAACTCCAGGATGGGTGCTGCCAATTGATCTGTGACGATGCCCCCGGAATGAAACCATGAACATTATGCATAGCATGGAGCCGGATCAACATGGCCCATGCCCAGTGGAACTTTGGAACTTTCGATGAACCTTTAACGATGCCCCCTGGGCGGATACCAAAACTGTTTGTACTTACCTCGGTGCACGAGTAACCTTGGCCGATTCCCGGTGGAGCTAGCATATGCAGATGTAGAGGAGTCTGGCCCTGGTTTTATCCCCTCGGCCGCCACCTACCCAGCCGGTCATCTGACATTGTTTTCCTCGTTTCCCCTTGGTGTTTCCCTCCCTCCGTGATTCTTTGATTTAATTGATGCAACTATGTAACCTGTAACTCTGGGCGGATACCAAAACTGTTTGTACTTACCTCGGTGCACTAGCAACCTTGGCCGATGCCTGGTGGAGCTGTCATATGCAGCTATAGAGGAGTCTGTCCTAGGTCTCACCCCTTAGGCCGTCACCTACCCAGCCGGTCATCTGACACTGTTTTCCTTGTTTCCCCGTTGTGTTTTCTTCCCTCCCCCTCACTTCCCTCTGTGATTTTTTGATTTAATTGATGTAACTATGTAACCTGTAACTCGCTGATCCTCATGTAAAGCGCTCTGATACCTCCGGGTCTAGCCAGCGCTATATAAAACTTTTCAAATAAACTTTTCAAATGTCACAGTAGCACAGCTCCGCTCGCAACTCTGCATGACGTCATTGAAGCCATAAAAAGACCTTGCCGGCATGCTGACATTAGTTTAGTTTTTTCCGCACCGTCGACGCGTAACGTATTTTTGTAGGTCATACCATTTCTTTGTAGTCTAATTTGCTGCAGTTGTCCTTAACCCCTTCCACGCTCATGACGAGCTGGGCTCGTCATGCAGTAGCCTCCTGCTACACTGATGACGAGCCCAGCTCGTCATGAATAATGGTGTTCCTGTATTTACAGCACAGGGGAAAAATCCCCATAGCGTTCAAGTGGTTAAACTGTTTCTTCATGATAGCTACTCAGAGGAAGCCCGATTTAAAACCCTGACGGGAATGTGGGGGCCAATTGTCGGTTACAGACCCCATGAAGACTGCCTTTGGTGTTTGTTGTCGGACCAGTCCGTCTGAGAATATTCTTCGTGCTGTCGGATGAATCTGAAGGCACTTAAGGAAAGGCAAGCAATGTTGTTCATGGCCCGAGCGAAGAAGGAGAAGAGAGATCGGAAAAGATAGATCGAGGCGGAAGTCACCAACTCCACACACCACGGGGTCATTCAAAAAGTACAAGAAAATGAGGTGACACGGGTCCAAGCATCGCTCTTCGAAGGAGAAGTTGTCAAAGTCGGTGTACCCAGTCCAGCATCGTCATAGGAAGGATGATATCTCCCCTTCACCTTCACCGCAGGTGTCTCCTGTGCACTCTCTCGACACCGAGGGACTCTGCGGTGCCCAGGGGGGAGTTGCCTGCACCTTTGGACACTCCGATACCAGATCCGTTGTCTCCAGTGCCACAACCAGAGCCCGCTCTACGATCTCGATCTATCTCAGTTCAGGTGATTCAGGATCCATACCCACATTTCCTGGTTCCATTTAACCCATCTGGCATGCCGGCTGGCCCATGGGACCGCTTTCTTAAAATGTGGGTGTTCCCCAGGATTATGCCCAGGCACCATTCATGCCGTTCATGCCAATGACACCATCTTGGCCTCTCCCGAAGCCTGGGTTCTTGACGCCGATTCCATCTCAGGAGGGAAGGATGGACTACTCTCCGGCGCCATTAGGCTCCGTTCCGGCTCTGTCTTGACTTCGATGGGCGCCTCTGCCCGCTTCTGACGGTGCTCCGTCGATGCGGCTCCGAGGTCTCCGGTGCCACATCTGGCACTTCTGACACCAACTCCGAAGATTCGATCGAGGAGGGAGGCTCAGAGGCTTCTGTGAGAGGAGGAATTCCAGGAGCAACAGGAGCAAGCAGAGAAGGGGAAGATATTAGACCCTATGGGTGATTTTGCTGGACGGGAAGAAGCCAGTGGGCCTGGCAGAGCACCTGAGTGGGAGCTCTCCTCTCCAAAAGCTCTTCTCTCTCAGGGTGTGGCCTTAAACCAGTCATTAGAAAGGCTGCTAACCTTTTGGACTAACAGTTGCCAACGGCAGAGGTCAGATCTAATATTTTAGCAGAGGTACTGCACTCTCCTTCTCTGCGGTGGAGCCTTTGCTTCCTTTTAACAAGGCTCTGACGGATCTGGTTTTGGATATATGGCAGAAGCCGATGTCTGCCCCTGCTGTGTCAAGGCGCTAGAAGGTGGCGTCTGGGGATCCAGCATTTTTATCATCGCACCCTTCGCCTCAGAGCCTTGTGGTTCAAGCCTCTTGTTCCTCAAGACAATCTGCTGGTTCCTTTCCTTCTACTCTGGGGAATAGGGACTTCAAGAAGTTGAAACTATCCACAAAAAAATGTTTTTGTCAGCCAGCATGGCTTTGAAATCAACTAATGCCATGTGTTTGATGGGGCGTTATATCCATTCATTGATTGATTCAGCCAAAGAGTTAAAACCTAAGTTGCCAGAGGAGGTCCAGGGTCACTTCGCTGAGGTGCTGTCGGACACGCAGGCTGCAGCCCGTCAGGTGATCCAGTCTGGCCTTGATACTGCCGTCTCCGTTGCCAGGGTGATGGGCTCTTTGGTGGCAACTAGGTGGCATGCCTCGTTTAGAGGGTCAGGATGCTCTCCGGACATACAGGCCGCGCTGTTGGACCTTCCCTTTGACTGAGCAAAACTCTTTGGAATCAAGGTTGATTCAGCTTTACAGCGATTTAAGGATAGCAAGGCTACTGCCAGACTCTTAGGCTTGCAATCCACAGCATCGGGGTTGTGGTTTCCGGAGATTTCGGGGCTTTGGGAAGGCTGCTCCTTTTTGATGCTGACAGCAGCAGCAACAGCAACAACAGAACCCTCTGTATAAGTCATACAGAGGGAAGGGAAGAGGTTGTCTGTGAGGGGCTACTCGCTAACAGGTCTCCTCCTCCTCCTCCCCTGTCTCCACCACTGTCCCTGTAGGGAAGCAGCTCTAGATCCCCCATCTAGGAGCATGTTGGTCCTGTTGGAGGTCAGGTGTCCCATTTTCTACAAAATTGGAAATCCGTTATGTTAGATCTTTGGGTTTTGAATCTTGTAGAAAATGGGTATGCCCTTCCCTTATAGGAGTTTGCCCCTCCTTACCCTCCTCGCCAGGGCTGGTGTTTGGAGGACCATCTGATGCTTCTGCATCAAGAGATCCTCTCCGTGTTACAGAAAGGAGCGATAGAGATTGCTCCGGAGCAGGAGAGGGGGCAGGGATGCTACTCCCGGTATTTCCTGATCCCCAAAAAGGACTGTCATTTTCGGACAATCCTGGACATCAGGGTCTTGAATTTTTACCTCAAACAGGAGAAGTTCAAGATGGTGACCCTAGCTCAGGTTCTTCTGGCACTGCAGCAGAAAGACTGGATGGTGTCGATCGACTTACAGGATGCGTATTTTCACATTCTTATCCTGAAGTCGCATCGGAAGTGTCAAAGTTTTATGGTGGGATCTCAACATTATCAGTTTGCGGTCCTTCCGTTCGGTCTTACATCCGCGCCTTGGGGCTTTAGAAAAGTGAAGCAGTGGCAGCAGCGCATCTCAAAAGGTCGGGGATTTCTCTTTTCCCCTATCTGGACGACTGGCTGCTCAAAGCAAGTTCTCCAGAGATGGTGCTTCATCATCTGCAAGTAACAACTCAACTGTTGTTCGACTTGGGTTTTTCGATAAATATACCCAAATCTCACCTGGTGCCCTCTCAGCACAATCTGTTCATAGGGGTGGTACTGGATACTTCTCTAAGTTGTGCTATCCCACCTCATCAGAGGGTCTTAGACATCCAAGCTATCATCCCAATATTTCAGGATGGAGCTGCTGTTCCAGTCCTGAAGGTTTTGTGCCTGTTCGGTCTGTTCACTTCCTGCATACTGTTGGTCAATCATGCATGCTGGCACATGATGGCACTCAAGAAGTGGTGCCTCTGCAGGCAGGGGTTTCAGCATAAGGGAGATCTCAGGAAGGTGGTCAAAATCTCCAGAGACAATGCGGCGGATCTGTTATGTTAGAGTTACCATGGTAATAACGGATGCCTCCACTCTGGATTGGGGTGCTCATCTGGGGGATCGGGAGATCAATGGTCCTTGATCTCCAGAGAAAAGATTGCTTAATATCAATTTTCTGGAATTGCAGGTAATACGTTTGGCTCTCAGGGCTTTCCTTCCCTCCCTTTGCAGTCAGTCAGTTCTGGTCCTGACTGACAACACTACTGCGATGTGTTACATCAACAAACAGGAAGTAGTAGAGTCATATCGTCTCTGCAGAGAGGCTCTGCAACTCTGGTCCTGGGCTCAGGACCAACAGATTTGCTTGGTTGCAAATCATCTTGCCGGGGTGCTGAATGTGCGTGCGGACAGTCTCAGTCAGTAGTACTCGACCGATCACGAATGGCGTCTTCATCAGAAGGTAGTCGATCACATTTTCAGGATGTGGGGATTTCCTCGGTAATACCTGTTTGCCACTCACGAGAATGCACATTGCCCATCGTTCTGCAGTCTTCAGAATCCAATGTGGAAAGCGCTGGGAGACGTGTTTCAGCTAGACTGGGGTTCAGGTTTTCTTTACGCATTTCCTGCCATACCCTTGATTCCTTAGGTTCTGAAGAAGATTCGCCAAGACTGGGCCCAAGTCATATTGATTGCCCCGCGTTTGGCCAAGAAGGGTGTGGTACACAGATCTTCTTCACCTCTCATCGCACCCTTCGCTCCGTTTCCCTCTCAGGGCAGACCTCCTTTCGCAGGTGCAGCTTTTACACCCCCACCTCTAGAGCCTGCACCTTCATGTCTGGAGATTGAACGGGGCAACCTGAGTTCTTTCTCTCTTTTACCCGATGTGGTGGATGTTATATTATTGGGCAGAGCACACTCCACCAAATCTGTCTATTCCTGTAGGTGGGCCAGATTTGTTAAGTGGTGCAGAGAAATTTCAGTTGATCCTTTGGAGGCCCATTTGTCTGATGTTCTTAGCTTTTCTCTTTTCTTTGCCCAGCAAGGTTGTGCTGTGACGACTGTTAAGGTCTATTTGTCAGCTTTATCAGCCTTCCTTTGTTTGCCAGACCAACCATCATTGTTTAAGTCTCCCATTGTTATGAGGTTCATTAAGGGTTTCACTAATACATTTCCTCCCACTCAGTGGGACTTAAATTTGGTTCTTACTTTCCTGATAGGGTCTCCCTTTGAGGCTCTTCATAGTTGTCAGTTGAGGCTTCTTACCTTCAAAACAGTTTTTCTGATAGCTATAATTCTGCCAGGATGGTAAGTGAGCTTCAGGCTCCTAGTTCTAACCCTCATTTTACCACCATCTACAGAGATAAGATGATTCTCAGGACCAGAGCTGCTTTCCTGCCTAAGGTGGTTACACCTTTTCACCTAGGGCAGTCTATCATCTTAACTACGTTCTATCTTCCCCTCACGTTTCTAAGGAGAAGGAGAGACTTCACTGCCTGGACCCTAGGAGGGTGGTCAGCTTCTACCGAATTAAGGACTTAAGGCTGGACGACCATCTATTCATTGGTCACGTGGGAAGAATGTAGGGCAAAGCTGTCCACAAGCGAACGCTTTACAGGTGGATCATCTTGTGCATCACGATCTGCTACGCCTTGGCCAATAAGAGCCACCTGAGGGTATTAGAGCTCAATCTACTAGAGCTATGTCTTCTTCTTTGGCTTTGGCTAGAGTGTCCCTGTTGTAGACATTTGTAAGGCAGCAACTTGGGCCTCCATCCACACATTCGCAAAGCATTATTGCTTGGATTCAGAGGTGAGGAGGGAATGTCATTTTGCTCGTTCTGTGCTGCAGGATTTTTTGGTATAGGGAGGTGGACACCCTCCTCGGGAACGGGACTGGTTGGGGATTCAATTAAAAAAATGAGGAATCCTTAGTCAGATGTATCCATCAGAAGAACAAGTTACTTACTTTTGGTGACGCTTTTTCTGGTGGATACAGTATGTGCCTGTGGAGTCCTCATTGACCCACCCGCCTCCCCGTTGTCTACCTACTTATACCAAAAGATTTTTGGACATGACTTTCTTGTATTTCATTGTCATTTGCACCGATATGATGCGTGTGGCTACAAAATGTCTTTATTTTAGGATTTCCATTTTTCTTTCTTCTTTAAATTACATTGTATACTGTGCAAAAAAGAAGCAGAGAGCTCTGGGTAGTTCTCAAGTTTAGGTGGAAAGCAGCTCCTGTATAGAGCACTCTCAAAACCAGCAACACTCTATATCTGCTCACCTCAAATGTCTGCTTTTCTATCAAAATCTTTAAGCCTAGGATTAGCACAGTGCCATCCACGCCGAGATAGAGTGGACAAAGTCTTTTGCCTTTCTACAGATTTTTGGACATGACTTTCTTGTATTTCATTGTATTGTATACTAGCGAAATGTTGTTGGTTCACCCGCTCGCCTCGAAGGCAAGAAAAAAATATGTGTTACTGACGTCAGCATGCCGACGAGGTGTTCTTATGGGTCCGATGACGTCACGTGGAGTTGCAAGTAGAGCCGTGTTATTGTGACGTCCTCATCGGCATGGGAAAGCATTGAAAAACATTTACGTGGAATCCTGCACAAGGGGTAATTCAAAAAGTGAGGAATCCACAGGCAGATGTATCCATCAGAAGAACAAGTTACTTACCTTTGGTGACGCTTTTTCTGGTGGATACAGTATCTGCCTGTGTATTCCTCATTGACCTCCCCGTTGTCTACCTACTTATACCAAAAGATTTTTGGACATGACTTTCTTGTATTTCATTGTCATTTGCACTGATATGATGCTTGTGGCTAGGAAATGTCTATATTTTAGAATTTCCATTTTTCTTTCTTCTTTAAATCATATACTGTGTATATTTGTGTATATATTGTACACTTTGTATACATGCGATATGTTTTTGGTTCACCCACTCGCCTCAAAGGCACAAAACAAATGTGTGGATTTGACGTCAGCATGTCGACAAGGTCTTCTTATGGCTCCGTTGACGTCACGCAAAGTCGCGAGTAGAGCCATGCTATTGTGACGTCCTCATCGGCATGGAAAATCTATGAAAAGTGTTTACGTGGAATCCTGCGCAAGACGTAATTCAGAAGGAGAGGAATCCACAGGCGTTGCCAAAGATAAGTATCTTGTTCTTCTGCACACTCATTCTACACATATACCCACAGATGTTTACTAGTTCCATGCTCACCATACTTTCTCACACACATCGATAATCCAGACTGCTTCTCAACACCATCTCTATTGCATCTACCTCACACACAGATAGCTGTTCTTCCTTTTGTACTTTTGATCTCACACTTAACACAAACATATCTTTCTCACTCTTCAATCACGCATACAAATACCTTACTCCTTACTTTGAACTGAAATGGGCTGTTTGTGTTCCACATAAGCTGCAGCACTATGATTACCTCCTTTTCCACTTTCTGTTTCCAGTCATTACTTATCCTCTTGGCTGCTTAGCCTCCCTCACCCAAAACCTCCCAGGCCTTTAGACCTTTATTTGATGTTTGTGGTAGTTTGTGCTTAAACCTTCAGAAAAACTTTCTTTCCACATGAGTTACCCAAAACAAAATTTGTTTCCTTTTTATCCAACATCCAATGTTTGGTTTGTTTCTAAAAATGGTATCAACAAAATCACCATCTTCCCAGCTTTCCGTAACAAGAACAATTGTATCATAAAAACTATTTTTTACCACCATTTTTGCACTTTTCTAAGATGTAGTTCACTGATACTCATATATCACTATGATATAAGTTAATCTCTCACAAACTCTTTACATGAAAATATTATCTGATAGATACATATAGCCACAGATTCCTTAACTTTTAATTCTCCTCAGGCATCAGGCTGGATCCAGATATTTTTCAGTAGTACCTCTGCAGGCCGGGGACGGTGCCGTATGGCTCCGTGATTATGTTGACTCAGGTCATGACGCCAGTGGAGCCTATTGAGTCCTCTCTGGTGCGCGGACGTCTGTTTCTTCTTTTCTAGGCTGAAGGCAGATCCGGAGAAGTGGTTCCTGAGGTCTGTTTTGATCTACTTTAACAGTTTTTTGTCGTCGGGAACAGTGTGCCCTTTTTTCTCCATGTCTTCAGGCTTTAAGACTTGTAAGTCGTGTAGTCGGCAACTGTTAGTTACAGACCCACATACGATTTGTATGTGTTGTTTGGGAAAACACCACGAAGCCGAGGATTGCAACTCCTGCCAAAATCTGAAGCCGAAGGCACCTAAAGAGTGCCCTATGAAGTTGCTGGCAGCACATATGTCGATATCTTCGGAGACTGCCTGGCCTCGGACTTCATCGTCCCAGAAGGAGGTCCATTTGCAGGGTCGATCTAGAAGTCGGAGCCGGTCCAGAGAACGAAGTTCTCCAGAGAGGTCAAAAGGTTGGAAGCAGTTGAAGTCGCGGCATTACCTGGTTTCACCACGTGGAGAGTGCCAGGCCCATGCATCACCATTTTTGCGAGCGCAAACGTTGCGATTCGCAAATATCTGCCGTTTACGCGCGCAAAAAGGGCTTCTGCGATGCATCAACCTGTCAGCCTCTCGCAATTTAAGAAGTTGCAAATTATTGAGATTTCTTAAATTGCGATTGCATTTAAGGAATTGCACATAATGATTTCTTAAATGCAATGCATGATGGAATCGCAAATTGCGATTTTGCTAATAGGGGGCGTAAATTACCATCAATTTGTACTTGATGGTAATTTGCAAAAACTTTGAAAAATGCACTAAAGTGCATTTTTCAAAGTTGTAGGTTACACACACACACATGCCCTTGGGGCATGTGTGTGAGTAACATGTGTGCACAGATCAATTTCAGGGGTGCAACAGGGTGTCCTTTTGATACCCTTGCACCCTTAAAATTGCATGCGCAATTTGCGAGTACCTAATGGTACTCGCAAATTGCGCATGCAATCTCCCATTCATTCCTATGGACCTGTAGGCCCATGGGAATGAATGGGAAGGCATTCCTTAATTGCGACTCGCAATTTGTGAAAGGCATTCCTTAATTGCGATTCCTTAATATTCGCAATTAAGGAATCGCAAAAGCCTACATTGATGCATGTGCCTGATAGTCTCCCACGGCTTCTCGTGCTCGACTGTTGAGGAGACCTTACGTTACTCCTCACCGTATCTCCCCGTCTTTCAGGGAGCCGGGGGGGTCGATGGTCCAGATGAGGGAGTATTATAACTCTTTACACCTAATCTTTGGGACTCTATACCCTTCTGGAGTACCTTTGGTTCCCAAGGAATTGAGTGGGGCGCTGTCGTAGGGTTCGACCTCTGTGACGGTTGGGCTGTCAGAGTTGTTGGGTGTGCACTGATCTGAGTCGGCCAGCTCCACTTCGTTGCAGGTATACAGTCCTTCAGGATCTCCACCTATGGCGCCTGTTTTTGATCAGCCGACTCTGACGTAAGCAGTGCTGGTTGAAATCGTCTCGCCTCTCGACATTGAGGCATTGCCTTCTCGAGTTGAATGCAGAGTCAACAGTACAGATGGAGGGGAAGTGCTGTTGTTGGTGTCTTCTCAGGAGGAGGCTTCTGAAAGTCATATTGTGTCGAATGAGACAGGGCTTTTTCAGCCCATCTTGAATACCATTACATCTCAGGTGGAGGACAGCTGGATATCTGCTCTTGGCAGTGGGCTACAATCTTCACCAGCTTTGGGGTTACTTTGTCCCCCAAGTCTCACTACTGAGGCGAGTTCTTCCTTTGCAGATATGCTGAGGAGAGTGGATACAGGTTTGGACTTATCTCTACCTACGGAGCAGAGGTCTAGCGACCCCCTGATTGAGGTCCTTTACCAAGGACAGATGAGGGAGAGCCTATTCTTCCATATAGTGAGGCCCTGTGTTGATATTTTGTTAGGAACTTGGGCCAAGCCTGAGTCAGGGGTCTCAGTGGATCGGGATATCACTCGAACACATTTGCTTGCACCTGGTGACCCATTTTGCCTCCATAGACAACCTTGCACTCCTAGTCCAGTGGTTCAGGGTGCAACATCTTCTCATGAACTGGATTGTGCGCCTAAGACTCCAGTGAGTAAGTGTTGAAAATGGCCCTTTTTGTAGGGTTATCCCCAAACATTTTGCTTCTTCCTCATATTTGTTCCGACTTGTTTGTGTTGGTTTTAGGACTTTGGGCACTTTACCACTGCTAATTAGTGCTAAAGTGAATATGCTCTCTGTGTAAATTGTGTTATGGATTGTTGTTACCATGATTGGATATTTGATTTACTTGTTAGTCCCTAGTAAAGTGCACCGAGTTTGCCAGGGCCTGTAAATCAAATGCTATTAGTGGGCCTGCAGCACTGATTGTGCCACCCACGTGAGTAGCCCTAAAAAGGTAACTCAGACCTGCCATTGCACAGTCTGCACGCAGTTTGTAACTGCCATGTCGACTTGGCCAGTGCACACACTTACCAGTCCCTAATCTTCCCTTTTCTTACATTCCAGGCACCCCTAAGGAAAGCCCAAGGTACTCCTTTGGCAGGGTGCAGTGTATGTGAAAGGTAGGACATGCCCTGGTGTGTGTGGCATATCCTGATAGTGAATTACAGCCCATTTCGTTTTTCACTATTGCAAGGCTACCTGTTCCCCATAGGACAGAATGGTAAGTTTGTTTATAACCTCTTATAAGCATAACTGGCCATGGGAACTAGGTAGAAAAATAAAATGTAGTATGCCTGAACTCAGCATCTTTTAGTAAAGGTGATTTTTACATTCTGTGTTTGAAAATACCACTTTTAGAAATTAGGTATTTTCTTGCTCCGTCATCCCGTGTGCCTCTGCTGGAATGTGGATTGCCTGTCTGGGTTTTGGACGACAAATGGCTAGGAAGCAAGGTTGGCTTCTGATAGTCTAGGTAGGTCAGGAAAGGGCTGAATAGCCGTTGGCTGCGATAAGGGAAGAGGGAGGAGATTTCCTTGCACCTCAAAGGGCCTGTTCTGCCTCTGACAAGGCCGTCTCCACCCCCTTCCAGGAAATCACACCAGAGTAGGCAGAACTGATTCTGGCTGGGCACAGACACTTTCTGCCTAGAGGATCAAAGGATTTCTGCATACAAATACTGGGGCCCAGACCCCTGAACATTAGAACTCTTTTGGATCAAGAAGACTGCCAAGAAGAAGGGCTGGGGAAGCTGTGAGGAGGAACTACCACTTTGCTGTGTGCTTTGCTGTGTTGGCCTGCAGTGGCTGTTTATGTCTTGGGCAGTGAAAGGACTGGACTGAACTTTCTGCAATTTACTTTTGTGATTTAGATCTAGAGCTTGCCCCCTGTTCAAGAAGTCTCAGGAACAGCAAAGACTTCAAGCTCTTCTGCCCTCAGCCCTGGGGATTGTGTGTTTTCGTGATGCAACAGAAGAAAAGCAACCCAGCGCCATCTATGACGCCGCTGCCGAATCCATGTCCTGAAGGCACCGCAGAGGGCACCGCCGCAACGTCACACTGCAACCCTGGTCTCACCGACAACACCTGCTGATGCCGTCATCGAACCGCTGCTTGCACCGCGACCTGTGGGCACCGCACTCCTCACTGCCTCACTTCACGACGACACCTTGGCCTCCCCAAATACGCCGCTCCATGCCGAAATCAATGCCGCTGCTTGAACCGTGGTTCGAGGGCACCGCTCGTAAAGCTACACGATGCACCGCCGTCATCCTACATCTAAACCTTGGCCTACCAACAACGGCGCTATCAACTCCAGTTCGTCAGCTGGCGACAGTGCTTCAGCAACGACGAAACAGCTGCTTGCACCGTGACCTGCCAGCACCGTGACAAGCACCGCCTTCATCCCGCACCATGACCCTGGTCTCACCGATAACGCTATCTGGAACCTGCACCGAGCCGCTGCTTGCACCGCGACCTGAGGGCACCGCATCGCTGCACTTCACACTGCATCACCCTACACTTGCCGACGCCAGCGCTCCTGACGCCAACAGAGAGGAGATCGACCTGCAACGCGTGTGACTTCAAGGGCCCGACGACTCCTGCACCGACCCCCAGGACCAACACCTGCGGACGCCGTGGTTTCGGAAGTTCAATGAGAGGTCGCCGACGCCCTGCATTTCTAAAAGGTACTGTTTACGGGTCTTCCCGACACCGTAGCTGGCCGACGACACCACGGTCAGCCAGAACTGTTTGGATTTGTTTGCTCACGATGCCGTGATAGCCCCGGACGGTGCTATTGACATTAAGGAACTGTTTTAAGGCGTATTTTGATAACTGTGGATTTTTAAGTACTGTATTATGGATTTTTATTGATTTTGGTCTTGCCTTAAGAATATAAAAATATTGGATATTTTTCTAAACTGGTATGGTGTCCTTTTGTAGTGCTTACACTATATTACTGTTGGTTATGCCTGACTACTCGTGCCAAGCTACCAAGGGGGTGAGCAGGGGTTATTTTAGGAATGTAACTCCCTTAACCGGACTAGAGTGGTGGTTTCTGCCTGGCTTTGGCACATGCCTTAGCCTGACAAAATATGCATTTCTAACAGTAAGGATTCTAGGAGTCAAGAGGCATGTGGCAAACACATCTTTGCTTCTGCCCGCTCTGTTTTGAGATCACCCAATACATCTCGAGTGCTGGGGAGTTTTTCCCAAGCTTTGTGAAATTCTTTGCAGAATATGTTGTATTGTTTTCCGGATAACTTCCGTTCTGAGCAGGCTGGCTTGATAAGAGATGGCCAGCAGACAGCTAAACTTTCAATTAGATGTGGCATTAACACTACTGATTCTGTAGGTCGAGCCATGGCATCTGTAGTGGTCCTACGGCGTCGTTCTTGGTTGGCAGTTTCAAGTTTTTTGGAGGCTGTTCAGCCGACTTTGGTCGACATGCAATTTTATGGTGCCCATTTTTTTGGGGCTCAAGCCGATGTGGCATTGAGACGCTTCCGTGATAGGCTAAGGAATGCAAATTCGTAATTCCTCATTCCCTGTTTATATGCTATTTGGCCACTACTTGGATGGTATAGGTGATGCAAGCTCTTTCTTTGTCAAGGGTTAAGCCCTGTTAGGGCATTGTCATGTCCAGTTTGGTGCACCAGATGGCGTTCCTGCAAGGAGCAGATGTTTTTGTTTCAATAGCATCTTTATTGGGGATGACTAAAGAATGGTAGTGTCCTTTTTTTCTTTTACCTCTGAGGATGAGCTTTACACTCAAGAGGTGTATTGAAAGAAAAGTGTCTTCCGGTTGGGAAGCTTATCTGTTCACATGCGTCTTTGAAGCAGTTCGGTATGCAAAATTTGCATGGCTTCTGTCTTTCAGTATTTCCTATGGGGACATATTGTCATCTCTGTTATGAGATCTGGTACCTAGGGTGTGTATATACTCTGTCAGGTAATCAGCACAGCCCTTTTTCGCTTTTTAAGCGGCGTGCATGTTTATTGTAGGTGCTTCACTTTTTTGAAACGTTGCCCTCGTGAGCTCTATGTTTGGTATTCTTTTGAATACTCAGACTCTTAGTTTGCGCCTTTATTGGAGGCTATATGTTATTCCTGTGTTCAGTTTTAAAACATGGTGGTTATGTGATCTCTCTGCTTAAAGTTATCTTAGGGGAAGTGTCTGAAAAGACATTACCTATAGGCTGTTTTTGGCCATGCCTTACATAGTAGGAGAATTTTAAGATTTCTTCAATGCTCTTCTTCTTTTTCAATTTCCTGCAATGTTCTTAGCATGCAATATTCTGTCTGGAGGTTAGATGTTACCTGTCTCCTTGAGGACATATGTACCTTCTCTAGTGTGCATCTGTTATTCTCTGTACTTTAAAGTCCTTGAGAGATCTTGGTGCGAGCATATGATTTGTAATTTCTTGAAGAGGCAAGTGTGATCATGTGTGCTTGCTGCTGGCAAGGGTTTTTGTTTGTTTTCTTTTGTCAGACAGCATTATCTTTATGCTAGTTACCTCCGGTGTTTTATTGATGGTGCAATATTCTTTTCAATGTTATATCATATGGTGTTGTAGGGCAGGTTTTTCTGTTCTGTTTATCTATTGTGTCTACAGGGTGTACATAAGTGTGTCGATATGTGTTACACATGATTAAATATAGTTTGTGTGTGTGTATATACATATTCACAGAAACAAACATAGGTTTCAGGGGTGTTATAGTTAGCTGGACATTTCACTTGTACAAAACCATAGAAATTCCTCCATTATAGTTAGTTCTGTTAACTATAACTTGCGCACCCGCAATGCACTGCTGCTGAGATCACATATTACATCATTCATGACATGGTCAGTGACATCACTGGTGACATCGCAAATAACATCACTGATGACATCACTGATGACATCATCCAGTGAATGTGGTTTAGCTTGAAATGTAAGTATGTATTATATATATACCAATCTATATTGAAGATTGAGTGGATATAGAACTGTCTGGTTGGAGGATTTAGCAGCTGTCTGACTGTCTGTTTAAGTGAGTAATTAAAAGTGTCTCACTTAATACATGGATTAGTAACTAAACTATGTGAATGTGTGCATCACTGTCTCTGTTGTTGTATAACATGCTGCATCAGTTGGTCACTAACTACATGAGGGTGTATATTAGTTATTTATTAGTTGGTTGAGTATTTGTATGGGACACTGAGTTTGCGTGTGGTTGGATGAGGTGTGTGTAACTATGTGTGAATGGTTGATTGAATAGGTGTATAGGTTTAAGAGTGTATGTGGAAACAGTTGTTTGGGTGACTGAGTGTATTTATTTGTGTGTTGGTGAGCGAATATATGTTTTAGTTGTACATCTTCAACAAAGTAAAAAAATAAAAGGCATTATATGTGAGAGTTGGTGTATATAAATAAGTATATGTAACAGTCAGTGACTGTGAGAGTAACTATATGAATGAGGCTATAATTGTAATGTTGATTTTTTAATATATTAACTATGAGTTACTATGTGTTTGAATACATGAGGTGTTGTGTGTATAATGGTGTAAGTGAGTAGGATGACTGCATAACCAACTAAGATGTCTGCTGATGTGTCAATGTCTATATATGTGTATAAGTGCATTTGATAGTGTTCTATTAATTAGTGACTGCATGTATAAGTGATTCTGTGGTTGAATGGGTAGTTGTGTCAGGAATCAGTGAGTGGCTATGTAGTAACTGGTATTGGTGTGTCAATGGTTTCAAACATGGTACTCTGTATTTTACAGTGAGTGATGAAAGGTTATACTTGTGTATGATGAGGTGTATCAGATTGTCACATGGACGATGTCATCAGTGATGTCATCAGTAATGTCACTGACCATGTCATGGATGATGTAATATGTGACATCATCAGCAGTGCATTGCGGGTGCGCGAGTTATAGTTAGGAGAACTAACCATAACGGAGGAATTTCTATGGTTTTGTACGAGTGAAATGTCCAGCTAACTATAACACCCCTGAAACCTATGTTTTTTTCTGTGAATTTCTAAGGTTTGTTTTTTTAAATTGTTTTTATTGATAAAGTGCATGGCAGACAGATAGACAACAATTTCATACAGTATTCGAAAGTTACATTTAACACCGCAGCTGGGACAGAGGCCGAAACAGCATACATATTAAACAGTTACTTCTCTGTCTCTACTTCTCCGCATTTCCAGTTCCACCACGGGTGAAACACATATGTCCCCCCTATAGAAATTCCGCTTCAACCATTTCTTGTCCCACTTCTTTGGGCACCTCCTAGCTATAAAAACTTCTTTCTCCGCTACCATACATCTATCCAATTCTTTCAGCCATACCACCACTGCAGGCGCTGCCACTCCGCCCACCCCCTCGCTATCTCCCTCTTGACTAGCGTGTAGTCTAGCGTCGCCAATTGTTGTTCCGTTTCAGTTAGGTCTGTATCTTCCCATACATTAAGCAAACCCAAGCGGGGCTTCAGGCTTAGCGTCTTCCCCAATGCAGATCGCACATGAGCTGTGGTCCTGTCCCATATATCCCGCACGAGCGGGAATTCCCACACCATATGATAAAAGGTAGCCGGCTGCCGGCAACCCTTCAAACACAGGTCATCCTGCCTAGACCCGATTTTTGCTAGTGTTATTCCCGTCAAATAGGAGCAGTGTAGGATACGAAGCTGTATTAATCTGAATCTGAGTGTAGTAGCGGCCTCTCTGGGCGACATAAGTGCCTGTCGCCAATCCTCCTCATCAATCGGCTCAAGGTCTCCCTCCCAGTGCTCCTTAAGCTTCCCGAAGGTATCAGGCAAATTATTACTAAGTTTTTTATAGGTCAAGGAGATCGCCTTGAACTGCAACAGCCCATCCAACAAGCGATCCTCAAGGGGTGAGATTCCGGTATGTCCTCGCAGCTAGGGAATGCCGCCTGCAAAGCATGCCTAATTTGTAGATACCTAAAAACCTCTCCTGGGGCCAAGTGGTAGGCCTTTTGCAGCTCCTCAAATTTGAGAATAGCTCCTCTTTTAACCAGGTCCTTGACTGTCGAGATACCAATGACATCCCATCTATCGAACCCCGGGTGATAGCAAAGCACGCTGAGTTTCTGTGAATGCCACAGTGGCGTTGCCTTGATGAGCACCCCCGCCCATCCCAGACTTGAGTTGGCTAACCGCCAGATCTGTACCGTATGTAAAGTGGGGCCAATATACTTTTGCTTCTTAGTGCGGAAATACAGGGCCCCCAGATAGCCAGAGTGATCCATCTGATACCTATCTAGGGCACATGCCGGGTCATCCGGCGGGGCTTACCTCCATATTTTTACAGCCACCAATTGAGAAGCCCAATAATACAACCTTACGTCGGGCAATGCATGCCCCCATCATACCATCCTTTCAATCAGTTTCTGAAGCGCAATCTTTGGGGCTTTTTCATCCCAGAGCAGTGTACGTATCTCCCCTTCCACCGCTACAAAATATGTATACGGAATTCGGTGTGGGCAGTTCTGGAGAATGTACAGAAATCATGGGAGAGCCAACATTTTAAAAAGAGCAGCGCAGTCCACCAACGACAGAGGCAGCGACCTCCAATGTTTGACATCTGTGTGCAGTCTGGCCAACAGGGGTGCCAAATTGTGGCTATAAAAGAGAGCCGGATCTGGTGTGATAAAGACTCTCAGGTACTTAAATCAATCCGCTGAGACCACTAGCGTACAGTCTTTAGGGAGACTGCCCATGCAGCACATACAGCACGGACTTACTCCAATTAATTGCGTACCCCGAGTATTTCCCGAAGTTCGTGAAGATATTAAGAACTGTGTGGATTGATTTATATGGAGAGTCAAAATATAGCAATATGTCGTCGGCCTAAAGAGATATTCTATCTTCACACTCCGGCGACCATCTAAAATCTGCACCATCACGTCTCGACGAATCCAGGCCGCCAGGGGCTCCAGCATGAAGGAAAACAGCAGCGGGGACAGCGGGCACCCTTGTCTGGTGCCTCTCCTTAGTGTGAACTTTCAGGACGTGTAATTGTTGACTCTAACCTGCCCCTGAGTGTCAGTATACAGCAGCCTCACCCACAGTATAAATTTAAGGCCCAGCCCAGCTCTCACAGAAACTTCAAAAAAAGATACGGCCATTCGATCGAATCGAATGCCATGGATGCATCGAGTGACAATATAACGACATCCTCCTCCAGAAAATCCTGACGCGCCATCACATTATGGAGCCGGCGGATGTTAAGGGCGGTGTTTCTCCCAGGCATGAAGCCAGACTGGTCCGGGTGCACCAAAGAGGAAATCACCGTTCCCAGCCGCGTGGCAAGGACTTTTGCCAAGATCTTTGCCTCAACGTTTATTAGTGAAATCGGCCTTTAGGAGCTACAGTCGTCCACCAGCTTTCCGGCTTTATGGATCACAACTATACTGGCTAGACGTTGGTCGGGCGGCAGAACTCCATTCCCCAGCTTTCCTGATACATTGCCCGCAAGTGCGGGACCACCTGAGAGGTCACAGCCTTATTAAGGAACTCCACAGGGGTACCATTCGGCCCCGTCGCCTTCCCAGACTTAATTTGGCCGATAGCCTTTTGGATTTCCTCATTCGATAGATCCACATCTAATATATCCCTGCCATCTCCGAAAGAGTCGGTACATCGCTATCCTTCAACAGCCGGCGCGAGTCTACCACTGTATATGTCGTGGAGGGAGAATACACCTTCTCGAAGTGATCTGCAAACGCCTCTGCTATATCGTCGGGGCAATGCAGGACCTCACCACTGGGTAATGTTAGTCGGGGCACCCACCGCGCACCCTGTTCCCTCCTCTCCAGCCACGCTAGTGTCTTTCCTGCCCTATCTCCAAGCTCATATAGCCTGTGTTGGGTAGCTGCCTGTTTGACCAACATGTGTTCACGTGCTTTGAGCTTGTACTCCTCCTGCTTTAATTTCAGACTATGCAGTGAATCCTCTGAGGAATTTAACGCGTGTGCCGCCACGAGCCCTCAAAGGGCTTCCTCCAGCTGTACCAAGCTCTTGCGCCTTTTAGCAATATATTTCACTATTAACGACAAGGCAAACCCCTTCAGTACCACTTTATACGCCTCCCATAGAGTTTTTGCGCCGATCCCACGACCCTCAATTTGTACTTGATGGTAATTTGCAAAAACTTTGAAAAATGCACTAAAGTGCATTTTTCAAAGTTGTAGGTTACACACACACACATGCCCTTGGGGCATGTGTGTGAGTAACATGTGTGCACAGATCAATTTCAGGGGTGCAACAGGGTGTCCTTTTGATACCCTTGCACCCTTAAAATTGCATGCGCAATTTGCGAGTACCTAATGGTACTCGCAAATTGCGCATGCAATCTCCCATTCATTCCTATGGACCTGTAGGCCCATGGGAATGAATGGGAAGGCATTCCTTAATTGCGACTCGCAATTTGTGAAAGGCATTCCTTAATTGCGATTCCTTAATATTCGCAATTAAGGAATCGCAAAAGCCTACATTGATGCATGTGCCTGATAGTCTCCCACGGCTTCTCGTGCTCGACTGTTGAGGAGACCTTACGTTACTCCCCACCGTATCTCCCCGTCTTTCAGGGAGCCGGGGGGGTCGATGGTCCAGATGAGGGAGTATTATAACTCTTTACACCTAATCTTTGGGACTCTATACCCTTCTGGAGTACCTTTGGTTCCCAAGGAATTGAGTGGGGCGCTGTCGTAGGGTTCGACCTCTGTGACGGTTGGGCTGTCAGAGTTGTTGGGTGTGCACTGATCTGAGTCGGCCAGCTCCACTTCGTTGCAGGTATACAGTCCTTCAGGATCTCCACCTATGGCGCCTGTTTTTGATCAGCCGACTCTGACGTCAGCGGTGCTGGTTGAAATCGTCTCGCCTCTCGACATTGAGGCATTGCCTTCTCGAGTTGAATGCAGAGTCAACAGTACAGATGGAGGGGAAGTGCTGTTGTTGGTGTCTTCTCAGGAGGAGGCTTCTGAAAGTCATATTGTGTCGAATGAGACAGGGCTTTTTCAGCCCATCTTGAATACCATTACATCTCAGGTGGAGGACAGCTGGATATCTGCTCTTGGCAGTGGGCTACAATCTTCACCAGCTTTGGGGTTACTTTGTCCCCCAAGTCTCACTACTGAGGCGAGTTCTTCCTTTGCAGATATGCTGAGGAGAGTGGATACAGGTTTGGACTTATCTCTACCTACGGAGCAGAGGTCTAGCGACCCCCTGATTGAGGTCCTTTACCAAGGACAGATGAGGGAGAGCCTATTCTTCCATATAGTGAGGCCCTGTGTTGATATTTTGTTAGGAACTTGGGCCAAGCCTGAGTCAGGGGTCTCATTGGATCGGGATATCACTCGAACACATTTGCTTGCACCTGGTGACCCATTTTGCCTCCATAGACAACCTTGCACTCCTAGTCCAGTGGTTCAGGGTGCAACATCTTCTCATGAACTGGATTGTGCGCCTAAGACTCCAGTGAGTAAGTGTTGAAAATGGCCCTTTTTGTAGGGTTATCCCCAAACATTTTGCTTCTTCCTCATATTTGTTCCGACTTGTTTGTGTTGGTTTTAGGACTTTGGGCACTTTACCACTGCTAATTAGTGCTAAAGTGAATATGCTCTCTGTGTAAATTGTGTTATGGATTGTTGTTACCATGATTGGATATTTGATTTACTTGTTAGTCCCTAGTAAAGTGCACCGAGTTTGCCAGGGCCTGTAAATGAAATGCTATTAGTGGGCCTGCAGCACTGATTGTGCCACCCACGTGAGTAGCCCTAAAAAGGTAACTCAGACCTGCCATTGCACAGTCTGCACGCAGTTTGTAACTGCCATGTCGACTTGGCCAGTGCACACACTTACCAGTCCCTAATCTTCCCTTTTCTTACATTCCAGGCACCCCTAAGGAAAGCCCAAGGTACTCCTTTGGCAGGGTGCAGTGTATGGGAAAGGTAGGACATGCCCTGGTGTGTGTGGCATATCCTGATAGTGAATTACAGCCCATTTCGTTTTTCACTATAGCAAGGCTACCTGTTCCCCATAGGACAGAATGGTAAGTTTGTTTATAACCTCTTATAAGCATAACTGGCCATGGGAACTAGGTAGGAAAATAAAATGTAGTATGCCTCAACTCAGCATCTTTAATAAAGGTGATTTTTACATTCTGTGTTTGAAAATACCACTTTTAGAAATTAGGTATTTTCTTGCTCCGTCATCCCGTGTGCCTCTGCTGGAATGTGGATTGCCTGTCTGGGTTTTGGACGACAAATGGCTAGGAAGCAAGGTTGGCTTCTGATAGTCTAGGTAGGTCAGGAAAGGGCTGAATAGCCGTTGGCTGCGATGAGGGAAGAGGGAGGAGATTTCCTTGCACCTCAAAGGGCCTGTTCTGCCTCTGACAAGGCCGTCTCCACCCCCTTCCAGGAAATCACACCAGAGTAGGCAGAACTGATTCTGGCTGGGCACAGACACTCTCTGCCTAGAGGATCAAAGGATTTCTGCATACAAATACTGGGGCCCAGACCCCTGAACATTAGAACTCTTTTGGATCAAGAAGACTGCCAAGAAGAAGGGCTGGGGAAGCTGTGAGGAGGAACTACCACTTTGCTGTGTGCTTTGCTGTGTTGGCCTGCAGTGGCTGTTTATGTCTTGGGCAGTGAAAGGACTGGACTGAACTTTCTGCAATTTACTTTTGTGATTTAGGTCTAGAGCTTGCCCCCTGTTCAAGAAGTCTCAGGAACAGCAAAGACTTCAAGCTCTTCTGCCCTCAGCCCTGGGGATTGTGTGTTTTGTGATGCAACAGAAGAAAAGCAACCCAGCGACATCTATGACGCCGCTGCCGAATCCATGTCCTGAAGGCACCGCAGAGGGCACCGCCGCAACGTCACACTGCAACCCTGGTCTCACCGACAACACCTGCTGATGCCGTCATCGAACCGCTGCTTGCACCGCAACCTGTGGGCACCGCACTCCTCACTGCCTCACTTCACGACGACACCTTGGCCTCCCCAAATACGCCGCTCCACGCCGAAATCAACGCCGCTGCTTGAACCGTGGTTCGAGGGCACCGCTCGTAAAGCTACACGATGCACCGCCGTCATCCTACATCTAAACCTTGGCCTACCAACAACGGCGCTATCAACTCCAGTTCGTCAGCTGGCGACAGTGCTTCAGCAACGACGAAACAGCTGCTTGCACCGTGACCTGCCAGCACCGTGACAAGCACCGCCATGACCCTGGTCTCACCGATAACGCTATCTGGAACCTGCACCGAGCCGCTGCTTGCACCGTGACCTGAGGGCACCGCATCGCTGCACTTCACACTGCATCACCCTACACTTGCCGACGCCAGCGCTCCTGACGCCAACAGAGAGGAGATCGACCTGCAACGCGTGTGACTTCAAGGGCCTGACGACTCCTGCACCGACCCCCAGGACCGACACCTGCGGACGCCGTGGTTTCGGAAGTTCAATGAGAGGTCGACGACGCCCTGCATTTCTAAAAGGTACTGTTTACGGGTCTTCCCGACACCGTAGCTGGCCGACGACACCACGGTCAGCCAGAACTGTTTGGATTTGTTTGCTCACGATGCCGTGATAGCCCCGGACGGTGCTATTGACATTAAGGAACTGTTTTAAGGCGTATTTTGATAACTGTGGATTTTTAAGTACTGTATTATGGATTTTTATTGATTTTGGTCTTGCCTTAAGAATATAAAAATATTGGATATTTTTCTAAACTGGTATGGTGTCCTTTTGTAGTGCTTACACTATATTACTGTTGGTTATGCCTGACTACTCGTGCCAAGCTACCAAGGGGGTGAGCAGGGTTTATTTTAGGAATGTAACTCCCTTAACCGGACTAGAGTGGTGGTTTCTGCCTGGCTTTGGCACATGCCTTAGCCTGACAAAATATTCATTTCTAACAGTAAGGATTCTAGGAGTCAAGAGGCATGTGGCAAACACATCTTTGCTTCTGCCCGCTCTGTTTTGAGATCACCCAATACATCTCGAGTGCTGGGGCGTTTTCCCAAGCTTTGTGAAATTCTTTGCAGAATATGTTGTATTCCTTTCCGGATAACTTCCGTTCTGAGCAGGCTGGCTTGATAAGAGATGGCCAGCAGACAGCTAAACTTTCAATTAGATGTGGCATTAACACTACTGATTCTGTAGGTCGAGCCATGGCATCTGTAGTGGTCCTACGGCGTCGTTCTTGGTTGGCAGTTTCAAGTTTTTTGGAGGCTGTTCAGCCGACTTTGGTCGACATGCAATTTTATGGTGCCTATTTTTTTGGGGCTCAAGCCGATGTGGCATTGAGACGCTTCCGTGATAGGCTAAGGAATGCAAATTCGTAATTCCTCATTCCCTGTTTATATGCTATTTGGCCACTACTTGGATGGTATAGGTGATGCAAGCTCTTTCTTTGTCAAGGGTTAAGCCCTGTTAGGGAATTGTCATGTCCAGTTTGGTGCACCAGATGGCGTTCCTGCAAGGAGCAGATGTTTTTGTTTCAATAGCATCTTTATTGGGGATGACTAAAGAATGGTAGTGTCCTTTTTTTCTTTTACCTCTGAGGATGAGCTTTACACTCAAGAGGTGTATTGAAAGAAAAGTGTCTTCCGGTTGGGAAGCTTATCTGTTCACATGCGTCTTTGAAGCAGTTCGGTATGCAAAATTTGCATGGCTTCTGTCTTTCAGTATTTCTTATGGGGACATATTGTCATCTCTGTTATGAGATCTGGTACCTAGGGTGTGTATATACTCTGTCAGGTAATCAGCACAGCCCTTTTTCGCTTTTTAAGCGGCGTGCATGTTTATTGTAGGTGCTTCACTTTTTTGAAACGTTGCCCTCATGAGCTCTATGTTTGGTATTCTTTTGAATACTCAGACTCTTAGTTTGCGCCTTTATTGGAGGCTATATTTTATTCCTGTGTTCAGTTTTAAAACATGGTGGTTATGTGATCTCTCTGCTTAAAGTTATCTTAGGGGAAGTGTCTGAAAAGACATTACCTTCAGGCTGTTTTTGGCCATGCCTTACATAGTAGGAGAATTTTAAGATTTTTTCAATGCTCTTCTTCTTTTTCAATTTCCTGCAATGTTCTTAGCATGCAATATTCTGTCTGGAGGTTAGATGTTACCTGTCTCCTTGAGGACATATGTACCTTCTCTAGTGTGCATCTGTTATTCTCTGTACTTTAAAGTCCTTGAGAGATCTTGGTGTGAGCATATGATTTGTAATTTCTTGAAGAGGCAAGTGTGATCATGTGTGCTTGCTGCTGGCAAGGGTTTTTGTTTGTTTTCTTTTGTCAGACAGCATTATCTTTATGCTAGTTACCTCCGGTGTTTTATTGATGGTGCAATATTCTTTTCAATGTTATATCATATGGTGTTGTAGGGCAGGTTTTTCTGTTCTGTTTATCTATTGTGTCTACAGGGTGTACATAAGTGTGTCGATATGTGTTACACATGATTAAATATAGTTTGTGTGTGTGTATATACATATTCACAGAAACAAACATAGGTTTCAGGGGTGTTATAGTTAGCTGGACATTTCACTTGTACAAAACCATAGAAATTCCTCCATTATAGTTAGTTCTGTTAACTATAACTTGCGCACCCGCAATGCACTGCTGCTGAGATCACATATTACATCATTCATGACATGGTCAGTGACATCACTGGTGACATCGCAAATAACATCACTGATGACATCACTGATGACATCATCCAGTGAATGTGGTTTAGTTTGAAATGTAAGTATGTATTATATATATACCAATCTATATTGAAGATTGAGTGGATATAGAACTGTCTGGTTGGAGGATTTAGCAGCTGTCTGACTGTCTGTTTAAGTGAGTAATTAAAAGTGTCTCACTTAATACATGGATTAGTAACTAAACTATGTGAATGTGTGCATCACTGTCTCTGTTGTTGTATAACATGCTGCATCAGTTGGTCACTAACTACATGAGGGTGTATATTAGTTATTTATTAGTTGGTTGAGTATTTGTATGGGACACTGAGTTTGTGTGTGGTTGGATGAGGTGTGTGTAACTATGTGTGAATGGTTGATTGAATAGGTGTATAGGTTTAAGAGTGTATGTGGAAACAGTTGTTTGGGTGACTGAGTGTATTTATTTGTGTGTTGGTGAGCGAATATATGTTTTAGTTGTACATCTTCAACAAAGTAAAAAAATAAAAGGCATTATATGTGAGAGTTGGTGTATATAAATAAGTATATGTAACAGTCAGTGACTGTGAGAGTAACTATATGAATGAGGCTATAATTGTAATGTTGATTTTTTAATATATTAACTATGAGTTACTATGTGTTTGAATACATGAGGTGTTGTGTGTATAATGGTGTAAGTGAGTAGGATGACTGCATAACCAACTAAGATGTCTGCTGATGTGTCAATGTCTATATATGTGTATAAGTGCATTTGATAGTGTTCTATTAATTAGTGACTGCATGTATAAGTGATTCTGTGGTTGAATGGGTAGTTGTGTCAGGAATCAGTGAGTGGCTATGTAGTAACTGGTATTGGTGTGTCAATGGTTTCAAACATGGTACTCTGTATTTTACAGTGAGTGATGAAAGGTTATACTTGTGTATGATGAGGTGTATCAGATTGTCACATGGACGATGTCATCAGTGATGTCATCAGTAATGTCACTGACCATGTCATGGATGATGTAATATGTGACATCATCAGCAGTGCATTGCGGGTGCGCGAGTTATAGTTAGGAGAACTAACCATAACGGAGGAATTTCTATGGTTTTGTACGAGTGAAATGTCCAGCTAACTATAACACCCCTGAAACCTATGTTTTTTTCTGTGAATTTCTAAGGTTTGTTTTTTAAAATTGTTTTTATTGATAAAGTGCATGGCAGACAGATAGACAACAATTTCATACAGTATTCGAAAGTTACATTTAACACCGCAGCTGGGACAGAGGCCGAAACAGCATACATATTAAACAGTTACTTCTCTGTCTCTACTTCTCCGCATTTCCAGTTCCACCACGGGTGAAACACATATGTCCCCCCTATAGAAATTCCGCTTCAACCATTTCTTGTCCCACTTCTTTGGGCACCTCCTAGCTATAAAAACTTCTTTCTCCGCTACCATACATCTATCCAATTCTTTCAGCCATACCACCACTGCAGGCGCTGTCACTCCGCCCCACCCCCTCGCTATCTCCCTCTTGACTAGCGTGTAGTCTAGCGTCGCCAATTGTTGTTCCGTTTCAGTTAGGTCTGTATCTTCCCATACATTAAGCAAACCCAAGCGGGGCTTCAGGCTTAGCGTCTTCCCCAATGCAGATTGCACATGAGCTGTGGTCCTGTCCCATATATCCCGCACGAGCGGGAATTCCCACACCATATGATAAAAGGTAGCCTGCTGCCGGCAACCCTTCAAACACAGGTCATCCTGCCTAGACCCGATTTTTGCTAGTGTTATTCCCGTCAAATAGGAGCAGTGTAGGATACGAAGCTGTATTAATCTGAATCTGAGTGTAGTAGCGGCCTCTCTGGGCGACATAAGTGCCTGTCGCCAATCCTCCTCATCAATCGGCTCACGGTCTCCCTCCCAGTGCTCCTTAAGCGTCCCGAAGGTATCAGGCAAATTATTACTAAGTTTTTTATAGGTCAAGGAGATCGCCTTGAACTGCAACAGCTCATCCAACAAGCGATCCTCAAGGGGTGAGATTCCGGTATGTCCTCGCAGCTAGGGAATGCCGCCTGCAAAGCATGCCTAATTTGTAGATACCTAAAAACCTCTCCTGGGGCCAAGTGGTAGGCCTTTTGCAGCTCCTCAAATTTGAGAATAGCTCCTCTTTTAACCAGGTCCTTGACTGTCGAGATACCAATGACATCCCATCTATCGAACCCCGGGTGATAGCAAAGCACGCTGAGTTTCTGTGAATGCCACAGTGGCGTTGCCTTGATGAGCACCCCCGCCCATCCCAGACTTGAGTTGGCTAACCGCCAGATCTGTACCGTATGTAAAGTGGGGCCAATATACTTTTGCTTCTTAGTGCGGAAATACAGGGCCCCCAGATAGCCAGAGCGATCCATCTGATACCTATCTAGGGCACATGCCGGGTCATCCGGCGGGGCTTACCTCCATATATTTACAGCCACCAATTGAGAAGCCCAGTAATACAACCTTACGTCGGGCAATGCATGCCCCCATCATACCATCCTTTCAATCAGTTTCTGAAGCGCAATCTTTGGGGCTTTTTCATCCCAGAGCAGTGTACGTATCTCCCCTTCCACCGCTACAAAATATGTATATGGAATTCGGTGTGGGCAGTTCTGGAGAATGTACGGAAATCATGGGAGAGCCAACATTTTAAAAAGAGCAGCGCAGTCCACCAACGACAGAGGCAGCGACCTCCAATGTTTGACATCTGTGTGCAGTCTGGCCAACAGGGGTGCCAAATTGTGGCTATAAAAGAGAGCCGGATCTGGTGTGATAAAGACTCTCAGGTACTTAAATCAATCCGCTGAGACCACTAGCGTACAGTCTTTAGGGAGACTGCCCATGCAGCACATACAGCACGGACTTACTCCAATTAATTGCGTACCCCGAGTATTTCCCGAAGTTCGTGAAGATATTAAGAACTGTGTGGATTGATTTATATGGAGAGTCAAAATATAGCAATATGTCGTCGGCCTAAAGAGATATTCTATCTTCACACTCCGGCGACCATCTAAAATCTGCACCATCATGTCACGACGAATCCAGGCCGCCAGGGGCTCCAGCATGAAGGAAAACAGCAGCGGGGACAGCGGGCACCCTTGTCTGGTGCCTCTCCTTAGTGTGAACTTTCAGGACGTGTAATTGTTGACTCTAACCTGCCCCTGGGTGTCAGTATACAGCAGCCTCACCCACAGTATAAATTTAAGGCCCAACCCAGCTCTCACAGAAACTTCAAAAAAAGATACGGCCATTCGATCGAATCGAATGCCATGGATGCATCGAGTGACAATATAACGACATCCTCCTCCAGAAAATCCTGACGCGCCATCACATTATGGAGCCGGCGGATGTTAAGGGCGGTGTTTCTCCCAGGCATGAAGCCAGACTGGTCCGGGTGCACCAAAGAGGAAATCACCGTTCCCAGCCGCGTGGCAAGGACTTTTGCCAAGATCTTTGCCTCAACGTTTATTAGTGAAATCGGCCTTTAGGAGCTACAGTCGTCCACCAGCTTTCCGGCCTTATGGATCACAACTATACTGGCTAGACGTTGGTCGGGCGGCAGAACTCCATTCCCCAGCTTTCCTGATACATTGCCCGCAAGTGCGGGACCACCTGAGAGGTCACAGCCTTATTAAGGAACTCCACAGGGGTACCATTCGGCCCCATCGCCTTCCCAGACTTAATTTGGCCGATAGCCTTTTGGATTTCCTCATTCGATAGATCCACATCTAATATATCCCTGCCATCTCCGAAAGAGTCGGTACATCGCTATCCTTCAACAGCCGGCGCGAGTCTACCACTGTATATGTCGTGGAGGGAGAATACACCTTCTCGAAGTGATCTGCAAACGCCTCTGCTATATCGTCGGGGCAATGCAGGACCTCACCACTGGGTAATGTTAGTCGGGGCACCCACCGCGCACCCTGTTCCCTCCTCTCCAGCCACGCTAGTGTCTTTCCTGCCCTATCTCCAAGCTCATATAGCCTGTGTTGGGTAGCTGCCTGTTTGACCAACATGTGTTCACGTGCTTTGAGCTTGTACTCCTCCTGCTTTAATTTCAGACTATGCAGTGAATCCTCTGAGGAATTTAACGCGTGTGCCGCCACGAGCCCTCAAAGGGCTTCCTCCAGCTGTACCAAGCTCTTGCGCCTTTTAGCAATATATTTCACTATTAACGACAAGGCAAACCCCTTCAGTACCACTTTATACGCCTCCCATAGCGTTTGCGCCGATCCCACGACCCTATATTTTCTGTCAGAAAATACCCAGTTTGCACACAGAGCTCCTCCTTGATATCTGGAATTTTCAACAGCCAGGGGTTGATGACAATAGTATACCGCTGCTGCCTTTCCCCATGAGTGAACTCCACTCTCACTGGGGACTGATCCGAAATACCCCGGAGATGCCTGAAATTACCCACTGAGCCTGTGTATTTTAAAAAGTAGTCTATTCGAGAGAGACTGCCATGCACGCTGGAAAAATATGTAAATTTGGAGTCCACTGTCTGGAGCTCCCGTTCCACATCTGAGAGGCCCAGTGCCGCGATAAATTCCGCCATGAGCTCATTCGGCCTGGCCCCCTGCCTCTGCGTGTACCTATCAACCGTGTCGTCCATTGTCATATTGTAATCCACTCCCAGTACCAAAGTACCGTCAGGAAGTTTGGTCAATATCCGGCCCGAATCTATTAAGGCATCTCTACCCAGTGCTGGTGGCAGGTAAACAGAAACTATATTCGGGGCCCTCCCCTCCCACTGGGCCTCAGCTAACGCAAACCTCCCCCCTCCCCCCCCCCCCCGGATCCACCCACGTGTTATGTACAATCAATGGTGTGCTTTTTCTAACCAGGATACAGGTGCCCCTAGATCCGGTGGTATAGTCAGCATGTACCAGAAGCCGGTATCCCCTGGTTAAGGGCCTTACTTTTATTGCCTAATAAGTGGGTTTCCTGCAATAGGACAAGATCTGGGTACTGTCTCTTCAGGTACTACTGGACGACACCTCTCTTTATTTTATCACCTAAGCCATTAACAATCCAAGAGAGGACAGAGAACACTGATTCCCGTTCAGCCCCCATCCCCCAGTACGGTGATACTCATAGCCCAATAGGTCAGTAATACATCGATCACTTCTTTACGCAACTCGCAAATAAGAGCAGCACTGTCACACCTGAGTCTGTCGTATTGAAAAAGAACAGAGAAAACAAAACATAGCAAAACAATACAGTTATTCTGGAACTCGTCTCCGAAGCACATACTAAACAGTCTATCCAATCCGTAGCATAGGAGTTCACCACAACTTTGAAAGCAGCAACTGCAGAACACCCTCCCCCCCCACCCTTGGCCCCCATTTCCACTCCCCTCCCTGCCTGTGGATTTAGAACTACCCATGCCCAAACATGGCAGAGTGCCTCTCACCCCCCCTGAAATGCTGAAAGCGCAAAGGGAACTGACCCCCCTCCCGCAGATACACATCACAGTTATCTCATTTCGTAGCCATCCTCTATTAACAGCAACTAAGCCGTGTCATATCACGTCAATATACCCATCAAATAATACCATGTCATAAATCACCAAGTTTAGAAACAGTCTCGTATCAGTGAGTCCTTCCACCCCCCCACCCGTGCCCCTCTACTTGCGTATTCTTCTAGTTCCAGGCTCTTCAGTCCCACCGCCATGGCTATCAGTCCTGCTCCCCTAGCCGACTATTCTCCGTAGCGGAACCATTACTCACAGGCTCGATCCGGACTCCTCTCTGCAGGCCAGATCTACTAGGGCGGTCCCTCCTTTGGCCTCCCACTGTGCTCCAGCCATCCATCCATTCCCAGACCTCATCAGGTGAGTCAAAGAGCCATGACTTTCCATCCGACTCCACTCGCAGCCGTGCCGGGAAGAACATCGCATATTTCACCTCCCGATCTCTCAGCTCCTTCACCGCTTGGAAGCTTCTGCATTGCGCCTGAACCTTGGCCGTGAAATTCGGGAAGAACGCCACCTCATAGTTATCTATCTTCAAGGGAGGGCTGGACCGTGAAGGCTGCAGTATTATGTCACTATCTCGGTAGTTAAACACCCTGGCAATCAAGGGTCTCGGAGGTGCGCCCGGGTTTGGTCTACCACCCGGTACCCTGTGAGCTCTTTCTATAGAGAAGTAGCTGGACAAAGTTTTGGGCCTTAGGTGTTTCTTGATTAGCTCCTCCACATACAGGTCCGCAGGTGGTACCTCCATTCTTTCCGGAACCCCTAAAATTTGAATGTTATTACGGCGGGCTCGACCTTCATAGTCGTCCAGCTGTTGCGACATTCCATCCTGCTTCTGTTGCATGTCGAGCCACCGCCGCCCCATCTCTCTCTGATCGCGGTGATTCACCTTTTTCACTCGTTTTAGACCATGCGAACTTCGCCAACTGTTTCTGGGCGTTAGCCTTGGGACCCTTCCCTCCTGTTGCCATGACTGCGGAGCCCAGAATCTTCAGACAAAAGCAGAGGGCAGCCTAGTGGATACAATCGAAACTACTAAGACAATACTCAGCACTGGGAAGTGCTTCTTCCCGGGGTCTGTCACTCCAAGCAGGCCTTTCACTCATGATGATTGACTCCAGGAGTCAGGGGTCAGCTGACCCTGCCTTCAGTGTAGGACTCCTTCGTCCCTCAGTCACAGCCCACTAGCAGATACTCTCGGTAATGCTCCACAGTGCCAGCGTTCTTGCTCCTCTAGGCACATCAGGGAGGGCCGACACACACTGCGCCAGTCCAGGCTCGAGGTCAGGGGCCCGCCAAAGCAATGTCCCAAGCTCAGCGCACCGCCCACACCACAGGTCCCCGCGCGTGATCTCCGCTGCAGTTACCTCCAGGATATTTGTGTAGGGCAGCACCCGCACAGCTTTCACTCCAGGCTCCTGCCCGTGGGGCCCTCACGCAGGTCCATCTGTCCAGAAGGATCCCAACCAGGCTGGACACAATCGCCCACCTTGTCCCCTGGTTCAGCTGTCGTCACGTTCCTTCCTCACTCCCCCATTGCCTAAGCACTGCACACAGTCCAATAAACAGGCGGCGCCCCCTCCGGACAATGGGCAACAGCCAGCGCTCCTCTAACACACCTCCAGCATTCAAGCGCCCCCCCCCACTGCGAGGAAAGTACAGGGCATCGGTGGGGATGTCTAGCACCACTACCTCCAGGCATAGGCTCTCTCTGGATTAGGCCGCAATTCAGAGGCGGTAACAGCTGTAATACAGCCCGCCTTCCAGCCACTGAGCCGTCGCAATCTTCTCCACTCCCGGGCCTTCTCCGCCCGCCCCCGCAAGCAGTGGGGCCAATGCGCCTGCTAGGCTTACCGCCGCCACCTCTCCCAGACCGCTTTTCCCCGACTGGGCCTCAGCAGGGCACCTTCTCCGGGCCGCCGTTCACAACGCGGCCCTCCTCATCATGTAGGCCTCAAAGCTGGGGCCTCCAGTACCAGGACGTCCTCTGGGTCTACACACTATTCTTCGCTGTACTGGACTAAGCGCCGTGGACTCGCCAACTCAGGTCTCACGCTGCCTCCGGCATTTGCCGCGCCTCCCTACTGGGCAGCGAAGCTCTCGGGGCCAGGTCACTGTCGCGCCTGGAGGCCGTCTCTCTTCACAGGCCGCACCACGGGGCCGCCATTTCCCTGCCGGAGCACTGCACAGCCAGGACGATTCTTTAGGGAAAGGCGCCGAGGCGGGAGTCCGAAAGCAGCACGGGGGGTCAGGAACCAAAAACCCACCGTCCTGTAGCGTCTCACATCTTCGGATGGCTCAGGAGAGAGCAGGATAGCTCCAGGAGGGAAGGAGCTCGTTTAGGCAGCGGCCATTTCCCACGGCTGCAAGCCACACCCCCTCCCCCATTTTTAAGGTTTTTTTAATGCTAATTTCTAACTATAACGTCTCTGAAACCTATGGTTTTTTCAGTGAATTTCAAAGGTTGTTTTTTTTTGACAAGCAATTTTATTGAGTTTTGACTAGGACAACAAACAGCACCATTCAGAGCTACATAGTACATTAGCAGGATAGGGGAAAAACACATTGCAATGACATCAAGATCACAGAAAGAAATCCAGAATAGCATAACCACGAGCACATCATCATCTCATTCGTCGAGTACCCCAACCCATTTCCCCCACATGCGATGAAATTTCTCAGGGCACCCCCTAGCTACATATAGAGGCCACTCCTGCACAGCATACCAGTCTACCCCCCAGCGCCAGCGCCTTACAGTGGGAGGGGCGGTGTCCAGCCAGTGAGCAGCAATGTCCCTCTTGGCAACCACCAACGCAGTGTTGAGGAAGAGCTTCTCTGCCCTAGAACCGTCTAGACCTTCGGTGACGCCCAGCAGAACACGCATGGGATCAAGGGGCACCTCCCAACCCAGGACCCCTGTCAGGTCTTGTGTTAACAGTTCCCAATACCCCTGAATCGCATTGCAGAGCCACACCATATGATAAAAGTCAGCACGGGGTGGGAGCAGCGGGGGCAGTTAGCATCGAGCCGAAGCCCAGCGCAGTGGAGACGCAGGGGTGTAAGATAGGCGGCATGCAAAAAATAGACTTGGACCAGGTGCAGTCTTGCTGATACCGCAATCGTCCTAGGGGCCATCAGGGCGTCTCGCCAAACCTCATCCTCTAGAACCCCAAGCCAGCCCTCCCACTTCTCTCGGTGCAGGTAAAGGGAATTGGGGGTGTTGTTGACGGGTGAGCGGTAGATCCTAGATACTCCACCCTTCCCCAGATCCCCGGTCAGGACTTGCGCCTCAGGCGGGCTATATTCGGGCAGAGACGTGCCATCTGGAATGTGGGAGTGAAGGGTGTGGCGCAGCTGTAAGTAGCAAAAGAATTGAGAGGGATGGAGGGAATGCCTAGCCTGTAAATCTTGGAAGGATCGGATATGGGTACCGCTCCAGACGTCACCCAACAAGGATACCCTGATGAGGTCCCATTGTCGAAACCCTGACAGGGAGGCAACTTCGCAAAGCCTGGTGCCACACCACAAGGGAGTGTAGCGAGTCAGCCTGCCCACCCATTGAGTATGTCTTAATGATGCATGCCAAGCCAAGAATGCTCCGTGTGTGAACTCGGGAAGAGCACGAGGAGCCGTAGCCCCATTAAGCATCCCCTGGATAGAGGAGAAGCCCAGGATGTGTAGTAGTAAGCGATACGCCGGGTCGGACCAGCCGCCATTAAACCAATCGTGGATCGTGAGTAGACGAGTCACTAAATAGTAGAGGTAGAGGTTCGTCATTCCGAGACCTCCATCAAAAGGTGGGATTCGGCATTGGGCCAGGGCCAGCCCGGACCTCTGACCCCCCCCAAAGGAATTTCGTGGCCATGCCATCCATCTCCCGGAACCAAGATCTAGCAAAGGAGAGGTGTGTGTTCTGGACCATGTACAAAAAACGGGGGAGGATCATCATTTTGTATAGGGTGATCCTGCCCAAGGGGTTCAGTGGCAGCGTGCGCCACTTAAGGAGGTCGGCGTGGATCTGCTTAACCAGCGGGGTGACATTGAGCTCCCATGCGAGGTCAGGGAGAAGGGCAATCCAAATCCCCAAGTCCTGGAAAGACAGCCGCCGTAGCGGAATCGATGACTGCCAATCAAAGCACTCGCGTGAGAGATGTAAGGAAACAAGGACGGACTTGGACGGGTTAAGCCGCAGGCCGGATCGTTGTTCAAAAATGGCCGAAGGCAGCGAGGTCCCGAGCGAGCAGGGTCAGCCAAAAACAGCAGCACGTCGTCTGCGTATAACGCAATCTTATTCCCTTCTGCTGGGCCGGGCTATCTCCAGCTAGTCAGGGAGTGGTCGCTGCGGACAAGGCAAGCGAACGGCTCCATAACTAGAGCAAAAAGGATCGGGGAAATAGGGCACCCCTGCCGCGTACCCCGTCCAATGGGGAAGGGGAGGGACAGCGTGCCATTAACCAGGACCTGCGCCCGGGGACAGCCATATAGTAACCGCACCAGATTGCGAAAAGGAGTGCCAAAGCCCATCTGGTCCAACGCCGCGTCCAAGTAGCTCCAGTCGACAGAGTCGAAAGCCTTCTCAAAGTCAATAAGGAGGAGGGACAAGTAGGGGGTCAGTAAGTGTCGATTCGCAAGGGCAAGGTGAAGGCGTCGGATACAGTGTCTAGTGCCCCGGAGAGGCATAAAGCCACATTGGTCAGGGTGGTCAAAGGTTTTTTAAATGCTAATTTTTAAGTGTAATAGTGGTTATACCTATTTTTTTGTACTGATATTCTACAGTTTTTTAACTGTTTATTTATAAATATTTTATTCATTAAATAACAATATATATTTTTCTGAAAATTGCAAAAAAATAATTTTACATTCAAACTCAAATCTTGTTTAATTTTTTTGTTTTATTTTTTTTATTTTAATATATTTATATTATTTTCTTTTTTTCCCAAAAAATTTCGGAGTAGCGCCCCCAAAGCGTACACATCACAGTGGATGCGCGGGTTCTAGCCGCCATTTTAGAAAAGTCGTGAAGTACAGCTGCATGTTTTTCAGTTACATCATATACATTTAATATTACGTGATGTGCGCGATAGGTATGCGACCAGTCCGCGAATCCTGTTCCTGCGCATTTGCGACACATGAGCATTACGGTACGCGACGCTTGTGCGGTGGCGGGTCCCGCGTGATGTCATATACGTGCTGGAGCGCGCTGTGTGCGCGACTCCCGAAAAAAATATTTGTTCTTAAATTATATGTATGTGAATTTAAAATACATATTAGGGCAAGAGATTATCTAAGATATTCATAAAAATAATATATTTGTACTTATCATAAACTTATATTATTTTTAAATATATTTTTGCGAAGTCGCATCGGGTGCGTGCTTAATGAGCGCAGAGTGCGCGGATCTCATGTGACCTAAAAAAAAAGATTTCATTGGTTCATAACATTTTCCACCCTTTTTGCTTGTTTTTTTTGGTGTTTTTCAAAAAATATCAACACAATGGCATCTAGACAGCAGGAGGAAGTATCTTCTGAAGAAGAATTCTTGCAGGAGGCACCCCGTCCACAGAGGCCGGAATCTGTTGTGCGGAAATTCTTCACTTTTCCACCTGGAGAGAAGACAGTAATTGCGAGAAAGGTGACGTGCAAAATTTGTGACTGAGTCCTGTCAAGAGGCAGTGAAAAAAAATACTCTTGTGGCACTGCTTCTATGTACAAGCATCTCCGGACCACACATCCTCTCAATCTTGCTCGGGAGGAAATGAGGCAAGCTGCTTTGAACCCCTCACCTGCTGTGTCAAGTACGTCTGGAGCATCCTCAGGTACACCTGCAATGGACATTAGGCCAGAATCCGTCTTACTCGAGCAACACCGTGTGAAGTGTAAGAAACATATATGCTTCGGTGAGCAGTCGGTGGATTCAGTTTGTGCTGTGCAACGCAACCATCGTTGTTAATGTTTTTGTTGTTGTTTTTGGAATGTTAAGTAATTCCGAAAGTTTCCTGTTTTATTTATTTTTATTTTGTTTATTTTTTGAAAAAACACCAAAAAAATACAAAATTGTTCAAAATTTTTTTAAAAAAAATACAAAAGAAAAAAAGTTCTTATCAGGACTTCCTTATCTGGTTAAAGAAAGAACTATAATTACAAGGTAATGTGTGAAAGTTTGGTTGAAAATATGTATACAGCATGATTAACTGAAAGAATGCATTAGAAGTGTATGGTGAATTTATAGGTGAAGATTTATGAGGAAGTACTGCAGCGTGACACTGTAAGCTCTTTAGCTGCACTTCTCTGTGGCACTTCCGAAGCACAGGGATGTGGCATATGTACATGAATATGTTGCAACTCTGTGCTTCCCTCTGCACTGCTGCACAAACTGCAGCCATGCGGTGACACAGGCATCCTTGCACCATGGTGCAAGGACGTCTGTGACGTGCAGAGATTGTTTTTGTGCAGGAAGGGACACCTTCCTGCACAAAAACTATCAGTAAAGGAATTTTCCTCTTTCAATGTATGCTGTGGAATGCAGCATGCATTGAAAGAGGAAAAAATTAGGAGAAATGAAAACAATTCTCCTCATTGCGCCTTGCTACACCAACTCTAGGATGGTGCAGCATTCACACACATCTTCAGATTTACAATTTCTCATAAATCTGGAGATGTGTCTTGTTCTATCGGTGTTGCGTGGGAACACCCACAGCAACACCTATGGATCGCCCCTTCAACGCAAAGTTCTGTGTATGAAGGGGTCGTATTTACAAGGAGAGGAAAAACCATGCAGGGTGGCTTTTCCTCTCCTTGTAAATATGAAGGAGTGCCTGGCGCCATCACTACGTTACAAAAAGTGACGTACTTGTAGCGCCGGGTACTTGTAAATCTGCCCCATAAGTGCTTAGGTATTGGCAGACTGATACAATAAGAACATAGTGCTCAATGGGTGATTGAAGAATTGCATGAGACTGACAGGAGGTATCCTACGCTTCATGGGTACTACTTCAGTATTTAATGGAGTGGACCAATAGTATGTATCTGCTTAGAGATTTGTAGGGATTATGCACAGAATATTTTATGTGTACTTGTGTTGGTGCCTAGGTCATTTTATAAGAATACCACTAGTAACTGGAATGATGACAGTGCTGCAAACAGAGTGAACACTTAATTTAGAAGTGCTTACATTTTGGTGGAGTGATAGGATAAGAAGATAGTGGTAGAAAAGTGATTAAAGAAGTGCTTGGGACAGACTGGACTACACTGCATGAGTACTAACTGGGTATTTAGAAGAGTGTATCAATAGTATGTAGCTAGTTAGAGGTCTGCTTGGATAGTGCACAAAATATTATAGCTGTACTTGTGTTAGTAGCTAGGCCATTCCATAAGTTTATGACTAGTGACTAGAATAATTACAGTATTGCAAAAAGAATGTATAGTGAATTTATAAGTGTTTAGGTATTGATGGAGTAATAGGATAAGTAGATAGTGCTGGATGGGTGATTGGAGAAATGCATGGGACAGACAGGAGGATTCCTAAACTGCATAGGTACTAACTGGGTATTTGGTAGAGTGTATCAATAGTTTGTAGCTGGTTAGAGGTCTGCATTCATAGGGCACAGAATATTGTAGCTGTACTAGTATTGGTGTGTCTATGGTTTCGAGAAAGGTAGTCTGTATTTTAGGGTGTGAGGAGGTGCATCAGATGATCACGTGGATGATGTCATCAGTAATGTCATCTGTGATGTCACTGACCATGTCATGAGTGATGTAATATGTGCCATCATCAGCAGTGCATTGCGGGGGCGCGAGTTTTAGGTAGCACAACTAACTATAACAGATGAATTTCTCTTGTTTTGTACGAGTGAAATGTCCAACTACCTATGACGTCCATGAAACCTGTGGTTTTTTCAGTGAATTACTGAGGTTTTTTAAATGCTAATTTCTAACTATAATGTCCCTGAAGCTTGTGTTTTTTTCAGTGAATTTTATATATATGTATTTAACCTCTCTCACTCTTACAAGGAAGGAATCAGCACTCAGGTTGTAGTTTGGAAGTATTAAATCTGCAAAGGACGTGATCCACGCTCCGAACCTTGATAACGATACAAGACGTCCTTGTAGCATCCTTATTTAAATGTACAAATGCCTAAAGTTGCCAACAATAACAAAGGACTACATATTACTTTAATCCAAAAAGCAGGCGGCCATATTGGCTTGGTCACGATGTGAACATTCAGGAATTGATACAATAAAGAAAAGAAAACAAGTGTTAATATGCACACAATGTCATTTCAGCATATCTTGCCCCGTGACCGCCATACCTGTATGTTCGTCAACGGGACTTATTCATAATAAACATACTTAGGATTGCAAACATTAACATAAACAATGGACTACACATTACTTTAAAGTGAAAGGCTATCGGCCATATTAATCTTGGCACGTTGCGTATTATAATGGTTCGTACACGAAAGAAAGGAAAAAAAGGGGGTGTTAATATTCACACACTATCCCTAAATAAAGTTTTAACGATTATAGTTCCATTCCATTCACAGCTCATTTGAGATGTCATGAGTGATGTCATGAGTGATGTAACTGACCATGTTATGAATGATGCAATGTCTGAGGTTATTAGCAGTACATTGCGGGGGCGTAAGTTATAGTTAGCTCAGGTAACTATAATTGGGGAATTTCACTGGTTGTGTATGAATGAAATCCGAGTCTAACTATACCGTCCCTGTAATCTTTGTTTTTATCAGCAAATTTCTCGTTTTTTTTAACGTTAAGTAAAATGCATATCACAATGGATGGTGGGGGGTTGGAAGCAGGGCCTGGCATTGTGCTGCCCCCACCCAAGCTTGCTGCTCCTGCCTTCCCTCCTCCCAGCCATCCATTGTCCAAATCCATGTCCCTGCTCCCTTATTACAGCCCTGTGTGGCCGTTGTTCTGCAACTGGCCTTCCCGCCTTCTCTGAACAGTTAGCTTGCTGCCCCATCCACCTCCACCCTATCATCTGTTGTCTGAATCCATGGACTAGCCTCCTCCCTCCTGCCATGCATGGTCTGATGTGCTGCCACTGCCCTCCATTTAGCATGATGTACCAGTCCACCCCTCCTGCCCTCCATTGCCCAATGCTATGCCCCATCACTGACCTCCTGCTTAGCCTCTGTGCTTAGCTTCCTGCCCCTATAATGGTTGTGTGCATGCCCCTGCTCCATCCTCTTTGCCCACCATGTTCCATGGACCTGCCACTACTATCTACTCTGAGTGTTCTGTTGAGCAGCCACTCCCCTCCCACCTACCTATCATTATCAGATTACTGTAACCTGTCCCTGACACCTCCACCCTGCCTGTCCACATTCCATGCCTCTATCCCCTTCCTCCTGTCCCTCCTGCCACACCCTTCTGCCCTCCCTGGTCTGTTGTGCTGTAACTGCTCCTCCTGCCTGCCCCATGTGGTCTGTTGTTAGGCCCCTTCCCCTGAACTCACTTATCTGAAAGAGACACGTTAGTGATAGATTCCTTACCTTAGAATATCCCCAGGCGTCAGACTGGATCCGGAAAATTTTGCGTAGCAATACCCCTGCGCGCCGGTAAACGTCGTCCGCGGCTCCGCGTCCGTCGTCGGCGTCGTTAGCGCCGGAATGACGTCGTCGGAGTACTTAGACGCCGCCCATGCGCGCTGACGTCAGTACTTCTTTTTTCCGTGCCAGCTAGCGCAGAACCGGAGAAGCTCTACCCCTTAGTCATTTTTTGACTAGACTTTTTGATCTTTGATCATTTCTCTACTCAGGTCTTCGACTCCTAACTATGCCGGTAGGGATGCCCGGGTTCAAACCTTGTTCGAAGTGCGACCGACTGATGTCGGTTACGGACCCCCATCGCCGGTGCCTGAAGTGTTTAGGCCTCGACCACGACGACCGCATCTGTTCCGACTGCCAGGCCCTGACATCTAAAGCTAGGCGGGAGCAGTCCCGCAAGCGACTCGAGCTCCGGCAGTCGGCCCTGCGCCGTTCCAGGTCCCGGTCCCACTGGAGGTCGAGGGACCGGTCGCGGGGTCGGAGTCATCGCAGCTCCGGGAGTGGACACCGGTCGTCAGGATCCAAGTCCTCAGGTAAGAAGCATGAGAGGTCGGAGCGACGTCATCATTCCGCCGACCCACCAAGACGCTCGCATGATGCAGCCGAGGGTTCGGGTGACACCACCCACGCGGCTCCGATGGAGTCGCAAGCGTCGCCGCCTACCCCACACCTTCGGGTCCCTGGGCACGGCGCGACGCCAGAGGAGGTCGAGCGGTACCTCATGGCCATGAGGTCCCTCCCTTCTCAGCCGGGTCCCGTGGCGCCTCTGGCCCTGGCTGGAGGCCCTAGCGGGTCGGGCGCTTCGGCCCCGACGCCGTCGGGTGCTTCGGTCCTGAGGTCCTGAGGCGCCGGGACCGAAGTCGCCGGCGCCGCCGGCGACTTCGGTCCCGGCGCCTCAGGACCTCACCGGATCTGCTTCCGGATCCGGGTCGTCGCCGGTCGACCTCACGACCTCGCCGGCGCCGGCCCCGCGGGTGTCACCCCCAGCGCCCACTGTGAACGCCGTCCCCAGTCTTCTCTTCGGTCCGACTCTGGCGCCGGAACGGCGCCGATGGGCGCCGCTTCCGATGGCTTTTGGAGATTTTTATTTCCAGGAAGAGGCCCCGTCTGTTGACCCTGTTTTACAGGAGACGGGTGACGAAGGTAACTGGGAGGGGTCCGAGGACCCTCTGGCACAGGAGTGCCAGTCTCAAGAGGACTGGACATATGAGCTTGGGGAGGCCAGTGGCATTGACACTTCGCCAGACACTGGATTTGTCTCCCCTCCCACCGTGGCTACGGAGGAGGGGGCTGCTTACAGCGTAGTGTTGACGAGGGTGGGCAAGGCCTTAAACCTTGAGCTCCCCGTCGCAGCCGTGAGGACTAACCTCCTCAATGAGGTCCTTAGACCGCAGGCAAGCTCCAATGAGCCTCTGCTGCCGTTTAATGAGGCCTTGTGTGACGTTCTTGTGGGCACTTGGTCCAAGCCTGCCACAGGTCCGCCTGTGGATAGGAACGTGGCCAGACGCTACCGCCCGGCCCCGGGCGACCCTTGCTTTTTGTCCACCCATCCCACCCCCGAGAGTCTGGTCATCCAGGCCTCCACTTCCCAGACCGCATTCCCGACGTCTCCGCCCGATCGGGAATCCAAGAGATATGAACAATTCGGGAAGAAGGTGTTCTCGTCCCTGAGTTTGGGGCTGCGGTCTGTCAATACCGCTTGTCTCTTGGGCCGCTACACCCACACTCTGTGGGACACGGTCGCGGACGTGCTGCCACAGTGTCCGGAGGAGGTCCGGGCAAAACTCGCCCAAGCCCTTGCGGAGGGTCGAGATGCAGCGTGATATTCCATCCGGTGTGGGCTGGATACCACGGACTCACTGGGCAGGGCGATGGCAACGACGGTGGCGGTTCGACGCCACGCCTGTTTGAGGTCCGCCAACTTTTCGGCTGATGTCCAGGCCACTCTTCTGGACATGCCGTTCGATGGCCGTCGCCTCTTTGGCGACAAGGCAGACCATGCGCTTTTAAGGACTCCAGGGCTACTGCCAAGTCCTTGGGTCTTGCGGCCCCACACCAGCAAACGGCTGCCTTTCGTTCCTTTCGTGGCCACCGCCGCAACGGCGGTCGGGGACAACGGCGAGGCCAGTCCACACCTCCCTCCGCAGCACCTGCCTCAAAACCTTCCTAGTCCATGTTTTCAGGCCCATGTGATGCCAGTGGGGGGCAGGGTTCGCCATCACCTCTTCCACTGGCGCACTGTCACGTCGGACAGGTGGGTGCTGCAAATCGTCCGAAGGGGCTACTCCCTCCCCTTCGAGGCGACCCATCCAGCCATGCCACCGCAATTCCACCGCGTGTCGGGGGATCACTTGCAACTTCTGCAAGAGGAAGTCACGGCCCTCTTGGCCAAGGGGGCCATCGAGCGCGTTTCTGGGCCAGAAGTAGGGTGTGGTTGCTACTCCCACTACTTTCTGGTACCCAAGAAGGGCAAAGGAGGCCTACGCCCAATCTTGGACCTACGGAACCTCAACGGCTTCCTCCGGAAGGAGAAGTTCAAGATGCTGACTTTGGCTCAGGTCTTAGCTGCCCTGGATCCCGGAGACTGGATGGTAGCGTTGGACCTGCAGGACGCCTATTTTCACATCCCCGTCCTGCCGTTTCACCGGCGTTACCTGCGGTTCACGGTAGGCCACGAGCACTTTCAGTTTACCGTGCTCCCCTTCGGCCTTACCAGCGCCCCACGGGTGTTCACGAAGGTGATGGCGGTGGTCGCAGCTCATCTGCGCAGGTTAGGGGTGTCAGTTATCCCCAACCTCGACGTCTGATTGTTGAAGGCGGGCTCGCCCCAGACAGTCATCAGCCACCTCCAGACTACGGCCGACCTCCTGCACTTGCTGGGGTTCTCCATCAACGTGCCGAAGTCGCACTTGTGTCCCTCTCAGAAGCTCCTCTTCATCGGAGCGGTTCTAGACTCGGCGCAGTTTCGGGTTTATCCTCCCGAACAGCGGGTTCGGGACATTCAGGCTCTGATTCCGATCTTTCATCCGTTATCCCGAGTCTCGGTCAGGTTGACGCTGCGGCTTCTGGGGCTGATGGCCTCCTGCATCCTTCTGGGGCATCACACCCGGTGGCGGATGCGGGCTCTGCAGTGGGACCTGAAGTTTCAGTGGGCCCAGCATCAGGGCAACTTGTCCGATCATGTCTTGATCTCAGAGGGCACTGCAAGACAGTTGCAGTGGTGGCTCACGGACCGCGATTGGGTCATTGGCAGATCCCTCTTCCTACCCCACCAGGAGCACGTGGTTGTGACGGACGCGTCCCTCCTGGGCTGGGGAGGCCACATGGGAGAGGCAGAGATCAGAGGCCTCTGGTCTCCAGCGGAGTCCCGGCTCCATATCAACTTTTTGGAATTGCGGGCGATCCGACTAGCACTGAAGGCATTCCTCCCCTCTGTCCGGGGGAGTGTAGTGCAGGTGTTCACGGACAACACCACCGCCATGTGGTACTGCAACAAACAGGGCGGGGTGGGGTCGTTGACCCTTTGCCAGGAGGCTCTGCGCCTCTGGAAGTGGCTGAAACATCAGGGCGTGACCCTGGTGGTTCAACACCTGGCAGGTTCTCTGAATGCCAGGGCGGACAAATTCAGCCGTCGGTGCATGATGGATCACGAATGGCGTCTGAACTCGGACGTGGCGCAAGGCCTCTTTCAGCAATGGGGGGAGCCTTCGTTAGATCTATTCGCCACAGAAGAGAACGCGCAATGTCATCAGTTCTGCGCGTTGGAATTTCCAAGGCGGCACTCGCTCGGAGACGCTTTTCGTCGCTAGTGGAGTTGCGGTCTATTGTACGCCTTTCCGCCTATACCCTGCCCAGAGTGCTGAAGAAGATCAGGTGCGACCGGGCCCAGGTTATCCTTGTGGCTCCGGACTGGGCACGAAGATACTTGTATCCCGAGCTACTCAGCATGTCAGTCGATCCCCCGATTCGTCTGCCTCTTCGGGAGGACCTTCTGTCGCAGCAGCAGGGGACGTTTCTGCATCCGAACCTGTCCAGTCTCCACCTACAAGCTTGGAGATTGAGCGGCGGCAGTTGAGGCCATTTGACTTGCCTCCCGAAGTCTGTAATGTCATTCTGGCAGCCAGGCGTCCCTCCACAAAGTCGGTATACGCCTGCAGGTGGAACAGATTTGTGGCATGGTGCACAGCAAAGGCTGTGGACCCACTCTCTGCACCCCTTTCTGAGGTTCTCCTCTTTCTTCTTCCTCTTGCCCAGCAGGGCCCTGCTCTGGGCACTATCAAGGGGTACCTTTCTGCCCTTTCCACCTTCTTAAGGCTACCTGATCAGCCTTCCTTGTTCAAGTCCCCCATTGTAAATAGGTTTTTGAAGGGCATCACACACATGTTCCTTCCTGTTCCTTTCGTGATTCCCCAGTGGGACTTGAATCTTGTACTTACTTACCTAATGTGTGCTCCCTTTGAGCCGCTCCATAACTGTCCTCTCCATCTTCTTACTTTGAAGACTGCTTTCCTGGTTGCCATCACCTCTGCCAGGAGAGTGAGTGAGCTTCAGGCTCTTTTTTCTACACCTCCTTTCCTCTCTGTCCATCCGGACAAGGTTGTGTTGCGAACGAGACCCTCTTTCCTGCCCAAGGTTGTCACGGCCTTCCACATCGGGCAGTCCATTACTTTGCCCACTTTCTTTCTGCCTCCGCATCCCTCGAAAGAGGAAGAGAGACTCCACCGTCTGGACCCAAAACGTGCGCTCTCTTATTATCTGGATCGCACACGCCAGTTCCGGGTGGATGACCAACTCTTTGTTGGTTACGTGGGCGCTAAGAAGGGAAAGGCGGTGCACAAGCGGACCATCTCGCCGTGGATCATCTTGTGTATCCAGGCATGTTACTCCTTGGCTAAGAAGGAGCCCCCTGTTGGATTGCGGGCTCATTCCACTCGGGCCATGGCGACTACCACTGCCCTGGGCCGGGGAGTGCCCTTGCAGGACATTTGCCAGGCAGCTACGTGGGCCTCGCTGCACACGTTTGCACGACACTACTGCCTGGACAGCCAAGTCCGGAGGGATGGCTTCTTTGGCCGTTCCGTCCTCCAGGACTTTCTGGTGTGATTATTGGTTCGCAGACCCACCACCGGGGTTGGTATTACTGGGGTATCTATTCTAAGGTAAGGAATATATCACGAACGTGTCTCTTTCAGATGCACAAGTTACTATTTGTGTAACGATATATCTGTAAGAGACATTAGTTAGTGATAGATTCCTTACCGACCCACCCATCCTTCCCGTTCTGCGAACCGATATCTAGGGTTAAGGTCATCCCCTTTCAGGGCCCTAGTTTCATGGCACCAGTGTTAGTTCTATCATGGCTCTGCGTATCTGGCGCGGAAAAGCTGTGTATCAGAACTGACGTCAGCGCGCATGGGCGGCGTCTAAGTACTCCGATGACGTCATTCCGGCGCTAACGACGCCGACGACGGCCGCGGAGCCGCGGACGACCCCTACCGGGGCGCAGGGGTATTGCTACGCAAAATGTTCCGGATCCAGTCTGACACCTGGGGATATTCTAAGATAAGGAATCTATCACTAACTAATGTCTCTTACAGATATATTGTTACACAAGTAGTAACTTGTGCGTCTGTGCCCTGGTCCTGACCCTCCCTTCTATCCTCCATAGTACTTTGTTCATGCCCCTGCACCCTCCTTCTTGCCCATCATAGCCATTGTGCTGCCACTAACCCTCCCGCTTGCGATGCATGGTCTTCTGTGCTGCCACGGCCCCTCCCAACTTCCCTGTGTGGTCAGCTAGCTGCCCCTGACCCCCTCCCACCTTCCCTCCATGGTGTGTGTGTGTATGCCATTATAGTCTCACTGTTGCTCTCCATGGTGTGTCTTGCTTCTAGTGCCCATCCTGCCTGACCTCCATGGTCATCTTGCTGCTCCTGCCCTGCCCCGTTGCCCCCAAACCTCTGTTTCCAGGTGCATACCCTTATTCCCTCCCTTCTGGCTTTTCTGTTCCATTGTAATGCCCCTAATCCGTCCCTCCTGTCCTTTATGGTCCGTCATGCTGCAGCTTTCTCTCCTGTCTGTTCATTATGGTCAGCTAGCTACCATTGTCTCTTTCCCCTCTGTTCTCTGTTGTCCATGTGCCTGGTTCTGTGCCCTCCCTATTGCTTTCTATGGATTGTTGTGCTGCACTCCCGTCCCGCATGCCCTGTGTGATGTATTGTGCGGCTGCAAACCCTGATGCCTACCCTGTAGGGTCAGTTTGGTGCACCTCTCCATGTCCCTCCTGTCCTCTGTTATCCGAGTCCATGTCCCTACCCCAATTCCTCCTGCCTTCCATGATCCACTGTACCATACTTGCTAACATTTTGGGGTATTTATTTTCCCCTTTGACTTACATTGAAAAAGAGGCGATTGTAGACAGGAGACAGATCAAATAAAACCCATTTGGGCTTAAAAACAGTAGACGTTTCCTGGCTGAATCGGGTCTGTTGGAATGTATGGTTGTACTACCACTGCCTCTTCCTTCTGTCTATTATACTGCCACAGCCTCTATTGCCAGACCTGTATTGTTGGTTTGTTGCCCCTGTCCCCCTTTCCACTGCCCTCCATAGTCTGTTGTGCTGTCACTGCCCTTCCTGCCTGCCCAGCATGGTCAAATTGTTGCCGCTGCACCCTCCTACCTACCTTCAATTTTCAGAGTCCGTGCCCCTGGCCTCTGCCTCTCAACAGTGCCCTCGCCCTCTCCCTAAACCCTTCCCTCACCACTCCAAATCCTCTAGACCTCACTGAAAAGGAAATCCTCGCCATCCTCCAGGACCATAATGCAGCCCCAGGTACTCCTTGTCTATCAGACGTGAGTGCCGAACATCCCATCCGCACGGTCGCTATCAACCCCTGCAGATCAGCTCTCCTCTGTAACAGAAGTGTGATCTGAAGCAATCTAGTGCCTGTACACCTGTCTGCCCCTACTCCCAACACCCCCTCCGACCCCTCCCTGACTGGTCTCTTAATTAACTGCCGATTGGCAGTAAAGCATGCCGCCGATGTCGCTGCTCTCATCCTGAACAATAACTTTGACTTAGCAATTCTAACAGAATCATGTCTTAATGATTCCTCATTCCCATGCCTGGACCTCTTAGTCCCCCCCCAACTATAACATTGCTAGGCTAGACAGACAACATAGCAAGAAAGGTTGTGGCATCGCCTGCATCTATCACTCTAACCTTCTTGTCACAGAGCTTCTGGCGGATACCACCAATATTCCTGCAAATACCTCGCCCTCTCATGTTCCAGTAACGCCACCCAACTGTGCAACCTGCACATCTTTTACCACCCCAGGCATAAATGACTCCTTCACTGACCACCTCATGGAAATTCTCACAGCAAAGAGTTTCTTCAACGCCAAATACATTTTCCTCGGCGATTCCAACCTGCACTAGAACTATCCCAAGGATCCTCATGTCAACGCCATTAAAGACCTCCTGGCCGATCAAGCCCTGACCCAAGCTTGTTCACTCCCAACTCACTCGTAAGGGGCCACTCTTGACTGGATCATCTCTTGTAGTGTAGTTCCTATATTCCCAATAGGATCTGCGCGATGGAACAACATAAACGATAGTTTAGACGTAGGACTGAGGTCGACTAGGTCTCTATTGAATATGTTAGACTTAATTGTGAATGCCAGCTAGCTCAGAGGTCACTAGAAACTTTCTCGAGTAAACAAGAAGGTGTTAACTTTTCTGAATAGACAAGAAGGGATTAGTTTCTGACAACCGCATAAACATGACAACTTTGCTCCCTCCAGAATAAGGAATATATCTCCGGAGTCGCGGAAACAATAGATAACTATTTCACTCAGTCAATCGTGCATGTTTAGTTTCACCAGAAGCGCAGAGAAATAGAGAGACGGGCGTTTTCAATAAAAGTGGTTATTTATTGAACAGTCTTCTTTCTCATGCAAGAGAAGTGAGTTGCCACAATTGCAATACTTGTCATAAAGTAAAGTGCATACAGTAAAAGGAGTATTATAAAATAATACTGAAAAAGCATGGTATGGTTTATAAGCCATACGGTGTTTAAAATAGATAAAATATATACATAGATAAAACCATGACTAAACGTACTCAACTGGTGCTTCTAAGATACGCCTACCCCGGTGTACCTAACCTAAGCCTAGTACGTGGGAAGGAGTAAGTGAGCTGCAGTTGAGTTAAGATAGTTTTTTCCAAGAATCTGAATCAAGAATTCTCTAAGGATCTAATCAGCTCTGTACCCTGGTTATAGAATGAAGGAGGTCTTGTATCTCTTTCTCAGGACTCGATCTCCCAGCAACCCGCAAGGGTGACTGGATACACTGGAACTGGATTTCTCTGCAGGAGAAAAGACAGCGTCTCTCTCAGTGCGTCAATGGGAGGGTCGGCTTCCTTTGGCACTTGCTACAGCAGGGCGTCGGGCAAGTAGATAGCTGATCTGCTCCAAACCACCATGTGTTTTGCTAGGGCAGCTGCTGGTATATTTATACCTGGAAGGTGCCGAGTTTGACGTAAGGTTGGACATAAGACGTCACTAAGAACTCGCAGTTCTGTCAGGACTCCAGGAGTTCTTGGACAAATCAAAACAGAAGCAGGGGGAATTCCCGGGCTGCTGGAGGCTTGGTTTGTTTAAGAACGCGTTGTACTTTCTAGGAGTCTATGGGAGTAGCCTTGCCGTATTTGGACTGCATTGGCTATGACTTAATATGGATATGATTCTTATGCCTTTATAAGGATATGATTTGTTATAACCACATAAGGGCATAAATCGGGAATATTTAAATAGGGTCCTAGATACGTTCACAACACCCACTCCACGTATAATGTCCATCATTAATAAATACTAAGCAATTTTAAACATATGAATATGCATGTGTTTTCCATCCCACCCCAAAATACATAAAATGCACTTGAAATGGTATATACACGAAAAATGAGTATTATACTGTACGTTTTTAAGCAGTGGTATCATTCAGATAATGCATGTATAGTACGTTGAAATATTGGCTGAATGAATCACGAAAATTACATTGATGAAATGGCTCTTAATACAAAAGAGAAGGTCAAGACCATTTCATCACATATTTATACAAGATTGTACATGTGCTAGAGGCTGAATCAAAATATTGTCTCTAGAGTTTCACAATAGAAATCTTGTTCTCTAAGAATAGTTCTACTTTAAGCAGAGTATCGTGTGCCCCAAAAAAAAGTAATTATTTTGGGAACGGGGAAAAATAATTTCGCTTTCAGGGAAAAAAATAGTTCCACAGTTTTTTAGAAGTTCTGTTTTCAAAATTGAAGGTTGAATTCAGAGTTCAGGGAATGCTGTGTGCTCAAAAGTTATTCTCGTTGTTAGGAGCGAACATTAACTCAGATAGGGTGGCAAAGAATTTGTCTAACAACAGTAGGTGAAAGTTCGACCAAGTTCGAAAAAGCAGAAATAGTGCAAACATGAGAGGCATTGCTGTCATCGGTGTTCAGATCAGCAATGGTCACAGAAGGTGGTACCTGTGTGCCGCTTTCATCTCGTACCTCACCGTCACCTAATCGTAATGGTGAAGTCTCAACGAATGCCGTCATCAGAATAGGTAGCCGCTGGGGACAACACGTTGCATGAGCCGTTACCGAACCAAGCAAAGTATCGATATCCAAAGGTACTGCTGATGGTAGTGTTAGACAGACGTCCAACACGCATTCTTCTCCGCATTGCAGGCATCGTAGAACAGGTAAGATGCAATCTTGCCAGATTGGTCTGAATGAAAGAAACCATGTGGTATTCAGATCTCTTAGTCGAGCTAAGCCGAGTACTTTAGTTATTCTTTCTCGGCATCTCATCGCTAGGATCGTTTCTTCCATGGTAGCCTGAGTTTTGTTTGTGGCTGAATTTGCCATATCGGAGCAGAAGGAACAAAAATAAAATTCCTGCTACGAGTCCCAAGATGAGAGGCAGGCCGCCAAACACAGAGTGCACGAAATTCGGGAAGATGCTCAGGACTGCTTCAAATGGTGCTAATAGTCCCGAAATAATTGTCTTAAATACATGTGCGATGCCACTGGTATCAGACATGTTTGAAATTTGACCTAACATTTCTGCGAAATGCACGGGGCAATTGGTTGATAATAATGTATGTATCTCTGCCGCTGTCCTTGCAGCTTGCAGATCATACTTCTCTTTGGACGAGGTTAAAGGCACAGTTGTTTGTAAAATAATGGATTTCATTCTGCTTAAAGTATCAATTCGAATAGAAGAGATATTCAGAGAAGGCCATATCGTTGCCTCCTTGTCTGGTTTGTTGTTTGGATACAATACTTGCATACAGCAAGTGACCATGGAAGTTACACTGACGAGATAGGCCCTTCCTGGCACCATGCCACAACAGCTGCGGTCACTTATTATAACGTAACTGCCGTTGGAAAGTTGTCTGAAAAAAGGCTCAATCTGGGTAGCTGGGGCGCCGTGCAGGTGGCATGAGAGGTTATTTGATGAACCTTCGCAGGCTCCATGCAAGTTAATTCCTTGACACAGAAGAGTGCCGCTTAGTGAATTTTTACAGTTATTACCACTAAGAAACACCTCTTTTTTCCCCTCACTGTAACATTTATGTGAATAAGGTAGATTCCAGGTCGACTTGATGTAACCTTTACCCAACCTTTCATACAGGCCTGCTGGTATATGCTTTTGGCAGTATTGAAACTGAAAAGTTGTAATCGGAATTGTAATTGTGCCATGTATTATCCATTCAATGACGGGTCTTTCGGAGACTGTCAATGGCAATTTTTCAAGTTTTTCAACGTTTAGCACCGTATAGTCTGCTCCTTTTTGTGCCAAAGAGATTTGTTTATCAGTAGGGTTAAAGATAGAAAATAATGACGTTGTGTTGATTAGACACCATGGCACGTAGCCTGAACGGAGGTTTTGCAACGTCCAGCCTAACTGTACAATAGAACGCAATTGGGACTGGCCATGTTGTAACATTAGCATATCCTGTTCTATTATATCAATAGCAGATGATACAATGCTGTCCAGTGAATAAATTCTGGAGGACAGAGTCGTTAACCCATTGTCCACTACAGACAGTGATTTTTCCAAATGAATACAATCAATTTCTCGTATTTTTTCAGCAGTTTCAATTTGCGTTACTTTCCAAGCTTCGTTGTAAGCAGCGTATATGCCCGCGTATATGAAACGTTTCTGACGCTGTTTGCGAGGTCCCAATATGAAATCTCGCAAGTCAGCACCTTCTTTAAGTAAAGTCAAGTGTTGCTTAATTTCAGGCAGTGTGGATTTCTGTAGCCATTCGAGGCATAGTTTCCCTACACTGTATGTTGTAATTATCCCTGGATGTTGTCTCTGGGAATATCTTGGGTCTGGCCTGTTCTGTTTGAACCCCTGTCTTTTATTCAGGAATCTATCTTGACAGTTATTAGTGTCTGTGGGCCAGATCAACCATTTTCTCCAATCAGGATTAGTTCTGTTATGTTTTAAAATATGGGATACGTCTATTTCCGCATCTGTAGAGCTATTACTATCAGGTATGGGCTTTGGTATAGACGGTTTATTCAAGTCTTTTATCTTGGCTCGGCCAAGACAGGTTGTTTGTTGAATAGTGTCATTCAGGAACATTATTTGTTCTGGGATCATGCAGGCTCTAAATAATTATTCTAGACCTTGTAGCTGCCAATCTTTTGTACCCCAAATGGTTTTTGTTTCAATGGTGTTTTTCCAAAATTCAAAACCAAATGTAGACATTTTTTCATAAAATGTTGTGGAATATATCAATTTAGTGTTTATCAACATGTTTTTCATTCCTGTCTTATTTAACCCCTTCGATGCTCATGACGGAACGGTTCCGTCATGAGCGACGGTTGAGCTGTGCTCATGACGGAACCGTTCCGTCACGACCACACCCGTTTCTTAGAACGCTCAGCACAGCGCGAAAATTCGCGCCGCGCTGAAGCGGTTAACATTTTAAAATAAAACATTTCTGGATCAGTGATGTTACACCCTGAGAAGTATTGGAATTTCTCATAAAATGTTTTCGAGCTGCCTTTTGGCGGTGTTGGACAATGTTCCCATTGATTATAAGTAAAAACATTTCTATGATTAGCAGATTTATGCAAATAGTGATGCCCATAATGATTAAAGCAATACATTTCTACATACTTTGATGAGCCTTCTAAATAATCATGTTCTGTAAATTTTGCTGACATTTCTAAATCTGACATCAAATTATTAATATTTTCAAAGTCCCAATCATCAGAGAAAGTACTAGGTGATAAAAATTCACTTAATGAAACCTTGAACTGATGTGGATATCTCAAAAGCTCAACCGGGCCATATATGTCGTAATCAGTAGTGTCCCATGCTACACCACCAGGTATAGGAATGGCTGTGATGTTCACTGATGATAGTTCTCTTTTTTCAATGTGAGAAGATCTGTGAGGCTTTAGGACCAAGTTGATGTTCTGACTTGCTGTGTCCATTGTACTATATTTTCCTTCAATCATTCTTCCCAAGCTTAAAAGCAAAATGAGCCAGAGTAGGAGGAAAAGTACACCTAAAACAATCCATAATTCAATCCATGGTGAAATCAGATATGTTTCTTTGAGTTCATGAAATAGTTCAGTCATTTTTTTCTTTGAAAGTTTTAGTTGCTGGCGTTTCTTCATTTTCACTTGGATCATCAGAAAAGTCATCGAAATTGATGAAGTAGCCAGATGCAGTTCTGTCAATTGTTGGAATTGCTTCCGGATTTTCATTAATCTTTGCATTTGTGTAGTCAGAGGCTACATCATTGTAGATTGGTGTTTCTTGATGAACTGTTGCAATTTGGGTTTCAAGAGGCACAAGTTCCAAGGCTTTGTTGCATAGTCCTTTTTTATTTACTGCAGGTTTATCAAATGTGATTAGTCTTTCAGTTTGAACCTCTTGAATTGTAGCAAGGTTTGGTCTCCTGCTATTTCGTGGGAGTCCACTTAGCCTACTACCTATTATTGGCCACATGATTGTGGTTTTACCAGGTCGATTGATACAACTCTGTTCTCCCTTTTACCAGCAAGGGGCGGTAGTACTACTGATCTTGTTCCGCTGATAGCTAAGACAGGTACTGCTTTTCTGTAAGAAGGCCCAAATTCCTTCTTCACCGTGATCTTTTTTCTGACCAGATCCCCAATCTTTGGAATCCAACAAGGTCTTGCTGGGACAGGTGGTTTTTCTTCATTGGCCGTTGGCTTTAGCTTTGTGTTAGTTAGACTTCTTCTTGTTTCATTTAAGTCCTGTAAAACAGCCAAACGACCTTTGATATCAAAGGTTTTTTGTTCTACCACTGAAGTCTGACAATTGATGTCTTTGATTATCATTCTAGTACCAAACAAAAGTTCATACGGAGTGATTCCCCCCAGAGAATTTCTTGGCAGATTATTAAGACTACGTTGGACACTTGTTAGATGTTTGATCCACCCGTCACCCGAACCTAATACCCTCGCTGTTATAGATTGCTTTATGTCACGGTTTATTCTCTCCACTACCGCATTTCCCTCGGGATGGAATGGACTAGAGTACCGCAATGCAATGCCCAAGCTGGCCATGGCCTCCTTGTAAGCTCGAGAGCTAAACGCAGGACTCTGGTCAGAATGTAGCATGCCAATTGTGTATGTGTCGATAAAGACTCGCAAATCTTTTATAACAGTTCTGGCGTCAGCCGAGCGCTGTGGCCTCATCTAAATGAATCTCGTCTTAATAATTATGGGATCGCATTTTTCCGTCTGGATGTCTGCGTATAGATAGCCTAATGCTGTCTAATAGAGGTGTCCGGGCAGTTGTCTGGTCCGGTTCACAACTGCGATCTCTGTTGCAGTCCTGGCAATCCATTGCAAAGTTATAAATTTGCACGCTCATCCCCGGCCACCAGTATTGTGATTGTAATTCTATTAGAGATTTCAAGATCTCTTGGTGCCTCAGACCCATTCCCATGTGTGCTTCTTGAATCAAGTTCGTGTTTGGAATTACTCTGTCCCCCACTCCAGGGATTCGAGCAAAAGGAACATAGTTTGCATCAATTATGTATGCATTGTCGAGTGGATAGTTGAGAGGTAATGCTGCATAGTCGCCTTTTAATGAGGCTTTTACTGCCAGCATGGTTTCTCCATCTATTTATTTTTTAGAACGCTTTTTTGTAGCTACGGAAGCCGGTTGAACCGCTGCCGTTCTGGCTCTGCTAGCCAATGAATTCCCTGCAACGTGAACGCCATCACGTTGAATGCTCTGCGTATGTATCACGTGAGTCTTTTGTAGTTCTTTCTGTAAAAGAACTACTTGTTCCCATAGTTTTTTATGTTTTATTGTGACACCTGTCTCATCTTTGTAACCGTTTTCACTCCAGGTCTGCATGAATTTGTTGTAAGACTGGACGCAATTATACGAATCGCACACTATTAGCGTGGGGAATTCGCGATCGGCATTTTCAAGCGCCATCTTTAAAGATCTTATTTCAGCTCGCTGAGCTGTACAGTTTCTGAGTGATTCAGTTTTAGTGACCATCGGTCTGAATTTACCTAAGCGCCAGCGACCTTTAACAATCGCGCATGCTGCATTGTAAACTTGTTGATCCACAACGTAGTGTTGTGCAAATCTGTCTGTGTAGATTACACAGGTGTACTGTTCGAGAGGCAGAATTTCGATTGACAGAGGACATTCATGTTCGTATTCCAGATCTTCTAGTTTTTTCATTTTCTGATCAAAAGCGTGTCTGTTGCAGCAAGAGAATTTTCCCATTGTATCCATTTTAGATCTAAAGCTTTAGCATTCGGAATGCTGGGTCTTGTTACTGCCTCAAGGGCTGATACTGCTGTTAAAACAGATATGCTCTTGCCTTGGGCTAGGGCTCTTTCTTTTGCTAAAGCAGTTTGAACCGCAGTCAGAATTTTTTCAGTAGAACTGAATTTCATTTCAGCTTGTGTGTACAAGTGTGATTTATAAGCTATTGGTACTGTTTCTCCCTCATTAGAGGTCAGGTACATGAATCCGCATCTTCCTGGGATGACTCGGATTACAAGGTTGCGTTCATTTGCGCGTGTTTGCAGTTTTGTTTTAGTTAACATATCTGTTTGTATTGATCTTAAAATGTTTGTGTGTTTCTGAGTCCAATTGATTGGTTTGAAATCAGGTTTTATTAATTCGTAGAGAGGTTTAACCCTCTCTGCATAGTTTAGAATGTAAGTTCTTCTGAAATTCAGGAAACCTAGAATTGATTGTAAGTTTTTCAGCGTTTTTGGAGCTTGGAGTACTGCACACTTCTCTAAGAAGTTGTCTGCTAGGCTTTTGCCTTCACTTGATAATTCATATCCTAAAAATAGGACAGTTAGGTGGGCAATTCGTGACTTTTTGAAGTTGAATTTGTACCCTTCAGATGCGAACCCAAGTATAATGGTGTTCACTCTTTTCAAGTGTGTCTCCAGGTCATCGTCTGTAAGATAGATGTCATCGACATAAGATAATGCCTCATCATCATACATTTGTAGTAATTCTGTTACCCTGGCTGAAAATAATTCTGGGCTGTTCTTGAATCCCTGGGGGAGACGACAGAATTGCCTTTCTGCCCCCATACTTGAGAAAGCGGTCAAATACCTGCTTTCTGGTGCAATGTTTTGACAGAAGAAACCATTTGAGATATCTAATGTCGTTTTATATTTTTTGCGCACAATGTTATTCATTAGTGCTGCACTGTGTGAGTTTTGTACTGCACATGTTTTGCAGCACGAGTTTAGGTGTCTGTAGTCCAAAACTAGACGATATGAATCGTCTGGCTTGGAGACAGGAAACAAAAGATTGTTAATTTGTGAGGTGCATGTTTCAATCACCCCCTGATATTCAAGTTGATCTAAGATCTCCCTGACTTGTTTTTTAGCTTCTTGCTTAACCCCTTCGATGCTTATGACGGAACGGTTCCGTCATCAGCGTCGGTTGGGCTGTGCTGATGACGGAACCGTTCCGTCATGACCACACCCGTTTTTAGAATCTTCAGCACAGCGCGAAAATTTGCGCCGCGCTGAAGAGGTTAACAGGATACTGCCTCTGTGCAGTAGGTTGATTTTTAACTGAATTTTATGGTGAGGAGAATCCTCATCCCATCCTACATGATTTTTATATAAAGCAGGTGCTTGGGCCACTGGCCATTTTCTAGCAAATGTGTATCTTTTATGAATTGGAATGTGATTTGAGAAGGCAGGCATAATCATTTCTTCGCCATGTGGGCACTCCCTGACAAACTCTGGTGGCCAGTCCTTTTCTGCTAGCAGGATATCATAGCCTTTAGATAGGTTCTCCCAAAAGAGACCTTTTATTTTCCTAGTTTTGTCCCCTTCTATACGTAATGTTATTTCATATAATTTATGGGGCACACTAACTCTGGTGTCTGCAGTTTCCACTTGAATGTATTCATTCGTGTCCACTGTCTCCAGAAGATTCATCAGGATCTTGCGAGCTATGGTCACTTCTGCTGCGCTGTCTAGCATTGTCTGGGCACATTCTCCGTTCTTGAGTTGTGTCCTCAGAATCCTCGGCATGTTTTATTTTAATACTGGCTACCTTCTTTTTGGGAAATTGTAATTTTTTACTTTGATGAGCAGGTTGCTTGTCTTTGGACTTGACGCGCTCTTCTTTATGTTCTGACCGTCCTCTTCCTTCCGATTTCTGCGAGGAAGTCTGAAAAAATCGAGAGGGACGTGTATCATTATCTTGATATCTGTCAGGTTTTCTTAAATTATCCCTATTTCTAAGGTTGTATATTTTTTAGGGGGCTCACGTTGTGGAGACCTGCCCCCCGTTCTGGAGATCTATTTCTCCTCTGGGGAGACCTTCCTCTGGACTGGAACTGTTTTTATCTGGGAGTAGTTTGTTTATTACCCTCCCACTTCTTTTTTGGAGTAATGAGATTATTTTTAATAAAGCTCTTTTCAGGATTTTCAATTAGTTGTGGTTTTAGTGGTTTCCCACCCAAACCATCTCTACCTAATTCTTCATAGGATTTTTCAATTATTCTGGCAAGTTCAAAAGGTTGTTCTGCTATATCTGTTTCTTTCAATTTTTGGCGGATCGCCACAGATGCTGCTTCTCCTTTTATGTTGGCTAATAGTATAGCCGAGTCCTGCTTAAAGTCTTTCAGTAATTGCATACCTAGAGTTAAAGCAGGCTCTGGACCATATTCATTTTGAATCTGTCTTAATACGTCTGGTATAACCGCCATAGACGGAACACCATGTGTTTTTGTGTATATCGAAGCAAAAACTGTGCCCCAAGTGTCACAGTCCTCCACATGTGGTGTGATCCCCATTGGAAGACAGATAGTCAGAATTTTGTGTTTGTCATGAGGTGTAGTATCAGGAAATACTGCCTCTATCTGCGAAATTGTTTGAGCTAACCAGAATGGAATTTGTTCCTATTTTGCGCGTAATTTGCCAATGACTGATTGTATAGTCTGTGTAGTGTAGTTTTATTTGTGTTCCCCTGGTGAGGGGTGTGTTGTGGAATTCTTATTGCTTGTTGGACTGTTAAAGTCCGCATTACATATTCGACCAATTGTCTATGTATTTTAATTAGTTGTTTTAGCTGAACTAAAAGTTCTCCGCTTGACATTTTTTCAATGTTCGGATGTGGTGTATAGCCGGCTAGAACCGGCCATGTGGCTCCTGGTCTACCTAGTGGACCGAGCCTGGTGAAGTGATTTTTGTGTTTTACGGCGCCATTAAACCAGAGCTGGTGCTCTTGGTACGTTAGTGGAATTTCAATGTCCTCAAAAGGAACGTATTCCGTTGGAGAGTCCTCTATTTTGTAGTAGTGGAACTTGTGTGTCACAGCATGTGCTGCTGGAAAATGTATCCAGGAATAGAATACCTTTGTCTGCCGATATTCATGGGCCTCTACCACAAATATGACTGTACCACCTCTTGGTGATACTCCAATATTTATAAGTTTGTAAGTTACACTCTTCCTTACATTGACTGGGATGATTATAGCCTCCGGGTCATCTTGCCGGAGACTTGTGTCTTCCGCTAAAAGTTGAGCTGCTAAAGCATTTCTTTCTTTTTCCTTTTCACCTTCTGACATTTTGCTGACAGAAAGTTTGCAGAGCAAGTTTCAAGGAAACAAAGATCAGGTGCACAATATTTTGGAACACTGTATCCTTCAACGTTGACTAAACCAAAAACTAATACATAGGAATCTCTTCCTACTAAGTTTTGGCGGATATTAACCTTTCACCCACTCCAGACGTCTATTGGAGTATTTACGGGAAAAAGGGGTCTGTGTGACAAGCACGACTGAGTTACTCAATCAATCAATCAATCAATCAATCATGCCATTTGTATAGCGCACTACTCACCCGGGAGGGTCTCAAGGCGCTTGGGGGGAGGGGTATGCTACTGCTCGAACAGCCAGGTCTTGAGTTGTTTCCTGAAGGCGTGATGGTCCTGGGTCAGCCGAAGGTGGATGGGGAGGGAGTTCCAAGTCTTGGCAGCCAGGTAAGAGAAGGATCTTCCTCCGGCAGTGGCTCTTCGGATGCGTGGTACGGCTGCGAGGGTAAGGCTGGTGGACCGTAGCTGGCGGGTGGGCGTGTAGAAGGTCAGGCGGTCGTTGAGGTACTTGGGGCCCAGGTCGTGGAGAGACTTGTGTGCGTGGGTGACGAGCCGGAACGAGATCCTCTTGTCGATGGGGAGCCAGTGCAGGTTCCTCAGGTGGCTGGAGATGTGGCTGCGTCGGGGGACATCCAGGATGAGTCGGGCGGAGGCGTTCTGGATGCGCTGGAGTCTTTTCTGTAGCTTGGCTGTGGTTCTGGCGTAGAGGGCATTTCCGTAGTCCAGTCGGCTGGTGACGAGTGCCTGGGTGACAGTCTTCCTGGTCTCGGTCGGGATCCAGCGGAAGATCTTGCGAAGCATACGCAGGGTGTTGAAGCACGATGAGGAGACGGCGTTGACTTGTCTGGTCATCGAGAGGGAAGGGTCCAGGATGAAGCCCAGGTTGCGTGCGTGGTCGGTTGGCTTGGGTGCGGTGCCCAGGGCTGGGGGCCACCAGGAGTCGTCCCAGGCGGAGGGCGAAGATCCCAGGATGAGGACTTCCGTCTTGTCCGAGTTCAGTTTCAGGCGGCTGTCCTTCATCCACTCGGCGACGTCTTTCATCCCTTCGTGTAGGCAGGTTCTGGCGGTGTCGGGGTCTCTGGTGAGGGAGAGGATCAGCTGGGTGTCGTCGGCGTAAGAGATGATGTTGAGGTTGTGCTGGCGTGCGATGGCTGCGAGAGGTTTCATGTAGATGTTGAAGAGGGTGGGGCTGAGTGAAGATCCTTGCGGGACGCCGCAGATGACTTCGGTGGCCTCGGAGCGAAACGGGGGGAGGCGGACTCTTTGTGTTCTTCCGGCGAGGAACGAGATGATCCACTCCAGTGCCTTCTCTTGGATACCGATGTTGCTGAGGCGCTGGACTAGGGTGCGGTGGCAGACCGTGTCGAACGCAGCGGAGAGGTTTAGGAGGATGAGGGCCTCTGTTTCCCCCTTGTCGAGCAGGGTCCGGATGTCATCGGTGGCTGCGATGAGGGCAGTCTCGATGCTGTGGTTGGCTCTGAAGCCGGACTGCGAGGGGTCGAGGGATCCGTTCGTCTCGAGGAAGGCGGTCAGCTGTCTGTTGACGATCTTCTCGATGACTTTAGCAGGAAAAGGGAGGAGCGAGATGGGGCGGAAGTTTTTGAGATCGGTGGGGTCCGCTGTAGGTTTCTTCAGGAGGGCGCTGATCTCGGCGTGCTTCCAGCTCTCCGGGAAGGTGGCGGTGTTGAAGGAGGCGTTGATGATGTTCCGGAGTTGGGGTGCGATGGTGGAGTCGGCCTTGTTGAAGACGTGGTGTGGGCAGGGGTCGGTCGGTGATCCGGAGTGGATGGTGTTCATCGTGCGGGCTGTGACTTCGGTGGTCACCGTGGTCCAGGTGCGATGAGTGGCGGTGGGGGGTGTTGGTTCGACGGTTGGGTGCGTGGGTGGGGCGCCGAAGCTGTTGTGGATGTCGCGATCTTGCGGTGGAAGAGGGAGTCGCAGAGGTCTTGTGACGGAGTGATGTCGTTGGTGCCGGTGCTGGGGTTGGAGAACTCCTTGACGATAGTGAAGAGCTCTTTGCTGTCGTGGGCGTTGTTGTCCAGTCGTTCCTTCAGGGATTTCTTCTTGGTGGTGCGGATGAGCTGGTGGTGCTTGCGGGTAGCGTGTTTGAGGGCGGTCATGTTGTCGGTGGTCCGGTCGAGGAGCCAGGCTTTCTCGAGGGTGCGGCAGGTCTTCTTGGAGTCCTTGAGGTCGTCGGTGAACCAGGATGCCTTCTTGCTTCTGGGTCTGCTGGGAAGGTTCTTTAGTGGCACGAGGTCGTCGGCGCAGGCGGTCAGCCACTGTGTGAAGTTGCGGGCTGCTTCGTTGGGGTCCGTTGTGTTGGCGGGTGGGCTCTGGCTGAGGGAGGTGGTGAGCTGGTCTGCGGTGATCTTGCTCCAATTCCTGTGAGGTACCTGTTGCGGGTGGTGGTGGGTCGTGGATCTTTTGAAGCTGAAGTGGACGCAGCTGTGGTCGGTCCAGTGGAGTCCGGTGGCGTGGCTGAAGGTGATGTACTTGCTGGAAGAGAAGACGGGATCAAGCGTATGGCCGGCGTAGTGGGTGGGGGTGTTGACCAGTTGCTTGAGTCCGAGGCTGGCGAGGTTTTCCAGCAGGGTGGTGGTGTTGCGGTCCTTGTTGTTCTCCAGGTGGAAGTTGAGGTCCCCGAGGAGGATGTAGTCAGTGGAGGGGAGGGCGTGCGGGCTGATGAAGTCTGTGATGTCTTCGCTGAATTGTGTGCGTGGTCCCGGGGGTCTGTAGACGAGGGTGCCTCTGAGGGTCGTCTTAGGGTCGGTGTGAATCTGGAACTGGAGATGTTCGGCTGCGGCGAAGGAGTCGTTGGCGTCGGTCGTGATGCGGATGGTGTTCCTGTGGATGATGGCGATGCCACCTCCGGTCTGGTTGATCCGGTCCCTTCTGATGATCTTGTACCCATCCGGGATGGCGATGGCGATGTCGGGTGCAGAGGAGGCGTTCATCCAGGTTTCCGTGAGGAAGGCGACGTCCGGTGATGTAGCGTCGAGGAGGTTCCAGAGTTCCACGGCGTGTCTGTGGACGGAGCGGGTGTTGATCAGGATGCACTTGAGGTGGTCGCTGCTGGTGTTTGTCTTGGCGGGTGCGGGGCAGGTTCGGAGGCAGGTGAACTTGCAGGTGCAGCAGGTGAAGGGTCCGTGGGTGCGTCTCGGGGTGGCTCGGCAGCAGGCGTGGGTCCGGCCGGCATTGAGTGCGTTGAGAGTGGCGGCGTCGTAGGTCAGTCGGGTCGTCTTGCCTCGGCGGGGAGGGCCAGGGGTCCTGGCGCTCGGCGCGGGCCAGGCGCGAACGGGCGCAGACGGGCTTACCTTTTGCGCACCTTCGGCGCTCCCGCTGCGCGCGTCCGCTGCGCGGTCGCTCTGGGGGCATCACAAGTAAGGAGCCGGGAGGGAGGAGCAGCTGGGTGGCGGGAGCGGGGCGGCAAATGGAATCACAGGGGGGCGGGGCCGCAGGGAGGCAGCGGCGGGAAATTCCAAGAAGCAGCGGGCAGCAGGAAATTCCCAGGAGCAGCGGGAAATTCCCAGGAGCAGCGGGCAGCGAGCGAAGGAATCTGCAGGCAGGAGGCGGCAAAGGCAGGCAGGAGCGGCAGCAGTGAGTGGGGCGACCAAGCCCTGTGGAGGGCTGAGCGGTCACTCTAGCATCTAGCGTTAAATTATCGCCTTACCAAACGTTGGGCGCCATGTAGTGTAGTTCCTATATTCCCAATAGACTCTGCGCATTGGAATAACATAAACGATAGTTTAGACGTAGGACTGAGGTCGAGTAGGTCTCTAGTGAATATGTTAGACTTAATTGTGAATGCCAGCTGGCTCAGAGGTCACTAGAAACTTTCTCGAGTAAACAAGAAGGTGTTAACTTTCCTGAATAGACAAGAAGGGATTAGTTTCTGACAACCGCATAAACATGACAACTTTGCTCCCTCCAGAATAAGGAGTATATCTCCAGAGTCGCGGAAACAATAGATAACTATTTCACTCAGTCAGTCGTGCAGGCTTAGTTTCACCAGAAGCGCAGAGAAATAGAGAGACGGGCGTTTTGAATAAAAGTGGTTATTTATTGAACAGTCTTCTTTCTCATGCAAGAGAAGTGAGTTGCCACAATTGCAATACTTGTCATAAAGTAAAGTGCGTACAGTAAAAGGAGTATTATAAAATAATACTGAAAAAGCATGGTATGGTTTCTAAGCCATACGGTGTTTAAAATAGATAAAATATATACATAGATAAAACCATGACTAAACGTACTCAACTGGTGCTTCTAAGATACGCCTACCCCGGTGTACCTAACCTAAGCCTAGTATGTGGGAAGGAGTAAGTGAACTGCAGTTAAGTTAAGATAGTTTTTGCCAAGAATCTGAATCAAGAGATCTCTAAGGATCTAATCAGCTCCGTACCTTGGTTATAGAATGAAGGAGGTCTTGTATCTCTTTCTCAGGACTCGATCTCCCAGCAACCCGCAAGGGTGACTGGAAACTCTGGAGCTGGATTTCTCGGCAGGAGAAAAGACAGCGTCTCTCTCAGTGCATCAATGGGAGGGTCGGCTTCCTTCGGCACTTGCCACAGCAGGGCATTGGGCAAGTAGATAGCTGATCTGCTCCAAACCACCGTGTGTTTTGCTAGGGCAGCTGCTGGTATATTTAAACCTGGAAGGTGCCGAGTTTGACGTAAGGTTGGACATAAGACGTCACTAAGAACTCACAGTTCTTTCAGGACTCCAGGAGTTCTTGGACAAATCAAAACAGAAGCAGGGGGAATTCTCGGGCTGCTGGAGGCTTGGTTTGTTAAAGAACGCGTTGTACTTTCTAGGAGTCTATGGGAGTAGCCTTGCCGTATTTGGACTGCATTGGCTATGACTTAATATGAAAATGATTCTTATGCCTTTATAAGGATATGATTTGTTATAACCACATAAGGGCATAAATCGGGAATATTTAAATAGGGTCCTAGATACGTTCACAAAACTCTAAGGAAGCAACCGTCAAGCCTTTTTCTATAGACCCCTGTGACTGGTCTGACGACCACGCCATTGCCTTCCTTCTACCTGGCACCCACAAGACAAGGGCACCACAACCGGTGCTTCCTAAATGCTCAGAGACACCAAGAACCTGGACCACAAGTAACTTGAGGTTCGCCTCAAATCTGCCCCCCCCCCCCCTCGCATATCACATCGGCCAGTGACCTCAATGATCACTACTCTGCAACTATGTCGAACATTCTGGATGACCTAGCCCCTCTAAAACTAAGAAGTACTCAAGTCAAAGATAGAAACCCATGATTCACGGGATCCCTCAATAATGAAAGGAGGTCCCTCCGACAAGCCGAAAGAATCTGGAGACAGCACCCCTCTGCCGCTCACCTAAAACCTCTCTGCCAGGCCAGAAATACAGACAACAATAACATCCTCAACTCAAAAAAAGAATTCTTCAGATCGGAACTAGGGAATTCCCAGAACAGACCCCGCAAACTCTTTGAGCTGGTCAAACACCAATCCAACAAATTGGCCAAAACATCGAAAGAAAACCCCAAAGTCTCTAATTTCATCCGAGGAATTCTCCTCATTTTTTGCGGACAAAATCAAAACCTTAGGTAACGAACTTAGTTTTGCCTCATTCTCTCTACCGCCCCCTGACCTGCCACCTCCACCCAAGCCACCTCAACAGTCCTCTCCTAAGAATCAAGCACACTGGACCGACTTCACACTCTACGACAAAGACTCTGTCGCCAAAATCCTTTCCATCTTAAACCCGAACAACCATTTCAACGACCCGCTCCCCTCTACCTGTCGAGCGGCCGCTGCCCAATCCATTATTCCTAGCTGGACTGTGATAATTAACGCCTCTCTCCGGCAGGGATCTCTGAAAGCGGGCCAAGTCCTCCCCATGCTGAAAAAGCTGTTGCTGGATCCAGCCTCCTCAGACAATTTCAGACCTATTTCCAACATTCCTAGTTTAGATAAAGTGCTGGAGAAGTGTGTGCAACTGCAGCTAAGTCATCGCATCAACAACTTCCACCTACTCGATGACTGCCAATCTGGATTCCGACCTGGACACAGCACTAAAACCACCATGTTCCACATAGTCGATGATGCCCTCCAAGCCCTTGACCAAGGCAAAACCTGTTTCCTAATCCTCCTAGATCTATCCACGGCCTTCGACACGGTCAACCATGGGAAGCTACTTGAATGCCTCAAATTTAGGATGGGATTAGATGGCCCTGTCCTTGACTGGTTTAGATCCTTCCTCCAAAACCTATCTCAGAGATTCCTAATCAATGGCAACCTGTCTGCTCCCTCCTTGGTCAAGGTTGGAGTCCCTCAAGGATCAATGGTGTCCCCCACCCTTTTCAACCTTTATTTAGAACCCCTTGCCGGAATCCTTCGCACCGCAAATATCTTTTACCATATGTATGCCGACGACACTCAGATCTACGTAAAAATCTCATCTCTCGAGGAGATTCTCTCCATGAATGAGGTCCTGAAGCTGGCTGTCCAATGGCTCTCCTCCAACCAACTCAAACTCAAAGCAAAGAAAACTGAATTTCTTCTAATTTCCCCTCCTAAAACAAACCCGGAGATCCAGACATGGATTAAAGCCGTCACAGCCTTAAATTGTCCACCGACCATTGTGGACTCGGCCAAATCTCTGAGAATAACCTTGGATTGCAACTTGAACATTCAAGACCACATCAACTCAAAGGTCAAATCTGCCAGATTCCACCTGAGCTACTACCTATGGAAACTGAAACCCTTCCTTGACGCTCCCGACTTAAAACTGGCAGTCCAAGCTCTAGTCATTTCTAGACTGGAATATGGCTGTTCCACTTTTCTCTGGTTTACCCAAGATCACCCTAGCACTTTTAAAAGCCTGCCTCAATGCATCCAACAGACTTCTTACCGGCACACGGAAATTTGATCACATCTCTCCTCATCTGAAAGTGCTGAACTGGCTTCCTCTCGAGGCCAGAATACAACTTAAGCTGACATGCATCACACACAAGGCCCTACACTCAAACTCCCCTGCATATCTTACACAGAAACTTGTAGTATCCGGAGGAATCAGAAACTCATGGTCTGCCAGTGCCCTCCTACTCCACCCTGCTCTTTCGGAAAAAAAACCTATAATCAGGCATTCGCTGGGGCTGCACCAAGAATATGGAACTCCTTCCCACCCGCCATCAGAAGAATCCCCTCTCTTGCACGCTTCAAAAAGGAGGCTAAATCCTTCCTCATGGGTAAATTCAACGGCTAAACCCCGTCCCACAACCACCACAGAGACTATTGCCACCCTGCTTCGACCTTTCGCCCCACCAAGAAACCCAGGGCCTGTCCTCAGCAACTGTAATATTAACTGTATTTGTATACTTCCATCCCTCTTATACTCAGCACCCCCCCCACCCTCCCTAATTTATGTTATACTCTTGTGATCCCATGCCTCTTGTACAACTCTATGACTCTGTACAGCGCTCTGATACCCTAACGGGTCATGTTTGCGCTCTATAAAACACAATGTTAATGTTAATGTTAATGATCACTTGTAGAGCTCACTTACACCGGATGGCTTCTTTGCGCTAATAGACTCAGTGAGATGTCCAGAATTGTTTAGTTGTGTGCTTGCAGAAATAGCGTATTCGTCCAGGAGTAGTGTACTGACCAGAGTTGTTTAGTTATATGCTTGCAAAAATAGCCAGGTCTTAAGAGATTTCCTGAATTGCAACATGTCAGTACTAGATCGTATTTCCAATGTAAGGGAATTCCAGAATTTAGGTGCAAGGACCGCAAAGCTGCACCCTCCTTGACGTACTCGCTTAAACTTTGGGATAGTGAGAAGTGAAAGGTGAGCAGATCGGAGATTACGTGAGGGAATATGCCTAACTATCAGGCTGTTAATAAATGCAGGGCTATTGCCGTGCAAAGCTTTGAAAACAAGACAGCCCGTTTTGAAGGCACAACATTGAAGAATGGGGAGCCAATGTAATTTCCTCAGCAGGGGTGTAACTGGTTGCCATTTCAGTTGACGAAAGACCAGCTGGGCTGCCTGGTTTTAAACCAGCTGCAGTCGTTTAAATAGGTAAAGTGGCATTCCCAGGTACACAGAGTTGGCATAATCCAGATGAGACAAAACTGTAGCGATTATAATCTGGATCAGTGCATCATGAGTGAAAAAGCGGTGTATCTTCCTGATCTTACGCAGCTGGAAGAAACACTTAGAAATCACTGTGCCAACCTGAGATTTCAACGTGAGTTCATTGTTGAGGGAGCCTCCCAATGTTTTGGCCGAGGGAGAATGGGAGGGAGAAGAACCTAGCTCTAGGGGCCAATAATGCGGGCCCCAGAACTTATGACTATCTCCGGTCAAGACAAGCTCTATCTTACCCGGGATTAGTTTAAGATGATTGTGGTCCATCCACTGCTGTATATATAGCATCGTGGCCTGGAAATCCATCACAGAGCTATGAGAGCCGTCAATCTTGAAGACCAACTGTAGGTCATCTGTATAGTTCAAAACTGTCACTTTCCTTTCCTTCAGAGATTGAATCAGGGGGGAAATGTAGATAGTAAACAAATGAGGGGAGAGTGCCGAGCCCTGAGGGACTCCACAAGCAATTTTACGTGGGGGGGCCAGGAAGTGCCCTTGCCGGACAGCCTGCGACCAATCGTCCAAAAAAGAGGTGAGCCAGCAAGCAGCTACCCCTTGAATATCAGCAAGTTTGACACGGTCGGCCAGAATAACATGGTCGATCGTGTCAAAAGCGGCAGATAGGTCCAATAGTACCAGTGCCTTAGGAGAACCTTTATCAGCATGATCCCGTAGAGTATCCAGAACGGCCAGAATAACAGTTTCGGTGGAATGGGCCGGCCGAAACCCAGCCTGGTGGGTGTCCAAATACTTGGACTCCTCCAAAAAATTGGAGAGGTAATTGGCTACATGGGACTCTAGTACCTTTGCTAGAAAAGGGAGCAGGGAAATCGGACGATAGTTGGAAAGAAGCAAAGGATCTGCTCCTGTTTTTTTTAAAAGAGGTACCACTGTGGCTTTCTTAAAAGCCATAGGGACTTGACCAGATAACAAGGACTCATTCAAGAGAGTGAGTACAGGATCTGGAAAAGCTGCAAGGCAGTCTTTAAGTATATGGGGCAGGCAACAATCAGAGGGGGCCCCTGATTTAACCTTCATTAACAGGTTATGAAAAGTTTCCATATTAATACAGGGAAATTGACTTAAGATACTATTATTTTGGCACAAGACAGAGGAACTCAGTGTAGGAAGATGTTTGGAAATATTAGCCTTAATAGCAATGATTTTATCAATGAAATAATCATTGAGAAAATTACACAATACTTGAGAGGGCAAAACCTTCAATAGAATTCTCTCCGGGTTAGATAGTTCATTTACTATATTAAATATTTCCTTAGAGTTCCTATTGGACTTGAGTATATGTGTGGAAAAATGGCAGGTTTTAGCAGTAAGGATACTTTTTGTATATTCTTTCCTGGCAGCCATATATAAAAGTTTTTTATCAGGACAATACTCGCCACTGTCTCTCCAGTTGGCGCAACGCCAGTTTCAGGTTTTTTAACTCAGAGGAAAACCATCTCTGCGCGTCGGTAGGACGGACTGATTTTAACCTTTAAAGGGGGCATGCTTATCACTGGCCGTCAGGAGCCATTCAGAAACATTTGCTTCAGTGGCATCAATATCTATGCCATGGGACGGGGGAGTTTCACAAAGCGTGCCAATGAATTCTTCTTTATTTACAGTGTTCCATTTCCTAGCAAATCCGCCTTTGGCCATACTAGATTTCACAGTGGGCGGAAATGTAAGTATAAATTTCACCAGATGGTGATCAGACCAGCAGCAAGGTATAATATTAGGAGTGGAAGTAGTCAGGCCCTTAGTCGAGACTTGGTCTAAAATATGACCTTTCTGGTGAGTAGAAGACAGGACCTGTTGAGTGAAATTTAAATTGGTGAGAAGATCAGACATCTAAACCGATTGAGGCCCTTCATGGGGGTCTTTATGCCATTAATTAAAATCTCCCACGAGAAGTACCTTGGCATGATCAATTACAAGTTTGGCCATTTGTTCGCTAAGTGCCAGAGGGAAAGAAGGCATCTGGTAAGGGGGTCTGTAAATTAACACGCAGACAAAAGAGTCATGAGGAGATTCAAGTTTTATTACCATGTTCTCAGTATCCTTAAGAGGGAGGCAGGTCAAGGAGCAGAACCTGTAATCAGTATGAATAATAGCTGCCACACCCCCTCCAGGTTTACCAGGCGTGCGGTTTACATGGATAATATAATAGCCAGTAGGAACAGCCGCCAACATGTCAGGGGCAGAATCAGCAGTAAGCCATGTCTCAGTCAGCAAAAGAATGCTAGGTTTATCCGTAAGCAAGAGGGAAAAAATATCTAACTGGTGTGGGTATTAAGGTAATAAACAGATAGAGGAGTATCCACTAATTTAACCTGGTTCTGTAAAATATGCTTAGGGGCTGTGAAAGTCTGGATTTCAGGAAAGCTAATGCGTTTTGTAGATATTTCATATTCGGAAAGGAGGGACAGAGTATCACAGGCGGGACACAAATGTATCCGAGGAGAAGGTGATAAAATGGGCATAATCACTGGCCCCTAGGCCCAGCCAGGCGCGGACGGGCGCAGACGGGCTTGCCTTTGGCGTGCCTCATGCTGCATTTGACTCCAAATTCCCACCCTCAGCTCTGCCCTCTGGCAGCGTGATTGGCTGCTGCCGGGGGAGTCACTTGGAGCCTACGAGGGAACCGGAAACAGCAGTTTGAGGCAAGTAAAACCGTAGTTTCGTGTACAAAGTGCAATTTTCAGTATTTTTAAAAGCAGTAATTTTTAAAAAAGAAGGATCATAATTCCGAACATTAACACATCAATTCTACCCACAGGAGCCTAGTCTAAAAATAAATAAATAAATAATGAACAACTAGATTGCTAACATTCTATATTTATTACAAAAGTGTGGAACACCTGACGTCATCTTGATGTAATCAAAACTGTAATACCTAGAGCATTTCCTTTAGAAATTACATATATGAGAGGGTCTTATTTGCTCTGAAAAACTAAAATGAGGACATATTTTCTGAGTTTTCAAATAGCGACAAAGCACTTTTAAATTATTTGTTATCTTTATTTTTTTTATCCAGTTGACCACTTGATTAAATGTTGCACTTAGGGGAGAGGATGTGGTGTTACTTCCAGAGCTGCAGACTTTGCAACTGGGGAACCAGGTTGGAGTTTCTGCTTCAGCTCGACATTCTGTGATTCTGGTCAAATCACTTAATCTCCCCATGTCTAAAACCAAAATGAATTTGTTCTTGTGTGATGTAACCAATGCTCATGTGAAGCACTCCAATACCTGACAAGTCTGCACTATATAAAAATGCAAAAACACAAAAAATAAAAAGTATTTTGCACACGTCTGTCATTGGGCTACATGTGGGCTACGTCTGGGTGATATTTGTGATACATTTGGGCTCTTTTGTCTCTGGTGGCCATCTTGGGAGATTTATTTGTTATGAAGTTTCCTAATTTCCTCATTTACTGCAGCCTCCTCAGTAGGAAATGCTTTCAGTTTTTTACTTTGGTTCCATCAAGAAAGCATTCAGATGTGTCACACATTTGCCATACATTCTGAATGTTAGCACTCTAGTTGCTCATTAGATCACTGTAGTAAAGCTACTGCTCACCAGGGAAATCTGCTGCTGGTATTCAAAGTTCATGTTTCAGTCTGCATGTCAGAATTTTTATAGAAGAGGATTTGAGAAGTCAAAATGTGCCCTAATTTTTCTTTCTGCAGCACCAATCATAATTTCTATGGCAAAATGAACCCCCCCATTTTGTTCCTTTGCAAATTAAATGTTTTAAGTGTTACCACTTTATTCCAATTGAGGTGGCTTCAGGTGTGCCATACTTTTGTCATAAGTAAGACTGTTAGCGCTCTATTTGTTCTTTAGAACACTCTGGGACATTCTGTCATTGGGCTATACTTGGGCTACATCTGGGTGATATTTGCGCTACATTTGGGCTCTTTTGTCTCTGGTTGCCATCTTGGGAGACTTATTTTTTATGACGTTTCCTAATTTCCTCATTTACTACTGTCTCCTAAGTAGGAAATACTTTCAGTTTTTTACTTTGATTCCATCAAGAAGGCATTCAGATGTGTCACAAATTTGCCATGAATTCTGAATGTTAGCGCTCTAGTTGCTTATTATATCACTGTAGTAAAGCTACTGCTCACCAGGGAAGTCTGCTGCTGGTATTAAAAGTGCATGTTTCAGTCTGCATGTCAGAATTTTTTAATCAAATAGAAGAGGATTTGAGAAGTCACTCAAAATATACCTTAAGTTTTCTTTCTGCAGCACTAATCATACTTTCTATGGCAAAATGAACCCCCTCATTTTGTTCCTTTTTAAATTAAATGTTTTAAGAGTTACCACTTTATTCCAATCAAGATGGCTTCAGGTGTTCAATACTTTTGTCATAAGTAGGACTGTTAGCGCTCTAGTTGTTCTTTAGAACACAATGGGAAGCTGCAGTAGAACACGAGGGAATCAACTGACAGTCTCTGCCCTTGTTGGGTGTACATGTTTTACTGAGAATATTAGACTTCATTCTCACATGACTGAGAAAGATAATGTGAATTTACAGAAAATATGCTCTCAGTTTAGCTTATAGATCACCTTCCAAACCTCTGTGGGAAAAGCATGAGAAAATAGTTTTCTCTCAAACATGATTCATGATATCCAAGCAGAAGGCTATGGTCCATCAACAAATGATTTATAATGTAACTAAAGTCTTAAAACCTTCTATTAACTGCAATGCTTTTTAATGAGGTGCTATCATGTATATTGGTCCCTAGATGGCTGCCAACACTTTTTGGATGAAGTGCTGACTGGGGTTTTTAATGTGTGATGGTGAACACTCATAGAGCCCACTGGGGAAAGATATGCAAGACCAAAAGTACCCTAATGCCCGGAAGCCAGTGGGTGGGTGTGGTATATAAAATATTACCCTGGATTAATTTCTAGGCATTAACAATTATCATGCATCAAGTGAGAAGCAGAGTCTGTGGTATCTGAGTTAAAATGGGCTTTATTCCAATAACTCGAGTCAAAGGGAGAATATGTTCCATCACCTCTGAGGTTCAGGAAGAGTCTTCTAACATTTAATAACAATGAACAGCATATATACATTTTACTCCTTGTACATAGGGAGGAGCGCTCCAGGCAGAGCAAGAAAGAAAGAGATAAGAGCATGTGGGCGTACACTTGATGAGTCATAGGTAGATGATAGGTAGATGTCATAGGTGGGTGGGTACTTAGGGGAGGAGTTTGCATGACCAACTGGAACTCTGCCCTAATTGTGCAACTTTGAGCATGGCGTGCAATTGACGTGTAACTGGGAGGAGAGCTGACTTTCGACCTAGCAGAGACATCTCTTGTGTCAGGGCGAAAAGCACATCTTGTACAATCTGATATGATAGGGGATGTATTGTCTGAAGCAAAAGGTTGTTCACCACTAAGAATCAGAAAAGCATATATTTCTCCGTTCATTGCATGGGGGCTGAGACAGAGAGCTAGGCCTTATCTGTCGCGAACGGGTTCTGTTTACATTTCCTCACCGGGCAGGGATGCCACTCTGTACAGCAAAACAGATAACTGTTATTCATAACACTGTCTTGGCAGAAGTTCAGAAAGTGGTTCAACCACAATAAAATAAAGGGCTCAGTACGATATTTATTTAAAAATGCACAATGCAGAATGCAAAATACATGGGCCTTTATTTTAGCTTAACGTTTGGGAGACTTTGATGACTTGACTTGCAGGACATGTTTGCAGAGGCCTAGTGATTCAGGCCACTACGAGAAATATGCATGGGTGACATGCACATGAATGTCATAGGGTATATGTAGTGGACATTATTTGGTCAGGCAAAATATCATTTTCCACATTCCCTCCTTGTCACCTACATAACCCTTCAGGATACATCTATATTCATGAGACCGTATAGCTGATCATACAGAATCATTTCTTCATCTTTATCCTTTGTACATATGGATGGGGAACGCAAGCAGTGGCACAAAGGCTGCAAATCGCCAGGCCACACTGCAGACAGTGATAGTATCATGGCAAACTGCTCCTGGATCAAGTCGCCAGGGCAGATGCAGTCACATTCACTACTGCTTCAAGGGTTCTTGTTAATTTGCGTATCAGTTTACTATTTTGGACGGGGCCAACAAAGAAAAAGAAACCTTTGTTGAAATCTGTATATTGCTCCCACGCTGTTTCTGTCTGCTATATAACAAGTTCCACCCTAGTCTAAGGGCAGATGTACATAAGCTGTCTGACCGCAAATGAAATGGGTATGGCGTAACGTTTTGAAAGAAGAAAGTCCTTCTGAGAGTGAAGTTCCCTGTAAATAGCTCCTTGTAAATATGGTTTATGAAGAGCATGTCATTATTATAACTTGCTGAGTTTCATGTAAATATGGCTTGTGAATAGCGCCATGTGGTCATGGTTTGTGCAGAGTATGTTGTCATTATGTTAGGCAGGAGAGAGCTGGATCTCTTTCAAGTGCTTGGAGAAAACGTTTTGAAGATGTTTTGTTTTAACATGCTGCTTAACAAGGTGTTGAGGGATTTTGGCGTTGTTTGGCGTTTTCGGGGGGGCGTGTTTTTGAGCGGAAATTCGTACCCGTTCCAGTGGAGGGATTCGGCTGCTATTTGGTGAGGATGTAGGGCATCGCTTGGACTACTGTGATGCCAAATTTGAAAAGATTCTGAGCTGTGGAAGTGGAGGAAAAAGCATGTCTTGTGCGGAGGCGCGATTTGCCATGTTATCCAATGGGCGTGTTTTCCTAAATCTATTTCGGCAGAACTCCCTTTGTTTTCTGATAAGGGGGTAGTTGGCCACATACCAAGCACTCAGTTGCATTGCTGGTCTGGCTGGTCACGTATGCATACTGGATGAATGTATATGTGAGGAAATGAAAAAGAAAACATGTAGCAATAAACTAACACCGATTATAACAATGCACAGAATAAAATAATGATCAAGGTAACAATCCATCTGCTGCGTAATGTCTTGCAGTATTATTCCTTTTTATCTCTCATCTTGCTATTCTCATATGTGATCTTATACATGTCAGAAACTGGTCTAACCGATTCACCACCGGGTGGGCTTAAACAATTAAACTACGTCTGACTTACTAGATCTAAGTTTAGACCTATACTCTTGCTGAGGGGTCTTTTCAAGCAAAGGCGGCACAAAGTCTGTTGTGTCATTAAAGTCAATGTTCTTTTCGAATGTTCCACATTGTCCAAAATAGCGCTTAACGTGATGGGCATGGATCCAGCCCTTGCGTCCCTCCACTTTCAGTGCGGTCCTCGTGGTAAGAAGCACCATCTTCGGGGTCTTCCAGCGCGGCTCGAGGGGGCTGGAACGATCAAAATTCCGGATGCACACAAAGTCCCCTGGGACTATGGCGTGTTCCTTGACCTGTGTGTTGTCAGGGAAGGCGGCAGCAACCTGTGAACGACAAGAGAGTAGTGCAGAAATCAAGGAAGCCAGGTAATCTGTCAGCATGTTACTGTCAACATCAGTTATCTTTCTGGGCATAGGCGTACCCCACATATTTGGCGGTCTACCGAAAACCACTTCATACGGAGATAGGCCTGTTCTGGAATGTGCTACCATATGCATGTAAAAGAGGGCAACCGGCAGGGCTACCATCCAATCCACGCCTTTCTCTGCACAGACCTTTGCTAATTTTGTCTTGAGGGTCTGATTATGTCTTTCTACAAGGCCAGCTGCTTCTGGGTGTCTGACACAATGGAACTTCCATGTGTAACCTAACAGAAGGGACACTTGTTTCATTAATTCAGAGGAGAATGGCTGGCCGTTATCTGAATAGATCACCCGAGGTAATCCATACCTGGGGAAATACTCGCGCACTAACTGTCTGGCTGTTGTTACAGCAGTATAATCTGGAACTGGATAAGCTTCTGTCCATCTAGATAGTGCACACACTACCAACAAGACATACTTGTAACCTCTACATCTGTCCATTTGGATATAATCCATCTGGAGAACCTCAAAAGGGTGGTCAGGAGGATGGAATCCGCCTTGTTCCACCGGGATGCCTTTACCTGGATTGAACTGACAACAGATCATACATGTTCGTACTTTCTGCTTCGCTGCGGCACGCATGTGCTTGTTAAACCAGATGTTCTGTAAGCTGTCTAACATTGCTTTTTCTCCCAAGTGTGCTGGACTGTGTGCTGTGTTGATGATTACTTGTACCATAGAATCTGGTAGAAACCATGTGCCTTTTCCCTTAGTCATCCAACCTTGGTCAGTCTGGACCCCTCCTTGTTCAGTCCATTTCTTTATCTCATCTGCAGTGGCATGTGTCTGTATGTCGAGCACGTCTTGAGTGGGATCCCTGACTGTCATACATGTTGTCAGTAATGGTACCTCTGTTGGTGTCTGGGCTGTAAGTCTAGCTGTTCGATCTGCCAGGTCATTACCCTGGGAAATGGTGTCTGTAACTTTGGTGTGAGCTTTGCACTTCAGGATAGCAATGGCTGTAGGTAAATGTATGGCTTCTAACAGGGCTTGAATAAGCTGGCCATGCTGAATCTTGGTCCCATGGGAGGTCAGGAAACCTCTCTCCCTCCATAAGACCCCGAAATCATGAACAACGCCAAAGGCATATTGCGAATCAGTATAAATGTTTACTTTCAAGTGCTTAGCTCTTATGCAGGCTTGTGTCAGAGCGATGAGCTCTGCTGCTTGTGCTGACAATGTGTCTATTTTCTGTGTCTCTATGACTTCTTTATCAGTGGTCACAGCATAGGCCGCTACTAACTCTCCTGCACTCGTTCTCATGTATGATCCATCTACATAGAGCGTTAAGTCTGGGTCTGAAAGTGCAATATCTGTCAGGTCTTGTCTTGGTTTCGTCACTATATTCATTAGTTCCACACAGTCATGTGATGGTGCATTTACTGTACTTGAGGGCAAAAGTGTTGCAGGGTTCAGAATATTACAACGTCTGATCTCTATGTGTGGTTGAAATAATGTCAGTTCATATCCTGTCAGTCTTGCTACAGTCAAGTGTTGTGTTTGTGTTCTGTTTAAGAGAACCTCCACTGCATGTGGAACCTGTACTGTCAGAGGGTGGCCCAATACTATTGAATCACTTTGTCTTATGGCTAGGGCTGTTGCTGCAACTGATTTCAGGCATGCAGGCAGAGCCTGGGCCACTGGGTCTAGCGTGCTAGAAAAATAAGCACAAGGCTTGTGTTTTCCTGCTTGATCTTGTGTGAGAACAGATAACGCTGTTCCTTCTCTTTCAGTTACAAAAAGCATGAAAGGTTTGCTGTAACATGGAGTCGCTAACACTGGCGCTTGACATAAAGCTCTTTTTAATTCCTCGAATGCCAAGGTGTGTTCTTGTGTCCAAGGGAGGACAGTCCCCCCTGCCTCCTGTGTAGTTAACTGTATGAGTGGTTTGGCTAGAAAGGCATACTGGGGAATCCATTGCCTACAGTATGAAGTGAGGCCAATAAAGGCACGTACTTCCTTTTGTGTCTTGGGCTGTGAAAGGTTAGCAATGAGCTGTATACGTGCTTGTGTTAGCTGTCTCCCCTCTTTGGAAAGCAAGTGTCCTAGGTACACTACTTGCTTTTCACAGAATTGCAACTTCGAAGGGGACACCTTGTGCCCCTTGTCAGCCAGAAAATGTAAGACTGTCAGTGATGCATTTTCACATTCTTTTTCTGAACGTGCTGTAATCAGGATATCGTCCACATACTGTAGTAACGCAGTGTTGGAAGGCATGTGAATGCTGTCTAGCTGTCTCTTCAGAGCCTGACTGTAAATACTAGGGCTTTCTGTAAAACCTTGAGGAGCTCTTGTAAAGACAAAGCTACGACCTCTTAATGAAAATCCAAACAGGTACTGGCTGTCTGGGTGAATGGGAACACTAAAGAAAGCGTTCTTCAAGTCGATAACAGTAAAGTAAGTAGCCTCTGAATCAATAGCAGTCAACAATGAAGAAATGTCTGGCACCACTGGATATTGTGGTAGTACACATTTGTTCAATTCTCGCAGGTCAATAATCAATCAGTACACTGGCAGTACACTAGGATCAGATCTTTTAAGGATAGGAATGACAGGCGAGTTACATACATTTGAGACTGTCTCTACCACTACCCCCGTGCAATAAATTCGGCAACTATTTTCAGTAATGCTGTTTCGGCGTCTGGTGGTAACTTGTATTGTCTAATACGTGGAAGTACTACTCCTGCTTTGAGTGTGACATGGTGAGGCGTAATGTCCATGTAACCTACGTCAGTCGGTCCTTGTGCCCACAGGATCTGTGGCACGTTCTTGAGTCTGTGGTCAAAATCAGTCAGTACATAATGTCCCTTAAAATCACGTAAGAACAGGCGCACTCCTTCTGGAGAACAGCAGATAACTGCTCCTAGATCTTTTAATGTCTTCATACCAAGTAAATTTTCTGGACATGACTTAGTAAGTAGCAAGTCAGTGGTACGTGACAGTGGACCAACCCCTAGGGAGACCGGTTTAGACACTTCATTAACAATTGGCTTTCCTGAAAATCCCAGGGAAACATTTTGTGAGCCCGAGAGAGGTGCCCCTGGAACCTCGTCATGACTGATGGTAGTTCTGCTCGCCCCTGTGTCAATCAGAAACTTTCGATCCTGACCTAGAACACGACTATGTACATACGGACCCTCTTGATCTACAGGAACCTCAATAAGGGGCAAGCCTACTTCCCTCTCAAGGCTGTTTCATGAGAACTGTTGATATTCTGGATAGTCAGACTGTGTGTGCTGATACATTTGTGGTGTGGCATTAACAGGCGGTGGTGGAGGATAATTTGCTACTGTCTGTTGCGTGTTCTGTTGCGTGTTATTCTGTCTAGGAGTGTACTGTCTCTCTTTTGTCTTGCCTGTAGCTATATTGTGTTTCAGGACAGTGCAGTCCTTTACAAAGTGACCTGGTTGTTTGCAATAATTACAGTTCCCTTTGACAGGTGTCGTGTTATGTTTGTTTGAAGTCGCCGGTACCGTTTGGGCAACCTGCACCTTCATTTTTGTCTCTTTCATGCGTCTCTTTTCATGATCCTGCTCTTCCCTAATTCTGTTCTGATGATACTGTAGCATCTGTAACATTTGTGAAGGGCTGTTTGCTTGCCAAGTACTCTCAACCTTCAGTACTCTATTCTTGATCTGGGGTAAGGAATTCTCTACAAATTTGCTCACAAAAAGATGTGGAAATGACTCGCTACCAGGCTTAAGGCCACTATTAATAGTAAAACATTTCTCAAATCTAGAATAGAAATCACTAGTGTCCTCGTCTTGCTTTTGTTTACATGCTGAAATAGCATCCCAATCTTCCTTTTTAGTAATCAATAATCTTGGCAAAACCTGTATCAGGAATTCAGGTAGTTCTCTAGCTCTATCTCCAAGACCAACTCCTGGGAGCCTGCCCTTCTCTTCTGTTTCCAATGCATCCCAACTTAACTTTTTCCTTAAGCTTTTCATAAATCCCTGCAGGTAACAGTACTTTTAATAGCTTCAGAATGTCAGCGTATGTATAATCTCCTATGCGGAGGATGTCTTTTAATTCACGGTGAAATCCCCCTGGGACTTTATCATGACAAGGCAACATCTTTTTCATTTCAAGAATCTCTAATTTCGTTAAGGGGGTGTAAACATACACCCGTTGTAACTCATTGGCCGCATTCTTAACGGGATGAACCTCTCGTAGGGGGTTCTGTCTGTCTATGTGTACGTTATGTCTGTCATGGTGTAAGACTGGAGGCATGTATGTAGTCAGAGAATCTATGTACTTATGTCGTTGATCCAGGATTACATTAATTAATTCAGTACCTAAACCTGTCCATCTATCTAGTAAAATGTCGTCAAGTATTTTATGCAAGTGACCAGGATCAGAATGCTGACTTTTATACAACGTTATCAAGTGTTGAACCATGTAAATACCAGCCAAACGCTGTTCGTTCGTTGGAAGGCTTAAGAAAGTCTGAGCCACTATATCACTGCTATATATATTGGCATTGGACACCCACTGGGTGGCTGACCGGGCCAACTCTATTTCGTGTTGTGTGGGAGGTCTCTCACTCCCTATCCATTGTTTCAGTGCTTTCTCAGTAGCTTGGAATAGAGCTTCAAGGGAATACCTTTCTTTTATAGCTGGCCCCTGTTTACGGTAATCAAGGCACTTAGGTCTGTCAAACTGTCGCGCTTTTCCTACATAATTCATTTTGTCTTTTGGCTCATCTACTTCTTCTGTTGATAACTCACCATTCTCCTCAGACTCTTTTCTGTGCCTTTCTATTATTTCCTTTCGTATTTTCTTGTACATGGCATCTATCTGTCCCTGTTTCTCATGTCTACCGGCATCTATGTGATCACTCCATTCTATCAAACCTGGCTTTACATCTCCGTCTCCTTCGTCTTGTTCCCTGATCAGGCAGTTAATAATAAAACGCAAGACATGGTTCTTAACCCCTACTTTTCTCTGTGCCATGGCTTGTGCTATACTATCTGGTCCCTCCCCCGTTCTAATAAAACGATACATGCTATCTAGGTGATCTTTCATGTCTGGTAATGTCTCTAGATATGCAACAGCTTGTCTTAGTCTACGTGAAATCACGACCATTGAACCCTTTCCTGGTTCTGTATCATATACACAAAATGGAATGGCTGCATCTACAGTAGGCACCCCTCCCACTGCCCCGGGACCTACGTCATCTTTTGCTAGCTGCTGCTGAAGTTGCTGGAGCTGATCTGCTGCTGGGGGTGGAGGAAAACCTGCATTAACGTAGTCCGGGAGGGAATCGTCTAGATACGAGGAAATGAATGCTTCAGATGCTGTCGGCTTTATTCTATGTACTCTATATGGTACAGGTGGTGGCGTTCGAGACCTACTGGATCTTTCTGAGGTGGTCACTTTAGCTAGTTCTTCTGACAGAACGGGATAAATACCATTAACAACGGCGTTTCTTTCCCTATCAGTCTGTTCTGTTTTGACACGTTCCCCCTCCTCCCGCAGTTCCTTTTCTCTGGCTTTTTCCCCAGCTTGTCTAGTTCTATCTGCTTTATTCAATTCTTTCTCTGTTCTCCTATGTGACTCTTTGCGCCACAATTCGATGGCATCTTTCTGAGAGGGTCTTGACTTCTTTTTCCATAGCGCTTCCTCCACCCTCATAATACATTCAGGATCCCATGTACCCGAGATTGGCCATCTATACTTTTCCTCCAGGTCCTTGGTGTAGTCTACCCATAAATCTAAAAACAAAATGGCGTCTAATCCATGCTTATTATACATATAATGACCAGGTGTGTCTCTAGGCGGGATGTTAACTGGTTCTTCTAGTATACCTTTTCTGGTCCCTATCTGACATAACTTTGAAAACAGTGGCATGTTTGAAACCAATATTCACAAAAATAGACTGAAACAATCAACAATCATTCACACACAAACAAATAATAAACACTAAAACAGTTACAACCTAAACTGATACAGAGAGCTAAACATGTACTTGAAAAACTTTATGCACTGAAATACAGTACAACCATACCGGTCTCAAAAATGAGACACGTCTTTACCGCACCCACGTTTACCATGGACACGTCTTTAATCTTGATGCATTCCCCATAGTGGTACTCACCGGGAAGCAGAATCTTGAAACTTGAAGGCCTCGGACTTCTACGCATGCGCCTTGGAACAGGTGGACCTCTGGAGACCTCGGACCTTGCTCTCTCACGGGCTGGGCTCTGGGTTGAGACAATCCGCTTTCCTCACCGCCTCACATGGATGCCTGGTCGCAGTCCGTCCTCCTCCTGGGCCTGAGGGAGCAGCGGGAAATCCCAATGGCGTGTACACTTTAAAGTCCGTCACGGCTGTGGAAGGGGGCAAAGACTAGACCCACAACTCCGGCGAGTGGGGAAAGGGACATGTTCCTGTTCGGGCGCCAATTAATGTGGTATATAAAATATTACCCTGGCTTAATTTCTAGGCATTAACAATTATCATGCATCAAGTGAGAAGCAGAGTCCGTGGTATCTGAGTTAAAATGGGCTTTATTCCAATAACTCGAGTCAAAGGGAGAATATGTCCATCACCTCTGAGGTTCAGGAAGAGTCTTACAACATTTAATAACAATGAACAGCATATATACATTTTACTCCTTGTACATAGGGAGGAGCGCTCCAGGCAGAGCAAGAAAGAAAGAGATAAGAGCATGTGGGCGTACACTTGATGAGTCATAGGTAGATGATAGGTAGATGTCATAGGTGGGTGGGTACTTAGGGGAGGAGTTTGCATGACCAACTGGAACTCTGCCCTAATTGTGCAACTTTGAGCATGGCGTGCAATTGACGTGTAACTGGGAGGAGAGCTGACTTTCGACCTAGCAGAGACATCTCTTGTGTCAGGGCGAAAAGCACATCTTGTACAATCTGATATGATAGGGGATGTATTGTCTGAAGCAAAAGGTTGTTCACCACTAAGAATCAGAAAAGCATATATTTCTCCGTTCATTGCATGGGGGCTGAGACAGAGAGCTAGGCCTTATCTGTCGCGAACGGGTTCTGTTTACATTTCCTCACCGGGCAGGGATGCCACTCTGTACAGCAAAACAGATAACTGTTATTCATAACACTGTCTTGGCAGAAGTTCAGAAAGTGGTTCAACCACAATAAAATAAAGGGCTCAGTACGATATTTATTTAAAAATGCACAATGCAGAATGCAAAAAACATGGGCCTTTATTTTAGCTTAACGTTTGGGAGACTTTAATGACTTGACTTGCAGTACATGTTTGCAGAGGCCTAGTGATTCAGGCCACTACGAGAAATATGCATGGGTGACATGCACATGAATGTAACATAGGGTATATGTAGTGGACATTATTTGGTCAGGCAAAATATCATTTTCCACATGGGGCTTATCTCTAACTAAAATTGTGGTTTCTTTTAAATGATCTATGAATGGTTTCCTATTTGCCAGTGATCAAGGGAGGAATGTCCTGAAACGCGTTTGGCTGAGGGGGTTGTGTGCGCTGCCCTCCCTGCTGCACATTATGCTTGAATGGAGGACTGTAATCCAGCAGTGGGGCAATTTCCACAAGGTGCGAATCTTTCTGAAATTGATAGCGGCCTTCCCGGTTGCGGAAATTGCCCGCCACAGCAGCGGTGGTTGAGTGCAGAACTACTTGGACTCGCGACTGATGGGGTCCCAACAGCGTGACTTTACATGCATTAAGGAGTGAAGGATGCTCAATACCCACCCGCTGGGGTTTTTAATGTGTGATGGGGAACACTCACGGAGCCCACTGGGGAAAGATATGCAAGACCACAAGTACCATAATGCCTGGAGGCCAGTGGCAGGGCTTATCTGTAAATAAAATGGTGGTTTCTTGTAAACGATCTATGAATGGTTTCCTGTTTGCCAGTGATCAAGGGAGGAATATCCTGAAACGCGTTTGGCTGAGGGGCTGTAGCCATGACGCGTTTCGTCCCTCACAGGGGACTTGATCACATGACATATATATATATATAAATATATATATATGAAGGATATTTTTTACTAAAGAAAAAAAAAGAAACGTTTATTGTGGGATGCGATTGCTTCACATTTCAATAGTAATTTTGGTGATACATATATCCCTGTGCCCTTTATGTTATGTTTGTTAAGGCCGTACTTTTAGAGCGCACGGCTACCCCAAGGGGTGTCCCGGCGCTTTGGCAAAGAGACCTGAAACCTAAAAACACAAAGGCAGCAACACCACAGTCGCAGTGATTACGCGGAAAAGAGCATGGTCTTCAGCTCTTTCCTAAAAGCTAAGAGACTCTTAGCTTTGCGGAGGGAGAGAGGGAGCTCGTTCCAAAGGCGAGCTGCCACAAATTGAAAGGACCGTCCTCCCATCCGAACTCGTTTGGCAGTAGGCACCTCCATTTTAGCCAAATCGGCTGACCGCAACATCCTCCGCGGCACATAGAAAGCAATACGCTTCCTGATATAATTAGGACCGACAGAGTGAATTACTTGCGGTGATTCTCGACGGTAGGCGTTCAAAGGAATGTTAACGAACGACTGAGGGAAATTCTTGGTGTCATTGGTTGTAAGTGCAATGGGTTTGTGACAAACTGGTAAAGGGCCTTTCTAATCGCAGGTATGGAAGTGAAATGTGCTGAGAAATGCAAACAAATATCCACAGCATCGCAAGAAGAGGTAGATATCACAAATGGGAGATCAAAGAGAAAGCGAAAGTGAAGTCAAAGCAGATCTTCTTCTGTTTCTTCAACATTGTCCTCTAGTACCTCATCGTCTTCTTCCTCTCACTCTTTATCCTCATCCTCTTCAAGATCTTCCTCGTCATCCAGCAGTTCAAGTAGTGCAGATTCTTCCAAAGTTTAATCGAAAAAGAAGAAAAAAGATAAGCATACCAAAAAGGTAATGAAAAAACAGAATAAGCTGGAGAAAAAGAAAGACAAAAAGAAAACTAAATAAAGACCTGTGTAGATATCGAAGTTTCTCAGGGAGAAAAAGAAAGAGGAAAACTACAGTAGGATTTCCGGAAAGAAAATAAAGATAAAAGCAGGTTTAAGAATATAGTGAAGCCGCTGTTAATCTCTCAGTGAGGTGTGCATGGAAAAAAAGCATTGTCTGGGAGACTTGAACGCTTCTCCACAGATGTCCGCATAAGCAGATGCACTGGCAATCTTAGGGGGCTGGAAGAACACCTGATACCCTGGCTACTTCTCCAATGAAGACTGGTGTGAGATCCTTACCACTGCAGCATTATACAATAAAATCTAAATGCAAATGTATATGCTGTATGAAATGTAAAGCTTGCCGTTAGCACTCTTATCTGGTGTCTTGGGGAAGGTACTTGAGGCATATCTTTATTGGAAAAATTAGTTTGTACAATGATACTTGCATTTGTGCTTTTAAATATATATATTTTTAAATTTTTTGTGTTTTATAGAGCGCTAACTTGACCCGTGAGGGTATCAGAGCGCTTTACAAGATATACAGAGGAGTACAAACAACGTTAAGGTGCCGTAATATACATACAAAACTGTACAGGGGAATGGCGATGGGCCGGGGTGTAGGGAATATGGGGATACTGGTGATACACAATACTAATGCAATCATATTTAACGTCAGCAAATAATAGGAATAAAATAGTAAACAATAAAAGTAAAAATAAGAAACCCGAAAATCTCTCTGCAGGGAGAGTTGGTGGTCTAAAGGAGAGGCACTAGTCTGAGAAACATCAGACTTATGGTCTGGCATGTCAGGCATTTACCCAGGAGGAAGGCGTTGGCCTCCTTCTTGAAAAGTGCGAGAGAGGGGATTCTTCTTAGTTCCAGATTCGAGGAGCTGCCCCGGTGAATGCCCTATTATAAGTTCTTTTTTTCTGGAAGAAGACGGGTTTGAGTAAGAGGTTTCTGGCGGACCGGGAGTTCCTGCTTCCTCCAGATATCACTAGGTTTGTGCCAGATAAACAGGGGAGTTTGAGTAAAGAGCCTTATGTGTGATGCATGACAGTTTCAGCTTAATTCTGGCCTCTAGGGGGAGCCAGTTCAGTACTTTCAAATGTGGAGAGATGTGGTCAAATTTCCTGGTGCCGGTGAGTAGTCTGGCAGCCGCGTTGAGGCAAGCTTTTAAGGGTGCAAGGGAGATCTTGGGTAGACCAGTGAGGGTGGAGCAACCATATTCCAGTCTGGAGATGACTAGTGCTTACACTGCCATTTTTAAGTCAGCATCCTCAATGAAAGGTTTCAGCTTCCAAAGATAGCTCAAGTGGAATCTAGTTGCTTTAGCCATTGAGTTGATGTGGTCCCGCATGTTCAAATGACAGTCTAGGATTATGCCCAGAGATTTAGCAGAGTCCACAATGGTCGGCGGGCAGTTTAGGGCTGTGATGGACTTGATCCACGTCTGAATCTCAGGGTTGGCTTTAGAAGGGGAGATTAGGAGAAATTCGGTTTTCTTTGAATTGAATTTTAGTTGATTAGCGGCTAGCCACTGGACAGCCAGTTTCAAGGTCTCGTTCAGGGAGAGGATCTCCTCCAATGAAGAGATATTGATGTATATTTGGGTATCGTCCGCGTACATGTGGTAGGAAATGTTGGCGGTACGAAGAACTTCAGTGAGTGGCTCTAAGTAAAGATTAAAGAGGGTGGGGGACAGGGTTGAGCCTTGGGAGACTCCAACCGTAACCGGAGAGGGAGGTGATAGGTTGCCGTTAATGAGGAATCTCTGTGAACGATTATGGAGGAAGGACCTGAACCAATCTAGGACCACACCATCCAGACCCATCCTGAGATTGAGGCGTTCAAGAAGTTTATCATGATAGACAGTGTCGAAGGTGAAGGATATGTCTAAAAGGATTAGCAAGCAGGTTGTGCCTTGGTCTAGGGCTTGGAGGGCATCATCCACGATGTGGAGCATTGTGGTTTCAGTGCTATGCCCCGGTCTAAACCCAGATTGGAAGTCATCAAGTAGGTGGAAGTTACTGATGTGCTTACTTAGTTGTTGCTGTACACATTTCTCAAGTACTTTGGCTAGTAGCGGGATATTGGAGATGGGTCTGAAATTGTCGGGGGAGGATGGATCCAGTGCTGGTTTTTTAAGATGGGGAGGACTTGGGCCGCTTTCAAGGGGTCCTGAATCGATCCATGTTGGAGAGAGGCATTTATTATTGTAGTCCAGCAAGGAACAATGAATTGGGAGGCAGCAGTGAGGCAGTTGGAGGGTAGGGGGTCATTACAGTGATTGTTAGGTTTTAGGGTAATGAGGATTTTGGAAATGGAATCTTCGTCATAATATTCAAAGTCAGACCAACATGCTTGGTTTTTAGGAGAGGCCATAGGGGGTGGAGCGGGGAAAGGGGGAAGGTCAGGAGGGGGTTGTGAGTAGGAGACGGTACTGAGTTTAGTTCCTAAAGCTGTGATTTTATCCGTGAAGAAAGAGGAGAATTCCTCTGACGAAATTAGAGATTTGGGGGATTCTTTCGGTGTTTTAGCCAGTTTGTTAGATTGGTGTTTGACCAATTCAAAAAGTTTACGGGGTCTATTCTTGGCGTTGCCCAGTTCAGATCTGAAATATTCTTTTTTTGAATTGAGGATGTGCTTGTTGTAGGAGTTTCTCGCCTGGCGGAGAAGTTTAAGATGCGTCGCAGAGGGGTGTTGTCTCTAATTTCTTTCATATTGCCGTAGGGACCTCTTCTCCATGTTGAGGGAACCGGTAAACCAGGGATTCCTGTCTTTCACTTGTGTTCTTTTTAGCTTAAGAGGGGCAAGGTCGTCCACAATGAATGAGATAGTTGATGAGTAATGCTCATTTAGGTCTCTGACCGCAATTATGTGCAGAGGTGGTAGGAGGTCAAGTTTGCAGCGAGCCTCCAGTTCCATAAGGTCAAGGGTTTTAGTGTCTCTGGTCCAGCGTTTTTGGGGATCACCGGTTGCAAAGTCTTAGACTTGCGGGTCCCAGGCAAAATGAAGGAGATGGAGTGGTGATCAGACCAGTCACATGTGTCTATGGAGATGAGCTTGACTGAGGATTCCTTACAAATTATCCAGTCAAGGATGCCCCCTTTTGAGTGAGTTGGCTGAGAACAGGCTTGGGTTAGGGCTTGGTCAGTTAGTAGGACTTTGATAGCGTTGACGTGGGGGTCTTCAGAGTCATTCCAGTGCAGGTTGAAATCACCCAGGAAAATCTCTTTAGCATTGGAGGAAATCTTACTTGTGATGATTTCCAAGAGGTGATCAGTAAAGGAGTCGTTGGAGCCTGGAGGGTGGTAGAAGATGTGTAAGTTGCAGAGATTTAGTGAGCTGCTGCAGATGGAGAGTGCGAGGTATTCGCAGGAGTCAGTGAAGTCTGCCAAGAGTTCAGTGACAAGGAGGGAGGATCGATAGATGCAGGCAATGCCTCCACCTTTCTTGTGGGAGCGTCTGTCTAGTCTAGAGATATTGTAGTTAGGGGGAACTAATAAGTCCAGGCAAGGGGAGGAGTATTTATTCAGCCAAGATTCTGTTAGTATAGCAAGGTCTAAGTTTTTGTTTAGGATGAGGTCAGCAATATCAGCGGCATGCTTGACTGCTGAACGGCAATTGATTAAGAGACCAGATAAGGGGGGGTCAGGGGAGGTGACCGGGGTCTGGACGGTCAGGACTACCGGCGCGAGGTTACTTTCCATCAAACTTCTGTCATGGAGGGTAGGTGGCCTGTTGGGGTTGATGGTGACCGTGCTGATGGGGTAACCCGGACTCGTGCTTTGCGGACAAGGGATGGTTAGGGCAGAGTTGTGGTCTTGAAGCGTGGGTATATAGTTCTGGCTATCATTATATAAACCTTCTGGTGGTAATTTTGTCTAAACAATATTGTTTGTTCCAGGGAGGGATTGTTAATTTTTCCTGGTGCATGAACTGAGCCGCCAGACCTTGCAATGATGGGTTATTTTTCTTGGTTTTATGGGGATTGAGTTCTGGAAGTACTTTTTGGGAGACTTTTTGGGGCAGGTCTTCTTCAAATATTTATTTATTGATGTAGAGAATGCATTGTACATCATTCATTTTGTCCTTGGCCCTTCTGGGATAGGAGTGTTCCTTCCCTTTGGGGGTTATTTACTAATGTCTGACTGTTGTCCGATGGTCCTGCTCAGGGTTTAATACTGTTCCCCTTGAGCCTTAGTTATTTCGTGTCTGCGGGGTTATTTCTTATTTATATTATCTGTGGTCATTGCAACGATTTTTATTAAGAGCCCAGGCTCTATTTCCTCTATTCCTATATTTGGTCAGTTGTTGGTGAAGACCAACTGGTTCTTATTGAGAGCTTTTGTGAGATTAGTTCGCAGTCCCTCCTCTGGGTGGGGATAGCTATGGTATTTAATTCAAAGTTAAGGAATCTGTGGCTAGATGTCTGTATCAGATGAACAAGTTACTTACCTCTGGGCATTGTATTATCTGGTAGAGACTCAGCCTAGCAGCAGATTCCTTAACGCCCTGCCCATGCTCCCAACTCTGCGAACGGCCTATGAGGTAAGGGTTATAACATTTTTCAGGACTGGTTTTATATATCGGTGACCACAGACTCAAGTAATGTTGGGACTCAACAGACCCCTTGGTCTTACAACATAGGTATTATTTAGATATTGCCATGCCATCCATTTCGAATGGTGAGTGATCGGTAGAGTGGCGGGCGTTTTCTCTTTTACACTAGATTAAACACCAGTGAGCAGTGTTAATTAATTTGGTTCTTTCTTTGAAAGTCTTCGTCTAGTATTATCATACCTTGTATTGCCATTGTCATTTTAGTATTTCCATTCGTTACCATTGATGAATGGTCTGTAGAGTGTAAGGTGTTTTCCTTTGCATGCTGGTTATGCACTAGGGTACAGGGGTTCAGGTAACCCTGTAATTCGTTGATTCTATTGGGCTTTTCTTTGAAATTCCATATCTGGTATTAACATTCCTTTTGTTGTTACTTCTTTATTAATGTTTCAAAGATTGTTGATATTTTTAGCACACTGTTTTCACAACCAGTTTCTATAGTGGCTCCAGGTTCTGGTGCAGATAATTTTCTCAGAAAAAAACTGACATCCGTGTGCCAGAGGGGACTTATATGGCTCCACTGACGTCATCACTGGAGTCTATGTCATCATGGAGCCATACGGCGCTGTCCCCCGGCTTGCAGAGGTACTGCTGATTAATTTACGGATCCATTCGGATGGCTGGGGAGAATTCAAAGTTAAGGAACTGTGGCTAGACTGTGTCTCTACCAGATAATAGGTTACCACAGGAAAGTAATTTGTTTATCTGCGCAATACATAGACTTTGTTGTATTGTAAACAATGTAGTTTTTGATGGAATCGATTACATCTGTATTATCAATGGGAACTAGCCTCAAAGGGCATAGGGATAGTGTGTTACTATCCCTATGCCCTTTGAGGCTAGTTTCCATTGATAACACATATATTTCAGGGAAGTGAACTAGCCCTGCTGTTCCTCCCTCTCCCCTTGATACATAATAATCGATTACATCTGCACATGATTGTTTTCTAATTTACTACCTATCAAGCTGCGACCAAAAGCTTGACAGCATTGGAGAGCACTGCTTATGTACTTGGAGGTTTACTTGGAGGTTGTATGTCAGAATATTTAAGACGGAAGTATGGTCATATAAAAATATTGTGGCCAAAATATATTGCTAACCAAAATATTGTGACGACAAATGTATATATGTAATTATAGATTTACTATTCTTATCTCCACATCCACATACCTTGAAGAAATATATTGTTAGACCAGTCAGCCCTTTGGGTGGTCACTCCTAATAATTTTTTTTTAATCCTCTTTTTGCCTTTTATTTTTTTGGTGTGTCCACTACATTTTTATTTTTATTGTGTTGGTTCTAAATCTCTGGGTGCACCATCATTACCAATCAATGGTAAGGCGCAGGAGCTCGTGCTAAAATGGAGGGTGGGGGCTTTTAACACAAAATGGATACCTGCTAAAATCTCCTCAGAGTTCTGGCCCATTGAATAACATGAGAGGGTTCCAGAACCTTCCAGCTGGTTCTGGTGACCAGGGCACAGGCTATATAAGGGTGGACCTGGGCAGCCATTTTGTGTGGGGGATCACTACTGATTGGGCTGGAGTTGAGGCAATAGTGTCACGAGGGGGTTGTGACTCAGGCTACTCTGACTACTCTAAGGGGTTGCAAGTAAGTTGTGGGCGCTGCTCTCCCTTCCTAGTGACCTAGCCCTGCCTGTGGGTAGTGAATCTGGAGCCACTCTTCAGGAAAACTCAACTGTGAACTTTGACAGCGAAGGAGACTTGGTTTTAATTCCAGGGAGTGTGACCAGGGAACCTTTTCGTGGGGCAGTGTAGATCCAGGGACCCCTTTTTGCCTAGTTCCCTGAAGAGACATAGGGCTTAGACTGTTACCCTAGACGTGTGGCCTGAGTGAGGGGAGATGACTTTGCTGGAGCCGTAAAAGACTCAGATTTGCCAGCGCCTTAGGTTACCCTCCCTCCCCCATCTCCTACTGTCCCCGCTTTGTGGCTTCTGTAAGCTCGGGGGTACTGAGTCTGTCAGGGGACACCATCCCGCTAATCGGAGGACTATGGGAAGCCGAACATTTCCGCGGCAAGCGTGAGGAAAAGAGAGACGCCAGGCGAGGTCACAAGGCAACGAGACTCCCGCCCAGTGTGACGCACTATTCCGTGTGAGGAGAACGGAACTCCTCCTCCCTGGCCTTCGCGTCTGCCCGCGAGCTGAACTTGCTTTGTCGGCTGCTGTGCCGGAGTGGGGAAGTGGCGCGGAGAGGCCGGTCTTCCGTGAAGACTCCAGAGACCAGCTCTACTCAACTAGGCTGCTGCTCCCGCCGGCCTCAGCTGAAGCAAACCAGTTCTGAGCGGTGAGGCGGGGGTAGTGCGGCTCCATCGGACTGCTCCTGAACCCAGTATCCAAGCACCAGACGAATAAACAGGTATCTGGGCCCGCACAGCGGCGGGAGCGAAGGGGAGGCTTAAAGGAAGTGGTGACTGGGGGGCTGAGCCACGGATAGCTTCTGGAGGCTGAGAGAAGCTTATAAGCATTTTGAACAGATCATCGTGGCTGTCCTCGTCAAACAGGTCCCAGAGTTTAAAACGACTCTTCTGGGGAAGGATCACTTGTTTAAACCCTACACTGGAGTTTAGGAGTTACAGCGATTGGAGTTAAAGCGAAAGGGGCATCAACTTTATTTTAAGAAAGTCTTTATTTGTTTCACAGCTGAACTTAGTTTGATGTGATAACCTGCTAACCTGTAATTCTAGTCCTTAATGTAAACAAAAGTAAGGGGAAGTCATATCTGAAAATGAGCCCCGCTGTGCTGATATAGTTCGTGGAATACGAAAAAGGTGCTTCTAAAGTGTAGTGTGTGTTAGCGTAACTGCCGTCCGCCTCAGTGAATATATGTTAAATCAAAAGGTTTGAAGTTAGATAACAAAGTAAGAGAAGTTTCTGGCAACTTATATGGACAAACCCATAAAAGAAGAAGGTTAATGTCTTGTTTTATTGCATATTGGAACATTTCTAATCTAATTTGCTTTAAAGAGATAAAGCATAACTATTTTTCTACTAAACCAAGATGGTGTGGTGTTATTTTTGGTGGGTTTGCACTGGGTTGATGCAGTGTGTGAAATGCAAGCATAACACAATTGCCTTTCAGGATTAGCCTACCAGCTCGAGCTATGCTACCCTAAGTGGGCCAGTGGTCCTGGTTCCAACAAATTGGTGGCAGCGGTGGGATTGAATTTGTGCCTGCATACACCCTACAGCAACTTAGTGTGCACCACGCACCTTACACCTGGAGTTTTCTCCTAGTGGTCTTCCTAATTGGACGTTTTTGTTTTTTCCAAATTCCTTTCTGGTGGTGGGTTGAAGTAGCCCTTATTTGACGCCTCTTTCTTGATTACTCCAAATAAATGTCTGAGGTCCCGCCTGGTAAAATGGAGTTTGAGTTGGCTGAGTTAGAGACTTACACAGCGGCCCAACTTAGGGAATTTTGCCAGGAGAAGGGGGTGTTCTTCAAGCGGGGTGCGAAGAAAGTGGAACTCCAAACCAGCTTGAGAGCATGGGTGGCAGCTCACCCAGATGGGAAAAAGGAAGAGGAAGAAGGGGATCGTAACACCATCATAGAAGTGGGCATGCTGTACCAAACCGAAGGGGGGAATCTGTTAACAGGTCCTGGGACACCTTCGAGGGCGGGCAGTAGTGTGTCTGGAAGGAGCCTGTCCTCAGCAGAACTAGCAGACAGGAGGGAGAAGAGGCAACTAAAATTCGAATTAGTCCAATTGGAGAAGGAGCGGGAGGAAAGGAGGTTTCTCCATGAGCTTAGCTTAAGGAAGTTATACCTCAAAGCCCTACAGATAGGGACCCCCAGCAATCCTATTGGTGGCAGAGTACCTAAGGAAATTACCAGGGAACCCAGACCCTATTTGCCCAAAGATGTAGTCGCCAGTTTTAGTGTAGGAGACGACATTGCCAAATGGTTGGCTGCCTATGAGGTCTCATTAAGAGCCCATGGGATTTCAGAAAGTCATTGGGGGGGTGGCCTGTACAAGTATATGCCTCCAGTGGGGAGGGATGCTCTTTTAGCCTTAGAGCAGGAGGAACGGACCAATTACCCCACCATGAAGGTTGCTTTAATTAGGAAGTTTGGGCTGACCCCTGAAAAATACAGGCAGAAATTTTGGCAGTGAGGTGACTAATTACGAGGGGTTGTACGACCTGTTATTAAAGTAGCACCTACTCGAGAAATGTTTTCCGGAGCTGCGTCAACACCTGGTGGACAGCAAGCTGACTAGCCCTAGGAATCTTGCAGAGGAGGCGGACATCTGGGCTAGTACCTGGGTGTCCTCAAAGGGGACTGGAGGGGATTTCCAAAGGACTGGTCAGGACGCTCCCCAGAAGAAAGAGGGGGAGACAAAAAGAAGGAGTTCTCAAAAGGCCCTCAAAACAGTTTGCAAGGAAAGGGATCAGGTTACACTCCTAGGATTAATCCACAAAAGCCCCCCTATCCTGACCATAGTCGGCAGCCAAGGGTTGTCTGCTGCTATGAATGTGGTGGGGTTGGGCACTATAAAGGAGATTTCAAGTGTCCAAAGACACCACCCCCTCCCACTGGAGGCAAAACCCCGGGAGTGGCTAGTGTAGTGCTCTGGGAGGAATTGCCTCTAGATAAGGGAGGTGAGTGGGCGGGAATAACCTTAGTGTCCCTGGGAGACAGCGAGATGGTTTCTAAGATACAGGTGCCCCCAAATACCACCAAGTATGGGCAGTGGGTCACCATCAACGGCCAGAGAGGGGAAGCTCTGAGGGACACAGGTGCCAGTATGACTATGGTAAGGAGTCAGCTGGTGTCCCCAGAGCAGGTGATCCCAAACGTACTCCACCCCGCCGCGATGGCTGACGGCAGAATAGGTCACTATCCTATTGCCGAGGTTCCCTTTGAGTGGGGAGGGGTCACGGGTCTCTTACGAGTTGCGGTGAGCCCTGCCGTGCCAGTCGATTGCCTGTTGGGGAATGACTTGCAGCACAATGCTTAGAAAGAGGTGGAATTCCGGACTCATTCAGAGATGCTGGGTACACCTGATTGGACCTGTGCAAGCACGCGGTCCGCGACTGCCCGGAAGGGGAGTTCGCAAGGGCTGGAGCCTGGAACAAAGGCACAGCCAGCTGCCAAAAAGGGGAAGACCCGGGGACAGGAAAAACCTGCCTCGGCGTCCACACCCCGTGAGATGGATGGGACACCTGAGGTGGTGGTCCCGGAGTCCACGGAGGGGGATGTTGTCTCCCTGGAGGACTTACCTACCCCTGCAGAATGGCATGTGGAGGGAGGACCTACAAGGGAAGAGTTTTGTCAGGGGCAGAAGGAGTGTTCTACCCTTGAAGGACTGAGGCGTCAGGCCGAAGCCCAGGCAGCAGGTAACATTACCGGGAACTTTCACATCTACTGGGAGGATGGACTTCTCTACAGTGAACCCAACGCTCCGGTGCACGGTTCGTCACGGGCCTTGGTAGTTCCCCAGCGTCACCCAGCCTTCCCCTTGGAGTTGGCTCACGAGATTCCCTTGGCAGGACACCTGGGTCAGGACAAGACCTTTGCCCGGCTTGTCCCCCATTTCTATTGGCCTCAGATGAGAATTGCGTCCGACACTTTTTGTAGGACGTGTGTGTCCTGTCAAGCTAGTGGGATAACAGGGGTTAATCTGAAGGCTCCCCTGGAACCACTAGCTGTTGTTAGCACTCCCTTTAAAAGGGTGGGCATCGACATTGTTGGGCCATTGGATCCACACACTTCAGCCGGTCACAGGTTTATCCTGGTTTTGGTGGCTCATGCCACCCGGTACCCAGAGGCTATTCCTTTGAGGACCGTTACTGCACCTATGGTGGCTCGGGCCCTGATGGGGATTTTTACCCGAGTGGGTTTCCCCAAGGAAGTTGTGTCTAACAGGGGGACCAACTTCATGTCAGCATACATGCGGGCCATGTGGAAGGAATGTGGAGTTACTTATAGGTTCTCCACACCTTACCACCCCCAGACCAATGGTCTGGTGGAAAGGTTCAACAAAACCTTGAAGGGCATGATCAGAAGTCTGCCTGAGAGTCTGCGGAGGAAATGGGACGTCCTCCTACCCTGTCTGCTGTTCTCATACAGGGAAGTGCCACAGAAAGGAGTGGGTTTCAGCCCCTTTGAGCTTCTGTATGGGCGCCCTGTCAGAGGACCTTTCAGCCTGGTGAAAGAAGGATGGGAACAGACTCCCAGGAAGCTTCCCCAGGATGTGGTGAGTTACATGCTGGCTTTCCGTAGCCAAATGACTAAGTTGTGTAAGCAAGCTTCCGACAACCTGGAAGCCAGCCAGGCAGTCATGAAAGAGTGGTATGACCACAATGCTCACCCTGTGGAGTTGGAGCCTGGCCAGAAGGTGTGGGTCATGGAGCCTGGAGAGCTTAGTGCCCTCCAGGATCGCTGGACAGGCCCCTTTGAAGTGGTTGAGAATAAGGGCAAGGTCACTTACTTAGTGGATCTTAAGACCCCCAGGCAACCCCATCGGGTGCTCCATGTCAACCGCCTCAAACCCCACCACGAGAGGCCCGAGGTCATCCTGATAATGGAGACTGATGGAGCCGAGGAAAGGGAAAGTGTGCCTCTACCTGACCTCTTTGCGTCCAAGAGACGGATGGGTAGGTGGAAGGGGTGATCCTTTCACCATCCCTAACTCCTGAACAGCGGAGGGACTGCCGTCAAATCCTTGAGCAGTATTTCTCGCTGTTTTCTCTTATCCCGGGAAGGACCCACCTGTGTACCCATGACGTGGACACAGGGGACAGCCCACCTGTGAAGTCCAAGACCTACCGGCTGTAAGATAAGATGAAGGCCAGCATTCACAGTGAAGTCACTAAGATGCTGGAGCTGTGAGTGATTGAACAGTCAAGCAGCCCCTGGTCCAGCCCGGTGGTTTTGGTACCAAAAGCTGCCCCACCAGGCACCACTCCCAAACTCAGGTTCTGTGTGGATTACCGGGGACTGAATTCTGTGACAAAGACTGATGCTCATCCAATCCCTAGGGCAGATGAGCTCATTGACCGGCTGGGAGCTGCCCAATATCTGAGTACTTTTGACCTCACATCAGGGTACTGGCAGATCTCCCTTACAGATGGGGCAAGGGAAAGGTCAGCCTTCTCCATGCCTGAGGGCCACTACCAGTTCTGTGTGATGCTCTTTGGGCTCAAGAACGCTCCTGCCACTTTTCAGCGGCTGGTGAACCAGGTCCTCTCCGGGATGGAGGCCTTCTCTGCTGCTTATCTAGATGATATCTCAGTTTTCAGCAGCAGCTGGGAGGACCACTTGTGTCACCTTCAGGCTGTCCTCCAAGCCCTGAAACAGGCTGGCTTGACGATCAAGGCTAGCAAATGCCAGATTGGGCAGGGGTCGGTAGTGTACCTAGGCCACTTGGTGGGCAGGGGAATGGTGCAGCCCCTCCAGGCTAAGATTGAGACTATCATGGCCTGGGAGCCCCCCAAGACCCAAACCGAGATCCAAGCTTTTCTGAGCCCCACAGGATACTACCATCGCTTTGTCAAAGGTTATGGCACGATTGTGGCTCCTTTGACTGAGCTTACACCCAAGAAACCACCTCGACGGGTAGTCTGGACGGAGGCGTGTCAATGCGCTTTTGACACCCTAAAGCAAGCAATGTGTGCGGCTCCTGTCTTAAAGGCCCCTGATTTTTCCAAGGAGTTCATTGTCCAAAAGGATGCATCAGAGCATGGCATTGGGGCAGTGTTATCGCAACTCAATGAAGAGGGACTGGACCAACCTGTTGTTTTCCTATCAAGGAGACTGCTTCCCCGGGAACAGAAGTGGAGTGCGATTGAACGTGAAGCTTTTGCGGTGGTATGGGCTTTGAAGAAGTTGCGACCATATCGGTTTGGTTCACACTTCCTTGTTCAAACTGACCACCGGCCCCTTCGTTGGCTGATGCAAATGAGGGGCGAGAATCCCAAGCTGTTGAGATGGTCTATCTCCCTACAGGGAATGGACTTCAGGGTGGAACATCACACTGGAGTGGACCACGCCAGCGCAGACGGTCTCTCAAGGTACTTCCGCCTTAGTGATGAGAACTCCCAAGGGGTTGGGTAGCTCTCCCCACTTTCAGCTGGGGGGGACGCGTGTTAGACCAGTTAGCCCTTTGGGTGGTCCCTCCTAATATTTTTTTTCCTTCTATTTTTTTGGTGTGTCCACTACATTTTTATTTTTATTGTGTTGGCTCTAAATCTCTGGGCGCACCATCTTTACCAATCAATGGTGAGGCGCAGGAGCTCCTGCTAAAATGGAGGGTGGGGGCTTTTAACACAAAATGGATACCTGCTAAAATCTCCTCAGAGTTCTGGCCCATTGAATAACATGAGAGGGTCCCAGAAGCTTCCAGCTGGTTCTGGTGACCAGGGCACAGGCTATATAAGGGTGGACATGGGGCAGCCATTTTGTGTGGGGGATCACTGCTGGTGGGGCTGGAGTTAAGGCGATAGTGTCAGCAGGGGGTTGTGACTCAGGCTACTCTGACTACTCTAAGGGGTTGCAAGTAAGTTGTGGGCGCTGCTCTCCCTTCCTAGTGACCTAGCCCTGCCTGTGGGTAGTGAATCTGGAGCCACTCTTCAGGAGGACTCAACTGTGAACTTTGACAGTGAAAGAGACTTGGTTTTAATTCCAGAGAGTGTGACCAGGGGACCTTTTCTTGGGGCAATGTAGATCCAGGGACCCTTTTTTGCCCAGTTCCCTGAAGAGACATAGGGCTTAGACTGTTGCCCTAGACGTGTGGCCTGAGTGAGGGGAGATGACTTTGCTGGAGCCGTAAAAGACTCATATTTGCCAGCGCCTTAGGTTACCCTCCCCCCCATCTCCTACTGTCCCCGCTTTGTGGCTTCTGTAAGCTTGGGGGTACTACGTCTGTCAGGGGACACCATCCCGCTAATCGGAGCTCTGTGGGAAGCTGAACATTTCCCCGACAAGCGTGAGGAAAAGAGAGACGCCGGGCAAGGTCACAAGGCAACGAGACTCCCGCCCAGCGTGACGCACTGTTCCGTGTGAGGAGAACGGAACTCCTCCTCCCTAGCCTCCGCATCTACCCGCGAGCTGAACTTGCTTTGCCGGCTGCTGTCCCAGAGTGGGGAAGTGACGCGGAGAGGCCGGTCTTCCGTGAAGACTCCAGAGACCCGCTCTACTCAACTAGGCTGCTGCTCCCGCCCGCCTCAGGTAAAGCGAACAAGTTCTGAGTGGTGAGGCGGGGGTAGTGCGGCTCCATCGGACTACTCCTGAACCCAGTATCCAAGCACCAGACGAACAAACAGGTATCTGGTCCCGCACAGCGGCGGGAGAGGAGGGGAGGCTTAAAGGAAGTGGTGACTGGGGGCCTGAGCCATGGATAACTTCTGGAGGCTGAGAGAAGCTTATAAACGTTTTGAACAGGTCATCGTGGCTGTCCTCGTCAAACAGGTCCCAGAGTTTAAAATGACTCTTCTGGGGAAGGATCACTTGTTTAAACCCTACACTGGAGTTTAGGAGTTACTGCGATTGGGGTTAAAGCGAAAGGGGCATCAACTTTACTTTAAGAAAGTCTTTATTTATTTCACAGCTGAACTCAGTTTGATGTGATAACCTGGTAACCTGTAATTCTAGTCCTTAATGTAAACAAAAGTAAGGGGAAGTCATATCTGAAAATGAGCTCCGATATGCTGATATAATTCGTGGAGTCAGAAAAAGGTGCTTCTAATGTGCAGTGTGTGTTAGCGTAACTGCCATCCGCCTCAGTGAATATATGTTAAATCAAAAGGTTTGAAGTTAGATAACAAAGTAAGAGAAGTTTCTGGCAACTTATATGGACAAACCCATAAAAGAAGAAGGTTAATGTCTTGTTTTATTGCATACTAGCAGCCCGTCCCGACGTTGTCCGAGTATGAATTGCTGCCGGCCAGTAGTATATTGTTTTGTAGGATTTCGTTTTGATAGCATTTCTTATCTGTGACAGACCTGTGAAACGCTCCGATTCACAGTGCACTGCTGATGCACTTAAGAGTGCGCGTTCAGTAGTGTGTGAACTCGAGTTTCCCTACTTTATTTTTTCTTGCAAAATTATATAACGCGAATTCGACAACATGGCATGAGCACAATTTACATTACAGAAGAACACATTCATTTGTGGTAGGCATGGGGAGACAAAGCGATTTGCCTGGAATCACAGGATGTTGAGCTGATGCCGAGATTCGAATGTAGCTCCCCAGCTCTAAAGTTCGCAATTCTAGAACTTGTGGCGGGAGGTGTGTCTAAAAGTGTATGTCGGTGCTGGCCATCAATGAGAGAGACCTGTGCATTTTTCAAATCGGTGGTGAAAAAATTTGAGTATGTTGCTGGAGATGTGGGCCGCCATGCCACCAATGTACTTACCGGGGGAGGGTAAACACCCATTATTCCGCAACTTTCTTTCCGCATACCATCACTCCGCATACGTTCATTACGAAAGTACCATGACTCCGCAATGCCATTATAACGCATGGCATTACATTTTATATGCTTTACCACGCATACATTTACAACAAAATTCGTTGTAAATGCATGAATGGTAAAAGCATGTTTTTTTTTTAATGTTTGGATAAGGTAAGTATGGGTATAGAGGTATATGTTTTGGGGTACTGAGGTATATGTTTTGGGGTGTTTGGGTATTTTAAGGGTTCAGATATAGTTTTGGGTTATGGGGTACAGGGGTAGTTTTAGGGTTTAGGGATAGGTATGGGTTTTGGGGTACAGGGGTATTTTTAGGGTTTCCGGCTATAGGTTTGGGTTTTGGGGTATAGGGGTATTTTTAGGGTTCAGGTGTAGGTTTGGGTGTTGGGGTACAGGGGTATTTTAAGGGTTCAGGGCTAGGTTTGGGTTTTGAGGTACAGGGGTATTTTTAGGGTTCAGGGCTAGGTTTGGGTTTTGAGGTACAGGGGTATTTTAGGGTTCAGGGGTAGGTTTGGGTTTTGGGGTACAGGGTTATTTTTATGGTTCAGGGCTAGGTTTGGGTTTTGGGGTACAGTGGTATTTAGGGTTCAGGGGTAGGTTTGGGTTTTGGGGTACAGGGGTATTTTAAGGGTTCAGGGCTAGGTTTGGGTTTTGGGGTATAGGGGTATTTTAGGGTTCAGGGGTAGGTTTGGGTTTTGGGGTACAGGGGTATTTTTAGGGTTCAGGGCTAGGTTTGGGTTCTGGGGTACAGGGGTATTTTTAGGGTTCAGGGGTAGGTTTGGGTTTTGAGGTACAGGGGTATTTATAGAGTTCAGGGCTAGGTTTGGGTTTTGGGGTACAGGGGTATTTTTAGGGTTTAGGGATAGGTTTGGGTTTTGGGGTACAGGGTATATTTATACGGTTAAGATGGGTTAGTGTTTAAGAGTGTTGGGGTATTTTAAGGAGTAAGGGTGGGTTATGATTATGGGGTGCAGGGGTATTTAAAGGGAGCAGGGTGGACACCTGGAGCTGGAATGTACAGAACCTGGGAAGAAAAAACAATGAAATATTGGGCACAACGCTCGCTTTTTTCCCCGTAATCCCGCGCCCCGCACATGCCTACGCCCCCAGCACACGCCCACAGCACATGATATGAGACATGGCATGAAGGGCGCAATGTACCACACGCCCCCAGCGTTTGTCACGCCCCCAGCACACGCCCACAGCACAACGCAGACTCGCCCACAAGGAACTACTTTGCTGGCACGGTCTTTTTACCTTTTAAATGTATATGGTGGGCGTCTGCATAGCCTATGTCCTTCTGCTGCAACTGCCCTTTCCAACGCTGTATTGGGTGTTGTGATTGGTGCTGAGGTTCCTGAGATTACCCGCCTCAAAGGTTTGGGCTCTCTCTTTATTATATTAGTATAGATTGGAACATTTCTAATCTAATTTCCTTTAAAGAGATAAAGCATAACTATTTTTCTACTAAACCAAGATGGTGTGGTGTTATTTTTGGTGGGTTTGCACTGGGTTGATGTAGTGTGTGAAATGCAAGCATAACACAATTGCCTTTCAGGATTAGCCTACCAGCTCGAGCCATGCTACCCTAAGTGGGCCAGTGGTCCTGGTTCCAACATATATGTAATCAATTATGCAGAGTTAAGTATAGTAAACCTATACTTAACTATATATACTTACCTCCACAATATATTGATACTTAATCTTTTGACCTCTATATTTTAGTATGATGATATTTCATTTACGATATTCTGGTAGTACACCTTCCCAGGGAATTGTGCCGCTGCTGCACAGCACCAATTTGAAGTTATGATACAATGGGTATAAGTGGTCTAGCCACACCAGTGCAGCTGACTTCTCTATTTTGTGCCACATGTTTTGGGACTCTGTATTATTCAGCAAATGTGTGCAATGCTACTAACGTTCTCATATGTTTGGATTATATTTAGTTTGTTGTTTATTACTTTCCCTCAAAATGAGCAATAAGCCTTGGATTTTCTAAAACTCAGACTAGTGCATACAAATAATGTTAAAAGGGGGTATGCTGTGTGAGGTGTTTCTGACTCTCCCACGATGACCTGTAATGCAAGGCGCGCCAGAGAGACGAAAGGAATAAGGACTCCTGCAAAGGAACTAATGGTATGATTTAGAATTTGACAGATGGTACTCCTTCCGTCAGAAACTCAGGCAACATTACCTCTACCATTCTGATGGACTACCATCAGCCAAATTTAGAGATGACCACCAGCCCTGCAGTCACATCTGCACATTTAAAGGACGACTGTTCTTTTCAGTGTACAAACAGTTGGGTGGAAGGCTGCCATCGGTTTTGTAATTTTTATTTATTTTTTATCTCCCAAAGCTGGAATTTGTTTCTTAAAAACAAAAAAAGTATAATCTCCACATGTTGGTAGGTTTCTTTCAGGGTTTGGGTTTTATTATTTTTTTTGAAACTGGACTAACTATGTACATGTTCTAAATTGGAACATACGCGGAGTCGCAAGTATTCTGTATAGTAAACTGCTTGGGAAAGAGAATTAAAGGACAGAAAACTGAGTCATAGACCATGACAAATTATACCTCCCAGATATAAAATGGCACTTATTGTTTCCACATGTAAATGTAAATAACTGAAAAGATTATTGTTGGCTTAAAACTTGTTTCCAAGAGCCATTGTTTTTATCGATCTTAAAAGGTTGATCCGTCTTCATGTGACTGTCAGTTTAAATTTCTGTGTTGGTTTGTGTGACATTCTGTGCAGAGCTCGCTAATTCCCCACCTCCGTGCATGAGTAGCTCAGCCAGTTCAAGGTTTTTTTCCTTTGCATTCTGGGTTTAGCAGTTCATTTGACCCCATTATAAAATCAGGACTACAAATTCCAGAATGAAAATAAAAAATCTGGACTGGAGGCACTATTGACATACGAACCTTGATACCTCTGCGGGCTTGTGTTATGTTGATAAACCAGAACTTGTAGGGAGGGTGGGGGGGCTTTGAGTTTGGTTCCATGTGTGCCGTGAATTGAGCAGTGAAAAATTGCATTCCATGTGTGTTTTATCTGGCCCTTTGAGCAGGGGACCCTTGAGACCAATTGAATTGACCAAAGTCATAGGCTATGGAGAGCAGCCTGTACCTTTTAGTACTAATGGTGTTAATACATGGGGAAACAGTGGCAGAGACCAGCAGTGGGGATCCATTCAGATATTAAATTCGTGACTTGGCTACATGTATGGTATTGTAACCGCTTGTCAGAAGAACCACAAAACCTTATAGCAAAGTGATCAAATCGTATACGTTAATAAAATGTGGACGCATTGATTCGTGTCATTTAGAGACATTTTCAAACAATGTTCTGAGCCTTGCACTGTTTGGTCATGTTTTTTCCTCGCAAAATGCCATTGTTGCTTGCAGCACTTCTTCTGGTAGTGTCAGGAAACAATCCCAGCGGCTTATTCTGTTCACGGATATGATACCTAAAATAACCCAGACATGAAGTTAAAAGTGGAAATATGCTTGTGCTCTGAGTGCGTGGATGCAGATTGGAGCACAGATTACCTGATCAGAACACATTACATATCCTCTTGGCTGCTAAACCTCCCCCACCCAGACCCTCCCTGGCTCTTAGCCTTTTTCAGTAGTTCATGCTTAAACCGTTACAACTTTCTTTCCACAAGAGGTATTCTATATGCCGAGCTGTATCAAAAAAACACATTTTTACCACCGTTTTTGCATTTTACTAAGAGGTCGTTAATTTTTCCTAATTTATGTGGTTTCAACCTGCTTGCAGTTTGTGGTGGAAACGGTGTGAAACCACTGGGTGGACCTGAAAAGATATAGATTTCTGTAGAGTAGATACAATTTAGAATTCAGCAAGTGGTCATGTGTGTAGATTTCTCAAGGTTTTCTTAGAACCCAATGGTTGAAATAAAAAAAACAGCCATTTATGACAATGTTTTAATCTGTAAATTTTTTTCACAATAGCCAATTTACAAAAGCAATATACTCTTACGCCTGATAGGCTCTTCTAGTTGGAGGATATACAGGGTTTTTTGGTTCTCCAAAAAAGACACTATCAGCCTGATTCATGTACGGGCCGTTTTGCGTGGCCCTAATAGCGAATCATAGCGACTCGCGATTGAGGACACGCAAAACGGCATTCATGTAGGAATTGCTAATTAAATAGCGATTCCTACATGTTCTTTATTTGCGAGTAGCAATTTGCTACTCGCAAAAACTCCCCATTCATTCCTATGGGCCAAGAGGCCCATAGGAATGAATGGGGATTTGCGAGTAGCAATTTGCTACTCGCAACTAAGATAGCGATTTTAAGGGTGCCAGGGGTGTCCAAAGGATGCCCTGTAGCACCCCTAAAATGTACTTTTGGACAGGTGTTGCGCACACACATGTCCAAAGGACATGTGTGTGTGCTACATGCAACTTTGAAAAATGCTTTTAAAAGCATTTTTCTGAGTTTTTGCTATTTACCGACAGGTCTGACCTGTCGGTAAATAGCGGCCCCAAAAGTCCAAAATCGCTATTTTGTTTTGTGTCATGAATAGCATTTGAGGAATCTCTATTAGAGATTCCTTAAATGCCATTCCACGCAAATATGCGACTTCTTACATAGCGATTTTTGCATTTGGTATCATGAATACCAAATGCAAAAATTGCACTCGCAAAGGGCCAGATTCTCAGAATCTGGCCCTTTGCGAGTGCAATTTACCTACATGAATCAGGCTGTATATTCAGAGCCAACAGCTGAGCTACACCGCATAATAATTTTTCATTGTGTACACACTATACAGGGATTCATATGGTAAAATGTAATGATTGAAAAATGGGAATAAAGGAAATATATGTAATTCTGAAATATACACAAGATACTGAGTTAAGGAACAGTGGTTAATTGCACACTTGGGGCTTTGTGATTACTCATACTACCATGGTTCAGATGGCATTTTGCAAAATGTCTTCTTTTGTACATATTGGCTTACATTTGGAAACTATAAATTCAGAAATTCAACTCGTAATAAATAACAAAAAGCCTACTATTCTGTATTCTCACACATCTACCAATAAAAACATTACTGCACTTTTATGGCTATGCCATGCATTTGCTACACAAAATGCTCCAAAACACTTCTTGGATACTGAAGTACCGAAAAAATAATTACAACCCAATAGAGCTATACTTACAAATAGCCCTAACACCAATCACTAATAATCAGTCAGTAGGCTGTGTAGAAGGTTCAATCATTTATAAAACAAACAAACTCTGCCAGAGGAGCCTCTCGCGACCTAACCCTTCGAGGTCCGCCGAGAAGACTGCTCGCACATTATCAACAGATCACATATATACTGTTACATTTCGAAACCGTTACGTAAGAAGGAAAAATACAAGTTGGTACAGGTTGGTGCAAAGGAAAGACCATATATGGAACACAAAGCGTTCTTAGTTTAGTTCAGCTCGTTATAGCAAGGTCGAGGAGAGTGACTCCCTTCTGCTAGGAGAGTCCGCACAGCACCTCCTGGAATGTGCTTATCCATTCTACCCCCACCTACAACCTTGACAGGCCTAACGGGCAGAAGCAGCAGTTGGCTACATTTGTCAGCTAATTTCCTCGAGGGAAAGACTCTTCTAAATGCAATGGTAGGTTTCCACTACTGACACAAGCAGACTAGGCCACAAAATGGCGCTGGTCGAGTTAATCTATACTACTTGCGATATGGCGAATAATCGAAATAAAGCATACATTGATCCCTCGCCTAGTACATGTGTGAGGTTACCAATACTCGAACACCTTCACTAAACTAATAGATGCATCACGCTAATTTCTAATTGAATCACTACGTTTTACTAGACCTAATTCAGATTTCATTTCCTCAAACCCTCCTTTTAGCGTGATGTAGCTAACAAAAAGAAGTACTAATCCTGAAAGACGTCATCATCAATGGCCATCAGCTCACGGATCTCCTGCTGGAGCAACTGAGATTTAGAAGGCTCGGGAGAAGGGACAATCATAGCTGTCAATTTGTTAGCACAATAAGAGCAACAGGCCGGGCCACATTGCATGCAAAGGCAGCAAGTAAAGAGGATACTGGCTGCTCCAGCAACTATCATCAATAACTTCCAACCCCAGGTAGACAGAAGCCCCCAAAACCAGCTAGACAGTGACCAGGACCCATTGTCAGTGTGCATTTCGGGAGCGATGCGGTGCAACTTCTGAATAGCTAAATGGACCGTAGAGGCGGAGTCTGGAATGTAAACACAACATGAGCTGCCGATCACCCGGCATGCTCCTCCTCGATCGGCCAAGATGACGTCAAGAACCATCCGGGTCTGAAGAGAACCGAGCCTCGTCGCCTGAAGCTCTTCAGTTATATTGGTCATAATCTCAGTAGTGATATTTATGACATTCTCCACTATTCTGGACAATCGCCTTATCTCCCTACTATTGAATATCGGTCCACAGAATGGGACCAAACCCTTCATGAAATCCGTAAATTGCTGCAAAGAAGTGTCAGTCTGGTCAACTTCAGTCATCCCGAGCTGTCTTCGCTGCCTATTGGAAATTTCCTTCGTGCTATGGAGTTGATGTGTTTTATGGTAATCTGACGGTGCTATATATACAGGAGGGTATAGAAAGGACAGATAACATTGGCCTGCCCACCCTCGCGGCAACCAGGTATAGGCGTTTTCCCCACATACAAAATACACATTCGGAGGCGATAGTAATGGAGGGCTACTAAAAATCTTCATTCTATATGTATAATTGCAGATGCTATTCCCAACCTGTACATGCCCAATCCCCTGCACGCAAAAGAGGGAGGAAGTGTTAAAATTAGGGATGGGCCAGACATGTTCACTAGTGACATTTCTGGTAATGAACTGCTGAAAATACTGAGAATGGTTAAAATTAGAAAAATCATAAAGTTCATCCTTCAACCAAGTTCTGTTCTCACTTTCCGTATATAAGTTCATACATGCTTCTGGGTCCAGTGATACCTCCCCCCTCCCATTTCCTGCCGGATTAAACCCTTGATGTGTTTCAATATAAGCTAAGATCATATTGTAATCTTTTTCTGAGTATTGCTTGGGGTTTTCCACATAATGGTTATACATGGCTGAAAAGAGTTGAAACCATGCCTCACAACTACCTAAATATGATAATGGCAGAGAGAGGAACAAATCATGTTTATGCATAACTGATGGCAGAAGTCCACAAACCCAACAATCGGTCATATTAGTGGTGCTATGGGTTTGGTGGAGCATTTCTACGAATACATTTTTAACATAAGTCTGACGATGTCTTTCCTTATGTGGGGCTAAGGTAAACATCAAATGCTCAGGTGGGGCTACGGTAGTGGGCATCATCGCCTGCATCGGATGCTTGTACTCTAAAAATACGAATATACTCATAAAAATGGCTAATATAATGGCTATTACTAACACAAATGCTATTTTCACACGCATGGTCCAAGTAGAAAACATTGGCTCATAAAATGGCAAATATCGTGGTGCAAAAGGGCGTTCCTCTTCAGGTACAACCCGACCAAAAGGGTACATTCCTAACTAAAAGTCCAAAGCTAAACTCGGGCAAAGCAGTTTGTCCTGCCAGAGGGTTCTTCTCCCTGTGTCCATCTAGAGTCTCACAGGCAGACTCCTATTGTTCATCTCAAGAAAACAAAACACCGTCGTCGTAGAAATCCGAAAACCTGGCCTTTACATGTGACAGTCTTTCTTTCTGAACAGAACACAATACCAAAGTTCCAGCTCTCAACGAGTTCAGTCCAGTGTCTCGCTCAGTACCTCAGCCATAAATCTAGAAAACCCTTCTTATTCAAGTCTTTCCTTATCTTCTAGCTGTGGGGTCTGAGGTACTGTGATGTTTTCTATGCCGCAGGTTGTATCGCACATGACCCGGAGCTTCCTGATCAGGAAATAGCACAGAGGAAGATACATTTCCTTCATCAAAGCCCCTGCTTACTGGAGTATCAGTGACAGGGTTAGGGGCAATCGGGGATTCAACTGGGGCAGTTTCGACCAATCCCGTCACTCCTTCTTCTTGCCTTGGCTCTATTTCACAGGCGTCGGAAAAAGGAACAAATGCAGCGGCTCTTTCACTTTCCTGGGTCAAAATTCTGTCCGGGTGCTGCTGATCATAAGGAAGCGGGAGTGGCAACCGTTTAAGGTGGGAAACATGGATCCAGTGCTTCTTCCCATCCACCTTCACAGCTGTCCGCGTGGCGAGGGGAATTTGATATGGCTTAGACCACCTCGGAGCCAAACTGGTGTCTCGTTCGTACTTCTTGACTAGCACCCACTGGCCGGGTTCCAATCGATGTCCGGGGCCCTCTGGCAGGGGCTGCAGTACAGATGCTACCTGCTCATGAATAGAACGGAGGTCTTTAGTCAAGGTATACAAGTAATCAATCAACATAGGATATTCAACATCTGTAAAGGACCGTGGTCTAGGCACTCCCCATATATTAGCATGCCGCCCAAAGATCACCTCATATGGAGAGAGACCAGAACATGATTGAGGGGTAACTCGTTATGACATAAGGGCCAGTGGTAAGGTGTCAGGCCATTTTAAACCAGTACTCTCTTGAATCTTAGCCATTTTTAGCTTCAGTATCCCATTATACTTTTCCACTAATCCTGCTGATTGTGGGTGTCGAGCTGCGTGAAATTTCTGTCGTATCTGTAGTCCGTCACAAATATGTTTGACAAGAGCCCCATGGAAGTGCCCCCCGTTGTCAGACCAAATCAAACGGGGCACTCCATATCTTGGGATAAACGCCTTGATAAAAGCTTTTGCTGTAGCCAAAGCGGGTTATCTTTAGTTGGATAAGCCTCTACCCATTTGCTAAAAGCACAAACCACTACCAAAACATATTTTAAGTTGTTGACGCGCTCCATATGGATATAGTCCATTTGAAGCCCTTCAAACGGTAAAGTCGGAGGTGCAAAATTCCCACTCAACACACTTTCCCCTTTTCCTGGATTATGTTGTAAACAAACCATGCAGTATTGAACCAAATGGACAGCCATCCTTTGAATGTTGGGATTATTCCATACCGGGTCCAACGTTTCTTCTTCAGTCCGAAATATGCAATCGTGTATATCATTTGTAATTTCATTCGAAGGGAGAGGTAACAATGTGGCAGGATTTAACGTGGCACATCGCATGATTGTAATATGTGGAGCAAACAATGTCAATTCATAGCTGGTGAGGAGTGCACTTGTAAGATGCTACGTTTTTGTTTTATTCAGCAATGCATCTACTGCGTGCGGTACCACTACTGTTAGATTAGAATTTAGAACGAGCCCCTCCGACTGCCGGATAGCCACCGCTACAGCTGCAGTGGCCCTCAGACAGCTAGGAAGCGCTCTGGCAACATTATCCAATGTGGCCGAGAAATAAGCGCAAGGTCTTTGCTTACCACCAAATCCTTGCGTTAACACTGAAAGCGAACAACCTTCAACCTCATGCACATAAAGTACAAAAGGTTTACGGTAGTCAGGAGTACCCAGGACGGGTGCAGAACAAAGAGCAGATTTCAAAGAATTGAAAGAATGCTGACATTCGTCAGTCCAAGGAAGAGGTTCATGCACATCTTTAGTGGTTAAATGTAACAAAGGTTTAGCAAGAAGAGAAAAATTAGGTATCCCTTGGCGACAGTAGGAAGTGATGCCAAGAAAAGCACGAACTTCACGCTGGGTGCAAGGGACAGACATGTTAGAGATATTAGTAATTCACTCAGGAGTCAAACGCCTACCCTCCTTCGACAGTAGATGACTTAGGTAGGTCACCTCCTGTCGACAATATTGAAATTTGGACAGGGACACCTTATTACCTTTCGCCGCCAGATGGTGCAGTAACTTAACAGTGGCAGCCTTACAACCCTGCTCGGTGTCGGACGCTATCAACAAGTCATCCACATATTACAATAGTACATTACCCGCAGGCAGAACTAAATCATCCAAAAGGGCCTTAAGGGCCTGACTATAGATACTCGGGCTTTCAGTATAGCCTTGGGGTGCACGACAGAATCTAAAGCTTTGGCCAGATAACGAGAATCCTAAGATCTGCCTGCTATCTGGATAAATCGGGATGCTGAAGAAAGCATTCTTCAGATCAATGACCGAAAAATATTTGGCAGTTGGTGGGATCATTGTGAGGATAGTAGTGATATCAGTCACCATGGGGTACTGAGGTACCACAATCTTATTAACCTCCCGCAGGTCTATTACAAAACGATATGCATCAATATTCCCGGGAGATCCAGAATCAGAGGATTTCTTCAAAATCAGGAGAATAGGGCTGTTAAAAACATTGGCAGCTGTTTCCTCCACCACGCCTTTATCAATCAAATCCTGAATAATGGAGATTAAAGCTCGCTCGCCAGCCTGCGAGATCTTGTACTGAGATATACGGGGCAATTTCGCACCTGGTTTCAGAGTAATGTGGACAGGAGGGATGTCTAATTTACCGACATCTGCATTCCCTGTTGCCCACAATGTGTTAGGGATGTTATTGAACTCAGGGGGAAGACGTTCATTTTTAGCAAAACACTGTTTCATATTTTCAGTGCGAGGTTGTATCGTTAAATAAACACCATCAGGGGAACAATATATTTTTGCGTTTAATTTCTTTAACATATCAAGACCTAATAAATTCTCACTACAATGCGAAGTCAACAGAAAGGGGGAATCAATTGTAGCAGGGCCAATAGTGAATGGGAGGGGTTTAGAGATGGGGCTTACCACCGGAACTCCTGAAAATCCCACGGATACAATATTTTGCCCGGACAGAACCAATGATCGAGCAACAGAACTATTCATTGCTCCTGTGTCAATTAGAAAATTCTCAGAAGTCCCCATCAATTCCCCATTCACATAGGGTCCTTGCTGATTGACTGGGATCGACACTTGGCCCCTACTCTGTCCCTGGCTGTCCTATGGGTGAGTAAACCCACCCTGATCGCCATATGCATAATCCTCATTAAAGTATTGCCTACCTTGAGGGTTATCAAAGTGGTTCCGTTCAGACCTGCCCTGAGCAGCTTCCTCCCTATGCATATCGCTTCGGTCCGGACCACCTCGACCACGTCCCCGTCGTAGGACAGCTCCGTTCTGGGCAAGCAGTAACGGACACTGAGCTTTCCAATGTCCTTCCTGTTTACAATAAGCACACTGATTTATCCCTAACGACTGGGCCGGGCCTGCACTTCTTCCTGTCCCCACCCCTCTGGACACGGGCCCTCGGACTCCTCTCCCTCCTCCTTGTCCTCGAATGACCTGCTGTAACAACACCTGAGTTTTAAGATCCTTAGCCTTTTTCTCTACTTTTTCCTTACTCTCATTTTCCCTGTGCTCATAATATTGGGCCATGCTTAGTATTACGGAGGGGGTAGAGGTCGTCCAGGTACTCTCTGCAGCTTGCAGCCGAGCAGAGACTTCAGGTATCAGGTTGGTCACGAAGCCATTTACAAACAACCAGACCCCACCTTCTGTGGCCAGGTCCTGTCCACTAAAATCAATAAAAGTACCTTCGAATCGAGTGAAGAAATCAGAAACACTTTCATCTTTCTTTCGTTTACAAGCAGTCAATTTATCCCAGTCGACTTTGCGTGGGGGAATTAACGTGTACATATAGGCAATTATTTTCGCGGGGAGAGTAGTAATTTCATCTCTGGGCTTGTCTCCAGGCTTGCGGTCCCGATCCCAGTCTTTCAACTGATTCCAGGTTCCCCCTAATTCTGCTCTATGATCAGTGCCATGAACCTGTCGCCATATATCTACAGGGACCAAAAGCCAGAAAAACAATTCAACATCAGCTAAAGTCATTACAGCTGATGCTGCGGCTTCAGTTAACTCTTTATAGTAAGCGGTGGGATTTTTACGAGGGTCAGGCAGCTGTGATTTTAGAGCAAGAACTTCACTTCGCTTCCATGGCGTATATACCCACTGTTCCTGAAACCATGCATCCTCTCGGGCTCTAGTAACTTGGTTAGCATTATCACGTATTTCGGGTACCTCAGGATGAAAAATAGGATGCACTTCCCTCATGGGATGTTGAAAATTCCAATTTGGACATTTCACAAACATTCTACCTCGGTATTTCACTAGCGTTTCTAAATTTTTGTACACTTCTACCGGACTTAGATCGAACTTATGAGCTCGGTCCAAGATATCATACAATACTTGAGTGGCTAATCCGTCTTGGAAACATTGTTCCCATGCGTCATTAAGATATCAAGACATTTGATGCAAAGCATGTTGCTGCATGACCGGCTCGAGATCCTTTATGGTACCCCACAAATCGGCCACTGTGTATACATCCTTCCGCATCCACTTCACTGCCTGCTCTGCTATAGCTTCTTTTTCACTATAGCCCAGTGAAGCTCTCGTAAATAGTCGTCTAGCGTTCATCCCACCTAAATCCCCCAAGGGAGTACGATCCCTATCCTCAGGGGTCGCACCAGTTGATTGAGATGTCCATATGGGACTTGGTGCTGCTAAAACAACCTGGGAAGTACCCGAGGGCTGCCGTGTATCGGGAATAAGGCTAGCCGTGTCTCTCAATGAGGTAGTCGTGGCACGAGTAGCACCCAAAGGGGTGAGAGACACATCTGCCTCAGGAGCGGAGGCTGAAGGCGCCGTAGCCGCGTGTAGAAGTACAGCGGGATATATGCGTTGTGGCGCATATGGTGGGTGAGGTCGAACATCGAATAAATATTCTATTTCATCTTCTGCCTCATTTCGAGTCACATAACTTTTGTCCGCCTGTAGTCTAAACTGTCTATCTAAACATTCAATATTCTGTTCAGTCTGATTTTTATCATGAGCAATGGCTTTCTGAGTTATAGTCTGTCCTTGTTTTATCTTCACTAATTTCTCTGCCCTGATACGTCTCCTTTTTGCTTATTTCTGCCATTTATTGAGTGTGTCAAACATGGCCCGTCTGCTGCGTTTAGAAAACAGACGGTCTTGCAAATACTGGATCTTTTTCTCATCAAAGGAGCCCATCAGCGGCCATTGCAATTCTACATTATCTTTGGTGTACTTATGCCATAGGGTATTGAATAAGAGGGGGGCAATCCCATGTTTACAATACATATCATGGCTGGGGCTCTCCTCCGGAGGGGCCGGCTGGCTTTCATCCAGTCTCGTACCCCCCTGGCAAATACAGCCAAAGCATAACTTACTAAAACACGGCATTGCTCCTTCCTATATATTCTAGATGCAGCTAGCTGAAAAGGAAAAGGTTATCTACAACACTCTCGTACACATGGCCATGTCTTACAATCAGCTTCGGTCATACACAAATAATGAACTAACGATATTCTTTACATCAACATAAATGACAAAACAACGTATTCCAAACAAAAGGTGGAGCCCGTCGACTCCCACCTATGGAGAACCCTCGTAATTTTCGAAATTAAAAAAAAATCTGAACCAAACAGTCTTGTCCTTAGACTGCCTAGAGATAGCCACACAGGTTTTTAAACCACAGATCAACCTACGGACCATCTGGCAGCCTTCATGGTTCACCTCCCGGACTATTCTGGCTGAGCCCCCTTTTTCAAGCGCCGCTCCAGATCTGTCTGAGTGCTACCCAATCTCAGCTACCTGCGTTTCCGAGAGCAATCCGGCCAGGTGTACACTTCTTCCACAAGTTACACCGAGGCGTCTGGTCCCAGTCTCTATTTTACTCCCAAATCCAAAACGGGAGCGTCTGCCTGTGCAGTCTCAATACTGCCCCATCAGACCCCCCTTCTGAGTGCTCCGTGGCATGAAACCACCAAATACCAAATCCAAAGGATATCCAACACGAGACAAAACAAATCACTCACCTGGTGCACTCAGGTTTGATTGCAAGCTTCTCCACTGCCAACTCCTGCAGACTCAACGTGGTCTGTTCACGGGTTACACCCGTAGGACTCCGGCGTGGGGTCAGTAACAGCTTAGGCTCTCTCGACCGGGAGAGCGGAGCAACCCTCGAATTTTCGGTCGGTCCCCCCCCCCCCCATTCAAGATCACCCTTCCCAATGTCCCGTTTCGTTCTGATTACAGAGGGACGACCCCAACGCGGAGTCCCGGCGGAGTCGCCAACTGAAGTACCGAAAAAATAATTACAACCCAATAGAGCTATACTTACAAATAGCCCTAACACCAATCACTAATAATCAGTCAGTTGGCAGTGTAGAAGGTTCAATCATTTATTAAACAAACAAACTCTGCCAGAGGAGCCTCTCGCGACCTAACCCTTCGAAGTCCGCCGAGAAGACTGCTGGCACATTATCAACAGATCACATATATACTGTTACATTTCGAAACCGTTACCTAAGAAGGAAAAATACAAGTTGGTACAGGTTGGTGCAAAGGAAAGACCATATATGGAACACAAAGCGTTCTTAGTTTAGTTCAGCTCGTTATAGCAAGGTCGAGGAGGGTGACTCCCTTCTGCCAGTGCTAGGAGAGTCCGCACAGCACCTCCTGGAATGTGCTTATCCATTCTACCCCCCACCTACAACCTTGACAGGCGTAACGGGCAGAAGCAGCAGTTGGCTACATTTGTCAGCTAATTTCTCGAGGGAAAGACTCTTCTAAATGCAATGGTATGTTTCTACTACTGACACAAGCAGACTAGGCCACAAAATGGCGCTGGTCGAGTTAATCTATACTACTTGCGATAAGGCAAATAATCGAAATAAAGCATACATTGATCCCTCGCCTAGTACATGTGTGAGGTTACCAATACTCGAACACCTTCACTAAACTAATAGATGCATCACGCTAATTTCTAATTGAATCACTACGTTTTACTAGACCTAATTCAGATTTCAGTTCCTCAGATACATCACATTTCACCCAGCAAAATCAACGCTTTGTTTTCTTTTACAGTGTGGGTGGCTGTGGAATTTGGACTCTAGCTCAGTTGCCACACAGGGAAACCTACCAACATTTCTGAAAACTCGACACGTGGAAGAGCCCAGTGTAATGTGACTTGAATTGATGTCCTGAGTTTTTTTTATCCAAAAGCCTTTGCAAGCATAAAACTTTGGCTGAAAACACACATTTTCCTCACATCACTGTGAGGAAAACTTCTGAAATCTGTTGGGATCCACAAATTTCCCACCACACACATGTGTCCCGATAAAAAATAGTACCCCACTTGTGTATGTGAGCCTAGCCCCCAGGACAGAAAAGGGTCCAAAATGCAACATGGTCAGATCAGTTTTTCCAACCACATCCAAAAATGTTTTGCTGTCAATTTTGGGCCTGGCCTCAGCTGCCAGCCAGGGATTTCTACCAAACTTACACATCTTAGGGAGTCCATGATGGTGTGATGTGTGCATCTCACAAGGTTTTTTTACGCAGAAGACACTGCAAACTTTTGCTGAAAACACGTTTCCCCACATTTCTGTGAGGGAAAGTTCCGGTATCTGAGGGGCTTCCAAATTTGTTCTTGGCATAATGTTAGCCGCACCCCCGCCTTCTTGGGGCCGGCAGTGTCGTTTTTCCAGGGTAAAAGGTTGTTTCAAGAGCTATTTAATGCCTAGGGCAGTGCTATTACACAGCAGACCAGACGAACACATTGGTCATGCCACTGGCTTGCCAAAAGCAAGCCTGTCTGCGCCCATCCAGGACCAGGGCCAGCCACTATGGCAGTGTTTACTCGTATTCCAAAGCACAGCTTTGTTCTTTAATACTGGAATTTCTTCCATTAGCAAATCCACCTTCCTCCTACTTCACAAAGAAGGCCTTACCAGACATAACAACAATGAATCCTCCTCTGCAGACTTTGAGCTTAGCAATGACCTAGTGGGAAGAAGGTGGGGCATAATTCATTTCATTTGTTTTTATAAAGCGTATAGCTACCCACCCAAGCCTCCCAGCGCTTATTGCAACAACCTATCTGAAATACCTCCATGAACTTTTTAGCTAAAGCCCCCACTTCTGGAAAGGTGGTTTTTAAGAAGTTTTCTGAAACCGTCTTATGACTGCTGACTTCTGAGGGTGACGGGGAGTATGTTCCAAAACCTAGGAACAAGCTACCCAAAGGAGCAGCTATCCCTTCTCGCTCTCTTAACTTTGGAAACCTTGACAGCTTGACTGGAGAGATCTCACTGGAACATAGGGGTAATTAAGTTCTGCATGAATGGCCCTCGGTGCCATTCAAAGAGCCTTAAAAAGAATTCTCTTTTGAACTGGAAGCTAGTGAAAGGCTACTAGGGCTGGTCTAGCTGATTGGTGCTTAGGTATTTTGGAAAAGACTCTCGATGCAGCACTCTGGAAAACTTGGAGTCTTTTTATCACATATTTTGGACTCCCTAAGTAAAGGGAGTTACCATAATCTAGATGTGAGATTATTAGACCCTGTACCACTATCTTCCTAGTGGGTTATGGTAACATATGTAAAATCTTTCTGAGGGACCTAAGGATGCAAAAATAGGATCCTACATTTTTTCTGGCCTATATTTCCACTGTGAGTTTATCATCTATCCAGAAGCATAGACTCTTTACTGCTTGAACAGGCTTGGGTAATTCTCCTAGTTTTTCTGGCCAAACATTTAGCATACCTTCAGCATGCAACCTCCGGCATCCCTGTATTGTAAAAACTCTTCCCAACCCACTACGCAGCTTTTTGGCCCTCCAAAGCAAAATAGCCCAATATGTCCTCACTTCTGTTGCCACATGGCCCTTTTAAACACTTATTGTCTGCCCAATCATAGCACTGACCTCTTCTATAATATAACAGATGACCCTTTTGATATTCTCTTTTGAACTGAAACCTGGTTAGAGGCTTATTCCACTCCGTACATTCAGGCAGGCCACCTCCTCCGAATATTATAACAAAAATCGGGGCAAACAGAATAAAAGGGGGTGGAGTAGCAATTGTGGCCCGCAGCTCATTGAATATCATGTAGTTGGACTGTAATATCATCTCTATGCTGACCTAATCTTGGTAAAAATCTAATTTCCATCAAGCTACTTGATGTATCGCCCCCCACAGAACGTACATAACCTTTCAAGTAACTCTTTTCAAGTTATGTGAATTCTGCGCACCACCTAAATTGAGTTATTGCTGTAGGAAATTTCAACATGTAGGATGACCAACCACTTCTTAATTATGAAGACTTTTTTGAAGCTATGACTTCACTCTCTTTTACTCAATTAATTCAAGGTCCTTCCCATGCCAAGGTCCACACTATTGACATGCTGTTATCCTACAACACACCTGTTACCCTTATATTTACTATTCCCAGTGCTTGGTCAGATCACTTTCTTATCTCCGAAATCTCACTGAAAGGAAAGGTCACTCAAGCCAGACGCTCCAATGATCTTTTCCACGGTTGGAAAAAGGTCAGTAACGCTGTCCTGGCAGTCACTCTTAGAGCTTCCAGCACTAAATTAACAACAAGGGTGAATGGCGCAGCCCTAGGCTTCAATTTCTGGATTGCAGATCCCTGCAACCATAATGCTGCAGAATGCCACAGCCTCCTTAGACGCCCGTCTCAGAATGCCTCATGGTACAATGAGGAATTGAGGCTCGACAAACTTTTGCTGACTATAGCCCCAAAAAGAAATACATTTTTGAAGAAGATTTGAGAATGTATAAAGCAATTCTGCTGAGGGTTAAAACCACCTTTTACAGCATCCCCATTGGCAAAGCCATAAATAAACAAAAAGAAACCTTTAAAATCATACATTCATTATCAAGTGTCAAAAGGACCGGTCATGAGTTAGAGCCCACCCAGTAGTTGTGTGACTCCGTGTCAGAAAGGGCAGGTCCCACCCAGTAGTTGTGTGACTCCCTGTCAGGAAGGGCAGGTATCAGTCAACACTCCTTGGTCTTTTTATTGTGATTTTTTTTTTATTATCCGGGTTTTGAGCCAGCAAAGAAACCGAGTAAACAGAGTCTTTCTCTTTTCCTTAGGGGAATTAACTCCTTCTCCTTGAGGGCGTTCCTCTTTCTTCAGTGCTTTCTCCAAGAGGTGGCTAGGTCAACATGGTTTGGTACAGGAAAGAAGAAAAGAAACAAAAGCACGTCAGTGCACTGCACCAGTACAAAACTATAGGGAAGGAACTGAGGGACGTAATACCCTTGAAACCTAAAAAAACACAGTACAATGCAGATAAAACTGTCACCGTGAGAGTTTGAGCGAAAGGAGGTAGACAAGAAAACAACACTCTTGGTTACTCCGAGAGCAGGTTCTATGTTTTCCCTTCCTCCCCTCCCCAGAAAGTTACTCCCGCCCATCTCCCGGCTCCCAGGAAGCGTGCACGTACCTGGGCCAGCCACGTCCGTCCAGGAATGTGCGGGCTGCTTCGCCGGGTCGTTGGCCTCCTGCCTCTCCTCCCAAAGGCTCGTCACCGGGTCCCGGCTCCTCTTCAGCCTCAAGTGGTCTTCGGATTAGTCTCGGCATCTCCTCCGCTGTAGCTTCCCAAACTTCCTCCTTCGTGTCCTTGATGATGTCATCCTCCCCTTCATGTTCCTTTTCTGGCTCCGACGCTCTGTAACCCTACCCCCAGGGGGCGTGGAATGGTTCTCCTTCTTCGTGGATAATAAAGGGCCCGAGACGCCGCATCTCAGGATCGTCTTCCAATTCTTAATCCATGAAGGGCCCCAGAGGCTGAAAGGTAAAGAGAGGTGTGACCCATTGAGGCCGTGTCTCATGCAAGGAACCGGGGTTCAGGGAGGTCTGCGTTGGAATTGAGGGTGACCTTCCGGTGCCTGATTTCAAAGGCGTAAGGCTGGAGAGACAGAAACCAACACATCACTCTGGGGTTGTTACCCTTGTTCCTGCTCATCCATATTAGAGGGGCGTGCTTGGTGTAGAGTAGAAATGATCTTCCTTCTAGGTAATACCTAAGCTTTTCAATGGCCCATTTGACAGCCAAGCATTCTTTTTCGATTACAGGGTAGTGTTGTTCCCCAGGACAGAGCTTCCAACTAATGAACAGGATGTGTTCTTCCAACCCATCCTTTGCTATCTGGGAAAACACCGCCCCTATGCCAATCTCAGAAGATCTGTCTGCAAGATAAAAGGTTGGTTAGAATCAGGGAAAGCTAGGACCGGGCTACTGGTTATGGCTTCCTTCAGCTGTTGGAAAGCTTTAAGGATGGAGTCAGGAGGATTCAGGAGTTCTCTCATGGTGAGGTCTGTTTTTTAGTAGGTCTGTAAGGGAGGACAGCTATTTCGGAGTATCGAGCAATAAACCTCCTATAATAACCTAGGAGGCCTAAAAAGGCTCTTACTTCTCTTTTTGTTGTGGGGATAGGTGTTTTCATGATAGCTTTTATTTTTTCTTCCTGGGGTTATATACACCCATTACCCAACAGATAGCCCAGATACCTTACTTTTTGGAATCCGACACGTGATTTCTTTGCGTTGATAGGCAGTCCTGCGGCTTCTAACTCCTGGAGTATCTGGCAACAATGCTTAAGGTGTTTTTCCCAAGTTGGACTAAATATAACAATGCTGTCCAGATATGCCGAGGAGTAAGCTTGATGTGACCGAAGGACTGTATTCATTAGCCTCTGGAATATTGCGGGAGCCCCATGGAGGCTGAAGGGGAGCACTGTGAATTCAAAAAGACCGTCAGGAGTAGAAAAGGCGGTGTTTTCCTGATCAGCTCTCCTCAAGGGTACTTGCCAGTACCCTTTCGTGAGGTCTAGAGTGGTGATGAATCGAGCGTCCCGTAGTCTTTCAATGAGCTCATCTACACGGAGCAACAGGTATGCGTCTAGTTTGGAAATAGCATTGACCTGGCGCAAATCAATACAGAATCGGATGGAACCATCCGGTTTTGGTACCATAACTATGGGGGAGGACTATTCACTTTGGGAAGGGCGTATTACTCCCATTTGTAAAATTTTCCTGACCTCTTCCGACACGGCCTCCCTCCGGGCAGCTGGTATTCGGTAGGGTTGTAGCGTGACTAACTTTCCCGGAATTGTTCCAATGCGGTGTTCTACTAAGGAGGTCCTCCCAGGCAGAAAAGATAGAAGAGAAGGGTTCCAGAAGCTCTAACAGACCTGTCTATTGTTTGTTGGTTAGCGACTCATTGACTACCAGATGCTCCAGGGTACGAGGACCATCCATTGGAGTTAGGGCTAGCTGATTGTTCTGGGGTAGGGGACCTAACCACTTCTTTAGCATATTAATGTGGTATGTTTGTTGTTTCTTTGGGGTGAGTTGGATCCTATATGTCGTTTTACTGAGGGTAGCCACTACTTTGAATGGGCCCTTCCATTCTGCTTTGACCTTAGCTGGGGAGGTGGGCTGAAGACCGAGTACCCAGTTGTTCACCTGTAATGTCCTCCATTTTTTCCATTGTCATAAAAGTTCTTCTGGGCTTTTTGGCTTTTTTCAAGGTTTGTATGGGCCAAATAACGCTGCTCGCCAATCCGAGATCGAAAATGTCAGGCATACTCAAGGAGGTCACTGGTATCTACGTTCCCCTTCTCCCATGCTTCGCTCGTCATCTCTAACAGGGTCCGTGGTTGTCGGCCATATAACAGCTCAAATGACAAGCAACCCAGACTGCTTTGGACCTGTCCTTGGATGACGAAGAGCGCGGGGGAGGAGAAGCCGATCCCAGTTTTTTCCTACACCCGTAAGCATCTTCTTCAGGGTTAACTTAAGGGTCCCGTTGTATCTTTCAACCAGCCCGTCAGTCTGCGGATGATAGATTGAGGTCTTGAGGTGTTTCACGTCTAGCATCCTACAGACCTGAGACATGAGCTTGGACACAAAGGGTGTACCCTGGTCATTTAGGATTTGATGGGGAAAGCCCACCCGAGAGAAGTACTCTATTAACTTGTCTTCAATGATGGAAGTGTTTGGAGCTCGGAGAGGAAAAGCCTCAGGAAACCGAGTGGTGTAATTAATCAAGTCAAGGACGTACTGGAACCCTTTTCTGGACATACGTAGAGGGCCTATCAAGTCCATGCTTATCCGCTCGAACGGTTTCCCTATGATAAGCAGAGGCTGAAGCGGTACGGGAGGTGGTCTATAGGGGTTTTTTCTTTGACAGACTGGGCACTTCTGGCAATACTTTTTGATGTTGGCATATATGCCAGGCCAGTAAAAATGTAAGAGGTTTTGTGTGGCCTTTAAAGCCCCTGAGTGACAAACTAACAAATGGAAATGGGCAAAGAATAATATTTACTCAAAGAAGTCTTTGAGTACCAACAATTGTAGGTATTCCCTACGTCCACCCACCCGATAAAGCAGGCCATTTGTCACCTTTAAACAGGGGTAGGTTGTGACCGTACTGCCTTTGGACCCATATGCCTCTTGCCAGGCATGGGACAAGGTTGCATCGTTGCTTTGGGCCCAACGGAAGTTCTTGTCCGATTGCCAGGGGTCTTGGGACAGAAGGGCTCAAGATATCCCGGTTTTAGAACCCCTACAAGGGTCTCATTTTCGGTGTACTTTACCCAGAAACAGTGAAAGAAAGTTCAGGTTATCGGTCCCTAGTATCAACTCCTCAGGTAAAGTGGGAAGGACACCTACCGTAACCATGGTCTCGGGTTTTCCCAGATATTGTAAGGGTACACAGGCTACGGGGTAGGACCGGATATCACCCTGGACACAGCGAATTTGTACCTGTCTTCCTGGGAACAGCTGGCTAGTCCTAACCAACTCCCTCCTTATTACGGATTATCGACACCCTGAGTCTAGGAGAGCTGTAACTGGGGTTTGATTAACAGTCAGACTCACATAAAAGCAAGTGCCCATCTCCTCTGTATACATGTGACTCTTTGGTGAGGAGCTGCCGTCCATGGGTTCCTCTACATTTTTTTTGTGGGCACACGTTTGGGCTATATGACCCCATTCGCTGCAGTCGAAGCATTGTGGGCCGCGGTGCACTGGCGCCACTGGCTTGATGTATTGGGGTTTCTCTGGCTCCCTAATAGGCCTAAGCGTTTTCTTGGGTACCGGTGTTCCCCGTGTGCTTTTTTCCGGTCTCCCATGAGGAAAGGCGTGGCTGTGCTCATGAAAAAGTTGTCGCCATTTCCACTGCCTGTTCCACTGTAAGGTTGGAATATTGTCGGAGCCTTTGTTGTGTCGAGAACAGCAAAGCATCCAAATATTGTTCCAAATATATGAGGTTAATAATTTCCTCCTTAGTACGCTCTGAGGGTTTGAGCCATTTATCAGCCGTGAGTTTCAGCTTGAAAAAGAGAGTCTTTGGGATGTCCCCTGGGGCCCCCTTTTCTTTCCTGAAGCTGAGCCTATAAGACTCTGAATCCATCCCTAGATGATCCAGTGTAATGGCCTTCCCCTCCTCATAAGGGGTGACACACCCTGCATTGGCGACCTGGTACACCACTTGCGCCTCGCCAGACAAAAGAGGAGTGAGAAAAAATGGCCACTTCCCAACCAGCCAACCTGAGGCACAGGCCGCCCTTTCAAATTTAAGCATAAAAGCATTTGGGTCTTCCCCAGGTATATATTTTTGCAGGGACACATTTGGGGGAGTAGCGCCACTAGAGCATCTTTTCCCCCCTGCCGACTGCGGTTGGTCTTCCGCTACTCTATGGGCTTTCACTATGTCCTTAAAGTTATCCCAGTCTGTACAAAACTATAGGGAAGGAAGTGAAGGACGTAACACTCTTTAAACCAAAAAAACCCACAGCGTGTACAAATGCAGGAAAAACCGTCACCGTGGTACTTTGAGCGGAAGGAGGTAGACAAGAAAACAACACTCTTGGTTACTCCAAGAGCAGGTTCTATGTTTTTCCTTCCTCCCCTCCCCGGGACGTTACTCCCGCCCGTCTCCCGGCTCCCAGGAAGCGCGCACGTACCTAGGCCAGCCATGTCCCTCCAGGTACGTGGTGGGGCGCTTCTCAGGGTCGTTCGCCTCCTGGCTCTTCTCCACAAGGCTTTGTCACCGGGTCCCTGCTCCTCGTCTTGAGCGGTCTTCGGATTGGTCTCGGCGTCGCCGCCGCTGTAGCTTACCAAACTTCCTCCTTCGGTTCCTTGACGACATCATCCTCCCCTTCCTGTTCCTTTTCTGGCTCTGACACTCTGTAACCCCACCCCCAGGGGGCCCGCGACGCAGCATCTCAGGATCGTCCTCCACCTCTTGGTCCATGAAGGGCCCGAGGCTGAAAGGTAAAGAGAGGTGTGGCCCATCAAGGCTGCGTCTCACGCAAGGAACCGGGAATCAGGAAGGTCGGTTCCTGACGCTCGCTCAATATTTTTTTTTATATCAAAAACAAAACACAACATGAATACTCACTCTACTGAATACGGTGAAATCGGGCTCACCAAAGACCCCTGCCCTCCCGCTATATTTTAGGACTTGGCCAAATCTTTAGCAGACCATATGTTCGAGCTCCCTAATATGTTACATTCCCAGGGTGTAGTAGCTCTGTAATTTAAATCGCCAGTGCTTCTCCCCCTGCTGAAGACACCGGGTGATGACCCTGAGGAGTTAAAGAACTTCCTCCCAACCTCACTCTTGCCATACCCAGCCAAAATGTTGGATTCATTTGCCATTCCGGAACTCCACCGTTTCCTTCCCATATCTAATTTCTTGTATCCACACTATGAAGGCTTCCTAGATGTCCACACCATGGAAGCAGTAATGCTATCCCTGCTGGATGACCTCAGGGGGGAAACCGATTCAGGCAGTACTTCCACTCTGGTTTAACAGGATTTTTTTCTCACCTTTGACACAGTGCACCACAAGATTCTGATGTCCCAGCTGTGGCGGGCCTCTCTGGGCTAGCTCCGAGCTAGCTTGTTTCGTTCCCCAATGATTGTACCCAAGAGCTTGGACACTTTGGAGAGACTTACAAAAAAATCACACAGCGCAGCCCGCGCGAGGCTGCGCTGCGTTGCTTGAGAGGGAGGGAGCAGGAGAGCGCCATATCTTCAGAGATATGGCTCACTCCTCCCCTTTCCCTTACGCCGGCGCTGGGTACAGCTGCTGTGCGCTAAGCACACACCTTAGCGCCATAGCACTAGGGTTTGTGCATTCTTCTTTCATAGGTTTTGTACAGGAAGGCTCCACAGCTCTTCTTATGACAACGTATCTTCACAGACAATGAGCGGGATATGATCCCGTTCATTAGGAGCAACACATTCACACAAAAAAGTAAAACGAGCTGGGATGCGATGTTTTATTGCACATCCCCACATGCATCTCCTTCAGACTTCAGGATTTTGGGTTGGAATTTTGATGAGCGACTGAAGCCATCATTAACTGATAATAAGAGAAACTGAAAATTCGGGAAATCTTTTTTGAAGTTCTGAAGGTCTTTGAAAGTCTTACTTCGACTCCAGGTTGTTCCATACCCAATAAAGACCTGCCTAGGTTTAAAGGAAGGACCTGCTTCTTCAGAAGGTTGAAAGGTCATATTTAGCCTGTTCAGGAATTCTTTTTTGTGCAATTAAGGACAACTGACTTTAGCCCATTAATCAGAAACTTCAAATTTGAACATGGTGGACAGTCTTACCCAATAGTTGTATAAACGTACAGCCATCTTTTTCTTGATGCACTGCACAAGCACTTTCTACACCTATCACCTATGGAGCACCTTTATGACTGATTTTATAAATTGATATAATTCGACCTCAATATATAGTAGTCACTCAATAACCAAGTTACATGGCCCCCATCGCCACCATCGCCAGACAGCATGGGCTCAGCATAGTATCCTACGCCGACGACACCCAGCTCATTATTATTATTAATAATAATAATAATAATAATAATAATAATAATAATAATTAATCCTCTCCTTCGGTTTGGGAGGGGGTCCTAAGCATTCTGGCCTGTTCATAGGAGAGCTGATGGAGTGACTACCTAGGATCATAATCTGTTTTATCTCCGTTGAGTTTGAGATATGACTGATCCATCCATGTGGCCACTTTTTCCAGGCAGGTTTCTATTCAGACTGACACCTCCTTTGAGTGGTTGAATGCTACTACTAGCTAGGTGTCATCCGCATAGGTCACTATCTGTACCCCGAATAGGAGGACTATCTCCACCAGGGGTCATAGGTATATGTTGAAATGCCTAGGGCTCAATGAGGAGCCCTGCAGCACTCCACACATTAACGGGACCTTCCTCGAGGTACAATTACCTTCAAATACTTGGTACGAGCGATCTGTTAGAAAGGATTTGATCCAAGTGAGGGCTTTGCCAGCTACTCCCACCTCTCTGAGTCTCTCAAGGAGGATTTTGTAATTCACAGTATCAAACACGGCACTCAAATCGAGCAAGATGATTGCCACTGATCCTCTTTGATCTAAGACTTTCCTTGCTTCCTCCATCACTGTTAGCAAGGCAGTTTCTGTGCCGTGGTTAGGCCGAAAACCAGTCTGCGATGCGTGTAGCATCGAGTGCTTTTCCAAGTGATTAATTAAATACTTATTTATATGTTTTTCCCCAATTTTGCTGATGAAGGGCAGTAGTGAGACTGGTCGGTAGTTGCTCCATACCTCTGGATTAAGGTTGTTTTTTTTTTTTACGTGCTCTCACCATGGCATGTTTCCATGTCTTGGGCACTTCAGATGTCATAATGGGTGCATTTAGTTCTTCCAATAAAACCGGTAATATGGTCTCCTTTACTTTATGCACCACATGTACCGGGGCAGCATCACTCGGTGAACTTGATTTTATTTTGGTAAATATTTGGGATAGCGTATTTAGATCTAGGATGGGAAACTCTTCGAAAATTGCTGGGCCTCTAACCCCCTTCTCTGGTTCAGTATCTAAATTAACTGAGCCATGTGTTTGTGGGAACATAATATATATATATATATATATATATATATATATATATATATATATATATATATATACAGAATCTTTTTATTAAAAAATTCTGCTAATTCCACACATCTCTGTGGGGCTGACTCAACGGGCAGCTCAGGCTGAGGGCTGTAGGTCAGTTGTCGCAATTTCCCTGGATGCGTTGGCTGCTCCATTGATTTTCTTCTCGTAGAATAGCACTTGAGCTCTTTTAGTTTCAGCTTGATAAACTTTAATTGCTTCTCTGCATTTCTGTTTTTTTCTGCACTATAAACTTTTCGCCATGCCCTCTCCAGTTTTTTGCATTTCTGTTTAAATTCCCGTGCTTTGGGGGTATACCAGGCTGATCGCTTTTCTTTGGGCTTTTTTTAATCCATTTATATGGAATGATGGAGTCCAAGGATGATGTGACCTATTCATTAAAATTATTCAACGCTCTGCTAGAGTCCGGGTCCCCTAAGATGGGTAGGTTCCAAAGAGTGGGGGCCCATTCTTCTGGATCAAGTTTTGCCCATGGTCTGTCCGTCCCAGCTTTTCTGGGGATAACTGTTAATAATTAGTGTAGAAGGTTTCCAGCAAATAGGGATTAAAAAGTGATCTGATCAGGGGAGGGATTGCCTACCTCTAATCTCTCCATATTAGAGAAGACTTGATCTAAAGTATGACCCTTGTCATGTGTTGGGCCTGAAATTTGTAGGGCGTGCTGCAACGCTTGTACATTTTGAATAAGACTCAGAGCCTCCGATTTATTGGGATCTTCAAAGTGCAGATTTAGATCACCCAGGATAGTGAAATTTGCAGCTGTACTTGCCAGCGTTGCTGCTGTATCACTCAAGGATTCGATTCGATAAAAGTCCCGTTCATCCTCTCCCTCACGAAGAATCCCGAAGACACCAGGCTCTGCTTCCAGGAAGGAATGAAGGACGTCGCAGCCTGGACGAACAACAGCTGCCTGAAGCTCAACTCAGAGAAGACAGAGGTCCTCATCCTCGGACCCTCCTACACTGCCTGGGACAAAACCTGGTGCCCTTCTGACCTCGGAACCCCACCCACTCCATCAGGCCACGCCCAAAATCTCTGTATAATCCTAGACTCCTCCCTCACCATTACCCACCAAATCAACGCCATCGCCTCTACCTGCTTCAACTCCCTCCGCATCCTCCGCAAGACCTTCAAGTGGATCCCCTCCGAATGCAGAAAGACCGTCACCCACGCTCTCATAACCAGCAGACTGGACTATGGTCAATGCCCTCTACGCCAGAATCAACAGGACCATGCTACACAAGCTCCAAACCATCCAGAACACCGCAGCCAGACTTGTCCTCGGAATCCCACTACAAGAGCACATGACCCAGCACCTACGAGACCTCCACTGGCTCCCCATCGAGAAGAGAGTAACCTTCAACCTACTCACCCACAAATCCCTCCACAACATCGGACCCTAATACCTCAACGAGAGAGTCTTCTTCCATGTACCCAAAAGGAACCTCCACTCCGCCGACCTTACCATGGCAGAGACCCCATGCATCTGCAGAACCAGAGCAGGCAAGAGCCTTCTCCTACGTCGCAGCAAAGACTTGGAACGAGCTCCCAGTCAACATCACACTCTCCCCTACTCTGCACCCTTTCAGGTAGAGCCTCAAGACCTGGCTCTTCAACTGATCTGGAGCTGCACCCCCAAAGCGCCCTGGGACCCTCACAGGTGAGTAGGGCGCTTTATAAAACCCTGATTGATTGATTGATTGAAGTTGTTCGAACCTAAATGCTTTTTATTTCCCCTCTTTTCTTTTGCTTAAGGTGATTGAATAATTATGTGGAAGTGACTGTTTAACCGCTTACTTTAGAATGAAGTAATAAGTGTTAAGTCTGTGCCACAGAACCATTTTGTTGGTGCAAAAAGGAAGAGCGTGAGGTAGAAGCTTTTATGCCCTTGCCCCCCTCTGTGTAATTCCCTTCCGCAGGAAGCTCGCCAAACTATCTAAGATTTAGAAAAATACTGAAAGCATGGCTATTCAGACCGGCTTTCACATAAAGTGCAGCTCTCTTCCAAGCCCCCTGCTTTTTGTCTCTCTCAGTGCCATGAAAACCCTGGATGTACGAGCGATATATAAATTCTTCCAACATAACATACGCAGAAATGGCAGTGAAACACAGTACATTCCATCAGTTTAACCTATTCTACGCACACAAAACTAATATGGCCAAAAGACTCTTACCTACAAAATCCAACTGGCTGCCCAAGTGCAACATACGACCCCCAAATTTCACAATATGATTCGATAAAAATATGTATATATGTACATCTATAAAATCAATATGGACAATAGGAATGTGGGTAACATGAGCAACATTCTAGACATACAAGCCAAGCTGCAAAGACTATTTCAAAAGCTCTGCCTACCTTCAGACACTTTCACACAAGGTGGCAATTACATTGTGATATATGCAATTTTTTCCCAGTGTGCTCTGCAACAAGGTCACACATTGATGAAGAATGTAATTCAAAACTTTCATAACAGATTGACAGGTACCGTAAGAAACACACACTGCCTTCAGCTTCAACTCCAGATCTCTGATATTGTGCCCATCATGAGGATCTGAGGCACATAGTTCACAGTATCCACAATACATGGATCAAGAGTGACATAAAACAGTATTGAAAGACACCAATCGGAACAAGCAAATACTTTTAGGAAATGCAGGCTGATGTAAAGGATGACATGTGGTCCCCCATGATGAAGACCGGCCCACAACTTGAACGCTGCAGGCAGCTCGGTTCACAGTTTCCACTATGCAGGAGCCACATGTGGCCTAAACAAGTACTGAAACACTCCAGTTGGAAAAACCTAAAACTTTTCTAGAATGCAGGATGACGTTAAGTATGAAATGTTGTGCCCCATCATGAGCACTCACCAACAACCTGACCACTACAACCAAATCAGTTCACAATATTCACTATGCAGGGGTCCCCTGTGGCATGGAACAGTGTGAAATACGTCATTCAGGAAATGCAGAAACCGTTATGGAATGCAGGATGACTTAAAGCAGGAAATCTTGGGCCCTTAGCACCGGCAAAAGTGCCCCTCATCTCTCCATAGCTCCTCTCTCACATACATTTAATTAGTTTTAAAGTACTGGAAAAGGATGGCTTTCCTAATCCATTCAGCTATCCACATTAAAAACCGATCTGTTCTTTGCAACAGGCATATTAACCCTCTGCACTACTTTAAGGCAAGTAACAACTGCCAATAGACAAAACTCAATCACTCTCCCTAGTAGAAACTTTAATCACAAGAGTTATCTTGACATTTTGTTGCTACCTGAAATCTGGACGTACAAGGAACTCTTCATCAGCTGCTTTTAAATCGTAAGTTATTGCTAAATACAGCTCCCCCACCTCTGGTCAGTGCCCCCCTCCAGGTCAGCACCCAGTGCAGCTGCACCAGTTGCACTGCCCTAAACCAGGCCCTGGGCCCTACCATGAACACCTACCTATAACCTGACCACTACAGGCAACTCACTTTGCAGTAGTCACTACGCAGGGGTCACATGTGGCATGAAACAGTACTGAAATGCTCGTTTTTGAAAAAGCAATAACTTTTCTGGAATGCAGAATGAAGTAATGCATAAAAAAATGCAACAATGTGGGTACTACAAGGGAGTTGTATCGGGGTTATACAGGATTTTAATTGGTTCAGCCTTTTCACTCCCCACATGGACCCACCTCAGAAATGAGTTGGCCACCCGATTCCCTCTCGAATATACTATAGAAGATTGGTCCGACCTTCGTGCACATCACAATAAGGAGCATATTAACAAGCTGAAGTATCGCCGCTTTCTCAGCACAATTCGCCGAGAAAGCAGCGATACTTCCAGCGCCCTATCCACAAGGGCATGTGAACGGCTGCCACAAGCCCACTTTGCATGTCAGCGAGAAGCATCGCTAATGACATCCAAAGTGGGCGTTCCTGTAAAATGTGGTTGGAGGTTGGAACACCCTATCACCAAGGCAGGCGTTGGGAGGAAAAGACCTGCGATAAACATGTTTATCGCAGGTCTCCCAACGCCTGCTCTGACCAGGCGTTAGGCATTGTTAACATGGGGGTGTGGATCATAAAGCTGAATCCACCCCCCCATATTATCAAGGCACACATTAGCGCGTGAAAACAACGCTTGTTTTCACGCGCTAATGTTCACTATCACTGGCTATCGCAGGATTTACTATCGCCTACGTGTTGCGCGTTGATAATATCGCGCTAATACGGCGAAAAAATCAGGCGATAGCCGGCGATAGTGAAATGTGCGATGTGCGTTTTTTAACGCACATCTTGTTAATATGCCCCTAAATTCTTACGGGAGGCATGGCTCCAATTTGGTAACTTTAAGATCTTCCATAGGTGTCATTGGTCTCCAAATAGACTACAGCACGCATGGATGTCGGCAAACACCTTATGTTGTAGATGTCAGGACGTGGATAGTGACATAGTACATATAATATGGGAATGCCAAACACTAAGACAGAACTGTTAGAACGCTTGGCGGACCTGAAGACTTATGGTAGGATTGCTGGGCATCTGAGAAGCTCTGCTGTACTTTCGCTCTATCCATATATTACTCAACTAATGGGTCTGTGGAAAAGTGTAAATTTTACGTTAGAATGAGCGTCAGCCATTTTGACTGTTGCGTCCATTTCATTTCTGTTGTTTTCATTTTACTCTCTGCTGTTCGTCTTTACGCCCAGCATGTGTCCTCTAACTTTAGCTGACCTCTCTGACATGGTCAATCTTGTGTACGTGCTGGGGGGGTTGCAGCTGCCGGTGCACCTGGTCTTAGAAGTTATCGATTAATAGCTTATTGCTGCCATAAACATTCCTCACTCCCCCTCCTCATCTCTTGACCATCTGGTCAGGCTTTGTTCTGATTTGCCTCTAGCTATTTCTGTGCTTAAACCTGTTCCCTCCAGTTTTCCTTTTCATGAGATTGCATTCTAACAAACAGTATATAAGGAAAATGTTTTTTTGCATTATGTGTACTTCCTCCCACAACACTTGAGGGTGTTGTTCGGACGCAGTCCTGCTCATGAGCATTTAATAAACGTGGTTTGTTTTACTTCACTCCAGTGCCGATCTCTCTTTTGTTAGTCTTCGGACCCGTGGACGAGAGGGTGATCCTGCACCAGTGTGCCCTCACGGGGGTACATTTCCACAATTTGCGCCCAGCATGTGGGGCCCCATCAAAGACGCGGCCGTCTGAAGGATTGATCTTGACGGAAGATCGAAATTATCACTGAGGACGCGCACTGCATGAGAAGACTTTTGTCTTTGCAGCCAACGTGAACTTTCCGGTTTTCTTGGCTTGACCCTGCGGGTGGTGACCGGTCTCGCCTGGGGCTTCTTTGGCGAATTTTGCAGTGACCAGTAGGTCGACCAGAGATTGGCAGGTGGGAGTTGAAGACTTCTGTTTGGTAAGGTCGCTGATGCGGCACTCTTGTTTGTTTGGTTCAGGGAGCAACTCAAGACCTGGCTATTCGAGCAGTAGCGGACACCCCCCCCCTCCCCCAAGCGCCTTGAGACCCTCCGGGTGAGTAGCGCGCTATACAAATTTATAGATTGATTGAGATTGATTGATTGGTTTAGTTTTAGTACTCATTCTTTGCAAAGACTGAAGGCAGGTAATGTGGGGATTTTTCTCCTTTTGAAACTTGTTTGGATAAATGATATTTTACATATACTTGTAAAAACATGCCTGTTATTAGTACACTTTGTAAGTGGTGCTGCTGCTGCTGTACCAAAAGTGTTTTGGAACAAAGTCAGCCAGCTCTTTCAGAAAGGAAGCCAAATAGAATAGAGATATGTATATAAAATATGGTATTTGTCCCATAATGTATGGCTCATTGTGGCACAAATACACAAAGAATGAATCTGATTTACATTGGCCAGTGAATGGGTCATTTGATTTTAAGAAGGTTCACTATGTGGAACAGTGTTTGTTCAAAAGGAAGAGTAGACAGGATATGTTTGATAGTTTGCGTATGTGAGATAAGGAAGTACGTGAGAGAACGAAGAAAGCGAAAGCTATAGCACAGAAAGAACAGCGAAAAACAATGTATCAGAAATGTGTTGAATTAAGAGATAAGGAGATGCAGAAAGGGGTAAAAAGGTAGAGCGAGAACGTCAATTGCAGGTAAATGGCCAGTACCCTATTAGAAGTCCTGTCTATCCACTACTTAATAAGCTTCATGATGACTCTATTTTATTAGAGCGACCCCCACCCCGTATAAATCTCCTGATCCGAGTGCCCCCGAGGGAGGTGCTTCTGATGAGGAAATCTCCTCATCAGATGATAAGGACAAAGATCAGCGATCCGTACGACAGAGTCAATCTACTCTGTCTTGCGCAGATAAAGATAAATTGAAGGGTAGTGCTAGAGAGGAATCTCGTCGGAACACTACAGCGATGATCCTCACAACTATAGTTCAGGCCTGGGAAGACGTAAAACAGTTATATTTTTTAGAAAACTTCTGTTGGGACATATTATATAATTGGCAACATATTTCTGACGAATCAGGCCAAAATGATTTAAAGACAGATTATAGGCAGTTAAGAGATGGGATTTACCCTTTCAAAAACGTATCGGACACAATTAGATGAGTGGTTAAATTACGGGAGGATACATTACAAATGCAAAAGGAAAAAGAATTAGCTAAAAAGCAGCAAGCAGGCGTTGAGACAACAGAATCTCAGATAGAGAAGACGGATATTCTGGTGGATATTAATGATCCCAGCAGTAGTGAGTCTGCTATGAGACCAATGCGCGAAGCTGCACCCCTGTAGGTTCCCCCGAAGGGTGCGGGAACAATTCATGATAAGACTTCCGATGATGCAAAGGGATATTTTATAAATAATTGGGTCTATACTCCCTGGAGTAGAACAGATGTTATGGCCCATAAGGCTGCCTTGACTGACCCCTGGAAAAATCCTGCCGCTTTCTAGGAAGAGGTGGAAGGAGGCATTAGTTCTTGTACTATGACATTAGCAGATATAGATATGTTCTTTGGGCTTTTTTTGCCCCCTGATATGTGGAGAACGATACGCAAAACAATGACGCTGAGGCATTTGGTGACACTTGTGTACAATTAGAAGAAATAGATGCAGATAGGTTACCTGCCCAGAAACCCCAACAGGAGATATTAGATCTTCCTAAAGCTATTGTGACTAAATTGAAAGCTCTCATACAATTAATAAAAGAGAAACCTCACACACCCTTGGTAAAACAACAAGTAACTCTATTATTATGTGCTAAAATGCATATAATCATCTCACAAAAGTGCAAATGTAAATACAGCCAGCAGTGAGAGAGGGGATGGTTTTGATGTCCTCACTAACCTAGGGAGAGAACCAAGTAGATGCCTTGAACACAAAGAGCACATCATGCTGAATGATTGGTGGGGGTCCCATCCTCCTAGGACCACCCCAAGCACAGTTATGGGCAAAAAATACAATCCCAACCAAAGGCCCTGCAAAGCATTATGGGACAATATTATAGGGTGCAGTGAATATTATAGTATCCAATATCAAAACACTCCTCAAAGGGCAGGTTATCTGGCTCAGCTAAGAGCTAATACTATAATATTCACTAAACTCTAGAATCTCGCCCCATAATGCTTTGTTGGGCCTTTGGTTGGCATTGTATTTTTGCCCATAAATTTGCTTGGGGTGGTCCTAGGAGGATGGGACCACCACCGAATCATTCAGTATGATATGCACTTTGTGTTCAAGGCATCTGCTTTCCCTCCCACTAGGTAAGGGTGACCCCAACATCATCACCTCTCTCACTGCCTGATGTTTTTCAAAGTTCACTTTTGTGAATTGGTTCTATGCTTTTTAGCATGTAAAGGTAACATTGATTTACCAAAGGGTTGTGGGTACATGAGGTAACTCCATTGCGTAGCTGAGTTGGAATTCTTGCATGAATTCCGTGTTTTCAATTAAATGCATAGTTACCTAATCTCCGCAAATTCCGCTAGCGGAGCGGAGTTCATTGCCCAGGGTTAAAAAAGGTTAAGGGATTGAAAACAAAGGTGATGAAGGCTCAAGCGTATGGTCTACCATTTAGGACAGGGGGAGCATGGGCAATGCATGCACCAGGAGCGTTCCCTCTACTTCAGGCAAATTTGTCTCCTGATCAATGTGCCTATTGTAAAGAGACTGGGCACTTGCGTTCTGAGTGCCGTGTTTTGCAAGGTCAGCAATATTAGCGGGACGGGGGAGTATGAGAGGGCGTCCAGGGAACATAGGGAGGAGGAGTGGTGCAAGTGTTCACCCCCGGGACCGAATTACCCTAATACCTTTGACAAACTACACCAGTACCAAATGACTGATTATTCTGCTGATACACCCACAGATTACGATTATGGATAGGGATGCCTAGGACGAGGTGTGGGACCGGTTGAGGTGCCAGTAGATCAAATGGGTCCCTATGTTGACACACATGTCTTGGGATCCACTGATCAATTTCTGGTTGATACAAGGGCTACCTGTAGTGCCCTGTCTAAAACACTGGTTCCTAGGGCTCCCCTGTCTGGCACAATGATAACATTGATAGGGTTCGATGGAACAACTACACCTAGCCCACTATTCCAGATATCATTGTAGGTATCGATATGCTAAAATATTTTCGTGCTACAATACACTGTTCCCGGGAAGGCGTACGTGTTATTCTCAATGACAACTATCCAATCAATGATAGATCTTGCCATATCAATGAGGACACCGCTCTGGCGTCCTTGCCTTGCACTCCGTGGGCTAGATCAGATACTGATGTGGCTCAAATGGTTTTTCATCCTGTATGACTTCAAGTGAGAGAAGGTGCCTCCTTGCCTCAATACAAGATATCTCGAGAGGGTGAGGAGGCACTAGCAGGTATTGTCCAGGACTTGATTAAAGGAGGTGTAGTGAAAGAGGTTCCCTATGATACTTGCAATAGCCCTATTCTTCCCATTTTGAAAAAGGACACTGATACTAAGATTTACAGGTTCATCATTGATTTGCGTGAGGTCAGCAAAATTGTGGTGCCCCAATATCCGGTAGTTTCTGACACACAACCCTCTTCACTATGGTCCCTCCCACTGCCACCATATTTTCAAGTCATTGACTTGAGAAACGAGTTATTTTCAATACCTATCACCCTAAGTGTAGAGCACACAAGAAGGTGACAGATAAAATAGGAGCAGGTAATGCCTTTGCGGATCGCACAGCTCGTGAGACCCCAACACACCAATGCACCACATCTATGTATGTGGTTAAGTCACAAGCTGAAGGTTGGCAAGATGCTAGACAGGAAGTGTTGGATATGCAACAATTTGCCTCCTTTGAGGAATTAGACCAATGGTCTAAGGAGGGAGCATTGGATGATGAGGCCTGCTGGAGGGGCAAAGATATGGCTAAATGGAAGTTGCCCACTGCATACCTATATCCTTTGATCCATATGGCACATGGTCTAGCACATGTTGGTGCATCCTCAGTAGCAAAACAGCTTATGCAAGTCTGGGATCATCCTGATATTGCTGGAACTGCTTAAAAGATAGTCCAGTCTTGCCTGGTTTGTCTTCAGTATAATCCTGGAACGTGAACGTGGACTCCAACGGGAGGGTTTGCGACACCATCTGCACCTTTTGAGTTCCTACAAATAGACTACATTCAGTTTGAGCGCTCTAACAATCTTAAATATATCGTAGTAGTAGTTTGCGCCTCCAGTAAATGGGTGGAGGCATATGCTACGAAAAACAATACAGCCTTTACGACTGCGAAAATACTCCTAAAGAAGTTCTTTCCTCGATTCGGTGATTGCCGAATTTTATGGAGTGATAACGGGCCCGATTTCATTGGACAGGTTGTAGATTATGTCAAGAAAGGGCTACGGGTCAAGTAGAAGTTTCATGCTCCTTTTCACCCACAGTCAGCAGGCCTGGTGGAACGCTACAACTCCACACTGAAATTGAGATTGGCAAAAATACAGGCTTCCACTTCTCTGAAATGGCCTGAAGCATTGCCTTTGGCACTGCATTCCATCAGATCAATACCTCATACACAATTTGAGCTTACCCCATATGAGATCGTGTTTGGCAGGCCCATGAATATTTGGGGGTCTCAAAGCCTCGCCCTATACATGATGTACCTCACGCATTGAAGAGTGATTATCTGTCTCAATTGACTGCCAGCTTACTTTCTATTCATCAGCAGGTCCGAGAAGCTCTCTCGGACAGGTCGCAAGGTGACTGGCATGACTGGCGTCTGGCGAATTATGTAATGGTGAAGGCCTTCCAGCGGAAAAATTGCCTGAAACCTCGCTGGAAGGGCCCCGAGCAGATCCTCCTCGCCACCCGAACTGCAGTCCGAAGAATGGGACCCACGCCAGTCACTGCAAGAAAGTTCCGTTTGCCTTGGTGGATCCCACTGCACTGAAAGATCATCGCGACATCTTCGTCACAGAGACAGGATGAGCAGCGTCACCTGAAACAACTGAGGAAGTCTTCCCGGACCATAAAATCCCTGGTGCATCCAGGTATCTACTCCGACCCAGGAAGAAAGGCGCTCCAGTGTAAAACATGACAGGTGAAGCCATTGTCCTTAGTGGTTAATTCTGACTACAAGGGGGGGACACCTATTAGTGGTACTCATCTCAATGTCAGTGAAGAAACCAACATCCGCTCAGGACCCTTAGGGCGCTACCTTTCATGTAGTTTGCTGATGAAAATGAGTTCGCCTAAGAAGAAGGAGATCGCTGCGACAATGTTACGTTATGTTATGTTACATCCATTTATAGCGCGCTCGAATACTCATGAGGTTCCCGGCGCGATGCCAAAGGGGTACTAGGAGAAGCTATCAAGCAAAGAAATGGGTCTTCAGTTTCCTTTTAAACACAACTGCGTCCTGGATAGACCGCAAGGCAAGGGGGAGGGCATTCCAGGCCGCACTAGCCTTCACCACAAAAGAGCTGCCCCCTAGCCTCTGAAACTTGAAACGAGGGACCCGGGCAAAGGGAAGGGACTTAGATCGGAGAGCTCACGAAGGAACATAAAAAGAAAAGTGCCTCTGAAGATAGAGGGGGCTACACCCGTGGAGAGCACGATGGGCCAGAACCAAAGATTTAAATTTCACTCTGTCCACCACGAGGAGCCAATGAAGAGACCGTAAGTGGTAGAGCACACTGTTCCTTGCTGAAATGCCCAATAACAGTCTGGCCTCAGTATTCTGAACCACCTATAACCTTTTCAGCAGGTAGCCAGGAATGCCAGCATAGAGGGCATTGGCGTAATCCAGAAGTGACAAAATCAGAGCGCAGGTAACTGTTTCTCTCGCCGCCTGCGGAAGAAGCGGAAAAAAGTTCCTGAGACTCTTAAGAAGGCCGAAACAGTAGCTGGCCAGTTTCTTAATATGTGTTGAAAAAGAAAGACTCATCGCACCATACACCTAGGTTTTTTATGGGCTGTCCCATGGTTAGGGGCAATGGTGAGTCAGGCGGCCACAGCTGCTCTCGAAAATCAGAGGGGAATTGGCCAAATAAGAGGATCTCGGACTTCTGTTCATTGCACTTAAGCTGTGCGTCCTCCAACTATTTAAAAATGGAGGTTAAGCACTGTTGCGCCACTAGAACAGAGTCTGTTACTTTATCCCAGGTAAAGAGCAACTGAGTATCGTCCGCATAGGCCATCACTTTAGCCCCAAGCTCCTCTGCCAGATATATCAATGGAGTGACATAGATGTTAAAGAGGAGAGGGCTCCAACTGAAGGGAGGAGGAGAAAGGAGGGAGCCAAATCTGCTCAACACGCTCCTCCAGAAAAGACCTAAGCCAACCCGAGACAGCTCCCGACACACCAATCCCTGCTAGTCGGGCCAAAAGAAGTGCATGTGGGACCCTATCGAATGCCGCCGAGAGATCCAGCAAAATTAATGCCGCTCTCCCGCCGGCGTCGAGGCACTCCCGAATGGCCTCCGCCACCTCTACTAAGACAGTCTCAGTGCTGTGAGAGGCTCGAAACCCTGATTGAGCTGGGTGCAGGAGTGCCTCACTCTCCACATACTCTGTGAACTGTTTATTGACCACCTTCTCACATACCTTGGCAATAGCCGGGAGGAGGGAGATAGGCCGATAGTTCCCTGGGTTGAGGGGATCCAAAGATGTTTTTTTAAGGAGTTGCAGGATCTTCGCCTGCTTCCAAACCTGAGGAACAGCCGCTGTCTGGAGGGACAAATTGATAATAAAGTTCACTTCTGTATTTACAATCTCTGCCACTGCTGCCAGAAGCCTGGCCGAACAGGAGTCCGAAGGTGAGTCAGACTTGAGCCCCCTGAGAATTTTAAGAGATTCCAAGGGGTCAACTGAATGCTGATGGAGAGCAGGTGGAAGCAGTAGGTTGCACCGCCAAGGACCCCTTGCTGCTACCATCGCCAGAAGGAAATGTCGCCTGGATAGCCTGAATGTTATCCCTAAAACAACAGGAGAGCGTGTTACACCAGGCAGATGAAGATGGAGTCACACTCGATTGAGCCAGTGGAGATGTGAAGCTCTGAACTATGGCAAATATTTATTTGGAGTTGTTACTGGCAGATTCGATGCGGACTGCAAAGAATTGCCCTCTAGCCAAGGCAATAGCTTTGTAATATAAGTTTTGCATTGATCTGAGCTTCCTCTTGGTTATGGGGCAGTAACCACTCCTGCGACAGGCCCGCTCCAGTATCTTACAGTCATGCTTGCAGCTTTAAGAGCCGAGTTAAACCAAGGTTTAGAGGGCGAATCTCTAGCCGGCCTGGCGGGCCGAAGAGAGGCCACGAATAAGCCGCGCGGGAAACACCCAGCCAGTAAACCCCGACAGACACTCCTCCAGTTCCCCTGACAGGATGGGCCTAGAAGATTCCAAAGCCCGTCTAAATTCTAGAGGATCAATTTTTCCAAAAGCTGGCTTCTGGTAGGAACACGCCTGTGTCTCTACGTTAGATACTTCCCAGGAAAAATAGGAAATAAAGTGATCTGACCAGGACACCGGGCAAGGGTCCCTTATAGCAATAGAGAAATTAGTACAGATCAGGTCCAATATATGGCCGTTCTGATGAGTAGGAAGGCTGACATGCTGGTTGAGTTGTGCCAGTTGTAATATGTCCAGAAGGTCAGTCACCTCCTTGGTGTCTGGTCGATCTAGATGGATATTAAGATCGCCCAAAACCATATAGTGGGAGAATCTTACCACCCTCAAGATGATAGCGTCCCCACAGATCTGCAGAAATGAACCCGCTGGACCAGGCGGCCTATAGATCAGGGAGGCTCCCAGGGTAAAATGGGCTGAAAAGCGGATGCTAAAATCAACACCTCACAACCTCCCCAAGCCGAAGTGTCCCTCAATCGAAGTTCCCATATGTTTTTATATATAATGGCCACAGCGCCCCCTCTCCCTCCTGACGGTCGGCTCCAGAGATCTTATAGCCCACTGGGATGGCAAAAGAGACAATGGGATCAGAAGTGGGATCAAGCCAAGTCTCCGTTAGGAACAACATATCTAGATAGTTGTCCTCCAGGAGATCAAATGCATCCGCATGGTGTTTCCTAAGTGAGCGAGCATTGATCATGGCTGCCAGAATAGAGAAGTACTTGGCCCGCTGTTCAGGTTAACTAACCTTATTGACCAGAGAAGCAAGCCCAAACCCCAGTTTAAAGCCACACACTGGGCAAGTGGCTATCGATGTCTCAGCCACATCCCAGTTGCAAAGCTGGCAGCGTGCAGCAACATCCAACGCTCGTAACGTGGCTCCCAAGTAGCTCCTTCTGTGCTTGGCCCCCAAGGGCTTTCGGGTAGCATGGCTGGCGCTGGCTGCCTCCGGGATGCAGACGGGCTTGCTTAGACGGCCTGCTGCGCGCGTCCACTGCGCGTCCGTGCAGCGCGAATTTAAATATGCCCGTGTGCCAGAGAACTAGAGCGCCGACTAACAAAATGGCATCTCTCAGCGGCACCGGACATAGAGTCCAACCGGGCCCCTTGCTGATTGTGCTTTGCCCTGAGTGCTTGATTATTTATTCCGCACCTTAAAATGAAATACTGGAGTACTCTACTCCTTTTGCACACAGTCTAATTTTGCTGTTTTTAAAACTTATTGTGTATAAATTTGTGCTTTTAACTTTGCTCGTCGCTGTCCTCTTACCGGTACTCTGCTCTTAGCGATCTCTGGGCAGCTAGCGTCTCACCGATAGTCCCTTTTCACTTTCGGGGCTTTGGGTGAGTGCCATCTTGGTTGCCGTACTAGTTGTTCTGTGCTGCTATTTAAGCAGGCAGGCAGATGCTAGCGCACAGCGCACGCGTGCAGCAGACATGCCGATGGCAAGCCCGTCTGCGCCCGGCCGTGCCCAGCGGCCAGAATCTCGGCCCAAATTTCTGCAAATTCTGTAAGTAATATCAACCGTATCAGTTATACTGCTACAGATTTAAAGCTTCTTAGACACAGACCGTCTTTTCATTGAAAAACATGCGTTCTCCCCATACATGGCTTTAAATGCTCTAGCTGTGGATTTTCGCTAGGAAGGATGTTTAATAGCAAGTTACGGTTGGAAGTAAGCCCCCAGACTAGAACAAGCCTTAAAACTCCGACCCCTGCTCGCCATTGTTTCCGTTTCTGGAGCATTAATTGTAGATCCCTCCCAAAACATAAAAATAACATCTTTGATTTTCTTAACTCGGAGAAACCTGATGCTTTGTTTGTCACTGAAACTTGGCTGCATGCCAGTTCAGGACCTGATGTTGCTGTGGCCCTTCCTCCTGACTATATCATGGTTAGAAAAGACAGCGACATAGGGAAAGGAGGGGGCATTGCGGTAATTTTTAAGGCTATTTACAGCTGTAAACTTGAAGCCCTGCCCCTCCAGGGATGCGTAGCTGCTCAGTTCAAACTTACAGTTAATCCTCAGCTGACCCTGTCTGCCTCCTGATATATCATCCCCCGGGAAATCCAGGCACATGGGCTGCTTCCTTTTCCGATGCCATTGTCCCCCTCTTGCTAAAAGTCGCTAATTTTACCTTAGGGACCTTAACTTACATCTTGAAAATCCTCAATGTAATATCAGCAAAGTCTTTCTGTCCGACTTAGAGGCCCTCAACATCTTCTTATGCAATTCGGCACCCACACATGCGGCAGGGCATTTGCTTGATCCTATTCTCTCTAATCTCCCTTTCGACTGCAGTTCTTCTCCTCTCCCTCTGGAATGGTCTGACCATTTTGCCGTCCAATTCCATTGGACATTCTCGGTGGTTGAGAACAGGGTCTGTTTAGACTTGCACGAGAGGCTTAGACGTTGGGGCACACTTAACGGTGAGACTTTTAACACTCTCCTATCAAAGAACTTGCTGGACACTAGTCTGCCATTGCTCTTACTTGATCCTGCTGTCTCGAACTGGCTTACTGCTGCTGTTAATACTTCTCTACCCCTTGTGTCTAAATACTTCACGCCCCACCGTCCTCCTGCCCCGTGGTTCTCGGAAAACCTAAAAACCATTAAATCTAAATGTAAAGTCCTTGAGAGGAAATGGAGGCGATCCTACTCTCCTGCCCGTAAAGCCGATTACAAAAGTTTCCTTAAAGAATATCATAAATCGTGATAATCGGCAGGGGGCGTGGCTAGGCTGGCCAAGATGGCGGACGGGCTCCCTTAGAGCTCCGGTCGGCTACCCGCCACACCGACGATGAAAGCTACCACCGCATAATTTTATAGCCTCCAGATGCGGTAGGGGACTCCCGGGATCGCCTAGAGAGCATTGGAGAGTGACGGTATGTCCGAGGTGCACCCACGCTGGCCCCTACAGACCTCGGCGGGCTCTCCCCCAAAATGGCGACGCCCAGGGACTGACATGAGAAGTCCCGGGTGGTCAGCGTAGTCCCTACCATTGCCGGGAGCCGGAGCGCCATACACGCCTCGCCGGTAACCTGTCACATCCGGAGCGCGATGCCACACGCAAGACGCCACGACATCCAGAGGGGAATCGGGGGCCCCGGACCCGCAATGGACATATAGCGGACAGAGGACCGAGAGTGATCCCGCCGTCGCGGGGAGCCTGGACGGGTGCGGCCCCTGGTTGCCCAACGCGGCAAACGTGCGCGGAGACCGGTGCGGACCCGGCCGCTCAGCGCTGGACGACAGGGAGGCTGCCCGCGAACGGTCCCAGGGAGTCCCCAATCCAACATGGCGCCGCCGGAGTGACTTGGCGGGGGAGAGGCACGGAACGGCACACACGACCTGCGGAGACTCCCAACTCTGGTGCCCCGGAGCCGCCGCCACTGAGTACCGCCCGAGAACCACGCGACGGGGGGAGCCGGGGAACACTACCACGCGTGCCCCTGAGGTGGGCTCCAATACCCAGCTTGGGCCCCCGGTGTCTGCTCTAAGACCCCCTGGTGAACACTGACCTATTGTACCTGCACCCGGCGGAGGGACCAGGAGTAGCGGGTGACAGAGGGGGGGTGCCCCGGCTGCCCCGGCAACACAAGTGGGGTGAGTCCGCGCGGAAAACCTCCTACCTCCCCTATAACGGGCACACCACAGACCCCCCGCAGCCAGGCATCGGGAGCCCAGCCTGGAGCAGTACTAGACAGAGAAGACCCCGGGGACTGGGTTTGCCCAGCGTCGCTGCAGACAGAGGCCTGAATCACCCCTGACAGACCGGATCGGACCGATAGGTCACCCACGCCACCCATGGGGCGAACACAGCGGGCGGTGCCCGTGACGCCGGCGCCAGCTCAGAGAAGATCGCCCTCCCCGGGCCCCTCCCGCGGATCAAAGACCGGAGATCCTTCGCAGGGATCGGACATGTCCATGAAGCTCGACAAAGTCCTGGCGGCCATCGAGCACTCACGAGTCTCCATGGAAACTAAATTTGGGGAACTGGCCTCGGACATTACCCTGCTACGTGACGACCATAAGAAGTTGGCGGATAAGGTGAAGCAAGAGAGTCATACGCTCCATGAACTGCAACCTCAAGTCCATCTCTATCAAAAAGCCATCAAGGACCTACAAGAGAAGGTCGACTATCTGGAACGCAAGACGGACGACTTAGAGGGACGCTCCCGTCGGAGCAATATATGCCTGATCAACCTGCCGGAGGGAGTGGAGAAGGAAGACCCTATCCGATATATAGAGACCTGGATAAAATCGTTCACCCGGACCCAGGACCTAACACCGTTCTTCTCAATAGAAAGAGCACACAGGGTCCCGACTGGACGCCCTCGAGCTGGCCTACCACCCAGACCATTCCTTCTGAAGCTTCTGCATTATCAGGACAGAGACACGATTCTACGGGCGGCCAGGCAGGCGAAAGTCCTCAGGGTGGAAGACAAAAACGTGATGGTGTTCCCAGACTATTCTCAAGCAGTACAACGCCAACGCGCTACATTCCTGGCAGTAAAACAAGCCCTGCGCCGACATAAGATACACTATGCCCTCCTGTTCCCGGCCCGCCTCAAGATCATTTATGAGGATGCAACACACTTCTTCACAGACCCAGCGGAGGCGAGACACTGGTTGGATCATCGCGGTCAACCTCGATCAGACCGCGAGGATACACCGTTGAGTTTGGCGTCCAGCAAACGGCGGCGAGCCCGGACCGGAAAGGTCACTCTCACACAGTTGAATCGACCTCCGTCGCCCAACGTCAAACGCGTCCCGGACTTGGAACAAATCATAGCAGACCGCCGGAAAGCCATTCAAGCAGCGGCGGAGGTCGGGCAACCGGACATCGAGCGGGAAATGGATCGAGGCCCCCACCTCTTTACATCCGAGGATGAGGGTCAGAGCGACGCTCGCACCTCCAGAGATGGTTCCGTCTCCCCACCACTGGTGACCCCGCAGACGGATGATACACTCATCTGATGGCGACTGCCACATCCGGCGGTAAGACTGAGACGACGGAGTGACCAGCCGACGAGGGACGCCGGAAAGATACGCCTAAGGTATGGGTGGTAGCATACACACACGCAGAGACACAATGCGGCGGGTGGCCTTGACCCGAGATCGGGGATCCACCGCTACACCACCCCCTCACACCAAACGAACTAGAGACAGTACGAGATGTACAGTTTGGGCTCATCTTGCCTTGCAATGGGCCCCTTCAGTTGGGACAGTTTCCCATATGTTGTTTCTGTGTTTTGTTCCTTCCCTTTCAACCCTGATACCTACACGGGAGGTGGTAATCTGGTCACGATGGAACCATACATGAAGGGAGGTCATGCGAGCGAGGGTGACTCTGGGAGCGGCCGAGGGGTGACAGAGGCAATGACCAGCACGATTGACATCCACACATGACAAAACCCCCTAACACGGATTTTACTTTTATCACATTAAACGTCAGGGGGCTGCATACGGCAGGCAAACGGTATGCAGTCTATGCCTATCTGAAGAGGCAACAGGCGCATATAGCACTCTTACAGGAGACTCACCTGACGACGGCTGAAGTCAGCAAGTTGCAGAGGAAATGGAGGGGTATGATCTGTGCCACGGGGTACTCCGCATTTGCCAGGGGCACGCTAATTTGGGTCAGACCGGGAGTCCCCTTCCATGAACAATCCAGAGTGGTAGATAAGGAGGGACGCTATGTCCTACTGGAAGGGCAACTGGATGGACAGTCTATCCTGATGGGCAGTATCTATGCCCCCAATGTGGAACAGAACGCCTTCTGGTCTCGCCTCACGAACACACTGGCACACCACACTCACACCCCTAGGCTACTGGGAGGGGATTACAACAGTGTCTTAGACACGACCCTCGACCGGTCCCGCCCCCCGCCACCACGGTCACCAATATACAGACAGACGGAACTCTTCAATGAGTGGGTTCGACACTGGACACTGACGGACACGTGGAGAGCACTGAACCCCACGACGAAGTTATACTCGTTTCACTCCATTCCACATGACCTTCGAGTGAGACTTGATCGATTTCTCTGCTCACCTGCTATACACGCCAAAGCCAGACACACAGACTACCTAGGCAGAGTGCTATCGGATCATGATGCCCATGTTCTGACTCTCTGATGGAAACCGCCCCACCCCCCAGTGCCGACCTGGAAGCTCCCTCGGGAGTGCCTCACAGACCAGATATTCACACATGAACACGGGGAACACTTGCGGGAACACTTCCGACTCAATGCGGGCTCGGCGTCCTCTAGTCTTGTGGAGTGGGATGCACACAAAGTAGTGGCGAGGGGACACTGCATTCAGCAAGTGCTAGGAGTGCGCCAGGTACTAGAACACGCATTACACACCACAGAACAGGAGCTAGCAACCATGCTGCAAGCGGATGACCGCGGCGAGGTGACCCAGCTACAAATAGCAGAGGCTAAGACAAAATACGCTGAGACACTGCGGGACCTGCGTAAATACAACTTCAGAAAATACGCCAGTAAGGTACACCGGGAGGGCAACAGGGGTGGCACACTCTTAGCATGGTTAGCTAGACAGGACCCTGACCTAACACCTATCACGGAAATTACAGACCAGGCCGGTCACCTCCAGACCTCCCAGGTAGCGATCATGCAGGTATTCTACACATATTACTCGCACATATACCAGACTTCCAGCCAAGACGACACTCTCGTGGCGTCCGACTTCTTACACCCGTTACCAATCCCCCAAGTCTCGCCAGCGCTCAGGAAGGATTTAGACAGGAAATTAACTCGGACCGAGGTTAAGGCAGCGATAGGGACGCTTGCCAGAAACAAGGCCCCAGGCATGGACGGCTTCCCCCTCGAGTATTACCAGACCTTCTTAGCTCACCTTGCCCCACGTCTCACGACTATGTTCGAGGATGCACTCACAGCGGGAATCCTCCCACGCTCCCTCAGAGAATCATTAATAGTGTCGTTCCTAAAACCACACAGGGATCCCCAACTGCCATCGTCCTACAGACCGATCACATTACTTAACTCAGACTGTAAAATCCTAGGTAAATTGTTAGCGACGAGGTATGCCCAAGTCGTACCCCAACTGGTCCATCCTGACCAAAACGGATTCGTACCAAACCGCAACACCTCCTAAAACCTCCGTAGGCTCTTTCACGTCCAAGACACGACTCGAACCCAGTTCCCGAATGCAGCTTGCCTTATACTAGACCTAGAGAAGGCATTTGACACCCTCCTATGGCCTTATTTGTTCGAAGTCATCACCAAGAACAATTTTGGCCCCCGCCTAATCGCTTACACCAAGCTCCTGTACACACAACTCAAGTCCAGGGTCCGAATCGGCCCCTATATCTCCCCGGAATTCACCATAGACAGAGGAACTAGACAAGGATGCCCGTTGTCACCCCTCCTGTTCGCTTTGGCGGTAGAACCTCTGGCGATACAGCTAAGACGAGAGGGTGAAGACTGGGGTATCCCCATGGCGCACCTGTGGCACTGCGTATCCCTGTATGCAGATGACCTTCTGATCTATGTTCGGGATGCCACGAGCGACCTGACGAGCATCTGGAGAACGCTAGAGGAGTTTGCGACAGTGTCGGGCCTAAAGGTCAACTGGGGGAAATCGTCCATATACCCGCTGAGCCCTCATATGGCCCCCTTCGGAATTCGAATGGGTACCCAATCACTCGCCTGGAATGCTGACGCCCCCGATACCTGGGAGTGCGGCTGTACCACACCCCGGAGGACCTATACACAGGAAATCATCGTAGAACGCTAGCTGGTCTTCGATCGGCGGTCACCTTCTGGAAGACACTTCCACTGGCGCCCATAGGCCGAGTGGCATTGGCAAAAATGATTATGGTCCCCCGCCTGCTGTATAGCTTTGCGAATCTCCCAGTGATCCCACCTCGATCATTCTTCGGAGAACTGAACACTCTCCTGACAGACCTGATATGGGGAGGGGGTCGTAAACGGGTGGCGCTCTCCACACTCTACCTGCCTACCACGGAGGGGGGACTGGGGGCGCCGGCCTTTGAGGCATACTTTCTGGCGGCCCAGCTCCAGTGGTTGTCCTACTGGACGGCGGGACGACACGTAGGAGAAACCATCACAGCTGATGGTCCTCTCTCGCAGGCCGCGATCGCCAGACTTTTATTACCAGGCACTAAACCCCTACGGACTCGACCCCTACAGGTGTCGGTTGCCCGAACGTGTATGATGCGCATACATCGCATGTCCAAAACACAGCCACCGTACTCACCTCTGTTACCATTGGTGGGTTTCCCTCGCAGGGACTTGTATTACTCCCCGGGCGCACTTCGGATCTGGACAGAGCTGGCGGTCACGGAGGTCGGATCTCTGTTCGAAGACGGACAATTGCAGATGATGGACCGATATGACCTACCCCCGGGACAGTTTTTGCTCCATATGCCATATTAGATAGCAGCGGTGTGCACTGGAACCCAGAGGCCGGCGAACCCACGACGCATCCAGTGATTCACACGATCCTACACATGGGGGTGGGGAGACACTTAGTAACATGGCTCTACAGGGCGGTGCGCTCGTTAATCCTCCCATCCCTTCAGTCTCTACGCCAGAAATGGGAGACAGACTTCGGCAGAGTGGTACATGACGGGGAATGGAAGTCAGCCCTGGAATTTCCCAAAAAAGTCTCCAGGAACGCGAGGTTCCGCAACATACAATTCAACGTCCTCCACAGAGCCTATCTCACACCGAGCCGCCTCCAACGATTCTTCCCGGACACTCACTTCGAATGTCCTCGATGTCGAACCCTGGGGGCAGACTTCAGGCACATGTTCTGGGATTGCCCCACTATTCGACGGTACTGGGACATGATCCACCAAACCCTAGAAGAGGTCACGACCATTGCCACCATGAATACATGGGAGGCATGCGCACTCGGAATTTTCCGCAAACGGAAAACTGAGAAAACGCAATACCGATTCCTATCACTAGCAATCCTCCTAGCGAAACGCGGTATCGCCATGCACTGGAGAGCACCTGCGGGACCACGGGAGGCGGCATGGGTCGGCGCGGTACATAAATGGGGTAAGGCGGAGGAAGAGATACTCCGGGAGGAGGAGGTGCGGGGACACCGCAAACATCCCATATCCCTGGAGTGGGCCCAACTACTATACACCTTCACACAGGCGACACGCCCTCAGGAGTCACCCACAGCCACACAATCTCAGGTACGACCGATGACACCAACCCACATGCGTCCATAAACATGTCACGGAGACTACATGCCTATCGTGAGAGAACACAATCAACGACCCTCGGACGCCTGGACTTAACACACCGACGCTCGCTATAGGCCTATACCTAATGACCCGAGAATACGCACTCTGTTGCTTAGACACGGTGACCTAGAAAACCCCCCCTCCCGTCCATCCCTCACTTCCACCCCTCCCCCAAGTTACTCGGTTCCCCCCCATAGTTCCTGGGTAAGGAGGCAAGTTTGAACTAGACAGAGTGCTACTTGTACATATTATTCGCTGATTGATTACCCACATAGAGACACTACGATGCCACATACTATTGCGAATTACACTCGCATTTCTGAGGCCCATAGCACCACCCCCACAGTACCAGACGCGACACGAGTTCACCCCCCCACGGGTGCAGGGGACGGTCTACTAGGCCCGAGATGGTATCGCCCATGGGGGGTGTATACACTACAATGGGGTGCCAAGTGATACGCGCCACCAAAACACACAGTTGGGGACGATAGACAAACAACGACCCCGAAATGTGCAATGCCTAACGGAATCCACATCTCAAACTGCATCTCTAGGACTTCAATGTTTGTAATTGCTTGTTTACCCTGATTGATCACTGTTGTATTGTACATGAAAATGCAACCTAAAACCCAATAAACAAATTTAAACAAAACAAATCGTGATAATCGGCAAGAGCCACTTATATCGCTAACACTGTTACACAGGCCCAAAATTGCTTGCGCACTCTCTTCTCAGTTGTAAAGAAGCTAACTGGTTCTGACACTGTCCCTACCCCACGATCCTTGATGAGGCGCAATGTGACACAATTGCTGAGTTTTTCATAGAGAAGGTTGAGCTCATTTATGGTTCTCTGGGTCCCCTCCCCTCTCTACGGAATCTGTTCTGCTCCCTGACGTCATTTATAGAAGTGTGCCTGGTTCTGTAGCCAATCTTGATGGCTGGCTACCGTTTGACGACACACCCTTTGCTAGTTGTCTGTCAAGTATTAAATCGGGTTCTCCACGTGATCCTTTGCCTATTAAAATACTGAGGCAACTTCGCCCGGACTCCCTTAATGTTTTGAAAGAGCTTCTTAAATCCTCATTGAGAGAGGCATATGTCCCGCCTGAGTGGAAACATGCAATGATCATTCCACTCCTAAAAAAGGTTGGAGCTGATTCCTCTAAATTATCAAAATGTAGGCCCATCTCTCTACTACCCGTACTTTCCAAGATCTTGGAAAGACATGTTAATAATCAGCTAACCTATTATGTGGAAAGTCTGGGTTTCCTACATCCATCCCAATCAGGTTTCAGGGCCAACCACTCCACTGAAACAAACAACTCTTCTTGGAGTTACTGAGAAACTGCGTCATTGTATTGACCACGGAGAGACATCTGCACTCATATTACTTGATTTGAGTGCGGCTTTTGATACTGTGTCGCACTCCATTCTTCTCGCATCTCTCCGGTATTAGGAGTTGAGGGTCCTGCCTTCGCTTGGCTTGCCTCTTTCCTCAATGGCCGTACTTTTCAGGTCTTTTCTGCGAAAGCCTCTTCCAAAATGTGTTCCTCAGCGTACGGTGTGCCTCAGGGGTCTATCTTGAGTCCCTTACTTTTTAATATCTATGTTAGACCCCTGGCCACCATTGTGGAGAAAGCGGGTCTCTCTCTATTCTCGTACGCTGACAATACACAAATTATTTTCTCTCTTTCTACTGTGGAAGATGGCAGCATCTCAGTTCTTAAACAAGGACTGAATAAAGTTTCAGAATGGATGCGCAATAATTTTTTGAAGCTAAATGGGGACAAGACTGAGGTTGTTATCTTGGGCAAGGGGAAGAATTTATGGGGCCCCCAATACTGGCCTCAAGAAATGGGTTCTCTCCCCCAACCTGTTGCCCAGGTTCGCAACCTTGGATTTCTCATTGATGAGAATCTCTCTATGCGGCAGCAAGTAGTAAAAGTGGCCTCTACATGTTTTACCATCTTAAGATGGCTCCACAAAATTCTATGGATGCTCCCTGTTTCCACACAAAGGACGGTTGTCCAGGCCTTAGTTGTTTCACGCCTGGACTAGGGCAACGTTCTTTATCTGAGAGCTGACCAAGAAACTCTTAGAAAGCTTCAGGTTGTGCAGAATGTGTCTGCACGACTCCTCTGCCATGTACCGCGGAGAGTCTCCATTTCCCAGTCGCTCCTAGACCTCCACTGGCTCAGGATCGCCAGCAGAATCAAGTTTAAGGCCCTCTTCTATATATTCAAGATCAAACAGGGTACTGCCCCTGTATATCTACAGGAACTTATTCATGCTTATCACCCCACCGGTTCTCTTAGATCTTCTTGTAAAGGTGATTTTGTAATTCCTCGGTTTAGGTTGGTGAAAATGGGCGGTCGCTCGTTCTCCCACTTAGGCCCTAAGATTTGGAATACCTTGCCCACTGCTCTGAAAACCAAAACTTTCTATTTCAGCTTTCGCTAAGGACTTAAGGCATGGCTCTTTCAGCAATGATTTGTGTTTGTTCTCTCTTCCTTCCTTTAAGCTTTCCCTTGGCGCCGCGAAACCCTCTATGGGTAGCTTTGCGCCTTTAAAGTTAAATAAATAAATTGATGTCTCTGTAGTTGACCAGACAGAGACCACATTGGAACAATATACAGACTTCAGTAAAGGATTCTTCTTCTTCGTTGGCCCAGTACAAAAGAGTAAGCTAGTCCGTCGCCTCACCCATACAATGGAGGCAGTAATCAATCAAACAACTGCGGCCTTAGGATATTTGACAGAAGAACAAGCATCGATCCGCATGGTTGCTTTACAGAATAGACTTGTTTTAGATGTTGTTCTAGCTGATCAAGGTGGAGCATGCCGCATCATCGGAACCAGCTGCTATGTCTTTATACCAGACAATTCCCCTTCTGTCTGTGTTGCATCTCCAAATTGCACAAAATAGCCACCAAAACACATCAGGACCCAGGAACATGGACTTGGACTGGGTGGTTTTGGAACTTACTTTCAATTGGGGTTCAAAAGTACTATCAGTCCTGTTCATATTAATAGCTATTATCTTCTCTTGTGCTTGTGTATTCATTGTTGACCAAGGCTCTTTTCCCTCTGTACTTCTGCCTGTACTGTCTGCATACCGTCTAAAGTGAGTGTCCAAAATGTAAATGCCTGTTTAGCAATGGAACAAGAAATATATAGATTTTTTTTTTTTTTAAAGACCTTTATTGCACATTGTCATCATAACACAGCGTAGGGCCTACAACCTCTGGGGTCAGCCGCAATATTACCAGTAGCAAACTATCAATATAAGGTGTACACAGCCATGTAGCTGTTAGCCCTGGGGTCCGGCGGCAAATGAAACACTTTGTGCATAATGCAGCTGATACAGGTATCTGAAACGACGTAGGTCTACGTTTTAACTGTTTAATCAAACTGTTCATTAAAGCAAAGGCACAACAAAAAGAACACACTGCGATCTTTGAAGGCGACTTGACATACAATCGCAATTTTAGTGTCGTTAACATTAGCTATGCACCACAGAACCGTCCCTGGCATTACTACCCCCCTTAATGGCAGGGCGGGTTCCAAAGCAACAAGACATGTCACCACTTACATCCATAGTACAGTTTCAATCCTCAATCCGAAAGGCACTCATCCGAGTCCTCCCGCGGCGGTTCACAAATGTTTCCCCTGAACCTGTTGCACGCCCCCCAGATCTGTCCCCATAGAAATATATAGATTTGAGGCAATAGACGTTGAGGACGTATGAAATGCCCCTATGAAGGAACAAAACTGTCTTAGCTTATGCTAAAAGGGTCGTCTGTGGAAAAGTGTAAATTTTACGTTAGCATAAGCGGCCAGCCATTTTGACAGTTGCGTCCATTTTATTTCTGTTGTGTTCATTTTACTCTGTTGTTCGTCTTTTCACCCAGCCTGTGTCCTCTAATTTTAGCTGACCTCTCTGACATGGTCAATCTGGTGTACGTGCTGGGGGGGGGGTGCAGCTGCCGGTGCACCTGGTCTCAAAGGTTATCGATTGATAGCTTATTGCTGCCATAAAAATTCCTTACTCCCCCTCCTCATCTCCTGACCTTCTGGTCAGGCTTTGTTCTTGTTTGCCTATAGCTATTTCCGTGCTTAAACCTGTTCCCTCCAGTTTTCCTTCTCATGAGATTGCATTCTAACAAACTGTATATAAGGACAATGGTTTTTGCATTATGTGTACTTCATCCCACACACTTGAGGGTGTTGTTCGGACTTGGTTAGTTTTACTTCACTCCAGTGCCGATCTCTCTTTTGTTAGTCCTCGGACCCGTGGACGAGAGGGTGACTCTGCACCAGTGTGCCCTCACGGGGGTACATATCCACAGGTCAATGGTTTGTCACTCCATTGGTGATTGCCAAAATGGGCCTTCTTCAAAACTGGAAAAGTGATACAATCCTCATGGTAGATACCTTGCTTGGAGAAATGTTTTCCATTGAGGTGTGTGAACATATTACATGCAAACTAGAAGACCACCTTTAAAGTTTTGGATAATGTGTGGGGCAATGTTTTACGACCTTGCTGGCTATTACCCAACTTTCAACAAGAAGTATACTCTATAGTTTGATTGAGATATCAGAACCCCCAGGTATGCTTTAAAAAACTTTGTTGAGGAAATTCTAGTGTACAATGGGCCTAGATTTGACCCTTAGAGAAAGATTTGTGGCATACATAGAATAAATCTCAAAATCCTGCATAATCCAGCTTTGTATCAAAAGAAATATAACTTGAATAAGACCTAAACGATCAGTGATGGTTTGCTCAGCTCCTTAATCCCAGTGGCTTCTCTGCTAAACATTCTGGGACTGAGTTCTGCCTGTGGCCCTGCATAAGGCCTCCATGTTTGATCACCACAGTGTTACTGCCAAGTATCTTCCACCGTGGGACCATGGGGACATGAGGCTGGCTCAGAAAGGAAAGTGAGGTTTAGTGTGCTGTGATAGCCCAGCATCAGTGGGGTTTTGCTTTTGATCTGGGTTCAGTGCTGCCACTCTGAGTGGTACAGACAGGGTGATCTTGAGTCTGTGCCACAGAGTTGGTCTGCGGGGAGCTTTCCTGGACCAGCAATTGCCTGATTCTGAAGAACAGATTTGTGGGTCATATGGCCACTATGCACTTACATATACATGTGGAAAGTGTCAAGTGTCCTAGGTCTTAGTTAGGAAGAAAAAAACTAAAGAGTGAAAAACCTCTTTGGCACATCTATAGTTTTTTCGTTGTTTTTCTTTAACAGAGTTTTATTATTTTTTAAGGTTTGATACAATTTGTGGTATAGCATGATGAATCTCAGAGTATTCTGTGGAAACAAAAGCAGTATATCATGAACGTTTTAATAACTTGTTCAAACTACGCAATTACAAGGATTATCATTACTAGGTACAGATGTATATATATACAGTCCATGGAAATGAAGAATATGAGCGAACCTGAACAAAATCAACAATGAGTACGTTGTATACAGGTACAAACATGTTCGTGCTCATGATTCTGTCTGCATAATCAACTATCATGTAATGAAATCTTAAATTTGTGACATAAAAAAGTAAACCATTATAAAGAACTATGCTACAATGAACAAGGTGTCTGTTCTGATTGCCATCGAGGGGAGCGGGTGCGGAGCAGGGGATAACCGCCGGGTAGGGGGTGGTGGGGGGGAGAGGGGAAAGAAGGAAGTAAAGGATCAAAAAGGGGGCAGGGAGGCAGGCAGGAAGGATATATGTAGAGGAACACATTATTCATCAGTGATATTCATGCACTGTGCCCTAAAAAGCTCCAACATTTGAGCCCACTCCAAAGATATCGGTTTCTGTCTTAACCCTCTGTGTTCTTCGCGGTACAATGTCTCCCTCTAAGCAGTAGCCCATTTTATAACTTCTTCCTGCCATTTCCCTTGGCGCGGGCCTTATCTGACTCCCTCGTTGTGTGATAAGCCTCTTGGCTAGCGTGAGAATGTGGTTTAGAAAATGGTGCAACACTTTTGCCTTCTTAGGAAGTAGAAAGAGCCCGAGGAGACATGCCTCAGGGGTGTTCCAGTTGGAACGCTCAGAAAGGAATGTGAGGCCCTGCAGAACCTATGACCACAAGTACACAAGGAAAGGGCTGGTCCAAAACATGTGAATAAAGTCTGCCTCCGAGTTGTGACAACGAGGACACCATGAAGTGGAATTGGGGTACATACGGTGTATCACCCGTGGTGTGAGATAGGCCCTATGCAGGGCAAACAGTTGAATAATTTTTAGTCGAGCATTGCGGAAGACGCGCCTGGGATATTCAAGGACCTGTGACCATTCCCTATCTGTGAAGTCCCTGGACACCTCCGTCTCCCATCTTTGACGTAGAGTTAGTAAGGAAACTCCCAGATGGGGCCGTAATATAGCCGCTGAATCAGATAACTACCATGCCCCATTATGTTTATTGATTGCAATAATTCAAAGGCCGGAGGTTCCCTCTGATCCAATAACCAATATCTACGCATGTAATGTGTGACCGCAGCGTGCATTAAAAACAGTGTAGGAGGAGCCGAATAGGTTTGTACAAATTCTGCATGTGGCATTAAGGTTCCGTCCAGAAATAAGTCCCCCACAGCTGTCACACCAGATTCCGCCCATCCCCGTAGGCTAGTGTCTGACAAAACTCCTCGGGCCGCGGGTAAGCCACATAAAAGTATATTCGGGGCATATGGCACTGATAAATTAGTATACTTCAGTGCCAACTTCCAATAGTGGAGTGCAATATGTAAAAGAAATGGTGGGTCTGTCATGTTAGTCACTCCAGGGCATAATAAGGATTGGAGCGTTCCAGCCCGTAAGCGAGCGGGCGAATCACCTATTTCAACTAGATTATGACCAGCCAGCCAATAAGCCAACCATCGTAATTGGGCCACTATAGAGTATGCTTTAAAATCTGGTGCACCCATTCTACCCTTAGTACTTGGCAGTTGGGGTTTGGCAAGGGCCAGTCTATGACGGCCCTGTCCCCAAATTAAAGAAGTTAGTATCTGGACCAGGGCTTTATAAATCCAAGCAGAAAGTGCAGCTGGGAGATTTGCAAATTGATAACAGTAGTTTAGGGAGCAAAACCATCTTCGAGATAGCTACATGACCTGCAGTAGTTAAAGGTAAAGTATTCCAGAACGGCACTTGAGGTTGTTATTTGCTCGGACAACATTTCCATCAACTGTGTCCGAAGCGGTTCTTTAAATATTAATCCCCAAATATTTAAAGGTAATGGGTTCCACCCTAAACTGCAGTGGACCAAATTGTAGTGTGGGGTATGTGTAGGTGTCATAGAAGGAAAAGGCCACTGATTCTGAAGCATTAAGGTACAATCCCGACATTTCCCCAAATTGCTCAAACAGTGAGGCGATAGGCGCCATATCTACCTGCAGTAGTTAAAGGTAAAGTATTCCAGAACGGCACTTGGGATTTGAGGTTGTTATTTGCTCGGACAACATTTCCATCAACTGTGTCCGAAGCAGTTCTTTAAATATTAATCCCCAAATATTTAAAGGTAATGGGTTCCACCCTAAACTGCAGTGGACCAAATTGTAGTGTGGGGTATGTGTAGGTGTCATAGATGGAAAAGGCCACTGATTCAGAAGCATTAAGGCACAATCCCGAAATTTCCCCAAATTGCTCAAACAGTGAGGCGATAGGCACCATATCTACATGCAGACCGGCAAAGTAGAGCAACATGTTGTCTGCACACGCTGAAACAGAGTTACAAAGCTAACCCACTGGGATGCCATATGGTGCCATAATATGTCATAGCTGTTGTGCCAGGGGCTCTAGAGCAAGCACAAACAACAAGGGTGACCACGGGCAACCCTGCCGCATCCCCCGATACACATTATATGCTGTAGAAATATTGGTGTCGGTCTTGGCCCTTGCCGTAGGTCCAGTATAGAGGAGCTTAACCCATTTAATAAAGGCTGGGGGAACCCCATATATAAGCAGCATGACCAGCATGTACGTCCAGCTTAAAGAATCGAACACCTGACTTATGTCTAATGAGAGGCAGTCTGCGTGGGGGTAGCCAATTCAGGCAGAGTGTAGCAGGGCATAAAGGCGACATATGTTCAAGGAAGTTCTGTGTTTAGGCTCAATTCCGCATTGGTCGGTGTGAATTAGAGTGGGAGTAAGGGGAGCAGTTGTGTCGCCAGTAGCTTACTAAGAATTTTGTACTCCGTATTAAAGATCGATAGTGGCCTATATGCAGAGAGCTCCTTTGGAGCTTTATTAGGTGTCAACAATGAGGTCACTATCGCCTCCCGTGTCGTAGGAGGTAAGGCACCTTCATCCAAAGCAGTGGTGTACAGTGGGAGCAGCCTAGGGACCATAGATGTTGCAAAAGTAGAATAAAATTCAATGGGAATTCCATCGGAGCCCAGAGTCTTATTATAGGCTATTCCTCGTATAGCTCAGCGGATTTTAGGAGCGGGTAGAGGGGCTACTAACTCCTCAGCCTGGGCTGCCATGATAGTAGGAACTTCCATCGCCTCTAGGAATGTAGTGGTTGCAACCGTGGCATCATGAGTGGGAGCAGCGTAAAGAGTTGTATAATAATCACAAAACGTTCTATTAATGTCCACTTGTGCTGTGAGCAATTCGTGTTGGTCATTATGTATGGCTAGAATAGGTGTGGGGGAGGGTTGAGGTCTAATTAAATTGGCCCAGAGCGTACCAGACCAGACTGAATCAGCATGAGTATGCAACGTGCACACATGCAAATCTATCACCCTCAAGTGTTCCAGTAATTCAGCATATCTGATCCTGTTTTCTTGGAGGTCCGGCTCTTTCTCATCGACAGACTGCAGCGACATCTAGCGCTTGCAATTCACTCTCGTGGTCAGTAAGATCACGTACGGCTTCTTGCCGAATCCCCACCAACATCCCCTTAGAGACACCTCGGATTATTACCTTGAACGCCTCCCACTCAACAATCCTAGAGGAAGCCGTACCCTCGTTGTCTGCAAAATAAGTGGTAATGGTGCTATCTAAAGTATCCTGGTAAATCGGGTCTTCCAGTTAGAGTGGTTGTAGGCACCCCGTTAGAGTGGTTGTAGGCACCCCGTGGGAATTGGTGCAGGGGTGTGATACCAATTAAGTATCAACTCCAGGGGATTATGATCGGAGATGGTTTTACCCAAATACGTGGTACGTGCTAACATAGGGAACAGGTCTGGGAAGCACAGAAAATGATCCAAGCGCATGTGCAAGGAGTGCGGACAAGAATAAAATGAGTATTCACGCATACCAACATGTTGCATCCAACAGTCCCCACATCTTTGTCAAATTAAATAAGTTGGTCGCTTGTGTAGTGGCAGCTACGTTGGCCAAGGGGGGTGTGACCTATCCAGATCAACATCAAACACTACATTGGAATTTCCACCCCAGTATCCGACCCCAAGACTACCTGTTGGCACATCTATAGTTATGATTGATGTAGTAATGTAGAAGTAAATAAACTAGGCACCAATCTTTCTCTGACTTCAGGGATGAGGAAAGAGCCAATCAAGATATCCAGGAGCAAATCAAAAGGGAAATCCAGCTGCAAAGGAGTAAAAATCAGGGGCACAAATAGCTACTGAGCAATACAAAATAAGGGATCAAATGAGTTGCAGCGCATGCTTTCCTCGTTGATGTTTCCTTTCTATATCATTTAAACAGCAACAGACTACACAGGAAGTCTTAATTTCATCTTTATTAGGAACCTTAGAGAAAGTCTTCTGATTAGACCCCCTTAAAAAAAGGGAAATTCATAAGCCATAACCACACTCCTTTTCACTAACCCATAATGTCAGCTTTGTATACAAAGGAGAAGTCCAAGTCTGCCATCTTTTGGCAAATATAAAACTCTGTTTTCCGATCGCTTGCATTCCAGTCTGACACTCCGTCTCTGTTGTAGAGCACCCCTCTATGTGATCATGTCAGTGGAAGCACCAGTGCATTTCAGTCCAGGCAATGCACTCAGAGTGGTGTCCTGCTACATTCCACCTGACTGTATGGTAAGTGCAGTAGTTTTTTCTTGTTCCTCTGAAATTCTGGTAAGATGGATGTGATGATATGGGAAACACAGTCTTGAAGAACTGCGGCCCACTGAAATGGTGAGCAGAATCGTATGTGCTGACCTGGCCTATATGCAGAGAGCTCCTTTGGAGCTTTATTAGGTGTCAACAATGAGGTCACTATCGCCTCCCGTGTCGTAGGAGGTAAGGCACCTTCATCCAAAGCAGTGGTGTACTGTGGGAGCAGCCTAGGGACCATAGATGTTGCAAAAGTAGAATAAAATTCAATGGGAATTCCATCGGAGCCCAGAGTCTTATTATAGGCTATTCCTCGTATAGCTCAGCGGATTTTAGGAGCGGGTAGAGGGGCTACTAACTCCTCAGCCTGGGCTGCCATGATAGTAGGAACTTTCATCGCCTCTAGGAATGTAGTGGTTGCAACCGTGGCATCATGAGTGGGAGCAGCGTAAAGAGTTGTATAATAATCACAAAACGTTCTATTAATGTCCACTTGTGCTGTGAGCAATTCGTGTTGGTCATTATGTATGGCTAGAATAGGTGTGGGGGAGGGTTGAGGTCTAATTAAATTGGCCCAGAGCGTACCAGACCAGTCTGAATCAGCATGAGTATGCAACGTGCACACATGCAAATCTATCACCCTCAAGTGTTCCAGTAATTCAGCATATCTGATCCTGTTTTCTTGGAGGTCCGGCTCTTTCTCATCGACAGACTGCAGCGACATCCAGCGCTTGCAATTCACTCTCGTGGTCAGTAAGATCACGTACGGCTTCTTGCCGAATCCCCACCAACATCCCCTTAGAGACACCTCGGATTATTACCTTGAACGCCTCCCACTCAACAATCCTAGAGGAAGCCGTACCCTCGTTGTCTGCAAAATAAGTGGTAATGGTGCTATCTAAAGTATCCTGGTAAATCGGGTCTTCCAGTTAGAGTGGTTGTAGGCACCCCGTTAGAGTGGTTGTAGGCACCCCGTGGGAATTGGTGCAGGGGTGTGATACCAATTAAGTATCAACTCCAGGGGATTATGATCGGAGATGGTTTTACCCAAATACGTGGTACGTGCTAACATAGGGAACAGGTCTGGGAAGCACAGAAAATGATCCAAGCGCATGTGCAAGGAGTGCGGATAAGAATAAAATGAGTATTCACGCATACCAACATGTTGCATCCAACAGTACCCACATCTTTGTCAAATTAAATAAGTTGGTCGCTTGTGTAGTGGCAGCTACGTTGGCCAAGGGGGGGTGTGACCTATCCAGATCAACATCAAACACTACATTGGAATTTCCACCCCAGTATCCGACCCCAAGACTACCTGTTGGCACATCTATAGTTATGATTGATGTAGTAATGTAGAAGTAAATAAACTAGGCACCAATCTTTCTCTGACTTCAGGGATGAGGAAAGAGCCAATCAAGATATCCAGGAGCAAATCAAAAGGGAAATCCAGCTGCAAAGGAGTAAAAATCAGGGGCACAAATAGCTACTGAGCAATACAAAATAAGGGATCAAATGAGTTGCAGCGCATGCTTTCCTCGTTGATGTTTCCTTTCTATATCATTTAAACAGCAACAGACTACACAGGAAGTCTTAATTTCATCTTTATTAGGAACCTTAGAGAAAGTCTTCTGATTAGACCCCCTTAAAAAAGGGAAATTCATAAGCCATAACCACACTCCTTTTCACTAACTCATAATGTCAGCTTTGTATACAAAGGAGAAGTCCAAGTCTGCCATCTTTTGGCAAATATAAAACTCTGTTTTCCGATCGCTTGCATTCCAGTCTGACACTCCGTCTCTGTTGTAGAGCACACCTCTATGTGATCATGTCAGTGGAAGCACCAGTGCATTTCAGTCCAGGCAATGCACTCAGAGTGGTGTCCTGCTACATTCCACCTGACTGTATGGTAAGTGCAGTAGTTTTTTCTTGTTCCTCTGAAATTCTGGTAAGATGGATGTGATGATATGGGAAACTCAGTCTTGAAGAACTGCGGCCCACTGAATTGGTGAGCAGAATCTTATGTGCTGACCTGGCTGTAGAATTAAACATCCCCCTACCTTAACTGATCACCTTATTGCACCTTCAATTCCAGTTTACCAAGAGGTGTGGCCTACTGAAGTGATGACCACTTAAAGGAGTAGTCCATCTTACAGCCAGCTCTATGTGGAGTGAGTCTCTGTTTCTAGTCCTAGAAGGGTGAGCAGTACATCCGTGAAAATTATCACAGATACCACACCAGGTTAGAAAAATACATCTCAGTTTAATAAATAAAACAAGACCAAAATGAGAAAAATCAAATTAGGAATGGAGATATTGAATTTTAAAGTTCATAGTGAGAAATAGCGCCACAAAGAGCTATTGGGATATTTGGTCACGCCGAATCAGAACAAAGTCACAAGTTCAGGTCGACTATGATGGAAAGCAGGCCGGCTACAGGGACTAAGTTAGGCCTGCTGGACAGAGTACCTGAAGTCCTGTTTTGTGGAGCATTGCATGGATCTATGTCGAAGATTCATTGCACAACTGAGGCGATGCATTGGTTGTGAGATGTGGCAAGGCTGCAGTGCAAGGTCCTGGTGTATCGGCAGCTGAGAGAATATGTCTATTCCAATGAGTGGTGAAGCTGTGATGCAGTTTCAGCATTATCATCAAGGCTGCTGTCGACGAGAAATGTGAGTCCCCGTGCTAGGGAAGGCATCGCGCAGTGATAGTTTCGAAGACTATGCGTTAGTCCCAAGATGCGAGTTGCAGCTGCAATGCAAGTGTTTTGAGATATGTTCAATCCATGCAGCAGTGGCGATGTGTCGGTTCGGCTACAAGATGTGCCGCTCAGCAGAGGAGAGGCATCAGCTCTGCTCGGACATGCATCCCTCGGCATAGAAAATGCATTGGTTCTGCTGGCAAGCACTTTAGGCCCACTTCCAAGGATCCAAGACTGGGGTGGTACCATTTGGCAGGGTAGACTCACAGATGGCAGCATCCAGGTGCAGGTGGTTGGAACATTGTTATGTCCCCGAGGGTTCAAATCAGGAGGCCAGCCCTTGGAGTCACTCTAGGTTCTGGGTCCAAGAGATGCAGGTCCTTCTCACCTTGGCAAGAGGACAGTGGGCATCAGATCCTCACAGCACAGCAATGCAGGAGTCCAGTAGAGTGCAGTCCAGCAGTGCAGTGCAGCAGAGTGCATTCCAGCAGAGTGGCAGTCCTTCAGCAGCACAGCAGTCCTTCTTCCTGCAGGTGTCTGTGGTCCATCTTTTATATCGAGTTGCGCATTTGAATTGGGGAAAAGCTTCTAGAGGCAGGCCTCTGAAGTGCACAGATGCCCTGCCATCCCTGCTCTGGCACCAGATTAACTACAAGGTGGGGTAGCAGGGGACTTAGCCTATTCAGGTGTAAGTGAGACCGGGTATGGCTCCTCCCTCTCATCCTGTCAGTGATGGCCCATTTAGTCACATCTAAGCTCCCATTGTGTGGGGTGGTCAAGGAGGAATACACAAAGCTCAACTGCCAACTATACCTAGTCATGTGACCAAATACATGCTGCAGGCACTAAATGGCTAAGGGAAGAAAATGTGCACTTTCTAAAAAATTTATTTTTAGAATTTTAATTTAAAAACCGACTTCACCATAATTTAGGATTTTAAATTAGGATCAAGATACCAAACTTGAGCCAATTTTAGCTGCCTTCCCATTTGGAAATTACACTTATAAAAGGTAATGAGGCAATCCCAGTGTTATCATTTGGGAGATATAGGCCTGGAAGTGGTGAGAAACGAATTAAGAGTTTTTGACTAACAGGACATGTAAAACCTAAAAGTACATGTCCTGCTTTTTATATATATATATTGCACCCTGCCCTCTAAGCTGTCCAGGGCCTACCCTATGAGTGACTTATCTGTATTAAAAAGGAAGGTTAAGGCCAGGCAAAATGTTTATTTTGCCAGGTCGAAGTAGCAGTTTAAACTGCACACTACAACGGCAGGCCTGAGATGTTTGAAGGGCTACTTAAGTGGGTGGCACAAGCAGTGCTGTAGACACAACAGTAGCATTTAATTTACAGGCCCTAAGCCTTTACTAGTGACTTATATGTCAGATAAATATGCCAATTGGGGATAAGCCAATATCATCATGTTTAGAGGAGAGAGCACATGCAATTTAGCACTGGTTTGCAGTGGTAAAGTGCTCAGATACCGGCAAAAACTAGGTTAGAAAAATGGAGGAGGAAGGCCAGTCTGACAGCTACCACTGACTTGGGCTTTACTGGTTGTTGTTTGAACATATTTGTGACTTTACACAATGAAGATAGTGGAGAAACAGCAGTCTAAGATGCACACAATAGAGCAGGCAAGACTGTTGGGCATACTGCTTGTAAGACGTTTGCTACTACCCCCACTGATATCCACTAAGCTGTGTGGTCAGTCTTTAATAAGCTGAAAAAGAGTTTGGCAGGATTGAGCACTAAACTGAGTGTACAATAATATAACTTAAAACATATCAATATAGAGCTAGATAAACACAACTATCAAAATGTGCCTTGAAAGACAATGAGAGTGCAACTGCTGTGGTAATTAAATCATTGCAGTTGCAGATAATTGGACTGCAAGTCAAGGCGAGGGGCTTTGAGGGCTTCTCCAGGAGCAATAATATTAGGAGCCTTCGGCTACAACAGAAGAAGCAGATGCCAAACATAATGTCCTTTGTATACCTCCTTCAGAATCTCTTCTACATTTCACCATGAAGCGAGCACACAGATCCCTTTTAGCATGACCACCACCCCGTGGACACACCCAGACTAATTTTAGCATAATTGCTAAACCTCTATGGGTGAGACACCATGCTTCATATGGGTAGAAAGAAAGGTGAGTTGGATTAAGAGGACTCCAAGTGGATGATCTTTAAAGACGTCCGATTGGCTGGACCTACAGCTAGAAAATCCTTCCAAGATATATAAAAACAGTGCAAAAATGGAATGAAAGATGCCGTTCTCTTTCTGGCAAAAATGTGTGTTGAACCAAGAGTCATTTGCTCTGTGCAAGTGAGAATGCCAAAGACGTCAATGATCAGCATGTCCCTGCCGACCACAGATCACAAAAACTTGAATGAAAATAAAGGCAAGCACTAAAGGATCATAAGACGAGCTATAAGTGGGCGTTTGAACTCAGGATTAGGCAAGCTACAAACTGGTGGGGATTACTGATGAGAGCCAATGCGGAGTTCAACTACTTTTCTGGATCCATTCTTTAATTGGGTCACAAATCTGTGCTGTACTCAACAAAGTCTCAGGCATGAGTGCTACATGTGAAGCAATACTTTGTGGGATCATAATTTGTGGCAGAGGATGTGCAGGTGTGAGGCGGATCCAGAAGATCTCGTTAGTGGACTGCAGTACAGTGTTTGATTCAAATGTTGATTTGTAGGTCTTAAAATATTTGTGTCCTTGGCTACAGTAGCCACCTTGTTGCACCTCCGTGTGTAATGATTTATAAGGTTGTACTTTGATGCACAATGGTTAAGTTGTCACCAGTTGTGGAGCTGGTTAATGGTGTATGTACTGTCAGTTATGTTTGATTGGAGTAAGAAGAGGATCAATCAATCAATCAATTAATCAAACAGACATTTGTAAAGCGCGCTACTCACTCGTGAGGGACTCAAGGCGCTGGGGAAAAGGAGGGTGGAGGAAGCAGCTACTGGTCGAACAGCCAGGTCTTGAGAAGTTTCCTAAAGGTAATCAGGTCCTGGGTTTGCCGCAGGTGGGTGGGGAGGGTGTTCCTTGTCTTGGCGGCAAGGGGGAAATAGATTTGCCGCAGGTGGTCGTTCGGCATATGTGTGGGACGGTGGGGAGGTCCGTGGAGCGAAGCTGGCGGTTCGGGGTGTAGAAGGTGAGTCGTTCGTTGAGGTATGTTGGTCCGGTGTTGTGGAGTGCTTTGTGAGCATGGGTGAGGAGTTTGAAGGTGATCCTCTTATTGACCAGGAGCCAGTGCAGGTCTCTCAGGTGGGTGGTGATGTGGCTGTGGCGAGGGATTCTGAGGATGAGGCGTGCAGAGGCGTTTTGTATACATTGAAGTCTTTTCTGGAGTTTGGCCATGGTTCCCACGTTGAGGGCGTTTCCGTAGTCCAGCCTGCTGCTGACGAGGGCTTGGGTGACTCTCCTTCTGGTCTTGGTGGGGATCCACCTGTAGATCTTGCGGAGCATGCAGAGGGTGTTGAAGCAGGGGGAGGAGACGCGTTGACTTGCTGGGTCAAACAGAGCGTTGAGTCCAGAATGAACCCCAGGTTGGGGCGTGCTTGGTATGTGTCGGGGCAGTTCCCAGCGTGGCCGGCCACCAGGGGTCGTCCCATGCGGAGGGGGTAAAGCCGAGGATGAGGACCTCCGTCTTGTCAGACTTCATTTTCAGGCGGCTGGTCTTCATCCACTCTGCGATGGCCTTCATTCCCTCGTGGAGGTTGGATTTGGTGGTGGCTGGGTCCTTGGTGAAGGAGAGGATCAGCTGGGTGTCGGCATACAAGATGATGTTGAGGTGATGCGCTCGGACGATGTTGATGAGAGGTGCCATGTAGATGTTGAAAAGGGTCGGGCTGAGGGATGATCCTTGTGGTACGCCACAGGTGATCTTGGTGGCTTCGGATCGGAATGGGGGAGGCAGACTCTCTGGGTTCTGCCGGTGAGGAAGGAGGTGATCCAGTTCAGGGTTTTGTCGTGGATCCCTGCGTCGTGGAGGTGTGTGCGCAGGGTGTGGTGGCAGACGGTGTCGAAGGCCGCCGAGAGGTCCAGGAGGATGAGGGCCGCGGTTTCGCCGTTGTCCAGCAGGGCCCCTATGTCTTCGGTGGCGGCGATGAGGGAGGTTTCGGTGCTGTGATTGCTTCGGAAGCCGGATTGGAAGGAGTCCAGGATGTTGGTCTCCTCAAAGAAGTGCGTCAGTTGTCTGTTGGCGGTCTTCTCAATGACTTTATCTGGAAACAAGAGCAGGGAGATGGGTCGAAAGTTCTTTAGGTGATTTGGGTTCGTCTTGGGTTTCTTGAGTAGGGCGTTTATCTCTGCATGTTTCCAGCTCTCCAGGAAGGTAGCGGTCTCGAAGGAGCTGTTGATGATCTTCCGGAGTTGGGGTGCGATGATGGAGCTTGCTTTTTTGAAGATGTGGTGGGGGCAGGGGTCTGAAGGTGAGCCGGAGTGGATGGTGTTCATAATTTTGATGGTGTCTTTGTTTTTGACGTTGTTCTAGGAGAGCAGGAGGTCAATGTGTTTGGTGGGCGTTGAGTCGTGATGTCAGCGTCTGTCGTTGATGTCTGGGTGTCGAAGCTGTTGTGGATCTCTGCGATCTTGTGGGCTGTGTGGTTGTCTGGTGTCTGGCCGTGGCGCCACTGCTTCTCGAGTCTTCAGCAGGTTTGCTTGGAAGTCTGGAGGTCGGTGTTGAACCAGATGGTTCTCGTGTCGGTGCGCCTGTTTTAGGGTTTCCTGATCGGGCGAGGGTGTTGGCGCAGTCGTCAGTCCATTGTCTGAAGTTGTGGGCCGCTGCGTTGGTGTCTGAGGGCTCGGATGGAGGGCCTCGGGCGAGGGTGGTGATCAGCTGGTCTTCGGTGACTTTGTTCCAGCTGCGGTGTGGAATTTGTTGCAGTTGGTTGTGCGTGGTGTGTTTCTAGAAGGAGAAGTGGATGCAGTGGTGATAGGTCCAGTGGAGTTCGGTGTTGTGGCTGAAGGCAACGTGGTTGCTGGCAGAGAAGATGGGGTCGAGGGTGTGTCCGGGGGAGTGGGTGGGTGTCATGACGAGCTGTTTGAGTCCGAGGTTGGCGAGGTTGTCTGTCAAGGTTGTGGAGGTTTTTTTTTTGTTTTGTTTTTTGCAGAGTTTTATATAGCGCGAACTAGACCCGAACCGAATCAGGTATCAGAGCGCTTTACATAGCACCAGTTACGTTACAAGAGGACACACTTTCATTTTAGGCAAGGGGAGATTAAGTGATTTGCCCAGAATCACAGGGGTTTTTTGGCGTCGTTACCGAGACTCGAGCCCAGAGACCCAGGTCCGAGGTCGAGCGCCTTAGCCGTTAGGCCAACCCCTCTCCCCTGTTGCTGTTGTTTGCGTTCCCGAGGATGTGAGGCTTTGTACAGGTGGATTATTATTTGCACACCGCCGGCCACACGCTGGATCCAGTCTTCTCCACAGGCTCCCATGTCGCCTTCGACCACACCACCGAACTCCACTGGACCGACCACGGCTGCATCCATTTCACCTTCAAGAAACCAACCACGCACCACCGCACCCAACAGCTGCCTCGCCGCTGCTGGAGCAAAGTCACCGAAGACCAGCTGATCCCCTCCCTCGCCAAGAACCCACCCATCGACCCCACCAACCCAGACGCCGCAGCCCAAAACCTCAGACAGTGCATCGACGACTGCGCCAACACCCTCGCCCCGCTCAAGAAACCCTCCAACAGCCACGCCAACAAGAGAGCCACCTGGTTCACCGACGAGCTCCAGACCTCTAAATACGCATGCCGGAAACTGGAGAAGACATGGCTCCTCGAACGCACACTGGACAACCACGCAGCCCACAAGGACGCCACCCGCAGACACCACCACCTCATCAGATTAGCCAAGAGATCCTCCTTCAAAGATCGCTTGGATAACAACGCACACAACAGCAAAGAGCTCTTCAGCATCGTAAAGGAACTCTCCAACCCCAGCGCCAATGACATCCCGCCCTCACAAGAACTGTGCGACTCACTAGCCATCTTCTTCCACCGCAAGATCGCTGACATCCACGACAGCTTCAACACCACGACCGCCCTGACTACGCCAGACTCCACCTCCCCTGTGAACACCACCAGCGCCAACTGCCTGACCTCCTGGTCCAACGTCAACGACGACGAGACACGCAAGGTCATGAACTCCATTCACTCAGGATCTCCGTCTGACCCGTGCCCACACCACGTATTCAACAAAGCAGACGCAGCCATTGCACCCCAACTACGGAAGGTCATCAACATCTCCTTCGAAACATCGACATTCCCTGAAAGCTGGAAGCACGCCGAAATCAACGCCCTCCTCAGGAAGCCCAAAGCGGACCCCAAGGACCTCAAGAACTTCTGGCCCATCTCCCTGCTCCCGTTACCGGCAAAGGTCATCGAGAAAATCATCAACATGCAACTGGCCCACCACCTCGAAGACAACAACATCTTGGACCCGACCCAGTCCGGATTCAGACGAAACCACCGCACCGAGACAGCCCACATAGCCGCCACAGACGACATCAGGCGCCAACTAGACAACGGCGAAACATCAACCCTCATCCTCCTGGACCTGTCAGCCGCCTTCGACATGGTCTGCCATCGCACTCTAAAGACCCGCCTCCTAGAAGCCGGAATCCAAGAGAAGGCTCTTGACTCGACCACCTCCTTCCTCTCCGGCAGAACCCAGAGCGTCCGCCTCCCACCCTTCCGATCCGAAGCCACCGACATCATCTGCGTCCCCCAGGGCTCATCCCTCAGCCCAACGCTGTTCAACATCTACATGGCCCCCCTCGCACAAGTGGCCCGCCATCACAACCTCAACATCTTCTCCTACGCTGACAACACTCAGCTCATCCTCTCCCTCACTAAGGACCGACACACACCACCACCAAAACCAACCTCCATGAGGGAATGAAGGCCGTCACCGATTGGATGAGGAGCAGCCGTCTGAAGCTGAACTCGGACAAGACGGAAGTCCTCATCCTCGGACCCACCCCCTCAGCCTAGGACGACTCCTGGTGGCCGACCACACTGGGAACAGCACCAACAGCACGCAATCTAGGATTCATCCTCGACTCCTCCCTCTCCCTCCATGTCTAAGCAGGTCAACGCCGTCTCCTCCTCCTGCTGCAACACCCTCCGCATGCTCCGCAGGATCTACAAGTGGATCCCGACCGAAACAAGAAGAACGGTGACACACTCCCTCGTCAGCAGCAGACTGGACTACGGCAACACACTCTACACAGGAATCCCAGCCAAACACCTCCAATGACTACAACGCATCCAAAACCCCTCCGCCCGACTGATCGTCAACGTCCCCTGCCGCAGCCACATCCCCCCCCACCTGAAAGACCTACACTGGCTCCCCGTTGACAAGAGGAGCACCTTCAAGCTCCTCACCAACGCACACAAAGCACTCCACAACGCCGGGCCAGCCTACCTGAACAGCAGACTCCGCTTCCACACCCCCACCTGCCAGCTCTGCTCCGCCAGCCTCGCCCTCGCCGCTGTCCCCCGCATCCAACGAACGACCTCCGGCAGCAGATCCTTCTCCTACCTCGCCGCCAAGACCTGGAACACCCTCCCTACCCACATACGGCAGACCCAATACCTACTCGCCTTCAGAAGACTCCTCAAGACCTGGCTCTTCGAGCAGTAGCAGCACCCCCCCCCCTCCTCTCAGCGCCTTGGGACCCTCACGGGTAAGTAGCGCGCTTTACAAGTACTCTGATTGATTGATTGATTGATTATTATAAAAATATGTAATATTACATTGTTGAATGTATCTGTATTGACCTGCTGTGTTATGTGGGCGGACCTGTTTCATAATTGCTATCTGTATTTGCACAATTCTGGCTAAGGATGGTAGTTCAGTTAATGGAGTATGATTTAAGTTTCTTACTTCAGAGAGTTTAATAATCACATAGAAACGAGGCAGGTACTGGTGTTTTTGGAGCTGCTATGATCCCAGAAAGTCACCTCTCACAAGTGGCTCATGTGAACTAACTTTGCAGGAAAGTTTGGTCTCTGAGGTATTTCACTTTTACTTTATGTTAAAAGGTAGTCACTTAGTGAGATACCAGTTTTTTTGTGTTGTGCTATGTTACATTGATTTGTAAAATGCACTATCACTCAGGAAGATATTTTTGCACTGAGCAGGCGTGGGTCTATTCCCACAGAGGACCTAGTGGGACTACTTGAAAAGTCAAGTGTTTAGCTTTTTGCAGCATTCTGTAAGTGAGAAGGAAGCTCAGATGTGGAGCAGCAGTTTGTTTCACCCTTTAGGAGCACTGTAGGAGAAGGCTCAGCTACCGGATCTGGTTCTCTATATGCATGAGATGTGTGGCAGTAGGAGTCCAGCTAAGCAGAGTGCCTGGATGAGTGTGACTTGAGTGGGGCGGGTACATTGAAAGTGAATCTGACTGCCGTCTTCTGAATGTTTTGCAGCCTTCGGATGAGTAGCTTGTTGGTCCTGGTATAGAGAGTATTTCTATAGTCCAGTTTGCTAGTGACGAAGGTGTGCATGATGGTTTTCTGGGTGTTGATTGGCAGCCATTTGAAAATCCTCCTCAGCATCTTCAGGGTTTGGAAGCATGAGGCAGTGATGCCGTTGACTTGAGCGGTCATGTCAACTTGCTGTCGATGACAAACCCAGAGCTTTAGGCATGGGTGCTAGTTCTGTTGGCCAGCAGGTGGAGTTCTTGAACACAATGACTTTGGTCTTGTTGGTGTTCAACTTCAGGCAGTTGGTCTTCATCCAGTCAGCAATTTCAGTCATGCAGCCCGTCAGCTAGTTTTAGGTGTTGGGTGTGGGGCGACATTGATGTTGTGAAAGCGGATGATGCTGACCAGAGGGAAAACATTAAGAAGGGTCTGGCTCAAAGAGGCTCCTTGTAGATCTACGCAAATGAGTTTGCAGGCATCAAAAGTGTAGGGAACCAAGCTGACTGATTTGGTCTTTTAGTGAGGAAGGACCAGTGCGGTTCCTTGGATTCTGATATCGTCCTGGAGTTGGGTGTGGATAGCCTGGGAGACAGTGCCAAACACTACATAGAGGGCCAGGAGGATGAGGGCTGCATACTAGCTAAAACAATTGATAGGAAAGCATGTAGGCGATCATACCTGCGAGTGTCCCTGAACAACAGCTAACTTTGGTGAATATCCATGGCTCTATTCTTTATGATCCCATGACCTTTTAAGAAATTCAAGATAAATTGGAGTTTTTAGTTTAGAGAGTCCCTAGTTTTAAAGATGGGTAATCTTTAAAACATCACAGATTTGAAGCTAAACAGATCCTCGAATAATATTAGGCACTTTACATGAGATGGATGGTTTGAAATTGTTGCAGACTAACGATATAGATCTAGTAAAAATCATGAACACTGAAGCTGGGTCCTCAACTAGGGTAAGATTTTATTCCATGCTAGTGGTTAATCTTATACTCCAAAAAACAGAAAGTTTCCAGTGTAAAGGGATAGACGTTATGCCCTTTTTGGTACAACCCCTGACTAATAGATTAAGGGGTAAGTCTTGGTTTTCTCTTGCTGGAATTGGAAATGGGATGATCCCCCCTGACTTTTTAGATCTAAAAATTAGTATTGCAAAAAATGGGCGGCAGGTCGAATACCTTAACCCCCCTCTCTCCCATTCTCAAAGCGCTCAAGTAGAGGCCGTTCATCAATGGAATTGGCTGCCTGGGATCCTAGCTGGAAAATCCTCCCAAAAATTGCAATCACAACCGTATCTTTAACAATGATCTCAGGATAGTATCTTGGAACGCTGCAGGAATACGAAATTGCCCTGAAAAATTATCATTTTTACTCTCCTTAGATTTTAGTGTCATATGCCTTCAAGAAACTTGGTGTATAGAGAATTTTCCAATAGGGAAGGATTATTTTGTTTTGGAGGGCAAAGCTAGTCCTTCTAGGAGAGGCCATGCTAGAGGGGGCATAGCATGTCTCCTGTCCTCCAAGATTCATTGGAACTTTCCCATTTTATAGACCCGAGTAATTTATTTCAAGCAGTCACGTTATTTGACTCGGCTAACTCAAAAATCAATCCAATCATACTAATAAACGTCTACATTCCACCTGATGTCTGTTACAACGCAATATTAGTTAGGGTCTTCACCTACATTAAATCACTTTTGATAAAGGATGTCTCCCCCCATATAATGTTAGTGGGTGATTTTAATTGTAAAGTATCCAATTCTAGCTTGGAAATCTTTCGTAATGAACATAAAGAAAATTCCCTACAGATACCTCTGTAGGGAATATAAAAACAACAAAGAGAGGGAAATTACTTCTTGAAGAACTATATGAAATAGACGGAGTTATAGTGAACTATAGGCTTCCTTCTGATACGCCTGCAAACTATACGCACAAGTCCACCACTGGGGAATCTATTATAGACTATGTGGTGGTAGATATGTCAACTTTTATTCTCCTTAAGGACCTTACGGCTACCTACACTCCTTTCAGCGACCATAAAATAATTAGTATCTCATTAGATTTAAATCCTCCTCTTTCAGATCAATGGTCCCTGGATGGTAATTTGGTTAATTTTGGAGCCCATAGTGGAAGATGTTTCTGGAATTCTAAAGCCATCAAGGGCATTAAGCACCTTTTAGACATTGCAGTTGATGATGTGTCTAACTGGAAGGGTTCTGAACTAATTTGCTTCTCTAACTTCCTGAATAGGATATTATTGGTTGCTAAAAAACCATCAAAGAAATCCAATATTAAAAAACTCCCTGGGGGCGTGGCCAAGACAGCGAACATGGCGGACGTAGCCTAAGTGAGCTCCGTCCCGCCATCTGCATATCCTGCCTGCATCCTACGTCGCCCCGACCGAACTGCGCCCAAAATCAGGTGGCAGACAGCGGATCCGACGGCGACGACCCGGCAGTGACTCTGGTGTCCCGGCGGTCTGCGGGTGGGGTGATACAGCCGCCGGGAGCCCTGACGGCGAAGGGGCCTTCCTCCACGCCACAGCCGGGACCTCGATTTATGGTTGGTCCGCCCGGAAGTGTGTGGCAGCCGGGGCGCGCCGGCGGAAGGTGCCGCTCCAACGGAACTGAAGCGGCGGAGAGGCGGCCGGAATCGATCTAGCCCCGCTAGCGCCTGGACGCTTGGTGCAGTGGCGACAACGCCGGCTGGGGGAAGACTGAGTCGGCGCCCGTTCTCCGGCGGAGGTGGGGTAAGGAGAGGCGGCTGGGCGTGAGGCCTAGTGGGGGAGGGGACGCTCTGGGACTGTGCCTGGCCTCACTCGGCGGCGGAATCGAGCCGCGGGGCTCTGGTACACTGGACCGCTAGGGGGGCGGCCGTCATACCGACCCCCTACTTGTCCTCCCCTCCCCCCTCCATATTCGGACTGTGATCCTGCTGGACTCTTCCCGGGGGCCGGACTACTGGTATAATCCTACTCGGTGGCCGCCTCGGGCCGTGGTGAGGGGGGGTGAACTGGACGGACCCCCGCAGTCTGCTGACACGGTCCTAGGCCTGCAGGCGGCCCCCAAACAGCGCCGACATTGCAACTGAGAGGCGTGGCGCGGGCGCTGGGTTGACCTCGGCGGGCCCCGCAGCGGAGTGAGTGGCCCCGTTACCGCGTGGCTCGGCTGTGTAGCCCGGACGCTATCCCCTCCCGGACGCTATCCCCTGTCACTGAACGCATAGCGCCTTGCGGGAGCTCCGCGGGGGTGCGCTTCATATCCGGAGGTCCACGGTGGTCCGGGAGACACTCATCTTCAGAGAACGTGCACATAGTGAGGAGTGCATTGGACTGCTGGTCCCTCGTGGTCGAGATCATCACTCTGCCTGAGACATGACGAGAGGGGGCAGCAGCGGCAATGCTTCTAAGCAGGGCCCGATGGACAAGTTTGCAGGAACCAGTGGGAGTGCGGGGGCGTCTGGTGGTCCCCAGAGCACGGGGCCTGACAACGCGGCGTTGATGGCGGCGATCACGCAGTCGAGGGACATGCTGGATGCGAAGATCGGAGCGGTCAGAGCCGACGTGACCTTGCTCCGACAGGACCTACGCAATGCGGTGGCACGTATCACCGAAACGGAATCCAGGATCACGGAGGTCGAGGATGATGTGGTAATTCTCAAGAAGAAAGTCGCCGCCATGGAGGGGATTCAGAAGGGACTTGCGCTGCGGGTGGAAGATGCGGAAGGGAGGGCCAGAAGGAACAACCTGCGCTTCGTGGGCTTCCCGGAGAACTGTGAAAAAGGGAACATGGAGGCCTTCCTGACCCAATGGCTTGAGGGATGGCTCCCCCCGGACACCCTGTCGCGCTGCTTTGTGGTAGAGCGGGCGCATCGAGCACTCCTTCCCAAACCACCTACTGGAGCTCGCCCCCGCTCAGTGATTGCCAAATTACTCAACTATCACGACAGGGACGCTATCCTGCGACAAGCCCGCGCCCAGGACCCTCTAATGTTTGAGAACCACAAAATCCTTGTGTTCCCGGATTACACAAAATTGGTCCAGCAGCAGAGACAGTCGTTCACTGCGGCAAAGGCACGTCTAGGTGAGCTCAAAATTCCTTATGCTCTACTCTTCCCGGCTCGCCTGCGTGTGGTCTTCCAGTCCCGCACCCAGTTCTTCAATTCCCCGGAGGAAGTTTTTTAATGGACAGACGAGACAGTGCGAGTCAAGGTGAATACCCCCCTAGGCGGAACTCGGATTCGTCGACCACCGGGAGACCTCCAAAACCACCTAGAAGGTCACGCAGCAGGAGTAACTGGAGGTCGCGCTCCCAGAAGCGCCCGCCTCCCCACGACGAGACAGCCGAAGCACCGGAGGAGTCGGACTCTTCCCCGTCGAAATCCTGACACCCTTACTTTCACGCCGACTCTGGCAACGGATCTACTGGGCTGCTGAAGTGCTTGGCTGGCTGGAGTAGGCCTGGCGCTGCTCCTGGACATGCCACTCATTGATGGACTGCATAATTCCATACTCATGGGTGGGCAGTAGGTCGGGTGACGCTTACCTGAGGGCGGGCCTACTCCCGGAGTTCGTCCCCACGTGTTGGGTGGGAGGTTGTTAGATACTTTGTGGGTAGTTGGGTGGGATCCATTGGTGTAGTGGGTCTTGGACCTCCCGTTGGAGGTTTGTGATTGCCTGCACCGCGACAGGTACTTCAGTGTTTCTGAGGTATGGGGTGGGGGGTTGGAGGGGGGGTCGTTGGCACAGTTTGGGGCAGGGGGGGGCGCAGGGGGGGGAACCGGGGTTGGGGGGGTTCGGGAATCATGGGGGGGGGAGTTGGATCTAGCTCTAGCACGGTGTTTGCGAGAACTTGGGGGCAACTGCATGTGCGCGTGTGGTCTTGGTGGCCCGATACTCTCAAGGTTTGGGTGATTGATGGCGGCTGATGAGCAGGGTGCGAGCCTTTCGCATGCTACGATGCGCATATTAAGCTGGAACGTGAGAGGGATGCTTGATAAAATCAAGCGGAGTGCGGTTCTGCGCTTGGGGAAGACTGAAAAAGCGGATGTTTTGTTACTCAAGGAGACGCACCTCATGGGCACAAAGGTTCTTAGTCTGCGGAGGTATGGATACGACCAAGTGTTTCATGCTGGGTTCACGAGAGGGTCCAGGGGAGTTGCAATCTTGATTCCTCGCAGGGTCCCGTACACACACGACACACAGTGGCTGGATGTGCATGGACGGTACGCGTTTGTCAAGGGGAAGCTGGGGAGTGAGCCTGTGGTCTTTGGCAGTGTGTATGCTCCACCCCCACTACAAGACGCTCTGATTGAACGGCTGTTCGATATTTGGACTGACGTCCCGCTTGTACTGATGATTGTGGGTGGAGATTGGAATGACGTGATGGACGGGAGGCTTGATCGCTGTAGACCCGGGGGAGGCCAGCTACTTGATACTACTACACGACTGAGTAGGGTGGTGCAAGGGATGGGATGGATTAACACTTGGCGGCATCATCATGCATGTACCCGCGAATATACCTTTGTGTTCGCGGTCCACAAATCCTTCTCTCGTCTGGACTACCTGTTTGTCCCACAGCCCTGGATAGGGAGAGTTGTTTCTACCTCCATACTTCCTAGGGGCCTATCGGACCACTCCCCGATTGCACTGACGTTGAGTCTAGGTGTGCGGAGACAGCCGTTTTGCTGGCGACTCTCCACGTGGCATTTGCAGCGCGACGACTACCAATCGCGCATGAGGGAGGCAATAGCGCATTACTGGATAGAGAATGAAGACCCGAGTGTAGATGCCATGACCTTGTGGGAGGCCCTGAAACCTGTGCTCCGGGGCGTGGACATAGCGTGGTGCACCGCGAATCGTAAGGCCCGCACGTTGGCCCTGGCGGACGCGGCTGACCAGGTGCGTACCCAAGAGGCGACCTGCCTGACAGGGGAGAGTGAAGACGCGGTGACTGTATTATTGCACCTCCAGCGCTCTTACACCTCCTTATTGCTAGATGAAGCCAGACAGAACTGGCTAGCTACACAGAGTCGAATCTATCAATGGGGGGACAAATCTAGCACGATGCTTTATAGGCTGTGTCAGGATACCTACCAGGCCCAGCCCTTGCCGGGACTCTGTGATGCCGCCGGAAACCCTATATCAGCTCCCGAGATCCTGGCCCAAACGTTTGCCCAATACTACGAGACGCACTATGCCCCCCAGGACTCTCTCCCGGCGGAGGAGATCGATAGATTCCTTGCGGACCTTCCGCCCCGGGCGCTCTCGGATGAAGCTAGGGATCAACTGGATCTCCCGCTGTCTGCTGAGGAGCTGGGAACAGCTCTAGGCGGACTAAACACGGGCAAGGCTCCTGGGCCCAATGGGTTCCCCTGTGAATTCATGAAGTTGTTCCACCTCCAATTGGGGCTGCGCTATAAGAAAGCCCTGGAAGTGGCTAGAGACCGTGGCAGACTGCCGGCGGACTGGCGACATGCCGAGATCGTGGTTTTTTGCAAGCCGGGGAGGCCCCAAGATAGTCCCGAATCTTATCGCCCGATATCATTGCTGAACTTCGAGGCGAAGATACTGGCAAAGGCATTGGTGAATCGCATTCTCCCATATATTACGGACTTGATTCATGCGGACCAGGCGGGCTTCATGCCCCACAGAGCGACAAGACATAATATACGCCGCGCGCATTTAGTGGTAGAGGCGGTGCGGGCGGCGGGCATCCCTGCGGCCCTCTTGCTGGCGGATATTGACCGCACCTTTGAATCCCTGAGCTGGCCATATCTTCGAGCCCTCCTCCTCCGGCTTAACCTGGGCCCGCGCTTTTTGTCGTACATTCACTTGCTGTATACGGACCTGACGGCAGCGGTCAGGGTTGCGGGGGCGGTCTCCAATTCATTCCCCATTGGTCGGGGCACCCGACAGGGATGCCCCCTCTCACCTTACCTGTTCGTCTTGGCTATGGAGCCGCTTGCGGCTTGGGTGAGGATGGACGCTCAATTACACGGGGTGGAATGGGTGGGAGGCCCATCCGATAGGATTGCACTCTATGCTGACGATGTGCTCTTTTTCCTCACAGACCTCAATAAATCGGGACCGAGGGTCCTGGACATAATGCGCATTTTTGGTGAGGTGTCCGGTCTTAGGATCAATGTACGGAAGTCGAAATTGTGGGTCCTGGGTGACCGGGGGACCTTGGGTCCTTGGGCCTCGGCCTTGCAGGAAGCGGCGGGAGGCCTTAAATATTTAGGTGTCTTCTTGACGGATGTACCGGGAGTGTTGTGGTACCGTAACATAGTGCCAGTCTGGGACAGGATCCGTTCAGATCTGCAGACGTGGTCCAGGATGCCCCTGAACGTTTATGGCCGCTCGGCCATCTTCAAGATGGTAGCCCTACCCCGTATTCTATACCAACTGCAAAACCACCCGTACCCAGTTCCGCCGCATTGGTTTCGGCAGGTGAACTCTGCCTTGGGTCGATTCCTGTGGACTGGGGGAGCGGTGAGAGTGGCGCTCCGTACCTACTTCCTGTCGACCTACTGTGGGGGACTGGCCACATCGGACGTCCAATCCTACTATCAGGCGTCGCACCTGCTTGTCCTTAACGAATGGTGGTATGGGGATCGGGGAGACCCGACCTATGCCCTGGAAAGATATATGATGGACCCGGACACGCTCCATACTATCCTGTACTCGGCTGCTCTCCGGAAACGACTCCCGATGGTCACTCAGGTGGTCTTCAGAGTGTGGCGCGACGCTCTCCGCCGCATGGGGTGGTGGAATAGGCTAACAGGTGAAACTCCCCTGTGGCACAATGGGAGACTGCCCGGCTTGGCTTCCTTGCGGGGCTTTGAAGGTTGGGATGCTATTGGCATCTCGGCACTGGGCCACGTATTAAAGGGCACAGTCCTCAAGTCGTTCCAGGCTTTGCGGGTTGAATATGACATGCCCCAGTCTCAATTCTTTCGATACCTGCAGCTCAGACACGCACTGACCCCCGCACTGGCGAACTTAATGTCTTTGCCAGAATTCAGTCCCTTGGAAGCTAAAGTATTTATGGGGGAATTGGAGACACAAAAAATTTCAACCATATATCAAACGCTGGTTACCCATTGTTCCCCCTCCCTTGATAATCTGCGGGCGGTTTGGGAGGGTGAGCTGGGGGAGTTGGAGGAGGAGGACTGGAGGGATGCCCTGGAGGCCCCTATGGGAGCAGCAATAGCAGTGCGCCTGCGATTCATCCAATTTAAGTACCTACATAGAGCATACTATACAAGGGAACGGCTGTGGAAAGCTGGGCTGATAGCCTCCCCGGAGTGCCTGCGGTGTGGGAGTGCGATAGGCTCCTTCTTACATACGGTATGGGGATGTGTACGGCTGCAGAGATTTTGGACTGGTGTGTGGGACTGTCTGGAGGAAGTACTGGCATGGGACCTCCCTCGCACGCCGAAGTTGGGCCTCCTCCATGTTATGGAGCAAGTAGGGGGTAATAGATAATAAACGTCACTTGCTCCTGTTGGGTCTCACGGTGGCCAAGAGGGACATAGCCCGGGCTTGGAAGGCACCCAGAGCTCCGCTGGTGGGGGTATGGAAGCGAGGCATGGACTTCAACATGGGCCTGGAACGTCCAATCTTTGAGGCCAGGGGCTGCCCTAGAAAACACTATTGAATCTAGAAGAAATGGGCGGATTATCGGGGCCTACTACTGGACCCCCCAGCGACAAGAGCCACAAGTCTGGATCTCGTTGGTTCTGCCCCTGAGTGAACTGTACCACATGCTGCTATTACGATCCCTCAGATTATGTTCTGGACAATGTAAACACCGTGCAGGGTGGGGGGTGGGTGCTGGGTTGGAATACGGGGAGGGGGGCTTGGGTAAACGTTGATTGAATATTTTAACCTTATTGCTCTTGTATTTTCACCGCCTTCCTGATACTACGGAAGCGGTGTCTTGTTTATATTCTGTCAACTACTGAAACCCAATAAAATTTGTTCTGGAAAAAAAAAAAACTCCCTATTTCTCAGAAGTTACTTAATGTAGAAATAAACAAACCTACAAGAGAACAGTATTTGAGGTACAGCCCTTTAAGATATCAGAGACTGGCGTTACTAAAACGAATGAGGACAAGACTAAAAATTAAGCAAAAAAAGGAAAATGAGGATTCGGTATGGATCAAACTGCGGGAGGCGGTCGTTAATGGCCAATCTAGGATATTTTGGTCTCTGATCGGGGAAGGTTGTGGTCATAGATGTAGACCCTTGCCTGTCCCGATTGGAGAACAGAAATGGGTAGAATACATTCTGAACCTGTATAGAGAATAACTCCAGCCTTATTCCTCCCTCGGAAAAAACTATCGAATTGGCCATTAAAGGTATGCGCTTATCCGGTGCAATGGGCCCCGACGAGCTCCCCATTTCTGTACTAAAACAGAATAGTGACATCTGGAGTAAGATTCTTTTTCCAGTGTTTAGTTTTTGTTTTCTACATTCTGTAATCCTTCCCTCCTGGAAGGGTAGTATATTGATACCCTTGTATAAGAAGGGCGATAGAAATGTACCCCAAAACTATCGACAGATTGCCCTCCTTGATGCGGTCGGCAAAGTTTTTTCTAAATGCCTTCTGCAATTAATTAATAAGTGGGTTGATGAGAATAATATATTGCCTCTCGAGCAGACGGGGTTCCGAAAAAGGCACGGCACCTTAGATAACCTGACCGCACCACATGTCTTATCGGAGAAATACATAAAACTCCGAGGAGGGAGATTATACGCAGCGTTCATAGATTTCTCCACAGCTTTTGATAAGGTGGATCGCCCTTTGCTGTGGAGAAAGCTATCAATCCTGGGCATGCCTCCCGAGCTTCTAAACTTGGTCCGGGAGCTTCACTCGACACATGGTGCAGAATACTTATGGGAGGTGAAAGGGGTCTTTCTCAAGCTATCCCATCTGCCAATGGGTTAAAACAAGGGTGCCTGTTGGCCTCACTATTGTTCTCACTTTATCTATCTGACCTTCCTCAATCTCTTTCCTTAAGTGATGGCATTGCCCCGTCTTTGGAGGGCAAACCGATAGTATGTCTGCTATATGCAGACGATATACTAATCTTGGATTTGACCCCCACGGGATTGAATAATCGGTTACAAGCGCTCCACGTATTTGCAGAATCCCATCACTTAAGGATAAATGTAACCAAGAGTAAAGTCAAGTGCATGGCTGGAAGAAAAAAGCAAAAATATGGGAACTTTTTTTGGAATATAGGGGGCCTTCGATTGGAAGTTGTCCAATCCTATACTTTTTGGGGGAAAATAGTTTCCAGTTCATTAAGCGAGAAAGCCCATATAACCAATAACATTCGGAAGGCCATGTCCCATGAGAGGGGTCTTAATATCCTCTATAGATCTACTGGCCAGAGGCATTTTGCCTATCTATTGGAGGTTTTTAGAGCTAAAATTCCAGCTACCTTATTAAATGGTAGTGAATTACTTGAAGTGGGGAGTTGGGGCTTTTTAAACACCACAGAGGGAAAAATCCTACGGAAACTGTGTACGGTCAATACTATGTGCACTATTGCAGCATTTAGACTGGAATTTGGTTTACGGAGTGCATGGGTCCAGGGCCTTGCTGGGGTAGTACGCTGGGTTTTTAGTTTGGCCAAGGGTGAATCGGATACCTTAAGATACCTGATCCCAAAAGAACTTCTTGGTCCCCTAAACGAACATTCTATTATTGTAAAGAATTTTAGATCAGCAGTTAAACTCCTGAAATTAGATGAATTGACTCTTTTTTCTTTATCTACTTACCAGCTAAAACTGACCCTAAAACTGGCCTCCTGGAATCTAAGCTTTGACTTGGATAAAGAGGCCCTTACCGCCAAAAGGGGTCCATCTCCTCTTATTGACCATTACCAAATTAGAATTCCCCAACCTTTTGTTTCATGGAATATCCCCCACGGTGTGCATCGTTTTATGTTTCTCTTGAGACAGGACCTTCTCCCTCTAAATATGCTGTTATCAAAATGGTATGGCTCTTCAGTAAAGTGTAATTTTTGCAACAAATACAATCAAGATGTTTCAGGGAGGAAGTCGGCGGGGTGCACTGACGTCAGTAAACTGTCAGAAATGGATTGTGATGCCCTTAAAGCCCTCTAAAGCTACAGATATGGAAAGGAATACCGAAGAGAACGGGGAGGACAAAGAGGACAAGGAGGACAGAGGGGAGGGGCTCACACTGCAAGAGGAGCAAAAAGACCAGAAAACACAAACAGGGGCAGCATATAACGCCGCTTTTAACAAGGAAAAAGGGGGTGAGGTAGGCGAGCTTCTACAGGGAGAGATATCGACCCAACAAGAGCGTGAAAACGCAGAAATTGAACTGACACCTGCCCAACACACAACTAACAGACATAAAGGCCCTGAAACCAGAGGAATTAGAGCAAAGGAGAAAGACCTGACAAAAGACCCGGTAAAAGGCCTGGCAAGAAATGAGGTTCAAGAAAAAGGAAAAATTAAAGATAAAAATATGGAAAAAAAGCTGGAAAAAGAAAGAGAAAAAAACAAACGAAAGGAGAAAGAGAAAGAGAAAGAAAAGGAGAAAGAGGCTGGCAATAAGAAGGAGAAAGGGGTCGAAACGGAGGAAGATGCCAAATTGGAATTAATGGCCAAAAAAGCGCAGAGATTACAGACTATAAAAAATGTAAAGGCAACTGCAAAAAATACCGGTATAATTGAGTCATCCCAACCAAGAATATCTAATATATTCAGCCCTCTGCATAAGGATTGCCAGAGTGATGTACCAAATAATGGGGAAAAAATACAGATCCAAATGCAGAACAAGAACACTGAGGAGTGGAAAGGAAGCTGTAAGGATGTTCAATGTATACCTCCAACCAACTTGGAGGAAAGTGGAACTATAGGCACTGGCGAAGGAACTTGGAATGCAGATTCAAAAGTGACTCAGCAAGAGGTAAGGGCATCTATAGAGTTAGACGCAGTAACATCAAATCAGAGAGAGCAAATGGAGCAACTTGATAAAAAAAAAAAGTGAACAAGGAAACAAAGGATCTGATCCCTTTTCCCAATGCTCCCAATTTGCAAGATCTTCCAGTGGGGAAAGAAGTACATTCAGCTAATCACTCTCTCTCGGATGAAGATTCAGAATCCGAGGTATACGAAACAGGAATGTCTATCTCTAGTGACTCAAGCCAACTGAGTAATCCAAGAGAATCAAGTCCAAGTGCTCGAAGGGGCGCCGTATCTCTGGAGATCTCTGGCTCCAATGATTCAAGATTATCTAGCGAAATCAACATCAGGAAAAAAAGGAGTGGGGGGAAAAAAAGGTCAAAATACAAAAGAGAACGAAACGTGTTGAGTGAGGAAACCACAGACCCTGGTAATAACACGGACTATGTCAAAAGTAGACCTAATCCCCCCGAAGAAGCCCAAGGACTAAATCATCAGGAGAAACACCACGTCAAACCCTGAGCGTACAAGAAAACAAAGATAGACACCAAAAAACTACAGAGCCCTCGTTGAGCCAGGTGCTCAGCTCAATAAAAAACTTCCATGAGGATGTGAAAAAAGACAGCCAAAAGAACCGCCTGGCCATTGAAAAATTACAAGGAGCAGTGAAGAAAGTGGGCAGTATCTGCTCCGAGATCTCTGAAATAATGGTCATGTTGGAAACCCGTACTGAGAATCTTGAAACCGATGTTGCGACGCTTCAAAAAAAGGAAACAGAACAAGATGGAACAATAAGGGATCTTATGGCCAAAGTGGAAGATCATGAAAACAGATCCAGAAGGAATAATCTAAGGTTTCTTGGAATTCCGGAGAATTTTGAGGGAAGCGATGCTAGAGGGGCAATGGTGAACATACTCAAAACATCATTTCCGGAATTGGAAGCCTGGGATATGGAAAGGGAAGTCCAGCGGGCCCATCGTTTTCCTCTAATGCTATCAAAAAACTCTAACAAGCAAAATCAATATCCCAGGGCAATGCTGGTCTGCTTTGGGAATTTTCTCCTCCGTGAAAAAATCTACGACCTTGCAAGACCTACCACCCAAAGAGAGCATAAGGGGTTCAAATTTTTTGTCAGACCGGACTTCGCTCACGCCACCGTGGAGCGAAGATGGAAAATGCGTCAGCTATTTGGACCCTTTGAAAAAGTTGGAGCAAAAGTATTCTTGCAAAATCCGGCACGCTTGAAAATTATATTTAAAGGTGCAACAAGAAGCTTCAACAGCGAATTACAGGCGGAGGACTATCTTCGAGAAATCTCAGAGACAGCCTCTCGAAATCCAGGGAAATAATCTAATTCAGATTTAAAGACTTGTAGACTTAAAGACTTGTAGTAAAAGGAATATATAAGATGAAGGATCTATTGCAATTTATATCAAGTAGAGGGTATATATTGGGAAAGCGTGGACTTTTAGCGGAATGGCTGAACGATCTGGGGAAATTAAGTCTGAAAAATTATTTGGAAATTTAGGCTTAGGGTCAATTATAAAAAATAAGCATAAAACTTATACTAACAAACTAGCCTAGTTCGCAGAGCCTGCTTGCGCGGATGTCGCACCCCATGTCCAGACAGGCCCAGGTAACCTTCAAAGGTGGTGGTGGGTGGGGGGGGAGGGGAGGGGGGAAGGCCGGACAGGTTAGACATACAGGGAAGTAAATCTATGTCAATAAGAATTATGGAAATACCTACAGGGATCACAGGAAACCAGATTGTCTGGGATATAAAATATGGCACTCTTTTATTAGGAGCATGGCTGGGATAAAAATATTATCTCTGAATATTTGTGGTCTGAACGATCTTAAGAAAAGGCAAATGGTTGCAATTGGCCTACAAAATTGGGGAGCCAATGTTGTATGTATGCAGGAGACGCATATTGAAGGGTCCCAGAGCCAGTTGTTAAATACACTAGGGTATAAACTGGTGTGTGCTACCTCACAAGGTGTTAAAATTCGGGGGGTTGCTATTCTGGCTAAAGGGAGTGGATTGGTGTTTAACAAATCTAAAAATCACAATTTGTGCTATTTATGGGAGCAATACATATGACCCCAGGGTTTTCGATGAGGTCTCTAACGAACTTTCACACTGGCCTCTTCCGGTGTTGGTCTGTGGGGATTTTAATATAAACCTCCCGGCTAAATGGTCCTTAAACGATGAATGGGTCTATAAAGGACGTAAACCTAAAGTATTTCGCTCTCTTAAAGATTTGTGTCTTGTACATGGACTTGTGGATAGCTGGCAGACTTCAAATACTAACACCGGGGACCTTGGATATACCTTTTATTCAAATCCACACCGCACGCATGCCAGAATCGACTATATTTTACTTTCTAATTCACAATTCAGGAATTCCCAAATTGTTAAATTGCCCCGGGTACTATCTGACCATAACCCCCTTCTCTGTACACTGACTATTAGGCTAGCTAAATCAGAGCCTACTCTGTGGTCATTTGAAAAAGCATTACTGAACGACCTTCAGTATTGTATCACATGAAAGACTGGATACCCAAGTTCCTAGCAGAAAACATTAATTGTACGTCAATAGAGGTTGTTTGGGACACGTTGAAAGCAGGGGTCCGGGGTGAGACTATGTCATATTCCCTTAGAGCAAACAGGCGAGAGAAAGAGGAGATGCAGAGGCTGCAGGATGAGCTTATGTTAGCTGAAGTAGGGCTTATCAGTGTCACTAGCAATAGAGACTCAACTGGGGACATCTCTAGCACCTTAGCCCAAGTAGCAGTTGCCAAGGCAGCAATTACTAATATGGTTTCAGATAAGGCAATCCGGAAAGCCACGGCACGAAAAGAATTAATATATGAAGTCAATGAGCAAGTGGGTCATCAATTGGCGGTGCGGTTGCGACAACAGGCCAATGCTAATCTAATAAGGGAAATTATAGACCCAGTGGAAGGCCAGTTAAAAGACTCAGAGCTGATTAAGCAAGCATTTTGGAGGTTTTATAAAGAACTATATACGGATAACGGCAATGAAGACATTACAGAAATAGAAAGGTACTTAGAGAACTGTGATATTGTAACGCTTGAGGTAAATACGCAGCTGGCTCTAGAGGAAACTCCGAATATGGAAGAGGTATTGACCGCAGTCAATAGCCTCCCTAAAGGAAAGGCAACAGGTCTGGACAGTATTCCCTCGGAGTTCTATAGCACATTTATAGACGAAATTAAACACATATTTAGGGACTTGATTATTCATATTTTCTCCGGGGGGGAGAACCTCCCAGCTCCTGGTCCAGCGCCAAAATTGTGATTTTCGCTAAAAAGGGGAAACCCCCAGAACATTTAGGATCATATCGCCCCATAACCCTTATAAATGCTGATTCTAAAATATATTCCAAAATCTTGGCAAACCGAATTGCCCCTATAATACACAATGTAATCGTCAAAAGCCAGCACGGTTTTGTTCCTGGAAGGTCAACGATAAATCATATCCAGAGGGTAATAACACTTTTTGACGGAACAGAAACTACAGGAGACCCTATGGCCCTGATCCTTTTGGATGCAGAGAAGGCCTTTGATAGGGTCTCATGGCAATTTCTCTGGAAAGCAATGGCGATGATGGGATTTCGAATCAAGTTTATTCAGGCGATACATAAAATGTATAATAATCCTCGGGCTGTTGTATCTATCAATGGAAGTCTAACTAAGGAAATCGCCATCTCCAGGGGAACACGCCAGGGGTGCCCTTGCTCGCCATTGCTCTTTGCAATATATATAGATTCTTTTATTCGTTATTTGGAGAAAAATAATCATATAACCCCCTTATATCACAGGGGTATGCAACAAAAACATTAGCATACGCTGATGATATTGCTATAGTTACCACAGACCCCACAGTAGCAATGTTGATCATTGAGGCCGAGGCCAGGAAATTTGGGCTGGTCTCTGGCTACGCGCTAAATCAAGGAAAGACACAAATTGTTTTAAATCAAAAAATTGTGATGGATGACCCTAGGGTGGTGAAGGGAGCGACATACTTGGGTGTCACAATCTCTTCAAAGCTAGAGGAAGTAGTGGACATAAATCTTAAGCCAATGTTGAACATGATACAAAAGGATCTACGACGGTTAGACAGTCTTCACCTGTCCATTATCGGAAGAGCAAATGCAATTAAAATGGTGTACTTTCCTAAAATATTATATTTATTCAGGGCAATTTGCCTAGAGTTCTCTAATCAGTGGTTTACAACAATGGAACGTACCTTTTCTAGATTTATATGGTCATACGCTCAACCCCGTCGAGCATATAAATATCTTACCCTTCCTAAGGACAGAGGTGGGTTAGCACTTCCCAATTTAAGGAGATATTACTGGTCATGTGTATTACTTTACAGTAAGGAATTATTGCAAGGGGGGGAACAACATAGAGGTACATACCGCTTCAATCTTTCAGCTATTGGTGGGGAATTCCTGCTATGGCTACTTTTGGAGACACATACACGACAGTTACCACAAAAAGGTCAAATTCAAGACTCTCTATAGCTGTTTTAAGGTATGGAAGGCTGTAAAAACCGTACTAGGCATAGGACGATTCTCATATTACACTCCGGTACTAAACAACCCAACTCTTCCACCAACAATCTTTTAAGATAATTGCGTTAATAAATGGTATAATTTAGGAATTACACAACTTGGGGATTTTTACACTAATCAGAGGATTAAATCGTTTGATGTTCTGAAGGGAGAATTTGGTTTAGACTGGCGGGATTTTTTTAAATATCTCCAAATTAGGGACTTCCTAACTCACAAATCTGGAGCAAGGACACTCGGGGAACAATCTATTGTAGTGGAGACAATTATACATTCAAGGAAACAGTCAATAGGTGGAGTGTATGTGTCATTGCTGGACAGGTTCCCTGATGATCTAGATAAAACGGCAACGAGGTGGCAAGGTAAACTCGAGATCTCTAAAGAGGGATTTTTTTACTCCTATCAGCTAGCTCAAACCATTCTTATTTCGACCAGACTCCAGGCACAATTTTATAAAACCTGTTTTTTTCTTTACTATACACCCGATAAAATTGCAAAATGGGGAACCAGTAATGGGACTTGCTGCCCGAGATGCAACCTATTTAAGGCAGACTCCATCCATATCTTTGCCTCTTGCCCGGTGTTAATACCTTTGATACAAAATATAGAGAGGTTCTTAACTTCTGTTCTTCACAGAAAGGTTGCCTTGTCACCAGAGGTAATGGTACTTGGGGCGGAGGATCCAGATAATCTTGAGAGTGGCCACGATTTTATATTTGTTGCTATGGCCGTTTGGCGGCTATGCCTAGCCTCGGCTTGGCTAGACCCGCTACCACCTACTTTCCAACAGTGGATAGCCAGGCTCTTAGCTGTGCATAATATCGAGACAGCTATATATAAGCGGAAAGGCAGACGGCGACGCGAAAGGGGCATGAAAATCTGGACTCCTCTCACACACTGGCGAGCTCTACAAAACTGATTTATTATCGATACTGTAATGTATTCATGTTACTGCTTTAACTGGTTTTTTCGTGATGCTGGGAATATATTTTATTTTGTAAATTCTCTAAAATGTATATTTAAATATGACAAACACAACGTAAAGTTCATGATGTTAATGAACAGAAAGTTTGCCTGTCTGGGGGGGGTGATAAATATGTTAAAATCAAAAGAGGTAAGGTTGTTTTTAAAAAGTATGAAAATGTTAAAAATGCTAGCCACTACATTTATAGGTCTAGTCACTTTTAAAAAAAACAAATACTATAACAATAATGAGAAACGAGACCAGAGCTACATATAGAATGTGCAAAAAAGCATAAAGTGAGTTGTGTGCTAGAAGAAAGAGAGATTATGGCACTTGTGCAGGATGCAGTGTGCCAGCTACTTTGCAGTTCCCACCTCTCAGATAAGGGCACACTACTCTTTGGGCCAACCACTGAAGTGTCATGATAGTGTAAAGTGCTAGTGCATGCATAGCATATGTGGGTGCTAAGGAATAGTGAGTGCCAGAGGCAACTTCCAGGCCTTGTGTCCTAGGGATGCAGACGGTTATTTGATCTATAATTTCTGCAATACCGCTAGAGATGTAGCTCCCTAGTGATTTTCTTTATCTTTAAGTACACATAGCTGTTAGGAATTTACAGACGGAAAAAATGACTGGTCCACTTATATCTGTGGTGCATATTAAAAAAAAAAACAAAAAAAAAAAACTATCAAGATGTTAAACACGTGCTATTTGTTTGCCCGGCCTTAAAAAATTATCGTTTAAAATGGTTGAGACCTACTTGTCTAAAACTAAATATTCTTTCCTCTTCTGCTTTTCTCGATGCCATTTATAATCCGCCAAATGAGAGGTTCTGCTGTATAATTTTTAACTTTTTTAAAAGCTTTTTGAATTTATACTAGATGTGTTCTTTCGTAACTTGTTCATAATGATTTAAATGTTGATGTTTGAAGATTTTATGTGGACCTCTGTCTAGAGTTCCAAAACATAAATAAATAAAAACTTGAAAAACTTGAGCGAAGGTTGTGAGGTAGAGGAAGGTGTTTAATGGGCTGTTGATTGCAGGATGCCTTCTCTGCCGCCTGTAAAAGAAAAATACATTTTTCACTCTTACCAACTGGAAAGAAAACTGGTGTCATCTGAGCCATCATATACAGTGGTTGTGATGCGTGGCAGGCGGTTTAATGAGGCTTTCCTAAGATATTACCAAGAAACTATACGCATCAGTCCAGGTGTCTGACATTTAATAAATTATTCCTAGATGGGTTACATTGCCATCGATTTAGGGGGAATCACAAAAGCAGTTGAATGTTCACTTTCTGAAGGAAGTGATTGTGTAGTAAGCAAGGCCCCTAAGCTGGGTGGGTTTGCAAGTGAATTTTATAAGTCTCTGCAGTACTGTATTTTGCTTCAGATGATCAGTGGTGCCTTGATCGTATTTCTGCTTCAACCAGGGAAGTCCACAGACATTTGAAGCTCATATAGAACTCTGTGACTGATGAAGATTCCCTGCAAGATTCTTGCCAGATTGCTGGGTAATAGGTTGTTTGGGTAGTAGAAATACCCACCAGAGACCCTGATTGAGCAGTTGCTGGTACATTCTGAACAGTCAGATGAGAGTAGCTTAAATTTGCTTAATGTGGGACCCTTGGGGGTAGGCGAGGCAGGAGGGATTGAATTGGTCGCTGTCTTGCTCAGTTATTTTGGAGAAGTTCTGATAAATGTAATTGATTTTTAGCTTCGAAGTAATTTGTGAGGGAATTACAGAGAGCTTGCGTTGGTACAATCTCCTGAGAACAGGCTTTAGGGTTTAAGAAGGAGTTCAAGACTTTAAAGAGCACTTTAGAAGAGTTGCCTGCCTGATATAATTTGAAAAGAATTGCTATCTGTATTTGCACAATTCTGGCTAAGGATGGTAGTTCAGTTAATGGAGTATGAATTAAGTTTCTTACTTCAGAGAGTTTAATAATCACATAGAAGCGAGGCAGGTGCTGGTGTTTTTGGAGCTGCTATGATCCCAGAAAGTCACCACTCACAAGTGGCTCATGTGAACTAACTTTGCAGGAAAGTTTGGTATCTGAGGTATTTCACTTTTACTTTATGTTAAAAGGTAGTCACTTAGTGAGATACCAGTTTTTTTGTGTTGTGCTATGTTACATTGATCTATAAAATGCACTATCACTCAGGAAGATATTTTTGCACTGAGCAGGCGTGGGTCTATTCCCACCGAGGACCTAGTGAGACTACTTGAAAAGTCAAGTGTTTAGCTTTTTGCAGCATTCTGTAAGTGAGAAGGAAGCTCAGATGTGGAGCAGCAGTTTGTTTCACCCTTTAGGAGCACTGTAGGAGAAGGCTCAGCTGCCGGATCTGGTTCTCTATATGCATGAGATGTGTGGCAGTAGGAGTCCAGCTAAGCAGAGTGCCTGGATGAGTGTGACTTGAGTGGGGCGGGTACATTGAAAGTGAATCTGACTGCCGTCTTCTGAATGTTTTGCAGACTTCGGATGAGTAGCTTGTTGATCCTGGTATAGAGAGTATTTCTATAGTCCAGTTTGCTAGTGACGAAGGTGTGCATGATGGTTTTCTGGGTGTTGATTGGCAGCCATTTGAAAATCTTCCTCAGCATCTTCAGGGTTTGGAAGCATGAGGCAGTGACGCCGTTGACTTGAGCGGTCATGTCAACTTGCTGTCGATGACAAACCCAGAGCTTTAGGCATAGGTACTAGTTCTGTTGGCCAGCAGGTGGAGTTCTTGAACACAATGACTTTGGTCTTGTTGGTGTTCAACTTCAGGCAGTTGGTCTTCATCCAGTCAGCAATTTCAGTCATGCAGCCCGTCAGCTAGTTTTAGGTGTTGGGTGTGGGGCGACATTGATGTTGTGAAAGCGGATGATGCTGACCAGAGGGAAAACATTAAGAAGGGTCTGGCTCAGAGAGGCTCCTTGTAGATCTACGCAAATGAGTTTGCAGGCATCAAAAGTGTAGGGAACCAAGCTGACTGATTGGGTCTTTTAGTGAGGAAGGACCAGTGCGGTTCCTTGGATTCTGATATCATCCTGGAGTTGGGTGTGGATAGCCTGGGAGACAGTGCCAAACACTACATAGAGGGCCAGGAGGATGAGGGCTGCATACTGGCTAAAACAATTGATAGGAAAGCATGTAGGCGATCATACCTGCGAGTGTGACTGAACAACAGCTAACTTTGGTGAATATCCATGGCTCTATTCTTGATGATCCCATGACCTTTTAAGAAATTCAAGATAAATTGGAGTTTTTAGTTTAAAGAGTCCCTAGTTTTAAAGATGGGTAATCTTTAAAACATCACAGATTTGAAGCTAAACAGATCCTCGAATAATATTAGGCACTTTGCTGAAGGAGCGAAGGTTGTGAGGTAGAGGAAGGTGTTATAATGGGCTGTTGATTGCAGGATGCCTTCTCTGCCGCCTGTAAAAGAAAATACATTTTTCACTCTTACCAACTGGAAAGAAAACTGGTGTCATCTGAGCCATCATATACAGTGGTTGTGATGAGTGGCAGGCGGTTTAATTAGGCTTTCCTAAGATATTACCAAGAAACTATACGCATCAGTCCAGGTGTCTGACATTTAATAAATCATTCCTAGATGGGTTACATTGCCATCGATTTAGGGGGAATCACAAAAGCAGTTGAATGTTCACTTTCTGAAGGAAGTGATTGTGTAGTAAGCAAGGCCCCTAAGCTGGGTGGGTTTGCAAGTGAATTTTATAAGTCTCTACAGTACTGTATTTTGCTTCAGATGATCAGTGGTGCCTTGATCGTATTTCTGCTTCAACCAGGGAAGTCCACAGACATTTGAAGCTCATATAGAACTCTGTGACTGATGAAGATTCCCTACAAGATTCTTGCCAGATTGCTGGGTAATAGGTTGTTTGGGTAGTAGAAATACCCACCAGAGACCCTGATTGAGCAGTTGCTAGTACATTCTGAACAGTCAGATGAGAGTGGCTTAAATTTGCTTAACGTGGGACCCTTGGGGGTAGGCGAGGCAGGAGGGATTGAATTGGTCGCTGTCTTGCTCAGTTATTTTGGAGAAGTTCTGATAAATGTAATTGATTTTTAACTTCGAAGTAATTTGTGAGGGAATTACAGAGAGCTTGCGTTGGTACAATCTCCCGAGAACAGGCTTTAGGGTTTAAGAATGAGTTCAAGACTTTAAAGAGCACTTTAGAAGAGTTGTCTGCCTGATATGATTTGAAAAGAAATGTGTGCTTTTCGGGCTTTTTTATGTTAAGATGATAATTCGTTAACGCTAATCTATATGCCTCTTTGTCAATAAAAATAATGGAAGTGACGCCATCGTCTCTCAAGCTTTTTACAATTAGCTTTTTCAGTTCTATCAAGTTCATCAAAGCTAATTTTGCAGAAAGAGCTGAAAGAAAATAGCTGTCATCCTCCGAAGTATGCACAGGAAAACACTAGTGACATTGACTGACATTGCATGGAGCAACAACTGTAGCATCTAGTACCCTTTTTGTCCTTTACTAGGCTTATGCGGGCCAAGTTTTATAATACAGCTCATCTGCTGGGTCAGAGCATGACTGTATAACTGGGAATTTCATGCTTGCATTTGCCCAATATTCTCCTTCATATTTCAAGCTGCTGTCTACTGGTGAAAAGGTACTTGTCCGTTGTTTTAATGTCCCTTTAATTAATGAAATAACCAGTGGTTACCTGGTTAGTCATTCCCCATGTTGCGTATCACACTTGGCTCACTATAGTTGGTTATCGTGGACTGTGCTGGGATGTGTTCATTGACAGGTGTGGACTTAAGAGCAGGAAGGTGAGGGAAACAGGGGAGTTGTTGGTTTAATTGCTCTCTTTCACCAAAACGTTACTGAGCAAGCAGCATGCCACACTTTCGATATCATGACTAGAGATACCCCATTTAAGGGATCTATAGCTTGACAACCTCTCTGGCTACTATCTGGGAACATCCATGGATTAAACAACTCTAGGAAGGCAAGACAAAATAGATATAGGTTTTTCGTTTACAGGAAACCCATTTTGACCTCAAGGTTTTGCCATTATTTTGCCTCTTAATGGATCACATTCTGATAATTTTCCTCCTACAGTACTTATACGAGAGGTGTTGCAGATTGGGTAAGAACATTTCAGGATTTCAAACTGCATTATGTGTAAGCTGCACTACTGATACAAAACCCCGGAAAAGCACGACTCAGCGTCATAGATTTATTGTAAATTACGTTTATCACTATGCAGCAGGAATATTACTCACACAGGGAGTGGCTTTCCCAAATGGAAGGGTTATCACCGCCGTAGATTAGCATGATATTATGCTCTTTATCAATGACTGGAGTTTAAGGAGGGGAGAGAATTAAACTCCGTCGAGGTTGTCACATAGCGGGGGATTAGTCACGCAGTGTCTGGCCTACGTGATGTGTTCGATTTGCTGTAAGAGTTGGAAATAGTAACAAAAAAAATAATATGCACTCGATTAGAAAAAATGAAATGTAGTTTTTACCACCCAGAAGTATTCTTATATTCTTATATACCTTTTTCCAATAGTAGTGTATCAATAAGCTTTGCGCATACCGACCATTGTTGAATTGTTTTTAAAATGTAAACATTCATCAAATAAAAACGAGCAATTGAAGTATAATATGTTATAATGCGATAAAAACATGTCCCATTATAGCGAAAGCGAGACCATATCATGATTAACAGCAAAGCACATAGACAAGTACTGGAACAGTGGGCATAATCAGCAAAAAAATGTAATAAATGTGCAATGTACATTTATAACCGTTCTTACATACAACACTATGGTCAAGGTTCAACTTAGCTGGGTCTTCAAAGTCCCCACCCAGTTGATTGAGAGGTTTCTGTTTTGAGAGAGTTTTTCAAAGTTAAACAAGGCCATTAATGCTCCTGGGAAACACACTTCATCTTCACGTTTTCTCTTTAATGCAGACAACAACTACCTACTGTTCATTGAGGACAGGGGTGAATTGATCCCTCTCCTTGTAAAAGACCTGGACAAGTATGACTATTACATTTTTTGAGAACCTGATTTTGAAGTTGTTGAACTACAGTTCAACCACATCCCCATTTCAAATAGTGCATTTCCGAAAGTATGTTACAGTGGGATAACACAGCTTCGTTTCCTTTTACTTCGTCAATGGATTCGCATATCTTTATCTGTTACTTTGTAATCATGCCACTGTGACTAGAATTTACAAAGTAATTTAAATGTCTGTTTCAATAATTAATTTGCCTAATCCAGTTTATTGTGAAACATGTAAAGGGATCATTTTTTCTTTCTACGACCCGTGGCAACTCACTTGAATTGTAATTGGCTGTCTCGGAACAACTAAGGGCCGCACAAGATCTAGGAAACACCTCGGCTCTGGTCCTGCTGGACTTGAGTGCGGCGTTTGACACGGTCTCCCACGAGATGCTGCTTAAGCGTCTCGGGGAGATCGGGGTCAAAGATGGGTACCTGGCTTGGTTCGCGTCTTTTCTATTGGACCGTTCCTTCCAGATCTACGCCCCACCATACTCATCCAGCAGGTTCCCATTGGAATGCGGCGTCCCTCAGGGATCTGCCCTTAGCCCCACATTGTTTAACGTGTACGTCCACCCACTGGCCCTCCTGGCCAGGGAACGAAAGATCAAAATGATCTCTTACGCGGACGACACGCAACTCATTTTCACTTTTCCCAAGGATACCATGCCCGACCAGGCCAAATTTCAGGAAGACATCTTGGCCATCTCTAACTGGATGGCGGATAATTATCTCCAGCTTAACTCCTCTAAAACGGAGCTACTTTGGCTAGGAGGTGACTCACAGAAGTGGGACCACAAGTGGTGGCCCCCTTCGATGGGTCTTCCCCCCACTCCCAAAGAGGTTGTTAAGAATTTGGGCGTTTTAATGGATAAGTCTTTGTCCTTCGAGTCCCACGCTAAGAAGGTTGCAGGCACATGCTTTGGTCGCCTACGCTGTATTAAACCTATCCTGGGCTTTTTTGAGCCACCCACCCGCCAAGTTATAGTCCAGTCCCTGGTACTCTCCCATCTTGACTACTGTAACGGTCTCCTGCTGGGTGCCAACAAGTCAGTGGTTAAGAGACTCCAGAGAGCCCCAAACACTGCCACGTTTCTCACCTCCTTCACCGGCTTCATTGGCTGCCGGTGAAACAGAGAATCGAATTTAAGACACTCTGCCTCACCCATAAAATTCTGCATGGCCAGGGCCCTCAAATATTACAGGACCTCTGTACCCCCTATGTTCCCACTCGGACCCTACGCTCTGCTGATCTCCACCTTGCCCGGACCATCAGAGTACGCAAGAGCAGAGCGGGTGGTCGCTCCTTTAGGTCCCTCGCCCCGGCCCTCTGGAATTCTATCCCCATTGAGGCACGCGTCATCCAAAACCACTGGCACTTCCAGAAATATATCAAAACCTGGCTGTTTGCCTCCATTCAGAGAATCAATACCTAGGCCGCTTCCTGTGTCCCATCCCTTCGCCGCGTCTTTCTGTTTGGCTGTCTGCAAGTGCTGGGACGCCCCGTTGTTGGGGCAGCCATGCGCTCTATAAGCCCAGTTAACATAACATAACATAATATGGCACCCACAATATGTTTAATTGTGTTTAATTGCAGTTTAATAACGATAGGGTGTCCTTATAGTGAAAAGTGTTTTGACTTCTAAACAGTTGAAACAGTTGGCTATTCTTTCTCAAAGGCGCAGTACCAAAAACTGTTGCAGATGTTATGGGGCGGCTCCTCCACTATGGCGGAGGAGAGTCGCCCTACTGCTTTCAAGCAGTGCAGAAGCAAAAACATAAAATGATAATAACTTTCACTTATTATCATTTTATGTTTGGCTGCTTTGCGGGTGGGTGGCAGGGTTGCTTTGCGAGCAGGGCAGTGGAGGAGTGGTTTGCTCATTCCTAAAAGTGCGCAGTGACTGTTTGGTTGCCCCTCTTGGGCCGCCCAAGCCAGTCATGCGCATTTTCCCACTTCTCCATGCTAGCTGCATTACATGGTTGCTAGTGCTGGTTTATCAAGGTGAACACTAATGCTGTTTCACAATTGATTTCAGAATTCTACTAAGAACAGTCTTGGTTGTCTACCATAGACTGCACCATTAATTGATCCTTGAAATTGGAAGATTATACCAGCAGCGGTGCGTCCATTGGGGCGTAGGGGCGTAGCCCCACCAGCCCCATGGACCCGCCGCTGCACGTTTAATTAATCGTGACTGTTTAAATTAAATTTAAATGTCAGGACAGGATTTATGCCGGGAATCCCGGCAGCACCCGACAGAAACGGGAGTGCAGGGGGCTGGCTGGGCCGTGCGGCGGGGCTGGGCTGGGCTGGGCTGGGGGCTGGTCTAAGTGTGACAGACACTAGACACTGCATACTGCTGCGCAACTACTGCTCAGGGCAGATACTTGCCCGAGCATGCGCATGTATGTTCCCCCCATGCTGGCAATAATGACACGACGGGGAGGGTGCTGGTTAACAGGAGACCCGGAGTTCTTAAAGGCGACAGGGCGAGCAGTTAGTGTGCCCCCCAAGCCAATGGCTTGGGGGGCACATTAACTGAAGCCAATAGGATTGGCCGGTCACCGTGCAACCCGGCAGGGCAATCCATCATTGGATGCCGCGCGTGGGTGGCTCACAGTTACTGCACAATGGCCATTGCCAATCACTGTGCCTGACTTCTTGTAGTCTGGCAGTGATTGGCCATTTGCGGCGCTGCTGGTGACGACGTTTTTGGTTCCGCCCCTGCGACTCGCCTCGTGGTGTTCTCGCTGTGTGGAGACTGGATTTCTTAGCCAAAGACTGTCTTATCTACTATTATTATTTTGTAATGCCAAATATATTGTATGCGAGAACAGGCTACCTAGGACCCTCGGACCCTGCCCCAGTCCTGGTCTTTCAGCGGCTCGCTCGTTTGACCTTGGCCTCCTCCGGTCTCATAAGTTTCCAAATTCCGGTGCGCTGAGGCCGACTTCAAACCAACCCATCTGTATTGCAGAGGTCTCATCCCGCCAAGTTACGGACCCCGCCCCAGCCCTACCGGCTGCTTTGATGATACAACATTCCTGAGATCCACGAAGGTAAGACTGAGCATGAAGCACTGGGGTAGGTTAGGTCTGCTGTAACACTCCTCGGTGTCAGGGGCCATGGCCAAGAGGTATCGGCGCTCGGAGTTAAGTGTTGGGCCCCAGAGCGTAAAAACAGCAAGGTATTCCCAAAACAGAAACGTCCCCATTGCTCCCAGAAACAGGGCAGGGAAGACGAGTGACAGACAGCCAAGGGAGGGGAGAGCGGGGTCTGTGTTATTGGGAGCAGAAATGAAAGGATGAGGCGCTTCGTAGAATCTCTAAATATTTAAAACAATCTCAAACTGTTGACGTTGCAGGGTATTAAAAACGACTGTAATTTAGTTTCATTTAAGTTTTTTAAATGTAGTGCCCCCTTGATATCGTCCCTTTCCGGTGCTCCAAGTGTCTTGGATACGAAGGTAGAGCAGAGGGCTGACCAGGAGCAGGTGCAAGGCCGTCAACGGGTGAGGCTAGTGTTTTCGAAAAGAATAGGAAATAAAAGGTTAGAACGCACATCGATGGGACACGAATGTAAACATGAAGCAAAGGGCGCCTTAGATGCTGCAATGTCACAGATATAGAAACGGCTAGGATTAACAATTGGTGGGGATAGGGGGCACACATGCCTGTCGGAGACCTATGTTAAGCCCTTTTTTCGAGGGTAGAAAGGAGTGGGCATCAGTGGTGCTGAGCCAGGAGAGCACGCAGTTTCTCTCACATAGCAGCAGGCTGGCCTAGAGGTAAAATGAGACGGATGAATGAAAGGCCAGTGGGCCTGGGGAGAGGTGCCACAGCCCTGATGGCCTGCGCGTCAGAGGCATCAGCCTGTGCTTATATCTCACATTGGACAAAAGGGCATGGTCCCTCCGATCGAAATCTTCGTGACATTCTTGAGTTGGCAAAAGGTAGAGAATACCTTTCTATATTTGCTGGTGCCCTCTTCTCACGATGCCCACCGGTTCATCCTTTGTACACTATGCACAAGTGAGATTCTTATAATGCCACCCAGTACCAACATCTTATACTGCCCACCTCTACATATTCATACACTGCCCACTAGTACCACCTTCTTACATTACCAGTAAGTACCTGCTTCTTACACTGTTCACAAGTGCCGACTAGTGACACTGCCCACCAGTACCATCTTCTTACACTACCAATAAGTACCTGCTTCTTACACTGCTCACAAGTGCCGACTTGTGACACTGCCCACCAGTACCATCTTCTTACACTACCAGTAAGTACCTGCTTCTTACACGGTTCACAAGTGCAGACTAGTGACACTGCCCACCAGTACCATCTTCTTACACTACCAGCGACGACTTCTCTTTGAATCTGACTTCTTTTTTTAGTGAGTAATATGAGTTATTATATATCTTGTGGAGCGGAGGACATATTGTTAAATTAATGTCATGATGAAGTGTTCTTCTGTCTCTGGTGTGCATCGTAAGGCGCGCATAATCATTGCCAAAACTTACACAGCAGCACGAGAAGCGCCATAACTGTTGGGCCTGCTGAGAGAGGCCTTTCCTCCCCCTGTCGGCTGCTGTAGGCTGGACTGACTCAGGGTGGGATGGGGCTGCAGGTTTAAGGCCTGGCCTACCCTGCATTACGAGACTCCCAGTTTGGCAACGGAGTCTCGTAATGCAACGGACGGCGTTGCTATTTTTTGGAAGTGTCCGCTCTCCCAGCAGGTGTGGGGGAAGATAGCTTCGAAGAGGTACTGCTTTCCTGAGTCTGCTTAACACCTGCACCGACAAACCAGCACTGCACTGCAGGTGTTAAGCAGCACGAGCCTCGTGTGTGCCTATGACTATTTTATACTTCATGCTGCTCGTTATTAATAACATTTGACATTTGCATAATTGTACCCTTGAATTTGGATTTCAGTCCTCTTTTGTGAACAATTACCTGGTTTATGGCACAGACTATCAGTTTAAGGAGCACCTTCATTTTAAACTCCCACATAAAATACTCGTCAACCAAAATAAAACACGCAAGGCTGCCAAAAGGGATTATGGGTTTTGCAGTCCCGCTGGGAGGAGTAGCAATTACAGGAACCTATGTCAAAATTAAGCACAGCCTGTGCAATCAGAGCCCCGTGGCTTTGTTACAAGCCCACTGTTTTACCCCTTGTCTATGTCTGCACAATTTAAATTTCGCTCTGTGTGCCATCAATGTTTAAACTGGACAGGTTTTGTTCTGTTCAAATACGAGGCAATGTGGTAGATGAAAACAAGTATTAACGATGTTGGCAGCACGATTTGTATGCAAAACAGTTTTAACTTTTGCAGTTCTTTTTTATATTGTCGGATTTATCATCAGGAAGGCAGCATGTTCTGAGAGTTTTTGCGCCATAATGTTGACAAATATTTATGCACCTCGGCTGGTCATTACGACATTCATACATTGAGCAGATGGCTTACAAATATTATTTTTAGTGTGTATATGTTATGAAAGTGATTTGTTTTGCATTGTGTAAACTCAACCATACTCAACCATACTCACACATGCACACAGCCACAAACACCAGAGACCAACAAGCAGACAAGTTCAAGTTCAAGTTCAGGGATTTATATAGCGCACTACTCATCCAGAGGGTCTCAAGGCGCTTGGGGAAGGGGGGGGGGGGGGGGGTTCAATTTTTGTCGAATAGCCAGGTTTTAAGTTCTTTTCTAAAGGAGATGTGGTTTTGAGTGAGGCGGAGGTGAGTGGGGAGTGAGTTCCAGGTACTGGCCGCCAGGAAGGAGAAGGATCTGCCACCCATGGTGGATCTTCGGATGCGCGGGACTGCGGCGAGGGCTTGATTGGACGATCTAAGTTGGCGGGTGGGTGTGTAGAAGGACAGTCGAGTGCTGAGGCATTCGGGTCCTAGTTTGTAGAGGGCCTTGTGTGCGTGGGTGAGAAGACGGAATGTAATTCTCTTGTTGACGGGAAGCCAGTGGAGGTCTTTTAGGTGTCCGGTGATGTGATCATGGCGAGGGATGTCCAATATGAGTCTCGCTGATGCATTTTGGATGCGTTGGAGTTTTTTCTGTAATTTTGCTGTGATTCCGGCGTATAGTGTGTTACCATAATCCAGTCGACTCGTGACCAGTGCGTGGGTGACAGTCTTTCTTGTTTCGAGGGGGATCCAGCGGAAGATCTTTTTGAGAATACGAAGTACGTTGAAGCAGGAGGATGAGACTGCGTTGACTTGTCTGGACATCGAGAGGGAGGAGTCTAGGATGAAGCCCAGGTTGCGTGCGTGGTCTGTGGGTGTGGGTGCTGTGCCCAGAGCGGAAGGCCACCAAGAGTCGTCCCAGGCAGAGGGGGATGATCCTAGGATGAGCACCTCCGTTTTGTCTGAGTTGAGTTTTAGGCGGCTATGTTTCATCCATTCGGCTACTTCTTTCATGCCTTCGTGAAGATTGGTTTTGGCGGTGTTAGGGTCTTTGGTGAGGGAAAGGATTAACTGGGTGTTGTCGGCGTAAGAGATGATGTTAAGGTTGTGTTGACGCGCGATGGAGGCGAGTGGACTCATGTAAACGTTGAAGAGGGTGGGACTGAGTGATGATCCTTGTGGTACTCCACAGATGACTTCAGTGACCTTTGAGTTGAATGGGGGGAGTCGGACTCTTTGAGTTCTCCCGGCGAGGAATGAGATGATCCAGTCCAAGGCTTTTCCTTGTATGCCGATGTTGCTGAGGCGTTGTATGAGGGTGCTGTGGCAGACTGTGTCGAAAGCGGCCGAGAGGTCGAGTAGAATGAGGGCCGCTGTTTCTCCGTTATCCAGTAGTGTACGGATGTCATCTGTTGCTGCAATGAGGGCGGTTTCGGTGCTGTGTTTGGCTCGAAATCCAGACTGAGAGGGATCGAGGGAGTTGTTGGATTCTAGGAAGGCGGCGAGCTGGCTGTTGACGGCTTTCTCAATGACTTTGGCGGGGAAGGGGAGGAGGGATGTGGGGCGGTAGTTTTTAAGTTCAGAGGGGTCTGCTGTGGGTTTCTTCAAGAGGGCGCCGAGTTCGGCGTGTTTCCAGCTTTCTGGGAAGGTGGCAGAGTTGAACGAGCAGTTGATGATATCACAGAGATGGGGTGCGATGATGGAGTCAGCTTTGTTGAAGATGTGGTGGGGGCAGGGGTCGGTTGGTGAGCCAGAGTGGATTGAGTTCATTAGGCGGATGGTGTCTTCGGTGGTGATTGGGTTCCAGGCGCTGAGGTTGTTAGTTGGCGGTGTGGGATCTGAGGGGGGTGGGGGGAGGTTGTTCGCAGGGAGTGTTCTCGAAGCTGTTGTGAATGTCGGCAATTTTGTTGTAGAAGAAGGAGGATAATGCATCGCAGAGGTCTTGGGAGGGAGTGATGTCGTTAGATGCTGCGGCGGGATTGGTGAATTCTTTGACGATTTTGAAACACATCCACTCACTTATTCTGATAATGGGAAGTTCCAGGCTCAAGCATGCGTACCGGAAGGCCCTAGAACAGGTGAGGTGCCAAAGATATAAAGACAACACTCCTAGCATTACAGAGTAAAGCTCATTCTCTTTCCGGTTTTTCAAAGCTGTTCCGCTTAGAAAAGGGTCAGTTCAGAGCATTCCACAAGAGTGACGCGCAGAGTAGCTACAGCAAGAGTCACGTGCTGCTTCCTGAGTGTATAGGCCTATGGGGAAGGCATATGAGTCATCAGTCATTGCTTCATAGGTTCCTCGCAGTGACCGTGTGTAGGACCTGTATAATTTGATCATTTAATAGTCATATTGTATGGCTAAGCAGACCTTGAAGTTCAGATTTTTTCTTTTTTGAGTTTTATATAGCGCGAACTAGACCTAAGACATCGGGTATCAGAGCGCTTTACATGAGCACCAGTTTCGTTATAGATGAACACCTTCATTTTTTTATTGGTAGGCACGGGGAGATTAAGTGATTTGCCCTGAATCACAGGATGTAGAGTGTTGTTGCTGAGACTCTAACCAGGTTACCCAGCTTCGAAGCCGACCGCTCTAGCCGTAAGGCTACATCCTCTCCCCTTGATTGTTGATTGTAGTCAATTGGTCACAATTATGCAGCTCTCCTGTACGGATCGCTCATAGTGTTCTATTTACTTAATAAAAAATGTTTGGGGAAAACCACAAAAATGTTTGCCCATATAACGTTATTTTGTATTGCACGTTCTTTAAATGCCATTGTCGACATCCGCCATGCCGCTGTGCTTTTTCCTTGAAGCACATGTCTTTTCAATGCCATCTGAAATTCCTGCAGAGATTGGCTGGGCCACATATTGGGTGATGTGGAGTTTCAGTGTAGAAGGACAGAGATGTAAAAGTCCCAGAACTAGGAGGCAAACATGGTGGCTTTGGTGTTGTTTGAAGGTTGTGATTGGTGGATCTAAGGTTCTGATCTGGTGTGTAGTATGGTAGAGTGTCAGAGAGGGTGTTGCGAGCTGTGTCATTTGCTGATTTGAAAGTTGTGATTGGTGAATCTAAAGTTCCGAGTTGGTGTGTAGCATGGTAGGGTGTCAGAGAGTAGGTTGAATGCCATGTCATTTGCTGATTTGTATGTCCATGCAAGTGGTTTGAATACGGTCCTGTTCTTGAAAGTGAGCCAGTTGGCCTGGTGACAGGATTCAGTCTGAGCATAATAGGACGGAATGTATGAAGCTCTGTGGGTATACTGAATAAGCAGCTACCTATGTTATGCCATCTATTAATGTAATAACTGCACTTTCACAATTGCTTTATTAACCTTCCTGCTTTCTCAAATTTGCTTGAAAATGCACGATTTTTCTTCTTTTTTTTCAAAATTTTCTTGGGGGGGGTTAGCGCCCCAAACCCCCCTTTTGGGGTTCGGGCTCGCTCGCTACGCTCGCTCGCTACGGGGCAGTATGCTAATCACTTTCCGCCCCACCACTTTCAAATGTCACCCACCGCCCCTGGATTATACATACCTGAACCCACGGCTTACATCCATTGCCCTGGGTAAGCTTAATTCTTTACAATTATTACAGCCCACCCTCTGATGTAACAATTCTATTTAATTCCCCATTCTCCAGTCCCCAGAACTTCGATCCTGAAGAGACCACCAGAAGGTCAAAACGTCATCGACTATTTACAAAGGAGAGTCCAGAACACAAGAATATTCTCTAGAACACATGATTTATTTTTATATAAACACAATGGACATCATTTAATTCCAATAACCAATTCCTTCTAAAACTGTCAATTTACTTCACTCACCTGTTGGTTATCGTCACTCCACTGGGGTCACATGAGTCACAATCTCTCTCGTATAAATATATATGTTAATAGTGTCAATACAAAACAAAAGTCTATTTTTTTTATAATTGTTCATGTTGTTGCAAATTAGAAAGCATTCGCTTCGGTTGAAGTGAGTGTTGAATAAGTAAAGTGGTTAGGCTGTCTCTCTCCAGATACGTGATTATCCGAATAATTTTTGTTTAAATCATTGCAAGATAGTTGGAACTTGCTGAATTTTTTTTTATTTTGATATAAATAGATTCCTTGTGAACAATTGTGCTCAAGCTGATGTTCCTTTTTAGCCACACACGAGTCATTGTAGATTCTTTCACAAGTGTGCAGTACTGCAATCTGTTGTGAGATATCGCTCTTGAATCAGAGACAAGTCCTTGCACTACCAGGATGCTGTATTTCATGTTATTAATAAATATCTCATAGGCGTCCCTACTATTATCTAACACCTCAGGTTCAGGACACCAGAGAATAATGAGAAATCAGATTTCTGTACTTTTCTCCTTTTGTTGAAAGCGTAAGGAAATAATAATAAAACACTTCACTGTGCACTGCAGATGCCACAGAGGACGTAGTTTCAAGACACAAATTTACAACTTCGCGTTTGCAAGTTTATTGTTGCTTCATTTTTTTTTGTACCAAATAAATATGCCAATGCTAGCTTGTGACGGTGATAGGCATCACGGCTTTGAGAGCACCTCACGTATGCTCTAAAAGACGCAGTTGATGGCATCCTAATATTTATAGATATTACCAAGCACTAGTACTTATAAAGACCATTTTCTGTGTACTGAACAACTTTTTATTTATCTGTTCTTCATTGTTAAAAAGCTATTCCTTTTCATGTTGAATGTGTGCTGAAGTGGCAGGTAAAGACACACTCTTTGTTAACCAGGATTGCAAAATAACAGGCTGTAGCAGTTTACAAAGAGTAAGTGTATCCCAAGAGGAACTCCTTTTCCAGTAACCATTGCATATTGTAAACCAAAGATGTGAAAGAAACTAAAATGGTTGAAGGGGGCTGACCCAAACAAGCCAATGGCTTAAGGGTGATAACATAAGCCCACTTTATGTTTACTATTTGTGCCTTTATGAAATGATCTCTGACACACAGCTAAAGCTGTCTGTAGCCAGACCTAAAACACTGCTGTAACCAGGAGACAGAGATTCTGTATTGAACCCCTGAGGGATCATTCTCAGCATCTTCTGGAGCCTGGAACCTAATGTACAGAGGGAACGATCCAGATCTGAAAATATTACTGTTTGTGGATAGAGGTCACTGTACCACTGCATATATTTTAGCACTTCTCCTTTAATCAGATTTAAGTGGGACACAAAACAGGCCAGTGGATGGGTGGCAGAGCGCTGTACACAAGAAAAATAAATGAACCATTTTACTGAAATATAGTGATGTACCTTTTAGAAATACATTATGAAACATATAAAAAAAATTATTTCATGGAAATGTATGTGTTTTGAAAGCGCCAGCAAAATTATTCCTGCCTGTGAATCTTACTAGTGTGGCAAAAATAAATAGTTTCATCACTGAAACGGTTGTGCAATACTAGAGTAGGGAACTGTTCAATAGTACTATATAATAAATTATCAGGTTAAACGATTAAAGAAAGGCAAATACTCCAGCATCTGATGGAGCAATTGCATGGTTCGTGATTGCATTTTGAGGTATAATTTGTGCATTTCGAGAATATGTTTACTATTGTGCTGGACCAAAAATGCTTATAGTGCTTTACTGAGCTTCTCATCTTGTAATCTGTTCTGGAGGACAACACCTAACACTCCATAATGACTGTCCCATTTGTCTAATTTATCTGATCTGTTTTGACCAGTAGACTTGAGCAGACACCCTTCGAAAGTCTATCTTTTACCGATGTTAAAAAAATTCGTTGAGGGAAATAAGAAAACCACAGTAGTTGCATCTGCACCCACTCTTTAACTTGACCCTCTATCATGTGCCATTTTGTACTTACCCCTCCTCTTTCCAAAGTTTGTCTCTTCTGCTAGGTTATGTTACCATAACGCTAGGTTATGTTACCATGGCGCGGAGATACTCCTTCGGGACGTGATCCTAGCGCGATACAAACCTGCAAATAAATAAATAAATAACAGTTTTTGAACTTCTGATGTTCACTGACACATCGGAGTCACTATTACAAAAAACTCACCTGCTTTGTGTCAGTCTCCGTCCGCTATTTCCTCCCCTCCGCTTATGTGTCGCTGTGTCCTTTCTCTACTAAACAAGTGATGTGTCTTGTTTTACAGGTGTACCAACTCCTGATGTCCTTAGTGGAGAACCTGGTGTATTTATCAGAAGGGCTGAAGAATGAAACTGTCCTGACAGAAGAGGAGGAAGTAGAACTGTACATGTAAAATAGATTTATTTCATGAACACTCATTATTTCCATCTTTATCAAATATATTTCGAAGCGGACGCGGCAGCCTGGAATCATCTCAGACGCTGCTAGCTGCTCTGTTTGCAACAGGTCTTTTTAAGACATGGCTGTTTAATCAATAATTTTCTTTCTTTCTGCCACGTCCGCAGCACCGAGACGCCCCTGGGCATTTGCACGCTTTATAAGTTTCAAAAATAAATAAATAAATAAAATTAAAGGCATGTGCATCTGTGTAAAATTATATTTATTGATTAAAGTCACTCCATCTGTATTAGCACTTAAACATCATGCGTTTCAGAGTAGGCTTTCAGCCACTAGGTCACTTTGCTTTGTTAACTGCGCTGGTTAAGTGTCTGCTTTTGGAACTTGCAGGCGAACTGCTCATAACAGGCTCAGTGCAGGATGAAGCTTCACAGCATTTATTTATTTTATTTATTTTTTATTTTAAAGGTTTTATATAGCGCTGGCTAAGGAGTAGGGTGGATTTTACTGCATGCAATAACCCCCGCACTCTGCCCGACTCCCACAGTTGATTCCCAATACCTTCTCCTTTGTACTTCCCCTCCCGCCAAGAAAGCCACTACACTTCTTGTCTCTGTGGTAGTCATTTGTTGGCTGCAGTTTATTAGGGTTAAAAGGAAACAGGTATATCTTGCATTTGCATGTTATGTCATCATACATTTCCTTGCCATTGTCTCTTTGCCCTCTGGGTTGGTTCTTTTGAAGGTTGGATTTTCTTGCGCTTCCTCTGCGCGGGAAGGGGATAGCCGTTGTCCCAGAGTTAGGCCGCCTTGCTACCTTTTCTGACTTTGTTGAGCCCTGCCATCCGGCGGGGGCTGGGCTGCGAGCGCCGTCTCTGCTTGCTACCCCTTCCCTTCGTAGCCATGTCACCCAGCCATGAGGCATCCCAGAGTCGCTGTCCTTAGGCCATCTCACCCAGCCGTGCGGCATCTGAAGGTGAGTGGACCTATTCTGGCCTTACCAACCGTTCTCAGCGTAGCCCTTCGCCACGCCGTCAGGGAGGCTGCCGTCTTCCTGCGGCTCCCCCCTTACGCCCCCTTACTCACTGAAAGCCTGTCAACACCATGGCGCCCCACAGGTTGCTCCAGAAGATCTCCATACCTTGCTCGGAGAGGTGCACCCCGTCGTTTGCGTTGTACTCCGGGCGGCCCGTGTGTATCAACCCATGCCTGATCGCTCCCAGGTCATTTGCCCTGCAGAATTTGCTCACTGTGAGTTTCAACTTTTTTCTTGAGTCTCCACCCCTTTGTATGATTCTGCCCCTCGCCATTCCTGCCTGCTGATCAGCTAGGACCAGATGATTGTCGAGCGCCCGAACGCCCTGGCTGTTTCTACCAAGTCGTTCTGTATCCCGAGTAGTAGGACCCTCCGCCCTAAACTGGCCAAGTCGTTCCCCCTGAGGTGTATGATCAGGACGTCCGGGTGGCGCCCCGCCTCCTCCCGTAGGCTTCTGAGGGCTGCCGACAGTTGCCCCCATCGCATGCCCGACCGGCCGAACCAGCGAATGCACGTGTGCCGTGGTCTGGCCCGAGCACGCGCCCCCTGCTTTTCCACCATGCGCCCATCCGTCTGATGAATGAGTGGCCCACCACCCAAACCAGGTGAGGTCTGTTCCCTGTCGAGGCAAATGGAAAGCGACCGGTCACTCTCCTGCTTACCCCGCGTGCCTTCTGGTCATAGTAGCTGAGGCCTCACATATGTCTTGCATGCGCACGAGCGCCACCTCCCCACTGCCTGTATTCCTGTCTCGGACATCCTGTGTTGTGCCGCGGTCGTGGCTGCCCCTATTCGGAATGAATGGGACCCAAAGCCCCCTGGTGGCAGGCCAGCCCTGCTGAGGTCGAGGCGCATTACCGCTGTGAACTGGAATTTGCTCAGATGAGACCCGTCCCTGTGTTTGAGTAGGGGACCCCCTCCTGCTGGGCGTACTGCCATGAAGGCAAACAGGCAGCATACCGTGCAGAGTTTCTGGTCCTGAATTCAATGTAATCTGACTGTGAACCCCTTTCCAGCCTCATCTGTCTTTGACCGCCGCAGCACCAACTCCACTCCCCCGGCCCTTGGCGTTACGTCACTGGCCTGTAAGCAGCGCTCAGCCAGGCCCTCCCTGGCGGGGGCCACAAGTTGACTGATGCGGAATGCCCCAAAGAATGCCATGGTGAAAGCTGCCCTAAAGAGCAGCCGCTCATATTCGCCTGATGCTACGCTCTCCAGTGCTTTTAGCAGTGCCCCTAATCTTTCGAAATCTATTGGGCGCCTTGTATCCGCTTTCTTTCCCTCCTTCCTCCTCCAGCCTTTCATTGCCGTCTTTATGTAGTGGGATGCAATTGGGTTGTGTCCTGTTTCCAACTTTGCATGGTTCTCTACGGCTGCCAGGTGGGCTTGTGCCCATGACCTAGACCTCTTGTCCTTGTACGCCCAGACAATAAATTGCTCCGCCGCCCTGCGCGTGTCTCCCGGGCTGGCCAGCGATTGTATGCCCCCTACTCTCATCACTGTCGCTACATATTTGTTGTACCTTTTCGCAGCGCCGGTGGTTAGTGCGTGTGTGATCAGTTCTGAAAGGTCTCCCCTGCCAGTTTCCACAGCTGAGGCGGGAAGGGGGTCATGTCTGCGTCTGCCCTGGGCACCAGTTCCCTGAATCTGCTCATCTTGTCTCTGAATAGGGCGTCCACTATCTCGTTCTCCACCCCTGGCACGTGCCTCGCCCGCAGGTCTATGTTGCCTTCCAACTGCAGGGTAACCAGATGTCGCATTAGTCTCAGTGTGTCCGGGCACCTGGCCGATCCCCTGTTGATCCCCTCATTGGGGGGTATGAACGTCGCCTGACGCCCCCCCATTGGCCCCGATGCGAGGGGGGGGAGCCGGACACCTTTCAGGGCTTCCCTGCTTGCTGGGGCGACCACGTTTTCGCGCCAAATTGGCTTCTCCTGTGCCATCCCCCGCCCCCGCCTATCTGCACTGGGGGCTCGCCGCCGGGTTATGGTGACGGATCCTGAGCCCCCTACGGTGGCCCGCCTCTGCGAACATATTTCTGAACTGAAAGCCTTTCCCAGCAAGTACTGCATTATTCATCCATTATATTACCTTTGACAGCATCTTGAAAAACAGATGTAAATTGATCTAAATTGGGAGGAAGTATTTTCTCAGGTAGAAATCTTGGCATTGATCACAGTTCTTGAATTCTCAGGGGAGCATGCCCATAAAGCCGTTAAGGGGGCGTGCCTCATTTCCCCTAAATGCTTTAAAAGGCAGTCTGCAGCTGAATACTGTGTCCTCTGCTTACAAACACACGTCGCTGTGAGAACTTGAAGCCTGACACTCAGCCCTTTATTAAAAGACAACAAGGACATTTGGAGAAGACTTTTTAAGGTCTTGTAACAGACCCTTCAGCATACGCCAAATAATCAACCAAACAAAGAATGTACAGAAGGCAACCTCCCTAAGTCATTGGCTCGTTTGAATGAGCCTTTTGCTGGTGTAACTTGTCTGATTGGTTCTTTTTAATCCACCCAGCAGGGCGTGTTGCAGATGTTTACAATTAACCACGTGTACATTTCGCTTTGGTGTTGGCTGGTCCAAAAAGTAGTCTGTCTGAGGCATTACACCAGCTCGTACCTGCAGTGTCTAGGTCCCCAGAGGCTGAACTTGGGTACCCACCCAAAGCACTCCTCAAGCCTGTAGCAAACATGTGATCCAGCTCATGTTCCTGCAACTGCCACGCAAGGCGCAGTAACCCACAGGACACAAACTATACCGCTCATCGCTGCATCGGTCGGGCATCAAACCTTGGTGAATTGAAAGGGGTCCCCTTGTCTAAGATTACTATTACATCAACTTGATCAGGGTGTTTTTATTACAATACCAATATGTGTTGGTGCCCGCCAGCCGTGCGGATATTGGTTACCTGCACAAACTATGTCAGTGCTAATGTTTTTGTTTCCGAGAATGTGAAGATCTGTCCTATCATAAGCATAGCTTTTTGAGAACTTTTCCGTTTCCCATATAAATTGGTTTATTTTAAAAGAAATCAAATCATGAAGCAACTGTCATTACTCAGTACCACCATGACAAGGGTGTATGTTTTGTATGCGCTTTCGAACACTAAGATTGTTAAACAGGAAGGTGCTGTGGGAATAAAGCAGTTATTAAATAGGTTTTACCAGTCTGAAGGATGCCGAATTGCATTCTCCAATATTGGCCACGTTGCTAGGTGGGCCTCTGCCTTAGAGGAGCCCCAATGAAGCAGGATTATACAAAGCTGAAGCAGCAGTAGCTCATACCTGTGGTGACTTGACCACCATCCCAGGGCACTAGGACCCTGTGGGCAACGGGGCAGCGTCCAGGTCACTGGACATGACTTCCTGTGGGCAGGCAGGAAGCGGACACTCACCATCAGGACGAGGAAGAGGACGGACGCAAGAGGCGCCCAGAGCACATGTAGAAATAAAGATATGTGAACCGGTACCTGGCTCCCGCGTATTCATTGCCGCGCTGAGGCACCAATACACGACAACTGGCGACGAGGCGGTTTGGAAATCCACGCGTGTGCGTCCCTCGCAACAAAAGACAACAGGAATACAGGAGGCCACCCTGCATCGCTGTCTGGGGAAGAGGAGCTCATCACTGAAGCGGGAGCCCACCCCGACTGAAAAGGACTGCGGGAAAGACTGCCGGCTGGGACCCCCGTCTGATCGGGTAAGCGCTGCTGAAAAGAGCGCGAAGAAAAGAAAATAGGCGCGAGCTCTCGCGAGAGTCTCGGCGGCCATCTTGGGGTCAGGCGGCCAGGGCCAATAGAAACGCTGCACGGCGGAGCGGCCATTTTGAAGCCAGGCAACGTTGCAGCAGGCGAGAAAGATCGCGAGACTTGGCGGCCATCTTGAAATCAGGCGCCCGGGCCAATGGGAAGGCTAGAATAACGGGCGGCCATTTTAGAAACAGGCAAAACGCCGAAAACAGAGGAAAAGGAGTAGAAAAAGCTCCAAATTGAGTGGCAAAGCTGTCACAGAAGATAGGAAAAGAGGCAGAAGGACTACTGTTTAGGAAAAGAAATTACAACACAATAGAAAAGGAGCAATTACAAGAGGAAGCCAAAGAGGTGAAAGGGAAAAGAGAAAAAGGAAAATATATAATAAAGACATAACAGTACAAAGGCAACAGAAGGGCCAAAGAAAGAGAAAATGCCAGAAACAAAGCACAGTGCGCAGTATCGCACACCACTACCATTCAGTGTGTCAGAACCACAAGTGGGAATTCGATGGGAGAAGTGGATTGTGAAGTTTGAGCGCTATGTGGAGGCGACTGATGTGGTAGACGGAAAGAAACTAGGGCTATTCCTGAACCTTGCGGGGGATGAAGTGGAGGACCTCCTCATCACTCTGCCCCCGAGCGAAATAAAAACATATGACAAGCTGATCAAATGCTTGACGACAAAGTTTGATCCCCAAAGGAATGTCGATTTTGAAAGGTACAATTTCAACATGGCGTTTCAACAGCAGGACGAGTCAATGGATGATTTCGCAACAAGGCTGAGGAAACTGGTGGCTCATTGCGAATTTGAGAACTTTGACAATGAACAGGCCCTTCGCCTAAGATTGATAGAAGGCTGTCGCGACACAGACTTTCGCACAAGGCTACTTAAAGAACCGACGAGTGTAGAAAAGATTCTAGATTTGGCAAGAGCGGAGGCCAGGGCAATGGTGCAAGCCAGGCAGATGGACCGAAAGGGAGAACATCTACACCGGATGACAGACACCCGCAAGACGGGCAACTGGAAGAAAGGATCAAAGGAACAAGGAGCACGAAAGGAGGGCTCGAAAGAAGGCTCTCAATGCTACAGGTGCGGTTTGGACTTCCCACACCGAGGAGCATGCCCGGCCTTTGGTCAGACATGCAGAAAATGCAACAAACCCGGCCATTTTGCCACCATGTGTCAAGGGGCACGTTTCAGAAATGAAAGAGGAAAACAAAGAGTGACAACAACCAAACATGCACGGCACATGGAAGCGACCGAAAGGAGCTCGTCGGCGGGGTCGGAAGACGAAGATGAGGAACAAAGACCGGCAGGAAAGGTAGAACGCCTTTACCTCATGTCCACAGAGGAAGGGCAGGAGGAGGAGCACATCCGGTTAGTGGACAGGAAGTCTATAAAAAAGACGGATTGGGTGACCATCGACGTAGGGCCCCATCAGACAGAATTTGTGCTAGATAGCGGGGCCACATGTAACATCATGTGTGCCACAGAATATGATAAGATGAAAATAAAGCCTCCACTTAGACCGTCAAATGTCAAAGTATTCACATGGGGTGCACAGAATCCAGTAACAAACATGGGAAAATTCACGGAAACCATGACGCACAAGGGCAAGACCGTCACGGAAGACATACACGTGCTACGAGGAGACATTCCTGCACCATGCCTACTGAGCAATGTAACGGCCAAGATAATGGGCCTACTAAAAATGATGTACCACATGTCAGGCAGAGAAAACATCCTACAAGAGTACCCGTCACTAACGAAAGGTCTTGGAAAATTAAAGGGAAGACAAATAACTTTACACATAAATGAATCAGTCAGGCCTATGGCCCAGCATCATAGAAGGGTGCCCATTCATCTACAACCTCAGGTAGAGGAAGAAATAAAGGCGCTACTGGAACAAGACATCATCGAGCCAGCAGAGGGGCCAACGCCATGGGTATCACCAATAGTGGCGGTGCCTAAAAAGGATGCTGCGCAGATAAGAATATGTGTGGACATGAGAATACCCAACACAGCCATAGAACGAGAACGACACCCAGGGCCGCACCTAGATGACATGATAAGTCGGCTGACCGGAATGAGGAAATTCTCCAAGCTCGACCTATGCAAGGGGTACCACCAGCTGGAGTTGGACCAACAGTCCAGATACATCACAACCTTCTCCACGCACCTCGGATTGTTTCGCTACAAGAGGCTAAGTTTCGGAATATCGTCAGCAGCAGAGATCTTCCAGGAAACAATAAGGCAAATAATAAGACCAATCAAAAACAGTCTGAACTATAGTGATGATATCCTGGTGTTTGGCAGATGTGATGACGAACATGATAAGGCGTTGAGAGAGGTGTGCTCACAGCTAGTAGAGGTGGGCCTGACCGTAAACGAAAAAAAATGCGAGCTAGGCAGGGAAGAACTGGTATTCTTCGGACACGTCTTCTCAAAGAGAGGAATGAGACCGGATCGGGGCAAGATAGACACCCTTGAAAAGGCAAAAGAACCAAAGGATGTCGCTGACGTGCGCTCATTCCTCGGTCTCGCCAGCTATTGCGCGAGATACATAAAAGACTTTGCGACAGTGAGTACGCCGCTGAGAGAACTAACGAAGCAGGGCCAAGCTTTTGACTGGACAACTGAGTGTCAAAGGGCGTTCGAAGAAATAAGGGCATCAGTAACGGCAGTGGACCACCTAGCGTACTTTGACCCGAGACTCTGCACCGAACTGACAGTGGACGCCAGCCCGGTAGGCCTTGGTGCGATATTAGCACAACACAAGCCAGGAAAAGACTCGCCGCGACAGATAGTGGCGTATGGAAGCAAGAGTTTGTCAGACATAGAAAGGGCATACTCTCAACCAGAAAAGGAGAGCTTGGCGGTTGTGTGGGCATGTGAGCACTATCACATGTTCATATACGGAAAACCGTTCACGATTGTAACAGATCATCAAGCGCTAGTGACAATCTATGGAAATCCAAAGGCAAAGATACCACCAAGAATTGAACGATGGGGAATAAGGTTGATGGACTACAACTTCACGATTGTCCACAAACCAGGGAAGGATCAAAATCCAGCAGACTACATGTCACGGCATCCGCTTCCCTATCAAAAAGGGGGCGCCACGATGGCAGAGGAATATCTGAACTTCATCGTGAGACAGAGCACTCCGGTATCGATAACAAATGAAGAACTAGAACGAGAAACAAAAGGAGACCAGACATTGCAAGCCGTTGGAGTGGTGGTGCGGCAGCAGAGGTGGAGACACATCAACAGCAACACCATCACGGCGGAAGGAGTCAATAAAGAGGAAATGCTGGCGTTCAAAAAGATAAGCGAAGAACTGTCGGAAACAGAGAAAGGAATATTAATGAGGGGCTCCAGAATTGTAATACCACGTCGGCTCAGAAAGAGAACAGTTGAACTAGCACATGAGTCGCATCGAGGCATTGTGGCGACAAAGAAGATGCTGAGAGAAAAAGTCTGGTTCCCGGGTCTGGACAACATGGTAGAGGAAGAGATAGCACACTGCCACACCTGTCAAGTAACAGGACCTCCCGCCAAACAGACACCACTAAAGATGTCGGAACTGCCACCGGCAGTATGGACAGAGCTGGCAACAGACTTCTATGGGCCGCTAGAGAATGGAAAATACCTACTAGTGGTCATTGACGAATTCTCGAGGTTTCCAATAGTAAGAGAAGTATCGTCGACGTCGGCAAGTGCTACGCTACCAGTACTAGATGACATATTTGCCGCGTGGGGCTCCCCGCAAACACTGAAAACGGACAACGGTCCTCCATTCTCGGGAGAGGAATTCCGCAGATTCCTGGACTACCTGGGGATAAAACATCGGAAGATAACTCCCCTGTGGCCACAGGCCAATGGAATGGCAGAACGATTCATGGGGACAATAAAGAAAGCCATCATGAGGGCGAAGTTGACGCAAATATCTATTGGACAAGCGCTATGTCAAGTACTCAGAGACTACAGGAACACTCCTCATAGCTCCACAGGCAAATGCCCGGCAGAGCTGGTGCTGGGGAGATCGAGCAGAACACGGTTACCTCAGATAGAGGCAACGGGAAACACGACCAGAAGTGACATTGCGGCCAGAGATCACAAAGCAAAACAAAAAATGAAAGAATATGCCGACAAAAGGAGAAATGCGACAGAACACCAGCTGGCTGTGGGGGATCTGGTGGTAGTGCGACAGAAACAACAAAGGAAGTCGGACAGTCCATTCTCAAGAGACCCGCTGGTTGTGACTGATGTGAAGGGGTCAATGGTGACTGCAGCTTCAGACAACAAGGAAATAACAAGGAACAGCTCCCACTTCAAGGAATTGAAAGTGGAGGAAGAAGAACGTGCAACAACAACAACTGAAAACAGTGAACAAGAACAAAGACCAAAAAGGGAGACGGCACTAGCAAAAGAGGAAAACGAAGGACCAGAACAGAGCAGAGGACAAAGACCAAAAAGGGAGTGCAAGAAGACGAGAAGGCTACTGGAAGAAATGTAGAGATCGATCTCTCTCTCTCTCTCTCTCTCTCTCTCTCTCTCTCTCTCTCTCTCTCTCTCTCTCTCTCTCTCTCTCTCTCTCTCTCTCTCTCTCTCTCTCTCTCTCTCTCTCTCTCTCTCTCTCTCTCTCTCTCTCTCTCTCTCTCTCTCTCTCTCTCTCTCTCTCTCTCTCTCTCTCTCTCTCTCTCTCTCTCTCTCTCTCTCTCTCTCTCTCTCTCTCTCTCTCTCTCTCTCTCTCTCTCTCTCTCTCTCTCTCTCTCTCTCTCTCTCTCTCTCTTCCCCGAGGCCAAGGATTTGCACATGGGACAAAGACATTCCGTTTGCAACAAAGGGGGAGATGTGGTGACTTGACCACCATCCCAGGGCACTAGGACCCTGTGGGCAACGGGGCAGCGTCCAGGTCACTGGACATGACTTCCTGTGGGCAGGCAGGAAGCGGACACTCACCATCAGGACGAGGAAGAGGACGGACGCAAGAGGCGCCCAGAGCACATGTAGAAATAAAGATATGTGAACCGGTACCTGGCTCCCGCGTATTCATTGCCGCGCTGAGGCACCAATACACGACAATACCTCAGGAGCAGCTGCTTCGACTATAGTAATGGGGAGGAGAGAGGCCCACTCGTGCAGCTCCGAGAGCACCATCTGCAGGCTAGGAAGAGAAGTGCAGCCATGCACCCTCCACGCCACCCACCTGTCCGCTGCCCGCCCAACATGACAGGCAAGTTTCTAGGTGTGGTATTTCTGAGCGCTGCTGAGCAGTCCCTGCCTATTTAATTCAGGAAGTCTTTTTCTTACTTCTTAAGAGGAACTTTCGGTAATAAGCCAAATGTATTGCCAATACTTGTAGTTGACATGCCCACTCCTCGCCTGTAATTTAGATAAAGCCTTTAGTTTTAGTTGAGAGCAGAGGAGTCTCTGAGGAGTGCTTCAAAATTGGTAAGGACGCAACCACCTATCAAACACTGAGTAGACAAGGTGTGCCTCTTGGTCTGTCGGTGGTCAGTACCCTGTAATGACAAGAGGTCTATGGGTGTCTTTTAGGTGACTAAGCGCCATGATGCTCCTTGGTAATCAAAGGAAAGGTCCATTTATACATTAGAGATCCTCCCCTCTTGTACCACTGAGTGGCCACATTCTAGAGATATCATGCATCTCAGCAACCTTTCTTGCCCCTTTGCTTCGAGACACATATTATTAAACACCTAGCTCCCATAGAGAGGGGTTGATGACAGACACACTGTGCTATTTGCTTCTGGTGCAATCACGACTTTCTCGGTTCTCCCAGAAAGGACAGCCCAACGTGGGGAGAATGAGAGGCATATAGTAACAAGCATTTGCAATTCAATAGGTATCGCATTTGCGAAAGTTAGAGCTATTAGAGTTGTACATGTCATTGGTTATTGGCTTATTTAGCAGATCTTGGCAACCGATGACACTCTTAATGTCTGTGTGCAGAGATAGGAACTTCTTAAAGATTATGGGCCAGATGTAGGAGACCAAATACCGGTCGGTAACCGACCGATATTTGGGTTTTGTAATGTAGGGGGCCTTTGATTTACAGAATCGGTAAATTTACCGATTCGGTAAATTTACAGAATCGGTAAAATACTGAATCAGTAAATTTACCGATTCTGTAAATCAATATGTAGGTGGCACAATAAACAGTGCCGCAGGCCCCTAAGAATTCGGTATTTACCATGTAATACTATTGCATGGTAAATAACGAATTCCTGTGTACATGCACATCTGTGCATGTACACCTGTGCCATGTGGCACATAGACATGCCCTAAGGGCATGTATGTGTGTCACATGGCACACAAGCCAGAAACAGGGGTGCAACAGGGTGTCAAAGTGACACCCTGTCCCCCTTGGCAATTCGGTATTTTTACCGATTCGGTAATTACCGAATCAGTATTTGCCATTGATTCCTATGGGCTTCAAGGCCCATAGGAATCAATGGAAAATACCGATTCGGTAATTACCGAATCGGTAATTACCGAATCCTACCGATTCGGTATTTGTTACCGAATAATTACCTACACCAGATTTACCGATTCTCGAATACCGAATCGGTAAAATTCGGTATTTATGAATTGGTAAATCTGATTTACCTTCATCTAGCCCTATGTGTGTACAACCAGGCCACCTGCACCTACATCAGGTTGTTCAACAATAAGTAAAGGATGGGCATGCAACCCTCATGATTTACAAATAAACCTCACTTTCTAAGATCTCTGCACTGGCCCTCTGTGGCTAACATGATTTCTGTGAACTACTTGTATGACACACCAGGCCCTTCATTATGACTCGCCTTACAGAGAAATGTACAATTACAGGAAAATGCTGAAATTTCAGAAACACATATGCTGGCTCAATAAATAGTCAGATTTAAAAGTCAAACAAATCTTAACCAGTCATTTCGGGAGAGATAGTAAAGATGTCGAAACCCATTCCATCTGCGCCAAGAAGAACCTCGTGCACGGCCCCCAAGGAGTCCTACCAGACCCTACACCCATCAACTGAGGGAGCATCTTCCAGATATTAGTCTTCCTTTAATAATGTGAGGTACATCTACAGAGGATAAGAAAAGAGATAATCAGTGTTTATGTATGGATTTCTGCTAATCTTTCTTTTCTCGCTTCATATTCATTTATACGGTTGTTTTTAAGCATTTACACAAACACTGCCATGCTCCTTTTAGTAATCTATCTGCCTGCTGATATTCAAGGCCCTTGTCAGGTTTATATAAACCATCTTTGTTAAGCGCATTGCTGACGTTAGACGTGGCCCAAGACATATAGAAAATTCCAAACTAAAACAATCTAGGGAGTCTTTAATCTTCTGGGTGCCTAGTTGTCAATTATTAATGCGTGTGCTCTGTCTTGGCCTGGATGTTAGTGGCTGTATGCCGCTCTCGCCATGGGGCAGGCTGGGAGGGTGAGAGAGGAAGGGAGGAGGCAGGTGGTAGACAGTGATGGGCAACGTAGAAGGGAAAGAGAAATAAGAAAGACTTAAAAAATAGTCGAGGCATATTAAAGTTTAGTATCCTGCAAGTTTTTTTTTTAAACAGCATGGTGGCCGGTACTGCATATTTTTCAACTGACACGAACTATAATGCCAATGCACATGTTTACATGTTGCTATCACAGTGTGCTTCTTTGCCACTGGCAGCTGTTCGCCTTACACAGCTCCAGATGCAGTATTCACAGCAGAGCAGGGGGCGGGGAAGGGGGTTTGTGCGACGGGAGGGGCCTATGATATAATAACAACAAGAAGTCCTCCTACAAAATGAATTCAAGCCTGCGCTGCTAAAGATCCTGCACACACCGACGCTCCTCATCCAGGGTCATAACTAAATCACCTCACCCCGACATCTACGTCAACGTCTTAGGTCAGTCACGGTCAGAGCGGGAGGAGAGACACAGTGGTAGAGGAGCAAATATGAATGGGGTTAAGGACAGGGCTTTAAGTGGAATGAAAAACCAGACTCGCAGGCTCTGTCGGCAGCGCACCCAGAGACAAGTTCCTCACACGCAGCCAGTGTCTCCTCTCACACGCAGACACTTACCCTGACACTACCAGTGAGTCCGGTGATGGTCTCTGCATGTGCTCTTACAAAGTGTTTTGTGGTCCCACGGAGGCGCTGTGCGTCTGATCACAGGTCGTGTGCTGAAACGCAGTAGAGAGGGAAAGCAAAAGCACGCGATGCGCGCCTTGAGAGAGACGAGCCATAAGCGTGCTCACGTAAGCAAGCCCTTGGACAGGAGATGTGCAAGCGTATGGTGCGAGCAGGAGTTGTAATAACGCCGCAAGCCTTTACACGTGCACATTGGCTGTCTGGGCTGATGCTTAAACAGACGCCGTGAGCTTCCACAACGCCTGTCCGGGAGAAAGTGCACATCTCCTGTCCCCCTTCCAAACTCAAGTCAACGACAATCAATCTCGCCAGTGACCGCGCTTCACGCTGCATCGCTAGGCGAGACCTAAAAAGTAGTGCAACAGTAATTTTTTCTGTAACTCTTTCAGTGTGTCTCATTAAATGATGAGAGAAGCCCCAGCCCTGCTTGTATTCTGGTGCAATATACATGTGTATTGCAAGGAGGTTGGGTGTACCTTGAGCTTTCCAATACTCTAATGATTTGTTTTTTGTGAAGCACTTCATACCACACTTGTGTGTTTTAAGTGCTGTGGGTACTAGGTGTTACTCTTATCCAAAGTAATGGTACTCAATCGACCGTTAAAGGATAGGCAGCTGAGAAAGCAATACTAGGACTCAAACACGTGACCTGTAAATAATGAAATTAAATGAATGAAATGAAATGAAATGAAAAGAATCTTATAACGCGCACCTAAGCCCGAAGGCATCAAGGCGCCTAACAGAAAAAAAAAATAAAGCAAATAAACAGTAACTACGGGTACGCCCTTGCAAACAGCCATGTTTTCAGTGCTTTCCGAAAAAGCAGAACGGAGGACTGAGATTTAATTTCACAAGGAAGAGTGTTCCATAACTTAGGGGCAATTGAAGAAAAAGCCCTGCCGCCCCATTAATCCTACGGAAGCGAGGTACCACCAACGGGTTCTTTGAAGAGGAGCGTAAGACTCTGCCCGATACATAGGGTAGCAGCAGCCTCTTGACACCCCCCGCACCCTTACCAGAGAGTGCACTATAGGTGAGGCAGAGCGTTTTAAAGATGATCCTCGATTCAATAGGAAGCCAGTGTAAGGCCTTCCTGGCTGCCGTTGCTGACGCTAATCTGGGAGCGTCCAGAACAAATTTAGCGGCCGCATTTTGGGCAGTCTGAAGACGCTGTAACAGGGTCTTATTCATGCCGGTGTATAAGGCGTTACAGTAATCAAGTCGCGAAGCGACAAGTGCTACCACCACTTGCTTCCGCGCCAGAGGAGACAAGTAATGTTTTATTTTTCGGAGTATTTTAATAATACCCCAGCAGGTAGCAACAGTTCTGTTGACCTGCAGAGTCATAGAAAGGGCGGGATCCATCAACACTCCCAAGTTCCGTGCCGACTCTGTAGGAGTAGGACAGGTCCCCAAAGAGGGCGGCCACCAATCAGGTGACCAGATGTTATTGTTTGGGCCAAACACCAAGATCTCAGTCTTCTCACCATTCAACTTTAGTGAATTATAAATCATCCACTGGGACACTGCTTCCATGCAGTTCCTAAAGTTGAACGGTGACGAGTTACCCAGATGGGAGAGGGACACCAGGATCTGAGTGTCGTCAGCATACGAGACTACCTCCATCCCAAAAGATCTAACCAGCCTGGCAAGCGGGGTCACGTAGATGTTAAACAGGGTCGGACTTAATGCCGACCCCTGTGGGACCCCGCATTGCACAGGTAGGGATGGAGATAGGAACTCTCCCAACTTAACCCTCTGTTCTCTCTGGTCCAGAAAGGAGGCCAGCAGACTCAGAGACGTCCCTTCCACCCCTATCTCCCTCAGGCGAGATGTTAAGACCGAAGGGGATAGGGTATCGAAGGCGGCTGTCAGGTCCAAAAGGACCAGGACGGTGGTATGTCCCTGGTCTACCTCCATACGGATGTTATTCAGAACGACCGTAAGGGCTGACTCGGTGCTATGGTGCCTCCTGAAGCCGTGTTGGGATTGATCCAAGAGACCCGAGGAGTCAAGAAAAGCCGCCAGATGTTGATTAAGGTGAGTCTCCATCATCTTTGCCGGAGCTGGAAGCAAAGAAATGGGGCGATAATTCTTAAGCACCTCGGGATCAAGTGTAGGCTTCTTTAGGAGGGGCTTGACCACCGCACTCTTCCATTGGGATGGAAAAATGCCCTCTCTCATAGCCCTATTCATGATGTCCAGCAGTAAGGGCAATATGGGATCTCTGCACTCCTTCAGGACTTTAAGGGGGCATGGGTCCAATGGGGACCCCGACCTTATCTTATTTAAGAGCAGGTCAAGCTCCTGATACGATAGAGGCGGAAACTCAGACAAAGTCATAGAGGTGGTGGATAAAACCTCTTTCGAGAGCGGAACAGAGGGGACGGGCGGGGGGGGGGGAGGTGACGGAGCTTAGTGATTCAAGGTTCGAATAGATGTCCGCAATCTTCGAGTGGAAGAATCCTGTGATTTTATCACAGAATTCCTGGGTGCTTACTACAGGGTCCGGCATCTGTAACGTACAGAGCACTATTTTAAAAAGCTCCCTGGGAGAGGAAAGAGCCATTGTCAGGTTAGCAAAGTACTCTTGCTTCACTCTGATGATCTCCATCTTGTACTCCTTGAGGAGATTCTTGTGTTTATCCCTCTCCTTCATATTCCAGCTCTTCCGCCAAACCCTTTCTTGTTTCCTTCACCTCTGTCTCATGAGCCTAAGAGGCTCCGAAAACCAGGGTGCAGAGGGTTTCTTTCTCGCAGAATAGCAAGAAGAAAGAGGAGCCAGCACGTCTACTGCTGCACTAATGGCTTTGGACAGTTCAGAAGCGGCTAGATTAACATCCTCAAAAAAATCCGCTTTGTGATTTTGCATCAGAGGGGCCAACGAGGCGCTCGTGATTTTCCTAAGGTGCCTCCTAGATTTGGTTTGACTAGGGACACCAGTCTTTGCAGGCAGCGAGGCAACCCGAAGCTCCAAAGGAACGGCAAAGTGGTCGGACCAAGCCAATGGGATGGGATCTTCTATTTTAAGCCTATCATCATTAGAAAAAACCGCATCCAGTATATGACCCGCCTGATGAGTAGGATGTTTGACCAGTTGCACGAGATCACATGCAGATAGTGAGTCCAGAAGGGCCAAGGAGTCTTTAGAATCAGGGTTGTCTAAGTGAAAATTTAGATCACCCAGAACTGTCAAATTGGCAGATCCGAAGTAGGGCTCTAAGATGTTAAAAAGAGACTGACTAAAATCTGTCCTGGGCCCGGGAGGTCTGTACACCAGGATGCCCACAAAAGGAGCGGCATCAGGAGATTTTATAAGATAGTGAAGGGCTTGAAAAAGATCGGAGGGCCTGGAAAGTTGAGTGGTATGACAGATATGGGAGGTCTTATAGAGGATTCCAAGGCCGCCTCCTCTACGCCCCACTCTATCCAGTCTAGCTAAAGAGTACCCATCCGGCACAGCCTCTACCAAGTCCGGTCACGAGGACTCAGTGGCCCATGTTTCGGTGAGGAACACCCATGTGGGCTTTCTTGCTGTGACAAAATCACGAAAGGCGATGTTATTTTTCACTAGAGATCTAGTGTTAATCAAGAAGCCCGATTCCTTCAGGGGAGGCAGCATAGGGGAGGTGGCAGAAAAAGGGGGAGGTCTGAGAGAACGAGCTGTCGATAGCTTACCACGTATATTAAAGCAATTGCAGTAAAAAGCATCTCGGAGTGTCTCCGGAGAGCAGGAGAAGTGGCATGGTAGCCAAGCAGGTCTCAAACGAGTGAGATCCTGATAAGAATATAAAGGACCTGCCAGGGGAGGCATATCGAGCACACCCAAGGTCCAGAGTCTCCCGCCCTTTAGCCCGTCCTTAGCGCGGATGAGCGCAGACGGGCTGGACTCTGGCGTGACTCCGGCGTCATTACGGCGCAAACGCTGCGCTCAAACGCTGCGCGTAAAAGGGCAGCTTTATATGCAGGTCAGCGTGTCCTTGTGACAGCTGTTCTGCTAACCCAAATGGCGCCGCCAGGCGTCCAAGTCTCCCCCCAAGATGGCCGCCAAAAGCAAAATGTGACTCAAGGGACCCGCCAAAGAGCGGTGCTTATACAATTATGGTGCAGGTAGAGGGACGGCGCAGAGCATAAAAACAGGGTAAATACAATTTAGAATAAACAAAATACAAAAACGCGAATTTTAAAAACGCTATCGCGTTAGTAGCTAGTCCGCCCTGCAGCGCGCTATCTACTGTCTTGTCAGGCGTACGAGGAGATACTAACAGCATAAATAACTATAAATAACTGAGTCCTTGAGCCAGTTATTTGTAAGTAGGTGGCACTGCCCTGCCATACAACCCCTATCCATTACGTGCTCCTTCACACTGAAGCACAACCATCCATCTGCTAGGAAAAGTTGTGGTAAAGTGTCTGAATCCCTTCTTGGACCGCAGAGACCACGCAGACCACACAGAGTAAACTTTGGCCTTTAATTCACTTTTCTTTGACGTTAGCTGAAAGAACTTGCCTTGAAAAAGCCCCCGGCTGTCTAGCCACTTGCAAAACACGTGTTGGCTTATTGTTTTCTTTTTCTTTTCGTTTTGCACCAGCAACTTGCCTGCACAAGACAATAAAGAGATTATTTATTGTCCTACGAATATATCGTATGAACTTTATTTCCACTGAAATCCTTGCATGATTAAGAAGGGTACGAACCTCCAACAACTGCCTACACTATCTCTCTTCCAATGGCTTTTGGGTGTAGCCATTTGTGAGGCTCGTACCAACAACAAATTGGGTCTCAAGAAGAAGTGCGTGAATCCCTTTTGCACACTCTGGTTTTACCCTGTATGAAGAATGAAAAATGTTGTAGCCGAATATATCAGTGGGGTGATAAGTCCAGTGCTCTCCTTCACCGCCTTTGTCAACAGACACTTCGGTCTATATCTATTCCTATTGTACTCGGCCCGCTGGAGAAGCTCTCATCGACCCTGCACAGATTACGGCTAGCTTTGCTGAATACTTTACAGATTTATAAGCTCCATGTGAGACCCTCCCGGAGGACACTATCCATCGATTCCTGGCCGACTTGCTTCCAAGATCTCTGTCAGACTCGGTGCGGGAGGATGCCCCATTAACAACCGATGAGATCCAAAGCACCGTGACTGACGTGCTCGGGCAAAGTACCAGGTCCGAACGGATTCCCCTGTGAGTTCTATAAAAAGTACCATCAAGGATTGTGTCGTCAGCATAACCATCGAAGGGTCTGCGAATACAGGATGTCTTTACAATCGGGTAGAAGAGGTGATATACTTTAGTCACAAATATTGGTCTGGTTGTCTCATGTGGAGATATCATTAAAAGGTTATTTAGTGTTTGAAGTTCTCCATTCTCATCGTAGGGACATTTTCACTGTAAGATCTTCCCACCGGGGGAGTGGCCGGACTGCGGACCAAGAGGGCCGCGTAGTCTTGGAGCTCCGCAGGGATATCCGTAGACAAGGTCCATCCCAGAGCCTGCATGCAGTCCTGCGGCGTGGCTTGACGGTAAATACGCCCTATACATTGACCGGAATGCAGCGGTGTAATCGTTTTGCTGCCTGTTGATCTGGGGCCGCTCTGCCCATGAGGTGCGTGCCGGGGCCTGTGTCTTGTGGCCGAGCCCCGGCCTCAGTTGCGGCCGGCGTTCCGTGAGGGGCGGAGGCTGCCTTTCCACATCGCATAGGCGCGAGCCTCACCTGGCGTAATCGGAGGATTGCGGTGTCCCCGCTGGGGCCACAGTATCTGTCTTGCTGCTCTGGGCCCTCTCCCGAGGCGTTTGACTGACGTGGGCTCCCTGAATGGCAGTGGGTAAGCCGCACGCAAATTTAATCCCAGAGGCGCTCCAGCCTCGTGCTGGCACCGCGCTGAAGTGTTGCGGCCCCCTGTACAGTGGGTGAGCACCGGCCAGCGTTTCTTCGGCCTCCTCACACTGCAATTGGGCTCCTTGGCCCCCCTCCCCTTGTTGGAGCGCTGAGGCCCTCAGTAATCCGGATGCACTGGATGGCCCTGCAGCAATGATGGGGCAGTTTACCTTATTGGGGCAGCAGGATCACGTGTTGGCCCCCCTCCTCCCATTGTGCTTGGGATTGCACCGCATTACCACCTGGAGACCTTAAACTACACCAGTGTGGGGTCCTTGCTGATCATCGCGTCTGGGGCCAGCTGGAGACACTTTAGGAGGCTATTTTCTTTGCCGGTGCAACCTAATTGACTGCTTGATGGGGTGGACACAGTTGTCCCGATTGATTGGTGCCTGATCGTTGCCCCAGTCTCTCCTGTGGCCCTACTCAAACACTGGAAGACCAGTGGTCTTAGTTTTTAGACATCTGGGATTGCAGAGTGGTTATATCGCAGGCTGCCAAGGAATCGCTCCAGTGGTGGATGCAAAGTTGTCATCTCGCAACAGGAGTTCCTTTTTATCAAGAACTTCCCACATAGACGCTCATTACAGACACTTCTCCTCAGGGTTGGGGAGCACACATGGGTTCTCTACAAACTCATGGTCTGTGGTCAGACAAGTAGCAACTGTACCTCATCAACATGCTGGAACTGAGGACAGTCCACCTCACACTCAAGTCCTTTTATCCGTCCATATAGACAATATGACCAAAATACAATATTTAAACAAGAAGGGAGGAACCCGGTCATGCCCCCATCTCTAGAGGCGCAAACCATATGGAAGTAGCTACATGCCAGGGACCTGACCATCTCAGCTATCTGTCAGGCACACTGAACGTTCAGGCAGACTCCCTCAGTTGCAAATTCCCCAAAGCTCATGACTAGATACTAAACTAAGAAGTTGCACAAGAAGTTTTTCAAAAATGTGGAACGCCGCAAATCAACCTGTTTACAGAAAAACCAAACAAAAAATGCTGCAACTTCACATCCAGTTTCTCCCGACCAGTATCAAAAGGTAATGCCCTTTTGATCAGCTGGTCCGAGACATTTCTATACATGTTTCTTCCCATTTCCCTGATCCCGATGGGCATTAACAAATTTTACAGAGCCATGAACATGATGATCCTGATTGGTTCGGAATGGCCTTGCTAGTGGTGATACCCGGATCTCCTCCACCTGTCATAAAGACCACACATAAAGCTACCATGCAGACCAGATCGCCTCTACAAGCCAAGAGGGAAGATTTTCCACCCAAGCTGTCCCTTTCTGAGCTTGACAGCTGGCTCCTGAATTCCTGCAATATGGACACTTAGGGCCAGATGTATCAAGATTACATTTTGTGAGTCTACAATAGCGAATTTTACCGATTCACTATTATAGACTCAAAATGCAATGTGTGTAAGAATTTGTAAACATTTTGCGATTCCTACATATTCCTTAATAGCGAATCGCAAATCACTATAAAGGAATGCCTTCCCCCTCATTTCTATGGGCCTAGAGGCCCATTGGAATGAATGGGAAGATATTCGCAATTTACGAGTACCAAATAAGTACTCGCAAATTTCGAATGCCATTTCATGGGTGCAAGGGGTCCAAAAGGCCACCCTGATGCACCCCTGAAATATGCATGTGTGCACATGTGGCACATACATGCCATAAGGGCATGGCTGTGCTCCACATGGCACTTGGAAAAATACTATGAATCTACAAATTAATTTGCGATTCCTTAATGTTAATTCGCAATTTCCGATAGCTATCAGACTTGTATTTAGGGAATCGCAATTATTTGCGATTACCCATATTGCGAATTACAAATGTTTGATACATTGCAAAATGCATTTGTGCGATCGCAAATAATAATAATAATAATAATAATAGGGGCATTTGTAAAGCGCTGAGTTAAGCACATCGGCGTGTCCCCGCGCTAAGGTGAGAGAGGCAGAAGCTGGAAGTCTAGCTGACGGGCAGGCAGCCTATCTGACAAATAGGTAGGTTTTTAATTTAGCGCGGAACTTGATTTCTGCCGATTCTAGGCGCAGATCAACCGGAAGTTTGTTCCAGTGGTTTGCCGCTAAGTACCTAAATGATCTGCCTCCCATACGGGCTTTCTTAACCTTGGGAATTCTCAACAATCCTCCACCCGCAGATCTTAACGCTCGAGCAGGTTCATAGGATTCAATCAAGCTCTGCAGTGGTCGAGGTGCCCTGCCATTCAGAATCCGATGGCAGGTGCATAAAGCCTTGTACTCTATTCTGCACCTCACTGGGAGCCAGTGTAGTTTCTGCAAGGCTTCCCTCGAAGGGGCCCTCTTGGGCAGCCTGAGGATTAAACGTGCTGCCGCATTCTGCAGCACTTGAAGGCGACCAAGACTTTTCCCAGGTGCCCCCAGGTACAGCAGGTTCGCGTAATCCAACCTTGCGGTCACCAATGCATGTACCAGGGTTTTACGGGCCTCCATAGGCAATAGTTCCAGAACTTTCCTCAGCCTCTTCAGGACTCCAAAACACACACCCACCACACGGTTGATTTGGGGCCCAAAGGTGAGACCCGCATCAAACCACACTTCCAGGTTTTTTGCCTCCCGACAGGGGGTGGGGGTCGGCCCAAGGCAGGGTGGCCACCAAGTCGATGACCAGGCGGACTGGTCTCTCCCCACCACCAGCACCTCTGTCTTGCTACCATTAAGTTTTAAACAGTTCGTAGCCATCCAATCGGCAAGATCTTTCATGCACGACCGGAAGCTATCTGCAGCCAGACAGGGCGCGTGTGACAGGGAGATGACCAGCTGCGTGTCATCGGCGTAGGATACTATTTGGAGGCCATACCTCAGTATAATAGAGGCAAGAGGCGCTACATAAAGATTAAAAAGGGTCGGGCTCAGAGACGAGCCCTGAGGCACGCCCTGGCCCAAAGGGACCCCTTTGGAGTAGCAGTCTCCTTGCCTCACTTGGAAACTTCTGCCCGTTAGGAAGGCCTGGATCCACCTCAGCGCGGTATTAGCAATGCCAGCTCTGCTCAGACACTGTAGCAAGGTGGAATGTGCTACAGTGTCGAACGCCGCGCTGAGGTCCAACAGGATCAAGGCCATCGTATGCCCCTCATCTACACCCTGTCTCAGATGTTCAGTAGCCATCAGTAGGGCAGACTCCGTCGAATGGCGGGGTCCAAAGCCGAACTGCGTGGGATGGAGCAGCTCTGCCTCCTCCACATGTTCCATAATTTGGGTGTTTACCACCTTCTTAGCCACTTTGGTCATAAAAGGCAAGAGAGAGATGGGCCTCAGATTTTCTAACACCTCAAAACTCATGTGAGGTTTCTTCCGGAGAGGGAGCACAACTGCCTGTTTCCACCCCTTTGGTAGCATACCCGACTTGAAAGAGACATCCAGGACATGCCTAATATAAGGCTCCAAAACCTCCAGGCTGTCTCCCAGCCGTTTAGGGGACACCGGATCTAAAGGGGAAACAGATTTTACAGAAAGGCATATCCTGACTAGCTCCTCAGGAGGGGAGGTGCTGAAGCTAGTAAGAAGCCCCAGGTTCTCCATATCCTCCAATGTTATCTCAGGCTCAGCCCAAATGGGGGGAGAGTTAGGGAAGGTCGAGTAGATCTTTGCAACCTTAGCGGAGAAGTAGTCGGCAATGCGATCGCATGATTCCGTCGAACAAATCTCCGGATCTGCAGATGAATCTATCGTTGTCAAAGACTTGTAAATGCCGAAGAGCTCCTTAGCCGAGTTCTTTGCCCCTAAAATTTTTCCTGCGAAGAAGGCCGCCTTCGATTTTTTGATCAGCCTATGATGTATCCGCCTTTTTTACTAAGAACAGTTCTCTAGCCTGACTGTCGTACGCTACCCTCCATGATCTTTCCGCTCGCTTACATTCCGCCTTTGTCCGCCTCAGCTCCCCATTGAACCATGGAGCTGTTCTCTTCGTGCGGCCGCCCGCGGATGTGCGGCAGAGTGGTGCCGCATGATCTAGCGCCTTTTTAATGCGCCTATTCAGGTTAAGATCAGCCGATTCTATGTCATCTCCTCCTGGCAGACCTTCCCGTGTCAATGCTTCATTAAAATCCTCCAAGGAGAATTTAGCCCACTTCCTCCTCAAGTAATTCAGAGGTGCCTGAATATAATTTATGGCCTTAGTGCTCTTTATGGAGAATATCACCTAAAAGTGGTCAGTCCAGGGGATCGGCTCCACTGCAGAGACCTCCACCCCTTCCCAATTTGCGAAAATCGGGTCCAGAAGATGTCCCTGACGATGAGTAGGGCTTGAGATCTTCAGTTCTAGCTGAAGGGCTTGAATGTCCCTGCAGAACTCCTCCACTCCTTTATCCCCGGGGCTATTCAGGTGTATATTTAAATCTCCCAGTAATAGGAATTTATCCCTGCGTAGTGCTGCCTCAGTTATGTTATCTAGCATACTCTCCCTAAACTTAGTACAAGGCCCCGGGAGTCTATATATAAGAAAACCTTTAATCGTCATTCCCCCATTGATTTTTATAGTAAAGGCACCCACCTCACTATCTGCGACCGAGGCCATCTCTAATAAACAACCAAGGTGTTTTTTAAAAATGATTGCAATCCCCCCTCCTTTCCCCACTGGCCTGTCCTGCCTAACCATGGAGTAATCTTCCGGCATAGCCTCGATAATATCCGAATCAGAAAACTGGTCCAACCACGTTTCCGTGAGGAAAAAAAGATCAAACTGTCTATCCATGAGCTGATCAAATATATCGAGCCTATGCTTCCTCAGCGATCTTACATTGAGAAGGCCACAAACAAGCGTGGCTTGCTCCACAACACTCGGCAGCCGGGTGATGAAGCGGAACCGACAATGAGCACATTCCGCGTCCTCAGCTGTCAGACCATGCCTACATGGGTAGGTGATCTCCGGGCGTAGACTGATAAGCAACTCCCTGTCCCAATAGATTTTACCATGAGGAGCAGGGCCCACCGCCCCGCGCCGCAGTCGGCCGCGGACGGGCGCAGACGGGCTCGACTTTGGCGACACTTCGGCGCGCCTTCGTCGCGCCCGCTGCGCTCGTCCGCTGTGCTTCCGGGGGGACATCCGCCTTTTGTATCCCTCAGTCCGTCTGCCTCCCAGCCACTAGACCGCTAACCGGCCCCTCGCGCAGCGGAAGTGACTGTCTCTCACCTCCACGCCCTCCGCTCAACGGTGCTAGCCACCCAGTCGGAACGAGGCGTGGAGGAAGGAAAGACAAGACAGCCGCGCCGAATGCGTCAGGTAAGTCTGGGGAGTGCGGGGGGGGGGGAGTAGGAAGCCTCAGCCACTAGGGACTTGACCCCCACCGAGTCTCCGTGCAAATGCACTGAAAAATAAAAGTTTAAAAATAAAAGTTTAAAAATACAGCAAAGTCCACTTTAAAACACACATATGCCAATATGCAATCAGCGCGCTGGCACCACACAAGCAGCTATGGGCCCTGCCACTGCCCACTCACCACCACGCGGGTGGAATTTCCAGTGCCTTTTGTATCCCTCAGCCCGTCTGCCTCCCAGCCACTAGACCGCTAACCGGCCCCTCGCGCAGCGGAAGTGACTGTCTCTCACCTCCACGCCCTCCGCTCAACGGTGCTAGCCACCCAGTCGGAACGAGGCGTGGAGGAAGGAAAGACAAGACAGCCGCCCGAATGCGTCAGGTAAGTCTGGGGAGTGCGGGGGGGGAGTAGGAAGCCTCAGCCACTAGGGACTTGACCCCCACAGAGTCTCCGTGCAAATGCACTGAAAAATAAAAGTTTAAAAATAAAAGTTTAAAAATGCAGCAAAGTCCGCTTTAAAACACACATATGCCAATATGCAATCAGCGCGCTGGCGCCACACAAGCAGCTATGGGCCCTGCCACTGCCCACTCACTCATTCTGTGAATCGGCCCATTTGTGATGGCAAAAAGCGTTGATACATCTGGCCCTTAGGCCTTTCACTAGACTTTATGAACAGTTTGAAAGAGTCTAAAATACCCTCTACCAGGAAATCATACACTTTCAAATGGAAGCACTTATATGGTGTGCACAGAAGGGTCATCATCCAATCCTAGGCCAAGAAAATGTAATCTTACCTTATCTGTTACACCTAGCGAAGTCTGGCTTGCAATTTTCATCTATAAAGGTACATCTTGCGGCCATTACCGCCTACAGAGTCTCCCACACAGGTATCCTTTTTTCAAATGCCTGCAGTCAAAGACTTCTTAGCAGGTTTGAAATACGTCTACATCCCCACTCCGTAAGTTCACCTCCTCCCTCATGGGAGCTCAATGTGGTTCTCTCAAAGCTAACAGCGAAATCCATGCTCTATGCACTAAAGAACCTTGTCTGCTTTTTCATGCACACACGGTGGTCATGAGGACACATCCCAGTTTTCTGCCAAAGGTCAACTCTGATTACCATTTCAATCAAACCATTTCTCTCCCAACATGTTTTCCCAACCCTTCCACACCACTAGAAAGGGTGTTACATTTGTTAGATCTTAAGGGAGTCATTAAGTTCTACATAGACAAAACAAATGATATCAGACAATCTGACCATCTGTATATCAACTATGGTCCAATAAGAACTGGTTTCGCTTCTTCCAAGCAATCTATCTCTAGGTGGATAGTCTCTTGTATACTGCTCATCTACCAGTTAGCTAGTAAGTGCATTCCTTGTAGACAGACCCAGAGCTCATTCTACAAGGGATAAGGCAGCCACTACTGCTCTACTCAGACGGGAATACTCATCAAAGTTATAAGCAACCCTCCCTCCTCCCCACAGCAGCTTTGATATGGGTTATCCTCTGAATGTACTTGTCACTGCAAAAAAGTCTTGACCTAACTGTCACCTGTGGGGCATGATGGGATTTGTGAGGTCTTGTAGGTCTAAATGTCACAGTGCCAGTTTTCTATGTTGTGGTTTTCAATGCAGCCTATTGGCTAACAATGCCTTTCATTCCCTTGCATTTTCCTTTTCAAATAAAGGATATGTTTTACACTTTAAAGTTTCCATCTTTCTGTATTGCAGAAATGTTGAATGTGTGTGGCTCATTTTAAATGAAAACCTCAATGTAATTGAATGAAATATATATGTATGTTGTAAAGTACTACGTATATTATTAAGGATTAAACATACATATATATATGGTATTTGATATGTGCTCTGGTGTCCCCGCACATGGGCAGGACTATTCAGTGCTTATGATTGTGATGAATATTCCCTGGGAAGAGAACTAGAATTACAGGTAAGCAATTTATGAATATCCCGCTTCCACCTCACACTCCCAATGTGATGTAAACATAGGAAATTTGTATTTTTAAACACCAAAGTGATCTGTTCAAAAAGTTTATAAATCCTGTACTTTGAAGAGGAAGTGTGTGTGATTTCCCTTGCAGCACTGGGAAGGACTCTACGGACTCATAAATAAGGAGAAGAAAATTAAGGGACAAACTGTGTGATCATTAAGGACTATCACATACGGGGAAGTTAAAGCTTAAGTCCATTCAACTTATTTTCACAAACCCTGGCATCAAAGGTAATGACAAAAAATAACAAGCATTTACAATGCAATGGTTTTGCCTTTGTTAAAGTTAGAGCTATTGGCATTGCTCTTGACATTATTTTTATTTATGTTTTTTTTAACATAAATAAATGGCATTGTAATTTACAATGCCAATAGCTTAATCTCTTGCAAATGCCACACACAAACACCCACACAGAGCCCCCCCACACACACACACAGCCCCCCCACACACCCCCCACACACACACCCACACAGAGCCCCCCACACACACACCCACACAGAGCCCCCCACACACACAGCCACACAGAGCCCCCCACACACACAGCCACACAGAGCCCCCCACACACTGCGAGCCCCCCCACACACACTGCGAGCCCCCACACATTGCAGGCAACAGAGGCACGTAAACAGGGTCACAAGCAGGCAACAGAGGCACGAAAACAGGGTCACAAGCAGGCAACAGAGGCACGAGAACAGGGTCACAAGCAGGCAACAGAGTCACAAGCAGGCAACAGAGGCACGAAAACAGGGTCACAAGCAGGCAACAGAGGCACGAAAACAGGGTCACAAGCAGGCAACAGAGAACAAGCAGGCAACAGAGGCACGAAAACAGGGTCACAAGCAGGCAACAGAGGAACGAAAACAGGGTCACAAGATACTGTTTTATGTATGGACTGTTATGGTGTGTACCAACCCACTGGCCTATTTTTGTTTCCTACGTTTTGAACGTATCATTATTTATGTTAATCATTTCCACATTTTAGCACCAAACAGGGCTGACCAAAACAAAAATCTAAAGCATTAGGTTTTTTGAAATCTGATTTTGCTCCTGCTTTTTGCAAATCGAGCCCCGGGATTGTAATGAAAATCACCACTACAAAAATATAACAACTTGCCAATAATGAAACATAACAATCATAGCCTCTTGATTAAACGCCACGGTCATGCTTTTAGTACGAGGGCAGGTGTTTGTGAATTTCTGGCTCATGCAAGCATTGGGAAACCACCACCTCAACACCCCATCACTTCATCTTTAACAAATCCAAGACCACAAAAAATATTCTAATCATGAAAAATATATGCACTGTTCAGGCAGACATTCCATGCACTTCTAACAATAGAATATAATAAAGCCATAGAGGGAATGTGGTCATATGTAACCAAACTTCTTTTTTGAGCATAAGGAATTGGACGGCTACAGAAGAACAAAAAGTTAAAACCTGGACTATGGGTAACCTGTGGGCATTATTTTTGTTCTGTGGATGTAGTAAAGCACACACGGCTTGAATTTCTTTGTAATAAAGTAACATATTCTCTCTAAATTTTTCTAATCATGCATTATCTCCTTTCTCTCACGGTGAAGAAAATGAAATGAAAACATTTAGGAACATAACAAAATACTAAACTTGTTCACCAAGTGGATGGATTTTGAAACAATTGTGCTAATTTCATGGGCAACATCTGGAGATGGCTTTCTTTATAAGGTGTGTGTTATTTGTTGTATAGAACCATCAAAGCTAATACTCCTTCGGAATATGATATTGCATTCTGCACTATACCGCATACACCAGCCACGGTGAAACACCTATTTTTCTGTAGGCTGATTTTCTGCCTTTGATACTCTTTATTCTCCCTAGCTGTCTGCAGCGCTAAACACAAGCTGTGGACATAGGGACTAGTGCGCGATCAGGGCCATGGCTAGTGGTGAGGCAAGGGACTCACAAAAGAACAAGTTGGAGATGTGCTGGAGGGTCGGTATTTGAGAGGGCTACATCTATTTCAGTTTCTTCACAGGTCACTGGGAAAAGCATCCCGGCCCTTCATAAGTTCAGCCACTAAGTCTGCCTAATGCAACCCTTTTTGACCCAATAGGCTGACCTCAGCTAATCAGTGGTCATTACCATTCACTCAGCTTCTACAAAATGCTCCATTTACTGTGCACCTCATGGGAACATACTGCATGTGTTGTCAATTTGTCAGTATTCTCTGAAGTTTAGGTCTTTCTCTGTGTGCCAACTTTTCCATACCAGTCCTCAAGGGCCTGAGGCATTCTGGAATAACCAGGCAATCCTTGAATTCATTATTGCCTGTTGTGCCTGTGGTCTTGCTGGATTTCCTGTTCAGACATCTCTGTAAAGGAATACCAGAGGCGAGCAGTAACGGCGTAATTATGTGGGTTGATGAAGGCTATAGATTCATATACAGGTATCATTTAAATGACGCACAGCGACTATGTGCATCAATACTCTTTATGCCACGTCATCGCTAGGCACAGTGCTAGCTTTATTAAGAGTGAGAGACGTTAATTTAGTTTGAAAGGAAAAGTGTAATGCATAGCCTTGCAGTAAACTACATTTTAAGCATATAATGGGCAGGTCAGTACAGCTCCTCCACGGCTGCAGAAGACACTACTCACACAAGAAGCCATGTGGTCTGAGTGCAGCGTCCAGTCTCATTATCGAGTCAGAATTGTCGGCTTTGGTAAAGGGACTTGGGGGTGGGGGGGACGGGACGGGACTTGGGGGTGGGGGGGACGGGACTTGGGGGTGCGGGGGGGGCAAGGGACTCGCGCGGGGGGTTAAAAAGTACATTTTTAAAAAATAAGAAAACTTACCTGACTGCCCGTGTCCGCGTCAGAGCAGAGGAAGCAGCTCTAGTAATGACGCGGCGGAGGCTCGGCCGGCTGGGCCAATCCCAGCGCGGCCGACGCAGGCTGCTTCCTGCTCTCCACTCCTCCTCCTCCCGATGACACGGCGGAGGCTCGGCCAATCCCAGCGCGGCCAAAAAAAGTTTAACGCAAATAATATCTTGACGCTTTGCGAGGCAGTGCAGCTCGCTTGTGCCAGACCCCAGCACATATATGATGGTATGACGCCAGCCTATGTACACAGATGTGTAAATAATAATCACATTATAAGTAATAAGGGTTGTGTATATATATATATATATATCGTCCCCTCCTTCCCAGTCCATGTAAAGGGCTCCCGTGCTTGCTCCGGGGCAGCCACAGGGTCTCTGCATGTTACTGGTCCCGTGTAGCCGAGGCCCAGGAAGAAAAGACACCGCTCAAGGTCAGCGGCTGAGGTTGAAACCTCTAGCAAGCAGCGCTTCCAGCCCCCGCCCTCCCCCCTCACACACACCACCCCCATGAAGGATTCCTATCGACATAGTACTGCTGCGTGGGATGGAAAGATCCGTACAAACGTGAATGGCAGGCCTCGTGACTCAAATGAGGCCGTCCTTGAGCAGTGACACAGAAAGAGGCCATTTGTCTTGTGACGTAGCTTGAAGTATTTTTCTCACGGCATGCAAAGGTCTGCAGCCCTTCTAGGCGTTGGCGTCCGTCTGGAGCGGGCAAAGGAAAGGACGAGAATGGGAAAGTAACAAGAATGAAAGTGAAGTGTAGGCACGAAGGAAACAAAATTAAAATGGAGGGAATAAAAATATATAGATAAGAGGTGGGAACAAGGAAGGATGTAAAACTGGGAGACAAAAAGGAAACAAGTCAGGTCCCGGGCCGGCAGCCAATCACAGTGCGGCCCGGGAATGACATCACGGGGGTGTCCCGGGCCGGCAGCCAATCACAGCGTGGCCCGGGACAAAGGGGCGGGGCTTAAAAAACACCGCGAAACACCCCCGAATCGCGTTTTCTGGAGAAAGCGCGATTGACAGCCTCTGTCTCCCAATGGCTAGCCTCCATTTATGGAGCTAGCCAATGAGAGACAGAGGCGGGTCATCACCCGACATAGAACTCAAGAGGTTTTGCTAGCGCATGCGTACTTCGTACGCATTGCTAGGCAAAACCTAAAAATGAAATGGTTATAGCTGCTTTGGCTTACTCTATTGGTTACAAAGGGACTACATTTTAAGTTAGCTCAGGTGTCTAATTCACTGGATGAAGAGACCCGTTTCAGTCTGCTGGTTACAGGTGTGAATGGTCATAAAATAACCTAGAGGACCAATGTCAACTTTGCTCAAAAGCACTGCAAGATTGCCAACATATGATGATGAAGAACTGGAAAGAAATTAAAATTAAAGTGAAACACATAAATACACAGTAATTATCTAATGAATTGGAAAATATGGCGTTGGGTTTGTGCTGGTTTGGACATGTTTGGAGCTGGAATGCATTCTGAGTTCCATCCATCTATAATAGCCATGAAGATTCTTGTTGTACCAGTTGCTGCTGCTTTGGTAAACTAGCTGATGATTTTATTTTGCCTGAAAATCTTGCTTCAAAACACGATTAAGGGCAGTATATATTGCGCGAGACATGGCAAATCTTCTAGGGTGGAATAAGCAAGGAGATTTAAATAGGGTTTAAAATCCCAATCATCATGATCAGGTCATATCAAGATCAAGAGTTTCTTTTATGGGTTGTATCTGTGATGTGGATGATACAATGAGTATTTGGACAGAGCGATTTCCAAGTGCGTTCACTGATACATTGGGAAAACCCAAAGGTTTCCAACATGAGATTGGGTTGAGGAAAAATGCAATGCATGTTGTACACAAACCGCATAAAGTGCCTTTAAACTTGAGGAGTGAACTCCTGAGTTGGATTTAAAAACTATGTGATCTAGGAGTAAGTGGTTGACCTAAGTGGTTTTGGCTAGAAAAGCCAAGAAGATCTTAAGGTTGTGTGTCAACCTAACAGATTTCAAATTGCAGCATTTGGGTTAACTGCCAACTTCTTCCAAACATTAAGTGTTGTGTACATAAAAGTGTCCTGAAGTGTTCATGTTCCTTGATATATCTGTGGTTTGTAACCAGATGGAGTTGCATGATGATTCTAGGCATCTCACCTAATTTGTGACTCCAGAATGGGTGTATGGCTCTAGGCGTATGCCTTTTAATATGTATCCGCAACCTCTGTTTTTCAGCACATAATAAAAGTGTTGTTCAGGGATGTGATAAGAGCAATCTGCGTTCAAGATGATATTCTTGTGTACAGTAAGAATTTTTGTCAACGTGATGATAGCCTCAACAGGTTTTTAAGATGGACAAGTGCAACCTTCTGGCAGATAATGTAGACTACGAGGGGCATAACTTGTCTTAACAAGGGACTAGAGTATAATTCAAGATGTTAGGAGTGTCTGAAGAGGCTAACTTGCCAGTGGAGAGAGAAAAGTTCTGATTTCTTTTTAGTTTTAGTGTTACTTTAGGTTTCTCCGAAAACTGCACCTCTGGGTTCACTTCTAAGGAAAAATAAACACTACTGGGCAGACGAACGAAGCATTTTACTGGTTCCAAATGGGCCATGTACAAAAGGCAACATTTTTACCGAATCGCATTTTGTTTTTGTAATTCGGTATTAGGAAGGGGTGTGCTTAGGGCGTCTTTTCCTAATACTGCATAGCACTGGTATGTATGAATGTTTTGCGAACAGAATACATTCTCAACAATTCGTAATTTACCGACTTCATAGAGGAGGTGGTAACCCATTTGCAGCTGGGATGGGGTCCCTAATTGACCTCTTCCCCTTTGTGAAAGTGGGTAAAATAAAAATTAAGAGCAGACGGTGGTTCCACAGACCACTGACTACTCTTAAAAAATGTAAACAAAATCTTTTCATTTTTATTTTTGTAATGCAGACCATTTAAGGAAAATGGGTTGCACTACCAAACAAAATATTGATTTATTTAAAAAGCAATAATCACAGACATCACTGTGATTGTAGCCATTTCCAAAGGGTCGCAAATTGCGTCTTGCCTCATTAATATTGATGAAGTAGGTCCATTTGCGACCCATTTGGAAATCGCCAAATGTGTCCCAGACACATTGATACATTTGATTGTGCGAGTCTCTAATTGCGAGTCACAAAAAATCACAATTACAGACTCACAAAATCAAACGGCGGTACATCTGGCCCTACTTGTTGGCTGCTGAGTGTGAGAGTGCATTCAGTATGATTAAGTCAAACATTGTTACGGCTCACTGATACCAAGACTGTGGTATAATCATGATGTGTGCAAGTAGTCATGTTTTGGGTGTAGTCTTAGCGCAAAGCATAGCAAATGATAAGGAAGAATTCACTGTATTGGGATAGAGAGCTCTGCAGGCTGCAGGGGTTACCTACTCTACCATTGAGAGGGAAATGTTAGGCCTGTGGTGGGACATGGTGTACTTTAGGAAATGCTTGTGGGGCACAAATGTCATGTTGCCAAGAGACCATAAGTCATTGATCGATTTGTTGTCCACCCACAATGGGAGTAATGCCACTCTATGGATTGCCAATGGGCAATAATGTGTGCAGAAATATTTCCAAAAATTGGAAAAAGTTCCTGGCTCACAACATTTCAGAGTGAATTATTTGTCCAGATTGCCTTTCCCAGTTTAGAGGACTCTGGTGAACTGGAAGATGAGATTTAGGTTGTTTGCATGGTCAGTCAGTTTAGGAGTGTGCTAACTTGAATACTTTCAGAGAATGAGTGGAGGCAAAGTCTTGCAGATGATACAGTTTTGGGAGAGGTTATGGAGCACAAGATTAAGAGTTGGCCAAACATCAAAGGGTTACGGATGGAACTCACATCTTTGCCTGTATCACTGTGGTAAATAAATAAATAATACCCTATTTTTGGATGAATGAATGAATAACAGATAGCTCAATAAATAAGAGTCAAGATTCGAGGTAGTAGGAGTTTCTGCAGGTTTATTACAGCATAAGGACAGGATCAGGACAACCTGCATAGGAATAGGACAATAAGGCCCAGCAGCTGCTGGGGCTAGGTCTGGGATGAGCGCGCTAACATTTAATAACATAACATTCATTTATATACATAGCGCAAACACATAGCATTACATTGCAGTAGGCGTAACAGTGGGTGGAGTAGAAGGCGTGACTCGTAACAGTCGCGAGAGATAACAGTAAAAAGAGGTGTAACTGGGAGTTTACTCAGACATGTGATGCAAAACGTAACAGAATATGTCATGAATGGGCGGAAACATTGGAGGGGGCTACCTAAGGAGCCGGGACCTCTAACCTAATGGTGCGCGGAAACTAGCAATGACGTATTACTAGGAGAAGCTGGGGGCTACGAACTCGGTGCTAGGAGCAGAGACTAGAGTCTGGAGGGTCGGAGCGACATGTACCTAAACCCTATCTGGTATCTAATGTTTAGGGAACATGTTGATATGAACTGGAAGTCATGAGGGGAGAGGCTAACCTGATTCTAAGACTGGACCATGCATTATTCTACATGTAGTGCGTGAAGAATATTAAATGACCATTAAATACAGTATTTCTCTAACATGGAGACGAGAAGGCTAGACAATGACGGAAACTATTGATGCAGTTCAGTAGCTTAGGAATGCAGAAGAGGAGGACTGAACTGATAGCTGGAACTATAACATACTTTTGGCAGACTCAGAGGCAGAGCCGGGGTGCACCGGGCACTGCAAGGCAGGAAGTAAGTGAAGGGTCGAGGATACAGGTGGGGGCTGTGTCGCTCCTCAGCGAGGCTTTCAGGAGACAGGAGCTGAATCTGTGGTCCGGGCCCTTTTGAGGCCTGGAAACGGGGACTTTATAATTGAATAACGTGCACACTGAGAAACGTGGCAACATTACTTACATAGGCCTGATATTCGTAGTATTCACGAGGACTGGAAACTAACATACTAGAGGTGGACACAACTGCAATTGCGTTTTTAATCAGAAATGGGGAATAACATATGCATATTGGTCATGCACACATAACATATGATGGATGAGGCGTAGGGACACAGAACATGGCAAAATTTACTTTTCCACATTCCCTCCTTGTCACTACGTTTCCATCAGGAAACATCAATATTCATGATACCGTCTATCATTTCATACAGTACCATTTGCTCGTCTCGAATTGCCTTGGAACGAGATTTAGAACAGGGCTTGGGACGGGGAATACTGGGAATACAAGAGGTAGTACACATGCTGCAAATCGCAGGGCCACATTGTATACAGAGGCAGCAGCTAAATATGATCGCTACTGCAATACCTAAGAAGGACAGGACTTTCCATCCCCATGCGGAAATTATATTCCAGAACCAACCGGACCATGTCCAGGTGCCTGGATCTTGGTGTAACAGATGGGCAATCTTATGGAGTCTGGTTATAGCTGAATAAACAGACGGCGCGTTATTTGGAATGAAAATACAACAACTGGATCCGAGAATTCTACAGGCCCCGCCCCTATCGGCCAGTATGACGTCAAGGACGAGACGATTCTGTAAAACGACAATTCTCATATAGGATTGCTCTTCAGTTAAGTTACCTAGAGCGGAGGCAGTCTCATCTACTACTGCTTCAAGGGTTCTTGTTAACCTACGAATAAGCTTACTATTTACAACTGTACCTAAATAAGGAAAAACACCTTTATCAATATCAATGAATTGCTCTGCGGCGGTTTCAGTATAATCGACAATCGGGAGATTTCTCTTGTGTCTAGTGTGTACTAAGAAAGAATTCCTATGATAGTCAGGTGGGGCTAAAAAAACAGGTGGCAGTAGGAAAGCAATGTAACAGGTTCCCTCCCAATCGAGGGGCAGACGGACATATGCAGTTTGACCACAAATAAAATAAGAATGACGTGAAGCTTTAAAAATAGATTTCCCACTGTCACTATACTGGATAACAGTAGTACATTCACTATGACCTATATGTACAGAACCATAACTACGGACACATAATTCGCCTTTGACTGGTAGTACTGAAATAGCGGGTGAGTCTGGAGTAGTATCAGACTGAACATTCAGAACCATAAAATTCGACGAATAATTTCCTAAATTATATACTTCATTTTCTAAATCTAAACCTGTTCTGTGGGGGAAACCTTGCTTGTCTGGGAAACATGTACTGTTAAGAAAAGACATATCTGTTGAGGATGACGTTAACGTGGACCATGCTCCACACGAACCATTGTGTGAGAATGGATAAGGAAAGAGTGGCAGAACTCCCTTCGGTGTCTGGAAAGGGGGGAGTCGACCACACACCCAACAATTAGTGGCATTGCTGGTCTGGTGTGAATAATGTAACATACGGATAAATGTGTTATTACGCATAGCGAGGCGGTATGCATATTCGTGAGGAGGCAGATCACTAAACGTGTGCTCTACTGTAGCATGAGCAGACATATTTACATGAGGAACTGAAAAACACAGATAGAAAGCATAGCTGGTGCAGGAAATCATTATGCTGGTGAATAATACGAAACTCAGAAAAACGATACATTTCATTGAGCTTTGACTGACTCTCTCACTATGGGGGTCTATTTTATACATGTCAGAAACAATTTAACCGTTTCACCTAGGGGAGGACTTATACAATCAAACTGGCTGACTTATTAGACCTGAGCTTTAATTTATACTCCTGTTGCGGAGTTTTCTCTAACAAGGGAGGGAATGTAACAATGTTTTGTGCGGGACAGTCCTTTAAAACAATGTTCTGGCAATCCTTCGAATCCTGGGAAATGTTCTTGGGAATGTTTTTGAAGACTGGCTTTGGTCCTTGGAAAAGTTTTACATGAGAAAGGTGTACCCACCCCTTCCTGCCTTCCAACTTGACGGCAGTTCGGGTGGTCAAGAGGACCTGACGTGGCTCCTTCCAACGTGGTTCCAGCGGACTTGACCTGTCAAAATTGCGGACCATCACCAAGGATCCTGGAACGATCTCGTGCGGTGCCACCTCGGTATTGTCTGGAAATGCAGCGGCAACCTGTGAACGACATGAGTTGAGGGCAGACATCAAGGAAGCTAGGTAATCTGTCAGCATATTACATGAAACATCGGTAATACTTCGGGGTCTAGGAGTACCCCACATGTTAGGGGGGCGGCCGAATACGACCTCATACGGGGACAGACCTGATCTGGAATGTGCGACCATACGCATGTAAAATAGAGCGACTGGCAAAGCTACTAACCAGTCCACACCCTTGTCTTTACAGATTTTTGCAATACGGATTTTCAGAGTCTGATTATGTCTCTCGACTAGTCCAGCTGCTTCTGGATGGCGTACACAATGGAACTTCCACTGGTACCCTAACAAAAGTGAAACGTGTTTCATGAGTTCGGATGAGAATGGCTGGCCGTTATCAGAATATACGACTCTAGGGAGTCCATATCTAGGGAAAAATTCACGAACCAACTGCTTGGCAGTGGTCGTGGCTGTGTAATCTGGGACTGGATATGCTTCTGTCCATCTGGACAAGGCGCATACAACTACAAGGACATACTTGAAACCTCGACATCGTTCCATTTGAATATAATCCATCTGGAGGACCTCAAAAGGGTGGTCAGGGGGCTGGAAACCACCTTGTTCCACCGGAACACTTTTACCTGGATTAAACTGACAACATATCATACAGGTACGGACTTTCTGCTTGGCTGCAGCTCGTAAATGCTTGTTGAACCAAATGGTCTGGATACTGTCTAACATAGCTTTTTCTCCTAAATGTGCTGGACTATGTGCGGTATTGATAATGACTTGAACCATAGAATCGGGGAGAAACCATGTGGCTCTACCCTTCGTTAACCATCCTTGATCTGTCTGGACCCCTCCTTGTACAGACCATTTCTTGATTTCATCAGGAGTAGCATGTGACTGGATATCTATGACATCTTGAGTAGGGTCCTTAACTGTCATGCATGTAATCGGATCTGGAGTATGTGTCTGTGTCTGATTAACTGGAATGTCTGGTGTCTGTGCTGTAAGCTTGGCTGTGCGGTCTGCTAAATCATTACCTTGGGAAATAATGTCAGTAACTTTCGTATGTGCTTTGCACTTCATGATAGCAATAGATGTCGGTAAATGTATGGCATCTAACAGGGCTTGAATAAGGAGACCATGCTGAATCTTGGTTCCATGAGAAGTCATAAAACCTCTCTCCTGCCAGAGCACTCCGAAGTCGTGTACAACTCCGAATGCGTAACGTGAATCTGTGTAAACATTAACTTTCAGGTTCTTGGCGTGTATACAGGCTTGTGTCAGAGCAACTAGCTCTGCTGCTTGAGCGGACAGGGTATCAATACGGTGTGTTTCAATAACTTCAGTGTCAGTAGTCACTGCATACGCGGCGACTAGTTCTCCTGTACTAGTTCTCATACATGAACCATCCACATAAAGTGTCAGGTCAGGATCTGGTAACGGAATGTCTGTCAGGTCTTGTCTTGGTTTTGTCGTAATGTTAACTACTTCCACACAATCATGTGGGTCTGGATTTGAACTAACTGATGGTAACAGTGTAGCAGGATTCAGAACGTTGCAGCGTCTAATTTCTATGTGTGGCTGGAACAGTGTCAATTCATAACCTGTTAAACGTGCAATTGTCAAGTGCTGAGTTTGTGTTCGGTTTAAAAGAACTTCTACTGAATGTGGGACTTGTACTGTCAGGGAATGTCCTAAAACTATGGAATCACTTTGTCTGATAGCTAGTGCTGTGGCTGCAACTGACTTGAGGCACGCAGGCAACGCCTGGGCGACTGGATCTAATGTGCTCGAAAAATAAGCACAGGGCTTATATTGACCTGCTTGATCTTGTGTGAGAACAGATAATGCTGTACCTTCGCGTTCAGTAACAAAAAGTGTAAAAGGCTTACTGTAGTTCGGTGTAGCTAGAACTGGAGCTTGACATAGGGCTTTCTTTAACTCGTTAAAACTAAGTGTATGGTCAGATGTCCAAGGGAGGACAGTCGATACGGCTGCCTCCTGTGTCGTTAACTGTATCAATGGCTTGGCTAGAAATGCATACTGGGGAATCCATTGTCTACAATAAGAAGTAAGGCCGATAAAAGCACGTACCTCCTTCTGGGTTCTGGGCTGGGGAAGACTCGCTATTAACTGGATACGGTCGGGTGTCAACTGCCTACCCCTCTTGGACAGCAAGTGTCCTAAGTATACCACTTGCTGGACACAGAATTGAAGCTTCGAAGGTGACACCTTGTGCCCCATCTCGGCTAGAAAATACAGAACTGTAAGTGATGCTCGCTCGCAGTCACGTTCAGAACGGGCTGTGATCAGTAGATCATCGACATACTGGAGCAGGGCAGTGTCAGTTGGCATGTGAATGTTGTCTAGTTGTCTCTTGAGTGCTTGACTGTAAATACTAGGGCTTTCTGTGAAACCTTGAGGAGCGCGTGTAAACATATAGCTCCTTCCATTTAAACAGAATCCGAAAAGAAACTGGCTGTCTGGATGAATTGGAACACTAAAAAATGCATTCTTGAGGTCAATAACAGTGAAAAACATGGCTTCGGAATCAATGGCTGTTAACAGGGAAGAAATATCTGGGACAACTGGGTACTGAGGAATAATACATTTATTAAGCTCTCGTAAATCAATCACTAATCGATATACTGGGGGTGCATTTGGATCAGTACGTTTCATGACTGGAATGATCGGAGAATTACATACATTGGAGTCAGTTTCTACAACTACTCCTTGAGCCATGAGCTCGTCAATAATTTTTGATAAGGCTGCTACAGCCTCAGGTGGCAATCTGTACTGTCTGATTCGGGGTAACACTACACCTGGCTTGAGAGTCACACGATGGGGTGTGATTTGCATGTAACCTACATCAGTTGGACCTTGCGCCCATAAATGCTGCGGAACATTAGACAATCTTGAATCAAAATCTCGTAACACATAGTGACCCTTAAAGTCACGTAGGAACAGACGTATTCCCTCTGGGGAACAGCAAATAACTGCACCTAATTCTTTCAGTGTTTTAATGCCTAATAGATTTTCTGGACATGACTTAGTAAGTAACAGATCAGTAGTACGGGACAATGGACCTACTTCTAGAGTAACTGGCTTAGATATTTCATTAACTATGGGTTTTCCTGAAAATCCAAGGGAAACATTTCTTGAGCCTGAGAGCGGAGCCCCTGGAACTTCGGCATGACTAATTGTGGTCCTACTTGCCCCTGTATCGATCAAAAACTTTCTGTCTTTCCCTAATACTTGACTGTGAACATAGGGACCTTCTTGATCTACAGGTATCTCGATGAGAGGCAAGCCTACCTCCTTCTCTAGGCTGTTTCATGAATATGACTGGTACTCTGGATACTCGGACTGTGCATACTGGTACATCTGCGATGTAACGTGCTGTGTTGCAGCAATAGGCTGCGGTGCTGTAACCGTCTGTTGTGCATTCTGTGACTGAGGAGTCTGTGAAACTTGTTCTTGTCTTGGCGGACGTGGTCTTTCTTTAGTCTTACCAGTAGCTATGTTGTGTTTCAGAACTGCACACTCGTTTATAAAATGACCTGGCTGTTTACAATAGTTGCAGTTCCCTTTAACGGGAGCTGCAGGATGACTGGCTTGATTCGGACCTCTCTTCTGACTGTCTTGAGGAATAGATTGTGCCACTAGCACTTTCATTTTCGTGTCTTTCATACGTTTTCTTTCGTGTTCTTGCTCTTCTCTGATTCTATTCTGGTGGTACTGGAGCATCTGGAGCATCTGGGACGGAGTATTTGCTTGCCAGGTGCTTTCGACTTTCAAAACTCGGTTTTTAATTTGTGGACTTGAATTCTCGACTAATTTGGTAACGAAAAGATGAGGGTATGACTCACTACTTGTCTTGAGACCACTATTAATACTGAAACATTTCTCAAATCTAGAATAAAAATCACTAATGTCTTCATCTTGTTTCTGTTTACAGGCTGAGATTGCATCCCAGTCTTCTTTCCTAGTTGTCAATAATCTGGGTAAAACTTGAATCAATAATTCTGGTAATTCTTTACATTTATCTCCAAGACCGGTACCTGGTACTCGTGCCTTGTCTTCAGCTTCTAGAGCTGTCCAATCGATCTTTTTCTCTCCCACCTCCCATTCTTTTTCCTTTAACTTTTCATACACCCCTGCGGGTAGCAGGACCTTTAACATTTTAATGATATCTGGGTAAGTGTATTCTCCCATACGGAGCATGTCTTTTAATTCTCTATGGAACCCCGCTGGATCTTTGTCATGACAGGGGATTAATTTCTTCATTTCAAGGAGTTCCATCTTTGATATCGGAGTGTATACAAACACTCGTTGCATTGCGCCACCCGCCCCTTGGACTGGGTGGACTTCTCGTAGCGGATTCTGTCTGTCTATGTAGAATGGTTTACTTTCTGGGGGTGAGACATGAACAAAATGCGGGTTCAGGAACGTTCTATACTTGTGGCGCTGTTCTAGAATGACACTAATTAAATCGGTACCTAGACCTCTCCATCTGTACTGGAGTAACTCGTTCAGGATATCATGTAACGGGCCTGGATCAGAATGTTGACCCTCATACAGGGTAATGAGGTGTTGGATCATATACATACCCACCAGTCGTTGCTCGGCTGGGGGCAATTTCAGAAACATTTGTGCCACTATTTCGTCTGGAAAAGTGGTAGAATCAGTAATCCATCGGACTGCTGATCGGGCTAGTTCTTGTTCGTGCATGGTACTTAATTCGCTATAACCGACTCGTGATTTCAGAATGTGATCGGTAGCTTGAAATACTTGTTCTAAAGAGCTTTGTTCTGGTGCTAGATGTTGAAAAATAGACTTGGGTTCTAGACGTAAATGGCGATCTGGAAATCTGGATTTTCCTACATACGCTATTCTGGCGGGATTCTCGTCTTCCTCTTCAGGATCAGAGATACTTTCTTTCTCGCTTACTTGTGCTGCTTTACGCTGTTCGTGTAACCTTATTATTTCTTTACGAATTTTCTTGTACATACTTTCCATGGCACTAATGGTCTTGTGCTTACCCTCGGCTATATTATCACTCCACCTTGTTAAGATTCTCATTTCGGCGGGATCTTTAGACGGATAATCTTGTTCTCTTATTAGACAATTGATCAGGAACTTTAATATCATGAGCTGAATCTCGGCTTTCCTTTGAGACATAATCTCGCCAATGCTTTCTGGATCATCCCCTGTACGGATGAAACGATATATTCTGTCTAGATCTTCTTTCATATTCGGTAAGGTGACTAGATACTCGGTCACCCTTCTTACGCGTACGGAATATAAAACCATATTATACTCGCCTGGGACTGTGTCATAGACACATTCAGCAAGGGCTTGCCTGATTTCTGTAACAGACTTATTACTTTTAGGAGTACGCTGTGATGCTTGGGCATGTAATTCGAGTGCTGATAGACGCTTATGTGGCGGTGGGGTTTGAGGAGGACCTCCTCCTGCGGCCCCTAGACTAGAATCGTCGACTGACATTCTTCGTGCTTGCAGGGTCGGTAATTGTAACGTGGGCTGAACTTGTATGGCAGGCTGACCCGGGGGTACCGTAACAGGTACTCCGGTGTCTGGAGAAACTGGAAGTGCCTGATTTACAGGGACAGGTGGAGCGCGAACTGGATTGGCATATTCTGGAACTGTGTCGTCCAAATAGGACGAAATAAAAATATCAGCTGCGGTCGGTTTGTGACGTAGCTTGGTCGGAACTAATGGTGGCGGGAAATTACTGGGTGCCTCTGGGGTCGCTTTTGGCAAGCCTTCGGCAAGGAGAGGATACATACCCTTAATAAGGGCATGCCTCTGTCTGTCTGACTGTTCGGTTTTGACTTGTTCACCTATCTCGATCAATTCTCTTTCTTGGGCTCGTTCTTGGGATTCTCTACTTAACTCTGACTTTCTGACTTCCTTTTCCGTTCTTCTATGCGCTTCCTTACGCCATAACTCGATGGCATCTTTCTGTGACTGTCTGGCTTTCTTTTTCCATAATGCTTCTTCTACTCGCATGATACATTCGGCATCCCATGTACCCGATACGGGCCATCTATACTTTTCTTCTAACTGTTTGGTATACTCTACCCATAAATCTAGATACAATATGGCGCTTATGCCATGTTTCTGATACATAAAGTGACCTGGACTGTCCCTAGGCGGAACAGGAACTGCTGCTTCCAGCAGACCCTTTCTAGTTTTTAACTGACGTAACTTGGAAAAGAGCGGCATTCTAAACTTGAATCGGAACACAATACAATACACGAAAAACAATAACAATTGGGAAAAACAATTCAGGCATACCACGACATTGGAAATACATTAAACAATATTATAAATAACAGTTCGAACAGAATACTACCTGAAAATACTAAAAACAGAACAGAATTCTCGAGAACGGAACAGACTAGAGTTACTGGAGGCACTGCTGTAACAGTACGGAACATACCGGTCCCATAAAGGAACGCATCAAGACCCGTATCCACCTGGGTGAACACTTCGTTTGTGGGCTTGGGTACCACCAACCCACGGACCAGGAGTCAATTTAGACTGACCCTGTCTAGACACTACCCCAGCAATGGTACTCACCGGGCAGCACGGAACGGAAGGCCTCGGACGGGACTGGACTACGACGACGAACTTCGGACTTCGGACTTCAGTTACGGGTGGGCCTCCGGATACCTCGGACCTTGGACTCTCGGCTTGGGCTCTGGTCGGGACTCGCCGCGTTCCTCCACCGTCTCGTTCGGATGCTGGACCGCCTCCTCCGTCTCCTCCGTGGGCCTGAGGGATACTTGAAGCAGAAATATCTGCACTTGGCCAGTATGGTTCCGTCACGACTGCAGAGGGTCAGGGGGTCGGCGTGGCTTCACCGACGCGTGGGGAAAGGACAAGTCCCTATTCGGGCGCCATTATGTGGTAAATAAATAAATAATACCCTATTTTTGGATGAATGAATGAATAACAGATAGCTCAATAAATAAGAGTCAAGATTCGAGGTAGTAGGAGTTTCTGCAGGTTTATTACAGCATAAGGACAGGATCAGGACAACCTGCATAGGAATAGGACAATAAGGCCCAGCAGCTGCTGGGGCTAGGTCTGGGATGAGCGCGCTAACATTTAATAACATAACATTCATTTATATACATAGCGCAAACACATAGCATTACATTGCAGTAGGCGTAACAGTGGGTGGAGTAGAAGGCGTGACTCGTAACAGTCGCGAGAGATAACAGTAAAAAGAGGTGTAACTGGGAGTTTACTCAGACATGTGATGCAAAACGTAACAGAATATGTCATGAATGGGCGGAAACATTGGAGGGGGCTACCTAAGGAGCCGGGACCTCTAACCTAATGGTGCGCGGAAACTAGCAATGACGTATTACTAGGAGAAGCTGGGGGCTACGAACTCGGTGCTAGGAGCAGAGACTAGAGTCTGGAGGGTCGGAGCGACATGTACCTAAACCCTATCTGGTATCTAATGTTTAGGGAACATGTTGATATGAACTGGAAGTCATGAGGGGAGAGGCTAACCTGATTCTAAGACTGGACCATGCATTATTCTACATGTAGTGCGTGAAGAATATTAAATGACCATTAAATACAGTATTTCTCTAACATGGAGACGAGAAGGCTAGACAATGACGGAAACTATTGATGCAGTTCAGTAGCTTAGGAATGCAGAAGAGGAGGACTGAACTGATAGCTGGAACTATAACATACTTTTGGCAGACTCAGAGGCAGAGCCGGGGTGCACCGGGCACTGCAAGGCAGGAAGTAAGTGAAGGGTCGAGGATACAGGTGGGGGCTGTGTCGCTCCTCAGCGAGGCTTTCAGGAGACAGGAGCTGAATCTGTGGTCCGGGCCCTTTTGAGGCCTGGAAACGGGGACTTTATAATTGAATAACGTGCACACTGAGAAACGTGGCAACATTACTTACATAGGCCTGATATTCGTAGTATTCACGAGGACTGGAAACTAACATACTAGAGGTGGACACAACTGCAATTGCGTTTTTAATCAGAAATGGGGAATAACATATGCATATTGGTCATGCACACATAACATATGATGGATGAGGCGTAGGGACACAGAACATGGCAAAATTTACTTTTCCACATCACTACTGAGTTGACATGATCATGGACTGATTAGGAGGGGTGGGTTGTTAGTGGTTCCTTAGGGGATGTGTGGCAAATTTTTATCTTTGTGTTATCAAAGAAGAGTAGCTCAATATGACTTTTATTTTAGGACTCTGGCTCGTTTTGTCAGTGGACACCTTGTTGGTGTGTTCATGAAGCCCTCACCCACCAACCTAGTTGGTGGCATGCTTCATCATCGGGCCCACCCAGTAACACCTAATGTGTTCCGGGTGTGCTTCAACGCCTGATTACAGCGGAGCTGGTATTTTACTGAGAGTGCAGTGTGGGGTGTTAGTGAAGTGACAGTTAAAACGGCTTGGCGAGGGTCCCAGTACCCGAGGGTAAATTAAAATTTTAATAACTGGGCCGCCGTCAGCGGTTAAAATAAGGCTAGGGGATGTTAAGGTCGTGAGTTACGACCTCCTACATCCATGTGTTGGTCGACATGTTTCAGCCAGTGCCTTAAGATTAATCTGGCCTTCCTCAGGACCTATTTAAAATAGTGCTGGTGCAGGCTAAAAAAAGGTGGGTTTGTGTAACACAGACTATGTGTTACACTCGCTAGGGTGTTTTTCGAGGTGTGAGAGGGGGATTCCCTTCTCAAGCATACCTGAACATACAACGTATAAGACAAAGACAAAACATATAGGTAAAAGAGAGTCACTTAGCATTAGTTGCAAAGTCATACACATCGTGATTGCCAGGACTAAAGTGCATGGTGGGTAGACTATAGTCGGCTAAGGTGTAATGGTACTGGTGGTACCATTAGGGTGAAAGTCGCATTCTAATTAGGAGTGGTGTGGCTAAAACACGGGTATCACACAATCGTATTACATATGTGATTAGGCGTAAGTAGTGGTTCTTATGCTGGGTATTAGCAGTCAATGCTTCCAGGAGTGAAGCGGCAAGGGGATGACCCTGTTAGGAGAAAAGGTTGGCCACTGGGGTTAGGAGACCTGTAGGGGAGGAAAAAGCTTACCCAAAGTAGTTGAGGTGATCGTCATACTCACAGCCTTTCTGGACAGAGCCTGCTGGGTACCTGTAACGCCGTCTTCCTACTCCGGTGAAATGCGCTTGGGTTCTATGTTCGTTTTTATATGCCTCTTAACGAGCAAACTAGTATCACCTGTGCGTGGAAAGAAGCGTAGAAAGACTTCCCGGGCATGCAGTGAGCCAGGCGCGCATGCGCGTTGTCTGCCGCTATGAGGAAGTTTCGCGCATGTGCAGGCTGGAGGTGAGCCGCGCATGCGCTGTGTGTAAGGCTGATCGGAGCATGCGCGGTAGCGCGTCTCTTTTAATCTGGCAGTTTCACAATGCTCACGATGGTTCAGGGTGGGCAAGAAAAGGTCGTTGTAACACTGAAATTGGGGAATATGAACACAGTGATGGTATGTCAATGTTATAGCAGCGCCGTATGGATGCTGAGGGTTAACACATGGTAGCACATGTACGTTGCTGGCGCAATAAAGGTTCAGATTTCTAGATGTTGAAGCACATCCCCGTGGATGACGATGTGTCAAAGTTTTAACGGCGTCATATGAGTGCTGGGGGGTAAACACATGACAAAACAGGTGCGCTGCTAGCGCGTGGAGGGTGCGGACTAATGATGTTGCACTTCTCCATTAGTACGCTGTTGAGTGTAAAGGGTTCCAGTCTAGTTCTGTTAAGCGCATGTTATAGAATTCCAGGGAATCGCATCTTTCAGGCCCTTAGTTTGCGTGGAGAGGCGGTAAATCCAACGCTGCTCTCTGCTGAGCAGTCTTTTATCATTATCTACTGCACTTTCAGGAAGTTGTTCAATTATGGTCCATGTGAGGTCATTTGGTGTGTGGCAGTAGGTGATGAAGTGGTTGGTTAGTTTACTAATGTTTTTCTTGCACCTGATGGTGCTTCTGTGTTCTGTTATCCTCGTCCGTATTTTACGTGTGGTCATGCCGATGTATCGGTGACCGCAGGTACAGGTGAGCAGGTATATCACGTTACGTGAGTTGCAGTTAGTGTGGCTGCGTTGAGTCCACACCTTGTTGGGTTCCAGCTCCAGGGTTTTTGAATGTGTGGTCAGGTGACACACACTACAGTCATTACATGGGTAATGACCGGTTACTTTTGGCAGGCCCCAGGCGTTGAGAAGAGTGTTGGGTTGTTGTCTGATCTGTGTTCTAGGGCGGGTGCTCACTAGTTGGTCCTTCAGGTTGTTGCTTTTTTTGTAAGCGAACCTGGGGATGTCCCACTGTCTTTGGCCTGAGTTTAAGATTTTCCAGTTTTTTCGGATCAGTTTAGCTACCTAATTTGATGCTGTGTTGTACGTGGTTATGCAGGTGATAGGTTGTTCCTGGTTTTCCTTAGCTGTAGTTTCAAGAAGGGCATCTCGGTTTTGGTTCCTATCCCTTTTCTTGGTTTTGGAGATGATTGCTTTAGGGTAACCGCGTTCCTCGAGTTTTTTTGCCAGGTCAGTAGATTGTCTCTTGTAATCAGCAATATTACTGCAATTTCTGTGTATACATAAAAATTGTCCAAAGGGGAGGTTCTCTCTGAGTGGACGTGGGTGGAAGCTTGTGAAATGAAGCAGGGAGTTCCTTGCGGTAGGTTTATAACCCTGGTACACACATTCCTTTTTTAGGACAGGGTCAAAGGTCATGGGGCAGAAGAAGACAAAACCCGCCGCAACCACAGGTACACTGGGCGGAAGAAGGAAACCCAGTGAGCGCCAACACCCGCCAGAAGGCGAAGGAACTACCAGGAACCAGCAAACACTGACAGAGACACCACAACCATTCATGGTATTCAACCTATCCAGCACACCACTGACCGCCAAAGAACAATCAGTGCTAGAAAAAGGACTGTCGTTCGTCCCTACGTCAAAACTTGACAAATTCAAGCTGCACGTGGAACTGGCAGACTTCTTCAGAAAGTTAAAGCTCAAAGCCTTTTTTGAAAAATCAACGATGGACAGTCAACATACTAATGAGAACCCAAACATCACTGGCCTGGGAACAAAATCTACGTTCAACCCGCCGCCCTCCACTGTCCCCCCTGAGATCACTACTTTTGAACTAGCAGTGTACAACGACGTTGAGAAACTGACTCCAACCAACTACTTCAACAATCTATCCAAGGAAGATAGAAACACAATCCAACGCCTCCAGAACAACCCCTCTGTCATTATCAAACCAGCTGACAAGGGGGGAGGCATTGTCCATATGGACAAAAAAGACTACGATACAGAATGCCGCAGACTACTCAGGGACACTAGAAACTACCAAAGGCTGGAGCAGGACCCCACCGACAAACTACGTACAACCATCCAGGCACTGATCAAGAGAGCCAGCGATGCAGAACATATTTCAAACAGGAAGCAGAATACTTATGCCCACAGAAAATCAAAATACCATACTTCTACACGGTACCAAAGGTACACAAAGGCATAACTCCCCCTCCGGGCAGATCCATAGTGTCTGGCGCAAATTCCCTCCTCGAGCCCCTCTCACGTTACTGTGACTTCTTCCTCAATCCCCTAGTGCAACAAACGCCTAGCTATATCAAGGATACTAAGCACCTCCTACAGGTGATCAATAACACCGCATTCAACGCAGAGACTCAACTATTGGTAGGACTGGATATTGAGAGTCTATATACCAGCCTCCCCCAGGACGCAACCCTGCAAGTACTCAGGGACATCCTCATGCAGTCACCATGGCCATACCACACCCCCAGGGAATTCATCCTGGAATGTGCCACACTGGCACTAAAAGAGAACTATTTCGAATACGAAGGCTCCTTCTACCTCCAGACCAATTAAACTTCCATGGGCAGCGTTTTTGCCCCCATTGTGGCGGGGCTATATGTCCATCATTTCGAACGCACATACATTGCAGCAAATACCAACCCATTTGCGAACCAAATCCTCAATTGGCGTCGATACATTGACGACATTCTAGTGATCTGGCAGGGATCTCAACCAGCCCTGGATGAATTCCTCATTTGGCTAAACAGCAGAGACCCGTATCTTAAATTCACAAGTACCTCAAGTGTCAACCAACTGGCTTTCCTAGACCTGGACATCACGGTCAAAGAAGGAAGTCTTGTCACCACCACTTATTATAAACCTAGCGCAAGGAACTCCCTGCTTCATTTCACAAGCTTCCACCCACGCCCACTCAGAGAGAACCTCCCCTTCGGCCAATTTTTACGTATACGCAGAAATTGCAGTAATATTGCTGATTACAAGAGACAATCTACTGACCTGGCAAAAAAACTCGAGGAACGCGGTTACCCTAAAGCAACAATCTCCAAAACCAAGAAAAGGGCTAGGAACCAAAACCGAGATGCCCTTCTTGAAACTACAGCTAAGGAAAACCAGGAACAACCTATAACCTGCGTAACCACGTACAACACAGCATCAAATGAGGTAGCTAAACTGATCCGAAAAAACTGGAAAATCTTAAACTCGGGCCAAAGACAGTGGGACATCCCCAGGTTCACTTACAAAAGATGCAACAACCTGAAGGACCAACTAGTGAGCACCCGCCCTAGAACACAGATCAGACAACAACCCAACACTGTTCTCAAGGCCTGGGGCCTGCCAAAAGTAACCGGTCATTACCCATGTAATGACTGTAGTGTGTGTCACCTGACCACACATTCAAAAACCCTGGAGCTGAAACCCAACAAGGTGTGGACTCAACGCAGCCACACTAACTGCAACTCACGTAACGTGATATACCTGCTCACCTGTACCTGCGGTCACCGCTACATCTGCATGATCACACGTAAAATACTGACGAGGATAACAGAACACAAAAGCACCATCAGGTGCAAGAAAAACATTAGTAAACTAACCAACCACTTCATCACCTACTGCCACACACCAAATGACCTCACATGGACCATAATTGAACAACTTCCTGAAAGTGCAGTGGATAATGAAAAAAGACTGCTCTGCAAAGAGCAGCGTTGGATTTATTGCCTCTCCACGCAAACTGAGGGCCTGAACGATGCGATTCCCTGGAATTCTATAACATGCGCTTAACAGAACTAGACTGGAACCCTTTACACTCAACAGCGCACTAATGGAGAAGTGGAACATCATTAGTCCGCACCCTCCACGCGCTAGCAGCGCACCTGTTTTGTCATGTGTTTACCCCCCAGCACTCATATGACGCCGTTAAAACTTTGACACATCGTCACCCACGGGGATGTGCTTCAACATCTAGAAATCTGAACCCTTATTGCGCCAGCAACGTACATGTGCTACCATGTGTTAACCCTCAGCATCCATACGGCGATGCTATAACATTGACATACCATCACTGTGTTCATATTCCCCCAATTTCAGTGTTACAACGACCTTTTCTTGCCCACCCTGAACCATCGTGAGCATTGTCAAACTGCCAGATTAAAAGAGACGCGCTACCGCGCATGCTCCGATCAGGCTTACACACAGCGCATGCGCGGCTCACCTCCAGCCTGCACATGCGCGAAACTTCCCCATAGCGGCAGACAACGCGCATGCGCGCCTGGCTCACTGCACGCCCGGGAAGTCTTTCTACGCTTCTTTCCACGCACAGGTGATACTAGTTTGCTCGTTAAGAGGCATATAAAAACGAACATAGAACCCAAGCGCATTTCACCGGAGTAGGAAGACGGCGTTACAGGTACCCAGCAGGCTCTGTCCAGAAAGGTTGTGAGTATGACGATCACCTCAACTACTTTGGGTAAGCTTTTTCCTCCCCTACAGGTCTCCTAACCCCAGCGGCCAACCTTTTCTCCTAACAGGGTCATCCCCGTGCAGCTTCACTCCTGGAAGCATTGACTGCTAATACCCAGCGTAAGAACCACTACTTACGCCTAATCACACTATGTACTACTATTGTGTGATACCCGTGTTTTAACCACACCACGCCTAATTAGAATGCGACTTTCACCCTAATGGTACCACCAGTACCATTATACCTTAGGCGACTATAGTCTACCCACCATGCACTTTAGTCCCGGCAATCACGATGTGTATGACTTTGCAACTATATGCTAAGTGACTCTCTTTTACCTATATGTTTTGTCTATGTCTTATACGTTGTATGTTCAGGTATGCTTGAGAAGGGAATCCCCCTCTCACACCTAGAAAAACACCCTAGCGAGTGTAACACATAGTCTGTATTACACAAACCCACCTTTTTTTAGCCTGCACCAGCACTTTTTTAAATAGGTCCTGAGGAAAGCCAGATTAATCTTAAGGCACTGGCTGAAACATGTCGACCAACACATGGATGTAGGAGGTCGTAACCTTATTTTAACCACTGACAGCGGCCCAGTTATTAAAATTTTAATTTACCCTCGGGTACTGGGACCCTCGCCAAGCCGTTTTAACTGTCACTTCACTAACACCCCACACTGCACTCTCAGTAAAATACCAGCTCCGCTGTAATCAGGCGTTGAAGCATACCGGAAACACATTAGGTGTTACTGGGTGGGCCCGATGATGAAGCATGCCACCAACTAGGTTGGTGGGTGAGGGCTTCATGAACACACCAACAAGGTGTCCACTGACAAAACGAGTCAAAGTCCTAAAATAAAAGTCATATTGAGCTAGTCTTCTTTGATAACACATATAAACCCACGGGGACACGGACTAGCTTTCTAGTCCTCTCTCTCTCTCTTGATACATCTAAATTTTTATCTTTGGCACACAAAGGACATCTGGGGATTAGAACAATGAAACTCAGAGTTAGGATGGAGTTTTTGTGGCTTGCTGAGGATAAAGTATTTGAGAGATGGGGGCTCGCCCTTCCTCTTGTATCCTTTGTGACCGTTTACATGTTTTTAATGCAGCACGTTGGTCTCCCTACCCCCGCCGGTGCACCCGGACCCCCTACGGAGCGCCCCCCCACCGCGGCGCAGGTCCACATAGAGGGGACACATGGCACACACTAATATAGTGTCCTGGAACATCTGCGGTATGCACACCCCCTCTCGTCGATATTCAGTATTTTCCTACCTGCAGCACCACGGGGTGGGGATAGCACTCCTCCAAGAAACGCATATGACACTGATTGAGATAGAAAAGTTGCACTGGCGCTGGAGGGGACAGATGTTTGGTACCACCTTCTCTGCACATGCGCGCGGCACACTGATCTGGATACGGGCAGGTGTTCCATTCACTTGTACGGACACGCGGGTGGACCCTGCGGGTAGGTAGACGCTGGCGCGGGGGCGCCTGAACGGCCAAGAAATACTAGTAGGTTCCCTCTATGCCCCGAACACAGAGCAGCCTGCTTACTTGGAGAGTCTGAACCATATTCTCCATCCGCACGCTGGGCTACCCTGGCTGCTTGGGGGGGACTTCAACATGATACTGGACACACATTTGGACAGATCCTTCCCTCCCGTCCGAGCTGCAACAGTAGCGTCCACTGCACAAGCGTTCAGGGATTGGCACGCACACTGGGGGGGGTGTGACCTCTGGCGCGTACAGCACCCCACAGACAGAATCTACTCCTTCTACTCCCCAGTTCATGACCTGCACATCCGCCTGGATACAATAATTGGTACTCAGTCCCTGCTCCCTCTCCTTGCCGAGACGGAATACTTAGGGAGAACACACTCAGATCATAACCCACTCCGATTTAAGATCAGTTGGGAGGCAGACTGTCCCCCGTGCCCACGTGGCGTCTGCAACCTGCTGCGCTTGAAGATGCCGAGTTCCGATCCTCATTGGGCACGGCCATCCTGGCCTACTTCGAAGAAAATGAGGGGACAGCGAGCAGCGCGCTGGTGGAGTGCGAGGCGCACAAAGCGGCTATCCGTGGGCACTGTCTGGGGGCCACGTGGAACATACGGAGGAAGTTATCGACTTCTCTGCCGAAGCTCGAGTTGGAGCTCCTCCGCTACGAAAGGGAGGGCGAGGGGACGGGCTTGCACTCGGGTGCGCTCGGCGAACTACGTACGCGACACGCGTTGCTCCTGGAACAGTTGCGCTGCCAAAACTATGCGGCGCACACGGCTAGGACGCATGCCAAGGTGGAGAGAGCCGGTTGGTTGCTGGCCTGGTTGGTGCAAAGTGAGGGACGTCACGCCCCCATAGGCGCGCTGCGCACCGCGGAAGGGGTAATGGTATACACCCAGAGAGAAATCCACCATGCCCTGACCGACCACTACAAGCAGCTCTATCAGTCTCGTGGCATAGGCCCGTGGCACGCGCTAGACACGTTTCTTGACGACCTCGCCTTGCCCGAGGCAATGGAGAGCCATAGAGGCGAGCTCAACGCCCCACTCACTCTAGAAGAGGTGGGAGACGCAATCGGGGACATGGCGACTGGCAAAACCCCTGGGCCCGACGGCCTGCCTGCGGAATACTACAAGGTGAACAGGGATGCCCTGGCACCCCTACTCCTTCAGCTGTTCAACACGGCCATGGACGAAGGCTCATTCCCCCCGTCCATGCGGAAAGCGTTTCTAGTCTCCTTACCTAAGCCGGACAGGGACCCTGCCGCTCTAGGCTCGTACAGGCCGCTGGCAATGCTGAACGTGGACTATAAAATCTTCGCAAAAATATTAGCAGAGCGGCTAGCGGCAGTGGTCCCGCACCTAGTGCACCGTGATCAGAACGGGTTTGTGCAGGCAAGGTCTACATCCCTGAACCATAGGAGGTTCTTTCGGGTGGCGGAGGAAGCAACAAGGGACTGGCCCAGGGCAGGGTGTCTGTCAATTGACCTAGAGAAAGCCTTCGACTGCCTGGAGTGGGGATACCTCGCCACGGTGCTCTCGCGCTACGATTTGGGCGAGGGCTTCTTGCAGGCGGTACAGCTCCTCTACACGAACTCTGTGGTTCGGGTGCGGCTGGGCCCATATATCTCTGAGCCAGTGACGATTGGCTGGGACACTCGTCTGGGATGCCCCCTGTCCCCGCTGCTGTTCGCAGTGGAACCGCTGGCAGCGATGTTGCGGCAGACAGAGCGGGGTTTCCCCATGGGAACGCGACACACCAGGTCTCGCTCTACGCAGATGACCTGCTGGTGTTCGTTAGTGACGTGGCGCACATACCGGAGAGGCTGGCCCAGGTACTGGAACAGTTCGCAGTTGTTTTGGGGCTTAAAGTAAACACGGGCAAATCATGTCTATATGCCTTCAATGCGGAGACGGAAGATCCGGGGTATCGCCTTGGTACCACGCGGGTCCAATGGAATGCTGACACTTTTAGGTACCTTGGGGTACAGGTCTATCGACAAGTGGCTGATCTGTCCGACGGCAACCTGGGTAAGGCAGTGGCAGCGCTTCGATCTCAGATACGTTTTTGGACTACTCTTCCGCTGACCACGACGGGCAGGGTGGCCCTGGCCAAAATGATTATGCTCCCTAGACTCCTGTACTACTTTGTCAACTTGCCCCTCTATGTGCCACCCTCCTTCTTTTCCTCGCTCAACATGATATTGCGGGACTTCATATGGGGAACGTCCCGACACCGGCTGGCGCTTGCGAAACTGTTCTTGCCGACAGATAGCGGCGGACTAGATGCTCCCTGCTTTGAGCATTACTACTTGGCGGCACAGATCCAGTGGATCGCCCGCTGGCTGGCGGACAGAGGTAGGGAAGACACCGCCACAGCGGAGCCGCAGTACTCGCTAGAGCACATATCCCAGCTCTTTCACCAACTGTCGGCGCCTGCAAGACCTGCCCCGCTACTGCTGGCGGTAGCCTACAAGTGCTTCTGCAGAGTCCTCTACATTACACGGAAGGTCCTAACATACGCGCCTGCAGTGCCATTGGAGGCTTTCCTGGGGGGGTCGGTGTCCTAGTGCGGCCCATGTTGGACCACTGGAAAGAGGCAGACATAGTGACACTGGGAGACCTATACCGTGACGGTGCGCTGGTACCATACGTAACGCTGGTAGAGGCAGATGGGCTTCCCCCCGGGGGGTTCCTGCTACACCGGTCCCTAGTAGCTAAAATGACGGCCAAGTGGGGAGACATGGCATCGGAGCCTGAGACGCACTTAACCATACAATACCTGCATGTCATGGGGAGGGGTAGGCCATTGGTACGCTGGTTTGCGGGGTCCTTGAGGGCGCATACAGGGATCAGTTTAACCCCCCCTCAGGGCTAAATGGGAGCAACACATGAGCAGGGAGTTGTCTGACAAGGACTGGGACAAAATACTGAAGAGCACAGTGCGCATCCCCAGAAACCTGCGCTTCCGCCAAATACAGCTTTATGTGATACACAAGGCCTACCTCACACCTGCCCTCATAAATAGGTACTTCCACCGAGTGGACACGTCCTGCCCCAGGTGCGCGGAACTAGATGCAGGGCTCCTCCACCTCTAATGGAACTGTCCCAGGCTGACCTCCTACTGGGGGGCAATAGGAGAGTCGCTCCGTAGATGCACGGGGCGCAACATACCTCTGGAGTGGCCGGAGTACATACTGCACCAATTCAAGAGATCACCCAAAGACAGGGCATCCTCTCGCTTCTTGGACCTCGGGCTGGTGGTGGCCACGCGCCTCCTTACGAGGCGTTGGAAGGCGAGCGACCCGCCAAGTGCACAGGCGTGGTACTCTTCCCTTCAGGCATGGGCCCGGGCGGAGTGGACGGCCATACGCAGGGAAGAAACGGTGGGACTCCAGAGGGAACCTATGGCGGAGCGGTGGGAATACATGCTTGGTGCCTTGCAGCGAGGCGAGGCGGCGGGGGGTGCAAAGGACGCGGAGGATTGAGTGATGTTGCCGGAGAGTTGGGGTGTGCCGCGGGATGAGCTCCAGTTTGACTACCTATTTGGCTGGCAGCCTTGATTGCTGGAGCATGTGGGCTCCTGATATGTAATGTAATTGTGTTTGGTGAACGGGTGTGTACGGAGGTGGGGGGTTGTATTTGGGAGGGGCGGGGATCAGTAGGTATTGGTGTGTTTTCTTCCTTTTTCCTGTAGCTGCAATCGTTTCTTCATATTTTCATTTGTTGTTTGGTTTCAACTGTTATATATAAAAGTCAATCTTGAGCGTACAACTGGTGCTGAGAGGATCCATCCTCACTCATGCTGATACAGAGAGACTTAGCGTGTGGACAGCCATGGACTTATCTTGGGGCGATGGCCCCGACAGCACACATTTGGCCACCGTTGGGTGGGTAATCTTTCTATTGATTGTGCATATGACTTTGTGCCTCGTGATTTCCCGTTACAAAGCTTGTCGCAGTATACCTGATATAACCCTTTGCTGCGCCACCCATGAGACAATGTCTAATGCACTGTGATTTCCACTACTGTTCTGTTTATTCCTTTTTTTGGGGGGGGGATACCAATAAACAGATTTGACAAAAAAAATTATAATAAAGTATTTGAGAGATTCATGCATGAATGTTATCCATGCATGGTGAGGGAAAAAACCTGGTTTACTGTTCCTTCTCCAGCTGGAAAAATGGATGGTCTTCTAATTCCTTGGAGCAAGGTAGTCTTTGGGGATTTTGGTTAAATTCCTAAATTTGAGTTGGTCATGATTAGGGCTCCTGGTTTTATGGTATATATTTTTGGGGCATTTCAGCCTGGATTTATCCATATCTATTTTCTGGCTATTTTATCTGTATTTATCCACATTTATTTTGTGTTTTGCGTATAAATGAAGTTGTAAAACTGTACATTTCCATATCTTTTTATTTACTTTGATGTCTGTTGTGTTTTAGCTATTTAAGCTGCTAAATATTACATAAGAATACATCCATTGGTAAGTACTAGCATTATACCAATAATTTCTTATTTAAAGAATTGTCATCCTGTTTTTTAATTAACCATGCTGCTCATCTGCTGGCCTATAACTCATGAAAGACAGCACGGAGAGTCACTTAAAAAAGCACAATTTTCTGTATTTATCCACTTTTAAAAATAAATACAGACAGAAAACACATTGTTTTCTGTCTGTATTTATCTGTAAAAAATCAGTAAAACGGAAAACAGGGAGCCTTAGTCATGATTAATTTCATGTCCAAGTGGCCGGATATCAAATTTGTGGAAAGTGTACTGGCAGCATTATCAATCTTATGCACGAGGTACTTGTGAAGGCGGGTATCCAATATTTTTGGTAACAGACAGTGGGATACAATTGATGCCTGTTGACATAGAAGATTTCTTGCGGTCCACGAGCAACAAACATGTTGGAACACCACTTTATCCCCCGAGGAACAATGGACTGGTGGAGAGAGTGAACTGTGTTTTGAAAGATCAGTTGCAGTTAGCTTTAGTCAGCAGACTTGGCTATAAAAGCACTTTGAGGAACATGTTGTGGTCTATGAGGACTACAACTCGCATCACTACAGGGGTGTCGTATGTTACCCTGTTAAAATAAATAATTGCATGAACAACAAGCATTTGCAATGCAATAGGTCTCGCATTAGGAAAGTTTGAGCTATTGGTATTGTAAATGACAAATTTTTTATTTATGTGTTGGTTTTGAAAATAGCGAAATTAATAGCTTTGTCATTTACAATGCCAATATTTTTAATTTTTGCAAATGTGACACCTATAGCATTTGTAATGCAACATGTTTTGTATTTACGTTACTTAGATGTATTGATATTACAAATAACAATGGCTTGTAATTTTTTTAAATAATTAATACTTAAATAAAAGTTATTGTAATTTATAATGGCAATACAAGGGGTGGTGGATTAGTGTGAGTGGTGCGGAAATAACAGAGACCTGTGTCAGCTGCTGTAGTTTGAGGGGCGTGGATAACAGCAGAGGCAGACCAGTTGCCTAAGCTCTTTGTGTCTCAACACTGCAGTGCACTTCAAACGCCGCCTGCCCTACCCAAAGGGTTGTTGGCTAAATGGCTGTGTAACCATGTGAGAAACTGTGGTTGAGTGATCTATATTGTGTTGTTCTACAGACCTACGGGGGGGAGATGGGAGGAGGGGGGGGCATTGAAGTTTTTTACTGTACTGGCTGTAACCTGTATCCAAAATCTTAAAATAAAATAATACAATTTTTTTTTTTAATGATAATGGCAATAGCTTAAACTTTTGTAAATAACTTTTATGAAGATTATGTTCAGTGTATTTTATTGTGACGAAAATCCAAGAACAGACGTGAAATATTAACATCTTTTGGTGACATTTGTAATAAAGCTTGAAACATTGAGAGAACATATTTGAACCAGTTGTTGTTGTATTGTTGCACAGATTGATGCTGTGGTGGCGCTGAGTGATGTTGTGGTGGCGACGAGTGATGCTGTGGCGTTCAGTGATGGTATGGTAGTGCATAGTGATGTTGTGGTGCCTTTGAGTGATGCTGTGGTGCCCCTGAGTGATGCTGTGGTGGTGCGATAGATAGATAGAGTGAGGGCGATAGATAAATAGAGGGTGGGCGATAGATAGATAGGGTGAGGGCGATAGATATATAGATAGAGTGAGGGCGATAGATAGATAGATAGATAGAGTGATGGCGATAGATATAGTGAGTGCGATAGATAGATAGAGTGAGGGCGGTAGAGTGAGGGCGATAGATGTGTGTGGTGTGTGTGGTTGTGTGGTTGTGTGTGTGGTTGTGTGTGTAGTTGTGTGTGGTTCTGGGTGTGTGGTTGGGTGTGTGGTTGGGTGCGTGGTTGTGTGTGTGGTTGGGTGTGATTGTGTGTGTGTGTGTGTATGGTTGTGTGTGTGGGTGTATGTGTGTGTGTGTGTGTGTATCAGCACTAGCGTCCCCTGCTCGTTTCACTGCACACCCAGTGAAAGCCAGCCAGCCCAGCGGCAATACAGTGGGCGTGTCTGCAGGAGCAATAGATGAGAGAAGAGTCTAGATAGTGTTATTTGGTAGATCGTATTAGTTAGATGTACCTGCGCTGGCATCTATAAGCAGTCAAGCGCCTTTGAGTGAATCGGTCTCATGCTTCTGTGCCAGTCTCTAATCTTAAGAACGATTACTAGTGACCTAGTTCCCTTGTAACATTAATTACTTTAGCCATCTTTCACTATGAGCACGGTGCTATGGAGGTGGCTCGGGTGCTGCTGTTGAAAAAGGTTCCCTTTCCTCAACTCACTTCTCTGGCTTCAGCCCTCGTATGGTGGGGAGCTGGGGAAGGGAGACCCAGACTGATTCAGCTTCACTTAATTATACAGGGAAGCGACTCCACTTTTATTCTCTGGGCCAAATCCAAAACAGCGGCCTGACTCAGCTTCCAGTTCTAACACTCGACAGATTCCATTTTCAACTGCGGGAAACAATTTCATTAGGGTTTTCAGAACACAACTTGGCTCATCAAAGTCCAGTCTGAGAACATAGGACTCCGATCCCATTAGGATCCATTACTAATTCTGGAGATGCAGAAAGGAGACGCAACTTCACTTTCAGCCCTATAGGGGAAAGGAAGTTCTCGCTCACAGCATACTAAATATCACACCTGATAAGAATGGCTAAAACTTGAACTCTACATCTATGCACAAGGCTCTGCTGTGCTCAGAGCAGCTCATAGATGCTATGTATGCTGCAGAAATAACACGTCCGGCGACACACAACGTGAATCCATGTAACTAACTATTGTATCAATTTAGTTCAAAAACCTTAAATGACAGCGATGGGAATAAAAGATTACACCAGATGCATTACTCCCTTTTTCAATAGATAGAAAGTACATCTTCCACAAGGGAAACAGCCAGCTACTTCCCAGTACCTCAAACTGCCCGGACTATTTTTACACAACACAATGGTGGTCATGTGTTATCGATGTTGGAGGAAGAGACACCAAGGCGACCCTTACGTATTAGAAACTGTAACTGGCAAGTGGAGCACGTCACGACATACCTTGCCTGAAAACAATGTACGATTCTATATACTTCTGAACCCGTGACCCACTCTTTTGACATTCTATTCTGCAACAGATATACCGACCCTCAGAGCCACGTGCGGATTTATGAAAAAATACTCCTGCTCAAGATCCCCGAGGTAGAATCCCATTTTTTTTCCATTTGCATGCTATGTTTGCCTGAAGTCCGCAAACACATGGGAATGCAAATAGGACCGTGCTGGAGATGTACACGCCATGCCTAGATTGCAGCAGCTCTCCATCCCTACTCCCGCCCGCGATGATAGCACACAAAGGGGGCATTATAATCTCACCTTCAGCCGGATAATGTGTCTAGTCAGGGCACAATGCAGGCCATTCAGGGCTTCGGCTTCCCGTACAAGTAACGTCGGACGCTACAACGCTCTCAAGCTTCCATAGGCTGTGGTACCGGTCAATCTACAGACCAGGAAAAGGGCGGGTCTTCCAGAACCATTCTCCCCCTGGAGGTTATTAACAAGCCATGAGCGTGCACATCCCGAAGCTGCAGAAGTCAGGAGTGGCGGCTGAGGCCGCCGATGCGGTGAGTGGGGCTTAGTTGTACGGGGCGGCGGCGGGTGTGTGTGCGCATGTGTGTGTGGCGTGTCTTTGTGCGCGCGTGTGTGTGTATGTGTGTGCGTGTATGTATGTGCGCGCGCGTGTCTGTGTGTGTGCGTGTTTGTGTGTGTGTTTAAGGGGGCGGCTGGCAGTGTGTGTGTGTGCGCGCGCCGTTAGTGCATGCTAGCCAAGCGAAAGCAGGGCTGTGTGTGTATATGGAAGCACTTCTGCGCAAGCGCGTCTCTTTAGAAGCGCGTCCACAGACACCAATCGGAGCGTGCCCCGGTCTGTACCACTTGGCAGGCAAGACGACAACAATAGATTTCGCTTGTGACAGCGCTTTCGCGCTGCATCACCAGCGAGACCTAAAAATGGTTATCTGCTGGGGAGGAGGGGGGTCTGCAGGGAACAGGCTAGGAAGGAGGCTAGGTAAATAAAAGGGTCTTCAAAGAGAGTAAGACAGTAAGGTTGCAAGTCAGGCCTATCCCCCTCTTCCTGTTCCCCCCAGCCAGATGGGGCTCCCCAGGATTGCAATTTGCAGGAGGTCTGGAAGGGGAGTCTTAAGGAATTTGAGGCAAGTCAGTAGGTTGTCTTAGCCAGATCTTACCCCTTATAGGAGAATTTCTCCATCTATAATTTTAAAGTAATATGCTTTGCGGGACAACCTGTAGCCCATTAGTCAGGGGTACCCACCCGGCTTGTCAACCCAGAGCACTTGATAAATATGTGAGAGCTGCATAGCAACTCAGATCTGCTGCCTGAAACTACAAGGAGAAGATGGACTGCCCAAAGGATTGCATTCTGAAGGACTGCACCTGCTACACACTTGGACCTACAGCCCTGAGGACTTTGCCTTGCTTCAGAAAGGATTAAGGAATGGAATCCCTAAAAGCAACAGATTTACTGAGCTCACCTGCCCCATCTCCCCAAAAAGTCCCCAGCATCGAGTGCGCCCAGTGTACTTTTAGGATTCGGCCAGGTGCATTGTAAGAGTTCTAGTCCTAGCTTCCAAGGAGCATCTCAGAGGTTCTAAAATCTTGGATTTGTGTTTTGGACACTTTTAACCCTTAAGAGGAACTTCAGGAAGAAGTTCCAGAAGATTGGAGAAGTTTGGAGCAACTTTTGGAAAAAGCTCCAGAAGCTGACTGACCCGCTGATGAGAGTCAAGCTGCCGTTGTTGAACCACGACCCGTCTGGATTTCATTTTCGTCCAGCCGAAAGCTACAAAGCTCAGGACTTCCAGGATTTCACTGAGGCCCCTCTCGGAGCCAAGCCACCATCAATTACTCAAATACCGGCCTGATGACGATGAGAGAAAATTCTCCACAAAAGTTTCTAAATGTTGAGATGTCCCAAGTTGGCGTTCTATGTTTTTAAGCACTAGAAAGTGTTTATTCTTTAGAAAAACAGATCTCTGGTACCCTAAATAGCATTTGGTTTGTTTTGGTGTCAATTTAATCATAATTCTTTTCCCTATTTTCATAAATAGGTTGTGGATTGGTATTGTGTTTTGTGTCTTACTTATTTAGTGCATTGGTGTTGTTAAATGATTTGCACACCTGTCTCCTAAGTTAAGCCTGCCTGCTTGCAGCCAGCTACCAAGGGTTGAGCAAGGGAACAATTGATTGAGACCTTGACTGGGCCTTATATTATGTTAGTGGCATTAGCGCTAGTGGTAGGTGCATACTTACCCCTTCTAATAATCCACCTTCCAACACCAACAAATCCTTAATCATGCGAAAACGCTGCAGCTGCACAATCACATAACTCGAGTGGCCCTGGATATAGTCCATAAAACTCAATGGTGTGCTATTCATGTCTATATACAAGCCATTCCTGCCTGCCGTTGTACAAAGAATCTTAAAATTGGTTTGTTTTACATTTGAAAACCAATGCAGTAAATGAAGGCATCCCAAAGTCGCCTGGATATACTCAAACTTTCAGGCATCCAGTCCCCTACAGTTGAGTGTCCGAGAAATCAGGTAATGTTACAACACAGCATGCAAGTCATACTACATTAGGGTGCCCAAAATCAACATCCAGAATCTACTGCGTGAAAACGAATCCTTGAAACACATTTACATATAGAAAAACATGTGTTGTCAAAGCCAATAGGTTGTGTCTTTGGGACTATTGGCTGGAAGGAGACAGCTGGAAAACACATGCACTCTCATGGAGTGCTTGCCACAAAGAAAAAAACGAATGTCTCAAAAATAAGCAGGAGAAGGACACAGAAATAAGGTCGGGCACCAGGGAAAGGACCACCCCATGAAGAAGGAAGGAAAGCTCCTACAACCAGTCTTCAAAGCAGGATTGACTGCTGTTGTAGGTTGGTTTATTAGAAGCATGCGTTGTAATGCGATGGACACTATGTTTTCGTATTTCCACTGCACAGCAATTAAAATGTACATGGTAATCAAACATGAAGTTTATACAAATGTGAATCTGTTTACCCAGCACCCTCCATAGGGATCACAGCAATAGCCAACCATAGAGTTCCTTCTCAAAGCTCACATATGGATTTCCATAAATAACGCAGACAGATCTAGCTATAGACATGTACAGCTATAGACATGTGAATGTTTCTTAATCTTGGATATTACTCAGCTTTACTGCATACCTAAATGCATAGTTTCAGGGGAGAACAAGCTTGTCAAGAGTAAATAAATGCAAACACAACCCCAACTTACCATGAAAATAATAATTAAGTAATCAGTTGAAAATGGTTGTTAAAAAATGAAGAACTTCCAAAGGTATTCAGAGCCATGTTTAGTGAAACTGAGGTGGTGGTTACGGTAGTGGTGGTGAGGTTGGTGGTAGTAGGGTGGTGGTGGTAGAGTGGTGGTTAGAATGCGGGTGGTTGTGAATGTATTGGTGGTGAGGGTGGTGGTAGTGAGGATGGTGGCAGTACTTAGGGTGTTGGTGGTGGTTATGGCAGAGTGGTGGTTAGGATTAAGGTGGTGGTGCCTATGGTAAGGTAGTAGTGATGGGTAGGGTGGTGGAGGCAGTTACGGTAGGGTGCTGGTTGTTAGGGTAGGATAGTGATGGTTAGGGTTGAGTGGTGATGGTTAGGATGGTTGTGGTGTGGGAGGCGGAGCTTAGATCATGGTGGTACGGTGGTGAGGGTTACAGTGGTGGTAAGGGTGTGGGGTGACAGAGTGGTGGTCTTAGGGGCAGTGTGGTGGGAGGGGTATTGTGGTGGTACACATATGGTGTTGGTTATGGTGGTGGTAGGATGGTAGTGGTTTGGGGGGTGTTAGGGTAGTGGCTCGGGTGGTTATGTTGAAGGTGGTGGTTAGGGTGTGGTGGTTAGGGTAGTGGTGGTGACAGTAAGGGTGATGTTAGTGTGGGGTGGCAGTGGCAGTGGTGGTGGATTGGATGGGGGAGATGGTTAGGGCAGGGTAGTGGTGGTGGTTAGGGTTGTGGTGGAAGAGGTGGTTGTTGTATGGTGATGGCATGGGGGTAGGGTTGTGATTAAAGTCATGCTTAGGGTGGTGGCTGTGAGGGTGGTGATTAAGGTGCTGATGATGGTTAGGGTATTGGTAGTGGCTGGGATAGAGTGGTGTTTGTTAGGGTGGCTCTGGTTATCTGGGAGACGGTAGCGTTAAGGAAGAGAAGTGGATACTAGTCAAAAAAGAAGGAATCCGTACTTGGTCCATGCTCTACAGCAGGGAGAAATGAACAAAGAGAAAGTGAAACCAGAGGTGCAGACCAAATCAGGAGCTGGTAAATAATAATAACAATGAAGTTAACAAATGGTAAGCCATAGGCGAGCCCTTTTCAGTTTACAAAATGTCTAGCAAGCACGCTGTTTCAGCCAAGACCTAATGACACTTGCAATGCACTGATAACTACTTTGTAAAACTGCTGCAAATCACTTCGAGACAAACTAGAGACTTGAGGCAATACACACTTAGGACAACCTACAGGACCTAGAGGTCACAGACCAGTGGCAAATGTGTGCTATGCAATAATGTAAAGTTATCTACATCAGGTGTGCAGCTTTCATCAGTGGAATTCACCGGAATACATTGGGTTTACTTTTTGCACCTGTCTGGGTCAAGTTCGAGTTTGGAGCCATTGGCAAAACTGTGTCAATTCTGTACACATGTTCGATTAAACAAAAACGTACTTAAATGCAGCCAAAGTCTTGTATGTGAAGCTATTTTAAGATTCACCATTGGAGATCTATTAATAATCACTCTTAGAGGTGCCTTGTTGTCAACTATTTATTTTTATGTCACGGCTGCAGTGTTTGGAAATGTTATTTGCATCTCTGGCAACCTCTTTTTGAGCTTTCGTTCCGCTGAACTCAACGGCTGCTCTTTTTGCTACCTGTGTTCAGTATAGGAAGGATTATTACTCTTTCCCCAGTAAGGTAGCTATGATCACAAACACCTTTCGAATGTTGCTTGCCTAAGGCGTCCTCAGGGATACACCCGAGTGCTGAATCCATTGTAGCAACGAGCAGTACCTGGAAAGCAATTGCTGCCCTCTCGGGAGGCTCTGTGTTCCAAGACAGTTCTCGTCTCAGGAGTCTCGTGGTATCCCTACGTCACTGCTTCTGAGGAACACCCTAGCTTTAAACCACTCGACGTACTTGTGGATAAGATGGGGATGTAGACTGGTCTAGAGCTTTGGTGACTTAAAACACTTCATACGCAATGCTGAGGTCTTAAGTTTCCCAGTTCATTTGTAAGTAGCGCGTCCGTTTGTAATAGGCTAAACAGGTCTACTGAATCCAGAATGCAAAGGAAACAAGCACCACGGACCTTCAAAAGAGGCCCAAAACATGCGCAAGTCTCAGTAGAGAGGTAGGCGCTCTAGTTCTTTGTTTGAACTCTATGGCTGGCGTTTGGCTAGATAGTCGAAAACATGTACAGCGTCTTCCCGCCCCTGATTTTTTTGGGATGAGTGATCGCCCCCAATGCACGTAGGTAACGTTTGTCCGAATGTTTACGTTTCACGTGCGAGGCCTGGAGCTCGTCCAGCTGCTTTTAGCATGTCCCCTCATCCCATAGCTGATTGAGTTTTTGCATGCTTCTGGACAGTTATCCGATGTCGGGAATTTAAAACAAGAGACCCGGTGAGTAGAGGGGGGGGCTGTGTGTGTGCGCGTGAGCCCGTGGGGGGGGGGGTGTGCGTGCGTGTGTGTGTGAGCGTGCGTGTGTGTGTGTATGCAGTGTGTGTGTATGCGTGCGTGTGGGTGCGCGGGGGGGCTCTATGGGTGCATGCGTGTATGTGCGCGCGTGTGTGTGCCTGCGTGTGTGTGCATGCGCGCGTGTGTGTGTGTGTGTACCTGCCTGCGTGTGTGTGTGCATGTGTGTGTTTGCACACTTCCGGGAATCTGAGGCAGGGATGTGCACGGCGCCGGCCTGGACGTGCGCGTCCACAGAAACCAATCGCCGCACGTGCCCGACCCCTGTCTCAGATTCCCAGGAGACGGGCAACATAAGTTGTCGAGATGGACGCAATGCTTCGGATTGCTTTTCTCCAGCTCGACCTAAAAAGGAATAAAGTATGGAAGAAATGGAAACTTAGATTTGTGTAAAAGAGTTCACAAGACAACAGCATATGGTGATCTGGAGAAGCATAAGCCTAAAGTGAAATGCTAAGATTGGGAAAGAACCCATTCATGTCAATCTAGGTACTTAGGAATATGACAGGATACGTGTTAGATCTGATGAGCCTGAAAAGGGACGATACAAATGGTGTCAAAACATGAAACAAGCAGTCCTGCATTTAATGGTGTTGAAGGAAGAATGAGGACATGGACAGCCCCAATCCGGAATAAGGATTAGGTCATGTCTTTAGTGCTGCACTGTCCTGATTGCTAAGTTTATTGATTATTCATATTTGTTTATGGTATTTCATTTATTATTGCTATTTATATTTCCTCTTTACTGTTCAATCTTTGTTTTTTAGTTTATTTGTCAGGGTTAAGGGAGCAAGATATGTGAGGTGAGTGCTGGTTTGGACATATATGTAGCTAGAATTCACTCTGAGTTTCATTCATCTAAAATGGTTATGAAGATTAGTTTTGCGTCAGTCGCTGCTGCATTGGCGAACTGGCTGGTGTTTGAATCTCAACTGTAGTTACACAATAAAACTAGCTTCAAGGTCCATGCTTCGTCTTTACAAATGGTGAGTTAGGGATGTGGGAGCTAGTAGTCAATGAGCAGCTAGTCCCTACAGTTAGTCCACCCCGAGGTGGCCACATCTGGGAGGTTAGTCACATTTTCTACCTAGCACCCTCTATTCCATCACTCATAAAGCTGGCAGAAATCTAATTTTAGTGTACAGACCAACCACAACATGTTTCGGCTGTACCATAACGAAACTGCCAACCTCGTGTTTTGCCCTGGTGCCAGCCCATGGCATATATCTGAGACAGTGCATTGACTTTGCCGCACATGGTTAGGGCAAAATCGAGTTCAAGCAGTTTGCACGGCTCCTGCAGTCTGCAATGGCAGACCTGCTATCAGTAGTTTATTTGGGTCACTCAAGGTGGCACAAACAGTGCTGCAAGCCCTTGGATCCCCTTTATCACAAATTCCCTGGGTACCTCTGGTGCCCTATACTAGGAACGTATAAGGGGGAGGGGGGAGGGGGTCAAGTCCTTGTCAATTGGGATTGCCAATTCACATATAATAGTTTTAGAGAGAGAGCACTGAAGCCTGGTTAGCTGGCTTCAATGCACTGTCAGAGTAAAAACCATCATCTAGTAGTCCAAATGGGGGAGGAAATGTATGGACAAACAAAGCCCTGTTTTCTTACACAAGCAACACCCCCACACCCCACTCAGCCAACATGCTCAGGGAACTCAGCCCAGCCGGGGAAGAGACTTCCTGGCTTGTCAGCAATGAAGAATGACAAAAAAACTAACTGTATTATTGTAGGGCCTACTCCGACTCACATCTTCCTATCAAGGTGACTCTCTCTGGGCAGTTGACCCATCTCAACAGCAACACGATTTTAAATTGAACTTTAACTACAGATGACTTTTCTTCCTCTCTTTAACTTTGGGCATTGAGGTGCCCACCTCTTCAAACCCTATCTTTGCTAGGGCTAGACCTAGCTTATCCACTGTGGTCACCCAACATTTCAGCAAACCCACAATGACCATTAGGGTCAGGGGGCTTAACTTACTTTTGGCTATGAGGTTTGCTTCCAATGCCAAGAACAGTGCTGCCATGAAGGCCAACACCGAGCAGATTCTACTGACAGCTGTCAGTATTTAAAACCACAGCTCTACACTGACAGGTGTAGGAGATACATTAGAGGCAACTGTGGGTCCTTGGAACCGCCTTCGCTGTTTAAAATGAGGGAGATACCATTTCCTGCGGCAGACACCCTTCTTCTACTCTCCCTTCTGTCTGCACAGGGGTGACACACTGATTCTGAACAGCTGCCTGACTTTTCAGTAGTTCTTTGGGGTAAGGAGAGGCCTTACCAGTGCCAACTTTGGGATTCTCACTTGCTGGGTTAGAATGCCCTTGGCTCGCTGGATCTCTAGTTAAGAGTGGCTTCACTCTTCCTTTTCTTACTCTTTTCCCCTTTCTGTTGGGGCCCAAGTCTCCTAACCTTAGGGACAGGATCCCCAGGATCCTTTGGTTGTTGGGCCGTGCTCCTGACACATACGGATCTGGAGGCACCAACCTGTCAACCACTATGTTATGACTGGGATCTGTGTCTCTTAGGTCAGTGGTAAGGATCCAGTTCACCTGAATGGAGTAAAAGCGCTTCATGCCGACCTCCGAGATCACCAGCTTACCATCTGGACCCTTCTACCCATTTACCAGTTAAAAGCTAAGAGGACTTCCCCATCTGAGGTGTTCTCCACTATGGCTAGATTGGACAGCCCAATGCTAACAACTTTCTTGGAGCAGACTACATCCCATCTGTAGTGCCCTGTCTGTTGGCAGTCATAGCACTGTCTACTATCCAAGAGTTTTTTTTAGCCCTGGGTCCCCCGACTCTGCTTTCCAGAGTTGAGGTAGGTTCTAGTCTCCTCTTGTTTGGGGTTATGCGGTCCTGAGACAGTCTCGTTGGTGGGCTTGCCATCTCCCTCTTTTGCCTTTTTTGGACTTCACCCCCCTCCCTTCCTAGAGCCACTCACCTGGGCTTTCTTGGATACTCTTGTACTTATCCACTCATCAGCTTTCTTGCCCATCTTGTGGAAAAGTAAATTTTGCCATGTTCTGTGTCCCTACGTGTCATCCATCATATGTTATGTGTGCATGATTAAATATGCATATGCATTCCCCATGTTCGATTAATGACGCAATTATAGTTGTGTCCATCTCTAATATGCCAGTTTCTAGTCCTCGTGAATACTACGAATATCAGGCCTATGTAAAGCTACGTTGCCACGTTTCTCAGTGTGCACGTTATTCCATTGTAAAGTCCCCGTTTCTAGGCCTCAAAAGGGCCTGGACACCAGATTCAGCTCCTGTCTCCTGAAACCTCGCTGAGGAGCGATACAGCCCCCACCTGTATCCTCGACCCTTCACTTACTTCCTGCCTCACAGTGCCCGGTTCAGCCTGGCTCTGCCTCTGAGTCTGCCAAAAGTATGTTATAGTTCCAGTTATCAGTTCAGTCCTCCTTCTCTGCATTCCTAAGCTACTGAACCGCATCAATAGTTTCCGTCATTGTCTAGCCTTCACGTCTCCACGTTAGAGAAATACTGCATTTAATGGTCATTTAATATTCTTCATCACGCACTACATGTAGAATAATGCATGGTCCAGTCTTAGAATCAAGTCAGCCTTTCCCCTCCTAACTTCTAGTTTATATCAACATGTTCTCTAAACATCAGATACTAGATACTGTTTAGGTACATGTCGCCCTGACTCTCCAGACTTCAGTCTCTGCTCCTAGCACAGAGTTCATAGCCCCCAGCTTCTCCTAGTGATACGTCATTGCTAGTTTGCGCGCACCATTAGGTTAGAGGTCCCGGCTCCTCAGGTAGCCCCCTCCATGGTTTCCGCCCCATTCATGACATATTCTGTTACGTTTGCATCACATGTCTATGTATACGCCCTGTTACACCTCTTTTCACCCTTATCTTTCGCGACTGCTACGCGTCACACCTTCTGCTCCACCCACTGCTACGCCTATTGCAATGTAATGCTATGTGTTTGCGTTATGTATATATGCTCATGCACTGTTATTGAAAAAGTGCTCCGTTCCCCTTGTCCCGATCCTGACACCAGAAGCGTTGCTGGGCCCTGCCATCCTATTCCTATGCAGGTTGTCCTGTTCCTGTCCTTTATGCTGTAATAAACCTGCGAAACTCCTACTACCTCGAATCTTGACTCTTATTTATTGAGCTATCTGTTATTCATTTATACATTCAAAAATAGGGTATTATTTATTTATTTACCACATAATGGCGCCCGAATAGGGACTTGCCCTTTCCCCACGCGTCGGTGAAGCCACGCCGACCCCCTGACCCTCTGCAGTCGTGACGGAACTCTTCTGCGCACCGGCAGATATTTCTGCTCCAAGTATCCCTCAGGCCCACGGAGGAGACGGAGGAGGCGGTCCAGCATCCAAACGAGACGGTGGAGGAACGCGGCGAGTCCCGACCAGAGCCCAAGCCGAGAGTCCAAGGTCCGAGGTATCCGGAGGCCCACCCGTAACTGAAGTCCGAAGTTCGTCGTCCGTCGTCGTAGCAGTCCAGTCCAGTCCGAGGCCTTCCGTTCTTGCTGCCCGGTGAGTACCGTTACTGGGGTGGTATCTAGACAGGGTCAATTTAATTGACTCTGGTCCGTGGGTTGGTGGTACACAGACCCACAAACGAAGTATCCACTTCGGTGGATGCGGGTCCTGACATGTCTCTTTATGAGACCGGTAAGTTTCGTACTGTTTCAGCAGTGCATCTAGTTCCTGTTCTAGTCAGTTCTGTTCTCGAGAAAATTCATGTATTCTGTGTTCCGTATTCCAGGTAGTACTCTGTTCGAACTGTTATTTTTAAATGTTCTTCATGTATTTTAATGTCGTGGTATGAATGGGGAATAAGTATCGTGTTTATTGTGTATTGTATTGTGTCTAGATTATAGTTCAGTCATGCCGCTCTTTTCGAAATTACGTCAGTTAAAAACCAGAAAGGGTCTGCTGGAAGCAGCAGTTCCAGTTCCGCCTAGGGACAGTCCAGGTCATTTTATGTATCAGAAGCATGGCATAAGCGCCATATTATATCTAGATTTATGGGTAGAGTATACCAAACGGTTAGAAGAAAAGTATAGATGGCCCGTATCGGGTACATGGGATGCCGAATGCATCATGCGAGTAGAAGAAGCATTATGGAAAAAGAAAGCCAGACAGTCACAGAAAGATGCCATCGAGTTATGGCGCAAAGAAGCTCATAAAAGAACTGAAAATGACATCAGAAAGTCAGAATTAAGTAGAGAATCCTTAGAACGAGCACAAGAAAAAGAACTAATCGAGATAGGTGAACAAGTCAAAGCCGAACAGTCAGACAGACAGAGGCATGCCCTTAATAGGGGTATGTATCCTCTCTTTGCCGAGGGCTTGCCAAAAGCGACCCCAGAGGCATCCAGTAATTTCCCGCCACCATTAGTTCCGACCAAGCTACGTCACAAACAGACCGCAGCTGATATTTTTATTTCGTCCTATTTGGACGACACAGTCCCAGAATATGCAAATCCTGTTCGCGCTCCGCCAGTCCCTGTAAATCAGGCACTTCCCGCTCCTCCAGACACCGGAGTACCTGTTACGGTACCCCCGGTCCAGCCCGCCATACAAGTCCAGCCTGCATTTCCATTTCCCACTCTGCCAGGACGAAGAGCCTCAGTAGACGACTCTAGTTTAGGGGCCGCAGGGGGAGGTCCTCCTCAAACCCCGCCGCCACACAAGCGTTTAACGACAGCCGAATTACATGCACAAGCGTCACAGCGTACGCCCAGACATCAGACTGTAGCAGAAATAAGAAAATCCCTTGCCGAATGCGGCTATGATCCAGTCCCAGGCGAGGATAATATGGTTTTATATTCATTCCGCGTAAGAAAGGTGGCCGAGTATCTAGTCACCTTACCGAATATGAAAGAAGATCTAGACAGAATATATCGTTTCATCCGTACAGGGGATGACCCAGAAAGCATTAGCGAGGCCATGTCTCAAAGGAAAGCCGAGATCCAGCTCATGATATTAAAGTTTCTGATTAACTGTCTAATAAGAGAACAAGATTACCCGTCTAAAGATCCGGCCGAAATGAAAATCCTGACAAGGTGGAGTGATAATATAGCCGAGGGTAAGCACAAGACCGTCGGTGCTATGGAGAGTATGTACAAGAAAATCCGTAGAGAAATAATAAAGATACACGAACAACGTAAAGCAGCACAAGTAAGCGAGAAAGAAAGTAATTCTGATACTGAAGAGATAGACGACGAGAATCCCGCCAGAATAGCGTATGTAGGAAAATCTAGATTTCCAGATCGCCATTTACGCCTAGAACACAAGTCTATTTTTCATTCTCCAGCACCAGAACAAGGTTCACTAGAACAAGTGTTTCAAGCTACCGATCACATTCTGAAATCACGAATCGGTTACAGTGAGTTAAGTACCATGCATGAACAAGAACTAGCCCGATCAGCAGTCCGATGGATTACTGATTCTATCACTTTTCCAGACGAAATAGTGGCACAAATGTTTCTGAACATGCCCCCAGCCGAACAACGACTGGTGGGTATGTATATGATTCAGCACCTCATTACTTTGTATGAGGGTCAACACTCTGATCCAGGTCCGTTACATGATGTCCTGAACGAGTTACTCCAGTATAGATGGAAAGGTTTAGGTACCGACTTAATTAGTGTCATTCTAGAACAGCGTCACAAATATAGAACGTTTCTGAACCCGCATTTTGTTCATGTCTCACCCCCAGAAAGTAAACCATTTTACATGGAGAGACAGAATCCGTTACGAGAAGTCCACCCAGTCAGAGGAACGGGTGGCGAACTAGAACGAGTGTTTGTATACACTCCAATAACAAAGATGGAACTCCTCGAGATGAAGAAATTAATTCCCTGTCATGATAAAGATCCAGCAGGGTTCCATAGAGAATTAAAAGACATGCTCCGTATGGGAGAATACACGTATCCAGATATAATTAAAATGTTAAAGGTTCTGCTGCCCGCAGGGGTGTATGAAAAGCTCAAGGAAAAAGAATGGGAGGTGGGAGAGAAAAAGATCGATTGGGCAGTTCTAGAAGCTGAAGACAAGGCACGAGTACCAGGTACCGGTCTTGGAGATAAATGTAAAGAATTACCGGAATTATTAATACAAGTTTTACCCAGATTATTGACAACTAGAAAAGAAGACTGGGATGCAATCTCAGCCTGTAAACAGAAACAAGACGAAGATATTAGTGATTTTTATTCTAGATTTGAAAAATGTTTTAGCATCAACAGTGGCCTCAAGACAAGTAGTGAGTCATACCCTCACCTTTTTGTTACTAAATTAGTCGAGAATTCAAGCCCACAAATTAAAAATCGAGTTTTGAAAGTCGAAAGTACCTGGCAAGCTAATACCCCGTCCCAGATGTTGCAGATGCTTCAATACCACCAGAATAGAATCAGAGAAGAACAAGAACACGAAAGAAAACGTATGAAAGACACGAAGATGAAAGTACTAGTTGCACAATCTGTTCCTCAAGACAGTCAGAAGAGGGGTCCGAATCAAGCCAGTCATCCTGCAGCTCCCGTTAAAGGGAACTGCAATTATTGTAAACAGCCAGGTCATTTTATAAATGAGTGTGCAGTTCTGAAACACAACATAGCTTCTGGTAAGACTAAAGAAAGACCACGTCCGCCTAGACAAGAACAAGTTTCACAGATTCCTCCGCCACAGAATGCACAACAGACAGTTACAAAACCGCAGCCTATTGCTGCAACACAGCACGTCACACAGCAGATGTACCAGTATGCACAGTCTGAGTATCCAGAGTACCAGCAGTATTCATGAAACGGCCTAGAGAGGGAGGTAGGCTTGCCTCTCATCAAGATACCTGTAGATCAAGAAGGTCCCTATGTTCACAGTCAAGTATTAGGGAAAGACAGAAAGTTTTTGATTGATACAGGGGCAAGTAGGACCACAATTAGTCACGCCGAAGTTCCAGGGGCTCCGCTCTCAGGCTCAAGAAATGTTTCCCTTGGATTTTCAGGAAAACCTATCGTAAATGAGATTTCAAAACCAGTTTCTCTAGAAGTAGGTCCATTGTCCCGCACTACTGATCTGTTACTTACTAAGTCATGTCCAGAAAATCTATTAGGCATTAAAACACTGAAAGAGTTAGGTGCAGTTATATGCTGTTCCCCAGAGGGAATACGATTGTTCCTACGTGACTTTAAGGGTCACTATGTATTACGAGATTTTGATTCAAGACTGACTAATGTTCCACAGCATCTATGGGCGCAAGGTCCAACTGATGTAGGTTACATGCAAATCACACCCTATCGTGTGACTCTCAAGCCAGGTGTAGTGTTACCACGAATCAGACAGTACAGATTGCCACCTGAGGCTGTAGCAGCCTTATCCAAAATTATTGACGAGCTCATGGCTCAGGGAGTGGTTGTAGAAACTGACTCCAATGTATGCAATTCTCCGATCATTCCAGTCATGAAACGTACTGATCCAAATGCACCCCCAGTATATCGATTAGTGATTGACCTACGAGAGCTTAATAAATGTATTATTCCGCAGTACCCAGTTGTCCCAGACATCTCTTCCCTATTAACGGCCATTGATTCCGAAGCCACGTTCTTCACTGTCATAGACCTCAAGAACGCATTTTTCAGTGTTCCTATTCATCCAGACAGCCAGTTCCTTTTCGGATTTTGTTTAAATGGAAGGAGCTATATGTTCACACGAGCTCCTCAAGGTTTCACAGAAAGTCCTAGTATTTACAGTCAAGCACTCAAGAGACAACTAGACAACATTCACATGCCAACGGACACTGCCCTGCTCCAGTATGTCGATGATCTACTGATCACAGCCCGTTCTGAACGTGCTTGCGAGCGAGCATCACTGACAGTTCTGTATTTCCTAGCCGAGATGGGGCACAAGGTGTCCCCTTCTAAGCTTCAATTCTGTGTCCAGCAAGTGGTCTACTTAGGACACTTACTGTCCAAGAGGGGTAGACAGTTGACACCAGACCGTATCCAGTTAATAGCGAGTCTTCCTCAGCCCAAGACCCAGAAGGAGGTACGTGCTTTTATTGGCCTTACTTCTTATTGCAGACAATGGATTCCTCAGTATGCATTTCTAGCCAAACCACTGATACAGTTAACGACACAGGAGGCAGCCGTAGCGACTGTCCTCCCTTGGACATCTGAACATACACTTAGTTTCAATGAGTTAAAGAAAGCCCTATGCCAAGCTCCAGTTCTAGCTACACCGAACTACAGTAAGCCTTTTACACTTTTCGTTACTGAACGCGAAGGTACAGCATTATCTGTTCTCACACAAGATCAGGCAGGACAATACAAGCCCTGTGCTTATTTTTCGAGCACATTAGATCCTGTAGCCCAGGCTCTGCCTGCGTGCCTCTAGTCAGTTGCAGCCACAGCACTAGCTATCAGACAAAGTGATTCCATAGTCTTAGGACATACCTTGACAGTACAAGTTCCACATTCCGTGGAAGTTCTTTTAAACCGAACACAAACTCAGCACTTGACAATTGCACGTTTAACAGGTTATGAATTGACACTGTTCCAGCCACACATAGAAATCAGACGCTGCAACATTTTAAATCCTGCTACATTGTTACCATCAGTTACTTCGAATTCTGCCACACATGACTGTGTGGAAGTAGTTAACATTACGACAAAGCCAAGACAAGATCTGACAGATACTCCGTTACCAGATCCCGACCTGACACTTTATGTGGATGGTTCATGCCTGAGAACTAGTACAGGAGAACTAGTCGCCGCGTATGCAGTGACTACTGACACTGAAGTTATTGAAACACACCGTATTGATACCCTGTCCGCTCAAGCAGCAGAGCTAGTTGCTCTGACACAAGCCTGCATACACGCCAAGAACTTGAAAGTTAATGTTTACACAGATTCACGTTACGCATTCGGAGTTGTACACGACTTCGGAGTGCTCTGGCAGGAGAGAGGTTTCATGACTTCTCATGGAACCAAGATTCAGCATGGTCTCCTTATTCAAGCTCTGTTAGATGCCATACATTTACCGACATCTATCGCTATCATGAAGTGCAAAGCACATACGAAAGTTACTGACACCATTTCTCAAGGTAACGATCTAGCAGATCGCACAGCCAAGCTCACAGCACAGACTCTAGACATTCCAGTTAACATGACACACACTCCAGATCCGATTACATGCATGACAGTTAAGGACCCTACACAAGATGTCATAGATATCCAGTTACATGCTACTCCCGAAGAAATCAAGAAATGGTCCGAACAAGGAGGGGTCAAGACAGATCAAGGATGGTTAACAAAGGGTAGAGCCACATGGTTTCTCCCCGACTCTATGGTTCAAGTCATTATTAATACTGCACATAGTCCAGCACATTTAGGAGAAAAAGCTATGTTAGACAGTATCCAGAACATTTGGTTCAACAAGCATTTACGAGCTGCAGCCAAGCAGAAAGTCCGTACCTGTATGATATGTTGTCAGTTTAATCCAGGTAAAAGTGTCCCGGTGGAACAAGGTGGATTCCAGCCCCCTGACCACCCTTTTGAAGTCCTCCAGATGGATTATATTCAGATGGAGCGATGTCGAGGTTTCAAGTATGTTCTTGTAGTTGTATGCGCTTTGTCCAGGTGGACAGAAGCATATCCAGTCCCAGATTACACAGCCGCGACCACTGCCAAGCAGTTGGTTCGTGAGTTCTTCCCCCGTTATGGACTCCCTAGAGTCGTATATTCTGATAACGGTCAGCCATTCTCATCTGAGTTGATGAAACATGTTTCCCTGTTGTTAGGGTACCAGTGGAAGTTTCATTGTGTACGCCATCCTGAAGCAGCCGGTCTTGTAGAGAGACATAATCAGACTCTGAAAATCCGTATCGCCAAAGTGTGTAAAGAGAAAGGTGTGGACTGGCTGGTAGCTCTACCAGTTGCTTTATTTTATATGCGCATGGTCGCACATTCCAGATCAGGTCTGTCCCCGTACGAGGTCGTATTCGGCCGCCCCCCTAACATGTGGGGTACTCCTAGACCCCGAAGTATTACCGATGTTTCAAGTAATATGCTGACAGATTACCTAGCTTCCTTGATGTCTGCCCTCAACTCATGTCGTTCACAGGTTGCCGCCGCATTTCCAGACAATACCGAGGTGGCACCGCATGAAATCGTTCCAGGATCCATGGTATTGGTGAGGAATTTCGACAGATCAAGTCCGCTGGAGCCTCGCTGGAAAGAGCCCCGACAGGTCCTCCTCACCACCCGTACAGCCGTGAAGTTGGAAGGTCGCAAAGGCTGGGTGCACCTTTCTCATGTAAAACAATTTAATGGACTGAAACCCGTCTTAAAGAACATTTCCCAGGATTTGAAGGATTGCCAAAATATTGTTCTCAAGGACTGTCCCGCAAAAGACATTGCTACAAACCCTCCCCTGTTAGAGAAAACTCCGCAACAGGAGTATAAGTTAAAACTCCGGTCTAGTAAAATAAGTCAGTCAGTTTGATTGTCTAAGTCCTCCCCTAGGTGAAACGGTTAGACTGTTTCTGACATGTATAAAATAGACCCCCATAGTGAGAGAGTTAGTCAAAACTCAATTCGATGTATCGTTTTTCTATGTTTCATATTGTTTCTCAGCATTATGATTTCCTGCACCAGTTATGCATTTTTCTTGTATTTCCCAGTTCTTCATGTAAATAAGTCTGCTAATGCTACAGTAGAGCACACGTTTAGTGATCTGCCTCCTCATGAACTCTCTTACCGCCTCGCTATGCGAAATAACTCATTCATCCGCATGTTACATTACTCACATCAGACCAGCAATGCCACTAATTGTTGGGTGTGTGGTCGACTCCCCCCTTTCCAGACACCGAAGGGAGTTCTGCCACTTTTTCCTTATCCTTTTTCACATAATGGTTCGTGTGGAGCATGGTCCACGTTAACGTCATCCTCAACAGATATGTCTTTTCTTAACAGTACATGTTTTCCAGACAAGCAAGGTCTTCCCCACAGAACAGGGTTAGATCTAGAAAATGAAGTGTATAATTTAGGTAATTATTCTTCGAATTTCATGGTCTTGAATGTTCAGTCTGATACTACTCCAGACTTACCTGCTATTTCAGTACTACCAGTCAAAGGCGAATTATGTGTCCGAAATTATGGTTCTGTACATGTAGGACATAGTGATTGTACTACTATTGTCAAGTATAGTGACAGTGGGAAATCTATCTTCAAAGCTTCACGTCATTCTTATTTTATTTGTGGTCAAACTGCATATGTTCGTCTGCCCCTCGATTGGGAGGGAACCTGTTACATTGCCTTCCTACTGCCACCTGTTTTTCTAGCCCCACCTGATTATCATAGAAACACACATCTAGTACACATTAGACATAAAAGGGAGTCCCCAATTGTCGATTATACTGAAACTGCTCTAGAACAGTATACAGATTTCAACAGAGGTTTCTTTTTCTTTATAGGACCTATCCAGAATAGTAAGCTAATCCGTAGGTTAACCAGAACCCTCGAAGCTGTAGTAAATGAGACTGCCTCTGCTCTAGGTAACTTAACCGAAGAGCAATCTGCTATGAGATTTGTCGTTTTACAGAATCGTCTCGTCCTTGACGTCATACTGGCCGATAGGGGCGGGGCCTGTAGAGTCATCGGATCTAGTTGCTGCATTTTCATTCCAAATAACGCGCCGTCTGTTTATTCAGCTATAACCAGACTCCATAAAATTGCCCATCTGTTACACCAAGATCCAGGCACCTGGACATGGTCCGGTTGGTTCTGGAATATAATTTCCGCATGGGGATGGAAAATATTGTCCTTCCTAGGTATTGCAGTAGCGATCATATTCAGCTGCTGTCTCTGTATACAATGTGGCCCTGCGATTTGCGGCATTTGTGCTACCTCTTGTATTCCTAGTCCCAAGCCCCGGTCTAAATCCCGTTCCAAGAAAATCCGAGACGAGCAAATGATACTGTATGAAATGATAGACGGTATCATGAAAATTGATGTTTCCTGATGGAAACGTAGTGACAAGGAGGGAATGTGGAAAAGTAAATTTTGCCATGTTCTGTGTCCCTACGTGTCATCCATCATATGTTATGTGTGCATGATTAAATATGCATATGCATTCCCCGTGTTCGATTAATGACGCAATTATAGTTGTGTCCATCTCTAATATGCCAGTTTCTAGTCCTCGTGAATACTACGAATATCAGGCCTATGTAAAGCTACGTTGCCACGTTTCTCAGTGTGCACGTTATTCCATTGTAAAGTCCCCGTTTCTAGGCCTCAAAAGGGCCTGGACACCAGATTCAGCTCCTGTCTCCTGAAACCTCGCTGAGGAGCGATACAGCCCCCACCTGTATCCTCGACCCTTCACTTACTTCCTGCCTCACAGTGCCCGGTTCAGCCTGGCTCTGCCTCTGAGTCTGCCAAAAGTATGTTATAGTTCCAGTTATCAGTTCAGTCCTCCTTCTCTGCATTCCTAAGCTACTGAACCGCATCAATAGTTTCCGTCATTGTCTAGCCTTCACGTCTCCACGTTAGAGAAATACTGCATTTAATGGTCATTTAATATTCTTCATCACGCACTACATGTAGAATAATGCATGGTCCAGTCTTAGAATCAAGTCAGCCTTTCCCCTCCTAACTTCTAGTTTATATCAACATGTTCTCTAAACATCAGATACTAGATACTGTTTAGGTACATGTCGCCCTGACTCTCCAGACTTCAGTCTCTGCTCCTAGCACAGAGTTCATAGCCCCCAGCTTCTCCTAGTGATACGTCATTGCTAGTTTGCGCGCACCATTAGGTTAGAGGTCCCGGCTCCTCAGGTAGCCCCCTCCATGGTTTCCGCCCCATTCATGACATATTCTGTTACGTTTGCATCACATGTCTATGTATACGCCCTGTTACACCTCTTTTCACCCTTATCTTTCGCGACTGCTACGCGTCACACCTTCTGCTCCACCCACTGCTACGCCTATTGCAATGTAATGCTATGTGTTTGCGTTATGTATATATGCTCATGCACTGTTATTGAAAAAGTGCTCCGTTCCCCTTGTCCCGATCCTGACACCAGCAGCGTTGCTGGGCCCTGCCATCCTATTCCTATGCAGGTTGTCCTGTTCCTGTCCTTTATGCTGTAATAAACCTGCGAAACTCCTACTACCTCGAATCTTGACTCTTATTTATTGAGCTATCTGTTATTCATTTATACATTCAAAAATAGGGTATTATTTATTTATTTACCACAATCTCTCTGCTGGTGTAAATTGTCTGAGGTACAATTTGTTAAAATTTGCTCTTTCAGAAATTAAATTATACAGCCCATCATAAGTGTTTGCCTCATTGCCTTTTATCCAGCCTTCTAGTGCTTTGACTGGAGTCCAAAAAGGCCATGCAGGTCTGTTTTTGACCTTTATGGGTATCTCTTAAACATCACTTTTCTGTAGTAAATCCAAATCCTTTTATCATGGTATCATTCATATGCTAATAGGACTTCGCTACCTCCTAAATAAGGGTCAGAAGTCTATCTCTGCTATAGACTGAGAATAACTCCCAAAGTAGAGAGTATCAGTGCTGGTGACTTATCGTCCTCATTTTGCAGATCCTCTCATAGGCTGCAAACCATTTATCAATGTCATCTCTATCACTGTACTTGGGAACAATCCCTTTAGGGATTTTATTGTCAAATAATTTCTCCTTCTCCCTATTTTAATTGCTGCTATCATCTTTAGGCCCAAGGCCAAACTTACCCCTTCGTTCCTCCAGGGCTAGTCTTCTCGCTTAAGTTAAAGCCTTTTCTCCTCCAGGGAGAGTAGGTCAAGCTCATCTTCAAGGGTTCCTACCACATTAACATTGGGGGGGCCTAATAAAGTGACTCCTGTCACTTCTCACTGGTAAAGGGGTTTGGGAAAGGTTGTGTTAGAATTGGGGTTTCTGGTGGTTAGAGTATGCACCCTGTACAGGCAGAAAGCACCACTCTAGTCAGGCTAAGCTAGAGACACACTTAAAGATAACCTGTAATCAACTTCTGGTGGCTTGGCTTATCTGAAGAGGCAATATGAAAAGTATTTGAACAACACACTCACACAGTAACACAATGAAAACACCACAAAAATACTCCACACAGGGTTAGGAAAATAGATCATACCTGTGTGAGTAAAACGAGACCAAAACAACAAAAATCCAATAAGTATCACAGGAGTTAAATCAAAATGTAGTGCTTAGAAGCAAATAGCGCTAAGGGGTTATTTGAGGTCGCGTTGGGTAAATACAACGTTCAGGTCGGCCGCGATAGAGGGCAGTCCAGCTACAGCACTCATGCAGGTCCAGCTGAAAAAGTAGCTTGGATGGAGGAAGCGTTGACCTCAAAGACTCCATGCATCGTTTCAATCCACGATAAACCCATTTACGATGCAGGCGATGCGTCCTCGTCGACTCACGCTGTCTAATGTCGTCAAGCCGTGCAGTCTGTCAAAGCAATATCGTAGATCAGCTCCTGCGTCGACATCGAAGGTCAATGTATCCATTCTGATAAGAGCAAAGAGTCGTCACTGCTTCAATTTTGATTGTTCTGCACAGCAGAAGCTCACTTTGTAGAGCCCAGGACTGGATTGGAAACACTTGGCAGGGCAGGACTCTAGGAGCTATTGCAGGGTTGAAGGAAGCATTTGATAACCCTAAGGTGCAAGACTTCTGACCTCCTGGTCAGTAAATCGCTCTCCCCTCACGCAGCTCTGTCACAGAGTCTCTGCCCCCAGCGCTGCCTGAACCACAGATTGGTGTTCGAATCCTGCCTATGTTTGTGCTTCTGCCTTTCTTTGCCTTATCTCCTGTTCACTTTTTCTTGCACTGCCCTTATTTCTCTTCGGAGTGTCTTTATTTCACCTCTTGCCTCAGTACACTTTTTTTTTCCTTATTTTTCACTTTTTACTCTTTTTCACTTTTCCCCCTCTTCCTGCCACTGCTACCCCTGTGGCCCCTCCCCCGCATACACCTCCCAGCTGCCCTCCCTCCCCCCGACCTCTACTTAATGGCGGCACCTGTGTGACAGGGTGAACAAGACTTTTGACCTCCTGGTCAGGAAATTGCTCTCCCCTCGCGCAGCTCCGTCACAGATTCTCTGCCCCAAGCGCTGCCTGAACTGCAGATTGGTGTTCCAGTCCAGCCTGTGCTTCTGCCTTTCTTTGCCTTCTCTCCTCTTCACTTTTCCTTGCATTGCCTTTATTTTTCTCTCTCTTCTGAGTGCCTTTATTTCACCTCTTGCCTCAGTTCACTTTTTCATTTTTCCTTATTTTTTATTTGTTACTCTTTTTCACTTTTCCCCTCTTTTCCCGCCGCTGCTTCCCCTGAGGCCCCTCCCCCGCATGCTCCTGCTCCCACCTCCCAGCTGCTCTCCCTCCCCTCGACCCATACTAAATGGCGACCGCTGCGCTGACGTGCCTTTCTTTGGTGTGCCAAAAGCAAGCCCATCTGTGCCCGTGACCAGCGCCAGGGACACTGGCCCGCCGACTTACCAATGCTACACGTCCTCGGCCCTCCACACACTCAACACAGGCCAGAACATCACCTGCAAGTGTTCTTCACCAACTGACACCCACGGACCCTTCACCTGCCACCACTGCCTCCACTCCTTCACCATCACAGAGACCCAGGACCCACCACAACGTTCCCATCAGGACCCACCACAACCCTCCCATCACAACACCACCACACCCAAAACACTGCAATGCATTCTCCTCAAAATCCACTTCCTCCACAGACACGCTGCAGAAATCTGGGACCTCCTTGACAGCACCCCCGATGTCGCCTTCCTCAGAGAAACCTGGACAGATGACGCCTCGAGACCAGACATCACCATCTCCATCCCGAAGGATACAAGATCACCTGGAAGGACCGCCCCAACCGACCCAGAGAAGGCATCGCCTACAAATCCTACCTCTGACTGAACACCCACACCAAGGAGCCCACAAACCTGATGGAACACCTACACTTCAAGATACAGACCAACCCGACCACGACCCTCCCGGGAACCGTCATCTACAGGACCCCCGGACCCTGCGCTCCTTTCACCGACTCCATCACTGACATCATCACCCCACAAGCCATCACCTCCACGACTACTCCTTGCTTGGAGACTTCAACTTCCACTTCAACAACCTCCAAGACCCCAACTCTATCTCCCTCCTGGACAACGTCCTCAACATTGGACTCAAACAGATTGTACCAAAACCCACGCACTCAGCAGTGCACATCCTCGGCCCTATCTTCACAGTGAGAAACTGCTTCACCTTCAGCCACAGCTCCGAACTCCCTTGGACAGACCATAGTTGCATCCACTTCACCTTCAAAACAACCATCACCAACAAACCTCCACACCTAATCCCACGCAGAAACTGGAACAAGATTACCGAAGATCAACTCACCGCCTCCCTCAGCAGCTCCCTTCCAACCACCACGGACAATGACCCAAACACGGCAGTCCGAACCCTGCACAAATGGATCACCCCCATCAACAAAACCACCAACTCACACGCAAAGCGAGCTAGATGGTTCGCCACCAAACTCCGCGAATCCAGACGAACTTGCAGACGCATCGAAAAGATCTGGAGAAACTCCAAAACAACAGTAGCCAATGACAACTTCAAAGCACCCACCACCGCCCACCACCAGCTCGTCAGAAACACAAGGAAGAAAGCACTCCAGGACAGAATCTCCACCCACGCACACAACAGCAAGGAACCTTTCAGCATCATCAAAGAGTTTGCCCAACCCAACAGTGAGACTACAGACATCCCCCACTCCCAGGACCTCTGCAACAAACTTAGCTCCTACATTCACCTCAAAATCAAAACCATCAACGACAACTTCGACAATGAAAACCAATATGCGGGCCCCACACCTCCAACTCCTGACACCACGCAGCCAACACTTGAAAGCTGGACTGCTCTCACCACCGAAGACACCCTGAAGAGAAGGAAGTCAATCCACTCCGGGGTCCCCACAAATCCCTGCCCCCTCACATCTACCAAGGAGTCGCCAGCATCATCGCCCCTGAGCTTTGCCAAACCATCAACCACTCCCTCGAGACCGACCCTTCTTCCCCAATGACTGGAAACACGCAGAGATCAAGCCTCTCCTGAAGAAAATCCTCGGCGGACCCCACCGACCTCAAACACTTCAAACCCATCTCTTTCTCCCATTTCCGGTGAAAGTCATCAAAAAAGCTGTCAACAGCCAGCTCGCCTCCTTCATTGAAGGAAACAACATCCTCGACACCTCCAAATCTGGCTTCAGGAAAAACAACAGCACGTAAACCACCCTCTATGGGAGGGGAGTCTGTGGCCCTCATCCTCCTGGACCTCTCCACAGCCTTCAACACAGTCTCTCACAGCACCCTAGCAAGCAGACTCCACAACGCCAGAATCTGGGACAAGGCCCTGGACTGGATCCGCTCTTTTCTCTCTGGCAGAATGCAGCGGGTCAGACTCCCACCCTTCCTCTCGGATCCCACATGATCACCTGCAGAGTTCCCCAAATACCCTCCATCAGCCCCCCCTGTTCAACATCTACCTGGCCCGGCTCGCCCACATCATCAGATCCCACAGACTCAACATTGTATCCTACGCGGACGACCCCCAACTCATCCTCTCCCGATCAAACAAACCCAATTTATCCAAACATAACTTTCAAGAAGGATTGGAAGCAGTTGCCAAGTGAATGAAGAGCAGCTGCCTACAACTCAACATGGAAGAAACCGAAGTACTCATCATGGGCCCACAATGCGATGCCTGGAAGGACACCTGGTGGCCCCCTGCCCTTGGGAACCCATCCACCCCCATGGACTATGCACACAACCTCTGAATCATCATGGACTCTGAACTCAAAATGGACCGCCAAATCAACGCGGTCTCATCCTCCTGTTTCCACACCCTCCGGATCCAACGAAAGACCTTCAAATGTATCCCCTGCGAACACAGAAAGACCATCACCCATGCCCTCCTCAGAAGCAGACTCGCCCAGAGCAACGCTCTCTATGCCGGAATCGACATGAACCTCACTCGTAAACTCCAGAATGTCCAGATTGCCTCCGCCAGACTAGTTATCAACCTTCCTCACCACTACAACATCACCCAATAACTGCGTACACTACATTGGCTCCCCACTGATAAGAGGATCACCTTCAAGCTCCTCATCCACACCCACAAAGCCCTCCACAACCCCAGACCTGCATACCTAAACTACCGGCTCACATTCCATGCACCCCAAAAATCCCTCCGCTCAGCCCAGCTCTCCCTTGCTATGGTGCCTCGTATCAAGACCAGAACAGGAGGTTGCTCCTTCTACTTCCTCACGGCCAAGGCATGGAACGCCCTCCCGCTCCACCTCAGACAAACGCCAACACTCTCCAAGTTCACAAAGAACCTCAAGACCTGGCTCTTCGATGGATCTCTTTAAACATCCTGGACCTACGTCCCCACTCCCCCCAGTGCCTTGAGACCAACTTGGGTGAGTAGCTGCGCTTAACATACCCATGATTGATTGATTGCTTGAGATTTCGGAACCGGTGACAAGCAAGCATGCCCTTGGAGTCACTCCTTGGTTTAATTGAGATAGATCCAGTCCTTGTACTCAGTGGGGCAGAGTTCAGGAGGGCAGCACAGCAATGCAGAAAAACAGTTCTTCCAGAGCAGCAGTCAAGCAGAGTGGCAACCCTTGTAGAACAGCAGTCTTTACTCCTGACTGAGTTCTTCACAGGTCCAGTGGTGTACTGTCTTGGTAGGGTTAAAGACCCAGTACTTACACCCGGCTGTGCCCTTGAAGTGGGGGGGACTTCAAAGCAGGCCCTTGGAGTGCATGTCCCCCTTTCTTCCAAGCCCTGACCCCAGACTATCAGTAGTGGGTAATTAGCCCTTTGTGTGGGGAAAAAGGACATTGCTTATTCAGGTGGGTCAGATCCCCCCTCTCTTCCTGCCTAGGATGAGCTATCAGAATGCAGAGGAGTTCCTGTCACACCCACCCTTCCCATGTTTGTGGCTCTCTAGAGCAAATGCACAAAGTGTAGTTGTCACCTACCCCAGACGTTGATTGGAGACAGGCTGCAAAACCCCAAGAGCAGAAAGAACAGAGAAAGACCCACTTTCTAAAAGTGGCATTTAAAAAAATAGTAATGTTAGACCCAACTATACCAATAAATAGGATTTATCATTATCATCCCAAAGAAATAAAGCATGATGCAGCTACTCCTGAGCAGGAATTATAGCTTCGAATTGTATTAAGGAATCCCAATGTTAGCCTATGAGGGGAGTAAGCCTCACAGTAGTAAAAACACATTTAGTTATTTGAACCTACCAGGACATGCAAAACTTAAAAGTACACGTCCTACCTTTAACTTACACAGCATCCTGCCCTATGGGCTATCTAGGGCCTACCTAAGTGGTGACAAGTGTAATAAAAGGGGAGTTTCAGGCTTGGGAAAAGGGTTTTTAATGCCAAATCTAAATGGCAGTAAACTGCGCACACAGGCCTGCAACAGGTCTGAAAGGCTACTTGTATGGGTGGCACAATCAGTGCTGCAGGCCTACGAGTAGCATTGAACCTACAGGCCCTGGGTATATGGTATACCACTTTACAAGTAAATTAAATAGGTTGATTGGATAGGAGCCAATTTTACCATGTTTAAATGAGAGAGCCCATGCACTTTCGCATGGTTAGCAGTGGTAAAGTGCTCTGAGTCCTAAAGCCAACAAAAAGAATGTCAGCAAAACATTTGGGGTAACCTTTCAGAGAGGGCCATTTCCCAATAGGTTGGAGAGTTGAGCTCTTCCCCATAATTATCAATTTGGGCTAGGGCATCATCCTTGCCCTCTTTGGGGTCTTCTCCTGGAGGAATGGCCCTCCATCTCTAGTCTTTCTTTCTCATAGGAGATGAGGGTCTTTAATGTTCCTCCTTTTTAGCTGTCACTCTATAATGCCCCTTTCTTTGCACAAAACCCACCGATCACTGATCCTCGGGCTGGTATGACTGACAAGTCGAGAACCATACCAGCCTCCATTGTGCCTAACTTTCTACTTGGAAGTTGAGACCTTTTATAAAATGTTTAAGAAACGTTGAAACTTTTTTCCTAACTCACCGAGGCCTTTTAAAAGTACTACTGGAATGGGGGTCTACACAAGGCCCTAACAATCCAATTATAAAAATCAAAACAATTCTGAAGCAATTATTGTTGATACTAAAGTTAATTAAGAGGATTTTGTCGTGCAAAATCATGTATGAAAAAGTGCTGCTGTGAAACACAGGTCAGGATCACCAGTACTGTAACACCATTGGGGCCTAGTCAAATGCCTGAGACAGATGCTACTTCCTTTTAAGGTTTTCTCACAGAAAGTTAGCAAGGAGGATTGTACAATGGGCCAAGCTATCCCGTTGCTTCATCTGCCACAGGACCAACTAAGGAAGGTGTCTGGTAAGATTTCCCCTGGCAGGTGTGAATGAAAACACAGAAACGCTTGCTTTGGTTGAGAGCTTACTTCTTCGCTTGCCTTCTAATTGAAGGCTGCAAAATGACATAATATCGTACAAACAGTACATATGTGCCACACTGCTTGATCCACAGTACAAACAATTGTGCCAACTTTCATTCCTTTTTCTGAAGGGGATGTTTCAACATACAAGATGTGGATTGTTAAGTAAGCCTGAGACCTGGAAGAAGAACGGCTGGTACTTAGAGTCCCACCCGCTGTTCTGTGGTGACAGCTTCAACTTCCAAAGAGGGCAGTCTTGTCTCACAGCAGCCAACAAACCCATCAAACCAGAACACTAGCAACAAAAGCAAAAGAAGGATCAGACACAACCGCTGCATTGTATTGGTATCAAATGGAAGGGCTTGAGTCCAGTGCAGAGGCAATGGCAAAAGAGATCAAGCAAGTGGCAACACAATGACCATCCAGAGGATGTTCCAGGAGTATGTGGATGAGCCAAAAGAGGTCTATGTGGATCAAAAAACATTGATATATTGGTATGGGAAGATGGCCAATGGCCAGAGCTCAGCAAGCTGGCAATAAAGTATCTGGCTTGTCCTGCAGTCAGTATGTCTGTAGAGCATGTGTTCGGTGCAGCTGGTGCAGTTGGTACATTGAGAAGGACCGGTTCTTCACCTCAAAATGTGAACAGATTGACCATGATCAAAATTAACTAACATTTCATACCACACAATTACAATGTTACTGAAACAGCAGAGGAGGGGAAGGATTGGTCAGAATCAGGCATGTTAGCTGACCAACTTCTGGGTGAGCCACCTGAGTTTGAGGATGAACGCTACTTGCCGGACTGAGTATACCAGTACTACCATAGAACTTTTAATTCTTTCTTGCTGAACTTTTTCAGATTTATGCTGCCACACCACGTTTTAGTCACTTACATGGCTGGATTGCTGTTGGACCAGTGTGCAGTGAAGAAGCCTCCCTCTCCTACCTAACCTTTTTGTGCATCACTTAGCAGGGCTGCCTCCAGAAGATCTTTGGCTTACAAGAGGGCCAATACCAAATTCCAATGTGTTGCCTGCATCAAAGATATAATTGTGCATCTACTATCTAACCTATCCGTGCTTGGATTGGAAGAAGCAACTACAACTATTGGATAAAATGAGTGAGTGATTGTGAGTTATGTGGTAGAAGACAGCAGGGGAGGGTGTTCAAATGTAATTTGTAAACTTGATTTAGATGATTTGCAATGTTTGGGGCCTGAATGATTGGTTATCATGTTTCCTGAAGGTAATTGGCCTTTGTGAACTTGCCTAGCAAAAATTAACTTGTATTGTCCACTCATGTCCTTCTTTTTCCTTTACCTATAAGGACTGCCCCCCAGAATATCTGAGTTAAATGCCTGCCTAATTCTAATCTGTTGCTTGCATCATGGAGGAGATACAACTGTGTACCTACCACCATGCTTGGAATGGAGCAGGTAAATTTTGCACCAATGAGTGATCTATTATTGAGTGATGATTCATGATTCATGTAGTGTCAGACAATGGTGGAGGATGTTCAGCTGTAATTTGTAAACTTGATTTAGATGATTTACAATGTCTGGGGTCTGAGTGATGGGTGATCCTCTTTCCTGACGTTGATTGGCCATTTCACACTTAGAGGCATATGTACAAGCCCCTATCGCCATCACAACGTCACTTTTTTTGACGTTGTGGTGGCGATAGGGGCTTAGCCTTATTTACAAGGCAGCGTTAAGCCACTTAACGTGGCTTAACACTGCCTTGTGAATAAAGCCCCATTTCACGCTATGGTTAGCGTGAAAGGGGTGGACAGTGGCTGTTGCGGTGGGCGTTCCACCACAACACCCATTGATTTTAACGATGCCCCGTATGTACAATGGGAGCATACATAAGAGGCAGCACCAAAATTAAGACCTGTGAAAACCTGGTCTTAAGTTGGCGAAACGAGGAGAAATGCCTTATGCCATGGATTGTTTATGTACAGGAAGGTCCCCCTTCATGTACATAAACAATCTATAAAACAAATGCCATTTCGCGACTTTTATGTGTGTTGCATGAAGCAGCGCACATAAATGTGACAAAATGGCATTTTAGGATTGTTTATGTGCAGGAAGAGAAACCTTCCTACACATAAACAATCCTCCCCTGCACGCAGACACCCTGCGTTGGTGCTACAATGCTAAGTGTCGCGCCAGTGCAGGGGCAAATGCAAAGCTGCACCATATTCTTGTAAATATGGTTCAGCCTTGCGTTTCCACAGTGGCGGAGTGAGGCATTAAGTCATGACGGCTAACGCCTCACTCCACCACTTCCTCGTACATATGCCCCATAGTGAGATTTACTTGCAGGGTCCACTCCTTTTTTCTGGTTCTTCAGAGACCAGACCAGTCACTTTAGTTAACAAACAAAAACCTATAGAAAATACTGCAATTCTGTTTCTCTACTTATTCTTCAACAGCTGTGTACTAGACATCTTTTTTGCTCAGGTCGGGCCAGGGACGGAGTTCCTTGGAGTCAGGAGGAGGATGGAAGAACTAAGGGTGGTACTACCTCATCAACAGCTAGAAGAAAGAAGTTATCGACTTCAAAGGGAGTGGACACCATTTCTCTGAGGCCTAGTACTCAGCTATGTGGACTAGAGAGAGGTGTGTTGATTTGGAAGTGTGTGTGTTTCCCAGGTAGCAAAAGTAAAACTATTAGTTTTTTTGTTGGTTACACTGCCTCGGAGTCTTCTTGATACACTCCTTATGAGGCTTACCTTCCTTCTGTCCTCCTTGACTCTACAATACAGTTTCTGTTTTACAATCCGCAGGCCTTCTAGTTTCCTGTTCAAACGAAGGGTGAAAGCTGAGCTGAACACTTCTGCTTACCTTCTGGACCTGTCTAGAAAGGCACCCAAGAGAAATAAACATTCCAGAGGAGAATGCAGATACACCACTCAATTTTGTAATACAGTATCATTTTCTTTTTAACAATCAAATGTTTAGAATTGGGTTGGTTTACTCCTTCATAATTTGATTTTTTCAAACCTTGAAGCCAGAACATTTGGATATCTGATAACTTGGGTGTCCGGGCAAAAGGGCTGTTTGCACTGCATTTAACTGTACTGTTTCGTACTCATTCCTTTGTTTCCCTCCACAACAGATTGATGACGATGATGTGCTGCTCATTGCCCAGATGAATATTTTCCTTGTGTAGTTTTTGTCACACATTTCTCCAAATCCCCTTTCCCATCAATTAATCAAACCCCCAACCCTCTTACCCCAGGCTGTGTGATTTATTGATATGCGAGTTCATTTACAGCATATATGGATCACACACTTATTGGGGTGAAAGTGACACCAACTCACTTCAGGAACTTCTATTATCTAAGCAATAGCCCACAATGGCCCCATTTACCCACCTGCGTATAAAAGAGGTCCATATTTTAGATATAGAAGAACATCACTCATCCGCATCATCATTCAGGCTTTGTGTTGCATAAACGCTTAACTTTGTCCACTCCAGACTTTGAGCCCACTTTTAATGTCTCGAGGATGTCATAACTTTAGATTTAATTAAATACCCCATTGCTCAGAAGAAGTTACTGAAGCAATTTTTTCTAATTTGATCACTATCAGGTATTCTTTGTTGTGTCACGTAGTAGTTTGGTCTTAATTCTTTGTTAAAACTATAATAACTTTTTTTTAGATTTTTTTATCATTTCCGATTACAAGAACACCACCACATTCAGTGACAACTGTATAGTTCACAAATATAGGAAATAACAAGGAACAGTAAATCAAATGTTTGTTCCACTGGAATAGTGAGGAAACATGTTACACAGTTAGGTCCAAACCAATATCTGAAAGAAGTGCCCATACGACAAATACAAAATTCAATACCATATGGTGAATCGGTCTACCGTGACCTCTGTGGATCTAGAGGGGAAAGAAAACATGGCCCACAATGCAGACAGGCAATAACAGCATTCACAATATGTACTAGACATTAAAACATTATCCCCAGGGAGTCATTCCTGTTCAGCCATTCACGAGTGTTGCAAGTATGTGTGCAGGGGTTACCAGATATTTAGTGAGCAAGATGTTGGTGGCTGCATCAGGGCGTATAGTTCACTAGTAGTGTCACATAAAACAAGACTTTTGAACCACTGTGCAGGATGGGGTGGCGATCGCTCCCAGAGCATATGGTAATCTCACTCTTCACCACCGGGAGCGCAATCATGACAAAGTGCCAGAGCTCCTTTGGGACTCCACACACATACCCTAGTACCGCAAGCAGGGGGGTCCGGCGTCATATCCAGCATCTGGGAAAGCCCCATGAAAATGTCAATCCAGTAACTACTTATGTGTGGGCACATCCATACCTGATGCAAAAAGTCTGCGTTCTTGGTGCTACAGTTGAGACATGTAGAGAGGCGTGTGGGTTCAATCCTTGCCATGAGACTAAGTGTCATGTAGGTTCATCAGAGGAATTTAAAGTGGAATAATTTATGTCTATGATTGGGGGAGAATAATTTGGTTTGGAAACAACAATAATACCAGACATCGGCCGTTAGGGGATGCTATAGATCCTCCCTGCATGCCTCACGCAGACGGTCTGCGGTAGACAGCATATCCAGACATGTACAGTACAGCCTGGAAACCAAGTGTTCTCCGGCTTCATCGCCTATGAGGATAGTGAGGGGGATAAAGTCATCAGGAACAATGGTGCACAAGGGAGTCTGGACCCGTAGAGTACTCTGAATAGGATGCAAAATGAACCTGTAGAGAAGCGATGCAGTGGCAAAACGTGTGTCCTCTGCCCAGGAGATGGCGTAGCCCCAGGGTACAGATCTCCCATGGTATGTAGTGCATAACGGCTCAATGGTACGTATTGACACTGTACAAGTAAATAATAAAGGTGGAAGTGTGGCCGACCAAAGCTGCCTCTTGCAAAGGGGAGGACCGGCACCCACCAACCCACTCACAGTCTACAGCCCACCCAGATTAACTGCAGCAGAAGGCCCCTCTAAGTGGCAAAAAGGCATTAGTAAGGGAAATAAGTAGGTAAAGAAAGAAATAGAGAAATTGGGTAAGGATAACCATTTTATTAATGGAAAAGCAGACAGCTAATGATAATGGTAACTTTATCCACCTCTCGAATTGTGTTATTAGTTTACTAACAGCTGTGCATAGTTTAGGCGGAGGACCTGTTCTTTATTGATTACATTGAAACTGCTGCATAACCGCGATCAGTGCTGCATAACCGCTGTAAGTGGAAAAAGCTCGAATTTGCTCCAGTTGATTTGAAGACAAAAAAAAAGACCAAACCTTTAGATCTTCTGAATAATAGGATATACATTTGTGGAGGGATGTCTAAGAAGAACCAATATGTCATCTACATAAAGCGATAGCAGCAGCGGGCCTGGATTAAACTAAAAAAGAACAATTGATGGACTGAATGCAGAACAATGTCATGTATCGGAATTCGGCGGTTCTGAACACTACGGGCTCTAAGATTTATGAATCGACAAGACACAATGCAATACACGTGGCTTTACTAAATTGGCAGTCGCGGTCGGGAGGGGCATGATGAACCTGGTATAGATATTGGTTCTCGTTTGCTTCCCCGGAGTCCTAACAACTATTTGCAGTACGGACCACCGTTGATCTCCGTCCTTGGACCGATTAAGTGATAATCTCAGCTCTAACAATTGATGCCGAATTGATGGGACGTTCTTTTCATTATCTACTCACTACTGCTGTATTCTGCCTTGTGGCGGTGACATCCTGAAATCAGGATACTTTGGGATTACTAGACCAGACCATCTCTGGACTGTTGACTACGAATTGATTGTGGAACTCAATGGATGCTTCATAAGACATAACAGGAGACTACGGAAACCCATGAACAGTTTGAAAACGTCGTCTGATACATTGCGGCACAGCGAGCGCTGGTACTTTCTGAATACATACTTGTGGTGACTAGAGACTGAATTACTGTTATATTTTCGCCCTGAGGAAGCTCTCCGCATGGGATCGAAACGCGTTGGCTGATTAATGAAATTGGAATGTTCTTAAAATTAATTGATTTCTAAATAAAGAAGTGACTTTTTCCATCTACTTTGGCTTACTGGACCTTTTGAGCTGTGCACCCCCATTTGACTTAACAATGTCATACATTCACCCCAGTACAGAGATCTGGGCCTAAATCCATCATTTATTTTTACCCCCATATGCAAATCAGTGTTGACCCGGTGCTCAATGGGAACAGTCTAGCAGCAAGAACCTTAGCGAGAATCTTATTATCGAAATTTAATAAAGGCATCAGCATATAGGATTAGCAATGCAGTGGGTCCCTCCGGTGTTTTAACAGTAGGATTATGATCGCCTTGTGTAGCTTGGGAGGTAGTATACCTGTCTCAAGTGATTCAGTATGGAGTTTTAATGGTTTTAATGGGGGGGAGCAAGGAGGTGTTTATATGTTTTATAAAAAAAGTCCTGTAAATCCATCAGAGCCAGGGGCCTTGGACCCATCCATGGAATCTAATGCGGAGATAATTTCTTCAACCGCTATTGGTTCACTAAGAAATTGTTGCTGTGAAGCAGACAGCCAAACCATATCAACCTCCTAGAGGTAGTCCGCCAGTGCACTGCCTTCCTCCACATACCGGTGTAGTGTGTTTTATCTAAGTACCTGAATCGATATTCCTATTCTTTGCCCTTGTCCGGTTATAAATCAATAATGTCCCTACAACGGCATAGAAACCCTTTTTCATAATTCAGTCATAGCGCATGCTGTCACATTAAGCAAGCCTATTCCTCCAGCCCCCTAGAAAGCACACCGAGTTCTTAAACAAATCCAAGCCTCCAGCAACCTGGGAAATCCCCGCTGCTTTGTTTTGATTTCGTCCGAGAACTCCTGTAAAGCACTGTAAGAACGACCAGTTCTTAGTGACATCTTTATTGACGTCTTATGTCCAGCCTTACGTCAAACCCGGCACCTTTCAGGTATAAATATACCAACGTTGCCTTAAGCAAACACACGGTGGTGATGAATCTGGAGCAGCTACTACTTGCCCGAGAGCCCAGCTGATGCGAGAGCCCACGGACGCTGCCCCTCCCTTTTGACGCGCTGAGAAAGACACTGTCTTTTCTCTTGCCGAGAAATCCAGCCTCCGGCGTTTCCAGGCTACCCTTGCGGCTGACTGGGATACCGAGTCCTGAGAGAGAGATACCAGCCCTCCTGCCTTCTAATACCCAGGTACTGAACTGACTAAACCCTTACAGAGAATTCTTGAGTCAGATTCTTGGCAAAACAAACGTAACTTAAACTGCTACTTACTTACTCCCTCCCACGTATTAGGCTTAGGTCAGGTACACCGGGGTAGGCGTAGTTAGAAGCACCAGTTGAGTACGATTAGTCAATGTATATATGTATCAAGCAAAGTTTTGAGAAATTATTGTCAGCACTCCTGTAAACAAGTGATCATAACCGTTAGGGCGTAAATTAAAGGCCCTGCTGATCTCCAATGTATCAAGCTCTATTAGTTATAGAGTTATGCAAAAAAGAAAATTAATGACACAATGATATCAAAATAAGTCTTTGTCAAAACAGGGGGTTCAAAAATATAGTCCACTTATTTCTTTTTCTTCAATCTTTATTCTTTCATTTTTCATAAAACAGGTATTCCCAGCAATAAGTAAAGATCACCAACACGTGTTTCGTCCTACACAAGGACTTTTTCAAGGCTGGAAAAAATGTATAAACAATATACAATGTGATAACAAGTTTAAAAATTATTATACATATATATGCATGTTGTAAACAAAATTTCTTAAAATTAAAAAAACCTATATATGTACATACGTTAGCACATGCTAACCATGCCTACAATAAATATTGCACAAGGTTGCTTGCGATGTTGTTTAGAAAAACGGTGTAATATCTCATTATATGACATATGCATTGTTGTAGACCAAAAAGTTGTAACAACATAAAAACATACATGTCCCAGATGAGAGAAGGATATCACCATATAGCAAACCAAACTCTAAGGAGTGACCATGTGATTTCCATATTGTCATTATATACACTTTAAAAAACCGTTTAAAAACATACAAATATGAATAAGCACACCCACCATAAGTAGGACAACCTGAGATGAGTGTGTGGCATCAAAATGTAGCAGAACCAATCATGGTATGTTTATTGAAGCTTAGTATCTGAGGAGATATAATGAGTTAAGAGGAGAGTAAGGATCACAGTTGAAAAACCTATGCTTACTGATGCCTGTGTCAAAACAAACGTCTGCCAATATTAGGGCCACACAGAAGTTGTATACATGAACCTATGTATCGGATGAAGCGAGGAGACTGAATATAGGCAAGGCCTAAACATGATAAGCTGCCTGAAATAGGTAAAGCAAAAGGGTATAGGGTACAGAAACTCACCCAAGATCGAAATAAATGTAACAGGGTACCCTATACCCTTTTCATGTATACAACTTCTGTGTGGCCCTAATATTGGCAGACGTTTGTTTTGACACAGGCATCAGTAAGCATAGGTTTTTCAACTGTGATCCTTACTCTCCTCTTAACTCATTATATCTCCTCAGATACTAAGCTTCAATAAACATACCATGATTGGTTCTGCTACATTTTGATGCCACACACTCATCTCAGGTTGTCCTACTTATGGTGGGTGTGCTTATTCATATTTGTATGTTTTTAAACGGTTTTTTAAAGTGTATATAATGACAATATGGAAATCACATGGTCACTCCTTAGAGTTTGGTTTGCTATATGGTGATATCCTTCTCTCATCTGGGACATGTATGTTTTTATGTTGTTACAACTTTTTGGTCTACAACAATGCATATGTCATATAATGAGATATTACACCGTTTTTCTAAACAACATCGCAAGCAACCTGGTGCAATATTTATTGTAGGCATGGTTAGCATGTGCTAACGTATGTACATATATAGGTTTTTTTAATTTTAAGAAATTTTGTTTACAACATGCATATATATGTATAATAATTTTTAAACTTGTTATCACATTGTATATTGTTTATACATTTTTTCCAGCCTTGAAAAAGTCCTTGTGTAGGACGAAACACATGTTGGTGATCTTTACTTATTGCTGGGAATACCTGTTTTATGAAAAATGAAAGAATAAAGATTGAAGAAAAAGAAATAAGTGGACTATATTTTTGAACCCCCTGTTTTGACAAAGACTTATTTTGATATCATTGTGTCATTAATTTTCTTTTTTGCATAACTCTATAACTAATAGAGCTTGATACATTGGAGATCAGCAGGGCCTTTAATTTACGCCCTAACGGTTATGATCACTTGTTTACAGGAGTGCTGACAATAATTTCTCAAAACTTTGCTTGATTGTATGTGTACCACTTTTGTGTACACTAACGGCACCTCGAGGTGGTAGGTGCCTTGAGATTCTTTAGCACCCTTTTTGGTTACTTTTTCTATAAAACATATATTGTTGGATGTGTACTGAATTTGGAGACATTATATTTGCTTTGTAGAGTGTGTGCGGACGTTTCCCTTTTGGGAACACTACCACCTGTATCTTTTTGTGTATAGCTTTAGTGAGCCCAGCACCATTCTTTTCTCTGTACACGTGAGCTGTGTTAAGATTGTCACAGACTCAAACTATAGATAGACATTTGTAACTTAGAATGGCTAACTTTTCAGATGATAGAGATAAATTATTCAATGACATTTTTCATGACAAGGGGATTCAATCGAAACCAACCACGAGTGTTGAAGACAAACCTGTTGGTTTAAAACAACTATTTGTCAAATTAGAGAGGCTTCGGAAAGCGGAACTCTCCAGATGGTGGGACGCAGCCACCTTAAAAAAGTACATAGAACTGAAACAAATCCCTAGGGGCTTGCGTGTAATAATTTTTCCGACCTTTGAGGATCTTGACCCAGATCTCCTTAGTGAGTGGGAAAAACTAATATCCGGCTCTTCATTTGGGATGATTGACATTCTCATCCGACATGCAGAACGCAAAAGAGCTAAACTATTGACTGAAATTGAGGCTATAGAAGAGGAGATTAAATCATTGAACCTTCCTGAAAACACAGAGAAAAACTACAATGTTCTTAAGGGAATACTTAACTCTCACCAAATCTACACCAGGAACAAAAAATTCAGAAAACTTAAGAGAGATGAAAATGATTATCGTAATGGGAGGATCTTCACTTTCGCAAAAAAGTTTGACGAAGTGAAACCCAGAGCAGGCACAGCCTCTTTAACAGAAAAGAGAGCTGATACAACTACATCAGCTAGCAACTCTGATCTCTCTAGCTGTGCTAGTGGATTTAGTGAAACTAGAAGTGAGATCGCACCTAATGATGTGACTTCCAATGTTGGTAACACTGGTTCGGCTTTTTTATTAGAGCTCGAAAGGTTCCGCAAGGGAACCAAATCGACATACAGTCGAAAAAACATAGGAAACGAACCAGAAGAGGTGGGAGGAAGAACAGGACCAGACGAGAGCAAACGTGTGACAAGATCAGCCTCACGAGTACAGAGAAAATAGTGGATAATACTGATACTGCTAGTGCTAGTCATGTTGCGGCATCCTCTTTGCAATCTAATGATGTGTCTATTATAAATTTGTCCTCTATTTCATTGAGCACTGAAGAAGTAAGTGTGTTAAAGAAAGGCTTGAACTTTTGTCCAATGACCAAACCTGACTTTGTTTCATTACACATTGATTTGTTTAAATTCACCAGAAGATTAAAATTAAAAAAGTTCTTTGAAACAAACAAAAAAGTGTCAACTGTTCCTGTGTATAACGTAGCTGAAAGTGGACAATCCATTAAAGATATACAGAATGTGCAGATGTTATTAGAACTTGATGACAGTATAGAGCATCCACCAGGAATACATGATATTATGATAGATTTGGGTATTGATGACAATTTTACAACAAGCAGTGGTCTCAAACATAAATCTATTTTTGTTCCACAGCTTCCACATGACAATTTGATTGATAGCTTCTATAGAGCAGTAACATCAGAACTTTACAAATTAGAAGATAAATTTAATTGGACATCTACTATAAAATGTGACAATATAAGTTCTCAGGAAAGGAGAGCCCTTAAACAATTGAATGGTTATGAGAACACGGTATTTAGAGAAGCTGATAAAGGAGGTAACATCGTCCTCATGGACAAAAGTGATTATTTTGCTGAAATAGACAGACAACTTATGGATACTACCTCATACACTTGTATTGCAGCCAACCCTACCTCTGAAGTTAATTCCTGTTTGAAGAAAATGTTACAATACTGGCATAGTACAGGGGTTTTGTCAGACTTAGAACTCAAATATCTATTTAATTCCAATCCTATGGCAGCATATATTTATACTCTTCCCAAAATACATAAGAGCATGATCAAGCCTCCGGGAAGACCCATAATATCAGGAATTGGCTGTCCTACAGAACATATCTCTGAGTATATAGATATCACTCTTAAACCTATTGTACGTAATTTGCCTTCATATATAGAGGATACCAAAGACCTCCTTAATAAACTTGAAAATCTGACATGGTTGGATGATGCTATACTGGTAACACTAGATGTCTGTGCCTTGTACACCAGCATTCCAGTTGACAAAGGTATGGAGGCCCTCACTTACTTCCTTGCTAAACGGGATGCCACTTTGTACTACCACACTGAAATGATCTTGGAATTTACTCGGTTTGCCCTCAACAACAACTACTTTGTTCACAATAAGAAATGGTTTCATCAACATTCAGGTGTTGCAATGGGGGCCAAATTTTCGCCCTCATTTGCTAATATCTATATGGGTTTCTTTGAAGAATTCCATATTTGGAAAAATGGCCCCCCTGACTTGTCTAATCACATCATATTTTGGTGTTGATTTATAGACGACATTTTTTTAATTTGGGGAGGTGATGAGATATCCCTCAACAAATTTGTCATGTACATCAATGACAATACTTATAATCTCAGTTTTACATCTCATCACAGCAAAAGCAGTGTAGATTTTCTAGACATTACCCTATTTGTGAACAATGATAAATTGGAAAGTAAATTATTCCGAAAAAGCACTGCTTGTAATGCAGTTCTGCATGCTAGCAGTGCCCATCCATCTGCACAAATTACTGCAATTCCATTCGGAGAAATGACGAGACTGCGACGCAACTGTAGTCGTGAAAATGATTTCCAAAGCGAGATAAGTAACCTTAAACAACGTTTTATAGTAAGAGGATATGATAGGGCAATATTAGACAAAGCACATGATCGTATTAACAAAGTAGCGAGATCTGAAATCCTTAAACAGAAACCTAAGAGAAATAACAAGAAAAGAAATGCAGAGAAAGTAGCGCTTATCACTCAGTTCAATTCTCACAGCAACCAGGTGTATAAGACCATTAACAAACATTGGAATATTCTTAGGATGGATCCGGATCTTGGACCATACCTGACAAACAAACCCAGAATTGTATACAGGAGAGGACAAACTCTTAGAAATCAGATTAGTCCTTCTATAATCAAGGAACCTGTACCAATAAGAAAAACTTCCTTGTGGTTTCCTGATAAACCAAAGGGTTTCTTTAAATGTACACAATGTTGTGTTTGCCAATTTGCTGATGATAAAAAGAAAAGTTTCAAATATAACTCTCAACAAACTCATAAAATTGACCAATTCATAAACTGTAATACTAAGTTTACTGTGTACTGCATAGTATGTCAGTGTGGACTTATTTATGTTGGCAGCTCCACCAGACCACTCAAAGAAAGAATTCAAGAACACATAAGAGCCATTCGAAACTGCAACCAAAGTTATCCCTTGGCAGTTCACTATAATACAGTCCATGCCGGTTCTGAAATAATTGCGATTAACTTTCATGGCATTACCGAGGTAAAAGCCAATCCTAGAGGAGGTGACAGAACCAGCACACTTCGGAAATGTGAATCTCAGTGGCTTATAAAATTACGAGCGGTTGACATGGGGCTTAATTCTGACCGCGAGCTTCATGTCTTTCTTAAAGACTAGCTCATCAGTCATATGTATTTCAGTGTTTGTCATTTGCACATACCGAACTGAGATGTTTTTATAATAAAGTTTTTTTACTTCTATATATACATATGGGGATTTCTCTGTGGACTTCTCTGCAACTAGTATGCATTTATATTATTGTTACATCGTGATGTAGTGTATGTCATTTCTACTCTGAAGTGATTAATGCAGTAATGATAATATGTTTCTTGTTTGATTCGCAGCTTTACGAGTTAACACCTAACAATCTGATAATTTGCTCTATTCTTTCTCTTACATGCTCGCCTCGGTCTGTTTGTTTACCAGGGCAAACGCTGAAAACTTGATGTTGCTGTTGCCAGTGTCAAAGAAAAATAATTTAAACCTGTCCTTTTAGGTCTAATTTTTAGGCGCAGAGATTGTATTCAATGTTTTATTTTATATTTTTTATTCTTTACTTCACTCTCTAACACTAACATTGAATACAGGCTTTTGCACCATTTTCTGATATTCAAACATGGATGCCGCCTTTCCTTGGGATTACTCGGCACCCGACCAGTTAGTCCTTCCTCTACTCATTGGGGGAACTCTTTCCCACGCGGGCTATGGCGTTTTCGAATAATTGGTCAGCATATAAAATGCTGCGGGGAACTCGGCTTCGCTTCGCGAAATTGAGACGATCTGGGTACAGAAATGTGACGGCAGCTAGCACGGTAAGCACCGATGAGTTCTCTCACATGCACGACATTAGTTGGCTAAGTGGGTATAACCTTGATAATACTTTTCTAATGTGTCATCTATGTCGTTTCAGCTTCCCAACTTACTATGGTTGTAAGCTGACTTTGTGAACCACTGTCCTTTATCGAGTGTTCGTATTTGGAACCCGTTTGTAATTATATACCTTTACTTATTGAACTACATAATTTGTTACTAGGTGAGTCTATTCCTTTGGAGTCGCTCCTTATTTGTAGCCATTTAACGGATATATTTGTGCCAACATATTCACATAATGTATACCGCTTTGTATAAGTTTTGTTAATTTGGTTACTTGTTCATCATATATTTTAGAACTTGGTCTGGTCTTTTTCGGAATTTATAATGTTCTATACTCATATTTGTGGCACTTCTCGTTATATGAGTTGCAAACTTAGTTTGAGCCTTACGCGACGCTCATGTTTTTTATGTTTTTCCTCTACCTGCTCGTTTATAGTGTATTTTGCTGAGACGCTTATTCACCTTTGGAAAGGGTGCAACATACCGGGTGACCCTCCCCATCCCCACTACGTGCCGCATTTCTCACCCTGTTACATTTATTTCGATCTTGGGTGAGTTTCTGTACCCTATACCCTTTTGCTTTACCTATTTCAGGCAGCTTATCATGTTTAGGCCTTGCCTATATTCAGTCTCCTCGCTTCATCCGATACATAGGTTCATGTATACAACTTCTGTGTGGCCCTAATATTGGCAGACGTTTGTTTTGACACAGGCATCAGTAAGCATAGGTTTTTCAACTGTGATCCTTACTCTCCTCTTAACTCATTATATCTCCTCAGATACTAAGCTTCAATAAACATACCATGATTGGTTCTGCTACATTTTGATGCCACACACTCATCTCAGGTTGTCCTACTTATGGTGGGTGTGCTTATTCATATTTGTATGTTTTTAAACGGTTTTTTAAAGTGTATATAATGACAATATGGAAATCACATGGTCACTCCTTAGAGTTTGGTTTGCTATATGGTGATATCCTTCTCTCATCTGGGACATGTATGTTTTTATGTTGTTACAACTTTTTGGTCTACAACAATGCATATGTCATATAATGAGATATTACACCGTTTTTCTAAACAACATCGCAAGCAACCTTGTGCAATATTTATTGTAGGCATGGTTAGCATGTGCTAACGTATGTACATATATAGGTTTTTTTAATTTTAAGAAATTTTGTTTACAACATGCATATATATGTATAATAATTTTTAAACTTGTTATCACATTGTATATTGTTTATACATTTTTTCCAGCCTTGAAAAAGTCCTTGTGTAGGACGAAACACGTGTTGGTGATCTTTACTTATTGCTGGGAATACCTGTTTTATGAAAAATGAAAGAATAAAGATTGAAGAAAAAGAAATAAGTGGACTATATTTTTGAACCCCCTGTTTTGACAAAGACTTATTTTGATATCATTGTGTCATTAATTTTCTTTTTTGCATAACTCTATAACTAATAGAGCTTGATACATTGGAGATCAGCAGGGCCTTTAATTTACGCCCTAACGGTTATGATCACTTGTTTACAGGAGTGCTGACAATAATTTCTCAAAACTTTGCTTGATTGTATGTGTACCACTTTTGTGTACACTAACGGCACCTCGAGGTGGTAGGTGCCTTGAGATTCTTTAGCACCCTTTTTGGTTACTTTTTCTATAAAACATATATTGTTGGATGTGTACTGAATTTGGAGACATTATATTTGCTTTGTAGAGTGTGTGCGGACGTTTCCCTTTTGGGAACACTACCACCTGTATCTTTTTGTGTAATGTATATATGTATGTATCTATTTTATCCATTTTAAAGTATCATATGGCTAAGAAACCATATCAATGCTTTTACAGTATTATTTCATAATCCTGCTTTTACTGTATGCACTTTACTTAACTACAAGTATTGCAATTGTAGTAATTCATTTCTTTTGTATGAGGAAAGAGACTGCTCAATAAATAACACCTTTTTATTGAAAACGCCCGTCTCTCTTTTTCTCTGCAATCTGGTGAAACTAAGTACGCACTTATTGACTGAGTGAAATAGCTGTCTTTTGTTTTCACACGACTCTAGAGATATACTCTTAATCAGGGAGAGCAAAGTTGTCATGTTTTATGGTTGTCAGAAACTAAATCCCTTCTTGTCTATCCAGGGAGGTTAAACTCCTCCTCGCTTATTCGAGAAAGTTTCTAGTGAACTCTGAGCTAGCTGGCAAACACTAAAGTCTAATATAGTCAGTAGAGACCTAGTTAACCTCAGTCCTACGTCTACACTACTGAAGATATTATTCCAATGCGCAGAGCCTATTGGGACTATAGGAACTACACTACACCGGGAAGTGTACAGCTGAATGTAACATTGTAGCAATTTTGCCAGGACCTCGCCATTGTCTGTTGTCTGGGCCCCATCCTCAAGTGTGAGCTCTGGCATGTAATCACACCCCCACTGCGGGCTAAGCAATCTTGCCAAAGTGTGGCCCGGGTGCTCGCCCTTACCACAGCGATGGGCCCCTGCATATTTTCTGAGTGCACCTCGAGGTCAGCTAATTCGCGAAATTCCTCCATCGCCTTAGCATGGAGGTAGAGTTGGTCATCTTCGAAAGTCCCTGAGGAAGCTGCATCTATGTACTGAAGAGTGGTTTCTACACGCTTCATGGAGGGGTGTATGTAGCGTAGTATACCGCACTGCTTAGCAATAACTCCCCCTCAAATGTAAGCCTTAAAGGCCTCCCAGAGGGTGGCCTGTGTGGCCTCTGTGGCTTTATTAATTTCAAAATAATTGTTGACGGCAGAGCGACGTTCATCGCAGAAGAAAGAGTTAAGGAGAGCGTGATAAATAAAATGTAACATTCTGGCCACACTACCCGGAACTGGAACATTGAATACCATACATACCGGAGCATGGTTTAACAGTGTGCAGGGTGGCATCAAACCTCGCCCAGCAGGGGAGCAGTGAGAGAGAAAGGAACCAGTAGTCTAGTCACGACTAGCTGCCATGGGGTGCAGAGTAAAAAGTGTGGCCCGGAAGTTGAGCATGCCCATGTCGCCATGCATCTGAGTCACAGATGTCACGCAATATTTGTGTTGCACAAGGCTTTCTGCTAGGGCCAGCTGCCGTGGAGTCCAACGCCAGGTGGAAACATAAGTTAAAGTCGCCCCCAACTATGACATGGTCTGTACCACCCCTCCCAATTATCTTCGTTAAGTCATGAAAGAAATGGGTGAGTTTACGTTAGGGGCCTAGATATTTAAGAGCAATTCTGTTGGCCTGCCAGGTGGCCGATTACTGCCACGTATTTCTCTCCTGAGTCAGTCATACTAACTATCAAGGAGAAGGGGACCGAACAATTAATCAATATACATACCAAACAAGAGTACGAACTATAGTTGGAAAAGTATCTATGTGGAACCCAGGTCGAAGCAAAGGTCAAAGAGGATCCCGGAGACATGTGCATATCCTGCAAAACCGCAACCTTTAACCCGTGCCGTACCAGGTACTGTAGAAGTTGTTTACCCTTGCAGGCATTGTTAATGCCTCTGATATTCCAAGTCATGAATGGGATCTCTAGTCCACCTGTTGCAGTGCTACAAGCCATTGGCATTCTCTACATACGTACCTCTACCAAAAAAATGAAGTATCACAATCATCCTCACAACATGGTATGTAATCATAATCACAAAAAACAGCCAGATCCCAGCCACCTTGCTCCACCCATCCCAGGCAAAACGGTGCCCAGCGAAATCCCTTAGGGGAACAAAACCGAAAAAGTACCCAAAACAGGCAAGTGAGTATAGCTATGTACACAACAGTGGGTGGGCAGCACATCAACAACTAGTCCTCATTGTAAACTCATGCAAACAGTTATATATCAGGATTAAAGGATTAGTATGGCATATTTAACAATCCAACCCATTGCCCCGCCTACCTACCACCACATCGGCCTCCCTGAAGAAACCACCATAGAAAGCGGAGCCCCTTGGCAGTTTACAGGAATCAATAAGAAGTGTTCATCATCCCCAGAGTCAGTGGGGAAAGACAGTAGTGTCAATCCAAAAAGTGGGTACTGTTCCTATTGGGACACAATAAATGTCCACACAGAAAAGGAAGGGAAGAAAACAGAGGAGTCTATGTTCTGATCTCACAAATAGAGACAATCCCATACTTTGTCTCTTGTTGCCCTCACACATCCCAAAGGATGTCATACTTCATCATTTGGCGTTGTGACCACAATGACTATAGCATCAAACAGCACGCCATATTAGTCTGCTGGGAAAAGATCTGAGCTGTTTGTGGCCTGCAGGTCCGGAGGGGATCGCACACAAGACTCTGTGGAGGTGTTCTGGTGTTCTTTAGCATATTTCTTGTAAAATGCTTGGGCATCTGCAAAGGTGTCAAAGATGTGCTGCTTACCCTGTACATCCACGTGAAGACGAGCTGGGCAGAGCATGCCGTAGTGCAGCCCCAGCCCTCTGAACGAAGCCTTCACCTCTGTTAAATAGTTGCGGCACCAGTGCTTCCCTCTAAAGGTGAGCAATGTTTCTTTTGGCCATGTCCAGCCCCAATTTAACCCATACTCGATCCATACAATTTAGGTAACTTTCTCCCCAGATGTTAAACAAACACCATTTAGCAGAAATAGTAACATCATGTTTGCACAGGGAATCCATACAGTCACAAGGCCGCTGTACTAGCGGGCAGTCCCACATTAAGTGGTAGAATGTACCAGCTTGCTCCCAACCCCGCCTACAACCTTCATCTCTTGCCCTACCCATTTTAATCATAGTGTGTTGTGCGTAGTAAGAGAGGTGTCGATTTTTTATTGAAAAAGATGAACCCCCACACGTATGGCCACCTCACTTGGGGATGCTCAGGCCTCTATCAGTCATTATCCTCCAGGCCATCTCTATCTTGAGTCCTCTTTTCCCATAGGTATATCAAGGGGAAAGTCCTTTAGGACGAATCCAGAATCATTCTGTGCCTTCACAGCACCGGTAATAGAACGAGTATGTCTTTGGCACGCATTCGTTCAACGTGCAAGTCGTTACAATGACTTGCTTTAGGGGGGATATATTTTGAAAACAAGGGTACCCCATAAAGCGAACCTGGGGTGGAAACGTATTTTTAGAAGAACAATGGTTCAGGGGTGGCCTACTGAGGTCCTTGAGAGAATATAAAGCGTATAATTAATTCACGCTGGGGAGCTAAAAGTGTAGGTAACCACGTTTCGATCTATGATAATTTTAGATCATCTTCAGGACTGATGAGCTGCCTGAAACTGCAGGGAGGTAAGTGGAATTAGCAAGGAGACCTACACAACAATTTCTTAGCGTAGTGATCTTTGTGCTCCCAGTGGCAGGTTTCATTTTCATGCACGTTTAGCTTAAAATAGGGGGGGCGCTTAGCATCAAAACCAGGTGTGTGCTGCGCTGGATATTATTCACAGGGGTGAGGGGCATTCAATTACATGCGTGGACATATCAGTTAGAGTATAACTTACTCTCTAGTTGGGTATGATAGTGGAACAATCCATCTGAACAGAGTAGAAGGAGCTTGAATCGGTATGACCGGGACATCGAACCCATATGGCCGGATTGGTTTCTTATTCTGAAAGGAACAAAGGGAATTGAATGCCTTATCTTAGTGCCTAGGGCGCCGAGTATACGTTCGTACTGCGGAGCATTTAGACTTACTTGTAGAAAATTACAGTGACAGTCCAGTGGTCGGGGTGGTAACTATCCTGCAGTAGGATAGGGAAATCTGCTGCAAACCAATGAAGGGGGTATGCAGTTAATATTTACTAAATAGTATAGCAATTTGCAGTGGAGATAAAAATACTCATACAACCAGGACCAGGTATACTTATTGTGTTGCTCGTTGGGACAATTGTGAGGCAGGATGGAAATTATAATTAAATCAATAGACTAGACCTAGGGTGGGGGACGCTTCAAATAGAAATCCACTCAAAGGGTATAAGACTTACTAAACAAAAATCCTGCGTGTCTGGGCAATTGATCACATTAGGTTATGTTGGGTCCTTCTGGAGCTAGGGGAGTAAAATTCAAGCATGCAAATTAATTTCTAGGTAGTTGCAGGACCTTGGTGGTGTAAAATAAAAATCAGAAGGACTTACTGGGTCTTATTAAAACCGTAGCTCGTAATTGGGGTTCTAATAGCGGCTTGCTCGCTGTGGAGGAAGGTAACTTGTCGTATATAAATCGAGCCACCTTGAGCTGGGGAGCAAGAGTGCAATAGTTTAGTTAAGGGAAACTAATGCGGTGGATTTAAGGGCGTGACAGGCAACGGACTTACTTAATCACGGCGGTCTGGTGGCTGGAAAGGGGGGGTCCGAGTACCTCGCTGCTTAGCTGCTCTCAGAATGAAGCGCGAGTGGTAGCGCGATTTAAATCTAGCCACCTGGAGCTGAGGAGCAAGAGTGCAATAGTTAAGTTAAAGGAAACTAATGCGGTGGATTTAAGGGCATGACAGGCGGCGGACTTACTTAATCCCGGCGGTCTGGCGGCTGGAAAAGGGGGGTACGAGTGCCTCGCTGTTTAGCTGCTCTCACAATGGAACGCGAGTGATAGTGCCATTTCAAAACTTGCGCAAAAACGTCCTGTTTACGCGCATGCGCGTTAAGGGACTCGTAGTTCATGCGTGGCAATGGAGTGTACTTTAATCCAGCGCGCATGAGCAGAGACTTATGCACTATTCAGAGAGAGGGCATTATTGTTTAGAGAGAAATGAGGTGGATTTCATAGATTTGTACACCTCGGAAATGAGGAGTTACTAGATATAAATTGAAACTTGGGTGTATGGTGTAATATTAGAGTCAATGCCGGAACAGAGTTACAATGGGGCATCCATCATTGTATGTACAAAGTCATAATAGGATATCTTAACAAAGACTTTAAAATTACCAGTATTGTATGGTTACACAGCATATTCATATAGTGGGTAACAGGATGACATTTGGTGGATAGTATTCAGATACACATATTCCATTCATCAAGGGAATTGAGTCCTTTTTCAATAGTCTTGCAATAGTAAATCCATTTGCATTCCAGGCGATTCAGGATAGTCTGTTGATTTCCACCCCTTGCATTTGGTGCAAGTTTATCAATAACCTGCCACTTAAGATCGTTTTCCGAGTGTCCAAGTTCAAGAAAATGTTCAACAAGGGGGGCAGTTGTTACTTTGCACCGGATCCTGCTCCTGTGCTGAGAAATCCGTGTCTTGACTTGTTGGGTCGTTTGGCCAATATAGAGCAGTTTGCAAGGACATTCAATGGAATAAATGACATTTTTTGAGTTGCAATTGGTGAAAAATTTAAGAGTGTGCTTACAACTTTCATACTCGAATACTTTTGTGTTCTTTGTGAATTCGCATGCCATGCAGTTATTACACTTAAAATGTCCTAAGACGGGTGGTAGGTTGAGACTGGTTTCTATTGTATTGTTCCTACTGGGCGCAACTGCTGCTCTTACAAGGTGATCTTTTGGGTTTACGACCTCTTTTGAAGGAAAAAAGGGGAAGACCTGTATTAAGTTCTAAGGGGTCCAGTACAGTCCAATGTTTTTTAATGAGTTTGGATAACTTATTGCTGACTGTATTGAATTTTGTAACACAGGTGATTTTTGATAGTGCTTTTTTGGGGTGTGGTTCAAGCAGGTGTTCCCTATGCGTATACCACGCTCTTTTCATTGCCCTTCTAACTAGTTTTCTAGGGTAGCCCCTGGAAGTTAATTTCTTGCATAGGATTTCAGCCTCTATGAAAAAAAATCATTTTTGTAAATTTCTTCTGATCCTCAGAAACTGGCCGTAAGGGAGACCGTCCCTCAGTGCCCTTGGGTGTGCGCTACGGTATTCTAGGAGAGTATTACATTCTGTGGGCTTACGAAATAAGGTGGTATACAATTGCTCATCATCGCATTTAATAGTTACATCTAGGTAGTCAACTTGATGTCTATCATGTGAGAAGGTAAATTTAAGATCAGGTTGATTAGTGTTTAGCCAGTCACAGAAGCTATGTAATGTCTCCTCATCGCCGCCCCAGATCATAAGGACATCATCGATGTACCTGCGCCATAATTTAATTTGGTCATAGTAGGGGTTGCATTCGGTTAGGATGATGTTAGACTCAAGGTCCTCCACAAAAAGAATGGCAAAGTTGGGGGCAAAAATCGCCCCCATGGAAGTTCCCTTGCACTGTCTGTAGTACGTGTCTTTAAATAAAAAGTAGTTTTTAGTTAAGGCAATTTCAAGGAGGCTGATTATAAACTCTGTGGGCACTTGATGGGGTGCCGGACGGTTATCTAGATGTTTTTTGATCACCGCTATCCCTTTCTGTTGCGGGATGTTCGTATAAAGTGACTCTATGTCAAGAGTTACAAGAATTTCACTGTTGGGATGAAATTGCTGTGATTCAATAAGGTTAATGAGATGCATAGTATCCTTAATGTAGGTGGCAGTGTCATGAACTAAGTCTTTAATGAAAAAATCAATGTATTTCCCCAGGGGTTCCACAATTGATCCGCAACCTGAAAGAATTGGTCTACCAGGTGGTTGTGCTGCGTCTTTGTGCACCTTAGGGAGTGTGTAGAATACTGGGGTACGGGGATCTTTGTTGTTCAGAAACAGGAATTCATTTTTGCTAATGAAGCCATGGTCAAGTGCTTCTTGAGTAATAAGGAGGATAGTTTCACTTATGCCTTTAGCAGGGTTGCCCCTTAGTTGTTCATAGTGTTCCTTATTGCTAATTTGGAGCATGATTTCTTTTTCATAAGTAGTGCGATCTTGGATGGCGATCCCGCCTCCTTTGTCACAAGGTTTTATGACAATATCAGTATTTTGTTTTAGCCTAGCCAGGCTGTTTTTCTCCTCTATGCTGATATTGTAAGGGGTGAATTTATAGTTTTCTTTAAGTTTTCCTAAGTCTCGGAGTACTAGATGTTCAAAAGTGAGCACTTCCGGAGGCATAGTGCCGCTTGATGGGTTAAATATAGAGGGAGGGCGAAGACCTGTGGTGTCATTCTTTTTAGGGCCATCACGGTCTTTAAAGAAGGTTTGTAGCCTCACTTTTCTAAAGAATTGCATGATTTCTGACTGTATGTTAAACCAGTTTGGTTTTTCAGCAATCACGAACGATAGACCCCTACTAAGAAGAGCTATATCTGTAGAGTTTAATTGATGTTGTGAGAGGTTGAATATGGGTATAGTTTCCATATTAGTATGTGGTCTTGTCTCAGTGCCTAGTATTGGTAGCCCCATTGGTAGTGCCTGTTCCTGGTCTGGCGTTCTCCCGGCGGGAAGTTGTATCTGGGCCTGGATCGTCCCCTCCCTCTCCCTCGTGGGGGATCTGTGTTCCTGGATTGGCCCCTGTCTAAAAAATGGGGGTTCGTGTTAGAGGAGATACCGGGGCCTTCTGCTCCCTCAGACCCGTCAGATTCTGCTGAAGAGTCAGAAAAAGTAACAGGTGCTCTATTTTTTAAATGGCCCCAGGTACCTGTGGGAAATCTCTGTTGTTCCTGCGGGCCTACAGTAAAGAAATCTTCCCGGAGGTATGGGTATGTCTTTTCTTTGTTATATTGTTTGATATCTCTAGTGACTTTTGTAGTTTTTTTGTGGAGTTCAAAACCTTCAAAATCTTTTATTGTACGGTCTATTTTTTCTAGAGCAGACTTAGCGTCTGCTAAGCTGTCCAATTCGCGGATTGCTTGTTCTAGTGCTTGTATCTCTTCTAGTTCTCTCTTACTGTGTTTTAAAGCAGTATCGATACCAAGCACCATCCAATGGCGTGAGCAAGTCGTTCCTATGTGTGAGAATCCTAACTTAAATGTAGGGTCTTGGATGAAGATTGCTGGAACGTTGCGTACCTGAAGGCCTATGGGAATGACTTCGGCTCTTAGGTAGTCTGTAAGCATGCAGGCATGCAACTCTGTACGTATATGTTTTTTCTTTAGACGTTCGAGCTCAGCTAGTTTCTCGCTCGCTGTATCTAGAGGGGCCCTAGAGTTGATTAATGGGGCCCTGAAACAGGGATGGACCTGTAAGTTTGCTGGCAACGTATTCTTCCGTGTATGTTGTGCCTATAGTTATAGACATGGTCTGCTTAATTATTGGAGCAGAAAGAGCATCTTGATAATCCTTAGCTTTTTGTTTCAAAACCACTCAGTGAGTGATACCCTTGCAGTGTAGCCACTGCGCATGAAGTATATTTTGAAAACAAGGGTACCGCATAAAGCGAACCTGGGGTGGAAACGTATTTTTAGAAGAACAATGGTTCAGGGTTGGCCTAATGAGGTCCTTGAGAGAATATAAAGCGTTTAATTAATTCATGCTGGGGAGCTAAAAGTGTAGGTAACCATAAACTCATTCATTTATTTTCATTTTTAGCATATATCATGGCGTTTCAGGTGCTCATATGAGTGAAAGAGTGCATAACGTGACACAAGTGAACATAGTGAAAACAAAACAGAATGTCACACAACAACAAGGTCTAAACCACAAAAATATATACAATGGAGTGGGGGTATTTCCTTGGGTGGGTCGACGACGTTTCGATCTATGATAATTTTAGATCATCTTCAGGACTGATGAGCTGCCTGAAACTGCAGGGAGGTAAGTGGAATTAGCAAGGAGACCTACACAACAATTTCTTAGCGTAGTGATATTTGTGCTCCCAGTGGCATGTTTCATTTTCATGCACGTTTAGCTTAAAATAGGGAGGGGGGCGCTTATCATCAAAACCAGGTGTGTGCTGCGCTGGATATTATTCACAGGGGTGAGGGGCATTCAATTACATGCGTGGACATATCAGTTAGAGTGTAACTTACTCTCTAGTTGGGTATGATTGTGGAAAAATCCATCTGACCAGAGTAGAAGAGCTTGAATGGGTGTGACCGGGATATCGAACCGATATGGCCGGATTGGTTTCTTATTCTGAAAGGAACAAAGGGAATTGAATGCCTTATCTTAGTGCCTAGGGCGCCGAGTATAGGTTCGTACTGCGGAGCATTTAGACTTACTTGTAGAAAATTACAGTGACAGTCCAGTGGTCGGGGTGGTAACTATCCTGCAGTAGGATAGGAAAATCTGCTGCAAACCAATGAAGGGGGATATGCAATTAATATTTAATAAATAGTATAGCAATTTGCAGTGGAGATAAAAATACTCATACAACCAGGACCAGGTATACTTATTGTGTTGCTCGTTGGGACAATTGTGAGGCAGGATGGAAATTATAATTAAATCAATAGACTAGACCTAGGGTGGGGGACGCTTCAAATAGAAATCCACTCAAAGGGTATAAGACTTACTAAACAAAAATCCTGCGTGTCTGGGCAATTGATCACATTAGGTTATGTTGGGTCCTTCCGGAGCTAGGGGAGTAAAATTCAAGCATGCAAATTAATTTCTAGGTAGTTGCAGGACCTTGGTGTTGTAAAATAAAAATCAGAAGGACTTACTGGGTCTTATTAACACCGTAGCTCGTAATTGGGGTTCTAATAGCAGCTTGCTCGCTGTGGAGGAAGGAATTTGTCCTATATAAATCGAGCCGCCTTGAGCTGGGGAGCAAGAGTGCAATAGTTTAGTTAAGGGAAACTAATGCGGTGGATTTAAGGGCGTGACAGGCAACGGACTTACTTAATCACGGCGGTCTGGTGGCTGGAAAGGGGGGGTCTGAGTACCTCGCTGCTTAGCTGCTCTCACAATGGAGCGCGAGTGGTAGCGCGATTTAAATCTAGCCGCCTGGAGCTGAGGAGCAAGAGTGCAATAGTTAAGTTAAAGGAACCTAATGCGGTGGATTTAAGGGCATGACAGGCGACGGACTTACTTAATCCCGGCGGTCTGGCGGCTGGAAAAGGGGGGTCCGAGTGCCTCGCTGCTCAGCTGCTCTCACAATGGAACGCGAGTGATAGCGCGATTTCAAAACTTCCGGGTTATGCGCGCAGGCCCAAAAACGTCCTGTTTACGCGCATGCGCATTAAGGGACTCGTAGTTCATGCGTGGCAATGGAGTGTAGTTTAATCCAGCGCGCATGAGCAGAGACTTATGCACTATTCAGAGAGAGGGCATTATTGTTTAGAGAGAAATGAGGTGGATTTCATAGATTTGTAACACCTCGGAAATGAGGAGTTACTAGATATAAATTGAAACTTGGGTGTATGGTGTAATATTAGAGTCAATGCCGGAACAGAGTTACAATGGGGCATCCATCATTGTATGTACAAAGTTATAATAGGATATCTTAACAAAGACTTTAAAATGACCAGTATTGTAAGGTTCACAGCATATTCATATAGTGGGTAACAGGATGACATTTGGTGGATAGTATTCAGATACACATATTCCATTCATCAAGGGAATTAAGTCCTTTTTCAATAGTCTTGCAATAGTAAATCCATTTGCATTCCAGGCGATTCAGGATAGTCTGTTGATTTCCACCCCTTGCATTTGGTGCAAGTTTATCAATAACCTGCCACTTAAGATCGTTTTCCGAGTGTCCAAGTTCAAGAAAATGTTCAACAAGGGGGGCAGTTGTTACTTTGCACCGCATCCTGCTCCTGTGCTGAGAAATCCGTGTCTTGACTTGTTGGGTCGTTTGGCCAATATAGAGCAGTTTGCAAGGACATTCAATGGAATAAATGACATTTTTTGAGTTGCAATTGGTGAAAAATTTAAGAGTGTGCTTACAACTTTCATACTCGAATACTTTTGTGTTCTTTGTGAATTCGCATGCCATGCAGTTATTACACTTAAAATGTCCTAAGACGGGTGGTAGGTTGAGACTGGTTTCTATTGTATTGTTCCTACTGGGTGCAACTGCTGCTCTTACAAGGTGATCTTTAAGGTTACGACCTCTTTTGAAGGAAAAAAGGGGAAGACCTGTATTAAGTTCTAAGGGGTCCAGTACAGTCCAATGTTTTTTAATGAGTTTGGATAACTTATTGCTGACTGCATTGAATGTTGTAACACATGTGATTTTTGATAGTGCTTTTTTGGGGTGTGGTTCAAGCAGGTGTTCCCTATGCGTATACCACGCTCTTTTCATTGCCCTTCTAACTAGTTTTCTAGGGTAGCCCCTGGAAGTTAATTTCTTGCATAGGATTTCAGCCTCTATGAAAAAATCATTTTTGTATTTACAATTTCTTCTGATCCTCAGAAACTGGCCGTAAGGGAGACCGTCCCTCAGTGCCCTTGGGTGTGCGCTACAGTTTTCTAGGAGAGTATTACGTTCTGTGGGCTTACGAAATAAGGTGGTATACAATTGCTCATCATCGCATTTAATAGTTACATCTAGGTAGTCAACTTGATGTCTAGCATGTGAGAAGGTAAATTTAAGATCAGGTTGATTAGTGTTTAGCCAGTCACAGAAGCTATGTAATGTCTCCTCATCGCCGCCCCAGATCATAAGGACATCATCGATGTACCTGCGCCATAATTTAATTTGGTCATAGTAGGGGTTGCTTTCGGTTAGGATGATGTTAGACTCAAGGTCATCCACAAAAAGAATGGCAAAGTTGGGGGCAAAAATCGCCCCCATGGAAGTTCCCTTGCACTGTCTGTAGTACGTGTCTTTGAATAAAAAGTAGTTTTTAGTTAAGGCAATTTCAAGGAGGCTGATTATAAACTCTGTGGGCACTTGATGGGGTGCCGGACGGTTATCTAGATGTTTTTTGATCACCGCTATCCCTTTCTGTTGCGGGATGTTCGTATAAAGTGACTCTATGTCAAGAGTTACAAGAATTTCACTGTTGGGATGAAATTGCTGTGATTCAATAAGGTTAATGAGATGCATAGTATCCTTAATGTAGGTGGCAGTGTCATGAACTAAGTCTTTAATGAAAAAATCAATGTATTTCCCCAGGGGTTCCACAATTGATCCGCAACCTGAAAGAATTGGTCTACCAGGTGGTTGTGCTGCGTCTTGGTGCACCTTAGGGAGTGTGTAGAATACTGGGGTACGGGGATCTTTGTTGTTCAGAAACAGGAATTCATTTTTGCTAATGAAGCCATGGTCAAGTGCTTCTTGAGTAATAAGGAGGATAGTTTCACTTATGCCTTTAGCAAGGTTGCCCCTTAGTTGTTCATAGTGTTCCTTGTTGCTAATTTGGAGCATGATTTCTTTTTCATAAGTAGTGCGATCTTGGATGGCAATCCCGCCTCCTTTGTCACAAGGTTTTATGACAATATCAGTATTTTGTTTTAGCCTAGCCAGGCTGTTTTTCTCCTCTATGCTGATATTGTAAGGGGCGAATTTATAGTTTTCTTTAAGTTTTCCTAAGTCTCGGAGTACTAGATGTTCAAAAGTGAGCACTTCCGGAGGCATAGTGCCGCTTGATGGGTTAAATATAGAGGGAGGGCGAAGACCTGTGGTGTCATTCTTTTTAGGGCCATCACGGTCTTTAAAGAAGGTTTGTAGCCTCACTTTTCTAAAGAATTGCATGATTTCTGACTGTATGTTAAACCAGTTTGGTTTTTCAGCAATCACGAACGATAGACCCCTACTAAGAAGAGCTATATCTGTAGAGTTTAATTGATGTTGTGAGAGGTTGAATATGGGTATAGTTTCCATATTAGTATGTGGTCTTGTCTCAATGCCTAGTATTGGTAGCCCCATTGGTAGTGCCTGTTCCTGGTCTGGCGTTCTCCCGGCGGGAAGTTGTATCTGGGCCTGGATCGTCCCCTCCCTCTCCCTCTCCCTCGTGGGGGATCTGTGTTCCTGGATTGGCCCCTGTCTAAAAAATGGGGGTTCGTGTTAGAGGAGATACCGGGGCCTTCTGCTCCCTCAGACCCGTCAGATTCTGCTGAAGAGTCAGAAAAAGTAACAGGTGCTCTATTTTTTAAATGGCCCCAGGTACCTGTGGGAAATCTCTGTTGTTCCTGCGGGCCTACAGTAAAGAAATCTTCCCGGAGGTATGGGTATGTCTTTTCTTTGTTATATTGTTTGATATCTTTAGTGACTTTTGTAGTTTTTTTGTGGAGTTCAAAACCTTCAAAATGTTTTATTGTACGGTCTATTTTTTCTAGAGCAGACTTAGCGTCTGCTAAGCTGTCCAATTCGCGGATTGCTTGTTCTAGTGCTTGTATCTCTTCTAGTTCTCTCTTACTGTGTTTTAAAGCAGTATCGATACCAAGCACCATCCAATGGTGTGAGCAAGTTGTTCCTATGTGTGAGAATCCTAACTTAAATGTAGGGTCTTGGATGAAGATTGCTGGAACGTTGCGTACCTGAAGGCCTATGGGAATGACTTTGGCTCTTAGGTAGTCTGTAAGCATGCAGGCATGCAACTCTGTACGTATATGTTTTTTCTTTAGACGTTCGAGCTCAGCTAGTTTCTCGCTCGCTGTATCTAGAGGGGCCTAGAGTTGATTAAGGGGCCCTGAAACAGGGATGGACCTGTAAGTTTGCTGGCAACGTATTCTTCCGTGTATGTTGTGCCTATAGTTATAGACATGGTCTGCTTAATTATTGGAGCAGAAAGAGCATCTTGATAATCCTTAGCTTTTTGTTTAAAAACCACTCAGTGAGTGATACCCTTGCAGTGTAGCCACTGCGCATGAAGTATATTTTGAAAACAAGGGTACCCCATAAAGCGAACTTGGGGTGGAAACGTATTTTTAGAAGAACAATGGTTCAGGGTTGGCCTAATGAGGTCCTTGAGAGAATATAAAGCGTTTAATTAATTCACGCTGGGGAGCTAAAAGTGTAGGTAACCATAAACTCATTCATTTATTTTCATTTTTAGCATATATCATGGCGTTTCAGGTGCTCATATGAGTGAAAGAGTGCATAACGTGACACAAGTGAACATAGTGAAAACAAAACAGAATGTCACACAACAACAAGGTCTAAACCACAAAAATATATACAATGGAGTGGGGGTATTTCCTTGGGTGGGTCGACGACGTTTCGATCTATGATAATTTTAGATCATCTTCAGGACTGATGAGCTGCCTGAAACTGCAGTGAGGTAAGTGGAATTAGCAAGGAGACCTACACAACAATTTCTTAGCGTAGTGATATTTGTGCTCCCAGTGGCATGTTTCATTTTCATGCACGTTTAGCTTAAAATAGGGAGGGGGGGCGCTTAGCATCAAAACCAGGTGTGTGCTGCGCTGGATATTATTCACAGGGGTGAGGGGCATTCAATTACATGCGTGGACATATCAGTTAGAGTATAACTTACTCTCTAGTTGGGTATGATTGTGGAAAAATCCATCTGACCAGAGTAGAAGAGCTTGAATCGGTATGACCGGGATATCGAACCGATATGGCCGGATTGGTTTCTTATTCTGAAAGGAACAAAGGGAATTGAATGCCTTATCTTAGTGCCTAGGGCGCCGAGTATAGGTTCGTACTGCGGAGCATTTAGACTTACTTGTAGAAAATTACAGTGACAGTCCAGTGGTCGGGGTGGTAACTATCCTGCAGTAGGATAGGAAAATCTGCTGCAAACCAATGAAGGGGGATATGCAGTTAATATTTAATAAATAGTATAGCAATTTGCAGTGGAGATAAAAATACTCATACAACCAGGACCAGGTATACTTATTGTGTTGCTCGTTGGGACAATTGTGAGGCAGGATGGAAATTATAATTAAATCAATAGACTAGACCTAGGGTGGGGGACGCTTCAAATAGAAATCCACTCAAAGGGTATAAGACTTACTAAACAAAAATCCTGCGTGTCTGGGCAATTGATCACATTAGGTTATGTTGGGTCCTTCCGGAGCTAGGGGAGTAAAATTCAAGCATGCAAATTAATTTCTAGGTAGTTGCAGGACCTTGGTGTTGTAAAATAAAAATCAGACGGACTTACTGGGTCTTATTAACACCGTAGCTCGTAATTGGGGTTCTAATAGCGGCTTGCTCGCTGTGGAGGAAGGAACTTGTCCTATATAAATCGAGCCGCCTTGAGCTGGGGAGCAAGAGTGCAATAGTTTAGTTAAGGGAAACTAATGCGGTGGATTTAAGGGCGTGACAGGCAACGGACTTACTTAATCACGGCGGTCTGGTGGCTGGAAAGGGGGGGTCCGAGTACCTCGCTGCTTAGCTGCTCTCACAATGGAGCGCGAGTGGTAGCGCGATTTAAATCTAGCCGCCTGGAGCTGAGGAGCAAGAGTGCAATAGTTAAGTTAAAGGAAACTAATGCGGTGGATTTAAGGGCATGACAGGCGACGGACTTACTTAATCCCGGCGGTCTGGCGGCTGGAAAAGAGGGGTCCGAGGGCCTCGCTGCTCAGCTGCTCTCACAATGGAACGCGAGTGATAGCGCGATTTCAAAACTTCCGGGTTATGCGCGCAGGCGCAAAAACGTCCTGTTTACGCGCATGCGCATTAAGGGACTCGTAGTTCATGCGTGGCAATGGAGTGTAGTTTAATCCAGCGCGCATGAGCAGAGACTTATGCACTATTCAGAGAGAGGGCATTATTGTTTAGAGAGAAATGAGGTGGATTTCATAGATTTGTAACACCTCGGAAATGAGGAGTTACTAGATATAAATTGAAACTTGGGTGTATGGTGTAATATTAGAGTCAATGCCGGAACAGAGTTACAATGGGGCATCCATCATTGTATGTACAAAGTTATAATAGGATATCTTAACAAAGACTTTAAAATTACCAGTATTGTAAGGTTCACAGCATATTCATATAGTGGGTAACAGGATGACATTTGGTGGATAGTATTCAGATACACATATTCCATTCATCAAGGGAATTAAGTCCTTTTTCAATAGTCTTGCAATAGTAAATCCATTTGCATTCCAGGCGATTCAGGATAGTCTGTTGATTTCCACCCCTTGCATTTGGTGCAAGTTTATCAATAACCTGCCACTTAAGATCGTTTTCCGAGTGTCCAAGTTCAAGAAAATGTTCAACAAGGGGGCAGTTGTTACTTTGCACCGCATCCTGCTCCTGTGCTGAGAAATCCGTGTCTTGACTTGTTGGGTCGTTTGGCCAATATAGAGCAGTTTGCAAGGACATTCAATGGAATAAATGACATTTTTTGAGTTGCAATTGGTGAAAAATTTAAGAGTGTGCTTACAACTTTCATACTCGAATACTTTTGTGTTCTTTGTGAATTCGCATGCCATGCAGTTATTACACTTAAAATGTCCTAAGACGGGTGGTAGGTTGAGACTGGTTTCTATTGTATTGTTCCTACTGGGCGCAACTGCTGCTCTTACAAGGTGATCTTTAAGGTTACGACCTCTTTTGAAGGAAAAAAGGGGAAGACCTGTATTAAGTTCTAAGGGGTCCAGTACAGTCCAATGTTTTTTAATGAGTTTGGATAACTTATTGCTGACTGCATTGAATGTTGTAACACAGGTGATTTTTGATAGTGCTTTTTTGGGGTGTGGTTCAAGCAGGTGTTCCCTCTGCGTATACCACGCTCTTTTCATTGCCCTTCTAACTAGTTTTCTAGGGTAGCCCCTGGAAGATAATTTCTTGCATAGGATTTCAGCCTCTATGAAAAAATCATTTTTGTATTTACAATTTCTTCTGATCCTCAGAAACTGGCCGTAAGGGAGACCGTCCCTCAGTGCCCTTGGGTGTGCGCTACAGTATTCTAGGAGAGTATTACGTTCTGTGGGCTTACGAAATAAGGTGGTATACAATTGCTCATCATCGCATTTAATAGTTACATCTAGGTAGTCAACTTGATGTCTATCATGTGAGAAGGTAAATTTAAGATCAGGTTGATTAGTGTTTAGCCAGTCACAGAAGCTATGTAATGTCTCCTCATCGCCGCCCCAGATCATAAGGACATCATCGATGTACCTGCGCCATAATTTAATTTGGTCATAGTAGGGGTTGCTTTCGGTTAGGATGATGTTAGACTCAAGGTCATCCACAAAAAGAATGGCAAAGTTGGGGGCAAAAATCGCCCCCATGGAAGTTCCCTTGCACTGTCTGTAGTACGTGTCTTTGAATAAAAAGTAGTTTTTAGTTAAGGCAATTTCAAGGAGGCTGATTATAAACTCTGTGGGCACTTGATGGGGTGCCGGACGGTTATCTAGATGTTTTTTGATCACCGCTATCCCTTTCTGTTGCGGGATGTTCGTATAAAGTGACTCTATGTCAAGAGTTACAAGAATTTCACTGTTGGGATGAAATTGCTGTGATTCAATAAGGTTAATGAGATGCATAGTATCCTTAATGTAGGTGGCAGTGTCATGAACTAAGTCTTTAATGAAAAAATCTATGTATTTCCCCAGGGGTTCCACAATTGATCCGCAACCTGAAAGAATTGGTCTACCAGGTGGTTGTGCTGCGTCTTTGTGCACCTTAGGGAGTGTGTAGAATACTGGGGTACGGGGATCTTTGTTGTTCAGAAACAGGAATTCATTTTTGCTAATGAAGCCATGGTCAAGTGCTTCTTGAGTAATAAGGAGGATAGTTTCACTTATGCCTTTAGCAGGGTTGCCCCTTAGTTGTTCATAGTGTTCCTTATTGCTAATTTGGCGCATGATTTCTTTTTCATAAGTAGTGCGATCTTGGATGGCGATCCCGCCTCCTTTGTCACAAGGTTTTATGACAATATCAGTATTTTGTTTTAGCCTAGCCAGGCTGTTTTTCTCCTCTATGCTGATATTGTACGGGGTGAATTTATAGTTTTCGGAAGTTTTGAAATCGCTCTATCACTCGCGTTCCATTGTGAGAGCAGCTAAGCAGCGAGGCACTCGGACCCCCCTTTTCCAGCCGCCAGACCGCCGGGATTAAGTAAGTCCGTCGCCTGTCATGCCCTTAAATCCACCGCATTAGTTTCCTTTAACTTAACTATTGTACTCTTGCTCCTCAGCTCCAGGCGGCTAGATTTAAATCGCGCTACCACTCGCGCTCCATTGTGAGAGCAGCTAAGCAGCGAGGTACTCGGACCCCCCCTTTCCAGCCACCAGACCGCCGTGATTAAGTGAGTCCGTTGCCTGTCACGCCCTTAAATCCACCGCATTAGTTTCCCTTAACTAAACTATTGCACTCTTGCTCCCCAGCTCAAGGCGGCTCGATTTATATAGGACAAGTTACCTTCCTCCACAGCGAGCAAGCCGCTATTAGAACCCCAATTACGAGCTACGGTTTTAATAAGACCCAGTAAGTCCTTCTGAATTTTATTTTACACCACCAAGGTCCTGCAACTACCTAGAAATTAATTTGCATGCTTGAATTTTACTCCCCTAGCTCCAGAAGGACCCAACATAACCTAATGTGATCAATTGCCCAGACACGCAGGATTTTTGTTTAGTAAGTCTTATACCCTTTGAGTGGATTTCTATTTGAAGCGTCCCCCACCCTAGGTCTAGTCTATTGATTTAATTATAATTTCCATCCTGCCTCACAATTGTCCCAACGAGCAACACAATAAGTATACCTGGTCCTGGTTGTATGAGTATTTTTATCTCCACTGCAAATTGCTATACTATTTATTAAATATTAACTGCATATCCCCCTTCATTGGTTTGCAGCAGATTTCCCTATCCTACTGCAGGATAGTTACCACCCCGACAACTGGACTGTCACTGTAATTTTCTACAAGTAAGTCTAAATGCTCCGCAGTACGAACGTATACTCGGCGCCCTAGGCACTAAGATAAGGCATTCAATTCCCTTTGTTCCTTTCAGAATAAGAAACCAATCCGGCCATATCGGTTCGATATCCCGGTCATACCGATTCAAGCTCTTCTACTCTGTTCAGATGGATTGTTCCACAATCATACCCAACTAGAGAGTAAGTTATACTCTAACTGATATGTTCACGCATGTAATTGAATGCCCCTCACCCCTGTGAATAATATCCAGCGCAGCACACACCTGGTTTTGATGCTAAGCGCCCCCCTCCCTATTTTAAGCTAAACATGCATGAAAATGAAACCTGCCACTGGGAGCACAAAGATCACTACGCTAAGAAATTGTTGTGTAGGTCTCCTTGCTAATTCCACTTACCTCCCTGCAGTTTCAGGCAGCTCATCAGTCCTGAAGATGATCTAAAATTATCATAGATCGAAACGTCATCGACCCACCCAAGGAAATACCCCCACTCCATTGTATATATTTTTGTGGTTTAGACCTTGTTGTTGTGTGACATTCTGTTTCGTTTTCACTATGTTCACTTGTGTCACTTTATGCACTCTGTCACTCATATGAGCACCTGAAACGCCATGATATATGCTAAAAATGAAAATAAATGAATGAGTTTATGGTTACCTACACTTTTAGCTCCCCAGCGTGAATTAATTATACGCTTTATATTCTCTCAAGGACCTCATTAGGCCACCCCTGAACCATTGCTTTAGGGGGGCGCATAGGTAGAATGGTGTTGGATTTAAAGTCCAACACCTTCTCTACAGTTTTGCAGACTGAAGTTGGAATAGTAAATGAAACTATTTCAAAATCCAGCGCCCCCCTTAAAGCAAGTTGTTAAAACGACTTGCAAGCTGGACAAATGCATGCTAAAGACACGCTCGTTCTAATGACGGTGTTCGGAAGGCATGCCTGCTAAACATTTGCAGAATACCGTCATACATTCATGTCAGGGAAATTATTGATCAGTTTTTTATATGTCAGGGATTTGGCTTTGCATGGCATAAATGAATCCAGAAATCTGTCTTCTAAATGCGAGGACTCAGAGTGTTAAATCCCTTTCGGTAGAGCTGTTCTAAGTGAGTGTTGTATTTGTAAGTCCGGGTTGGACTCAGAGGGGGCCAGTTCATACTCATATTGTAGGTCAACAAAGGGATGACATTCCTTCAAGCCCATAGATCTCCAACCCCAAAGAGGCCAATTAAATCCCATTTGTCAAACCCTGTTTGTGTTCCTTAAGAGCTCAATTCTGCTATATCCCAGAGGGGCGACACTTTTGTGATTTTGCCCTTTCAGCCCATTGCTTTCATGGTTGTGTTCTAGAGGTGCACACTTGATTGTGGACTTTGTGCTTTCTGATAGCGCCATACAGAGCATTAAGGTGTCCCTTGGGTGCAACCTCAGTCTGTCGGTTGGGTATCTGGGCTCATCTAATGGCACAAAAATGTAGCTGTTTACGGTAGTCAGTTGAACTGCCCAGTAATACTTCTGGATGTCAGAAGTGAAAGAAGTGTAATCTCACCATCATACCATACCCTCATGAGTTTAAGTCGTGGTATTCAAGCTTGACCTCCATACCAGAGTAGCATTTGGAGTTCGCTTTCTAGTGTCTTGAAGTATGTGTTATGAACCAGGTACGTCATATTATGTAAAGTGTACGGAAAGCGGGGCAGGGACATCTTCTTAAATAAGGTGGCTCTACCGAGGAGCGTCAGCAGCAAGCATCTCCAATAACAGACATCAATTTTTAGTCTATTCAGTGGGGATAGCACAATTTTGGTAAAAAACTGTTCAGAGTCAGTTGTAATATATATTCAGAGTAATCGGAACCCCTCTGCAGCTATAATTGCCTTGCATTCACATGGTAACCTCGGTGGCAGAACCTTCATGTTATAAATGAAGGATTTATGCTAGTTTATTGTGTATTGGCCAAACAAAGAGAATAGCTGCATCAGTCTGTCCAGTGTATAATATGGGTCTATAACATAGAGCAGTATATCATCTGCAAGCAATGATATTCTGTCTTACCAGTCATCTGTCCAATTGAGGCCACGAACCAGTGGTCCTGATGAATTCAGGCCGCGAGATGCTCAAGCACTAACACAAATATTAGTGGTGACAAGGGGCAGCCTTGGCACGTGCCTCTTTTAAGTTCGAACATCTGACAATGAATCCCATTGACCAGCTCGAGGGCCACTGGACCAAAATATAGTAGATGCACTCATTTCAGAAAGTGGGGCCCAAAGCTCAACCTGGTCAGGACTTCAAACGTGTAGGTCCACTCTACCGTATCAAACACCATCTTGGCGTCGAGCGAGAGTACTGACTCCATTAAGGCTTCACAGGTTAAGGAAGGTACTTCAGTTCGGCATAAAAACGGATAGTTCTGGATGGACCAGTGTTGTCATTACTTTCATTAAGCAGGAGACCAAAACTTTAGCCAGGATCTTAACTTCTGCATTGAGGAGTGATATCGGCCGATATGAGTAGCATTCATCAGGGAGTTTACATTCTTTGTGAATATCTACAATGGAGGACAGCCTTTGGTATCTAGGAACAGTCCAGAGCTGACAACTGTCCTTATACAGACACAGGTGGTAGGGAGTAATTTTAAAGACCATTAGCTTTACCAGAGTTCAGGTAATGTATTGCCTTCACAATTTGATCTTCTGTTATCTCGTCGTCAAGCAGGGATTTATCAGTAGGTGAGAGGCGAGGAAGGCAGATATCAGTCAGGAGTTCTTTGGATTTCTGCCCTGTGACAGAAGCTGCGGGTGAATAGAGCCTGGCATAGTAGGTGGCAGAGAGGTTCCTAATCAGCTTTGCAGGCAAAAGCGTGCACGCGTTGCATTGCTTTGAATGGCAACACGTGCACGTTTGGCGATTCCCTTGCGGGAGCGAGCTTTCAAACCATCTGTTAATTACAAACAGATGGTTCCTGCTCGCTCCCGCAAGGGAAACAGGCGCAAGCCCCCTCCTCTCTCCTTTCCCCCTGCTGCCGCTCGTCAAACTTGTTTTTGAGCGTGAGGCGCATGCGTGATCATGTTCTTTTTACCGTCCCCTTATCTTTGCTCCCTACCTGTGTCCCTCTGTCTTCCTCCTTCCTACTCTCTGGGGTTTTCGTAGCCGTTCACTTTCCATTCTGTCCTCCTCCTGTTTTCGATCTCATTGCCTATCTCCGTCTCTCACCATCGTTCCCTTGTTTCCACTCTCGGTACAACTCTCCCCTTTTCTATGTTAATTCCCAGTACTCGCTCCCTTTCAGCGGGTGGGGGCATCTCCCTGCCTCTGCAGCACACGCAGCGCTGCCTCGCCGCTGGCTGCAGTCAGCGCTCTTACCGCTGCCGAGACCTGCCTGCTCCGCTGTCAGGCTCGCAGACCCGCCATGGAAGAGGGGGAGGCTGACGAGGAAGAAGAAGGATCCGGGATCAGTGAGCTCCCCCGGGGCGCGGGTAGGTAACGGCCTAGTGCACCCATTGCCCGGCAACAAAAAAAAATGATCTCAAAATAACACATATTGAATTACTTGTCTCATAGATAAACTGTACACAGACAGCAATTATCAATGGTTATGCTTTTTCTCTGAAGATCGCTTTCTATCAATGTTTAGTCATGACTCAAAATGGAAGGCAGACGTATTGGATTTGCCAATGCTGGTTTCTCCTTTTGGCATGCATGTTTTTCTTTATCTAAAAAAAATAATATTAGATTTGCGTTGTTTGTTTTTGATAGCTCTTCTCCTCCCCCTAGCCTCCAATAAAAACAAGCATTGGCATAGCCAATATGTCTCGCCTTTGAGACCTTATAAGTGTTTAGTTATCCAGCACAATATCCTTGGTGCAACAACATCAACTGTTGCATAGCTAAACACTTATAAGGTCCCAAAGGCGAGACCTATTGGCTATCCCAATACTTGTTCTTGTTTGTCTCTAACAATGGTATCATCATAAACCTTGACCGCCAAGACCCAATGGCTAGCCTGATCTCTTTTATCTAACCACTCCAGGAGTTTTCCCACCTTATTGCCCACCTTGCAGAGGCGGTACTGAGTGGTTCTGTGGCTCATTCTGGCTGCATCTATGGCCGCATCTTTGCATTCTTTTTATTTAATTTGCAGAGAGTGTTTAGTGTATGTGCATTGTAGGTCAAAGAGGTTTTGATCCAACTCCTGAATTTCTTTCTCTAGCTGTTCCTCTTTGACACTCTTTGCCCATTTATTACAGTCTTATATGCCTCCCATAATGTCTGGGGAGAGTCGACCAAGTTTTCGTTATCAGAAAAGTATTGTTCTGTTGCTGTAAGAAGACACTCTCTTATATGGTGGACTTTGAGATACCAAAGATTTTGCACTATGTTTCGAAGAGTGGCAACCAGTCTCCAGCCAGTTTCATGTTGTTTCTGTGGTCAGAAATGCTAGGCCTTTCCTTCTGCCACTATGCACAACTGGGCCTGGAACATCATAGTGTATTTCAGATTCTGTTCTCACAGATATTACAGCTTCCGTGCCAATCTCTACAACCCCTGCACCAGGTGAGCCCCTGAAAAGACTCACGCCCACAGGTGGGGAGTAGCAACCATTTCAAATGTGATGAACTAAAATGAGGAAAAGGGAGGGAAAGATATGGAGGAAGGTTGGAAAGAAAGCATTCGACAGCCGAGAAGGAAGGTCCCAGTGAGGGGTGTGCTAGACCGTGTAACATACCCAATCAAATTACTCTGCCATTTGTATTGCCCTTGTGAGGTGAAGTACCTTAGATATTTTGAACTTGTTAGTTCAACAAATTCAGTCACTAAAACTTTTATTGTGGAGACCCAAGTTTGATCAAAGCATGGGAGAGTGTGTGTAACACTGGCTGTGAGTTTCTCCATATCTACAAGTTCCCATATTTTATGTAAACAATACAGTCTGGTCGGGATTGTATCTGTGTCCCAGTGGGATAAAAGAAGCTGTTTAGCTGTGCCCAGCACCAAGGTGATAGTTCTCCCACGGCAGGATATAAGGGGATAGGTCAAAGCATTAGGTAGCTCCAGTAGTATGTAACTTGGGAATCTGGGTAAGTCTGTTTCATAGATGGTGTTGATCTCAGACAGGACGGCTGTCCAGAATGGCAGAATTTTAGGGCAGTCCCACAGTAAGTAAGTCAGGGTGTCCTCCTGCCTGCAACCACACCAGCACCACCCACCTTCCATCGAGCCACCAGCACTGGGGTGTAATACCAATAATGAGCAATTTTGAGGAACATCTCTTTTCCTGTCGTGCTGGATGTGGACAATGTCTGGCCATTCCCTGGGAGAGAATTCTTGCTCATACTCAGATTCCCACCTATGCTATGAAGTATGGTGAAGTTGTGTGGTGAGAAACGAGTATATGTCTGAGAGTAGGTGTTTATCTGAGTTGCGAGTGATAAATTATTTCTCAAAGTCTGTCAGGGACCGACTAGCGTGGTGTTGTGTGACCCAGTGTCGGAGAGCAAGTATTGCCAGTAAGCTTTCCCAGGTATGCCATATCCTGTGCGGAGATGGGCGAAGTCCATCCTCCCTGACTCATCAAAAAGGCCCCCCTCCCACTTGCAGTTGGCGTCTTGCCATTTAATAAATCCTTCACCCTTCAGCAATGGGGGGGAACTCCAGGTTGCCAATGAATAGAGTCAATGGCGAAGTCGGCGTGGAACGGTGACATGCAACCTGCTCCCTGTCTCACACTCCCACCTTAGCCCTTGTTACTGGGGAGATATACACTCCAGCTGGTCGATATGTCTTCGGCAGCCAGGGGACTTCCCAAATGTGGATCCCTGCCACTACACGATCAATAAAGCACCAGTGCTTTTCAGACTCCGTGTGGTACCATTCTACCATGTATCGCAGTTGGGCTGCCTGGTAATACCTTTCCAAGTGGGCGCTTCCAGCCCTCCATCTTTCTGTTTGAGATATGTCTGTTGCCGGGCCATACGGGTTGTTTGCCTAACCACACAAAGTCTCCGATGAGGTGCTGCAACATAGTAAGGATCGATTGAGAGGGGAGGGGGAGTTGTAGTGGTAATGTCTGCATAATATACAGAATTTGAGGAAGCAAGGTTATCTTTACTGCCACCAATCTGCCCAGCTAGGACCGTGTATGTTTCTTCCAGGCCACAAGTTCCGATTTTGCCATAGCGAGCATGGTGGAGTAGTTTTCCCAAGACGTACGCTCAGGCGTGGTAAAAATCCATTGTCCCAGGTAAGGCACCCCTTTGGTCACCCAGGCAAAGGGAAACAGGGCTGTCAGATGTGATTTGTCCTTGTTAGGGATCATCAGGCTTAGCACTTGTGTCTTCTGGAGATTAGTTTTAAAGCCAGACACTGCCCCGAACTCCAACAAACCTCGCAACAGGGGAGGTAGAGAAAGGAACGGTTGAGTCAGAATCAGTAGTACGTCATCAGTGTACAGTGCGATTTTGTGTTCTCTGTCACCCATGCAAATCGGGTGGATGTCGCCTGTTGCCGGATTCGCTCTGCGAATGGCTCCATGTAGAGTACAAATAACAGGAGCGATAGGGGACACCCCTGTCATGTTCCACGTGAGATCTGAAAGGTGTTGGATGATGTACCGTTTACCAGGACGCTCCCTACCGGGAGGTATAGTTGCATTGTATCCACCACTTGAATCTCTGTCTTAGTCCGAATTTAGCTAGTACTGCCTGCAAATAGGGCCAATGTACTCTGTCAAAAGCTTTCTCAGCATCTATTGACAGGAGTAGGGCCAGTAACTGAGAATGTTGTGACTTGTCAAGGAGGTGAAAAAGCCATCAGGTGCCATCACTACAACCCCTCTCGGTGATGAATCCGGATTGGTCTGGGTCAAGGAGACCCTGCATGTAAGGAGCTAGGTGGGCTGCCAGGATGCTAGTAAAGAGTTTCAGGTCTACATTTAACAAGGAAATAGGTCGGTATGACGCACAACTCTTCAGGTCCTTCTCTGGCTTTGGCAAAATCACAATTACTGAGGTTTGCCTAGAGGGGGCGAGGCCCCGGTGGTGCTGAACGAGTTGTAGAGGCGTGTGAGTAAGGGGGCGAGGAGAAGTGCAAATGTTTTATGAAAGTCGGACGTAAAACCATCTTCCCCAGGTGCCCTACCCAAGGGGAGCCTCTGGAGGGCACAGATCACTTCCTCAGAACTTATGATGGTATCTAGTTTAGCAGCTTCCGCTACGGGGAGTATAGTGACCAGGGATTGTGCAGCATAGTCTGCCACTGCTGCATCGTCAAGTGTCACTGCGGAATAGAGTGCCGCGTAAAAGTGTTCGAATTCTCCTGCTATCTGTTCATCCACCCGCAGTTCCTCCCCTTCCACACCTATCAGCTCCTGTACTGCGAGTTGATTATAAGTCAATATTTTACCCACCTTCTATGCCCCTTCTTCATACTTTTGTCTAGTACGCAGAATCGAGTATTCAGCCCTGTCCATGTCCAAGGCCTTCAACTGTGTGCATGCCACAGTGAGCTGTCGTCTTCCCTGAATAGAGCCTGTGCGTTGGTGAACCCCCTCCAGCTCTCTAACCCTGTCCTCCAGTTGTACCCTTTTGCTTCTCCTGTCCACATTAAGTTGAGCCACAATGGCGATGAATTTCCCCGTGAGTATTGCTTTTAATGGGTCACACTGCAATGCAATAGATGTGCAGCTATCATTGTTGAGGTCCAGGTAATCCTGTATTGTAGAAAAGTAGGATCTGCTTTCATGGTTACCCCCACCTTTTGCTTGATATAATGCTGTTTCTGACTAGTCTGACTGGGATCCTGCTAATGAGAACCCCTGTCTCTGTGCTTTCACCCCTAAATTGGTTTGGTATGCACTTGGTTACATCCCTGACTGGACACTGGTGTACACTTATCAGTCCCTGGTATATGGTACTAAGGTACCCAGGGCATAGGTACCCCATGGGCTGAAGCATGTATTATGTAACCGTGGACGGAAAACCCCGCTCCACCCACAGAGTGTGCGGAGTTGTGCTTACTCCGCATTCCGCGGAGAACTCGGAGTAGGTACAACTCTGCAAACTACACAACGGGACAGAGTTGGCCCACCGCCGCCTCCACCCCCATTAAGAGTACATTAAAACAATTAAAAAACACTTACTTTAACCGAGGCGTCCCCAGGCTGCCCTCTTCTCTTCCACTGCATTCGTATACAGCTTAAGAAAACTGCGCATACGAATGCGGCGGAAGAGAGGAGGAGGGCAGCCTGGGGACGGTGCGGTTAAGGTAAGTGTTTTTTTAATTGTTTTAATGTACTCTTAAGGTATATCTAAACAGGAGGGAGGAGGCGGGCAGCGTAGAGGAGCTACGTGGAGTTCCATGCCTACTCCGTGACACTCCACGTAGCCCCGCTCCGCCAGCTCCGCCCAGGGTTAGTATTATGCCACCCACGGGAGACCACTCAATTTGCAACAACAGGCCTGCCGTTGCAGCCTGTGTACGCTGGTGATAGCACCACTGACAAAAGATATAGGTTTCCCTGTATTTAGGGTCACTACACTTAAAACCTATAAGTCATGCCTACAGCAGGCCTTACAATCCTGAAGGCATGGTGCTTGGTTCTAAGTGGGAGTGCGCCCCTGCATGAGCAGGACACCCCTACAGCCATGAAGTCCATTCTACCGGGTTGTAAGTGAGCAAGCCATACAACATATAGACGGGCAGCAGCATTTTATTTATTTATAACGGTTTATCTAGCGCAAACCTGATCCCGAGGGATATTAGAGCACTTTAGAATTTGAGGAAAAGGAAGGTAACAGTTCAGTACATGAGTCAAACCAGGCAGACTCCTGCTGCTCCTAATTTCGTCATCATGCTTGTCTGCTGCAACGTCCATGCCTGTGCACCATACAGGAACCTTCTAAGGCCTGTGGGCATCCAAGACACTTGAAGGAATATCCCTTGAAGTGAAGGAGTCACTTTCCTGCATCTGCAGGCACCATAACTGATCCTGGGCTTCCTCGAACTCCGAAAGGCTCAGCAACACATCTGGTGGTTCTTCTCATCCCGCGAGGCCTGCCCTGTCCTCTCATCAAGTTCGAGGCCAGTATGAGGGGGGGCGTGGCTTGACGCCCGGCAAGATGGCCGCATAATATCGCGGCTCTGCCGACCACCGACACAATCCTGCATCAATCCTGCTTCCCTGTAACCATCGGCCCTACTACCTTGCAGCAGCTGACGCCCTGACTCTGGGGAACTGAGCGGCGGTGAATTTGCGGTACCAGAAGACAGTGAAACTGCGATGATCGGCGGCCTCATCTGAAGCAGCGCTCGAGACAAGATGGCGGCCTCCATGTCCAGTGCCTGGTGAGTCGGGAGCCGTGGTTCATGTAGCGCCCGGATCGGCTAACTCACTGCTGACAACCGCCAATGCAACCGCCTATCCTGCAAAGTGCCTCGGCAGCTACGGATAGAAGGGTAGCGGATACGGATAGAAGGGTAGCGGACAGCCTTCCTGCTGCCGATAGGGTCTGAGACCGGCCTCAGAGTTGCGTGGGCCGCGGCCCGGACGCACTGAGGTGTGCGGCATGAGATATGCATCGCCAGTGGGTGAGAGTGTGAAGCGGGTCGGTGTGGTGCCCGCACGAGAGACGCTGTAACCCTCCATCAGGCGCTAAGGCTGCAATCACACATTTCCCTAACGGGGGACTAAATAGGCAGGAACTATAGCGACTGCTGGGCCCCGTGATGTGCAACCGCGCTGCGACAATAGCAGCGGACCGGAGAGTAGATGAAGCACTCCTCATAACCTGCTAAGACTGGTCATCTCATTATCAGGGCACTGAGCAAAATTCGCAGACCTTGACCTTGCCAACCAAAGGAGATATACTGTGGACTGCCCGCTTCCGTGATTACACCACACTCTTCGAAATTGCGGCAAAGGCCTGTGAAAACGCGTTGCCATCCGAGGTGCCTCCTGACGTGTATTAATCGGCGGCGCATATAAGCAGCAGCGTGTTTGTCACAAATGATAGCGACCACTCCGCGTAGCACCCTGTGCTCCTATCATCACATCTCCCACTGGTAGCAGGGACTGCACTATTGGAGAAAACTCCTGCATCGCGACATAAATTGCGCAACCCTGACACGAAATGGGGAAACCTGATAAGCATCAGCCGCGGCTCACATTCGAACTGAGCCAATCTAGTAAACCCCAGCACGCTTCGGACTCAGAACTTGAGGGGGCCACCACAACCTCGGCCACGCTGGAAAATCACTAGCGACCATTCATATGAGCCTGCAGTCCATTAACGACAACATGGAGGCGCTAAATGGACGCATTAACAGCATTTCAGCCAAACTTGATAAACAAGGCTTACGACTGGGTGAGGCAGAGCAACGGATTTCGAATACAGAGGATGGCCTCCAGAAAATTGAAAAGAAGACTTTGGACATGGAACAAATCCTAGCAGTCATCCAAACGAAAAATGAGACCTCGAAGCACGCTCGCGGCGCAACAATATACGCATTTTGGGACTTTCAGAATCAACCAATGTCGGACGCCTTGAGACCTATGTCGAGACCATGCTCCGGGAGCTTTGTGGAGAAGACACACTGTCCAGTATGTTCATTGTAGAGAGAGCCCCGTCAAGTTAGCAGATGCTCAGTCGCCCAGAAGGATAACACACATGCCACTAACCTTAGGTATCTAGCCAGCAAGGACCACAGCTCGATGAGAGGCCTCCCAGTTCCCGCAAGCGCCAACTCTCCTAATGTGAGACACACACTTAGGACAGGTTGCACTTCGGGGAAAAGGGAAGAGGACAAAATAAGAGAGAAGTTGTTGAGAAGAAACCCCTCTTTGTCTGGTCTAACGTAGAGAGGCCTTCGAAGCACAACGTCGCTGTAATGACAAAAAGGAAAGCTGATTATAGGGAACTATAGGCTCACCTACTCTATCACAATTTAGGGAAACACAAGGACACTTACTGAATTGCGAACTCGGGAATGTCCTCACTAGTAGTGGAGAAGTGTATCTGGCGTTTCTGCGGCTGTTCAGTCACAGCCCAAAACGAACGGAAGGCAAGTCGGGTATACGTCGTAGACTGCGTAGTAAGTACAGTCACTACTGAAGCGGTGAGACTGGGGTGTCAAATTAACGGGAGTGCAGGAAACTCTAACAAGAGTGCATAGTACATAAGGAGAAATACAACGTGATATCTAGGCGATAGACAGTTTAACCAGCACGGCCGTGCAATGGTTCGAGATCCTAACTCCTAGCGGGAAAGAAAGCATCCGCGCAACCCAGCGAAGGCGTCCTCCTAGCAGGAAAGAAAGCGTCCGCGCAACCCAGCGGCGTCGTCCTCCTAGCGGGAAAGAAAGCGTCCGCGCAACCCAGCGACGGCGTCCTCCTAGCGGGAAAGAAAGCGTCCGCGCAACCCAGTGCTCGGAGCTCACAAACAAGTCAGGCTTAACCAAAGTTCAAGAAAGGATTGACAAGCACCCGGCACAGCCTGGGAGGGGCTTATATCCCTATGTCTGGTTGCGAGTTCCGGACCGCTATGACCCAGGGCGTTCTGGGAAACGTAGTGCAGCAACAGTTCTTGCCTCGCACTACCTTGCACCTGTGTTTGCTGGCTGTAATCACTACAGCCCACTGCTCGCTAGCGGCGTGACCCCCACCAGGAGCACCACCAAGACCGATTATTGCCTGCTTGCTTAATTATAGAGACAGAGACACTATACTCCAGATATCCAGGCAAAAAGGTAACGTTACTTATCAAGGGAATGCCCTTTCCTTTAATCTGGATTTTACAGCCTCAGTACAAGCCGCACGCAAAGCATTTCAAACAATCAAGAAAATCTTGTTTGCCGAAAAAATTCCCTATGCCATGTTGTACCCTGCACGATTACGGATTGGAACTGAGGATAAAGCTAAAATCTTTGTAAATCCTAAACAAGCAAAAAAACACCATCACCTACCACCTCAGATTTAGACAAATTAATGGAATGGGAAAAGGAAGATCGTTACACTGCTATGGTATATCCTACCGCGGATTCCATAGAGCACTTTGCCCCAAAATTGTACCCTGAGCCTTTATACATACAGGACTCTCAGATGGATATATCCTTAATGCTCTCAACCATGAGACTTCAAAGCTGACGTACCTCTATAGCTCTATAACCTTTATAGTTATTCCTTACCTGCCTTATACAGGGTATTATTTTATTTTCTGTTTTAAATGCACAAGTCACTGGGCTGTTGCACACACTCCTTTCTTGTAGGATCACGGCGGTGGCACGGGTGCTCTCTATAAACAATCGGTGGTCACTTCCCCTGTTCAACGGGGGATGGTTGTGTCGCTGTGACCCTGTGAATGGGTATACCCCACATCACTGTATGAACGTTGTTGTTTTTGTTGGGATTGGCTAGGGGTAAGGGGTATGGCTTTGGTAATGTTGGGGTGCTGAAGTGGGAGGGGGTGCGTTGTAAAGTTGTTATCATTATGGCACCATGTGATCGTACAAATACGTCTGTGGAGCTTGCGTATAGCATGGAGTATATTTTGACGCAATCTGTATCTTTTCTGTTGCTTCTCTATGTATGCAATATTTAACGATCAACAACTCTTACAGAGAACATAGACATGGGCTTTCGCAGTACACTGTGAGGATTTCTAATGTGACTCTCTATTTACAAACTGATATACCATATAACTACTGTCTTGAGCATATGGGGCTTACTTGTTATACATCTTCATGCAGCCCTCGATACACAAATGATGCACACTGATTACACCTGCCTGATGTGGAACGTAAGTGGACTCAATACCCCCAAAAAATAGTCAAGTGCTCACCTATTTCGACAGACACAAAGCTCAAATTGCCATGTTACAAGAAACGCATTTGACCAAGTCCTCAGAAACTAGAATCACAGCCAGATGGGCTGTGTATAGAATAGCCTTGTCATATTCTGCATATGCCAGGGGGGTCCTTATGCTTTTCAAAAGAGGGTTGCGCTTTACAGCACTTAAAGAGTACATTGATGATGAAGGTAGATGTGCAATGGTTCATGGGAAATTAGGGCAAAATATGATCACCGTCATCAACATTTATGGCCCTGTGGTGGATGACCCACACGTATTTGTCCGAATGGTAGCAGAGCTACGAACATGGTCAGAGGCAGCCATACTATGGGGGGGGGGGGATTTCAACATGCATTTGGGTCCCGCCAAAGACCGGTCGCACCCACAGTGTGCGCGCACTGTAAAGGTAGCTCAGTGCATACGCGACACTATGTTAGAAATGGGACTGGTGGATGCTTGGAGACTACGAAATGACACAGTGAAGATAGGCACACACATCACACCTGCTTATAACACAACGTCCAGACTGGATTACTGGCTAATGAATGAAGAAAGTAATAATTGGGTTGTGGATGTAGCCCTACCTCCGCGTACATTATCAGACCACAGTCCAGTAAAGCTAAATATTAGTATCCCTGCCTCCGTCCACCGCCTGTTCACATGGCGTTTCAGAGCCCACGCCTTGCTGGACCCTATCTATAATGATACTATAAGGAAGGCGATAGAACAATTTTTTGAATTAAATGTGGGGACTGTAGACAGTGCAGCCAATTTATGGGGAGCCTTCAAGGTTACTATAAGAGGGGTGTGCATAAGCACTTCAGCCGGTATACTGAAGAATATCCAAGGCCAACTCTCTAAAATTGAAAAAACACTGACCAATCTGGAATGCGATTACGCAACTAACCTGATAGCGTTAGTCTTGTAATTGTTCTTGAATGTGCGCAAGTGTATCACAAACTGGCGGACACAGAAACCCGCTATCTATCACGCCGCCATGTCGCTCGGGCGTACGGTGAGGGGGTCGGCCTGGCCGTCAGCTAGCTGCCAAACTCAAATTCTGTGACGAACATTGTCCCATAACGAAAATAATAGACACGCAAGGGGAAGAATACTATACACCTCAGGGGATTGTTGCCCAATTTAGATCTTGTTATTCCACACTATAAACGTCAAGTGGGAGTACAGATGAAGCAACACTCCATGACTATTTCTCTGATATAGCCTGTGCATGGCTGGCGGATGGTCATGGAGACTATCTCAGCCAACCTATTGGTGAGGACTGTATTAAAATAGCGATCCGAGCTTTACCAAATAAAAAGGCCCCTGGGCCAGATGGACTCAAAGCTGAGCTGAGTTTTGTAAGGAATAAGCTGATCTGTTAACGCCATATCTGCTGGAGGTATAGGCGGAGGCCCATGAAACACGTATAATCCCCCCGTCATTAAGACAAGCCTTAATTATAACCCTACTTAAAAAAGATAGATCCTCCTCCCAATGCGATTCATACCGTCCCTTGTCACTAATTAATCTGGATGCCAAATACTAGCAAAAATACTGGCCACTCGTTTCAATCCCCTAATGACTTGCCTGGTTCTTCCGGATCAATCTGGTTTAATACAGGAACACTCTACGTCATAGAATTTAAGAACACTTTTTGCCATGTTTCATGTTCTAAGACCAGACTTGCCTGCCACTGCGGTCATGTTGGATGCAGCAAAAGCATTAGACTCTATCGAATGGAGCTATATGTTTTATATATTGAAGCAAGTGTGATTTCCGCCAATGTTCATGTGTTGGGTACAACTCCTATACACAGAACCCTCAGCGAAGGTTCGTGTAGGAGGCATTACCTCCGAACCACTGGCTATCAATAGGGGCACTCGTCAGGGTTGCCCCCTATCACCACTACTTTTTTCTATTGCACTCGAGCCCCTGGCCTGTGTAATTCGTCAACGACACAGGGCGTCAACCATCGTCCCGTCGGCATATCATTAAATGCAGACGACATGGTGCTTTTTGTCCGCGGGCCCCATAAGTATTTATCCCCATTACTGCGAGAATATATCAGTTTCGGATTATTTTCTGGACTTTTAATTAACTGGGATAAATCGGTGGTTACACCTCCGACGACAATCACTAAACCTCGCAAATGGAGTACCCATTGATTTGGTCTGCAGATCCTGCAAAGTATCTGGGGGTGTGGGTACATCATGACCCGGAGATTGTAATCAGAGGAAATGATGGCACGGCATGCATGAAACTGGAAACTCAGGTTGATAGATGGTCCTCTTTGCCCCTCTCCCTGGCGGACCGCATAGCCATTATCAAAATGATTGCGTTGCCACGATTTATGTATCTATTCAATAATATCCTAATAACACTACCGCAGCACTTATTCCACACTATTCGCTCCCACTTACTGAAACTGATTTGGAATGGCAAACACGCTAGGGTAAGTTGGCATACGCTTACGTTAGACTATGCACATGGGGTTTTTTGTGCACCAGATTTATATGTGTATTACTTATGTGCGCAAGCCCAATATGCCTACCATTGGTACAACCCACATGCCTTCACACCCCACGTGGCAGTGGAAGATGGAGACGCCTATCTCATCCCACTGCCTGGAATACTAACACATACACGTAGAGGCACACAGCGGACGGAAATTAATCCAGCAGACACCACTATTGCTGCCTGGCAGGCTATTGGTAAATTATCAGGGAAACTCCTGTTATATGCCCCAGTACTACCCCTACAACTAGTGGATATACAACACATGCAGGATATTTACAAAGAAGGTCACTTCCTTGAGAATGAAGACCTCCAATACATCACTAACGCTTCGCTATTGTTTAAATTCACCATCCATAGATTGGAACAAGCACTTAGAGCCCATTACAGCTCATTCCCCGAAGAACCCCTAAGACTACAATCACTTCAACTACTATTAGTAGCACCCTCCAAGCGCAAATTAGTGACTAAACTATATAAGTCGGTACGCTCTGAAATGATGTCGGCTGAGGATGAAAGTTTAGCAAGATGGAATAACGGATCAGATCCTCCACTGACCCACAACTGACTGGGAACACATATGCACATTGACAGGTAAACTAACCCCAAATGGCAATCTCAGAATTATCCACTTCAAGTATATCCACCAGGTATACCATACGCCCCTGAAACTGTTCAAAATTGGACTCCGAGATACTAGTGAGTGTAAAAGGTGTCATCAACTGGATGCAGATTTCTGGCACTTGGCATGACACTGTGGGGATGTTGCTAAATTCTGGTCTGCAGTAGTGAAGTGTTTGCAGAATATGTCTCTGGATAGGAGATATGTGCATATGTTAGCGAGTGTCTTATAATAAATACATATTTCTATAAATACACTGTGTGATTCTTTTTCACTTAATCTATACCTATGAGATTATGTTCTCGTAAAACAAGCTGCTTTACACTCCTTCTGGACTACGCCTGAAGGCTGCTCTCCACAGCTACCACTTATAGAACTTTCTAAGGTTGTCTAAGACCACTACAATCACTGTAAGGGTTTTCTGAATTGGTGCAAGGTGCCCATTTACATAAGAGTACACCATATACCAAGCCAGCTTCTCACATGTATGGACTTCTGTATTGCTAGTACATTGGGTTTGTATGAAAGTAAACTGTGATTCAACTGTCAGGAGTTGTTGGGGAGAAGACCTTTCTGAAAATGCCACCAAGATGGTGAGAGGGGGGTTATCTGACAGTGCAGCCACCCCAATTTCGGCCTCAACTGTGGCCCAGGTCATATGTGGGGAGGTCAGGAAAAAGTCTATTCTAGCATATGTCTGGTGCATAGCAGATTGGAAAGTGAATCCCTTTGTGTCGGGGTTTCGCTGGCGCCATACGTCAGCCAGTCCCACCTTATCCACCCATGCTCGTGTAACACCCGAGACTGACCCAGACTTCCCAGCCTTCTCTATCGATCTATTCATTTGGGCTATGTTGAAATCCCCTCCTATTATTGTATCCTCGTCGGTGGACTTCAAGACTACCTCTAGTGTAAACCTAATAAACGATTCTAAAGAGTCATTGGGGGTGTATAGTGATGCAATTGTACATGTATGATTTCCAAGTCCCACCCTTAGGGTCATCCATCTACCTAGAATTTCAGCTTGAGTTGAGAGGATCTTCCCCTGAAAGTGTGAAACAGGATGGCGACCCCCGCCCTCTTCCCAGCCACTGACGAGAAGTACTGATGATCAAACCACAGAGACCTTTTGAGTCAGGGCGGGATAAATGTGTTTGTCTTTGTAATAGGCAGATCTCGCAGCCATACTCCCTAAGGAGCATGTGCAGCGCCAGTCGCTTCGCTAGGGCATTGAGTCCCCGAACATTGAAACTAACTATTTTAATGGGTTGCATGGGGGGTGTGGAGTCGCCACTGTAAGAGTGGCTAGGGGTCCATGGCTCACTAAGGCGGGAACGTGACTGAGCGGAGTGGGAGCCCCAGTGGGGGGAGCCGTCGGATGTGAAAGGAAGAGGTTCCCTGTGATCTGGCTAGCAGACGTGATACCCAGATCATGTCACAGCTATGTTATCAGGGGTCCGTGTTTACGGGCTCCAACATGGGGTGTAGTGGATCAGAGGGGATTAGTAAGGCTTCCGGTACTATTCTGTACGCTTGTCCACAATAGCGGGGTATGAGTTGTATTCAGGAGGGTATAATCCAAGTCGGCTCCTAAAACATGACTTAAAAATTTTCCCAAAGGGTTAAGGAAGGGGGGAAAAGAAAGCCCAGAAAAAACAACATGCACAAGTAAAACTAGAGTATCTAAAGAATCCCATGGGTGGGAAAAGATGCCACCACTTAAGGAGGGTCCGTCTGCCTGGCGATCAGCCATCTCTAGAGTTCAGGAACAGGAACAGGTCGGGGTTTGGGGCTCCGCCAAACAAAGCTCCATCGAGGAGAGTTTCCACCCGCCGCCACAGCGGGGCAAAGACACACCGAGGCATCTTTATGCGAGCATTGGGCTATGAGCCAGCAGCCTCCAGGGACTCTTTATTCTGCTGGAGCTGGCACAGGAGAGCCTCTCTTTCCTTGAGGCACTCGGCATCCGTGGGTTTCGGTAATGGTTCCTTCCCATTTCGACGGAGGTGCCTTGACTTGTTCCCGTGACATTGTGTTGGGCCACCTTGGTTGTTGTCATTGTCCCCTTCTAGTGCTAGGCTCAATATAAAATGTGCTGCCTCCAACGTGCAGACCATGTGGGTTTCCTTGTTCCAAATAAAAATCAGTCGGAAGGGATGCCCCCATCTGTATCGAACTCCTTGCTCCTTCAGAAATGTTGTGGTCGGTCGCAGGGTTTTACGTCTCTGGAGAGTGATTAGGGAGAGGACTTGATATAACCCAACTTGCATACCCTCGAAGGATATGACCAATTGGTTGCAAGTCACCAACATGATCATTTTCTTCTGCGGAGACAAGTTAAGATATTCTGGGTTCGACTGGGGCCTGCAGAGGGCCCCCCAGCTCTGTGCGTGCAGTCCAGAAGTATGTCCTTGTCCCCCAGAGCTGGGGCTACATGACTGAAGAGGCGCACCACCAGGTCCTCCAGCTTTCTTGCATCTGCATGCAGAGGAACACCTTTGATGCCGATATTTGATTGTCTGGATCGGTTTTCCAAATCCTCCAGAGGGTAATTCAGCTTCTCATTCTCTCTAAGGTCCAAAAGCTCCTGTTCATGATCATGAAGCTCATGTTCACAGCGGTTCCCAGCTTTTTGGAGGGAGTCCACTCTGTCTCCCAGCTCGGACAAGTCGGATTTAATATTCTTGATGTCGGTGGCCACTTCTTGTCGCAAGGCCACAAGGTCTTCTCTCAAGGAGCCGAACAGCTGCTCAAGGAAGGTGCGCGTGACTGGCTCCTCTTGACCAGCGTCTTCTGCCACTGGGAGTGCTGTTCCAGCCAGAATTCATGGCGGGAAATCAGATGCTTTGTTTAAGAGATCCTGTATGGAGGAGTCTTTCTTGGAGTGGGCCGAAGCCATATTTTACCTAGCCAGTCATTGGGCTCTACATGAGCGCAAGTCTCCACCCACTTTTGTCCAGATCACCAGCGCCCCTAGAGGTAGGCCACTTCGGGGTTCCCATGTCGCCTGGACCGGCTCTCTCACCACTGCTCCAGGCCGCAGGCATCTCCCTCCCCCAGCTCCAACTCGTCAATGGCACCCCCAATGAGGTTCCCACCAGCTTGCGGACAAAGGCTCCAACTGGTAAGCCCAGGGTGCACTTTCTAGGCTTGGCCCGGATTTGTCACTCCGTCATATCAAGTTGCAGCTCCTCCGGGCCTGCAACTCCACCAACCAGCAGCACCACAATCACCACTAGGGTCCCGCCAAAATTGCCAGCTCTCACTCGCTGGGCCCCTACGTGCAGCCATATTAACGTGTGGCAGCGTTTTGGGGGGCTGTCCTGCAGGGGAGCCAGTCCCTGCTCTATTTCTGGGGTTTATCCTCCAACTATGCGACCGGGCCCCCACTCAGTCCCATGGAGGTGTGTGGGGGGTGCTTCTCAGACTACCGGTCTGGGGCCCACCTTTATCAGCGCTGAAGCCAGTCTGCCTCTCCTGTCTCGGCCAATGTCACGGGCTGCGGCTCCTCAGGCTGCACTCTTCCTGTCTCTATGGGACCTTGTCTGCCTCTCTTGTCTTTCCTGCTCTCCCCTCTTCACCTTCACATCACAGGTGAGGCTGCTGCTTCAGAGTTTGCCTTCCTCATAGCTCTCCGGGGTGCCTTGCACCACGCTTCGGGCCTGTATCTCAGTGCTAGTGTTGCACAGCCCCTCAAGTCGCTTTCACAGCTGGGTCACGGGTTTTGCTTCTCCCAGTGACCCGGTGCGGCAAATCTCCTTTCCGCTTAAGGCAGGAGCAGGCCGCTCAGGCCGCGACCGCAGCTCCATCTGCAGGTCGGGTGTCCGTTTTCATTATTACCTCAGGCCGCGGCGAGCAACAGGCCGCCTCAGGAGGGTCTTTGGCGGAAGTATCTTCATCAGCGGGTGCCCCGACAGTCCCGCTCACACCGGGGGTACGCCGAACATCGGCAGCAGGCAAGGAGGGCTGAGTATCGCTGCTAATTTGCCCTGTCTGGCAGAGCACCGCGGGAGAACTGCTATGCCGACGCCATCTTGGACATGCCCCCATGAACCCCAATTTAGAGGTAAGGTTGCCACCTCTTAAAAAAACACTATTAGCAATGTGTATGTGTTTTGAGGTTCTGGACGAGCCAGAAGGTGGTGCTTACATAACAATTTGTGAAAAATCCTCTGTTTTCTTGGTAAACACTGCAATTCTGTCTCTATTTGCTGTAAAAGCAATTTAGGAAGAATCTAGACAACACTGTAATTCTTTTGACCAGTTTTTATCTTGTAAATGCTGTTTTCAGTTTATATACCCCAGTGGGAAAATGACAGATACTTTCCTGACTTGTTTTAAATGTCTTAGCATTAAAATTCTGGCCATGCCAGTAAAATGCTAGTATTTTTTTTTTAAACAATTGTTATTGAGATTCTCTGGCATGAAAAACAAACAGTATGCATTTCTACAATTTTTGTATAGTTCGTCATTCAGACATATTATAGAATTATTCTTGTATCTTCGTTCTTAAATGCCAGTAAAATGCTAGTCAGTGGGAAACCCCAGCATTTTCCAGTGGATGGCTGTTTGGATAGCTCTGGTACCTGGATGAAGTGATGAATCTTGAACTGGGTCCACAGATGGAATTTCCTTCACCAAGGAGGTGGTATGGTAAAAAAAAAAAAAAGCAGGTGGATTTTTCTCCAGTTTTAGTACTTGCTTGCAAAATAAAAGGATTTTCCTTTACCACCAAACTGAAAACCATGCCCTAGACGTTACAACCGCCACACACAACAATGTGTATTGCTCTGTATGTAGAGTTCGTGCATGTGGGCTCATGGAAGCTTGATGTAGTAATGTTAGAATTCCACGTGTTCGTAGATAATCTATTTGGGCTGGTGCTACGCCATGTGCCACCTGCAGTTTCCTGAGAAGAAACAGAAATAAACTTACAGAAAAAGAACTTACTTGGATGTCTGTCCTCTTGATTACGAAAGACTTTTTGTTGTCGACGTGCGCTGGTGAACTGCCTACACAGACCAACGTGCCTTGTTTTGTTTTTTAAAGCTTTATTTTCTTTTTTTGAACAACAAGGCACCAAACATATGCATCAATAGGGTGGTACAAGTTAATCCAGTATCCCTCCATTTTATACGGTAGTACTGTCCCATGTTCTTACAGCCATCGCAATCAGTTACAAATCACTCATGTTCCCATAGCCAATGACATACTTTATTACCCATTTCTGTACAGATCATATATCCTACAGTCCATTCCCAGCCACCTCCCCTGGTGTTCATGCTACTCATCCACGGAGTTGCTGTTTTAAGGAGATAAGTGCGTAAAGGCTGCCATATGTCCAGTGGCCATAGGGTAGGTGGTTGTGACTGGGCATATAGGTCACGGTTTGTGTTGCAGTATTTCAAGCTTGTAATCCATGCCTTCTGATCAGGCGGGTTTCTTCTTCTTCCCAGTGTAGCGCCACTTCCCGTTTGGCAAGCATGAGTGCGATAGCTGTAAAGCAACGCGTTGATTTGGGCACAGTATGGACAAACCCTAGCAGTGCCATTAGTGAATCTGGCGTAACGAGGTTTGGGTCATATGGGAAATCTCCCGAAATACAGCTCTTCAATATATATAGCCAGTTTCTCGCAGGTCCATGTCTTGTGCGCAAAATTCGCTGAGGGAGCGTGGCATTTGGGGCAGTTGTGGGGTCAGGAAGAGTCCATGCGATGCATTTTAAGTGGTGTAATGTAGGCCCGCCACAGAAATTTAAAATGCATTATTTTATGTCGATGATTAAGCGAGAACAGGTTCATTTGTATGCAGCAATATTGCCAGTGAAAATCAGTAAGCGTGTGTCCCATGTCTTTTTACCAAGCCGCTCTCGTCCCAGTGTTGCGGGGGGGGGTGTTTGGGGGGAAAGGGGGGGTGGCGGGAGTTGTGCCAATCCAGCTTTGTACATCTTAGATATTAAATGTTCAGCCCCAGTGTCTGTAACTATTAATGATAACGGTGAGAAGTCCTCCAGCGCGACAGTGTTACTTGGTATCTGAGCCTTTAAAGCTTCCTGTATCTGTCTCAGCACAAAGTGGTCTATCTGGGGCACACCTGCAAAACGATCATCCTCTGTATGTGAGAAGACATGCCCATCAAAGAACACATCCCCAAAAGTGTCAAGGGAGTATTTAGCTAGAGCACATTTGACAAGGGCTTCCTGCATAATAAGCAGCCACGTATTGCCCGCCATAGCAAGTGCAGCCGAGTATAGTAAATGTCCCCTGAAACCAGTCTCAGCCTTTTCCATGCACAGCTAGTTGTGGATACCATCTGGATATCGCGTGGGTCCCGCGGCACGCCGGCTGGTAGTATTGTAGCGAGTTTGAGTGGGTCCACTAGGTCGACCTCAGGTTTGCTATATGGTATCCTAGCATCTGGATGGTAGCAGCACTGGGCCACCAAATAGTAAATGTAGAAATTTGGAACCCCAAACCCCCATATTCATATGGAAGTGTAAAAAGTTCAATCGGGTCGGGGACAATCGATATTTGCCCGGCGGTATTGCCTCTGTGACCCTCTAGTTATTTAAAATCAATGAAGAGGCAGGCGCTGGAGACTGGAAAGCAGGAAACAAGGTTTTTTTTATTCTCTCCGGAGGAGAACACAACGAAACGGACAGAAGGTATCGTTCTGAGGTGCTCTAACTGTATTTCTGAGGCCTGGCCTCTTATACCCACATTTATGACTTTATTGTAGATTACACATACATGTTTAAAGCTTTGATGTACGGAAAAGACATTCTCGGAACTCCCCTTTGGGCCCGTTCCCACACACATTTACAGTTGAAGTCCCCACCCTAGTCACAACAGGTGATGAGCATCGCGCAGCTGGATAATCCGCCGATTCACGGGATGTGGGGAGTTTGATCGGATCTCATGGGGTGGGGGCTTTGATCAACCCGGGGATTCTTTGATGGGGGAAGCTTTCTATTGTACGGGGAGGGGCAAGGATGGTATCGGCAGAGCTGGGTGTCGGCTTGGGAACGGGGAGGACAAAACGGGCACACGGGGAAAAGGGGGTTTGCATCTAAGGGCCGGAGATCATGAAAGGAAAGCAGGGAGGTGTCGCGCTGGGAACAGGATGAGGGCCTGGGGCAGAGCAGCGCCGAAGAGGGGTTTATGACTCAAGGCAGGTGCAAGCAGGGGGTGGTCAGCGTGCAGGCTTAGTGAAGGCAAAGGGCTATGTCAGGGGCCAGCGGCATGCAAAAGGGTTTGTTCTGATCGGGGCATCTTAAAATGGCGGGCGCGCACGACAAAAGTGTGGCATTAGGGGAAGAGGCAAGATGGCGCAGATAATGTTCACCAAAACGCACTAATTTTCCACAGTCCTCCCTTTAACATATTCAAGACATCTTGCTGGTTCATTTTCTATTCGGTTCTACTGTGGTGAGCATGAGAAAGAAAACGGTAGGAACCCTAGATGAAAAAGAGTTGTAAACAATACATTTTGAGGTTTCTAGTTTTTAGGAGGTGCACCTATTTGATAAACTTTGATAAATTTGTTCAGCAGGAAAGTCATAGGAATGAAATACAAAAACGGCGAGCAGCAAGTACATATCATAACGTGAACTGGCAGGTTAATACATATTTCAGATTCGGATTGGACCAGGATCAATACAATGGCGGCTGGGAGAGAAATGAGGCGTAGCAAAACGGTGGTTGAGGATGTCAAATGTTCGAAGTTTTATGAGTTCTCATTGTTCTTTGTGGTCTTCCGTTGGCGCTGTTGAGCACCGGCGGTGGAGCTACAAGTCCAGCTCTGTTCTAAGTTCTGCGTTGCAGGGCACGACCCTTTCCTCGCGTTTCTGGTCGGAAAGGTCCTTTTCGCCCTGTGTCCTTTGAGGTGATTGTCAGAAAGTTCCGATGGAAGAAGAGCGTTCAAAACAGTCCATAGGGTAGGTCAGAGGAAAAAGGGGGATGGAGCAAGGCCAAATTGGGAACAAACTAGGGGAACGAGAGACTTCAAATAGGCGGGCGTGTGACGGAATTCAGAGAGCGGGGACTTGTCGACAGGCACTGGACGTCGAGCAGGGGCATCAGGTCGACCCTTTCTTTTCATGCTGTCGAAAACAGTGCCTCGTCCTGCAGCTCTTTTCAGTCGTGGTCTCGCCTTGGTTAATGTCGCAGGTGTTCCTTAGTCTGCAGTCAGGCCTCGTGCTCCCACATCCGGTCCTTCTCTCCTCCAACAGCAGTACCCTTAAACAAGTTTGAAAAGACAGTCTTTAGAAAATTTGCAGATGGAGATAATCAAAAAGTCTATTTCTCTCCCAGCTCCAGGCAAAGAATGAAAATGTCCGTTATATTTAATGTTCACAACTGGCATATGAATGACCGGTGGCGGACCTGTTGGATTTACTATGACTTTCCTTCATAATTATTTATTACAGGCATGACAGTTCATCTGATGGTAACCCACCTTCGGGAGACAAATCTGGCAAAGATATGCCGTTCTCTAGAGTTTTACATTTAAAAAAGGGTACAGTGAGTCGTCAACATGGTACTACACAGGTATTTTGCTGAGAGACGAACATGGCTAAACATTTCCTTTCTATCGGTGCATCCTGTTTTTCAACTACTGCGGGGTTCATTTTGATGATTTCTTTACCTTGGTCTAGTCTGTTAACCTTGTAAAACATCATTCTGGGTCCTACGTAACCTTTTACAGCCCGGTTACTTAACTAGGAAGGACAGGGGTTTTATGGGAAACAACCAGGGACATGGACAGGGGAGGTAACGGGGGTGGTCACTTTTCCGGTTTGGGTATTGCGACAATTCGGGGAGGGGAGGGTCGCGTATTCTGAGGTCCTTGTTTTATACTATAGGAGCCGTTTGACATGTAGTTCCCTTATTTCGGGTCAGATTAGGGAACCTCTGTCGTCTTACCTGTTCTTTCCCTTACGGCCCAACCTGGGTTCATTGACTTCTAGCGGAAAAGGAGAGGTAATGACGCGGCTTCAGGGTGATTGTATTAGAGACAAGTTTTTGTGCAAATACTGACGGTATTTGAAGCCAATTAGGTGGTGTGCTAGGGGTGGCAATCTGCCAATTTCGGGGCTAACCACTCGGAAGAGTGGGAGTGCAGAAATAGAGAGAGAGAGAGAGAGAGAGAGAGAGAGAGAGAGAGGAGAGAGAGAGAGAGAGAGAGAGAGAGAGAGAGAGAGAGAGAGAGTGCAACGGCAGGCTAAATAGTACACGTGCACCAGAGAGGGTGGCAGTGTATTCAAGAAAGGCTATTTAGTGCATTACACAGTAAAGGGCATTCACGAGTCTGCGTTAGAATCTTGTAATCATGCAGTTTGAGCATTAGACAGGGTAGAGGGGACGTGCCTCGAGAAAAAGGAAAGAAAAAAGGAGGTACCATGTTGTCGCACTTTCTCGCATTCTCGGTCCTTCGACCAGTTGGGCCAACGCCTCAGTCACACACACACACATTCCCTCATAGTTTCACATCCTACGTGACATGGGTTCATTCGTCCGGTCTGGTTTAAGGGTGATCACTTTTTATCAGGTTGTGCTAATTTTTCGGGTTTGTTCGATACGTGAGTAGTTTGCAGGCGTGCTTAGACACCACCCTGCGGCGCTAGTCCGTTTCGTGTATTTAGACATGGCAAGGTCTCAGATCTTCGCCACACCTTGGCTGTAATCTCTGATGTAACCTGCAGAGGGAGGAAAAAAGGGGGGGGGTGGGGGAGACAGCATTCGCGCGCATTCAAATACATGGATTCATAAGTCCTTTACTTACCTCTTACTCGTCTTTCCTCCTTGGGGCAGGGTCCCCGGGGATATGGTTTCCGGAGTCGAGGGGGGGGTAGTGTGTTCATGTAGGGCGTGTGCGGGGAAACATAAAAAGGAAACCAGAGGTGCCTAGTGCGAGGTATCTAGTCAAAGGATATATCTCACTATCGGGATCCTTAAACCTCTTTCAACGCCGTGGCGTTCTAAAGTTCTTCGGTTCTTGGGTCCCTGCTACTTTGGAACGTTGTACTTTATAATATTTACATTATTTCATTTCACCCTCCTTTACATTCCCTCATTTACACCATTCGTTTTACCCATCCTTGGAAGTCAAGGTCTTCCTCTACGCGAGAGTTCATGAGTCAGTCGCGTACTTTGAAGGCGGAGTGTCGTGTTGTCGATCCGATCCGTCCTCCAGGGCTGGGCAACCATCTTCTTTTAACCTTAAAGAGAGAGCAGAGTAGGGTGCACAGAAAAGAACTTTCCCACCCATCCCATATTGTTTTAAAATAAAGCATGCAATACCCGTCCATAGTTTCAAAGACTTTATTTTGCAAAATCATTTCAGCATATGGATTATGAGGGTGCGGTCGTATTTGGTCGGTCGTGGCAATGGCTAAAGTGCGTACAGTGGGGGGTGTCGTTTGCAGCAATAAAAACATCGGAAAGTTTTACTCATTCATTTGTAAGAGACTAAAACGTCTATTAATTGGCTGGGGGTTCGGGGGCATATATTTTCATAATTTAGAAGCATAATCATAACAGTTGTAATCAGATTTCCTATATGCATACCGTACGTGTGCGTCGTAAATGGGGTTTACATCAGTTATAAAAATATAATACATTGTACATTCGTAATCAACATTTGTAACGGGGATCTTTTCACACTATTCGTCGAGTGAGTTCTCTTCGTCTTTTCTAGCCAAGTGTACAAAGGATCATATAAAATCTCAGAACATCAAGTTTATATTAGTGCGAAGGAACACCACGAGGTGTTCGTAAGTTCCGATTGATACCAGCGCCATTTTGGGCGGGGCCGGCACAGTCCGGAAGCAGCATCAGGGGGAAATGTTTCCATTACTGGCAGTTTGGACCAGAGTCCTTTTCGGCAGTTCTAGAATTCACGCTAACAGAAGGTGTGGCAATGTCATGTTTGTTTCGTTGGCGATCGAGGCAGCCGTCCCTTACCGGAAACCTGCAAAGGCCGAAGGTTCCGCCGGGGACCTTTGTACGATCTTCAAGGCTGCGGAGATGCTGTCGGAGATGGGGGCTCGTGCTCCATGGGACAAATGTTCGAGTTATACGGCTGGCCAAAGTTACTCTAGTGGCCGGGGCCCGCCTTCCAGCGGATCCAGACGCCATTTTGAGGCCCTACAGGGGCCACTCTCGTCGAGTTTGCAAGAATGGAAGAGACCCTTCGGAGTGAAAGGAAGAGGTCCCTGTTTTGTGAGAGCGGGACGTTCAGCTGGGGTGCAGCTGTGATGCCCCCACCTGGGGGGGCGAGGGAGACTCGTTCACGTCGTCTCCTTCTCCCGGTGCACTCCATGCCGCTCCTTTTCATCGCCCCGCATGAAGGCCTCTCCACATCCGGTGTTCCCCAAGTGCCACCATTGTACGTTCGGTGCTGCGCAAATACTGGGGTGCCACCATTGTACGTTCGGTGCTGCGCAAGTACTGGGGTGCCACCATGGTGTGTCCGGTGCTGTGGAAGTATGGGCACCATCGCCTGACTGGGGATGTTCGGCGTCGGGCTGGGGGCTGGGAAACCTCCTACCGGTGGAGGTGGGAGAGGCTCGTCCGCGTCGCCTCTCCCTCCCAGCCCAACTTGGACAAATTGTTGTGGAGGTACGTGCAGGACATCCCGCCGTCCAGGACTGCTGCGGCTGTGACGGAAGAGAAAAGGAAGAGGTGCCTCGTTCTCCTTTGGACATGTGGCGGGACTACCTTAGTCTTTCCAGGCCCGTTGCGGCCGGCCGAGGAGACATGTGGCGGGACTACCTGCAAATGCCCAGGCTGCGGGCTCCTGCCTCTCCTCCGGCTCCCCCATACGTTAAGATTTCCTGACCAAGAGTTGGCGGCGGGGCTCGCCTTATATGGGTTGCCGTTGGTTGGGCGTAGCCGTAACCCTGCCCTACTTTGGAAGGTTCCAGAATGGGGGGGGGCGAATGTTCTGTTTGACTTTCATTTTCTACAGTTTATCGTTATTATTCCTTGTTTGTTGTGTTAAATTAAAAGTTCAAGTTTATTAATGGTCTACGGATTTTGTTTTACCATTTCTTTCTTTCCAGGTTGCTTTTATGCTAAGTTTCTGCTAACAGAGGTCGAGTAACACGGAAACACGTGTAGAGGGATGACGCAGATTTGTACATTACATACACACGAACTCAGACGGGGGACAGTACAAGTACGACATACAAAGACCCAAGACAAATATAAAAACAGTTATTGGTCATAATTATCTCTTTCCGTCTGTGAATTTTAAACGAGGCTGGGTTCCCGTCTTGACATTGCCCGACCTAGGAGAACTTGAGCATGCCGCTGAGATTTTCCTGGCGAAATCTGTGCCATCGGGCATAATCAAACGTGGTGGTTCTGTCTGGTCTGTCTATGTAAGTCGGGTTCTTCTCTGTCTCGCGCCTTTTCTCGTACTGTCGGTCTGTCGTTCTTGTCGGCCCTTTGCCTTTACTCACGCTCAGTAGAGTCGGGCATTGGGCTTTCCAGTGTCCGACATACCTACAAAAAGCGCATTGGTCTGACCCTAAGTCTGGTCGTCCTTTGCATAGTGTCGGGGGATAAGTTGTGGGTAGCGGTGTCCTGGGGTTGTCCTGTCGGTATATTTCCCTACTTGGTTTATCCTCGTCTTTTCTCTGTCGTTTCGTAGCCTCTCTGCGCCACATACCGAGACTGTCGAGCATAATTGGCGTCGTCTTATTATTTCGAAGGGCTATTTCTAACGTTTCTATTTTATCAAGGTCAAAGGATCCTGCCAGTGGCCACTGTTTGTCTTGGCTATCTTTGGTATACCTGTGCCATAATTTATTATAAGCTATGGTGACTAACCCATAGTTTATGAACATGTCCTTATTAGGGGTGCCTTCTAGTGGAGCTATATGGTCCACCTCTAACACCCGGTCCGGGCTAAACAGGCTATTTATCAGTGGGGAGAAGACAGACATGACGGCTCGTAACGAGGGACTAAAAAGTCAGCACTGCCTATCTTATCACTAGGTGCAAAGACTAGACAGAATATTTCTATTCTACGTTGTTTGCAGGTAGTGAATACCTCATGGATCAAAAAAAAAATATAAAACCAAACGACCAATAAATAACAATGGGGAGAATGAGTAGGTCCGCAAAGATCTGCGTTACCTACCCTTTTCACTATCTGCAAAAAGGGTGGTCTCTTCCCTGCTTGCAGACAGGGAATCTCCAGGAAACAATAGTTTTGTGAACAACAGTTCAGTTTCAAGCAATTATTGAGTGGGGGAGAAAAAGAACAAGCACGGCTGCTACCCTACCTATCCTCCACTGCTTGCAAAGGGAGAGAGAGCCTGTTGTTTCTCCGTTTGCAGACAGTGAATCTCCAAATAAAAATAAACAGAGCAATACTAGTATTTTGAACAATCAAGCAATCAAAACAAATTTTTTCGCAACTTGTCGTGGCAACACGACCTTACCCGGACCATGTGGACAGTTTCTTGTCTTCCGAATCCAGCGCCCGATCGTCCTCTTTTTCTCGTATTTCTCACGGCACTCCTGATGGTTCCCAGTCAGGACCGTAGATCACTCGAGAGAGGTCTGTTCGGAACTAGTGAAGTTCGGATGATCGGCTGCCAGACGAGGGTCTATTGGGCAAGAGCTCTCCCGATCGTTGCAGTCGTTCACTCTGTCGTCGGGACCTCTCCCACTGGATCCACGAGTCGCTGATGGGCCCCACGCTTGGGACGCCAATTGTAAAAAGTTCAATCGGGTCGGGGACAATCGATATTTGCCCGGCGGTATTGCCTCTGTGACCCTCTAGTTATTTAAAATCAATGAAGAGGCAGGCGCTGGAGACTGGAAAGCAGGAAACAAGGTTTTTTTTATTCTCTCCGGAGGAGAACACAACGAAACGGACAGAAGGTATCGTTCTGAGGTGCTCTAACTGTATTTCTGAGGCCTGGCCTCTTATACCCACATTTATGACTTTATTGTAGATTACACATACATGTTTAAAGCTTTGATGTACGGAAAAGACATTCTCGGAACTCCCCTTTGGGCCCGTTCCCACACACATTTACAGTTGAAGTCCCCACCCTAGTCACAACAGGTGATGAGCATCGCGCAGCTGGATAATCCGCCGATTCACGGGATGTGGGGAGTTTGATCGGATCTCATGGGGTGGGGGCTTTGATCAACCCGGGGATTCTTTGATGGGGGAAGCTTTCTATTGTACGGGGAGGGGCAAGGATGGTATCGGCAGAGCTGGGTGTCGGCTTGGGAACGGGGAGGACAAAACGGGCACACGGGGAAAAGGGGGTTTGCATCTAAGGGCCGGAGATCATGAAAGGAAAGCAGGGAGGTGTCGCGCTGGGAACAGGATGAGGGCCTGGGGCAGAGCAGCGCCGAAGAGGGGTTTATGACTCAAGGCAGGTGCAAGCAGGGGGTGGTCAGCGTGCAGGCTTAGTGAAGGCAAAGGGCTATGTCAGGGGCCAGCGGCATGCAAAAGGGTTTGTTCTGATCGGGGCATCTTAAAATGGCGGGCGCGCACGACAAAAGTGTGGCATTAGGGGAAGAGGCAAGATGGCGCAGATAATGTTCACCAAAACGCACTAATTTTCCACAGAAGGGTCAACGTTTCACATCTGATACTCGGTTGTCCCCCCCGCCCCCACACCAGGCGGGTAAGTGATGTACGGAGTGTGGCGAAGAATGCTTTATGTAGTGTGAATAGGATGTTGGTAAAGAGATAAAGAAATTGGGGCAGTATTACCATTTTAATAAGAGATATGCGTCCAGCCAAGCTAAGCAGCAGTTTTAGCCATTGCTCCATCCGAGTCGTAAGCTTCTGCAGTGCCGCTCCATAGTTGAGACTTAGTATTTGATCTGACTCTCTATGAATAAGAATCCCCTGATATTTAACCGAATCGTCACGTCTCATCAGTGGATACTCGTTATCCATGACAAGGGGGGTGGGGGTCATGGGGAACAGCACCGTCTTACCCCTATTTATGTGTAAACCAGACAAAGTTCCATTACGTTGGATTTCCCTGATCAACTATGTTAACTGGGTGTCGCACATATAGGATTATATCATCGGCATATAGACTAATTAATAAAGGCCCTGTTTTAAACTGCGAGCCCCTGTGAAGGTGCTTCTCCTGTAGGTGGCCCACCAGGGGGTCTAGTGCCAGCACGAAAAGTAGGGGGGAAGTGGACAACCCTGCAGGGTTCGCGAGTGGGGAATATAGGTGTTGTCAATGTTCCATTCAAGAGGATGCGGGCAGATGGTTCAGTATATAACAGCTTAATAAGGAAATGAATCCCTGTGGGAAGCCTATTCTGCCCAGCGTCACCCTCAGAAAAGGCCACTCCAATGAGTCAGATGCCTTTTCTGCATCTAACACAGACAGAAGGTGAGAACCTGTGGAGTACCGCGAATAGTGTGCGCATCTAATGTGCCTTGTTCATATCAGCTGTTTGGTTTCAATACCAGGAGTGAAGTATAGCCGATGCACGGCATCTAGGAGCAAAATTTTTAGGATTGTGGCACACAGAGCCAAACACTGTGGTTTCTGTTCAGGTGAGGGCAAATCGGACTTGGAAAAATAAAGGAAAAAAAAGCTTATCAGTGCTTTCGTGTGGATGCAGCGTTTAGTGTGAACATCCAAGTTTGGTGGTATGCATCGTTTTGGAATGCGGCATAAACATCCAAGTCTGTGGCTGTTCAGTGTCATGTCTTTGCTCGCTCCTGCGGCCATTTGAGCAAGGTACGCGCTTGTGAGTGCCGCTCCAGCTTTTAGTCTGATCTACGTTATGGGATTCAGCGAAGGATCCAGCATTTTTCTCTGGTGTCAGAGGGTGCAGAGTGGATAGGCAAAGAGTTCAAGTATCTCCTCTCATGTGAGCTGGTGTATTCGCTGACCTGCACAGCTATCCTTATCCAGGGATATATATTTTTTAAATGCTTTAACTCGTCAGAATTTTACATTTATTTTGGAATGGGTTTATGGGGTTGTGTAGTACTATGCAAATATGTTCATTTACAGAACTTTAGGCACATTTTTCATGCTAGTGTGCACAGGATTCCGGAGATGGTTTTTGGGCACTTATTAGACGGTTTTTTTTCCCAAGAAACTTGTTTTTTTCTTTTAATATTGTTTAATTTTAACACTATCTTTTGTGTTGATAGTTTACTATAAGTCATAACTAATACAGACTGTGAATTCACCACCACTTTTCCTTCCAACACCTGGTGGACCACCTGTTTCATGGAAACAATGGTGTATGATGCATTTGAAGCTTATCCAGGTGCCCTTGGAGCATTACGTTTTCACCCAGAATGAAGAAAATGTGTTACTACATTCACTGGCATTTGAGGGCAGAGCAATCTTGAAACATCTCCTGGATTTATGGTTTGAAGAAGGTGAGGAGGAGGTAGACGAGTTCCAGGAGACAGTCAAGAAACTTCAGAATAGATTTGGTATACAATTCAGCATTGTGGTAGTCCGGCATAAAATCTTTAAGAGGGTACAATATTTAGGAGAAGATGTTGACACATATATCGCAGCCTTGAGGAGACTGGAAGCTGATTTTCAGTTTCCGAATGTTAGGGATCAGTTGGTGAGGGATCAATTCATTGGACATTGCAGTGACAAAACATCAAGCAAAAGTTGCTGCCCATTGGAAACCCATCGCTGAATCTTACTGTCAGAACTGCCAAAGGCAGTGATTTGTCCTAAATTTCTGCTAGAGAATAGGAGAATAAAGCTCCTGATCCAGTTTCAGTTGTGAAAACTGATGTAACCAACAGGGAGCTCAAACGAGCTGAAAGACCTGGTTAATTTTTTTTCACAGTGTGAGATGTGTTTTCGTTATGGGAATCGTATACAAGAAAATGGGGTGAAAACAGTGCCTTGTTAAAAATGTGGTTTGTAGGCAATGTAACAAGTGTGGACATTTCCCCAAGGTGTGCCAAAGTTGGAAGTTTAAGGGAGACACTGTGGAAAAGTGTAAATTCTATGTTAGCATAAGCGGCAGCTATTTTGACTGTCGCATCCATTTAGTTTCGGTCGTGTTCATTTTACTCTCTGTTGTTCTTCTTTTCACCCAGCCTTTGTCCTCTAACTTTAGCTGACCTCTCTGACATGGTAAATCTGATGTACGTGCTGGGGGGTTGCAGCTGCCAGCCACCTAGTCTCATGGGTTATCGATTGATAGCTTATTGCCGCCATGAACATTTCTTACTCCCCCTCCTCATCTCCTGACCATCTGGTCAGCCTTTGTTCCTATTTACCTATAGCCATTTCCGTGCTTAAATCTGTTCCCTCCAGTTTTCCTTCCCATGAAATTGCATTGCAACAAACAGTATATAAGGACAATGGTTTTTGCATTATAGTTACTTCCTCCCACAATACTTGAGGGTGTTGTTCGGACGCAGTCCTGCTCATGAGCATTTAATAAATTTGGTTTGTTTTACTTCACTCCAGGGCCGATCTCTCTTTTGTTAGTCTTCAGACCCATGGACGAGAGGGTGACCCTGCATCAGTGTGCCCTCACGGGGGTACATTTCCACAATTAGTGCCCAGCACGTGGGGCCCCATCGGAGATGCAGCCGTCTGAAGGAGTGGTGTTGGCGGAAGATCGAAATTATCACTGGGGAAGCGCACTGCATGAGAAGACTTTTGTCTTTGCAGCCAACGTGAGCTTTCCCGTTTTCCTGACTTGACCCTCCAGGTGGTGGCCAGTCTCGACTGGGGCTCCTTTGGCGAATTTTGCAGTGAACATTAGGTCGACCAGAAATCGGCAGGTGGGAGTTGAAGACTTCTGTTTGGTAAGGTCGCTGATGTGGCACTCTTGTTTGTTTGGTTTGGTTTTGGTATTCATTCTTTGCAAAGACTGAAGGCAGGTAATGTGGGGATTTTTCTCCTTTTGAAAATTGTTTGGATAAGTAATATTTTGCATATACTTGTAGAAACATGCCTGTTATTAGTACACGTCATAAGTGGTGCTGCTGCGGCAGTACCAGAAGTGTTTTGGAACAAATTCAGCCAGCTGCCACAGAAGGGACGCTGAGTAGAGATATGTATATAAAATATGGTATTTGTCCCATAATGCATGGCTCCATTGTGGCACAAATACACAAAGAAGGAATCCGATTTATAGTGGCCAGTGAATGGGTGATTTGATTTTAAGAAAGTTCAGTATGAGGAACAGTGTTTGTTCAAAAGGAAGAGTAGACAGGATATGTTTGATAGTTTGTGTATGTGGGATAAGGAAGTGCGAGAGAGAGCGAAGAAAGCGGAAGCTATAGCACAGAAAAAACAGCGGAAAACGATGTATCAGAAATGTGTTGAATTAAGAGTTAACGAGATGCAGGAAGGGATAGAAAAGGTAGAGAGAGAACGCCGATTGCAGGTAAATGGCCAGTACCCTATTAGACATCCTATCTATCCAGCACTTAATAAGCCTCATGATGACTCTACTTTTTAAGAGCAACCCCCACCTGCGTATAAATCTCCTGATCCGAGTGCCCCCTAAGGGAGGTGCTTCTGATGAGGAAATCTCCTCATCAGATGATAAGGACAAAGATCAGCGATCCATGCGGCAGACTCACTCTACTTGTCTAGTGACGATAAAGATAAGTTGAAGGCCTGTGCTAGAGATGGATCTCGTCGGAAGACTACAGCGACTACCCTCACAACCACAGTTCAGGCTTGGGAAGACGCAAAACAGTTATATTTTTTAGAAAAGTTCTGTTGGGAGATATTATATAATTGGCAACACATTTCTGATGAATCAGGCCCAAATGATTTGAAGGAAGATTATAGGTAGTTAAGAGATGGGACTTACCCTTTCAAGAAGATATCTGACACAATTAGATGAGCGGTTAAATTAAGGGATGATACATTACAAATGCAAAAGTAAAAAGAATTAGCTAAAAAGCAGCAAGCGGGCGTTGAGATAACAGAATCTCGGACAGAGAAGACGGATATTCTGGTGGATGTCAACAACCCTAACAGTAGTGAGTCTGCTATGAGACCAATACGTGAAGCTGCACCCCTGTATGTTCCCCTGAAGGGTGCAGGAACAAATGATGATAAGGCTTCGAAAGATGCAAATGAATATTATATATATAATTGGGACTATAATCCCTGGAGTAGAGCAGATGTTATGGCGCTTAAGGCTTCCTTGCCTGACCACCGGAAAAATCCCACAGCCTTCTATGAGGAGATGGAAGGAGCCATTAGTTCTTGTACTGTGACATTAGCAGACATAGATATGTTCCTGGGGCTTATATTGCCCCCTGATATGGGGAGAACGATACGCAAAATCAATGATGCTGTGGCATTTGGTGACACCTGGGTAAAATTAGAAGAAATAGATGCGGATAGGTTACCTGCCCAGAAGCCACAACAGGAGATATTAGATCTTCCTAAAGCTATTGTGACCAAATTGAAGACTCTCATACCCCCTAAGAAAATAGATTGGACTATGTTAGCGTCTTGTAAACAGAAAAAAGATGAATCTGTCTCTGATTTCTTTTCAAGGTTTGAGGAGACATTTCATGATTTTAGTGGCCTGTCCCTGGCTGATGACACAGGAAAACATTTGTTTGTCGACAAATTTGTTGCTAATATGTTACCAGAAATATGTAGTCGCCTTAAAGCGAGTGAAAGTTCTTGGACTACTTCCTCCCCAGTTTCCCTTTTGAAAATGGCACAATATTATGAGCGACAGGAACTAGAAGCGAAGGGAAGGGAGGATAGAAGGGTTAAGGAATTGAAGACAAAAGTGATGTTGGCTCAAGAGTATGGTCCACCATTTAGGAGAGGTGGAGGGGGCGCACGTGCAATGCATCCACCAAGAGCGTTCCCTCTCCTTCGGGCCAATTTGTCTCCTGATCAGTGTGCCTATTGTAAAGAGACTGGGCACTGGCATTCTGAGTGCACTGCTTTGCAAGGTCAGCAATATCAGCGGGGTCGGGGAAGTATGAGAGGGCGTCCAGGGAACGGAGGGAGCAGGGGTGGTGCAAGTGTTCGCCCCCAGTTTGAGGCAGTTGAAGAGGGACCGAATTACCCTAATACTTTTGACAAACGACATCAGTACCAAATGACTGACTATTCTGCTGATGCACCCACAGATTCCGGGGTGTGGGGCCGGTTGATGTGCCAGTAGATCAAATGGGTCCCTATGTTGATGCAAATGTCTTGGGATCTACCAATCAATTTCTGGTTGATACAGGGGCTACCCGTAGTGCCCTGTCTAAAAGACTGGTTCCTAGGGCTCCCCTGTCTGGCACAATGATAACATTGATAGGGTTCGATGGAACACCTACATCTGGCCCATTATCACAGCCACTCGAATTTGGACTTGATAAATTTACTACAACATGCCCATTCTTGCTTTCACCTAACACTCCCGATAACATTGTAAGTATCGATATGCTAAAATATTTCCGTGCTACAATATGCTGTTCCCCGGAAGGTGTACATGTTATCCTCAATGACAACTATCCAAACATTGATAGATATTGCCTTATCAATGAGGACACCGCTCTGGCGTCCTTGCCTTGCACCCTGTGTGCTAGATCAGATACTGATGTTGGTCAAATGTTATTCCTCGTGTACGAATTCAAGTGAGAGAAGGTGCCTCATTGCCTTGTTTGCCTCAATAGAAGATATCTCGAGAGGGTGAGGAGGCACTAGCAGGTATTGTACAGGACTTTATTGAAGTAGTTGTAGTGGAAGAGGTTCCCTATAATACGTGCAATAGCCCTATCCTTCCCATTTAAAAAATGGACACTGACACTAAGATTTATAGGTTCATTATTGATTTGCCTGAGGTCAAGAAAATTGGGGTGCCCCAATATCCAGTAGTTTCTCACTATGGTCCCTCCCACTGCCACCACATTTTCGGTCACTGACTTAAAAAACGCGTGCTTTTCAATACCTATTCACCCTGAAAGTCACTATTTATTTGGTTTTACACAAAAAAATAGATTCTTCCGTTTCTGTAGAGCTCCACAGGGCTATGCAGAAAGTCCTAGTATTTACAGTCAGGCTTTGAAGAGACAACTTGAATCCTTTCCCGTACGAAAAGGGGTGGACCTCATTCAGTATATCGATGACATTCTATTAGCTGCAGACACTCCTGAGCAATGTGAAGAAGGTACATTGTTACTGTTATCGTTTCTTGCATCACATAATCACAAAGTTTCTAGAAAGAAATTGCAATATTGTAGACAGCAGGTTACCTATTTAGGTCACCTCCTGTCTAAGGAATAACATGCGCTCACACCAGATCGCATCCAATCCATTCTAGACACTCCTGTACCCCGTACTCAAAAAGATGTCCGTGCATTGATTGGCCTTACTTCCTTTTGTAGGCAGTGAATGATTTTCACACATTGACAAACCTTTGTTAGCCCTTTTGACCAAAGACACCCCGATGCCACTCCCATGGACCACTGAATGCCAGAGCGCCTTCCAACATTTACACCAAGCCCTTTGTTCTGCACCAGTATTAGGTACCCCAGATTACACTAAATCTTTCATGCTCTATGTCCACGAAAGGGAAGGTTGTGCCCTCTCGGTCTTAACACAAACACATGGCAATAAACAACGCCTGTGTGCATATTTTTCAGCTGCCGCTCGCGCTCTGTCTGGATGTTTACGAGCGGTGGCAGCAACAGCTTTATCTATACGCCAGAGTGAAGGAATAGTTCTGTCACACAAACTGCTTGTGTTAATACCCCATTCAGTTAATGCCTTACTAAACCAAATGAAGACGCAGCATTTGACAAGTGCCCGTCTGACAGGATATGAATTGACACTTTTGAACCCCTATATTACGCTAAAACGAGGTTTGAGACTAAATCCTGCCACACTATTACATTTTCCATCTACTCAGCCTCAATCCCAAGAGCCACATGATCGTATATTTCTCACTGAAGAACAGACGATGGGTTGCGTTGACTTTCAAGACACTCCCTTCTCCATTCCAGATGGGGAGTTATGGGTTGGTGTTTGAAATTACCCGATGGCACCACATCTGCTTGCTATGCTATTACGACACTCCAGAGAGTAGTTGAGACAGCTCGCATCCCACAGAAATCAGCCCAGGCATGTGAGCTTAGTACAGACTTGCTTGTCAATGTCTATACTGACAATCAGCATGCACTTGGGTAGCACACAACTTCGGCTGCTTGTGGAAGGAACGCGGTTTCCTCACTTCACATGGAACACAGATAGTGCATGGAGAATTAGTGCATAATCTTCTTACTGCCTTAACTTATCTCAAGAAAATAGCTATTGTTAAGTGTAGTGCACACAAGAAGGTGATAGCTAAAGTAGGAGCAGGTAATGCCTTTGCGGATCGCACAGCTCGTGACACAGCAACACAGCAAAGCACCAAATCTATGTATGTGGCTAAGTCACAAGCTGAACGTTGGTATGATGCTAGACAGGAAGGGTTGGATATGCAACAATCTGCCTCCTTTGAGGAATTAGACCAATGGTCTAAGGAGGGAGCATTGGATGATGATGGCTGCTGAAGGAGCAAAGATATGACTAAATGAAAGTTGCCCACTGCATACCTTTATCCTTTGATCCACATGGCACATGGTCCAGCACATGTTGGTGCATCCTCAGTAGCAAAACAGCATATGCTAGTCTGGGATCATCCTGATATTGCTGGAACCGCTAAAAAGATAGTCCAGTCTTGCCTGGGTTGTCTCCAGTATAATCCTGGAAAGGGAACACAGACTCCAACAGGAGGGTTTGCGACACCATCTGCACCTTTTGAGGTCCTACAAATGGACTACATTCAGTTTGAACGCTGTAACAATCTTAAATATGTCTTAGTAGTAGTTTGCGCCTTCAGTAAATGGGTGGAGGCATATGCTACGAAAGACAATACAGCTCTCACGACTGCGAAAATACTTTTAAAGGAGTTCTTTCCTCCATTCGGTTTGCCAAATTTTATGGAGCGATAATGGGCCTCATTTCATTGGACAAGTTGTAGACTATGTTATGAATGGGCTAGGGGTCAAGCAGAAGTCCTATGCTGCTTTTCACCCACAGTCAGCAGGCTTGGTGGAATGCTACAATTCCACATTGAAATTGGCAAAAATACAGGCTTTCACTTCTTTGAAATGGCCTGATGCTTTGCCCTTAACATTGCTTTAGATTAGATCAATACCTCATACACGCTCTGGGCTTACACGATATGAGATCGTGTTTGGTAGGTCCATGAATATTTGGGGGGTCCCAAAGCGTCGCCCTATACGTGATGTGTCTCACACATTGAGGAGTGATTATCTGTCTCAGTTGACAGACAGTTTACTTTCTATTCATCAGCAGGTTCAAGAAGCTCTCCCGGACTGGTCACAACATGATGGACATGACCTGCACCTGGGTGACTACGTTATGGTGAAGGTCTTTCCGTGGACGAACTGTCTAGAACCTCACTGGAAGGGTCCGGAGCAAGTTCTTCTCGCCACCAGAACTGCAGTCTGAGTGACCAACAGGAAAAATTGGACGCATGCCACGCACTGTAAAAAGGTGGCACACTCCCTCAAGGATCCTACTGCATTGAAGGATCACTGCGACATCTTAGTCACAGAGACAGGATGATCTGCATCACCTGAAACAACTGAGGAAGTCTTCCCGGACCACACGATCCCCGTGCATCCAGATACCTACTCCGATCCTGGAAGCAAGGCGCTCCAGTGCAAAACAAGACAGGTAAAGCCATTGTCCTGAGTGGTTAAGTCTGACTACAAAGGGGGTCTCCTATTAGTGGTACTCGTCTCAGTGTCAGTGAAGAAACCAACGTCCGCTCAGGACTCATAGGGCGCTACCTTTCTTGTCGTTTGCTGATGAAAATGAACTCAACTAAGAAGAAGGAGATCGCTGCGACAATGTGTAACAGCTGTACAATCTGTATCCTTGGTTTGACTCGGATTGCTGCCGTTGTCGCTACTGTAATGTGGGTAGTGGAAGAAGCAATGCCTGGAGCTTCCTTGCCTAACATTACTGTTACATCGCTTGCTACCAAGAAACATCATCATTTTGATTTGCCGCAACATGAACAGGGGTACTGGCAAAATCTGAAAAACAATTCATTTCTTCAAATGGTACATCAGACACATCAGCTAAGCAATGCTACTAACTGCTGGGTTTGTGGCAAGATTCCTCCTCATCAGAACATAAGAGGAATCCCGTTATCACCACTGCCATTTTCTCACAATGGTTCATGGCAAGCTTGGTTTAAGCTTCTATATGCTTCTTACAAATTTAACCTCTCAGAAACATGGGATGTGGGAGACCTCAACGCCAAACTGAATAAAGCATGTTGTCCCAATGAAGATGGGGACCCACAAGCAAAAGGGACTGCCTTGGAAATGGAAGAATACAGTAGAGGAAGTGCAGCAACGAACTATGTGTATCCAAACTCTAGGTCGGCTAGAGGAAATAGGCCACCTGTTATCTTTGTTGCTCTCACTGCTGGCTCCCTTTGCATACAGAGTACAGGTAATGTGCCAGTGGGCCACAGTAACTGTACTACAGTGTTGCAGGTGTCTATGAGAGGCCGAAGCAGCTTTCTTGCATCACGTCATACTTATTTTGTTTGTGGGGCTAAGGCATACTACTTCCTACCTTCACAAGTGAGCAAGTGTTGGCTATTAGGTATAATCATAATCTAGAAAATCGCATGAACAAATATCCCCATGTGTTCTCTGGTGAATTGGGCAAGATTAAAGACTTTAAACACAGGATTGTAGTGTAGAAGGGAGAAAGACCTGTGAAACATAAGCTTAGGAAAGTGCACTTTAGTATTCACTCGGATTTAGAAAAAGAGTTGGACACATTATGCAAAAAGGGGATAATTATGGTTGTTCCTTTGGTTGTGGCATGTGACATGTCGTTGTTTACACAAAGAGATCTGGGTTGATGCTCATCCATTGCCCAACATTTCAGATGTATTGGCTGGATAGAAGGAAGCTAAAAAAAAAATCTCAATCTCAGCTGGATTTAGCCTCAGCTTACCATCAAGTGGAATTGGAGGCTGAATCAAGGCATCTGACAGCCTTTGTGTCTCCTTTTTGGACATACCAATATTGTTGGAAGCCGTTTGGATTGGCCTCTGCTACTTCCGTTTTTTAAAGCGTGATGGTGAAAATTCTTAAAGTTGTGCATGGAATTTCTATTTCTCAGGATATCTTGATTTTTGCCCCAGATCGGCCGTCTCATGACAAGACATTAGAAGAGGTGTTGAAAAGGTTTGAAACAAATGGAGTGGTGCTCAGGAGGGACAAGTGAGTTTTCCTTACAGATAAAATTGGGTATTTGGAACACTGCATTACAAGTGAAGGCATTGGTTCCAAACCTGCATTGGTTGAAAGTATCACATAAGCTAAACCTCCTGTGGATAAAGTGACACTGAAGTTGTTGCTTGGCCTGTGTGAATTTTACTCAAGCTTCATTCAGAACTATGCAATGAAATTACGGCCTCTGTCTTGTATGCTAAAGAGATGTGGCGGGCTAGAGGAAAAGTCAATTACACTATACAGCATTAAACTAGGTTTTATTGGTCTTAGGATACGTTTCCTGCGAACAGTAAGTCTGTAGTAAGGTGAGGGTGCTTCGGATTCTTTCTCTGGGGAATCACGCCCTCTCGAAGAACCTTTTCCGCACTCCTCCACTCCAGGATGACGTTGTAGTCGCTCACCGGTGTCCGACGTATAGGAAAAGATCAAAAAGAGTGACTGGATTCAGTTCGGTGCTCAGTATGTACAAGGTGAAGGGGAAGGGTAGTGAGGAGTCACACAGTGCAAGCTGCTGGTTACTAGGTGACGGCTGTGCTCAGGAAAGGGAGTGTCGGGTTTTCGAATCACGTCAATTATGGTGGTTTAAAACCCTTCCTTCCCGCCCAACCCGAGATACGCAATCGTACCTGTGTGAGCCACGCTTCTCTGGAAGCGTGGCTGGGCGACTCAGTGTCGTTGGCCTTCTGGCTCCGTTAGACGTCGGGTCGGACCTCGGCTCGGCTCTCCATTCGTTCCCTCCTTCTCGCTAGTCGTCACTGTACTCTCTACGCTATCGCACTCTTCTCCTCCGAGTGTAGAACACACCGGACTCCGTCCACTTCCTGATTTTGATGGTCTGGCGTCCTCCACGTCATCTGAGGGGGCAGAGCTTGGTGAAAACTCGGCCCAGTTAAAGAAATAAGGTCCTGTGTCGTCTTCCTGTATATACAGTTGTGTCTCTGAGTCTCTCCAGGTTTCAGGCTGCTGCAGAGAGAGAGAGATGGGCGTTCATTCACTCCGGTGAAGTAGGCACTTTCGTACAGGTTTTGGTTCGACTCCCCTCATCACAAGAGAGGAGGTGCATTTGTATGGAGTGAAGAATGTCAGGAAGTTTTTGAGTGGGTACAAAAACAATTGTTAGCAAAAAGGTCCTGAAGAATTTTTATCCTGATCTCAATTGTGCACTGGTGGTCGATGAAAGCAATGTTGCCTTGAGAGCTGTGCTTACTCAGGTGAAAGTTATGCAGACCAGGACGACTGGTTATGCCTCTCGTGTTTTGTCTGATACTGAAAAGCAATATTCATTCGAGAGAGAGTTGTTAGTCTGTTGGTGGGCAGTGATAAAGTTCAGGAACTATGCGTGGGTCAAGGATTTTGTGATTCAAATAGATCATAAGCCCTTAGTGTATACTCTGAGTGGTAGAAATTCGAAGGAGTTTACACCCCGCCTTGCTAGGCTTTCCACTAAATTGTTGCAATTTGATTTTGCACCAGAGTACATTCCAGGAGGGAATAATGGTTGTGCAGATTTTTATCCATTCACCCACGTTTAAGGAGAAGGGTACAGGTATGAGTATTGATGAGGACAAAGAGGACTGTATTGTGGTATCCATAGATCTGCCTCAATTGCGGGCCTACTCTGAACAAGTGTGGAGAAAAGTATTGAAGAAGGATGCCATCTTGTGTTTGGTCATGAATTATATTGAGCTTGGTTGGCCAAAAGAAAGGAATCTTGAATTTGATCTTTGAACTTTTGTTAAAGTTGCAGAGGAATTGTCTGTGGAGGATGGGTTACTCATGAGAATAGATAGATTTGTTCCTCCAATTTAATTGAGAAATGTTATAATTGTAGGTGCACACGAAGGTCATCTATAACAAAAAAACGTTTGCGATCATGTTTTTGGTGGCCTGCTCTGGATCGCGAGGTTGATCAAATCAGCAAGGAGTGTGTCATTTCTTTGAGCTGTGACAAGTCTATGAAAGTATGACAGTCTGATTCATTATGACGGAGTGTTACATTTTGGACTAAACATGAGCAGGAGACGTATGGGGATAGGGTGGGTGTTGTGGGGAGGGGGGAGGATCGGGGGTTTGATCCTTTAGTTTGTTGATTACTAAACTTGTTGATGTGACATTGTGTAATGTGCCAATGACCGTGCAAGCGCCTTCATGGAAATGTAGGTAGGGGAAGAATATGATGTACTGTACTCCTGTATTTCTTTCCATATGACATCTATAACATGCTGGAATTGTACATAACCGCCTTGTTTGGTTGGGAAGAAAATGAGAAAAAGACTGTACTGTGTAATAAGAACCAATGATAAAACTGTGACAATACTGTACAGTTGCGAATAAAGAGTTTAAAAAAAAAAAAGTCTATGAAAGTAAGAACTCCCTCGTTATGTCTAATTGAGTTACCCGGGGATCTCTGGGAAAAGGTCAGAATTGACATTGAAGGAACTTATCACGAATTGGCTAATACTTCGAAATTTGCGCTAGTAATGATGGATTATTACAGTGAGTGGCCTGAGGTGACATTTGTGAGGTGACTTCTAAAGTAGTAGTAGAATTTCTGAAACCATTTTTTTGAAAGAGGGATTCCCAGCCATTTTAGTATTAGATAATGGTGTGCAGTTTGTTGCTAATGAAGTGGAGGTATTTTTGGAAGCTAATGGTGTGAAGCATCCTAAGAGTTCGCTGTATCATCTCCAAACAAATGAGCTGGTTGAGTGGATGAATAGAGTGTTGGGGGAGCACATTCAGAGGGCTATCACCAATAAGTGTGTTGTTGTCAATGCTGTAAGGAGTATGCTGTAGTTTTATCGTACCACTCCTCATGCAACAGGTATTTCCCCATTTGAACTACTACGTGGAAGAAGGGCTGCCACTTGTTATTGACCCGGCAATGGATGAATAAGTGGGTGAAAGTGAATAAGGGCAAAGCCTTGAATGTTAAAGTCAGGGCTAGAGTAAGCAAAGTGCAGTGGAAACAGAAAAAATACTTTGAAGAAAGAAACAGGGCCAAAGTGTTAGATATCAAGGCGGGAGATATGGTTTGCGTCTGGAAACCTGAACATGTAGCTAAAGGTGGGAGCAAATTTGGTGTTCCCGTCAAAGTGGTGGATATGAAAGGAGGTAGTGTGGGAGTTTATTTATTTATTTATTTGTATAGCGCTAGAATCGACACCCGAAGGGGTATCTCTGCGCTTGGAATAGACTGTGAGGAGAGGCAGCAGTTTCCAGCAGGATTAGCGAGCACAGAACAAGGTCTTAAGCAACTTTCTGAATTGCAGATGTTCTAGACATGGTCTTAAAGGGAGAGGGAGCTCGTTCCAGAGGCGGAGGCTGAGGTAGGAGAGAGCTTTTCCTCCTAGTCTAACCTTTCTTACTCGGGGTACCACCAGAAGGTGTTTAACACTTGAGCGGAGGGATCTTGGGGGTACAGAGGGCAGAAATTTCTCAGAGAGATAGAAAGGGCCCAGGTTAAGCAGTGCCTTGTGGATAGTGCAGCATGTTTTAAATTTAATCCGTTGGCGGACAGGAAGCCAATGCAGCTTTACAAGGTGGGGGTGGGAAGGGGTCCTAGGTGGGACATTAAGGACCAACCGTGCTGCCGTGTTCTGAACTACCTGCAGTCTGCTGAGTGAGGAATCGTTAGCCGAGATCAACAGGCCATTACAATAGTCCAGGCAGCTTAATACCAGGGCCTGGACTAGAGTTTTGCGGGTAGAATCAAGAAGCAGAGGAAAGACTTGGCGGAGTAGGCCTATTACATGAAAGCAGGAGCCAGCTGTTTGGGCAACATGCTCCTTGATGGCTACGGGCCTGGTCTAGGCAAATGCCCAGATTTTTAACTGTAAGCTTAGGAGCGGGATGAGGGCCAGATCAGTTGGCCACCAATCTGGTGTCCATAGAAGGGGGGCCTCTCCAAAGAGCATTATCTCTGTCTTTCCCACGTTGCACTGTAGGAAATTGTTTATCAACAATAGGTAAGAAAATTATAGTAAGCTACAATCAAAATATGCCAACAAATTCCAGGTATATGGATGGAAGTAACCACTAACTATGCTACACACACTGAGGTGCATGGCGATGGCACAGATCTTTAGAAGATCCTTAGAAAACACTGGCATCTATTAATAGAGGATGCAAGCTTACAGGAGAAAGTAGGCACTAGGGGCCAGATGTAGGTAGCCAAATACCGGTCGGTAACGGCCGATTTCGGCCGTTACCGACCGGTATTTGGCTTTTGAGATGTAGGGGGATTGCAACAGGCCATTTCGGTAATTTTACCGATTCGGTAAATATACCGGTCGGTAAATTTACCGACCGGTATTTTTACAGAATCGGTAAAATTGAGATGTAGGTGGGACTCTTCTGAGTCCCACAAGCCCTACAAATTCGGTATTTTACCATCAAATTCAATTTGATGGTAAAATACCGATTCAGGTGTGCATGCACATGTGTGCATGCACACCTGTGCCATATGACAGGCAGACCTGCCCTTAGGGCAGGTATGCCTGCCACATGGCCCCCGAACCTTTTTTGGGGGTGCTAGAGGGTGTCAAAGTGACACCCCCTGCACCCTTGTCAAAATCGGTATTTACCGATTCGGTAAATACCGACCGGTAATGCCCCATTCATTCCTATGGGCTTCAATACAGATATTTACCGATTCGGTAAATGGAACATCTGGATGTTCCTACATACCCCCCTTCTTATTTACCGATTCTTAATTACCGAATCGGTAAAATTCGGTAATTAAGAATCGGTAAATAAGTTCTACCTACATCTGGCCCTAGGCCTTTTATCACTTTCAAAAAAGCCAGAACACTACAACAAGAATTATCACTTTCAAAAAAGGCAGAACACTACGACAAGAATTATGCCCAAGCTACATTCCCCCAAGCAGAACAAATACTTGGTTACCAACAGCACCAAATGGGTTTTATAAATGTGGAGTATGCTGTGTTTGCTGTTTCCCTGTGAATAAAACCATCAAATTTCAGTATAACAGTATGAAAATACATAACATAAACCACTTCATAAACTGCAACACAACACAAACAGTGTATTGCCTCAAATGCATTTGCAATCGAATCTATATTGGTAGTACGATAAGGCCCTTGAAGGAGAGAATTCAATAACACATAAGGGCCATACGGAATAACAATATACAATATCCTTTTGCGTTACATTTTAACACCGTACATGCCAACACTGAGATTTACAAAATAGGGTTTCATGGCATAGATGTGGCAGTGGTGGGTAACAGAGGCGGTAATAGAATCTCAAAACTACGCAAAATGGAAAGTAAATGGATTGTATCGCTTCGAGCGGTGGAATAGGGGATTAACATAAACAAAGAGTTGTTTGAGTTTCTGTGATTGAGAAAATGGAATTAACAGTGCACTGTGGTGAGAACACGGGGTAATAAGTACTGCCTCTGTCCTGTATAATGGCTATAAAAATGAATAATGAGACTTTAAGAACTGCCGGGAGAGAACAATGTGAGAATGAAAATAATCTAATGAAAAAAAAGGAAATGAAAATGTACATTGCAATAAGATAAAATTGTCAGAGATTACCTTGAAACTTTACAAATTCTGTAGCTTGATGGTCTCTCTGCCAAACTTGAAATTATAAAGACAAATAGGAAGTGGGTTGAGCAACTATGGGGTATCTCTCAAATTGTAATGTACAAGCATATTGTGACAGGTTTTAGAACTATATAGTTGCAGGGAAATATTGATCACCTGCTTTTTATATAAATTAGAGTGGGAGAAACGTCATATATATACATGCAATGAACAATTTTGCCTGTAATCGTATTTTAAAGTACATTGGGCACCTGCTTAAGAATGATCGCAGTGAGGATAAGAATGGAATATAGAAATATAGAGCAAAAAGCGTTGCACATAACTGTCTTTTATTGTGGTATTGAATTGAAATTTTGAAATATATATGTGTCACATATAAGGAGAAGAGGACAGCCACCAAGTGAATTGCCTAGGTAAGATATGGATTTTGGATGACATACGGGGTGTCTGTCCGTTTTTTAATGATTGTAAATATGGAACAATAGTCAGCCCAAGATGGCCGCCACAGGGTTCGGGAATCTGAATGATTCAGGAACATGAAGTCCTCTGTTAATTGCGGGTTGGAATGCAAGCCCTTTCAAATACACGTGACCAACAATGGAGGCGGTAATCTGTTAGAAGCGGCATACGGAGATGTGAGGAGGTCGCGAGTATTAATGGTGAGTGGCGAAAGCTTTGTGGGGGATTAGTAGTCGAGTATCGAGCAATACGCCATGGCTCATTATAATTTGACTTCTATAATGCAACTAAGTTTGTTAAAGAATTACGAATATTGTTGAATACAAATGGCGAAGAGAGGTGGTGCGCTGAGACGCCAGAGTGTCGTGGCACACGATTAGACAAGCCACGAGTTATACATGATGGCTCATTTAATTCTCGCCAGTGCACGTTTAAAATTCAACAGTGCAGCGCAATTGGTTTTAAAAGGTTTTGATGACAAAGCTGCGTCGAATAATGACAAGGAGTATTGCTTGGTTAACTAATGAGCAGATGGCCCTAACATATTACATAGCAATGGGGAGTAAAGAGTGTTTAGGGACAGCAGAGTTGGGCATAATGTAATATGTTGATTTATATACAAAACCAACAATAAAATACATGAGGTAATTACATTAAGAAGGAACATAGGCAATAGGTATGGGTCAGTGGCCTCTTGGCCTAGAATGAGAAGAATGTTTATTAAAAATAGTAATTCGCAAAGAACGATTGGAAGCAATTGCTTCAGTCATAGTTGCCCATATGAAAATCAATTGTGAGTAGAATGAGAAATAAGGGTTAGAATTAGTCCCCAATATTAAGGTGAAATCTCATACTATATGGCATATTAGGAATTAAAAATGGGGGTATTTGTATCTAGAAATCCCTAAACTTGAAAATATGATACTTTATTGGTATGAAACAATGTGGTGAATAATCATGGACCTTTTTGGATTTGTTTATATAAACAGATGGAACTTATCACAGGGAAACACAGAGGACTGGACTACTTTCCTTTTTTTTTTTAAATTATTTTTATTATTGCAAGAAGGAACAAGTTAGATTTACATGTCATGAACATAGCAATAAAAGGATAGATAATCGAGTCAATTAACATCAGAATCAAAAAACAAAAAGAAATACAGAGGAAAAGCTAATACATTTTTAGAAAACATATATCGTTTTTAACAGAAAAAAAATCTCCGTAAGCTTGGCCTCTTCATACATAATATCAAATTTCAAAGCTCAAAAAAATGTAGCCAAATTTTTTCTTTCATTTTAGATGCCTTTGGACCTCTATGTCTTGCTAGCGATAGTTCCATTACTCTTATTTCGTTTATCAAGGTACACCATTCAAAAATATTTGGAGGTTCTTTTGAAATCCATGATCTTGCTATTACTAGGCTGGCACAGGCAAATATTATGGTTATTAAGTCTTTATGTTGGCAATTAACATCTTGAATGTCCAATAGCATCAAGTGTGCTGAAAGCAATGGGGTAATGATTTGTTTATCATTTAAGACCTCCGTTATCCCCTTCCAGAATATAAGTAACCCTGGGCAAGAGAAAAGCATATGTTCTATGCCAGCTGCTTCCATGTCGCATTTTGGACATTTTGCTCTATTGTTTGCTTGATTCCCCTGCGCCCAACTAGATATTCTTTGCGGAGTGTAATATAGCTGCGTGATGGTTCTGTATAGCTGTAGCCGTAAGTTAGAGGAATGGACTATTGAGTTTATATGGCATAGTGAAGCTACAATTTGTGTAGGATTGATATTCATGCCCAGTCTGCTAGACCATTTAGACGCAATTTTTTATGCTATCATCATTTTTACCACAAATTAAGTGTCCGTAGCCCAGGCTAATAAGTGATTTTGTTTCATCAGAGTATAGACATACTAATATGTCTGATTGGGCCACTTCAGATATTTTCATCTTTCGGAGCAGGTAGTCTCTTATTTGGATATATTTAAAATACATATCATAATTTAAATCGAATACGAGTTTTAATGTGTCAAAGTCCAAGAAACCATTTGGGCCATATAAATCCCCCAAAGTGCTAATACCATGTCTAGCCCAAAGATTCCCTGCCCCGTCTGAGAAAATGTCCGGTAGGCCTGGATTACCCCATAATCTGAGTTCAGCATTAAAAAAAGAAATCTTATCTATGATCATGATTTGGTCCCAAATTTTTTTAATATGTCTAGCTGTCTTAAACTTAACTCGTTTGAAGTAATTAGGATCATGGAAACGAAATAGGAATTGGTTGCAATCAGACTTCTTATACGACGAAGAATGGTTGCGAGAAAGTATAACTTAAAATCGGGAAAAGATAGACCCCCCTTATCGATTGGTAATTCCAGGAATTTCATGGCCGTACGAGCCTTCTTGTAGCCCCATAAGAAGCTACTACAAATACCTTCCAGTTTTTAAAAAAAAAGTTTGCTAGGTTGTAGAGGTATGGCCCTAAATAAGTACAGTAATTTGGGCAGAAACTTCATTTTTACAAGGTTGATACGTTCCACTAAGCTAAGCGGAATCTTGTGCCATTTTTTAAAAGTTAGAGCAGTTTCCTTTAATAGGGAGTCATAATTCATAGTTATTATCTTGTCAATATTAGCTGCTAGCTTAATTCCTAAGTATGTCGCACTTTGACATGTGCCAGGAATTGGCTCCGCTGGTTTGTAGTTAGCGATGACTTGTGTCTTGCTTACGTTTAGCTTATATCCTGATACAATGCCAAATTGTGCAGCTTCTTCAACTATTTCGGGTATGGCTCTAACTAGGTCTGCAGTGTATACCGCAATATCATCTGCGAAAGCAGTTATTTTTAGACTCTTCCCGCCATGATGAATTGGAGTAATATTAGCTTGTACAGACAGTGCATTTAAAAATGGCTCCAAAGACAGAGCGAAAAGCAGAGGGGATAGAGGGCAGCCTTGCCTTGCTCCCCTCCCTATCTGGAAGTTTGTTGACTCCCTTCCCCCATAGCTGATCTTAGCCAACGGATTATCGTAAAGTGAACATACCCAATCGAGATACTGGCCCTGAATGCCCATCTTCTTTAGCACTTCCCACAGATATTCCCACCCCACTCGGTCAAATGCCTTTTCCGCATCTAGCATGACCATTCCGAGTGGGGTGAGAGTAGTTGAGGCTACGTCAAAAGCTGTAATTGCAGTGTTTACATGGGCCGTGGTGTCTCTTCCCATCACAAACCCATGTTGCTGCAAGTTGACCAAATCCGGCATAATGGGGGCTAGACGGTTTGCCAAAATTTTAGAGAAGATTTTTGCATCTGAATTAAGCAAGGATATCGGCCGGTAAGAGCCACATTCCTCCGGAGGTTTATTCTTTTTAAGAAAGACAATTATTTTAGCTATTTTCCAGGATGTTGGAGCCTTCCCAGATTTAGCTATAGAGTTAATGACAGATTCTAGAAGAGGTAGTAATTCCTGTGCGCAAATTTAATACAGTTCCAAGGGTAGGCAATCCTCTCCAGCAGCTTTTCCCAGGGGTAAAGCAGAGATAGCTAATTTTATTTCAGTTAGAGTTATTTTTGAGCTAAGTTGTTGAAGAGCTTCTATATCAATGTCTCTTTGCATTGATAGATATTCATTAAGATATTGCAGTATTATAACCTTAGTGGGAGCATTGTCTGGGGTGTACAGGTTTCGATAGTATTTAGTAAACTGGTCTAAGATCTGATCTGGCTGTTCGTATTCGCGTTGATCTGGACCTTTGATTATTTTAATCTTAGTTCTCGCTTTCTTATCAGAAGCCTTGTATGCTAGCACTATACTGATTCTATCTCCACCTTCGTATTGAGCCATTTTATACTTATGAATTTTGGCGCTGTATCTCTCTCTTAGGGTCTTTTTAATGGATGATTGTAATTTACGCAGCTCTATTCTTAGCCCATTAATCTTTGATTTTGCTTGTGTAGTAGCTTCAGCAAGCTGCTGTTCTACTTTCAGTATATTAGAGGTAGTTATCTTAGTGGCTCGACGATTCTCGGCATTTGACCTCAAAATATATTGCTGAACGAATCCCCTTATACTACATTTACAAGTGTCCCATACTATGTTTATATGAGCTGAGTAAATATTCAGCTCTATAAATTCTTTAATGTGCTCTGTTAGTGATGTAACGAAGCGAGATTCTATAAGTAAGTATCTTGGAAATGTGAAATGTCGTGTCTCCCTCCTCTGATCCCTAAATTCGAATTCTAGTAATATCGGATTATGATCGGAAGTGATCCTTGGACATAATTCCATATTGCAATAGTCTGCTATTTGATCCGTTGCCCAAACCATGTCTATTCTGGAACAGGATCTATGGGGCGCCGAATAATAAGTGTGTCCCGCTATAAGAGGGTATTTAGAGCGCCATACATCCTTCAAATCAAGTTATAAAATTGCAGATCTAACCTTGCGCATCCTATTTAGGGGCCCCGTCCAGTGGAATCTATTTTGTAATTGATAACACAGTTGAAATCGCCCATGACCAAAACCTCCCCCTCCCACTCTAATAGCTCTATACTTAGCTGTTCGTACAGTTTAGGGTCGTCTATATTAGGCCCGTATACCAAACATAAAACAATTGTTTTACATTCAAATTGGATTTGAGCTATTGCCCACCTTCCCCGTGTATCTGAAGCAGTCTTAAGAATATCAATCACTATTCGTTTTTGTTTTAGAATGGCCACCCCCCGGATTGAAGCTCCCAAAGTTGAACATACCACCAGCTCATAACCCATTTGGGATAGTAGTTTTCTATCCTGGTAACTAATGTGAGTTTCTGAAAGAAGCGCGAAATGGGGTTTATACATATCAACCTCCTCTTGTACTAATCTCCTCTTTTGCTTGCTATTGAGGCCTGCAACGTTCCAAACTAATAATCTTAACTTAAACATAACTTATACTAATATTAGTATCTTTGATTCTCCTCTGTATATAGTCTTTATTAAACAAACATGACTTGCTTTTGTCTGATACATATTTCTTTCTTGCAATACAATGTTTCCCCCTTTTCTTTAACCCACCCTCACCCACTACCCTTCCCCACCCTCAAGTCCCTAAGGGGGAGCACCCCTCTATCCCTTGCTGCCGCTGTAAGGGCAGCGCAGTGAAGTGATAAGCATGGAAACTACCCCACCTGCTTCCAAAATAAAAATCTTCAATATGTCAAAGAGGAAAAGCGAGAAAAGGAAAGAAAGAGATAGAGGAGAGAGAAAGAAAGAAAGAGAAGCGAATGGAAAGAATGAAATAAAGAAGAGAGTAGAAGAAGATGAAGAATATGAGAAAAATTCAACACAAAGTGTGCCTCCATTTAACGCTACAAATTCAAATAATACTCAAATGGTCAAAAAAAAATCAGGATTTTGTCCTGTTGAAGCTATTTCAATTGTCTCTCTCTGTTGTAAACTTTTCCAGAGCCTGGACCGCCTCTTCTGGTTCAGTAAAGAAGAGTGACTGGCCGTTTCTAATCACCTTAAGGCGGGCAGGCTCTTGTAAGTAAACCGTACAACCTATGGCTTTAAAGGAATCCATCAACCTACGAAGCTCCCAGCGTCGATCCATTGTGCTCTTACTCAAGTCCGAGCGCACAAAAAAAGTAATATTATCAATAGTGACCGGGCTGTTGGGTTTGGCTTTAAGAGACACTGCTTGTCTCAGCAAGAAGTTCCCAAAGTAAATCAAAAACGGTCTTGGGAATTTATTATTTTTGTTCTTTTGAAAGAGAGGCAGTCTATGTACCCGCTGCAGTTGGAAATCCCAGTCCCAATCCGATAAATCGCCGAAGGCCTTTTGAAATAGTTTCACGACAAAGGATCTGGGGTCGGCCCCCTCTGTGCCCTCGGGAATTCCAAAAAGTCTGAGGTTGTGTCTACGCGCCCTATTCTCCATGTCCTCCACTTTGGCTTCTAGTTTAGATACACGTATTGAATGAGATCTGGTTAGTGATTCCGATCGGATTGCGCCTTCTTCCACTTCCACAACCCGTTGTTTTAAATCTTCCATCTCCTGCGTGACCCCTCCAAGCTTTTGACACACTTTGCTCATGAATGCCTGCAGTTTGGTATTGTCCTCTCTTAGCTGCAAGAAGTGTTGTTGGCTTTCTTGTCTTTGTGCCAAGAGTGTCTGCATGATTAGATCCGTGGAGGCAATGTTTAAGTGATCTACTGTTTTTTCTTGCGTCACTAGTTGATCCTGCAATTGGCTTAATGTATTGCTGTGGTCTGAAGTTGAAACCGGCTTATTGGCAGGAGGAGAACTAGGGCCCGCATTTACCTTCTCTGTTTCGGTGTTTGATAGTTCCGATAGACAATTATCAATTTCTATTTCAATCGGGGTTGAGCTTAGCCTTGAGCTTGTTGAATCTATTTGTGGGCTAGTAAGACTAATGAGGATGTTAGTTACTGGATTGCTCATCAAGTTCCCAGATGAAGTTGGAGCTGAGGTGCTAAGCTGTATATACATAACAGGGAGGAGGAGGGTCCTAGGGAAAGTTTAATGACCTAACAATACTACTGTCCCTACATCAACAATTAAACCAACACTGAGTAGCAAGAAGTCAGAAAAGGCATCTAACTATGTAAGGGTAAAGGAGAGAACAGGTCAAATTCAACTAATTATGTGTGCTAATACAGTCACGCTTAGGGTATCCATTCTTTGTAAACAGATTCCCATCAGTCACCAACCGAGTCCACCCTTCATCATCTGGGATCTTTTATACCATCAAGGTAGAGTGGAATATCCACAGCTGACTGGCAGATGTCAAAGCCTGACCTAGCCTGTGGGACCCAGTGGTTTGAGTGTCATATGGGGTGTCCGATGGTGACTGAAAAGCAGTGCTAAAAAATGTGAGAGAGTGTGAGTGAATAAAGTGATTTACTAAGAATAGTAAAATTGGGTAGTAAAGGAGAAAGAAGACTTTAATATGCCCTCCTTCACTCCCAAATTAATAAAAAGTGTGAAGTGGCATCAACAAATAACCACTAGAGAGAGTGGAAGGTCGACATGTTTCTGCAGACTAATTGGATCCAACGGGTATCCTGCTGCTTCTTCAGGACCATTAACGATACTGCTACAAATAGTGTAAAAAGGTAACAAATTACCTGAGTATTAGTTATATTATCCTTCTCCTGGCTAAGTGGCAGGAGAGAAAAGCTCCACCTCACCTGGCTACAGCGCAGGTAAACGAAGCACCGCTCTGTCCGTCGGTAACTCCGGACGTCCCTCTGGGCTGTCGGGGAGGTGAGCGGTAAGCTGTATAGCCATAGCGGAATCTACGTCACGTCGTTGGACCCACTATTAGTCAACAAAGTTGGCGAGACTGTTATGCCCGCGTTCGTTGATATTAGCGTTTTTGTATTCTCCATTCTGGGAGGTATGTTTTTGTCTCTTGAGTGCAAATCTTCATCAGGGCTTGCTCCAGAAAGCCTTAAGGCCATGCTTTTTACTCCCAAAATATAAACAAGATTCCCTCACGACCTTTATACTAGAAGTGATAGCTACTTCTATATTTTTGCATTTATTATTTCACACAGTATGGCAACAACTTCTTTTCATTTGTGTTTTTTTTATTTTAAATTTTTTGAGTACAAAATCGCATTCGTCGTTTTTTCATTTATAACATATACATTTTCAATAATTCATTTGGTGAAACACAGTCGGGCTATCATCGACTATAGCCTTTCGCCCCTTCTTGATTACAGTAGGGTCTTTAATCTGTGGTTTACGGACTATAGTCTTTAGTTTGGTTTTAGCTTTCGATTTTGCTTTTCTTAGGCCGGTTAATTTGCAGACATTAGATCTATTGCATGAGGTTTCTGTATTGGTTTCGCCCTCATCGCAGATCTCTTCATATTCATGATTAGAGCTCTCCTCAGCTATCTCACTTGCGTCGGTGAGTAAGCACTCTGAAGTATTCTTTCCCGGTAGGGTTTCTCCGACCTGTTTCTCTGATGCTGATCCTGCTGTGGCTGTATCTACTACCATCGGAGTTTTTTGTGCTGTATTAGTAGGACCGGTTGGATCGACACTAATATTTGTAAGGACATGAGGCGCTGCCGGTACATTTTTTAAGTAAGCGTTTGTGTCTGTGTTTGTGTCTGCATTCATTTCGGCAGCTTCTTGGTCTAACATCTCACTTCCATTATACCTTGTGTGTTCAACCTCATGGGCAGATTCACCCTCTATATGGGGTTCGGTCTTATCAGCCTTATCAGCCTTGTCCTTGTCCTTAGAGATCTCTTTGCCTGTGTCAGCTACGGTTAAAGAGGCTGTGTTCACAACTTCTAAAGCTACAGCGTCTAGTTCGTTATTGCCTGTTCCCCCTGATTCGCCTGGAGAGAGCAAGCTCGAGTGATTTGAGGTTTCGTCGCTGCAGACCGGTAATTCAGTATTATTACTGTCGCCTGTGTTAAGCATTGCCGGGCGGAGCATTTGTTTATCAGCCGCAATATTAACTATACCTTTAACTCCAGCGCCTGTGCCCGTAACTGCCTTAGCTTTCACTACAGATTCCCCCAGTGTCGTTTTAACATCACAGGCAGACATCGTACCTGAGCCGTCCAGTTTCCCCGTCTTTCCAATCCTCCCAGTCCGGGTGGAACGGGTATTTTGCCTCAATGTCATCGGTCCTGCAGTGTGCTTCAGCTCTGTTATCGAGAACGGCGTTGAACACCGCGTACGGTCTTCGTTCGGCACTGCACACAGCTAATAGGAGAGCAAGCCGAGACCCGCCCCGCTGCCCGCCGTGCTAAACGCTCGAAGGGAGCAGGTCCTTCTGAGTCTCCAGACCGGCAGGATACCTCTGCTCAATCGGTAAACAAGCTGCAGCATCAGTGTCCAATTGCGGTGAAACACAGCTTTCCGTAGAAATTGCGGGATTTTCCTGTTTAAGAAGTTTGAATAGTTCTTAAGGCTTTCTCCTTCTGTCCGCAAAACCCCTTTCTTTCCTGGAACCAAATTGCTAGTAAAGCTGGCGTAAGGCAAGCACCAGGTTTCTATATTAATTTCTCTCAATTATTCCAGCTTCAAGATTTTTGTAGCGCTATACAAACGCTTTTCCTTGTAATTCTGGAGGCGGTAGGGAGCTACTCCATGCTGTCTCCTTCACCTGGCGGCTTCAACCCGCCATCTTGACTCCGCCCCAACTACCACATCACAGTGTAGAACTGGACTACTTTCCAAAGTCTCATTCGAGAAGAAATCTGATTATGCATATGGAGAATCTGATACAGAGGTGAGATTTGTACATGCGTTTTTCCAATCTCATTCATCTCTAGGATCAAAAAAGAGATGTTTTTCATAAAGTGGAAAGATGTCTAAGTACTTATATATGATTCCTTCCCATGGAACTGCGCAATTTGGCAAGCCTATACCTAGATGAATATAGTGTTCTATACTTTGCAAATAAGGTGAGCAGGATAATTAATGTTCCTTCAATTGTATTTTTAGATGAAAAGAATTTGTTTTGCACGCGTGTAGGTGTGGTTTTTAATCAAGGGAGTCTATTGATCGCGACACATGGGGCTTATGAGCCAACTCTGTTTTTTAATAGAAATGTAATAATTTTTTTCATATATTGGTAATTTCACATGGTGGCTGTCCTATCCTTTTCTGTGTGCTTTACAACTGGAATTGCCATGAAGGTCGTTGTTGAGTAAGCGCTATAAGATGCATGATTTGTTTACACAAGTGCATTATGGTTAGTATAATCACACGCTCTATATGGGTCGGTGAGGTAACATATAGACACATATGGAAACTGTTTGACATGTCCGATGTGTAATGTCCAGGACATAAAGATTACAGAATGTTTTCTTTTTGTGTAAGATTTACAGCCTTGAGGAAGCCAGCAAAGGGCGAAACGCACGCCGGCTGTGGAGAACTGTGTTTGTTAAAAAAGAAATAAAATCTGAACTTTCTACACTACATGACTTTCTTGGACTAGAAAAGAGTGTTCCCATGAGATTGCAAATTGAGAGAAAAATAGTGCTGACTGCACAGAGGAGAAAAGTTATTATACATGATGTGCGCTGGTGTTTTTGTGTATATAAGAAATTATTACATAGTTCAAGGTGGTCAACGGTGGAATGGGAAATCGTGTTGAGAATGAATGAAGGATTTTGAGAGAGGTGTGAACAGGGAAGTGGTGAACAGAGAAGAAGAAAGTTCTTGTGATCTGAATCTATGTTTAGAATCTATGGACCAAGAATCTTGGTTGAGGTGTGGGGGTAGGGTGAGGAATTTACCTTTGCGCTTTAAAGAGTGATGCAGCTTTTCATGTTATTTAGGATTGTACCTTAGTGCTTTAGAGAGTGATGTAGCTGTTCATGTTATTTTCTAGTGGTCATATATGTGTTAGTTCTTTTTGTTTCTATTTTCAACCTTATAAGAGCTACTGTGTGTTTACAGTAAGTTCTTTAAGTTTTATAAATGAGTTTATTTGCTCAAATTTGCTTCTTATTCTGTTTTCTTGTTAATATATATTTTCTGGTGGGGACCTATTTGACATGATGAGATTTGATTTTTTTTCCTGTTTACATATGTTTGTATTTGAAAATGAAAGATCCATGTACTGTTCTGTATGTAGAGTTCTTGCTTGTGGAAGCTTGATGTAATAATGTTAGGATTCCACGTGTAGGGAGGGACTCTAAATGAACAGTTACTTTGCCGTGTGCCCACGGTAGTTTGCTGAGAAGAAACAGAAATAAACTTACAGAAAAAGAACTTACCTAAATGTTTGTCCTCTTGATTATGACACAATGTCCTCTCAAGGACTCCGAGCCATTAAAATTCTATAGAGAATGGTCCACAGCGGCAAAAGTCATCCTCTGCAGGAAACACACACTAACTAGTACTGCTTTAGGTCTCGCCTACGCAGCGCACACGTGCTGCATAGGAGGAGACCTCTTGTGATCAATTCAGTTTTGAGGGAAAAAACGTGCACGCGTTGCATTGTTTTGAACGGCAACGCATGCACGTTTGGCGATTGCTTTGCGGGAGCGAGCGGCGCCATGTGTTAGCAATTATCGCGCTTGCTTCCGCAAGGTAAACGCTGCGTGTCCCTGCCGCACTCCCCCCACCACTCCCACACGTTTTTCAATTCCGTGTAACTGTTACTGCATTTGTCTTCAACTCATACCTCACTGTGAGGCGCTCAAAACACAATATCGGAAGAGAAAAACGGGACATCTTGAGGCAATGCTTGGCTGCAGTGCCCTACTCGCAATGAGGTCTCCTACTTGCAATGATGGCTATATGTGGGAAGCGTTTTACTGTCGTACGTGAATTACCAGAGTGGCACTCTTATCCTGTCTAGGTGCGCATCGGTGAGAGAGAGAAAGAAACGTAACTCAGCCAGACCTGGTGTTTTCTTAGGTTTCGATACAAAAAGTTTAGAAAACAAAACAACAAACGGAACTACAAGTACCAGAATGCACAGCAAGAACTCTGACAGTACACAAGCTACATGAGTGGGATCGGCGACTTCAATAGCTCGTCGCATACAGATCAGTTCTGAGTTGCCTCTGGCTCTGGGCACTTGTAAAAATGTAAAAGAAAGTGTAGCAGAATGTTGGTTTTGAAAGCCGTGCTACTCTCCCATTACAACTACTCCAAGCCATTTCTGCCCCTTGCGCCCAGGTACTCACAAAGACCATGGAGAAAATCATCACTCGTCCCACTACATTGCCCATGTTTCATCTATCACTTTTCCCTCTTTCACTCATTTCTCCATCCCTGATCTCAAGCGCTCTCACCTGAAGCCCCACTGTACCTTTTGTAAATAATCTTAGGGTGCTGGAAAAAGTGACACAAAAGTGGTTAAAGCCCCATACCTTTACTTTCCCTGGCTACATGCATTTAGAGCTTACATTTTGATTTGTTGTTTGTCTCATCCTGTATGACATTTATTTCCTGTTTTCTCCAATGTCTTTTATTTAAACTTTTTTTAGCACACATTCCAAGCGTGCTTGTGAACCGGCGCCAAGTCTGAAACCCGGCTCCCCAACTCCAAGGTCGTCAGGTCTGGCCCTTAGGCCACATCCTCTGTCCTGCCCCTTCACTTCACATTTTTTTTCTCCATTTAATCTGTAGAACTCCAAACATGCGCATGTTTTTTCAGACTGATCCCCCAACATTGCTGCAGTTGCCATCCTCTGCCCTGGACATTACTTTCACCTGCTACCCCGCCCGTCATTGCTTGCTTGTTATTTTATTTTGTCGTGTTTCATAAAGTTCAATCAAGTATCCTGGGACAAGAACAAACAGGGAAAAAGAGATGGAGGGTGTGGGGTCTTGAGCAGGCCTCAGTGAAAAAACTGCAAAATATGGCAACCGTCCTTGCAGTCCCTCTCCTTCATCCCCGACCTTCTTCTGCTGTCCCCTTGCCTTGTCTTTCATTCACATCCTTTATTTTCCTGTCTCTTACCTTTTTCCACCTCTTCTCTTCCTTCCTGTGTTCTCTTTCTGCCTTCCTCCCTGCATTTTACACCCCTGCCCTCCAGTCCTACTTTTCTCCCTTGATTACCCCTACATTCTTACCTGTATAAACAGGCACCTTAATTAGGCACGACTAGTCCGGAGACAGACAGTGAACGTGACTGTTGCCTTTACTCTCGTGTTTTATTAGAGACCTGCGAAGCGCGGCAAGGAAAATATGGCTGTCTGATCTCCGAGAAAACACATGTTTGGCATTGCTATAACAGGCCGCACAGAAACAATAAAATAAAAAAAAGAACATGCATTTGCAATGCAATAGGTCTCGCATATTCGCGAGTTTGAGCTATTGACATTACAAATGCCAATGCCTTTTAGTTTTGTTTTCATTTTTAAAACATAAATAAAAGGCATTGTCGTTTGCAATGCCAATAGCTTAAACTTGCGAAAATGCGAGACTTATTGCATTGCAAATGCTTGTTTCTTTTGAGAAGGTCATGACTGTCGCTCACCGTCTGTCCTGATCTGAAATTGTAACCAGCACATGGCCCAGATGTACACAGCGGGAAGAACATTACCTACCATAACTGCCATGTAGCCGTATCATGTTAGCACTTCAACACTTAAGCAAACGAAAATCCTGGCACCTATGATAGCGCTTCTTTGTCCATTCTAGGATTTAGGTGCTGTGTAAATGAGCCAGTAATTTTCAATTCTAGTAAAGTACACAACAATAAAAAGTATATATATATTTATATACACACACATATATATATATATATATATATATATATATATATATATATATATATATATATATATCTTTTATCAAAATCAACGAAAGTCGATTATTTATATTGCATGATATGAGCTAAGCATGGTTTAAGCTGTTTGTTTTGGATAGTTATTTTCCTTAGAATAGAAGCCGTAGGTGCCTACTTCGCCGCAGGTGCCTACTTCGCCGCAATCACATGCGCCGTTGAGTCAGGATTCACTGTTCTCTCACTGCTGTCTCGCTTCTACTTCCGGGTTAGGTGAGACGGCTCACTACTGTTTACGCACGTCCCTCCTTTTCTTCCACGGGAAATCAAGGACAGAAGCGCTCGGGATATGCGTGGAGCCTGGAATGGGTGGTTACCTGGAGGAGGATACTGTGAGTGGCACCGCCCACTGTGGGCGGTTCCTGTCGGCCTCAGACTCTGGCCTTGAGTCAGAGCAAAACCGGCTGGACCGGGAGAGCAGCAGCAGCTGGGAGTAGAAGTCGAGAGGCAGGGCAGAGGCGCCCACCCGCACGGATCGGAGGAGGAGGTGAGCGGAGAGGGGAAATGAGGCAAGTGCCCCCTGGAGCATGCAATGAGGCAGGAAGAGAGGTACGGAGCATTTTACATAGGTTAGGTGAGCCGGAGGAGGGGCGATAGGATGAGAAGAGGAGAGGCAGGTGAGCGAGGCTGGGGCAAGGTGGAGCCCTCGACGAGCAGCGGCGGAGGGGAGGGTTGGTGTGAGACCCGTGAAGTGTAGCCTTCACCAGGAGACGCCGCGTATGGAGACCATTCTTATCCTTTCAGTCATAGGTACTCTAAATAAATAGTAGTCCAATTGGAACATCCCATTAGAGTGAACTTGCAGGTAGTGAATCTTTTATACGACCGAGAAATTAAATACAAAGATAGAATAGTGCTTTAGTGTGCGAGACAGCAAATACCGTATCGCGACTGCATTTGACTATTTGTAGTGGAGAGTACGTTGCTGGCGCCTTTTACCAAAACTGGAGGTAATATTTAAGTAAAGTGAGCCTGCGGTGGTGGGCAATAGCTCGAGTACGAGGAAACCATGAGAACACATGTAGGGGTAGGTTGGACACCCCAGTATTAAGTGTCTGCTGCCATCATACCTCTTTAATTATGTCTACTCACCTTTTTCTTTATCCCGCCTTCCACTGAATAAAGGGACCTGCTGACGCCCCCTCCCGGTGTTGAAGGGATCCTCTCACCTATCTTCTGTCCCATTAACGATGAGATGTGTTTATGAACCAGCACACCAATAGCATCCCATTTCTGTATTTTACTTTATGTGAAGATCGCACTGTTGCCCAAAGGTCCATCGCCATGCGAAGATCTGTGGCTTGCTTGTAAATGACACCAGTTCACAGGTAGCCAGTAGGGCATCTGTGATTGACATATAGTTATCCTTGTGTTCTGCATTAGTTGGAGCAACGGTGCAACACAGTGAAGGCGACTGGCTTATAGGTTGTCTTGGTATTTGCTGTATTAGGCACGTCTTAATGATGATGGGGCAGGCTCAAGCATGGGTGTAGTCTCCTAAGTGTCCTTCAACACTCAGACCAAAACTCTGACTGGGCACACGTGTCCAGACTACGGACAGGTGCAAAGGTTCCTCTTTTCACAGGTAGTAGAAGCATGCGTTTAATTACTGGCAGCTGACTGTCGCCTTGACTCAATCTCCAACAGCTCTCGTTATCAACAGTTTTAAAGTCTACCTTTTATGTGTTGAGCCTCAGTTATTTTTCAGCCACTCAACCTCTTAAGCCAGACATTAATTTATTTATTTAATGCCGTGGGCTCAATGTGTATCATGAGTATATCACTTATGTTTTGAAATATCTCTTTCCAATACGCCGCTATTTGGGGACAACACCAGGCTAGATGCAAGATCCACTGGAGTGGATCACCTCGTTCCTCGCCGGAAGAACACAGAGAGGCCGCCTCCCCCCGTTTTGATCCGAGGCTACTGAAGTCATCTGTGGCGTTCCGCAAGGATCTTCACTCAGCCCCACCCTCTTCAACGTCTACATGAGACCTCTTGCAGCCATCGCACGCCCACACAACCTCAACATCATCTCTTACGCCGACGGCACCCAGCTGATCCTCTCCCTCACCAGAGACCCCAACATCGCCAGAACCTGCCTACACGAAGGGATGAAAGGCGTCGCTGAGTGGATGAAGAACAGCCGCTTGAAACTGAACTCAGACAAGACAGAAGTCCTCATCCTGGGACCATCACCCTCCGCCTGGGACGACTCCTGGTGGCCCCCAGCCCTGGGCACCGCACCCAAGTCAACCGACCACGCACGCAACCTGGGCTTCATCCTGGACTCCTCCCTCTCGATGACCAGACAAGTCAACTCCGTCTTCTCATCGTGCTTCAACACCCTGCGTATGCTCCGAAAGATCTTCCGATGGATCCCGACCGAAACCAGGAAGACGGTCACCCAAGTACTCGTCACCAGCCGACTAGACTACGGAAACACCCTCTACGCCGGAACCACAGCCAAGCTACAGAAAAAACTCCAACGCATCCAGAACGCCTCCGCCCGACTCATCCTGGACATCCCCCGACGCAGCCACATCTCCGGCCACCTGAAAGACCTGCACTGGCTCCCCGTCAACAAAAGGATCACGTTCCGGCTCCTCACCCACGCACACAAGTCTCTCCACGACCTGGGCCCCAAGTACCTCAACGACCGCCTGACCTTCTACACGCCCACCCGCCAGCTACGGTCCACCAGCCTTGCCCTCGCCGCCGTACCACGCATCCGAAGAGCCACCGCCGGAGGAAGATCCTTCTCTACCTGGCTGCCAAGACATGGAACTCCTTACCCGTCCACCTTCGGCTGACCCAGGACCATCTCGCCTTCAGGAGACAACCCAAGACCTGGCTGTTCGAGTGACACTTCCAACACTATGCATTAGGCCTAAGACCCATATGGAACAATTGTATAGGTGTTATATAGTATTGGTTAAGGAATTTGAAGTGGATTAACCTAAGTTTATAGTTTGGGGACAGTTGTTCAAGCTCCGCACAGCAGAACTTCCATTCCTCTTCTGTTATGTGTGGGTGTAGCGCCGTATTCCATTGCTCCCTATGTTTCGGAGTTATCACTGGATGGTGTGCGTGCATAGAGGTGTAGAGTCTAGTAATAAGCTTTTGCGCTGATGGTGTGGTGAAGATATTCTCCAATGCTTGCAGAGTGGCTGAAGGGTCTTGAAAATTATTGTGCATCTGGCGGCAAGATGCACGTATAGGATAAAGCAGTGTCTCAGAAAAAGAAGGGAGTAAGCACAGCTATGTCACACTCAACCGCCACGTGTGGCTGGAATAATAACTACAACCTTAAATTCAATAATGTCCAAAAACTCCCGATGGTTGAGCTGGTTCAGTAGACTGCCAGATGTATTATGGGCTGCCTTGGAATGGCACACTTTTATATGTGGATGTCGCCAATGTGAGCACATAATGTGCAAGAGCCACAGGCATGGCAAGAGTCCAATGGCTATTAATTGGAGCTTACATGTTAGAAGAATATGATCCATTCCAGAAAAACTATCTAATCACCTTGACACGTAACAATCATGTAGGTCAGCACTTTATATTCTGTAGTACTGAAGGCAGTCGAAGAGGCAAATATGATCAAGTGTAGCCAGATCCGGGGCTGGAAGTAAATCCTAAATCATCCAGACCATAGCAATCGTTTTGATGAACAGCTGTGAATCAAGTCCATGTGTGTGAGAAGCTGGCCAGGTATATGATGTCCACTAATGTAAGTGGGCACCTTGCACCAGTCCAGGCAAACCTTATGGTGATTTAAGAGATCTTAGATAACCTTAGAAAGCACTCTAAGTGGTAGCTGTGGAGAGGAGCCGTCAGGCTTAGTCTAGAAGGAGTGTAAAGCAGCTTGTTTTACCAGAATACAACCTTATAGCATAGATTAAGTGACAAAGAACCACACAAGATAGTTATAAAAAGATGTATTTATTAAATAATACTCTCTAACACATTTAGATATTTCCTACCCGGAGATAATCACAATTCACACAATACTTTGCAAAGAAACACAGTAAATAGCACAGAATACACGGTGGGCCATTGGGGACGAAACCATATACTAAGAAAGTGGTATAAGAACCGCAACTCGGGTCAAGACAGTGTAGAGAGGACGTAGATGTGCTGGGCACCCATGGAACCACCCAAGGTGGGTAGATGGGGACTTCCACCACATAAACTAACTGGTCCCTATGTTTACTAGCCCAGCCTGTTACGGCGACCTTTACACGCCTTATGATTAAGGCTCCCTGTTTTCCATTTTTACTAATTTTTATAGCTAAATACAGACAGAAAAACATTTATTTTCCTATCTGTATTTATTCTTAAATGTAGATAAAAACAGAAATTGGGTTGGTTTTGAGTGATTCTAAATGATATCAGTCATGGCTGCCAGGCCAATAGCTGTGCGATTTGACAGGCAAGGAGATTAAAAAATAAAGGAAACTTAATAAAAAATAAAGGAAACTTAATAAAAGAGCTTTAAACAGCAGTTGATTTGCACAACCCGATACTAAAATTTGCATGATTTCTTATAAATGCATATTTTATTATCTGAGTGTGTATATATCATTGAGAACTGTTGGGTGTTCAGGCACACGTGTACGTTAACTGGTTAAATAAATGCAGCAATATACACATCACAGCTTGATTTTTTCACAAAACCTAAAGTAAATGTAGATAAATAATGGCAAAATTAGCAAAAAATAAATGTGGATAAATACAGACGGAAATGACAAAAATATAAATTCCATAAAATTGGGAGCCCTACTTCTGATAAGTGTTTCTGCACTGAAGAAACACTCTAGCTACTCTGTTCATCTTGTATTATGGATCCACCCAATTGTTTGAGAAAATTTACAGAATGGCCTCACACACCATCCAGGTGTCGGGCTTCATCATCGGCCATTCCACGTTCACCAAAGAATCCTCTAATGGCAAACAAGTCCGCACTAGGGCTGTCATTCTAGCATTAGCAGGAATCTGAGAAGAAAAGAGAAAGGGGCACAGTACTAAAAATCCCTGCCGCCTACTGGTTACATTTTAGAACCTTTATTCCTTCATGGAAAAGGGATGGTTAAAAAGCAGATGAACAACAATAGCCCTGTTTTGGTGCTAATTGTTTGATTATAAACAATCCGGTCTGTTAAGTCCATCGGGTCCACATGTTTCAGCCCCCAAATTGGCCCCTACAGAGGTCTTGGGCTTTATTCAGGACCAAATTGTACCCTATTTGTCCCTACAGTGCTTCCCATGTGTTTTTTTTTAAAGTTTATTTATTTATTTATTATTCTTTTTTTATATATATATTATTTATTATTATTTTTTATTCACATGTGTGCTAATTTCCATGTATACAATACCCGGTTGGCCCTTGGTCCACTCTCTGTCCTTTGCCAAGAGGAAACTATCTAGAAAACATAAGGATGGGTGGTTAAGTGAATACATTACACACACATATACACCAACACACCATTGAGCCCCCCCCCCCTTTTTTTAAGAGTAGCCAAAGTGCGTTTGTTTCAAAAGGTTTTGAGCGGACTGCTTACATTCCCAAATGCATTCGCCCTTGTGCGACGATCGTGAGTAATGCACACATTCACATACCCGTGCTCATGCACACTCCATTCTAAAACATACAATGTCTGCGCGGTGTCTTAATCAATTTCTGTAATTTTCACATAATTATACATTTATCTTTATGTCCTTTTGCGACATCTGTATACACCACATATATGTCAACACACTCTGTGATCTTACCCTGTATGGCTAAATCATGTGCCTCGTGGAAGGGTACTGGAGGGTGTCCTGTAATCCCACCCTCAAAAGGTTACACCAATTAGAAGGATCAACATTCATACAGAGAAATTAGAGAGCGGCACACGATTATGCTTAATTCGAGAGGAGCGCTTGTCACATATACGGCTTACTTTGTCCATGATCTCCCTTGCCGGATCACCTACAGTGTATCCCTATCCTCCTCCCGATGCTGCCGTCCCGTTTGTATTTTGCCAGCCTTGTAGTGCTTGGCCTCCCTTCGATTCAATCATCGATCGGCGACAGACTCTGGATCACTGAAAATGTATTCCTAAGCTACTGGAATCATCACTGAGTGTGTGATCTATGCTGTAGTGTATGCCAAAAAACTACAGTCGCCACAGATCATGGGCGTGGCAGGATCTTGTAAAGGTATTCTAGGTTTGTGAGCCAGCATAAATCAATATGTACTATTAAAGGGCTGGACTATGTTGCCGGAATTTTCACATAGGCAGTGCTAGGTGTTTTGGGAGCGGTTGTCCCAAGATATATGGTTAACGTAGAGGAAGTATCTGCCTTTGTCCTTCTGAGCTATGTTCTGTGTCTATTTTTTATTCTCTCTTAAGATAGATGGGGGGCAATTTTATAACAAGAAGTACGGAAGTAGTGTTTATACCAAATTAAATGGCGCCCTACTAGAAAGTTAGTTTTCACTGAATAGGTGTCGTCTGTTATGATTTTATAATAGGATAAAATAAGTGAACCGAACTACGCATGCGTCCACAGTATTCATCATTCAGACCATTGATATGAGTCTTAAATCAGTAAACCCATCTCTGTTCTCTTACGAAAAGTATTTTGCTCATGTCCCTTCCTGGTCTGTGTCTAAGGAGTTCTAATGTGACCCACTGTAGGTATGCATCTGTGTGGTGTAGAGCTGGGTAACGTTTTGTTAGGCATGTTGATGATTTTTTTGCATCTTATAGTGCTACGATGGTCATTGATTCTTAACCGAAACTTACATGTTGTCATACCAATATACCTTTTTGCAAACGGGCAGGTGATCATATAAGTATAGAAATGTAAATGTAGAGTAGATAGGGATCCCACGGAGTGCGTGTGCAGTCTGGGTACACGACTTCGTGCTCTGTACAAATCTACGAATAAGTCTCATTTCAGTTATTAAAGATTAAGGGCCCGATGTAGGTAAATCTAATTTACCACTTCTAAAATACCAAATCATACCGATTCGGTATTTAAGAAGTGGTAAATTAGAGGGGGGGAAATGTAGGTAATTCTGATTCGGTAAATACCGAATCGGTATCCCCCATTGATTCCTATGGGCCTTGAAGCCCATACCGAATCGGTATCCCCCATTGATTCCTATGGGCCTTGAAGCCCATAGGAATCAATGTGGAATACCGAATCGGTATTTACCGATTCGGTAATTACCTATTCTTGCAAGGGGGTGTCACTTTGACACCCTCTAGCACCCCAATTACAGGCTTGTGTGCCATGTGGCACACATACATGCCCTAAGGGCATGTCTGTTTGTCACATGGCACAGGTGTGCATGCACAGATGTGCATGCACACCTGGATTCGGTATTTTACCACCCAATTGGATTGGGTGGTAAAATACAGACTCTTGAAGGCCTGTGGCACTCTTCAGAGTGCCACCTACATCTCTATTTACCGATTCTGTACATTTACCGATTCGGTATTTTACCGAATCGGTAAATGTACAGAATCGGTAAAATTACCGAATCTGTACTTATGTAGCCCCTTACATAAGAAAACCGTAATACCGGTCGGAAACGGCTGAATTCTGCCATTTCCGACCGGTATTAGGGCTCCTACATCGGGCCCTAAGGCCCCCTTCCCAGTGGACCCTGAAAAAACCCCGGGGAAGACAGAAGGTTGGAGAACCAGCCCACCCGTGTATACCTAGTACCCACGTTACCTACACCAGGGAAGCCGGGTGCATAGGTGTGAAGTGGTGTTGGAAACCGTAGTCAAACTCCCCATTTATGCTATCTGCGATGCCATTAAGGGATGGTTGGTGATCTACAAATAGGGGGATCATGATAGATTAGTGCATAGTCTTCATCCCTCTAGAAACAACTTTTGGGTGAATTCAGCATGATAAACTCATTGTGACATAGTTTATGGACATTAATTCAATATTCTGATTCGCCTCACACTGAATGTAGAAATAAAATCTTAAGATAATTTATTGCCAAGCGAAAAGCTGCTATACACCCGTGACCTTCCCACCCTCGCTGAGGCCTACCGCTACAGTTTGCTTTTTATCTTGTCTCCTTTCATGTTGTGAATTCTCGTGTCTGCTTAGTTATTGCTTGGCTTCCTTATAGTGAATTACTATTTCTATGGTATGTGGATTACCCTTACTATGGGTGCTCTCTCTAAAATGAAAACTCGGCTACCCCATTAGAGACCAATTAAATGCAAGTCAGGAATTTGGCTCATTTCTATATATTGAAACCACCTTAGATTAAAGTGAGAATGTCCAAATACATGAACTCGGTTTGCTGTTCTCTCCTTCTGGGCACCATGTTTACTACATTGCCCGAGGCCACTCGGGTCGTTCTGCAAAGACTGTTCCCAATGGCACATACCACTGACTCAAGTATGAAGAGTGTCACTTAGCCCAACATTTGTAAGGCACGAAGTCTGCCCCGGCAAAGGCGGTAGAGGGGTAAGGGAGTGCGTGGGAAACATTCTTCCAAAGTGAAGGGACGCATATAGTCTGTGCACAAATCCTCTCCTCTACAAATCTTCTGTTTGACTAATTTCACTCAACACAGCATTCTATTAAGCAAGATATCCAGCTCTCCCTTTTAGCGTTCTGATCAATCACATTCAAACCTTACATATACTAAAATCCAACCCTACCTGCTTCCTGGTAACTCACCACTTAGGTGTGACCGACCACTTAGGTGCATTCAACCTGGCACACCATGAACGATTCTTGCTCACCTGTGACGGGGACCTCTATTGATAAGATGAAATACATTGCAATTAGAATAATATAGGATTTGGGTTGATTGTTTCGTATGTAAAAAAAGAGAGTTATTATAATCCCACCAGGTACACTGTATTTCTGTTTCTAAATGTTCACTCGATTATAGCGAAATGTTGAACGTCCGATATTCAGTAGCTTGTACAGCTTTTTATGATTTGCAACGTTTCCGTCTCAGCTCTGCTTACACCACAGACACATATGAATCATAGCGTTTATTTCATATAATTCAATAGGTATTTTTAAGAGCTCTTACTCATCTGCTGACGATATAGAGTTTTTGTCTACCAAACCTACTCCGAATTCAAAGTACTGCCAGTGTGATTTGACGTGCAAGCTGCCGTCCTCGTACTTCATATGGATAAGGTGTACACCTGTTTCTCGATCTCTAGACATGTTACAAATGTAGAAAGAACCGCCATCAGAAACAATACATCTTGGCATTGGAATACTGTGCCTCGGAAACGAGGTTACACGAGGTCTTATGTCCTGCTTGGCGGCTCATGTGGTGTAACCAGATATCAAGGTAATTTGGTATTGTGTAGAGAACACCCATTTCCTAATGTATGGTTGACTCATAATTATTGAATCGCGCTGCCCGTTTACTTTAATATTTGAGGCGCTTCTGGCAGGGTGGAGCACTTCTTTGAATCCTGAATGTAGTCAAAACTTCTATACTGCGCTCTTGCACCCTAAAAGGCTTTCTCCACACCAAGCATAAGTACTTTTCCAGGGTAAAGAGGAAGTGCTGATATTCTCTTACCACTTGACAGCTGCTCTACTTGCTGAGATCAGATGCATTTACACTGCCCATTAATGCATAGGTGCAGCACAAGTGAGCTTCATCGGACTTGGTTGTTTTTCCTACTCTAAGAATGTGACGCGTAGAAGGGACTTTAAAAACCTTTTACCACCCCTTACCACTCCTCCCCCCCTTACCCCCGCCCACAGCTATTTTCATATTCATTAATTTAGTTAAACAGTTTGCTTCTCTGGTGGCTGATCACAAGGCCTCTCTTCATAGCCCTGACAGTTCTTTTCAGTTGTATAGTACATACATTCGTTTTTCATACTTAGGTGAATCCAGTCATCAACACGTCTAAAAATAGAAATGTGAATCTAATAAGCTGCACATAGATTGGAAATAAGCTATATACGTAACTGAATGTTATCGGCTAGAAATGATGATATTATTCTTTAGAATTCAGATAAGTAGCAAAAACTGACAAACATGTTAAGTTTAAAATGGCAACAAGAACATCTCACTAAACGATAAGAATGCTGCTAACCCTTTCTATTTTCACTTGCTGTTTGCGATTACACACCCCACATTAAAATTGTCTCAAAATGCACCTACATCTTCAGGAATTTTCACAGATGTTGGTTTTCTCAGTAGTTAAATTACTCGTAATCAAGATTTTGTGAGTTATTGAATGTCTTCATTCAATAGGGTTAGATGAAGACTGACTAATTGCCTTGGACTGAGAAGGCAAGCACTTTCTTACTCATCAGGAAGGAATCTCCATAGTTGGGTTTTAAGGTAATCTTAGTTCAACCTAATGAACAGAAATCTGTGGTGGAAATAAAGGGGTTGCTGATATGTAGATGGAAATGCATTATTTGTGGATAGTGTGTGTGCTTTGAGTTTGAATAAGGAGTCCAGAAATATGCTTTGACTTGACTGAAGATGGTAGCTGAAATTGAGTTCCTTTGCTTCACAGAAGAGAGAGCTTGTCACGGACAGAAGCAAGTGGGGAGTGATGAGCAACGCGTTATAATTCAATATTAAAGGTTCATGAAAGCTTTCAAACAGTCATCACTAACTTGTGAAAGAGTGGGGTTTCATCAATATGGTGGTGAATGGATACTCCTGTGACATTCCAGAGACCACCCAGTGGATATGAAAAGTGATCCTGAAAAGATTAGGCTTGGGACCCTGACTCTTAGTTTGCTTACTTTGTGCTTCTGGAAACATTTAGGTTTTCAGAACGTCTGAAATTGGAGGAAACCATTAAGTTCATCTTTGTAGCTGTCCTCTATACCACCTGTCTGCACCATGTTATTTTCCTAGTACTGTTTAATCAGAATCTTGATGTTCCCTTACTTTGATACATTCTGCTACCCCACGTGTCCTCTAAAAGCAATCCAATCAGTTGATGGTATTACCTGTTTAGTACACGTTCGTTAGTAACCATCTCCCTTCTTGTTATTCGTTGTCAGAGGCATGGCTGTCCCTAAAACTTCAAACACGTTTGAAAAGTGATACTTTTTGTGTCGGGCAGCAACATTGAGCCTTGGGACACTCTATCAGTGGTGGTCCATTGATTTTGCTTTCTTCACTTTGGATGCACTCCGGGTGTCTGAAACGGAACAACTCCGCCCAGTGTGTGAAATTAGGCTACTTGATTTGTGCTACTATGTCTCTTCATGCTGCTGTGTCCCTTGGTATATTTCTAGGCCTTAGCAGAAGAAACTGTATTTCCAAATGCAGGACTCTCCCAGGCAGTCAAAGGTTCACGTGGAAATAATCTTACCAAATGACCTTTAAGAAAGCTTCTGAATGTTCAAGTCTTTAGCTTCTGAAGCATATGCACCCAACTCTGGCTGAGGATATTTTTAAAACTTGCCTTGAGGTCACAAAGCTTGCGGACCTCATCAGGCAAGTTAACCCCATCTGCTTTAAGAGCATGCTTATACACTTTGTGCAAACAAACCTTCTGTACTGTAGTGAAAGGGTTAAAAGTACACAGGTCAATCTTTTAACTGTGTACTGTGAGGGGGGAGGTCCTAAAAATAAGTGCATGTGTAGTTATCTTTCAAATAAAATAGAAATCGTTATTGATAAACTGCTACCAAGACAGACATACTGTGGGGTGTTGCCTTCACGACTAGAGTAAAAAAAGTTCCATGCCAAATGGCATATTTTTATCTTCCGGAGATCAGATAACCGCTTACCTTGACTGTAATGGACTTGGACTTAGTCAAAACGCATTAGAGTGCAGTGCTGGTCTGGGGTTCTATCCTGTACATATCATATTCATATATCACTAGATAGTTCCAGTTTATTTGGCTTTAGGCAAGGCATGGAACTAGTCAGTGGAAAGCACATTATTCTAAGGTGTTTGAAAGAGCATGTAAATCTTTAATCAGTCTTTCTTTCTAGCGATTTACAGCATACGTGCCTAGTTAGTTTATAGACATTGGGGCCGCACCCGTAGCAAATCCAGAAACATAATTTGTATTGGGTGGGTTGGCTGAACACTTGTTTAATCATATCGATTGCTGGTGCGCCCTGCGATGTCTTGGCAGTTGGACTCCAGTCCTGATGCTTCTTCCTGTCATCTTTTATGAGTGGGAGGTGGCGCACAGAAGTGGTACACGTGTGCGCCAATGAAGGTACAACTCGGATGAATCGCCTTCTGTATCGTGGTGGTTCGATGGCTTCAGTTTGTTCGTTCTTAGGAGTTTGCAGGGGGGATGTAGACGCGTGTATGTGGCTGGGCTTGGAACTGTGCTACATTCGAATGAATACCGTATTGTTTCCTCGTCGGTGTAGCTATTCTCACACAGTTCTTATTGTAACCTATCTATTACAAGATCCTGAGTGGAAACTTATTTTTCATTCCGGTGTTTCTGATTACTGCGTATTTTGGGAAGTTAATATTCTTGCTCGGCTTTTAAGAGCCTGGCAGATTTGGGCTAGAGATGTGCTCGTCTCAGTTGTTCAGAGTTGCGTATCTTCAGGGACAAGTAAACGCGGTTTAATCTGTCGCTGTCATTAACGACATGCATGCGATAGAGCGCATGTGGAAGCATAGTAAAATCCTAGCGCGCTGCGTATTGCACAAGGACAAACACGACGTACCAGATTGGGTGCACGTTTAGAGCTACTTGAGGAAAGGCGTTATGTCAAACCCGCCTTCACAATTTCCAACATAAACTTGTGTGACATTAATTACCGTACGTCCCACTGCTAGCGTGTCTAGAATTTTTACTAAGAAGACGGTCGAAATGCCACATTTTTCTGGTGTATTTGGAGAACCGGCGAGCCTGGAAGTAATTTATGCGACTTAGTTTCGACCTAAATCTTTTTCAGGGTCGTCGCTAAGCTGTACGTTTAACGGCATGTAGAGTGGTTCCACCTTACGCTGGTTGTCAAAGAACTTGTGACTGTTAAGGTTTTTTGGTAGATCGTCCGAAGAACGCCCTCGACGCATATCCTTCTGTGTGTACTTGCAGCTTTTAAGGCTGTGTCCTGTGGCGCAGCATTGCAGCCGTGTTCATATCGCTGCTGGGCATAGTCTTACTCTGTAATATAGTCTTTCCAGGTGACGGACACCGGAGCATTCCTGTGTACACCCACCTCTCCCCGCCGTCCGCCCTCCCTCACTTGCCCCTGGCTGTGCGGCGCACCCGTCTCAAGTATCGGCTCACGGTGCCAGCCCATTGCAGAGCCGGTCTCTCTGCGCCCTTCTCCACCTGCAGGTTCCCTCCCAAGGTCACTGCAGTAATTCCATACCAGGCGGCGCCTTATCGAGCGGCTCCGGTGTCACGTTGCCTTTATCCTGGAAGATATTGAGTTCCGTGCAGTTCGCTGCTTTGAATGGCGCTGGCACTTGACACGCCCCCACCCCTAACACTCTCTCATGCTGCTTCTGCCCCATGCCCGGGCCCTCTGCACCACCTATTCCTGCTCCAAATGCAATCTTCCCCGGCTCCGCCTTACCTTCACGTCTCCGGCTCCGCATTACTAGCCCCTCAGTACACCCAGTGTCCTGCTCTGGGGCACCATGGCCCCTGGTTTCCAACGTAAATTGAGTGCCAATTGTGAGGATTGGTATAATCCTTCATTGTCCGCTTTGTCTGACTCCTTCAGTGCACTCGACTCCAACCTCTGTACTGGGGATAGAATACTGCCACACAACCACTGTAGTGAGATTTGCTGCTGCGTGCAGAGTGCGAGGGGGGTGGGAAGGGCTGGTCGTCTGATGAGTCAGGGACCTAATGCATGCACTAAAGGGATCTGTGTTTGACTCGTGGCTACAGGTTCGAATGTCAGGGAGTCCAGTCAGCCATTCAACCTTTCAAGGTGGATAAAACGAGTAGCAGTGAGTAACAGTATACAGACCCACAGGTGAGTAGAGTCAATATACCTCTTGAAGTGAAAATGTGCCTTTCCCAACATACATACTAATTATGCCCGCCACTTCAAATGTTTCTTATATAGCTCGTTTCCAATAGAGTTTACTTTCTATAATGCACTGCTCTGTACGCCACTCATTTTGACGCTGTCTCACTCTTATGAGTGCTTTGCGCCTTAGTTATTGGGTGCTCTCCCTTGTCCTTCGAGTCCCCCTTTCCCCTTAATTTAGATCTCTGTGGTTACTTGGAGTTTTTATGTAGAGTTCCATCAGTGTTCTCTGCCTTGTTCCGTGTTACTTTTCCTGGGTTCTTTCAGTGACACCTCCATACTTAAGGGGACTTGTTTGATTCTCCTTCGTTGCCTGCTCATCTCCCTTCAGTGGCCTCTGAGGCTTTTGTATGTTCTTTTAGGCAGGCAACCCACCCTGGTCTATGGCACTGCTTTCATAACTAGATAAATATCTGAGCACGTCATAAGAGTGACCGCTCCTGAACTTTGATGGTAGATACAAATACATGTCCCAAATGCCCTGATCAATTAGAGTCCTTTAGAGACGCCCAGAGGAGGAAGTTCTGACCTTGGAATATTTTGAAGGTATTCGGACTACAGTTTCCATGTAATTTCTTCTGAAGACATATGTTCAGAAAGGGTGTACATCAAAACTAATATTTAGATGGTGTGCCAAGCTATCACTTCCTCTTGGGTGAATCATACTACCAATACGTGTTGAGAAACTGACTTTTACATATGCCATCGCAAAACATGAACGTTTTAGTTTAAGTAGCCGTTCTATCAGAAATGCAGTACATTGTATTCAGTACATAGCAACGAAACCTATGCCAAGGACGGTTGTATTAATGGCAAGGATGCCCTACAACATGCCAATAAATGTAGTGTTCTTGGGCATCATTATGAAAGGTATGGGCTTCATATTGCACATGGAACACACAGGATGAAAAGATGGTTCCATTGTGCCAGGAGTGAGCATAACCATGCCACAGATGTCCACAATATTCCAAGACTGACAACAATTCTGCCAGAGGTGGGCTTCACAAGACCAAGGTTTTCCACAGTATGGCAAGTAGGGCCAGCCTTTTGGACATGGGTGTGCACCATTATGCCAAATATCTCGCTATGGAATATGCGTGCTATCAGATAGGGTGGCCACCAAGGATAGGCACTGCCTGTCTTCCATGCTCCAGCGAGAAGACAAATGCACATCACTCCACCCCCCGGACTCCTCTGATCCAACCCTGAAGCACCTATGAGAGATACTGAGCTGCCGCTCCTCCTCTCTATCTGGTATGCTTTCCATATGATTTCTTCTGTGGGAGACTCTCTCCAGTCTTGCATCTCAACTCTCATCCGGTGTCAGAATTGCCTTTTAGTTGGTTGGCTGATTAATTGTGCTGCTAAAGATCGTGCCATTGGTTGCCAGGTGTAGGGCCGCAAGTGTGCAGCCATCTGATAGAGCTTCATGCCACAGATTCAGCCATAGTTTTTTCAACAAAGCCTTTTACCTCCTCTAACCTCAACAATCTGAAAGTACACAGGTATGATGGGACACTTGGCTGACTAGATAGGTCCAGTCTTTAGAGTGTTTTTTTTTGCCGCTTCAGTGGTCTCGAATTGTGTGTTTCAGCCTTAAGGAGTTTGGGAGAGGCTCTAACACAAATCTAGACTATGGAGCACACTGTCAGGGAGATTGTAACGAGGAAAGTAAAAAAAAACCTGTCCAGAATAAAATAATTTGATACCAGGACACGTTGTACTTTCAAGGTCGAATCTCTTCAGCAGCCAGTTCATTAGATGATCTGTGCAACCAACAATAGAAGCCAGAGATACGAAATTTGAACAGTATGGTATCTAGTCTTGTCTGCTCAGCACCTCACCAGAAAATGACGGACCTTTCCTTCACTCATATCAAGTTCAACTCCTTAACATGTTGACCCTCTGACTGAGGTATGACATTCCTTGCTTTCCCCTACTATAAAAATAATTTTACGTTTGACCACAAGGGTGCGAAACATTTGATATCTCCTACACTTTTCAAAAAGAATTTAACAAAAGTTTTAGAAAAATTGAGGATGTTGCTCAGTGTACATCTTACTCATTTGTATAATATAGTATTTTTTGCCAGTATGCATGTCTTTCCCCGAGTAATGCGAGCACATTGCACATGTTGTCAAATGAAGGTATATAGTTTATAAAAAAAAACTAGCTTACCCGTCACGCGTTGCTGCGATCTCGGAAGAAAGAAAATTCAAGGAAACTTGTTATAACATTCAATTACATTGTGTCATTTTTATTGAAACTTATTCATTTTAATATGGAAAACCTTTCAAAGTGTCGTTTTAATTCTATTTATTTATTCGAGTGCTTGTGGATACACAATATTTTTTGTTTTTCCGTCTGGTGCGTATACGAATAAACCAGAAGGTTTTCCGACGCGTGAGCTGGCCACATACAGTTGTCCATGTGATGAGCATGGATTCTCCAAATCTAGTCCACACACTTGCAGCGATTGTCCTTGTGCTTTGTTGATGGTCATTGCAAAAGCGAGTCGCACCGGAAACTGTAAACGTTTATCAGTATTCGAAAGATTATGAGGGCCCTGGGGGGCCGATATTTAAAAAAAAATGTATGCCAGAAACTTTCGCGGGAGTGTACTCAACAACTTCCCAAAGTTTCATGGCGATTGGATGAATGGTGTAGTAATGCATGAAGGACAAACAGACAGACAGACATAAATTCGTTTTTATACATATATAGAATAAAATAATTTCGTCATTGGATTGTGCTGCAATTCGCGAGATGTAAATTTACACATGCTCTGAGTGGATTTTTTCATTGCATTTATCTAAAAGAGGTCGCGTTCTCCTTATTTTTTTAAAGTTCGTGTTTGTAAATTCAGGAAAAAATGGGTATGTCGCTTTGCCAAATGGAAAGCTACAAAAAGTTAGATTTATCATTACAGTAACAAAGTGAACTTTTTGCATATGGCAAGATCTGCGCTGTCCCCCTTATGAAAAGAGTACATTTTAAAAACTCACAATTGTTTCATTTGATGGGTTCAGATACAATTCCTGTTAAACCAGGTGTAACAGGAGTACTGTACTGTCAAGGGAAACCGGTAGAACTCGTGTGCTTCTGTTTTGTGAGTCACTAAACCAACTTTGTAATGATCTTGTTCGTGGATGTAGGTCATCTGTTGTGTTGCTTGCCCCAGACTACTCTTAGGACACTTCCTTGGGCAGGCACTATTTTTCTTAATATACATGCAAGTGATTAATAGATGGAAATGTCACAGATGGGTGTGTAGTGAGCGCGTCTACTTATTTTAAATTTTTTAATCCAGCAAATTGGTCTTGTGCCTAAATCACTGATCTATAGTCGTCGTAAGTATTTTGGGAAGCACATTTTCCATGTGTGAATCTGCCCCAGCCCTTTTGGACTCCCTCTTTCTATCGCAAACGCAACAGTGATGGACAGAATGTGGATCAATGTCACACATTCACCCCAGTCCAAAGATCTGGGCCCAAATCCATCGTTTTTCCACTCCACACCACCCTGGGTTAGACAATGGCGATATGCAAATCAGCGCTGACCCTGTGCCCCATGGGAACAGTCCAGTCCGAACTACAAAAGCCATGTCCTTCCCAGAACGGAAACAAGCATCCGAGGACCGGCCTAAGTGTACTGGGGATGCTCAGACGTGAGTCCCAGGCACTCCACACCACTGGAAGCAAGCTAGCCGGGCTGATGAGAGGTGTTACCTCGAAACCGGGCCGGTCCTCGGATGCTTGTTTCCGTTCTGGGAAGGACATGGCTTTTGTAGTTCGGACTGGACTGTTCCCATGGGGCACAGGGTCAGCGCTGATTTGCATATCGCCATTGTCTAACCCAGGGTGGTGTGGAGTGGAAAAACGATGGATTTGGGCCCAGATCTTTTGACTGGGGTGAATGTGTGACATTGATCCACATTCTGTCCATCATTGTTGTTTTTGCAGTAACCGCTCTAAGTGTACTGGGGATGCTCAGACGTGAGTCCCAGGCACTCCACACCACTGGAAGCAAGCTAGCCGGGCTGATGAGAGGTGTTACCTCGAAACCGGGCCGGTCCTCGGATGCTTGTTTCCGTTCTGGGAAGGACATGGCTTTTGTAGTTCGGACTGGACTGTTCCCATGGGGCACAGGGTCAGCGCTGATTTGCATATCTCCATTGTCTAACCCAGGGTGGTGTGGAGTGGAAAAACGATGGATTTGGGCCCAGATCTTTTGACTGGGGTGAATGTGTGACATTGATCCACATTCTGTCCATCATTGTTGTTTTTGCAGTAATCCCTCTTTCTATCGACAAAATACTGTACAATACAACTTCAGATTGTGGAAAAGTGACTTTCCTCTAAATGTTTATGCCAGAAGTCACTTTACCTATGTGTGTGCATGTGTGTATGTATGTGTGTGTGTGTGTGTGTGTGTGTGTATATATGTATATGTATATTACCTACTGGCGGTCGCCAGTAGGTATATATAGTTAGAATTTTCAAAAAACCCATAGAGAAAAAATCCTATGTCTAATAACTTTGGCGTTTGTGGACGGAATTGGCTGAAATTTTCAGGAAAATGGCACATTTTGTTTCTGAGCAGCCCCTGAAAATTGGGGGGGGGGTTCGTCCAGGGGGGGTCGAGAAAAAAGGGGGGTCCCAAAACGTGTTTTTAACATTGAGTTTTCCATAGGGCGGTTGGCCTCACTTTTAGCCCGAACGGCTGAATGGATTTGCACGAAACTTGGCAAAATTGTAGGGACTGGTAGCCCGATGTGCCTTTTGTAGGTCTCTATATATGTGCTACAGTGGATTTTGAGAAATTAACGTTTAAAAAAAGATATATATCTGTAACAGCGGACCGGGCAGCGCTCCAGGACGCGTACTTTTCGCGCAACGGAGCTTTGTGAAGCGAAGCTGATTGGTTCTCCGGCGTCTGTCAACATTCCAAACAGTCCGTAGCGGCCGCCATCTTGTCTCTCGGTAGGATCGAGAGACAAGAGGAGGCCAAAGCGAAGGGGCAAATGACCATAAGGGGGAATAGTAGATCCTCGCTGACCCCCTAGGTTTGATGTGGAGGTTTTAAAAGGGCCCCGCGGGGCAAAAAAAAAAAATAATAATAATAATCGAACGGCTGAATGGATTTGCACGAAACTTGGCAAAATTGTAGGGACTGGTAGCCCGATGTGCCTTTGCTAGGTCTCAATATATGTGCTTCAGTGGATTTTGAGAAATTAACGTTCAAAAAAAGATATATATCTGTAACAGCGCACCGCTTCGCGTACTTTTCGCGTTACGGAGCTTTGCGAAGCGAAGCTGATTGGCTCTCCGGTGTCTGTAAACATTCGAAACAGTACGTAGCGGCCGCCATCTTGTCTCTCGGTAGGATCGAGAGACAAGAGGAGGCCAAAGCGAAGGGGCAAATGACCATAAGGGGGCATAGTAGATCCTCGCTGACCCCCTAGGTTTGATGTGGAGGTTTTAAAAGGGCCCCGCGGGGCAAAAAAAAAATAATAATAATAATAATCGAACGGCTGAATGGATTTGCACGAAACTTGGTAAAATATTAGGGACTGGTAGCCCGATGTGCCTTTGCTAGGTCTCAATATATGTGCTTCAGTGCATTTTGAGAAATTAACGTTCAAAAACAAGATATATATCTGTAACAGCGCTCCGCTTCGCGGAGATAAAATTATATCTGTATTACCTAGCTGTTGCTAACACCAGTTAGCGACGGCTAGTAGGAGATAGCGACCATCTTGGGCCCCACTTTGCATGTGAGTGATATTTATCACTAATGACATGCAAAGTGGGCATGCCAAGATGTTAGCGACTGGAAACAGTCGCTAACATCGCTATCTCCTATTATCAACTTATGGAAATATTCGAGATAAGCGCGAATATCTCCAAAAAGTAACAGCTGCCCTGAGCAGTTCTTAGCCATGTTATCCAATGGGAGGTGGATAACATGGCTAAGAGCATTAGCTCGGTAATGCATGAATATCGCTGAGTTTTCAGCGATATTAATGCATTGCGGTAGTTTTTTATCGTATTTGCGATAAACCTTGATAATAGCAAGGTTTATCTGCGATAATTTCTGACGGTAAAAAAATCTTTGCAATGCATCGTTAGGGATAAATATCGCTTAACTTTGGTAATATGCCCCAACGTCTGTTAACGTTCGATTCGAAGGAAATCAGGAAGTGTTGAAAAACATTGTCTGCACCATCTTGTCTTTTTTCAAATGCCACACTTTTGTCGTGCACGGCAGCCATTTTAGATGCCTTGACCAGACCCACTCTGTGCACGCTGTCGATCCTTAGCATGGCTCCCCACCCTCGCAAGCATCTCACCCAGGCAGTGGTCACCCCCGCTCTCTGTCTTATGCATGGGTAATAAACCTCCCCCCATCTGCGCTGCTCTTCCCTGAGAATCACACCCTGTGCCCGCCCGACACCTCCCTTTCGCCCTATTCACTACCGCACCCTCTGACACTCCTTTTCCTCTGTGTCCGATTGTCCAGGCCGGTCCTAGGCTATCAGCTAGCCCTGCAGATGTAGTTTATGGCCACAGCTGTAAAGAATCACCCCTCTTCAAAGGAGTTATAGTAGATCAAGGCCCACACTCGATGAGATCCGTCACAGCAGAAGCGTTGCTATTATCTGAAAACCATCCTGTATTGTGATTGGGGAGGGGACCGAGCGTGAAGCGGAAGATTCCAGGGATGACTCTTTGTACATCAAAGTTTTTACAATTATGTGTCACATTAAAAATATATAGCACTCCGACAAAGTAGTAAGATTATAAAACTTTAATAATTTATAAATATATACAAGAAAACAAAAATAGTAATAACATATAAACATTTTTAGGGAAAAACAACGAAGTAGCGGTCGGCTGTGCGAATAGTCCCAACGCAGCACAACGTCCAGATTTCCGGCGTGGGGCGTCGCGGGGGGTGGGTCATCAGTAGCAAACTGTTGTGCGAATAGTTCCAAGGCAGCAGAACGCGCCGAAATCTAGATGACACGAAAGTGATGTCTAGTAAGTTGCCACCCAGCAAATAACGGCGTGGGGCGTCGCGGGGGGTGGGTCATCAGTAGCAAACTGTTGTGCGAATAGTTCCAAGGCAGCAGAACGATGGCACCAAGGTGATGTCCAGTAAGTTGCCGCACTGGTTTTGGTATCCTACAATGCTGCTCCGAATAACGGCGTGGGGCGCCCCGGGGGAGGCGGCGTGAACGGGCCTCTCCAGGTGGAGTGTCATCTGTTGTAGTGGGGCGCCCCTTTACCGTTTCAGTTGCCATTCCGTCCGTTTTTGGTCCACTGTGTCAAAAGCCGCAATTCAGCTGAGTTGCGCCCACTCTTGCGGTGCAGCGATAGGCGGCTGTCACAGGACTCTCAAAATGGCGGCAGGCTCTTTCCTTTTTGGGCCTGGTCCACTGAAATGGCCCTGGGACACCTTGGAAATCGGACGCTTGTCTGCTAGGTCTTGGACCCCATTCTCGAAAGCGTCCCCTCCGCCTTGAGAATTCATCAAAAGTTTTGGGGGCCCCGACTCCTGCAGGCTTCTGGTGGGGAGCGGCTGCCATGATTGCTCGCGGAATGACCACGACGGAGCTACGAGATGGTGGTGCTCTCATGCTGACGCCAGTTTAGTCTGAAACATCCAGAAACAAGGTGGGGCTTTCATCGTTTGGGGAAAAAAAAAAAGTTTTCATCCAATGAAAAGTGTTGTTTTTAAGTCATATGATCAAGCCTTCCATCAGTAGGAAACCAAAAGTAAAATGAACCAATGAAAAGTTTTATAAACAAGTCACATGACCTGTTATGCGGCATAGGGTATAAAATGCGGAGAAAATACGTTGGCACGTGAGGCGGCGTCAGTAGCGGACCGATGTGCGAATAGGCCGAAGGCAATACAACGCGCCAAGATCCGGATGGCACCGAGGTGGTGTCCAGCAAGTTGCAGCACTGGTGTGGCCATCCTACAATGCTGAAAGTCGGCGTGGGGCCCCCCGTTGGCCTGTGAGTTTGCGTCAGTAGCGGACCGATGTGCGAATAGGCCGAAGGCAGCACAACGCGCCAAGATCCGGATGGCACCGAGGTGGTGTCTAGTAAGTTGCCGCACTGGTGTGGCCATCCAACAATGCTGAAAGTCGGCGTGGGGCGCCCCGTTGGCCTGTGAGATGGCGTCAGTAGCGGACCGATGTGCGAATAGGCCGAAGGCAGCACAACGCGCCAAGATCCGGATGGCACCGAGGTGGTGTCTAGTAAGGTGCACTGGTGTGGCCATCCTACAATGCTGAAAGTCGGCGTGGGGCGCCCCGTTGGCCTGTGAGTTTGCGTCAGTAGCGGACCGATGTGCGAATAGGCCGAAGGCAGCACAACGCGCCAAGATCCGGATGGCACCGAGGTGGTGTCTAGTAAGTTGTCGCACTTCTGTGGCCATCCTACAATGTTGAAAGTCGGCGTGGGGCGCCCCGTTGGCCTGTGAGATGGCGTCAGTAGCGGACCGATGTGCGAATGGGGCCAAAGGCAGCGCAACAATATTTTCTGACTGACACCACAAGGCGCTGAGATGCCAAGATCCGGATGGCACCGAGGTGATGTCTAAGTTGCGGACTGATGTGCGAATGGGGCCAAAGGCAGCGTAACAATATTTTTTGTATGGAAGATACCACTAGGCGTTGAGATGCCAAGATTCGGATGGCACCGAGGTGATGTCTAGCAAGTTGCTGTACTGGTGTGGTCATCCTACAATGCTGAAACTCGGCGTGGGTCGCCCCATTAGCCTGTGAGATGGCGTCAGTAGCGGACCGATGTGCGAATAGGCCGAAGGCAGCACAACGCGCCAAGATCCGGATGTCACCGTGGTGGTTTCATAGTTGAGAGGCACTTCATCTGCAGTGGGGCGCCGAGATCCGGATGGCACCGAGGTGATGTCTAGCAAGTTGCTGTACTGGTGTGGTCATTCTACAATGCTGAAAGTCGGCGTGGGGCGCCCCATTAGCCTGTGAGATGGCGTCAGTAGCGGACTGATGTGCGAATGGGGCCAAAGGCAGCGCAACAATATTTTCTGAAGAGAAGACACCAAAAGGTGCTGACATTCCAAGATCCGGATGGCACCGAGGTGGTGTCTAGCAAGCTATGCAGTTGAGTTGTGTGCGCACTTGCGGCTAATAGGTCGAAGGCAGCATAACAATGTTTTTTGAATAGAAGACACCACAAGGCGTTGAGATTCGGTTACCACCGAGGTGATGTCTAGCAAGTTGCCGCACTGGTGTGGCCATCCTACAATACTGCTCCGAATAACGGCGTGGGGTGCCCGAAGGGGGGGGGGAGCCGGCGTGAATGGGCCTTCCTAGGTGGAGGCTCGTCTGCTGTAGTGGGGCGCCCCTTTACCGTTTCAGTTGCCATTCAGCTGAGTTTCGGCTGCTCTTGATGCTACAGCGACAGGCGGCTGCAAGAGGACTCTCAAAATGGCGGCCTGTTCTTTGGATTTGGGCCTGGTCCACTAAAATGGCCCTGGGACACCTTAGAACTCGGACGCTCGATTTTTTTTTTCCTTTCCTGTACATGCAAAAAAAGGTAAATGCCCGGTACGTTACACGCTTCATCTGCCACGATGAACTCTCCAGAGGAACCGAAAAAAAATATAGTTGTGGTAACTATACCATGCATCGTCATATGGAGAGGTGGCACCAATTAATTATAGTGCTGCATAAAAGAGAGATTTGGAGGAGAACCCCTGACCTGCTAGTACATTCATCAAAGAAGTGGCACTGAGAGCTTCAGAGGCAAGGGAAACGGTCCCAAATATTTAGAAGAACTTTGGAAAGATTAAAATGACATGTTTAGATTGTGGCAAATTAATTTCATGTGGACAGATGAGTGTTACTCTAATAAATACAGCATATGAACATCATCATAGTCGATGGTTGGTAGAGACATTTTGACTATATCCTGGACCTGCCCGTCCTCGCCCAAAATGGCGCCGGAATAAATGGGACTCGTAACTCCTTGTTGTGTACTGGTTGCAGAACCTTGAAATCACGAGATACGTATGCAGTTTTGAAGCACATGGCGGGCGGGGACGAGAATTGATTGAATATTTCGACATCCCTATTGATATTAAGTTCTGATGTGTTATTGATTACTGTACTGTTGAAAGTTCGAATTAACGTCACCCATGGTACTTGCCCGCAAATGTATATCTAGATAATTTTATTGTAACTGGCTCTGTCGTATTTTAATTATAAAATGTACGTCCACCGATTCCGTAACTGTTAGACACCTTAGTTCTTGCAACCTAATGGCCCGCCCGTTACGTTCCTCTACAGTGTAAATGTCTATTCATCATATACGATTACAGTTTGCTCTGTGGCAGGCCCACGTGGTTATAGGCTCGTATTTGTATAATGAAATTTTCACAATAAAGGTTTTTAAAAGAAAACATGGTAGTAGTATATACATTGGTAAAGTTTTTAATAATAGTGACTGTTTTAGAATCATTAAAAGGCAAGTGAAATAAAGCAGACCAATTACATGAAGGGTAAAAGGTATAATACGAAGGAACGCAGTAAAGATAAATGGTCAAGGGCTGTTGTGTTTTCTATTCCTGCAACATAAAGTGATCGATAAGAATCTCATATTCAGGCGTATCGGTGACTAAGACAGCAGGTCGACCCTCTTTTGCTCAACGGCTCCGTCATGGGACGAAGAAACGCTCTTTTTCTCGAAAAAAGAATATATATTACTTGCAGGACAGTTGTAAAATTTCCGGGAAAGTACATTAGCCTGGAACATTATAACATATATTTAAGAAAAAATAATGTTCGGAAGTAATGAAAAGCGTAATTTTTAGGTCATATGACCAAGCCTTTCATCATTACAATAAGAAAAGTAAAATGAACCAATGAAAAGTTTTATTAACAAGTCACATGACTTGTTATGCTTGCGTTACGCGCTGCGCGCCCCGGATGACTTCCGGATGCGCTAACGCGGCGCGTCATATGACGCATTACGCGACAACGCAGGTACAGAATATAGTCAAAATGTCTCCACCAACCAGCGGTCGGAACACAACCCCTTTCAGCAGGCTAAATAGTTCTGTTAAATGACAACAGAAGGGACAGGCAACAAGAACCATCAGTCAAAGAGGGGAGGGCTAGTTCTTCTCTACCGGGTTACATTGGGGCGCTACCGGAACTGATCGAATTGGTAGTCTACAGTGTTTCTGGATGTTTCAGACTGAAGATGGGGTTAGCATGAGAGCAGCACCATTTCGTAGCTCCGTCGTGGTCATTCCGCAACCAATCATGGCAGCCGTTCTTTATCGTTATTTTGGGCGGTGTGGGTGGCGGAGCAGAGCTGTTTTGCAGCCATCATTGTGTGGAGTTCAGTTCATCTCACTAGTTTTGTATTTGTCATGAGGGGTTGTTCCTAATGTTTCTATTTTAGCGAGGTCAAAAAGAGATCCCATTAGTGGCCTACTGATTTTGCTCGATTCCTTTTCTTTTTTTTTTTTACACGATTTTTCGTTATCTGCAAAGACTAAACAGAGTATTGCGACTCTGTGTTTGTTTGTAAATGGAGAATGAACCAAAGAGAACTAATTCTAAAACAGTAAATACTTGGATAACAATCAATCAAATGGAGAGAGAAACAGGCACGACGGATTACAACGGGGGCAAAGGCCTGCGTTAACTACCTTTCACTATCTGCAAAGAGAGAGTACTCCTAATAGAAATGAGGGGGGGGGCACCATTCAAAGCAGATCAGTGTGCATAAACACGAAAATGTTTTCACTTACCACGTACTTGACATTCGACAGCTTATGATATTTGCTATTAAAAAACCATTGAAATTCACTGAAAAAACCATAGGTTATAGACCATATATAGTTAGGAATTAGCATTTACAAAACCTTGAAAATTCACTGAAAAAACCATAGGTTATAGACCATATATAGTTAGGAATTATCATTTAAAAAACCTTATTTTACTCACACAAAACCATTGAAATTCCATATATAGTTAGTTGCACTAACTATATATCGCGCACCCGCAATCCACTGCTGATCATGTCACATATTACATCATTCATGACATGGTCAGTGACATCACTGATGACATCACTGATGACATCTCAAATGACATCACTGATGACATCACTGATGACATCTCATTTGACATCATTCTTGTGCTAATACGATAAACCTCTTCAGACTCTAATATAACCTTAGATACACTCAGTGTATACAGACACTCACACACTGCCACTCATCCATGGAGTTCCTCACACACCGAGTCAGTCATGCAAAGAAACAATCTCACCTCCATTTCTTCAACTATACAGTTAAACACACCTTACTTATTGAAACATATACTAACACATATTTACTCTCTTATACAATCCCTGATACAAGTTCACAATGATCGATACAACCACTCACTCATTCAGTGGCTCTCATGCACAGTTATTTATATATGCCAACTCTCACATGTACTGTGTTTTACATATGTATTTAGTATGACATGTAGCATTGAGATATCCATTCACTCATCAATACACTCATGCACACAGTCAACTGCCCATGTAGCTGTTTCCACATGCACTCTTGAACTCATACACCTAGTGAATAAACTGCTCACACATCTATGCACAGAGTCGCACACCTTCCAGCCACCCCCACACAAACTCAATCTCCCATAGAAATACTTGGGCAACCAATTAATAACACATATAGCCTCTCGTATAGCTAATGATCAACACATGCAGCAGTTTACATCACAACAGACAATGATGCACAAATTAAGACAGTTTAGTCACTAACCCATGCATTCAGTGAGACATATTTAATCACTCACTCATACAGTCAGTCACGCACCTACTAAATCCTTCATCCAGACACTTATACATCCACTCATTCTTCAATATGTAAGACATATTTTAACTTTACAGAAACATACAGTCACTGGATGTTGTCATCAGTGATGTCATCAGTGATGTCATTTGAGATGTCATCAGTGATGTCATCAGTGATGTCACTGACCATGTCATGAATGATGTAATATGTGACATGATCAGCAGTGGATTGCGGGTGCGCGATATATAGTTAGTGCAACTAACTATATATGGAATTTCAATGGTTTTGTGTGAGTAAAATAAGGTTTTTTAAATGCTAATTCCTAACTATATATGGTCTATAACCTATGGTTTTTTCAGTGAATATATATATATGTATATGTGTGTATATGTGTATGTATATATATATATATATATATATATATTTGGCGCAGGTGGGCCCCGCCGCCACTATGAGGGAGGAGCCAGAACATAAAAAGAGTGAGGTGCATTCACAGTATAAGGACTACAGCACTTGAAGAAGGCACAAGCCGAAACCGGTCTGCTGATGAAATCTTGAATAAAGTACCTGTTTTGAAGCCCCGCATTGTCCCGAGTGATCTTCTGCACGAAAGAGGAGCAAATGAATATATATATATATATATATATATATATATATATATTAGCTGTTTTTGTACCGCGCACAGCTGCCCCAGCAAAGGGGCGTCCTGGCGCCAAGAAAGGTATACACAACATCGCAAAAAGCCGCAGAATCAAGGATTTTTATTAAAAAGAAAGGTTTTAATGGCACGTCTGAACTGGAGTAAGTCTTCCAAAGCTCGAATTTCAATAGGAAGAGAGTTCCACAATTTTGCGGCTACTACTCGGAAGGAGCGGCCGCCCGTCCTACTCAACAAAAAGCGTGGAACAACAGACAGATACTGACCCATCGATCTCAGGGATCGAGAAGGGACATAAGGGGTCAGTAGATTCATCAGTATAGGTGGGGCTGTGCCTTTTAAAATTTTAAAAGCCAGGCAAAGCACCTTGAACTCGATCCTCCGAGCAACCGGTAGCCAATGAAGCGCCTGCAGTGCTCTTGAGACTGAACATCGCCTAGGCAGTCCTAATACCGCTCTTGCTGCGGCGTTCTGCACTCGCTGCAGCCGCATGAGTTCCGCCTGGTTCGTACCTGCTAGCAGAGCACTGGCATAGTCTATCCTAGATAGTACTGAGGCCTGGACCACAAGCTGTCTCGTGGGGGCATCGAAAAATTTAAGCACAGGTCTAATGCCCCTGATAATGCCAAAACAGGAGGCAGCCACCCTTTTGGTATGGCAGGTGAAACTGAGGGTGGGGTCCAGCCAGACCCCGAGATTTTTTAACTCCATTACGGGAGAAGGGATCATTCCTAACTCACGAGGCCACCAGTTGTCATTCCACCATCCAGGTTGCTTTCCGACCACCATGACCTCTGTCTTAGTGTTCAATTGGAGACAGTTCTGATTCATCCAACTGGCCACCGCACGGAGCCCCTCGCAAAACTTGAGGGCCTCCACAGCTAGAGTCCCCACTTAATGTGACCGCCAGCTGCGTGTCATCCGCATAGGAAACCATTTTCAGGCCCCAGCGTTTGACTACCGCAGCCAGCGGTCTAACGTATATATTAAATAAAGTGGGGCTCAAAGATGATCCCTGTGGGACCCCCAAAGTGAGCGGGTGAGAGGTAGATTTACCTGATGGGATCGCAACCTGGAAAGATCTGTCGGAGAGGAAGGAACGGAACCAACACAAAGCGGACCCCTGACGCCTGCTTCCTCTAACCGCCGCAACAAGATCTCGTGGGACACCGTGTCGAACGCGGCACTCAGGAGTGCCGCTGTTCGTCCGGTATCCAGCACGGAGCGCAGATGTTCGACCATAAACAGCAAAGTAAAGTAAAGTAAAGTCCACATTTGTAAAGCGCACAATCACCCGTAAGGGTCTCTAGGCGCTGGGGGCCGTCGGGAAGATTAAGCGAGCTATTGCCCAGAGTCACATGGTGCTGGGCTAACCTGCCGCCGGAGCCGGGGATTGAACCGTGATTCCCAGATTCCAGCGTCAGTCGCCCTGGCCGCGGCGCCACACCTCTCCCCTCGCAAGGCAGTCTCCGTGCTGTGGCCTGCCCGAAATCCATTTTGAGTGGGATCCAAGATGTTAGCTTTGGCGAGATGGTCAGCCAGGATCCCATTCAAGTGGGCTTCGGTGACTTTGGCAGCCCACGGCAGCAGTGAGATGGGGCGATAGTTCTCAGGTTTTATCGGATCTAGGGTAGGCTTTTTTAAAATAGGTGTTACTACCGCTTGTTTCCACTTGGTGGGTACAGTCCCTGACGCCAGTGACAGGTTAATGAGAGCTAGCATGGGTGAGCGACATATTGCCTGCATGTTCTTAAACTGGGCCGGTTTAAGAGGGTCCACGGGGGAACCAGATTTGATTTTTTTGGCTCAGTAAATCAAACTCCTCCTCAGAAAGGGGGGCCAGCATGTCCAGAGTCACATCATCGCCCATCGGACAGCCAGCTGAGTCCGAATAGTGCATGATAGTTGGAAAGGTGCGATAGATTGCTTGCACCTTTTGGATAAAGAAAGAGGCCAGACTTTCACAGTGGGAGTCTGTGCAAATTTCCGCTGCAGAGGCCCTCTTAGTCATAAGGTCCTAGAGGGGTTAGGGCTGTTCCGAAACTCCTGCGCATAATATGCGGCACGGGCTCGGCAGACCGCTCTATGGTATGCCTTAGTTAGAGTGAAATAGCAGATTTTAAGCGCGGGGTCATAAGCTTTCCTCCATCGCCTTTCTGCTTGCCTACAGTCTCTCTTGAGAGACGCTAAGGTCTCATCATACCACGGGCTATGAACTTTAGTCCGGCAGTTGGATCGACCCAGAGGAATTAAAGAGTCCAGGGCCATGGCAATCCAATTACAGAATGAGTCATACCCACAATTAACATCCGAGAAGGGAGGCAGGGGTGTCTTTCCTAGTAGAAGGTAGAAATCTTCTAACTTTAATTTATTCCACTGGCGTGTGAAAGTGGTTTTGTTCTGTGACACGAACAGAGGATCTGGCCAGGGAATAGCTGCCTTCACCAACATATGGTCCGTCCATATCAGCTGGATAGGTGGACATATAGTTATGTCCTCTAAGTTGGTGAAAAACGGATCCAGTATATGCCCACCCAGATGGGTGGGGGAAGACACTTTCTGTGCGAGCTGCAAGGCTTCTAAGTCAGCTAGGCAGCTCCGGATAGAGGGTTGAGATGTGCAGTCAAAGTGCAGGTTAAGGTCGCCTAACACATTAAAATAACCAATAGCCTCTGAGCTAATGACATCCGGGAGAGCGGCCCTAAAGGCGGCATCGCAACCCGGAGGCCGATATATTAAAAGACCAGTAAGGCTGTAGCAATGAGAGAGAGAGATTCTGAACCGAGCGCATTCGCATCCCGGAAATTTAAGTTCTTTCCATTCGCAGGGGAAGCGGCGTTTCACTGCCATGGCAATTCCACCCCCTCTTGAGCCGCGGTTAAGAGTGGCCACGGTATAATCGGGGGGGACAGCAAGGTTTAATATCGCGGTATCTGCATCCTGTAACCAGGTCTCGGTCATGAAAAACACATCCGGGGAGTCATTAGTAAGAATATCAAAGATCTCCCCATGATGTTTGACCAAAGATCTGACATTTAAGCTATATATACTGATAGCACTCACCCCAGACACGTTAATCTGCCGGGATGATGTTTCTAAGGAACGAATGCGGGAGGGGGAAGGCAGTCGCCAGCAACAACAGGTGCAGCGATAAGGGCCACTTAACGGCGCTACTGACGGCAGGGAACAGGTGGGGAGCCGTTCTCGAATGGCCAGTAAATCTACTCTGCAATACCTGATGGTAGAAGAGGCCATGGCGACAATGATAGAGTTCTGCCGCACCCCGCACTTCCTTAGTGCTGACGGGCGCAGACGGGCAGACTCTGGCTTGACTCAGGCGCTACCGCTGCGCGTCACCGCTGTGCGGGTGGAGTGAGCTTTAAGTACAGCCTCACCTGGTCTCCAAACGGAGCACTAGAGCGCTGAGGCAGGTGGCGTGCTGAAAGAACAGCACCCCTCAATATGGCGACCAGGCGCCACGAGTATGCAATGACAATACGAAGAACTCCGCTCTGCAAGCGGTGGGGGGCACAATTATAGTGTAAGTCTGTGGGCGCGGCGATGATGTTAAAAACAGGGGCTAAGAAATAAATTTTAACAGAGATAGAAAAAAACGGTCAATATTAAAATATCAGAAGCGCTGTACGCCTACTGAAGCACAGGTAGTAACGCGCGTTGCAAATGCAGGATAAACCTTTCCTAAGGTCGAGCTGCTCACAATGCTCGCCTTAAGTACAGCCTCACCTGGTCTCCAAACGGAGCACTAGAGCGCTGAGGCAGGTGGCGCGCTGAAAGAACAGCACCCCCAATATGGCGACCAGGCGCCACGAGTATGCAATGACAATACGAAGAACTCCGCTCTGCAAGCGGTGGGGGGCACAATTATAGTGTAAGTCTGTGGGAGCGGCGATGATGTTAAAAACAGGGGCTAAGCAATAAATTTTAACAGAGATAGAAAAAAACGGTCAATATTAAAATATCAGAAGCGCTGCACGCCTACTGAAGCACAGGTAGTAACGCGCGTTGCAAATGCAGGATAAACCTTTCCTAAGCATAACATAACATAACATGTGTATGTATATGTTTACCCCTGCTACATGGACTGTGAGGACTGTGCGGTTTGGGGAGCAGAGGAGGTCTCCGCCACGCAAAATCCAGGTGTTGGTGACCCGCTTATTCCAATTAACCCCCGTTGCTGTGTTAGACCAAGCGCATGTACTGTGGTACCTGTAGTACTGATGCACTGGGCGTCCTACAGGGTACCTAAGGCAGCGAATCCCATTCCGTGCTGTCTTTTCGGGGGCGGAGCCGGCTTTCACCTGACTGGAGGGGAAGAGGTATTTAAACCAGCATGATTATCCGCCTCCTGCAACCACCATTTGGTGCTGACGAAGGCTCATAACGCCGAAATGCAGCCGCCCTGAACTTTAGTGTTTGTGGCAATAAAAGACCCCCCTACAGAATCCCGTGTGGCCTCTTCTTCTTGCTGCTGTTGGAGAGGACATTTCGTGTATATATATATATATATATATATATATATATATATATATATATATATATATATATATATATATATATATATATATATATATATATATATATATATATATATTAAACACCGGAATCCCCCAGTCCTCGGGATACACCTTAATCGAGAGCACTCGGAGCCAGTATCTCGTGGTTTAGCCAAGTTATTTATTCAAATTCATTCTCTGCAAAAACGATAAGCTTACATACGCGTTTCGGCGTTGCCGCCTTCGTCAGTGTAAGCGAGCGTTGGCATTTCAACATTATTTAAACACCAGCACAGTGACCATCTGTCACGTGTTGACCATTAAGCAACATAGAAGAAGGCACAAGTGTTCGCCAATAATTACACGGCGGCCATCTTATAATGGTAACAACAAAATGTATAGAACCAAAGTATAAATCAATATCCACAATATATTGAATGCAAGTGTATGATAATGACACTTAGATTATATGAAAGTTATATTCACACTATTAAAAATCAAATTAAAGAATTTTTTTCCCCTACTGGTTCATTCTCTGCAATTGCATTTAAACTTATGATATGATGTACATTCACATGCACAGAGTCTGATTACGCCTTGAGTGCCTTCTAACCTGATAATTCATAGTATTCCATATATGAGTTCTCTCAGGAAAGGTTCACAAATCAAAATTTCATGTGTGTAACCTACACTGTTATCACGCCCTGAATGGGCATACATACACAAAAAAAAGGAGAGAACTCTGGGTAGGTCTCAGTTTAGGTTGAAAGCAGCTCCTGTTAAAGCACTCTCGACACCTCTCCATCTCTCCTTTTTTTTTGTGTGCATAATTTCTGCGTCACTCTATGCCTGAAAGGGTTTTGTTTTGAGATATATATATATATATATATATATATATATATATATATATATATATATTCTGAGCTCAAGTGATATTCAATGATTCTTAGGTAATTTATTTACTCTAATTTGGTTGTGCCCTCTTAATTTTGTGTCCTAGGCAACTATCCTGTTTGCCTCTATTGAAGGGGCGACCCTCCTGTCACAAATAATGCGTCCGTGTTAAAAACTTGGAAATAAACATTTTTATAAGACTTGTACAGAAGGGAGGGGGAAGCCTAGCGACTTAGTACTGACCACTAGTATATTCAGGACAGATAATCTGAAATGACCTGCTTCAAGTCAACCATAAAAGTTACTTCTCACTCTTTGTTAAAAAGGTCATCCAACCAGGCGCTCACAATCGCAAACAGTGTCCAGCATTTGAATATCTAGCCAGCTAGGCAATCCAAGAGATGTGAAATGCACATTAATTATTTATTGAAGCCTTTAAGAAGGTACGGACAAAACTCCCACCTTCGCTATATCCCCTACTTCGCTATATCCCCTACTTCGCTATATCCCCTACTTCGCTATATCCCCTACTTCGCTATATCCCCTACTTCACCCTCTCTCACATTCTTAACTTTCACATTTGGTTTTCATTTCCATGTAGGCGGAAAAGTGCCTTTCCGGAGCTGACTAAATGTTTGCCTGATATCTCTAGGGTAGAGCTCAAAGTGCTGTCTCATTTGTTAACACAGTGTCCTTGGCTGTTTCTAATACACTAGTTTTTCTGGCTGCAGGCTCGGCTCGATTTGTTTGCCACTGCAAATCTGTTTAGTTTCATATTTTACTGTCTTTAAAACACTGTAACTTGTTTTTATTAGCCACGGGCTTGTTTTTGATTTTGTGCTAAAACTTGAGGGCTCTAGATTCATTTTATTTGAGATTTGGAAAGCTCACAAATAACAGAGAGGTTGTACTGGAACTAGGAAATTGTGTACAAGTCCGGCTGACTGACGGGTCTAAATGTTACAAAGTCCGCTTTTGAGTGTTTTCAGAAAGAGAAGAATTCAAAGGGAAGGGCATTCCGAGTTTTAGCAACTGAATCTTTTAAGGCCTAGTCACCTTATTTGTTCCGTTTGGAAACTCTCAGTATGTAAGCAGAGGAAGATGTGAGTATACCAAGAAAAAAGCTGTCGAATGAATAAGGGTCAGTTGTTGTGTAAGGTTTGTTACAAATGCATTGACTGTCAAACACCGAGCGATTATGGGCGAGGAGGCAGTGGAGTTTACAGAGGTGTGAGTATTGCGCGTCCGTTTGATCAACAGGTAGACAGTTGTTTTTTGAAAGAGTTGCAGCAGATAACCCGCGATACAGGTGATTTGAATAGTTCTGTTGTAACCCCACCGGTGCCTGAGCATGCTCGGGTAGAAAAGTACACGCCTTTCTAAGAATTTCCAGATGAAGGAATCTGGTGGCAGATACACCTGCTGCTACCCGTACCTTCAGAGGTGAGCTCACCAATGAAATGTACCTAACGAGTTTTCTCTAATTTAGTGGGAAGAGGACTGGGTCCCAGAGTATCTGATCACCAAAGCAATGACCGAATACTGCGGCCCCTCCCGCCCCACGACTCACACCTGTTTTATTGTTGTTCAATACAGATATTTTTTCCTCGGCCTTCTAATGATCTTAAAACAAACTTCAGGGTGTTGGGGAACTATGTCTTACCCTAACAATACTGAATTCAAACCATACTGCAATTTGCAGTAGTCGTAGGCTCTGGGAAGACTTCTACCCTGGCTCCATGACCTGTGTCATCAGGCCTTCTCTGACTTAGGTACCGATGGCTCCACAGGAGGATCCATTGCTGGTTCCGATTTGTGACCCCCAAACCACATCAGCATGATTCCAAACAATGCTGCGCTACGAAATCACTAAAGTGCCACTGATCACCATAGCGCTTGATCCTAAGCCTTTGCCCTTCTAGAGTGGACACCCCATCCGAGGCTTTGTCTTTTTGGGTTTGATTCTTCACAAAGCTTGCTACCACCTAATGTTGATGATGTCATTAGTGTTGTAATATGTGAGGTCATAAGCAGTGCACAGCGGGAGTTATAGTTTCTTTAAACTATGCCTGTTGAATTTCAGCTTGTGCTTCCTCCCACCCCTCTACCTTTTTGTTCTTTTAATTTTTCAAGACATGGGGACTGAGGTCTGGTGCCCTCAAATGGTGGCCGTAAAATTTCTCTTCATGTTGTGCCCAGGAAACCCGATCGTGAGCTCCCGCAGGAAAAAGGGGGAGGGGGGGGGGGGAGCCCCCCTTGGCCAGTCCTATTACTGTATTATTTGAAGTTGCATGGTCGCAGGACTCTTGCAAGCCTCCTGCGAACCTAACTGTGCAGATATATAGTGTTTTTAACCCTAATTTCTCAAACTACTGAGGGGATTTACGCCAAAAGTCCAAAAACCACATTTTCTGGACCAAGGTCAATCGTTGTGCCAAAAGCCATTCAACTGTTTTGGCTGTAGCTGTGTCTAAATTTCCTATTAGACTGCATTGAGAAATCACGTTTTGGGACATCCCTCCCCTCCCATCTATATATACACACACACACACACACACACACACTTACACTTACTCCAATTGGCAGATCACCCTGAAACTTTCCAGGAAGGAGCTGAAGTGGATGAGACTTTATTTTTGGAACGTATTGTGAAGATTCCGTAAAGTTAATAAAAAACTGTTAGAAATGGGATTTTTGGTCGGCTAGGGCAGGTGCTAAAGTCTGGCAGAAACCACCACTCTAGTCAGGATAAGGGAGTTACACTCCTAAAATAACCCCGGCTCATTCCCTTGGTAGCTTGGCACGAGCAGTCAGGCTTATGTTAAAGGCAGTGTGTAAAGCATTTGCACTTAACCAACAGTAATACAGTGTAAGCACTACAAAAGGGCACCACTCCAGTTTGAAAAAATATAAAATATTTTATATATTTAAGACCAAACTTAAAAAAATAAAAATCCACAATACAGTACTTAAAAATCCTCAACTATCGAAATATGCTTGAAAAATAGTTCCTTGATGTCGATCGCTCCGTCCGGGGCTATCACGGCGTCGTAAGCAAACAAACCCAAACAGTTCTGGCTGACTGTGGCGTTTTAGGCCAGCTACGGTGTCTGGAAGACCTGCAAACAGTATCTGTTAGAAATGCAGGGCATTGGCGACCTCTAGTTGAGCTTCCGAAAGCACGGTGTCCGCAGGTGTGGGTACCACAGGTCGGCGCAGGAGTGCCCTTGAAGTCACATGCGTTGAAGGTTGAACCCCCCTCTGTTGAAGTCAGGAGCGCTGGCGTCTGGTGCAAAGTGCGGTGTTCGGTGCCCTCTGGTCGCAGTGGGAGCAGCGGCTTGGTGGCGGTGTCAGATAGCGTAGTCCGTGAGACCAGGGTCACGGTGGGAGGTAAAGGCGGTGCTCATCTCGGTGCTGGCAGGTCATTGTGCAAGCAGTGGCGTCGTCATGGCTGAAGCGCGGTCTTTGGCTGACAAACTGGAGTAGATGGTGCCGGCGGTGCGGGATGAGGGCGGTGTGTCGTGTAATTTTACGAGCAGTGCCCTCGAACCATGGTGCAAGCAGCGGCATAGGTTTCGTCGTGAAGCGAGACAGTGCGGTGCCCACAGGTCACGGTGCGAGCAGCGGCTCGGTGGTGGCGTAAGCAGGTGTCGTCGGTGACGCCAGGGTCGCCTTGCGGCGGTGCCCTCTGTGGTGCCTTCAGGGCACAGAGTCAATAGCGGCGTCGAGTTGCTTTTTCCTCTGTTGCAGCACAAAACACACAGTCCCCAGTGCTGAGTGCGGAAGAGCTTGAAGTCTTTGCTGTTCCTGAGACTTCTTGAACAGGTGACAAGATCTATCTGAAGCCCTTGGAGAAACTCGCAAAACTAGATTGCAGAAAGTTCAGTCCAGTCCTTTCACTGCCCATGACAGAAGCAGCCACTGCAGGCCAACACAGCAAAGCACAAAGCAAAGTGGTAGTTCCTCCTCACAGCTTCTCCAGCTCTTCTTCTTGGCAGTCTTCTTGATCTAAAAGAGTTCTGAAAGTCAGGGATCTGGCCCCAATATTTATATCCCAAAATACTTTGATCTCGTAGTCAGAGAGTTTCTGTGCCCAGCCAGAACCAATTCTGCCTTCTCTGGTGTGACCTCCTGGCAGGAGGTGGAGATGGCATGGTTAGAGGCAGATCAGGCCCTTTGAGGTGCAAGGAAATCTCCTCTCCCTTCCCCAATTACAGCCCAGGTCTAGTCAGCCCTTTCGTGACCCACCAAGACTATCTGGAGCCACTCCTGCTGCCCAGCCTTCTGTCATCCATAACCCAGACAAGCAATCCACATTCCAGAAGAGGCACACAGGATGACTGTGCAAGAAAATACCTACTTTCTAAAAGTGGTCTTTTCCAACACAGAATGTAAAAATCACCTTCACTAAAAGATGCTTCTATAGATTCTGAGTTCAGGCATACTAAACTTTATTTTCCTACCTAATTACCTTGGCCAGTTATGTTTATAAGATGTTATAGACAAAATCCCCATTCTCTCCTATGGGGATCAGGTAGCCTTGCAATAGCGAAAAACGAAATTGGCCGTTCACTATCAGGACATACCACACACACCAAGGCATCTCTTACCTTTCACATACACTGCACCCGGCCCACAAGGGTACCATGGGCCTACCTTAGGGGTGGCTGACCTTTAAGAAAAGGGAAGCTGAGGGACTGGTAAGTGTGTGCACTGGCCAAGTCGACATGGCAGTTACAAACTGCGCGCAAACTCCGCAATGGCGGGTCTGAGTTACCTTTTACGGGCTGTTTGTGTGGGTGTCACAATCCCATGCTGCAATCCACCAACGGCATTTGATTCACAGGCCCTGGCACACGCAATGCACTTTACTAGGGACTGACACATAAATCAAACGGGCCAATCATTGAAATGCCAATCCATAACACATTTTACCACAGGAGCACTTGCACTTTACCACTGATTAGCAGTGAAAAAAGTGCGCAGAAAAACTAAGCTAATTGATAATAAGTAAAAAAGTGCATACAAGAGATTTTGTTCAAATATTCTTACTCTGATGTAATATACAAGTAATTACCCCTAATTGGTCGTGAACCCCTGAAGAGTCAATACATACATAAGGCTTTTTAAGACCTACACATTCAATGAGTGAAAAGAAATTTTCAAAAGCACGGGAATATCTTTTTTCAAAAAAGTACAAAATTTAATATATTTGAATTTACCTTTTCTAATTTTATTTACAACAAAACACCCTAACAGAGGATGTACAAATCAACCTACAAGTCGAGGAGGTCAACATCTATTCCAAATCAAAATAATCAGGCAAGTAACCGGTCTAAAAACACAAACAACAGTTACTTAAATGTAACAAATGTTGGGGAAATAGATGAAAGTACCCCTTCGAATTTTATTTACATTACATTTTGTACTTTTTTGAAAAAAAGATATTCGCGTGCTTTTGAAAAATTTATTCTGACGACAGTTTTTATTTTTTTTAGGGCCACATTGTATTTTCCTTTATCCTCCATTATGTTATTTGTGCCATTTTCTTTCTACATTTTTGCAGAGTTTTTTTTCTCCACCTTCAAACTTTCTGTAAACCAAGACTCTGCAAGAATTAACCCCCAACTTAGGCACCAGTTTTTCCAGTGTCGCAAATTTAATTGCCTACCACTATGGCATCTGTTTCAACCAAGCCAAGAAGAGATGGGGATGAGTCTTTCAGGGCGCTTAAAAGTTTGTTGTGGGTAATCTTAGTGCTTCATACAACTACAGTTTTTTTAGATTAACCTTCGTAGAAATAGTCCAACTAAATTGAATTAAATGGTGATCTGACCATATTAAGGGAAGAGGGTCGGACATTGATCTTGTATTTTCTAATAAAAGCTTATCTATCGAATGTCCTCCCCGATGGGTAGACTTTGAAACAAATTGAGTGCGCTCCAGTGGTAGCATAAAGTCTCTCAGGCTGCACACCTCTTTACCGGTGGAGCAGTCGCAATGAATGTTAAAATCAACTAACATGATAAAATGGGAGAAATGCACTGCAAAATACCTCCCATGTAACCTCACTCATGACCTGTTCTATGACATAAATGAGAACATCACTGCAACATCTGAAAGGACATAATTGATGACAACACTATGCACGGTGGAGCACACTAATTCTTTGCTGTTAAGCCATCCATTACCGGATCCAAATATTTTCACAATATATTTTATTTTCACATCACCCACATCTTCTAGATCTATTTCCCAGCATGCAATATAGGTACTTTGAAAAGTTTAATATAGTTTTCAATCGTATTATTTTCCAATGAAAAAGTTTAGAGACACAGAATTGAGAAGTAAGAGGGCACATTTCAACTGAAGGTCTGGTTTAATGCAATTTTACCATGTAATGTGGGTATTTTAATGTTCAGCTTGATAATTATGGAAGGTTTGTTACTGATTTGTAAAGAACATGGTATACTTGCTAAATATATTAGAAGTGCTTTGACTACCTCAGTGCCTTATTATGTCATTTTTTTAATAAACTGTATTTAAAGTTTTGCATGAATACAAATGACAGAAATGCAAAAATAATGTAATGACATGATGAAAAGAACATAAGAAAAACAATAAACGCATAATCAAACGGATACAGTGCGATGTATTAACAAATAATGACCATAAGAATAGAGCAGCAAAGCATATCCATGAGGTAAGAACATAAAAAATGATTATCGGGGTGAAGATCGAAAAGAGTGCCACGATGTCACAGAATTGCAGTAGAATAAAGACTTCATACCGAGTGAGCATCACTCCAAGAACACAATCACTTGTATTGAGTAGTGCCAGCAGACAACAAACAGCAAGATAGCTATGCATATTCCGGAACTGTACCTCCCAGTTGTAGAGAAGGAGGTGGCTCAACCCACTCCAGTCGGAGTGATGCCGGATAGTGTCAATGGCTCTTGGGTCACTTGTTGCCGGGAGATGTAGTTACGGTAGGGGTCCCATATGTCAGTAGGCCTGGAAGAGGGGGGGAGTAAAGTGCTGAACTCCTCGCAGTTAGTGTTGCAGAAGGTTAAACTGTTTAGCCATGGTCTGAGAGTGGGGACCCCAGAGCAATGCAATTTCCCTTTTGGCCAACATGAAGCAGAGCGCTGCCAACCTACGAATGTTCCTAGGGAAATTTGCGACATATCCCAGCAGTGCAATTTCAGGAGTAGGCCGGAGTGGCATGGAGAGTATATCCCCCAGTGTAGTGTGTACGTCTAACCAGTATTGGTGTATCTTGGGGCAAGTCCATGTCAAGTGCGCGAAATCTGCAAAGGGGGAAAGACATTTCTGACAGTGGTGGGGTCGGGAGTTATCTATACTATGTGCACGGGCCGGGGTAAAATACATCCGCCGGAGAAATTTAAACTGTAGCAACTTGTGACGACTGTTCAGGGAGACCTCCGTCGTGGCCTTACAACAGTATGTCCATTGCTCATCAGTAATAGGACCGCCTAAATCTTCCTCCCATGCGGCCCTGAGTTTGGAGTCATCTATAGGTTTAAGCGTTACGCAGTGCTTATATAGCTTGGAGATCAGGTGTGTGTTAGATGGTCTCTGTATTATTAACGTGAGGGGGGGACATCTTCTGGGGCTAGCGGATAGGAGGGGAAACATGCCCTCAACGCTGAGCGCAGTCGGGTGAGAATACAGGCGTCCATAAAGGAGCGGTCGGAGAAACCGGGTTCCTCCTTCATAGAAAATACATGACCATCGGGGAAAAGATCCCCGAGGGTAACACTCGTAAATTTCTGCAATGTGTGTTTTACCAATGTCTCTTCTGTAATGGGAAGAAGGGAGGAATTTGGAAGGGGAAGTGCCGGTGAGTAGAGCACATCTAGCCCTAAAAGTTTACGAAGCTTAATCCAGGCCCAGCATGTGGTGGATATTTTTTGTATGTCCCGCTGGTCCCAAGGAAAGCCAGTGGGGAGAAGTGTGAGAAGCTGCCCAGGGAGAACCAAATCCGCCTCCGGGCGTAAGTATGGAATACGTGTTTCTGGGTGGAACCAAGAGTAGGCGTAGGCACATTGGGCAAGTAAATAGTACAGATAAAAGTCTGGTACACCCAGCCCGCCCTTATCTGGCGGCATGGTCAGGACCTCCCAACTGACACGAGGCGTGCCGTCACCCCATACCAATCGGAGCAGGAGTGAGCGAAGTCTCGTGAAGAAGGCTTTGGTGAGGGGAACTGGTATGTTATTAAAATAATATTAAAATCGTGGAAGAACCACCATTTTAATGATCGCTACTCTCCCGGCCATAGAGAGGGGAAGAGTATTCCAGCGGTTAATCTGTGACTCCAACCTAGAGACTGCAGAGCCGTAGTTGAGACGTATCATCGAGGCAGTGTCTCGGTGGATATAAATCCCTAGGTATTTTACAGAATCATCGCACCACTCTAGTGGAAAGTCAAAGGACCAGGGTTTAGTGCTGGTAGTAAGTGGAAAAATGACAGACTTGTGCCAGTTGATATTTAGTCCCGAGAATGCACCGAAGCGGATAATTTCCCATATCAATGGGGACAGATTACAGTGGGGGTGCCGGACATACAGTATCATGTCGTCTGCGTACATGGACAACAATAAAGGTCAAGTACGAAACTGCAATCCGCGTTGGAGGTGGTTTTCCTGGAACTGCTGGGCTAAGGGGTCTAGAGCTAAGATAAACAATAGCAGGGAGAGGGGGCAGCACTGTCTCGTGCCCCGCGATAGGGGGAATGGGTCAGACAATACCCCATTAAGTCTCAGCCGAGCGGTGGGCCTGGAATACAAAAGTGCAACCGTTTCACACTCCGGCATGCCCATACGGCGCATGACAGAGAGGAAAAACGGCCATTCCAGAAAGTCGAATGCTTTTTCTGCATCCAATAAAATTGCCGCGGCTGGAGTGACGGGATCAATACGGTGTAGGACCGTGAATAGGGTGCGGAGGTTCAGGGACGTAGACCTGTGGGAAACAAATCCCGACTGTACGGGAGAGATGATGAATTCCATCAGAAGGGAGAGTCTGATCGCTATCCCTTTAGCTAGGATTTTGTAGTCCGTGTTCAGTAGTGACCGCGGTCTATATGAACCGCAGAGCATGGGGTCCTTCCCAGGTTTAGGCAATAGAATGATCACTGCTTCATGAAACGTCGGGGGGAGGATGCCCACCTCCAAGGCCTCCGCGTAGACCTCAACCAGCCGAGGCACCAGAAATTCTTTATATGTTTTATAAAAGTCTGCAGAGAAGCCGCCAATCCGGGGGCTGCAGAGCCGCGCAAAGCATCAATGGCTTCTATGATGCTGTCTGCAGTGATAGGGGCTAGAAGGAACTCTTGCATGTAACGTTCCAGATACATGAGTGCCACCTCCGATAGATACTCTTCTTGGTCGGCCTGATTCCCAGACTGGGGTGCCGTCTAGACCAGACATGGAAAGGACGCAAGTAGGGGCTCCAGGAGGGCGCAGGGTGTTCGCTAATAGGCGACCAGGGCGTTCACCTTCTCCATAACGCCTTGCCACGCAGTGTTTATTGAGAAAGGAAAGTTCTTTATTCGCCGCGTCTCGGAATTTAATGTTTAGTGCTAAGCGAGTGGCGGACAGACTGTCTGTTGGGGCAGTAAGTAGATGGCGATCAACGGCAGCAATTTCTTCTTCAATCTTGTTTAGGGTGGAATGCAGGTCTCGGAGGATCCCTGAGTGTTTTGAAATGCACACACCTCTAATAAATGCCTTGAAGCCCTCCCACAGGACCGCCCACGTGTCAACAGTGCCAGTGTTCAAATCAAAGTAGTCCTCGATAGCTTGTCGTACTTCCTCAGTGAAGACGGTGTAGTGTATTTATCTAGGGACCTGTATCGATACTCCTATTTCTGACCCTTGCCCAGTTATAAATCACTAATATCCATACAACATACAACGGCACAGAAACCCGTTTCATAAATTAGTCATAGCGCATGCTGTCACATTAAGCAAGCACTATTCCTCCAGCCCCCTAGAAAGCACACCGAGTTCTTAAACAAAGCCAAGCCTCGAGCAACCTGGGAAATCCCCGCCTGCCATGTTTTGATTTAGTCCAAGAACTCCTGTAAAGCACTGCAAGAACGCTCAGTTCTTAGCGACATCCTTATTGACGTCTTATGTCCATCCTTGCGTCAAACCCAGCACCTCTCAGGTATAAATATACCAACGCTGTCCTAAGCAGAGACACGGTGGTGATGAACCTGGAGCAGTGACTACTTGCCGGAGAGCCCAGCTGATGCGAGAGCCCACGGACGCTGCCCCTCCCCTTTTGACGCGCTGAGGAAGACGCTGTCTTTTCTCTTGCCGAGAAATCCAGCCTCCAGCGTTTTCAGCCCACCTTCGCGGGTGACTGGGATACCGAGTCCTGAGAAAGAGATACCAGCCCTCCAGCCTTCTAAATCCCAGGTACTGAACTGACTAAACCCTTATAGAGAATTCTTGAGTCAGATTCTTGGCAAAACAAACTTAACTTAAACTGCTACTTACTTACTCCCTCCCATGTATTAGGCTTAGGTCAGGTACACCGGGGTAGGCGTAGTTAGAAGCACCAGTTGAGTACGATTAGTCAATGTATATATGTATGTATATCTTTTATCCATTTTAAAGTATCATATGGCTAAGAAACCATATCAATGCTTTTACAGTATTATTTCATGATCCTGCTTTTACTGTATGCACTTTACTTCACTATAAGTATTGCAATTGTAGCGATTCATTTCTCTAGTATGAGAAAAGAGACTGATCAATAAATAACACCTTTTATTGAAAACGCCCGTCTCTCCCTTTCTCTGCAATCTGGTGAAACTAAGTATGCACGTATTGACTGAGTAAAATAGCTGTCTTTTGTTTTCACACGACTCTAGAGATACACTCTTGATCAGGGAGAGCAAAGTTGTCATGTTCTATGGTTGTCAGAAACTAAATCCCTTCTTGTCTATCCAGGGAGGTTAAAATCCTCCTCGCCTATTTGAGAAAGTTTCTAGTGAACTCTGAGCTAGCTGGCACACAAAACTTAAGTCTAATATCGTCAGTAGAAGACCTAGTTAACCTCTGTCCTACGTCTATACTATTGAAGATATTATTCCAATGCGCAGAGCCTATTGGGAATATAGGAACTACACTACAACGGGGTCTAGCAACGCTCGTCCAGGGAAACACCAACACCTCTCAAAACCCCCCCTCTCTAGGGACAGACAGTTGGAGCAGAACCGGGCAGTGATCGGAAAAAGTGCGGGGGAGAGTGCGGACTGATCCCAACCAGCTGGCAATCATGGGCGAGACTAGCCAGTAATCCAGTCTGGTCCATGTGTTGTGGAACCCAGAGTAGTGAGTGAACGTAGGATTAATAGAGTGTAAACGTGCCTCAACGGTGACTAGGGAAAAATGTGTGCAGATCTCTCGAAGGGCCCGCCGGGAGTGGGGTTTGGTATCGGGGGTGGAAGCAGTACTCTATCATGATCCATGAGAAGGTTAAAGTCCCCGCCAATAATCAGGAGCCCAGTGTCAGTAGCTAGGAGGTGGGTGGAAAGGGATTGATAGAAAGAGGGAGAATCAGTTTTCGGGCCGTAGACACAGACCAATGACACCCTATGGCCCAGGAGCTGCCCAGTGACGATCAGTAAATGACCTTCAGGGTCGCGTTTTGTGGCGAAGTGTGCGAACTGGATGCGTTTATGTACAAGGATAGCCACTCCTCTTGAGTACGAGCTAAAACCAGAGAAGTACCTGTTCAGGCCCCACCTGGCAGCCAGTCCACCAGCCATGGCGTCCGACAAATGAGTTTCCTGCTTGAAAAGGATGTCTACCTTATGACGTGCCACGTAGTTAAGGACGTGCCTCCGTTTCCTATTATCGTTCAGGCCCCGCACATTCCAAGTCCTCAACGACAGTCCGGAGGGACCGGGCACATTACCTAGCACAACCATATCTGTAACGCTCTATAAATGGAGTCAATGCATCGACAAAACATAGCACTAAAAATCATCTTCATACTTTGCAGATTGCAATAATGAACTGAAAAAAGAAAAAGAAAAAGAAAAAACACAAAAAACCCTACCCGCTCGCCACCCACCCTCTCCGTACCCAGAAAGAGGAATGCCCAAATAACGTTCCCACAAAAACAAACCATGGAGGTATTCACCATGGGGCATGGCAACACCACGCCAGTCGGGCGAGTCAACATTCAAATAATTAAAACAGTAGAATCCTAAATATGCATTCGAACGAGCAAGAACCAACAGTCACATTTTGAACCAAGGAGTAGAACCAAACAGTCATTCAGCCACTGCCGGACTGGGGAAAGAGGGCCACGCTGTCCTGCGAGGACTGCTGCTGCGTAGGGGAGTGTGGCCGTGAGCCCCCGGGCGAGCCACTTTTGTTCTTGAAGTTGCTGAAAAATTCCTGTGCGGCGTTTGGGGTATCAAAAATTCTCGGTTTGCCATCAATGTGCACCCTGAGTCGGGCCGGGTAGAGCATACCATAACGGAGGCCTAGATTTCTCAGCATGGCCTTGACGCTCTGGTACTTTCGGTCTGGCCTCCTGCACCATGAATGTAAAGACCGGGAAGAGGGATCGGCTGTTGCCGGGCCATTTGATGTCACCTTTCTCACGGGCCGCTCGGAGGGCCGAGTCTCGATCGCGAAAGTTCATGAGCTTTGCGATGATCGGTCTGGGGGGCAAGCCCCGCTTGGGGCGAGGGCCCAGGGACCGATGCGCTCGTTCAACCACAATGCCCCGGGTAAAGGTTTCCCTACCAAAGAGGTCCGACAAGAGTTGTTCCACAAATGTGTCCAGTCGACCAGTGGGTGTCGTCTCCGGAACGCCGAGAAGGCATATGTTGTTGCGGCGCCCCCTTGCCTCCAAATCTTCGTTTTTCATAGCCACATCCTTCTGGATCTTTTCGACTCTTTCCAGCCGTTTCAGGGAGGAGAAAGTGCCATCTTCGAGGTCGGAAACCCTGGACTCCACCACGTCAAGCCCGCGGTCGTGGACCCTGGATTTTTGCGTTCATGGTGGCCAATTTTTTATCGACGTCGTCAAAGCGGGCGTCTAGGACCTTGAAGCCGGATCTCATTTCGGCTATCATGGCGGCAGCCAGGGAGTTCGAGTCAGAACCCTCCACGAGCGGGGCTGCCGCGGCAGCAGGATCAGCAGTAGGGTCCGCCGAGGTGTCAGGAGGCTTTTTAAATTGGAGTTTAGGCTGTCTCGCGTCTTTTTTAACCATTGTGGAGAGTGAGCTGGTGCCCAGGGAGGGCGAACCAGTTTGTGGCGTGTAGGCGTAGAAATGAGCTGGTCCGCCAGAGCCGTGGTGAACCCCCGGGACAATGGGAAGATGTAGATGGTCAAACCGGGGCACTGTCGTGTGGTTCAACCCGGAACTCAGGGTGCCCAGCGTGCCAGGACTGGTCGGGTCGCCACCAGGACCAGGATGCCGTTGAGCAGAGCCACAGCGCCAGAGAGAGTCCCCAGAGAGATGGTATGTGCAGGTCCACTGCGGTTGGCCACGAACAGGAGACAAACGGGTGCCAATGTGTCGTGAAAGCAGCCAGTAGGCCTCCCTATCAGGGCGGCTGGTAGGTCAGGCAGGATAGTCGCAGTATTGCACTGCCGGGCGAGCCAGACGCGTGGGTGCTGCCAAGGGAGGGCCCGGGACAGGAGGAGGGCGGGAAGCGGAGCCAGATATCCCCCACCGGTCACAGGGCACCCCTCCGGTGTCGAAAGGGGGGCAAAAGCATCATCACCCTATCCTACCGTCCCATCTCCACCCCCAACACCCCACCACCCCAGGAAGCCGGCTCCACCCCACACGCACTCCAGGCCGGCCTCCAAGCCTACTGCGGGCCTCGGCTCAGAAAAACCAGCGTAGGCCCAAAGGCCTTCATCGCCACAACGGTTGCGGGGGGCCCAGCAGAGGAGGCCAGCCGGGAGACAGGCCGCAGGGATAGCCCCCAGAGCAGCGGTGCGCAGGAAGAGGCCAGCGTTTGGGCAGAGCAACAGGCGAAGACTCACCCCAGCTCCGACGGCCCTAGCACGATGCCGGCGGTATCCCAATGCAGGCCTGGTGTCATCCGGCTCTACTGCCGTCCTCAGGAGTGTCGCAGCTGTACCAATCAGGCATCCCCCGGCAGCTGGGCTCTCCGCGCATCAGGGGGAGAAGGAGATGTGTGGTTCCGCTCGCTCCACGCCATGTAAAGGGCAGCTGGAAACGCCCGACCGGCGGAGCTCTATGCGGATGCAGCCATCTTGGTCATCTCCGTAGCCACGCCCCCCTACCGGATCCAAATATTGCAGTATGCTGCCACAAAAGACTGGAAGCAATTGCTACATGCAGAAAATCAAAAGAAATGTCTGATAAAAATCATACTAGTTGCTCAGTTAAAGCCAGTGTTGTAGTATGGTCGATATCTGGGGTCATTTTCCTCAGTAAGGTCAAAGTCTCAGAGAAGAGATTTTCTCATACAAGTGGCATACATATTAGCTTTACCAGTTAAGTTGGAGGCAGAGTACACCCTTTGAAATGCCACATCAACCTCCTTCTCCACAACATCTGCTGTGGAGGCATCCTCTGTAGTAATATTAGGGAAACTCCGTACTGTAACCAGCAAGTGGATCACATTTAGCTAGAAGCCTTTAAAATACTGGCCTCTTCATTCCCTAAGTTGTACTTGCAACGTGCTGTGGAAAATTCCCAGCCTAATGTGATATTACAAAAAATTTCCCAACTCAGCTCAGGATCTGATAAAGACTGTCACAGTAATGCTACGAGATTTTGTACAACTGTGTACCCTGCACATAGTGCCCTTTGAATTCCTGCGCCTTCTGATCATTACCAAGCATATAACTATGCCCTTTATGTAGTTTTGGAAATGGGTGGCATCTCTGTTCAGTAAGGCTGCATCATCTCTTATCTATCATTAGCTGCAATACAGACATGAAGAGCAAGGTCAGAGAAGTCTGCTCTGGGAATGAGGCCTGATACGCAATCTTGCAGTAATGCCTGTGCACATGGTTGTGAGGCTCCATTCTTGTATGTCCTAACAAAAGCCAATAACTGAATCGGGAGAAGCTGCCTGCTTTGAAGTTGCCCAACACTTACTGTTTTGAATGGTTCCATAGCAGCATACTAACGTGGCCCCTATGAAGTCTCACGGGATTGCTTGTCATGCCTTACATGAGGATCGAATTTAGCCTGGGAGACCGAAGGATGCGATTTAAGATGATTTAAAAACGCGTCCAAAAGTTGACGTGTAGCACAATTCCTAAAAGGATTTCTAAGAAAACAAAAACGCCCACAGTGACGTTGACCTAAAAGCAAGTGTCCCCTGCAGTGACAGACCATAAAACCTTATTCGGTGAATATACCATATACTCAGAATGATACAACCCCTAGCGCAGAACCATTGCACAATTTCCTAAAACTTGCCTGAAGCACACAGGTTTCAAAGAGACATTTGCAAAACCAGAAGTCGGAGGGTTCAGAGTTTGTCCATCCTTTGGGTATCAGAAGAAGGGATGGGCCCTAAGTGTCGGGTCTCTTCCGGCCGTAAGCCAGATTCCACAGGAGCGAAGACAAATCCCCCTAACTTCCAAAAAACAGCACCAAGAATGCGATATTAAAACACACTCCTCGTTGCTGTTCTCAAAGTATGGGGGAAAAACCCAAGGAGTGTCCACCACTCTCCCCATACGTGGGTAACAGCAAGGGCGAGGGAGGTCTGTCAGGTGCAACCGGTACTGTAAGAAAACAGTGGACGTAGTAACACTACTAGGCGATATTCACAACATAATAAGATTGATTTTACATTGACATGTGTTCAGTTCATAGGCTTAACTTACCCCATATGTAGTCCTTCTCAGCCTTAAGTAAATGTTGTCCGTAATTAAAGAAACTCAAACTAAAGTCTTCCAATCAGGTCACAGAAACAAGGGACTTATAAGAGAGGGTACACTCATTCACCAAACACACCCAGCACGAATAAGTGGCGGAACAACTAAAAAGAGGGTTTTTGTTAGTCGTTTGCCAAGGGAAAGTATAGAGAGGAAAACACCTCCAAAGAGACTGCCAGAATAAGTTGTAAAGAGAGACTGGCAACACAAAACAAAGAAAGTAAAACAGGGAGATGGATTTGAGGTTTTCCGGCCGGCTCTCTGGGGGTTATGAGAGCGGAGCAGACACACACTCAAGAGGTGTGCCGTCCGGCTCTGGAGGAACATGTACATGAACAGGAATTTATATAGCGCAAATCACCAAGCGGTTTCTAAGCGCTTGCTTAGGGAACCCGTCCTGGTATTCCCCTGTGAGATAACCCCGGCAGGGTATCCGCAAGGTGAAAGCCAGGCATCCCGCCGCGAGGGGCCGTTGTGGAGATTAAGCAAGCTATTGCCCAGAGTCACAGAGTGTGAACCCGTGAATCGAGTAGGCACCGGAGCGAGAATTGTCGAGTCCATGGACATTTTAGGACTCAAGACCCCGCAGAGCCGGGAAATGAACCCTGGTCCCGGGCTGACCTCTGCTTCCAGGTCTGCCTCCTCTAACCAGTGAGCCACACTTCTCCACAGAGCTACAGAGCGGAACAGTCACACACTCGAAGAGGGCTGTGGGGGAGGTATGCCCGACTGGGGTACAGAAAGCGGAGCAGCTTCACACACGAGGGCAGGAACGGAGACTGAAACTTCAGTGAACCACAGGGCAAAAGGGTCACGGTGCTCCGAGTAAAAAGTACTGAAATGCAGGGAAAATATTCAAACAAGGAAAATAAGCGGCCAAATACCAGAACCGAGGCTTGCCAGCTGAAGCGCCGCAGTATCTAAACTCTCAGGGAAGCGAGAGCAGTCTCCGAAGCAAGGACGCCACTCGAAGAACAACACGGAAGCAAGAAGGGGGCGTGGACGTAACCGGAACAGTAAGCCAAGCAATTGCTTGCATCGAGACACGTCCCTTTACGTGAGTTAGGGAGCGTCTCAAAAGGACATGATTTTAGGGGAAGCCCGATCCTGAACACACATCAATGTCTGCGTAACCCTTGACGATCCCTTACAGTACCCCCCTTCTTCAAAAAATGACCCAGCCTGGTTTCTGAAAAGAAAGGAAAAACATAGAAAAAGGATTCAAAAAGACATTTTTTTTAAACTCCTTGTCAATAACACATACGTAGATCATGATTTGAACCTGTTGAGGGAAGTGATATATTTTTCTTTTTCTCATAATCCTTTATCTCATGGATTACCTCTTTTGGGACCAAGCCTTAATCGTCATGATTCACTGTTTATATGCCATTTTGGTTGTTTCAATGGGGAAAAAAACGCACACACACATTTTAACTCGTACATCTGAAAAAAGTAACATGATGTGGCCATTATTGAAATACGGATCGTTTGTTGCTGTTTAGTTCATTCACACAGAGCAAAGGTTAGCCTTTGAAAATAGGGACCAAATGTCTTTGTGCATCGGGACTTAGAAGTAATAAAAAGAAGCTCTGGACCGCTCGTTGTTACCCGATAATGGTAACTGTATTATTTATAAAATATATTAGCATGAGGCATGTATTTAGGAAAGGTACTAGTAAAAAATATATATACATTTTTCAATTAGTTATCGTGCCCCATGAGCGTGGCATCTGAGGTGGTTGGTAACACAGTCGCTGTAAAAGGGAACCGTATATATAAAAATAAGTCTGGGTTACTCTGTGCATGGCCATGGTTTAAAGACCTTGTGCCGTGGTCTTACTCACAAAACCGCCGGAATCAATCCTCCGTTCAGTCCTGCAGTTCAGTTGCAACGCCTGCGCTACACCTTCTCTGCAGCGATCAGTCAGAACCCCGATTGGGTTATCGAATTCCCCAGCAAAGTGCTCCGCCAGCACTTAAGGTTTCCAAAACCCCCCTTGGGTCTCTGGAAATATCAGACCGAGTGCTCCGCAACACCTCTGTTTCAGGATCAGCTATTGAGTGCGTTGGGTCAGTGACAGGTCAGCTATTCGGACAAGTCGGACAATTTCTCTAGCCAAGCCTAGGCTAGTTCTACTGTTTTCGGGTCAGTGTACCACCCCCCAAATGTTGCAAGTGTAAGAATCCCCAATTTCGATTGGTCCAAAGAAAGGACAGGTCATCACACCAACCAGGATTTGACTTTCTCAAGCCCTAATTTACATCTTTTTGGGACCGCCTATGGAATTTGTGGTTCCCATGACATGTTTTACACATTAACAATGGAGAATACAATTTTCATATACAATTGTTACACATGTAGTACAGTTCAGCTCCGTTTGCTGGGCTACAGGTCGATTCCCAGGAGCATCTTGACTGGCTGCCAGCTGGCTGGGTTCCACTGGTACCAGGTTTTTCTTCCCTCTGCCAGGATGACATGCGCAGTAGGGACTTCTAAGATGGAGTTTCAAGCACCTCCCAGGCCCAAAAGATTCGCCACATGAATAGTAAAGGAAAACAATTTAAAACACAAGAATAAATGAGTACACTGTATACCAGGAATCCCTATATGACTCCCCTTACTTTATACTAACTATAGCATTAAGATTAGTGCAAAACTAACAGCATTGCAAAAAGCTGCAGGGCAAGCTTCGGCATGTGAGAACACAAAAGCAGCCATCTTGTTGCTAATGCGCAAGCGCAAAGATTTCCCACCAGAACTGCGAGTACGTCACGTCACGTGAGTGTGACCTACGCATGCGCAGAAGAAATTCCCGCATAGCAGCAGCCATTTTAGTGGCAAGCGTTTTAGGATGAGTAAACACATAGGCAAGCGTTACTGGGACACCCCGTGTAATGTAAAATGTGCAATATTAGTAACACGAACATGTTGATTACATTTATTAACATTATTTTAGGTTCTTGATCCAAGCAAGTCGCTTTACGTGCGAATCCTTGCTCCATCAATCCCCTCTTTGATGATATTTTATATCATCACAAATTCATAGAACCAGATGCCAACTTTTCACATTTTTCCCAGTTCAATCTCTTCAAACATTCGATTCAGTTTTTCTTTAGTCTCTTTATTAGGGTGAGAATTTTTCACCCTTTTATAAATCTGATTTTTCATTTCCTCTAATTCAAGTTCATCCACATTTCTCTTCACTCCTCTCTTGTTCACAGTGTATTTCTTTTGGTGCTTTCGACATTTGCAGCATATGAATATAATGAATATTGCTAAACCTATCCCCGCAATTGGCATCAGTACTCTACTCAAAAATACTTTTACCTAAGTTAGAAAACCAATGACCTACGGCGGAGAGATCATCAGTAAGTCTCTTCCAGGCACTGTCAACCTCAAGTGGTTTGAGCTCTTTTTCCAAATTTGTAATGTTCCTTACATACCTTTTGATTTCCACACTTTTGTCAGGTATGTAAGTGCAACAATGTTGCGCTTTCAACATTCTGCAGACTCCGCCCTCTTTTGCCAATAGGGTATCAAGAGCAAGTCTATTCTGTAAAACCATGGATCAGACCGCAACCATTTCGGTATTGACCATCAGGAAACCTCCAGCAGTGTCAGTAGATAACCAAACCACTACTGTTGACAATTTGCAAATTCTGTGTGTGTTCAGAACCACTCCCACTGTTAGTATCATTGCACTAAAAATATCTCCTACAATTTCACCAGCACTTTCTCTTTTAGTACGCGCTAATTCATTAGGTTTTCCAGTGCTTCCAGTGATTTTCCCCACATGCCAACTTCACCCTATGGTTATCCAACACCGCCAACATCCTAGCACCACTGAAAAAACGTCAACGCAAACCTGGCAGCAAGAAGGCCTCATGGTTCAACGATGATCTTAAGAAGTCCAAGAAACTCTGCCGCTCCCTTGAAAAGGCCTGGAAAAAAGACCCAACCACTAGCACCAAGGACGCCTTCAAAAACGCCACCCGCACACACCACCAACTAATCCGAAAGGCCAAGAAAACAGCATTCAAGGATCGACTAGACAACAACGCCCACAACAGCAAGGAACTTTTCAACATCGTCAATGAATTCACCAACCCCTCGGCTAACTCCAACGACATCACCCCGTCTCACGCCCTCTGCGACTCCCTAGCTCTATTCTTCCACAACAAAATTGCGGACATCCACAACAGCTTCGACAACCAACCCGGAGACCAACCCACCCAACCTCATGCTGAACATTCCCCCCCCTCGAACACTCTTAACGACTGGAACCCAATCTCCACTGAGGACACCATCTGCCTGATGAACTCTATCCACTCAGGATCCCCCACAGACCCATGTCCTCACCACATCTTCAACAAAGCAGACTCCGTCATAGCACCGCACCTCCGAGACGTCATCAACTGCTCCTTCAACTCCGCCACCTTCCCGGAAAGCTGGAAACACGCTGAACTCACCGCCCTTCTGAAAAAACCCACAGCGGACCCCACCGAACTCAAAAACTACCGCCCCATATCGCTCCTTCCTTTCCCAGCCAAAGTCATCGAGAAAGCTGTCAACAACCAACTCGCCGCTTTCCTCGAAGCCAACAAATCCCTCGACTCCTCACAATCTGGCTTCCGAGCAAAACACAGCACTGAGACCGCCGTCATCGCAGCAACAGACGACATTCGAACCCTACTGGACAATGGAGACAGTCGCCCTCATCCTCCTCGACCTCTCTGCAGCCTTCGACACAGTCTGCCACAGCACCCTTTTACAACGCCTCAGAAACATCGGAATACAAGGAAAAGCACTCGAATGGATCACCTCGTTCCTCACCGGAAGAACCCAGAGAGTCCGCCTTCCACCATTCAAGTCCGAAGCCACTGAAGTCATCTGTGGCGTACCACAAGGATCCTCACTCAGTCCCACCCTCTTCAACGTATACATGAGCCCCCTCGCGGCCATCGCTCGCCAACACAACCTCAACATCATCTCCTACGGGGATGACACTCAACTGATCCTTTCTCTCACCAATGACCCCAGCACCGCCAAAACAAACCTACACGAAGGAATGAAAGAAGTTGCCGAATGGATGAAACAAAGCCGTCTGAAACTGAACTCGGATAAAACAGAAGTCCTCATCTTAGGTACATCCCCCTCTGCATGGGACGACTCTTGGTGGCCGGAAGCCCTTGGAAAAGCACCCACCCCGACAGACCACGCACGGAACCTAGGCGTTATCCTGGACTCTTCTCTCTCAATGAACAGACAAGTCGACGCCGTATCCTCATCCTGCTTCAACATTCTTCGCATGCTCAAAAAAACATTTCGCTGGATCCCCACCGAAACCAGGAAAACAGTCACCCATGCTCTGGTCACGAGCCGACTGGACTACGGAAACACCCTCTACGCAGGTACTACCGCTAAACTCCAGAAGAAACTTCAACGAATCCAAAACGCCTCAGCCAGGATCATATTAGACATCCCGCGTAACGAACACATCTCTGGCCACCTGAAAGACCTCCACTGGCTATCCGTCAATAAGAGGATCACTTTCCGACTGTTAACCCACGCACACAAATCACTCTACGACATCGGACCAGAATGCCTCAACTCACGACTGTCCTTCTACACCCCCTCCCGCCAACTACGTTCTTCCAGCCAAGCCCTCGCCACTGTACCCCGCATCAACAAGACCACCATGGGAGGCAGATCCTTCTCATACCTGGCAGCTAAAACATGGAACTCACTCCCCACCTACCTTCGCCTTACCCAGAACCACCTAGCATTTAGAAAGCAACTTAAAACGTGGATATTTGACAAGTAATCCTCCTCCCCTCCCTAAGCGCCTTGAGACCCTCTGGGTATGTAGTGCGCTATATAAATTCTCTGACTTGACTTGACTTGACATGGTATATCTTTGGGAAGACAATACCAAAATAACAACTCCCGTACCAATGGTCTGGCAATTTGAAGTAAGCCTTATTCCCACATATACAATAAATTCCAGGAAACACAGGCTCTGACCCATCTTTGAAACCCCAACCCCCAATTATCTTGTAATTATGTTCACATTCACTGGAACCAATGAAAATATTGTTATAATAACTAGTTTTCTCCTCTTTTAAGACAAAGTTTCCCTTTCTTTTCGAAATCCAGCAACATTGCAGCGTTAGCTCCACCATTTGAGGTGCTCCTTACACTCTCTGCCCATTTAGGGATTTTCTGGTTCTTGTCTTTTGCTTTCTTTTGGAAACTTTCTCTTCTTTTCTCTACCATATTCAGAAATTCTTTTTCCTTTTCATGTAATGAACATGTCAAGTTATTTTTGTGTGCGTCATCTGTTAATTTTTCCTACTGTTAGAAAATAATCACTCATATATTTAGCTACATCTCTAGTTGTATGTACAGGGTTCAGGTTTCTTCTAACAGGAAGCTCAGAAAATGTTACGTCAAGGTTTGAGTAATAATACTGTAAAGGTCCTCTTCTATAAAATAAACTAGTTAGTATACTACAGGAAATTCCATAGGTTAAGGGCAAGTGGTGGTAAGTTACACCTTCAGCTACAGAAGTAGGTAGCTTCGTGCAGACATAACAATCGTCTATTTCCATAGTTTCTACATAATGTAGTAACAGGTTGGCGAAAACATTTAAATGAGTTTTGTTCTTAATCTTGTTAAAGCGTAATCTTTCCTCATCCGGTGCTTCTAAATCTATGCTTGTTTGTTTCAGGCTAGGTGGTTTGTCTAATACGTCTACTCTTTGTGGTGTACTTCTAGTGTGTGATTCTACTGTGTCATCAGGTAGGTTATTATTTGGGTACAGACTCGGGTTTTTACTCATCATAGAAGGAATAGTTATAGATAGTCCTATCCAAAGTATCAGTACTATGGCTACACTACATAAACATACTTGGCAGCATGTTTTAAAACAACTTCGTCTCGGTCTCCCATTCTCTGAAGAATCAGACATTTTGGCTCAAAAGAAGCTTCAACCTCTTTGTAACTCTGCACAGCTTGCTTACTCGAGTAACTTTTCAGGTTGGGTTTGCTTCCTCACTGGTCTGTTCATCAATCAATTCTTCATCACTTTCGTCACTTATTTCCAGATTCTCAAATTCCTCCAATACAAAATAAGTCCACTCAGGACTCGCGTATTTGTTATTTAATTTCTTGATGCAAGCACTTCTTCTCTTTGGTTTTGTCACCACTGGGTCAGTTTGACTCGAGACCTCATTTATCTGTTCAGGCTCCTTGTTTATCGTCTTTAGATGCAATGTCAGCCTTTTCACAAATCTAGGTACTGAGTCACCTTTTCTGAGTCTTTTAACTGGCACTGTGTCTTGGCCTTCTTCAAACACTCTTTTGTTTTCGTTCAGTTGTGGCACATTTGAATCCAGTTCGTCTTCTGTATTGTCCCCTAACTGACTAGGTCCAGGCCTTTCATCTGTTTCTTCTGCCTGGTCCCTAAACTGGCCTTGTTCAGGTGTAAGCTGATTTTGGCTTTGATCTGTTTCGATCTCTTCTTCCTGAACACAATTGTCTAGTCCTATCTGTTCCTGCACAAGCTCTTCGAACTCTTGATTTTATTCCGCTTGAACTTCCACCCTAATCTCTATCTGTCCCTCTTCTGATGGAGGTGTTCTTGGTGGAGTGTCAATTACCTGTTCTTTCCCTATCTGGTCCTCCTCAGAATCAGATTTAACGTGGATTTCGATGATCTGAGTAGCTTCTTCTTCACCTGTCTCGTCCTCACTATCCCACTGTCTATCTGAACGGGTCTGACTTCTAGTTCGTATAGGGTCGATTGTCAGATCGATTATTGGTACCCAATCTTCTTGACTGGAGCTGGGTTGTTCTTCTTCAGCTACTTCAGGACCGTTATCTTGGGATCCTTCAGCTGCGCAACCTTCAGCCTCAGTTTCACTAGGTTCTGTTACTCTTTGCGTATGGCTGGCATGGATCCAGCGAGGTACTCCTGCACACTTTACAGCTGTGGTGGTAACCAGGATCACCTGTCGTGGCTTTCCCCACCTGGGCTCCAGGCAACTTTTCCGAGTGTGCTTCTTTATTACAACCCAGTCACCTGGATTCAGGCCATGTGCTGGAGTCGTTGGCCTGGCGACGTCTTCTCCCCCAACCTGGCGAGAGATAGAACGCACTTGGTCAGCCAACTCTTTACAGTATTCTAGCACCAAATCATCAGATATGCTTATTATTTTGTATCCTGGCACCCATGCTTGCCGCATTGCTCTTCCCATCAGGATCTCATGGGGACTCAAGCCTGTGTTCCGGTCTGGAATACTTCTGAGTCCCATCAACACAAGAGGCAGAGTATCTGGCCATTCCAGTTGAGTGTATCTACACATCTTTCCCAATCTTGATTTGATTGTGCCATTTATCTGTTCTACCACTCCAGAAGCCTCTGGGCGATATGCACAGTGCAGTTTTTGCGTGATTTTGAATGCTTCACAGATTTGCTTTATTATTTCATTCTGGAAATGACTTCCTCTGTCAGATTCAATTAAGACTGGGAAACCGTAATGAGGTATAAGTTCCCTAAGTAATAATTTTGCGACTGTGATGCTGTCATTTCTATGTGCAGGGAACGCTTCCACCCATTTTGAAAACAGGCAGACAATGACAAGTAGGTATTTCCTTCCTTGACAAGGGGGCAACTGAATGAAGTCAAGTTGTTGTCTAATAAAAGGGCCTTCTGCCTTTCCAATTTTCCCTGGTAACACTATGGTTTTCTTTCCAGGGTTAAATTGTTGACAGATCAAACACCTCTGGCAGAGTGCCTCTGCTACTTTTCTGAATTTCGAATTCAACCATGTCTGGCGGAACATGCGAATCACCGCATCTCTGCCTACATGAGTGTCTCCATGTATTAACCTAGCCATACGAGCAAGCATACAGTCTGGCAACACAGGCATATCATCAAGGTAAACCATGACACCATCTTCACTTCTCCTTCGACATCCAACGTTACTCCATCTTTGTTTCTCCTGTGGCTCTGCTGCTTCCTGTAAGTCTCTCACTTCCTCCCATGTATTCACTCCCTCTAGCAACAAAAGTTGGCAGCTGTTTCCGTTTCCCCCAACTTTTATATTGATTGAAATTCGGTATTTTGCACAATCTTGGGCTAATTGGTCAGCATATCGGTTACCTGCTGTCACTTTGTCATCGCCAGATTTGTGAGAAGCACACTTGACCACAGCCAATTCTTTTGGTAACTGGATTGATTCCAGTACTCCTGCACGTATTTTCCATTTCTGATAGGGGTGCCTGACGAAGTCAGGAACTCCCTCTGCATCCACAGCTGGCCGAAGTCATGCACAACCCCATAACCATACTGGCTATCAGTATATATGGTTATTTTCAAATTCCTCCCAAATTTACAGGCTTTTGTCAATGCAATCAATTCAGCTATTTGTGCAGACTTGACCCCATATAAATAGAATGCTTCCACTGGACCCTCTAGAGTGCATACTGAGTAGGCACCGCTTAGGCTACCTTCCTCATGCCTCATACATGAGCCATCCACAAACAGTTCATAATCTTCACTAAAGAGAGGGTTCTCTTTGATATCTGGGCGTGGTTTGGTACTGAACTCGGTCAAATCAATGCAGTCATGTTCGATTTCTTCCCTCACTTCTGCTGCGAACGAGCTAGGCAGTAAGGTAGCTGGATTCAGAATATTACATCTGGAAATGGTTACATTTCCCGCACCTACAAGGATTCTCTCATACTTAGTCAGCCGACTAGGAGTGAGGTACTGAGTCTTTGTTCGTGTCCGCAGAATTACAACAGAATGTGGAACATAAACAGTTACTGGATGTCCCATCACAATGGACTCCCTCTTTTCAAGACTCGTACAAGTTGCAGCTACAGCTTTCAAACATCCAGGTAATCCAGCTGCTACTGGGTCCAATGTGGAAGAAAAGTATGCCACTGGATGTCGAGTCAAACCATGAATTTGAGTCAGGACCGAAAGTGCACAATTGTCTCATGTGTCGCAGAACAGTGCAAAATCTTTTGAATAGTCAGGCATTCCTAATGCAGGAGCAGTACAGAGACATTCTCGTAATTTTGTAAAAGCTGTCATGCTTTCGTCATCCCATTCTACTGGATCCTTTGCTCCTTTCTTTGTCATCTTTATCAATGGTCTTGCTAGGACTGCAAATCCCACAATCCACTGCCTACAGTATCCTACAACTCCTAGGAACATTCTGATTTCTTTCTGGGTATTGGGCAATTCCATGTTTCGAATTATCCTAATTCTTTCTGTGGTAACTTTCCTGATTCCTCTCTCTATCTGGTGTCCCAGATATTTCACTGATGTGGTACAGAATTGCAACTTTTCTGGTGATACTTTATGCCCTCCCTCACCTAAATGGTTCAGCAAGGCGATCGTGTCAGTCACACAGTCTCTTCGACTTTTAGACGCCACCAAGAGGTCGTCTATGTATTGCACCAAAACCGATTTTCCGGGCAAAATTAGGGTTTCAAGGCACTTTTTCAGAATCTGATTAAAGATTGAGGGGCTTTCTGTGTACCCCTGAGGGACGCGATTCCAGACGTATACGTGACTGTCGAACTCAAATGAGAAAAGAAATTTGCTATCTGGATGCAATGGAATTGAAAAGAATACATGACATAAGTCAATGACGGTAAACCATCCAGCATTCCATGGTATTTGGTACAGTATCACTGCAGGGTTTGGCACGACAGGACAAAAAGGGACCACAATTTTGTTAACCTTACGCAGGTCCTGTACTACCATGTACTTACCACTAGGTTTTTTTATGCCAATTATCGGTGAGTTGCAAGGACTGCTCAACACTTCTTGCAAAATTCCTGCTTCCAGCAATCTTTTTATTTCAATGGCAACTCCTGCCTTTACTTCTGCACTCATTTTGTACTGTTTAGTATTTGGGTAGACTGCATCTTCTTTTATGGCTATTTTAATTGGGTCAACATTTGCCATTAGTCCTACATCTTTTTCAGTAAAATCCCATACCTCTGGTTTCGCTGTCTCTTGGAGCTCTTCAGGTAAGTCTTTTATTGACAGTCTTTTAATTTCTGAATCTGGTCTTGCTAACCTTAATTTGTAAATTCCATCTTCGTCTGGGGTTTGAATTTCGACGCCATTTGGTGTGCAAAAGATAGTACAGTTCATTTTACACAACAAATCTCGTCCTAGAAGGTTTACAGGACTGGAATCACAAACAACAAATCTATGCATCTCTTTAAAATTCCCAATTTCCATGGGTTCAGTAGCTGGGGTACTAATTAGCTGATTAGAAACGCCCACTACTTGGATCGCTTCTCCCGAGAGGGGTAGGTTGGGAACGTCTGCTGTTCTCACAGTAGAACGGGTAGCACCAGTGTCCAACAGAAAGGTGACATCATTTCCTTCAACCTTTCCTTCAATGTATGGCCCTGTCTGGTCCACCGGCAAGGAGACGCCCAGCACGCACTCCTCGTCCTCCCCCCTCAGGCACCATCAGTAGGTGTCATCACAGAGAAACGTGTCATTTAACAGAAATTGTGACGTTGCTGCATTTCTATCCTCCCTTCCTTCCCACACTTCGGTGTCCTCACCCTGTTGTGCTTTGCTCCTATAATTTGGTCTAGGTGCTCGTGGCAACTGACTTTGTTTTACCTGTTGCTGGGTCTTCCGTGGGGTCTCTTTCTGCGCCTGTGGATTTAAATAATTTATTTGCACATTACCATTCCTTACAGCTGGACACTCGTCTCTCCAGTGCCCTATCTGTCCGCACCCGTGACATGGAAACTTCTTTTTGGCCTCCTCTCGACTCATCTTTACTCTGGGTTTTCCTCCACCCCCGGGGCCTTGATTCTGATTACTGGTCAATTTATTTAACTGCTGTTCCTGGTGTTCTGCTAATTTTACCTGAGCCCACATGACTTTTTCCTTTAACTCTTTTCGTTTATCTGCCAATTAATCCTCGCATTATTTAGCATACTTCAGGACCTCATCAATTGATTTAGACTGCCAGCAGATTTTATTATCTTTGATCCACTGTGAAATCTCAGGCCTTAACCCTAGCACAAATCGATTAAATGAAGTGGGTCATATCTTTCATCTCTGTTATCCAGACCACTGTACGTTTTGAACACCTGTTACAGTTGTTCATAATAGGAATGCACAGTTTCATCTCTATTCTGGGTAGTTCTGTCTATTCGGGTCCAATCAGTTTCTTTTGCAGGCACCTTCTTCAAATACAACATTACCTGATTGTACTTTTTCATGACATCCCCTGAAGGGGCACCTGTCTTTGGGTCTCTCTGGAATTCCTCACTAGGCCAATCAATAGCAATTTTACATTCTGTCCACAAATCTACGGGAACTACAATGTCAAAGAACCCATCTAAATCTTTCCGGAGACATTTCTAGACCTTCACAAATCTCTCGACCTGTCTATACCAATCTACAGGTTTTTCTTGTAATTTTGGGAAGTCATTGGTAAAGGACACAATATCCTGCTTGGACCATGGAACATGTACATACCCTCCACCTGGCACTTCTCGCATAGGATATAACTATTCTGCCTTATCTGCTTCTTTTAATACATACTCAGATGCCATTTGTTTGGACATCATTTCCTCTTTTTTCTTTGCCCACCTGGCTTTCCACTTTTCCAATTCTCCCCATTTCTGTAACAGGTTTAACAATTCTCTGATCTGTACCTTTTTCCCTGACACATTCATGCTTTCTAAATCTTTGTCTGAGAACTCTGCTCTGTAGGGGTTTTGCAACACTTTAGATTTCCCAATATCTATTCCCATGCTGGCCGCAGTGTCCGTTAATTTCTCATTGAACACTCTAGTATTACGGGTGATACTTTTGCAAATGAATAGCAATTCTTCCTCAGTCAGGGTGTTCAGTCTGTCCAAACCCACATTTCCAGCTATCGGTTCTTCCAATTCTATTCTCAGATTGTAAATATCTAATGGTTTTGGCTGAGGATTTTGTTTTTCTAATTCTCTGCTCCATCTTTCAATTTCTTCGGGAGTCACTACTGTGGCACTTCTAGTACCTGAAGCTGATTCAATCTGAATTTCTCTGGAGGTAAATGGAGTGTTCTTTCTCTGGGAAACCCCTTCTGGTTCCCTTATTGGTAAATCCATCAAAGAAATCACAGATTCACATTCACTTGCCTGATCATCTACAATTAAGGGCTCTTTTCTCGGCTGCACTACAGATGGGATAATAATTGGAGTCTTTAGACTCCCTTGTTTATCCCCATACAAAGGAACAACTGGTCCAATGGTTACTGGAATTGTCAAGGCTTCAGGACTTTTATTCAGTTGGGTGATTTTCTGAATTAATTCTGTCCTCTGTTTAACTAGAGCCTCCCGTTCTCTATCCTGCAGTACCCTTTCCATGGAGGTTTCATGCACTATTTGCGGAGTTAGGGTTGGAATATAATTCGGGGCAGTCGGATGCGTCAAACTTGGTCCTTCACCATAATTAGGTTTTAGGAATGGATTTCCTGTGCTTACGGGTCGTGATTCCTCCTGATAAGGAGGTCTTAGACAGGTGTCTCTCGCACTTACGGGTCTTGATCCCTCATTATAATGAGGTGGATTCTTCATTAATAATTCCTCCAGATAATCATCATCTGAATCCCCACTGGTCATCAAATGCTTTGTTTTCTCTGTCCTTTTCCCTCCCATGGGCTCCTCTACTGTTATTACAGGGTACAGTCCTTCTACCATCATGTTCTGTCTCCATTCTTTCATTCTCTTTTCTCGGGTCTGGCTATTTACTTTCGGGTAAAATTTTGTCAACCCTTTGTCATTTCCCGGGTCTGTCTCGTTCAAAAGCCTCTATTTCCCATTCTTCTAAGGCTTCATACTGCGTTAGTCTGGGATGTAAGTCATTCATTCGGGTCCTCAAATTGAACAAAATCCTGCCATTAAATGTACCTTCTAACTGGAATGCCAAAATTCCGTCATTTTTAGTATATTCCACCCAATTCTCCAACCATACGCAAGCATGGTAACCTCTGTCAAACATCATGAATGATGCGGGAGTATTAGGTGGTGGAATGATAACCCCTTCTCTAGTTTTGATAGGCTTGTCTCTCTTGAAATAATTCTTTACTTTGTTTACAAGAGTCATTTTCCTCTTGCTTCCGTACATAATGCAATTTCTAGCTGTTCTAACTGTTCTCCACTGATCCCTTACAAACCCTTGATATCTAGGATCCGGTCGGGACTCTGGATGTCTTGAATACCACATATACCTTTTCGCAAATTACTTTTTGTTTACAATAATCACTTCCAATCCTAACGTCTTTTATTTTCGTGCAACCAATCAGATGCGCGATTTCAAAATAATTCAGCCAATGGGTGCGCGGCGTTTATCGTAAACGAGTTCTCACGCTCTTGTGCTCACCCCTCCTTCACAATACTATTTCAGCTACACGCCCGCTGTCTCGACCAATACCACTGAGTGACTTCAGCGCAGCTCCGCAACTGACTCCCTCCTTCACAAGGTAAGGAAAACTCAGTTTCTACCTTTAAAGTGCAAGTGCTCTGTTTAATTTACAACATAAACACATTCGCCACTGTACTCGAGTGTCGAGAAAGAAAAGATTTGTTTCACTGCAAGTAAACTTCTTCTATTTACTTTTCAAATACTGCGAGTAGAACCCTTCTGCCTACTCTTCACACAAGCATTAGTGAACCTGCTACTCCTTCGACTCATCCACTTTGGGATATATACTAAGCCAAAAGTTTCACCAGTGAACCCCTTTGCTATCAATCAAGCTCAGACAAACCTGCTACTCCTTCTGAGTGACCATTACTAGGTTATATCACAATAGAAGTTTTGCCAGCGAACTCTTTGCTGCCATTTATTCATACATTTATTCAGAAAACCCTAATTAGTGCTTCCAGTTCTGCCTAACCTGCACCAATTTTCCTCGGGTAAGTGACCTCACTTGGGACGTGGATTCTCCTCACCACTTGCTATTCTGCCCCGGGGATTCTAGACAAACGTATAACAATCACTAACGAGTATATTTTTACATATATCAATATAACAGCAAGAAAAACAATTTAAAACATTTCATAATTTCTCAAAGCAATAAAACAACAATTTTACATTCGATCGATACTTTTAGCAGCAACATTTTTCACAGTTAGCAGCAAACAACCTATCTACCTATCTTAACTAGTCCTACCTACCTTTTACTAGTCCCTAACCATCCTCTGCTACCAGGAAATTACTGATGGAGCGCGCAGGTCACCCGACTATAAATTTTACCATATACACATTGGGCCATAAATTCAAATTAACATATTCATTAATCGGGTAACCTACACATTTCTAACAGCAACCCAGTTCCTTCCTATTTATTTCCAATGTACCCGACTTACCAATCCACTGTTACGGGTACCTATGATCACAATGGATCAGGGAGCTAGCTGTAAAAGAAGGCAGTCACCAAAAGTACAATACCATTTATATTCTTTGCACTCATGTAATAACCAGAGACACGAGAAGTTTTCAAAGTCTTTATCTAATCTTCATCAAGGTCAGAAAGTAAAATGTTTACAGCAATTAAACTGTCAATAACTAAGATTATAAAGAACACATATCCAAATAGGAAGTAAATAAGACCAACCATTTATGAGTCTAAAGGGAAGGTAAGAACAGGGAACATGCTAGTAAGCAATTTCAGAAATCAGACTTGATATGGAGTAACTAAAGGACGGGGAAAATAAGGAACATACTAGAATGTCGCAGTTTTAATTTACCCTAGAAGGTGGGTAGGCAAAAGAACTTCAATTGGTCTATAGAGAATTTCAAAGATCTCATGTAGCTATAGGGAAGGTAAAATTGGAACACGCTAAAGTTTCAGAGCAATTATTTTATTCAGTAAAGGGTGGGTAAAGAGAAGGAACATCTATTTATTCAGAAACAGTGTTTATTCACCTATAGGTAGGGGAAAAAGTGGAACAGGCTATAATAGTACTTTCACAACTTCAATAATTTGTAACAAGGGAAGGGTAAAGAAAAGGAACATATGCAATTACGATTTTAGCAAAAGTTCAGGCAAAGATAAGAATAAAGGATGCAAGTGTGTTTCCCTAACAGCTTTATATTTACCTAGTTCGGTGTGAAGACCAACCCTGGCCACGGGTCAGTTAAGGAAAGTAGGAAACCCCAAGAAAGGACAGTCGCCGGTAGGCCAGCAGGTGCAGAATGGAACCCCAGGACAGGACGGGAAGACCAGATTAGGATCAGGACAGGACCACCAAGGTAAGACCAGCACCCGCAGTTCAGTTGCAACGCCTGCGCTACACCTTCTCTGCAGCTATCAGTCAGAACCCCGATTGGGTTATCGAATTCCCCAGCAAAGTGCTCCGCCAGCACTTAAGGTTTCCAAAATTCCCCTTGGGTCTCTGGAAATATCAGACAGAGTGCTCCGCAGCACCTCTCTTTCAGGATCAGCTATTGAGTGCGTTGGGTCAGTGACAGGTCAGCTATTCGGACAAGTCGGACAATTTCTGTAGCCAAATCTAGGCTAGTTATACTGTTTTCGGGTCAGTGTACCACCCCCCAAATGTTGCAAGTGTAAGAATCCCCAATTTCGATTGGTCCAAAGAAAGGACAGGTCATCACACCAACCAGGATTTGACTTTCTCAAGCCCTAATTTACATCTTTTTGGGACCGCCTATTGAATTTGGGGTTCCCATGACATGTTTTACACATTAACAATGGAGAATACAATTTTCATATACAATTGTTACAAATGTAGTACAGTTCAGCTCCGTTTGCTGGGCTACAGGTCAATTCCCAGGAGCATCTAGACTGTGGCTGCCAGCTCGCTGGGTTCCACTGGTACAAGGTTTTCTTCCCTCTGCCAGGATGACATGCGCAGTAGGGACTTCTAAGATGGAGTTTCAAGCACCTCCCAGGCCCAAAAGATTCGCCACATGAAAAGTAAAGAAACAATTTAGAACACAAGAATAAATGAGTACACTGTATACCAGGAATCCCTATATGACTCCCCTTACTTTATACTAACTATAGCATTAAGATTAGTGCAAAACGAACAGCATTGCAAAAAGCTGCAGGGCAAGCTTCGGCATGTGAGAACACAAAAGCAGCCATCTTGTTGCTAATGCGCAAGCGCAAAGATTTCCCACCAGAACTGCGAGTACGTCACGTCACGTGAGTGTGACCTACGCATGCACAGAAGAAATTCCCGCATAGCAGCAGCCATTTTAGTGGCAAGCGTTTTAGGATGAGTAAACACATAGGCAAGCGTTACTGGGACACCACGTGTAATGTAAAATGTGCAATATTAGTAACACGAACATGTTGATTACATTTATTAACATTATTTTAGGTTCTTGATCCAAGCAAGTTGCTTTACGTGCGAATCCTTGCTCCATCATCTGTATATTTTACTTTGTTTTATGAATGTGTGCTTTCAAGGCCGTTCTGGCCGAAATAAAGTTTTTTTTTAACTTGAACCTTGACGATCCCTAACACTAAGTAAGGCGATTTAGTATAAAGAGGACTTTTTAAAGTCTGTCTGGTCGACAAGACTGCCGCAAAATGTTAGGACTGGGACAAGGAAAACAGGCGAGGCGTAGTGTGTTCTGTGGTGTGGTTGCAAATAAAATCCTTACAGAAAATGTTAGGACCAATATAGAGGACCATGGTAGTCGTGATGTTAAGTGACCACTACACTTTGCACATGCTGACCTAGAGAGAAAGTAAAGCTTTGCATATCCTTATTCCTGCAAAAATCCTTCTCTACCTTCGCCTGGGGGACTAGCAAAATTAGGATGGAAAGTAAATAAGTGTTAATGAGTGGAATGCTAAAGTTAGGGAGGTCACCTGAGAGGTCCGTAACAGTATTATTTGGTGGGAATCTGATGCACGCCATGTAATAATGTAAAGAATGTGCTACTTTGTTTCCTTTTTATTTGGGTTTGGTATTGTGATTGTCTCTGTGATGTGGCGGAAACTTCAATATAGATAGATCTATGAATAAAATCCTGCACTTTTTGCAAGTAAGATGCCATGCCACAGTTTCAGATTGTGTGAAACAGTGCTTAATTTGTAAATATACTAAGTGCCAGTGCCCTCGTCAGGAGGCCAACACAGTTTGCACCACCCATTTCCCCTGCCAGTGATGCATTTGACAGTACCTACACAACTACTCACCATCACACTTCTACAAGTGTGACATCTCAGACTGTTTGAAGCCCCCAAAGCTATAAGAATGGCTTGGGCTGCTGGTATTAATTGTTTTCAATGTATATTGAGTTAATGAACAACTGTTGTACTGCTCACCTATTTATTGCACAAACAGAGAGATCAAGTGTCAGCTGTCATAAGTGCCGGTGTTGACGATTCACTTCTGGTGCCGAGCACCGCATACCATCAGCTCAAATTATGCACTGTGTTAAACCATCAGTTTTTAACCTGTGGTCTGTTGGCCACAAAAAAAGAATACCAGATTAATAAAGCGTCTATACATAAAATAAAAATGTGAAATAATTTTTTTAAAGCTCTCTAAATGGGAAGAAATGTAAAATTGGAGGGTAGAAATTATTATTCGCCGTTTGATTTGTGGGAGTCAATCAATTACATCAAACAGTAGTATGGCGATTGGTGGCCTTAATTGAGGTACTCGTACGCCAACAAAGAAAGGATATATTGGGAGCGAAAAGACAGTTGTCTGCTAAGATCTTGCTTTGTCTTTTTGGCTACCGACAACAGCGAGTGCTGGAACTGCCACAAAGCAAGGGGAGACCTGGCCCATATGTTATACGACTGCCCCAAAGTCAAAGCGTTCTGGAGCAAAGTATACAACCTAATAGACTCGATCACGGGCTGCCAGATACAACGAGGGCTAGCAGGGATAATCACCGGCTTCCTAGAGCCACAACTCCAATCCAAAGAAATACGAGATTTGGTAGACATGCTCCTAGCGGCAGCTGTTAAAAATATTCTGGGGTACTGGAAGAACTCCAGCAAAGCCACTCTCAAGCGCTGGTTCAACTGGGTAACATTCCTCCGAGCGGCAGACAACATCACCGCCAAACACAAGGCGGCGAACACACATGTGAAGCCCAAGAAAGACAACTGTATACAATGTATATGCGAAACCTATTCTATTCAATTCAATAAAAACTTTTTGAAATAAAAAAAAAAAAAAAAAAAAAACAAAAAAAAAGAAATAGAAACACATTTTGAAAAGCTTCCCAACCTTTACTTTTATATGAACATTTCCATTTTTAGGTTTCGACTTTTGGCGAGGGGCGAAGCCCCTCCCAGTCGAAATCTTTTGTCTTTAGTAGTGAGGTTAGGACAGCCTCTGTTTCCAATTGGCTAGCTCCATAAATGGAGGCTAGCCATTGGGAGGCAGAGGCTGTCAATCGCGCTTTCTCACGAAAACGCGATTCGGGGGCGTTTCTGGTGCTTTTTTTAAGCCCCGCCCCTTTGTCCCGGGCCGCGCTGCGATTGGCTGCCGGCCCGGGACACCCCCGTGACGTCATTCCCGGGCCGCGCTGTGATTGGCTGCCGGCCGGGACACCCCCGTGACGTCAGCCAATCACAGCGCGGCCCGGGACCTGACTTGTTTTTCTTCTCCTCAGGAGTCTGACCGCCCCGACAGAAGGACCTGTTGAACATGGGCCCCTGCACGCCTGGGGCGCACACTTTGCCAAAGTTGGTCGGCGGAGTTGACTGAACCGGTTACCTGCGGCCCTTCCCTTGATTAAGGCGGTTGCTATAGGGACGACGCATGTGCGGCGCTCCGGCTCGACCCAGCACGGTGTGCTCTTGGGCTGCAGCCAGGCGGTGCGGCCAGCCCGGACGGACGGACTCCAGCAGTCCGCTGTGCTGCCGGGTGGGTCTGAGGAGCCTCGGAGGGCGCCCGGAGTTTAAAAGCAGATTCTAAAGGGACCTGCCTGCCTCATCCTCGCCATGCTGACCTGGAAGTTGCCCAAGCTGCTCGGCATTCAGCAGGTGCCCAAGGTAAGTGGGGTACTGAGCAGTGCCCAGGCTGCGCCCCTCATGGGGCCACCCCTTGTCTAGTGGAGTAACTGGGCTCTATGCTCTCGGCACACCTCTTTTCAGCTCCTTGTTTGTTTTCTTTTGGCACCCACGGAGTTCTTGGAGCTGCAGTCACGCGGGTGTTTGTTGCCTCGATGGAGGCTCACCGGACAGCACGGATTTAGAACTCGAAGCCAAGGGCTGCAATCGTGGTGACCTTGTGAAGTGGGGCTCGGTGGCTGTCGTGCTGCAGGCTTCCCCTGCTCCCTTAAGAGTGCCGCGGTCTTACCACTCTTTCTCCTGCCCTCTCCTGTGCCCCTCTCTCCCTCTGAGCTTTGCGGCCTTCCTCGCTGTAATGATGCACTTTCTTCTGTTCCCTAGAGATGTCCAATCTCCCGCTCGCTGCCCCCTCTTCTCCCTTTAACTGTTCAGTGGTCTCCTCCTGCCGGCTGTGGCTCTCACAGCCCAGATTGTGATTCGGGGGGAACCGAACATCTTAAATTACAAAAAAAAAAGATTTTAATATTAAAATCAAGAAACGCACCATTATATAGGAAGTAAACACAATAAAGTTATATACAATTACAATTTTATAACCGTATTAAAACGGTGAGTTTAAAATCAAAACATTACTAGTATGTGTTCCATAATATTGCTGTGAGAAAATGTATTGCTTGAAGCACTTACAAGAGATACATGTCAGTGAGGTGATATAAGTCAAGTGCAATAGAAGCTTAGAAGTGACATGCTAAGATAACTAATTGGATCTATAACGCAATTGTAGCACAAAAAGGGACAATAGAGACCTCCTTTGTCATTTACACCCCTGGTGAAAGAAGTCGGGAAGATTCCAAAAAGTGTGCTATTGTGAGTGCCCTGCTGCCCCAGACAGCCTCCCCGGCACAAAGACACAGGCCATGCAGTGGGCACAGGTCACTGCCCCTCGCCCCTGCCTGCTGGGTTCAAGTGAAGTTGATCATCAGACACACCTTTTGAAGCCTGCCATCCTCCGGAAGAGTGACACCTGGGCTGGATCATGCCCATCAGTCGCTGCGCTCTACACTTTCCAGTTCTCTCTGCACTGTCTCTGCTGCTCCCGTGTGCTCTACTCCACCTCTGAGGTCTCCAAGGCCTGCTGAGCTCTACGGCCGTCACTGGGCTCTGAGCGAACCGCTGCACTGCAAGCTCTGCTGCAATCCACCCTGAACCCTGAGCGCTGCACTGCCCGGTCTCTGCGCGCTGAAATCTGTGAGAACATATGTTCTCGCGCTACCTGCTGCACGGCTAACTGCAGAATACGCAGAACCTTGCAGTGTGCGCAGCGATCTCCAGTGAACGCATTGATATTCGGTGCACGTCCTTGTGCGTTTGATCTGCACTGCACAGCAAAAACTTTGCGCCCCACTGTCCACTGTGGCTCGGAATACACACAGTGACAGACAGCGGCGGCAGGTCTCCACAGAGACAGTGGCACTCGGCTGCGCCTCACAGCGCATCCACACTAGCGCCGCTGCAGGGACCTCGGCGCGGTACCTTCGCGGCCTTACTGCGGGGCGGACCCACTACTGCCCTGGCTGCTCTTCTCTGCAGCGCCGGGAGCCCCCTCCCCCGCTTCCGGCCTATGGATCCGTGTGAGATGTGGGGGTCTGGCCGCAGTCTGCAGGAGGGACCGGCTGATGACGGAAGCAGGGTGCTCCATATAACACTCTGTCACAGATAGTGTCTGTGACAGCCCTTCATAGGGTGGGCTTCAGCCCTGTAGTATGTTTTGTGGGACTTCAGGTGCCAGTGTGAGTCCCTCCGGAGACCGTCACATCCCTGTAAGGCGGATAACGGGAGCCAGCTAGCCGCACCACAGGGGGCCAGGCCAACAAGGCTCCGAAGAACCATAACAACAGAGACACGGGCCTCCGCCCTGCTGCTCAAGCCACAACAGGAGAACTATTAATAACAGCACACCGTCCCGTGCTATCCACCCTCCCTCCTGCTGGACAGGCACCAAGAAACCTACCAGCAAAACAAGGATGAAACTTGGGGCACAGCAAGCAGACGTGGATTCAGATCAGGAGAGAAACCCAAAGCATGTTTTCTAAAGTACATTTGCAGTCCCCAAAAGTGAGTCTCACGGCAGAAAGGATGATTGAGGCAACGGGCTCTCAAAAGTTGGTCCTGGAGTGCCGCATCCATGCCAGATTTTTCAGACAGATACATTTATCTAAAAGGGATATGCTTAAAATCTGGCATAGATCCGGCCCTCCACGAACGACTTAGAACCCTGCTTTAGGATACCCCAGAAAACACATAAAAGGTGATGGGGCTATGCTTGCAATAAGTCTAACCACTGGCAATCACTTGGGGTAGCATGTCAACCCATCCTTATTTTGCCCACCAATGCAACTTCAGATTAAACCGAACGATAAGCAAATCAGTCTGGACCCTGCTTTAGTAGCAACAGTGCAGCCCGAACTGTCAAGCAGATCCTCTCTGAACAGGAACACAAGCAACCCAAGACCGCTCTCCCCCTGACTGGGGCTCTTCAGTCGGCCGTAGCTTAGTCCCAGTGGCACAGTGAGCACAGGACCCACGTTTGGACATGCTGTTGTCCACTTAGGGCGTAACATTTAAAACACAAAGGATGATGGGAGGATGCTTGCAATAAGTCTAACCCCTGGCCTGGCAGTTCAGGTATGACTGTTCCTATTGGAACAGAACCAAGACTGATGTGCATAAGGCTGGATCTCATCTGAGGTGACATGATGGGCAAAATACCAATGTGCTGGAAAGTTGCCCAAGCTATTGCCAGTGGTTAGACTTATTGCAAGCATTCCTCCCGCCACCTTCTGTGTGTCTGATTATAGGCTGAGCCCCCTTCTGTGTTTATCCTGTCTCAGTGGTGGCTGGTAGGGTAACAGGAGGGAGTGGAAAAATCTAAAATAACAAGCATTTACAATGCAACGGTTTCTCCTTTGGAAAAGTTAGAGCTATTGGCAATGTAAAGGACAATGCCATTTATTTATCTGTTTTCAAAACCAACACATAAATACAAATGTTGTCATTTACAATGCCAATAGCTCAAACTTTTCCAAAGGCGAAACCGTTGCATTGTAAATGCTTGTTGTATATTCTTTTGTTTGCGAATTTAAGAAAATGTTTCATAATTTGTGTATTTGTTTGACATACTTGTTACTATAATTTTATGTAGCTTTTGTGGTTCAAATAATATAAATGGATTAGAAATGCACCTCCAGCTTCCAATAGTTATTCATTGGGGTCCACAGAAGGCATGCAGTTAAGAACTACTGTGTTGAACAATTAAGGGAATATCTGGAAGTGAGGTGGAAATCTACAGTGTTTTTTTGGGGGGTGGCTAAGTTGTCTGTTAACTTTTGAGCATGCAATCTGTGAGCAAGGATCCCTTTACTCTGACCATGAAATCAAGGCTTGCAACAGTTCCATCAGATATATGTGGTACTTTCTGGCTCACTGAGGAAAACGCAGTGTACACCTTGAGACTCGCCAATAGTGATGCATTGTTGCAGTTGACGAGATTCATGGTTGAAGCCTGAATGTCAGCCTGTCAGTAATTTCAACACCTCCAAGTGCTATCGAAATAGTGTGGCAGATCTTGGGGATTGCAGGGCCCACCACTACCTGTCACAGCTTGGGAACGTTTGATGTGGGCAAGGGTTAAAGAGGAGTTTGCGAATGCCTAAAACACCTGGCAAGTTTGACGTTCTCAAATGACCATTAGCCAGCCTTTTCATGAGGATTTACTATGCCCTAATTGTACACAGCAGTGACATATTATTACCAAGTGCAAAAGCCACTTATGCTTTCAAGGTATCCTTTTATGGATTCCTGGCCGGCTTTAAGAACCTGTATCTTGGTGTTTTCAGATGGAAGGGTTCAAATGACACTCTGCGTGTTGTTTTAAATCTTTGAAGTAGGTGGCTGAAACAGATACCAAGAGAGTTATGCAAGTTTGTGAGTCTATTACAAACAGCAGGCTTCAAAAGCAGGTTTTAGCTACTTAATATGTACTTCCAATCCCCAAAATCCATACTTTCGTTTTAATCTGTAACTGACTGTGAAATAGTTATACATTTAAAGGCTCATTCAGTATTCCCCATATAGACAAAACTGCATAAACTGCTACTCTTCACCCCCTAGTCCTAAAAAAGAAACCTTTGTTGTCAACCACCCAAGTAAGTTCTGCTTCCCATGCATTGTTCCGCTTGTACCATTCTTGCTAAGTACCCTGAACCTCATTAAATTCTTTCAAGACAGCTTTTCACCTACTGGCAGACTTTTACCCTTCCCTGAAGGGGTTGGCCACATAATCGCAATCCTCTCAAAACTAGATTAGTTGCAGATTGAAGATAGAGCCCATTTACATTTGGTTGCCTATTCTACAAAGACCTGCACATGGGTGTACTGATATACATAACAAGCTATTTAGCATCTTGGGTGATGAGACGTGACCTTGAAGCAGAAAGATAAGGATATAGCTAGATTCCGAAAGGCCAGAGCCCAAAAATTATAGTTGTTCTGGACCCGCAACATCTTTCTGGAGCACCCTACCACGCGATCAATTGGCCACGACTTCTCTCATATAGTTCAGAATTCACTTTTAAGTCTTCAGAGTTACCTCGTATAGCTTGTCCTCCATCTGTGCCTTCCCCTTCTTTCCTATTTCCATCGTATTTGTTTTTTAGGTCGAGCTGGAGAACAATGCGAAGCATTGTCCAGCTCGACAACTATTGTTGCCAGTCTCCTGGGAATCTGAGACCTGGGGTCGGGCACGCCTGCCGATTGGTGTCTGTGGACGTGCACGTCTAGGCCGGCGCCGTGCACATCCCCTGCATCAGATTCCCTGAACATACATACATACATACATACATACATACATACACAGGCAGGCACACACGCAGGCAGGCACACACGCAGGCAGGCACACACGCAGGCAGGCACACACGCAGGCAGGCACACACGCAGGCAGGCACACACGCAGGCAGGCACACACGCAGGCAGGCACACACGCAGGCAGGCACACACGCAGGCAGGCACACACGCAGGCAGGCACACACGCAGGCAGGCACACACGCAGGCACACACGCACACACACACACACGCACACACACACACACACACACACACACACACACACACACACACACACACACACACACACACACACACACACACACACACACACACACACACACACACACACACACACACACACACACACACACACACACACACACACACACACACACACACACACACACACACACACACACACACACACACACACACACACACACACACACACACACACACACACACACACACACACACACACACACACACACACGCGCCCCCCCCCCCACAGGCTCCCACGCACGCCCCCCCCAGACCCACATATACACACGCACAGCTAACAGACACACAGTCACACATATACATACAGCTACACCCATACACGCCCCCATGCCCCCACCCCCTCCACGCCCCCCTACTACAACTAAGCCCCACTCACCGCATCGGCGCAACTCCGGACTTCAGCCGCCACCGCGGGGCTCTCCCTCGGGCATGGGAGCTCCGCGTCACCACTGCTCCTCTCCTAGCCAGCCACTCCGTGGGCGCGAGCTTCCAGCAGGAATTGGAAGTCCCGCCCCATAGCAGTTTTCGTCACGCGCACAACTTGTTTAATTTGCGCTCAGCACACCATGCCCGCTGTCACTTTCAAAGCAGGGACAATGGCGGCCGTCGATACTAGATAACTATAGCGATCGCTTTCTATGCTGCTTGTTTATTGTACAAGCAAGATCAAGGGACCCTTGACCCCTGTGAGGTAATTTCCATAAGCCATGGTCTAGTCAGGATTATTTATTTATCTCCAATAGGTTTTCAGGTCCAGTAACTAGCACGTTTAAATCTTCTGGGCGCAGAGCTGCGAGATCGGCATCCTGCTGCCAGCCGGCTCAGTAATCACCCAAACAACGTAGCCGAGACTGTCAGAAACCTATCAAAATTACTCCCAATGGTTTTGAGAAATAAACCGCAATCGTAAGGTGGGCCGAAACACAGACACTGACTTTACACAGCCTGGGCCACGGCCAGCCGCTTCGCTTGCAACCATGCAAGAGGGCAATGCAGAACTTCTGTCTATAGTGAGTTCTGTATCATGTGACCAATGGCACCCACTGACTGCAGGCAGCTGCCGATCGCATGCTGCGCCTCCCAGACAAAAGGAAATAATTCTTTGTAAATATTATAACTAAACATACACACACTCTGGTACGTGGCTGCACTCCACTCTCACTTACAAACTTCACTTGCTGCAGCAAGACTTCGTTGACCTCGGAGCCAGCTGTAAGTAAGTTCCAATCCTTTTAAACTGGGACATCTGAGGTGACGTCAGTGATTGTCTGCGATAGTGAAGCAAAAACCAAAAAACACCTGGGAAGGTCATTGTAATCCACTGCTGACGCATTTCGTGCTACACTGGTGCTGAATTTGAGATGCTGGCAAAATGCAAATGTTTAAGGTATTTATTGTCAAACCGCAGCTTTTGTTTGTTTTCCATTTCAACGCCAAATCAGGAGTAGTAAGCACTATATAAATGCAATCTCAATAACAGTTACATTTAGTGCCCTTGTTCATGCTTTGATTAAGAGACTTCAGTTTGTTCCAAAAGTTAACTGAAGCAGGGAAATATTTGAGCAAGATCACACAGCGCTTGCAAGCTGACCTGTGTCACATTCAGTTTCAGTTCAGAAAGTTGGCTAATTATATTTCTAAATAACGCATGAGGCAACCCAGTATAGGGGGCAAACCAAAAAAAAAACGTGTCCAATACACAGCACGTGTAAATTGTAAGAACTGTCAACAGCATGTGAAGATTCCAGAACTTTAATCCCTTAGCATCATGACCCTTTCTTATTAATAGCCATCAAGTGCCCGCCTATCATATGCTGTATTAAACAGGGTTTTACCCAAATTAAGTCACTGAGACCTAGGTATATAAGTCTTATAAACAGAGGGGTCCCAGACTGGGGAAAGGGATAGATATATAGAAAATAAATGTGTTCAACAAAAATCAAGAAAACAGAGAACAAATCCAAGGTACGATGTTTTTATTCACAAAGTACTCAAAAACCTTATCATTGGTTATAAGATGCGTATCAGAGACAAAAAATTTTTTTGATTGTAGTTTGTGCACACATGGGAGAAGGGAAAGTAAAGGGGAGGAGGAAGTGCTGTGAGGGGATTCTGTGAAAAATGGCAAAGAAACACAGTATTCATTTAAGTGACAGATAAATCCAATATTCTATGTTCATATATACAATCTTAAAGTGATTCCCCAGAATCGGGGCCACACAAACGATCTGCTCATATCAATACAGTTCTTAGTGACCAGACTTCTATGACAGCTGTGCCAATCTTGCTGGGGGTAGAAGCTGGTAGGGTAGGCGATAGTCTACGTTTCGACCCTGTACCATGTAGGGGTAGTTGCCCTTACAGTGCGGGTCTTCGTCGGGACAGGGGGGGATGGTGGGCTGACCTCCTTATATACCGGACATGGTGCCTGGCGTGCCTCGGACCACGTGGTCCTATTTCATCGACCGTGATGTGATCTTATATACCGGGGAACAGGGTCCGCAAAAGGAAAGAAATCAATCCGAATTCCCGATTCTGTCCAATCAATTGATAGCAGGGGAGAACTGGACAACAGCGTTGTTCAGCCTGAAGGCAGTGAATGCTCAAGTCCTTGATCACATCACGGTCGATGAAATAGGACCACGTGGTCCGAGGCACGCCAGGCACCATGTCCGGTATATAAGGAGATCAGCCCTCTATGTAGGGCAACTACCCCTACATGGTACAGGGTCGAAACGTAGACTACTTTCGCCTATCCTACCAGCTTCTACCCCCCAGCAAGATTGGCACAGCTGTCATAGAAGTCTGGTCACTAAGAACTGTATTGATCTGTGCAGATCGTTTGTGTGGCCCCGATTCAGGGGAATCACTTTAAGATTGTATATATGAACATAGAATATTGGATTTATATATGAACATAGAATATTGGATTTATCTGTCACTTAAATGAATACTGTGTTTCTTTGCCATTTTTCACAGAATCCCCTCACAGCACTTCCTCCTCCCCTTTACTTTCCCTTCTCCCATGTGGGCACAAACTACATTGAAAAAGAAAACTTTCTCTCTGATACGCATCTTATAACCAATGATAAGGTTTTTGAGTACTTTGTGAATAAAAACATCGTACCTGGGATTTGCTCTCTGTTTTCTTGATTTTTGTTGAACAAATGTATTTTCTATATATCTATCCCTTTCTCCTGTCTGGGACCCCTCTGTTTATAACGCCTATCATATGCGGCTCGTGCATTAGCCACAGCTGACGAGGGTAGTGTGTATTGTTTACATTGCAGTAGCGGCTACGATCTGAGTGAGGCCTGTTAGATCTATCAACAAGCATTTTTTTTATTTAACATTCATTTTGGCTGTCTGTTGGTTTATTATTGAAATGTTATAAACGTGTATTTTATAAGAAACAAGACACCTGGACATTTTACTCATTATTGGACTGATGTTAATTTGTGGTACTGTATCAAGGCTCATCTTCTTGTCTCCTCCTTTCTGCTAAGTCTTGGCTGCTCCTTTATAGCTAGATAGAAAATTAAGGAGGCCCAAGAGGCCACCTTCACAGACTGAGAACCTAGTGTCCATGTCTGCGGGGAACACCTGTAAACTCACCTTTGGTACTACTGAGGTGTCCCAGCAGGTGCAAAGATTAGGGGAAGAGGGACCACTTTTCCCATTTTGTAACCTCCCATGAGGACACTCCCTTTTACGTGTGTTGTTGCTCAGTAGGCTTTAATTACAGCCTCTGAGCACTATTTTTTCAAAGAGCTTTGTCCAGCCTGCCATTGCCGGCTGGAAAAGGAGGACTCGCTCTCTCCTAAAGCATTTGCAATGCTATAGGTCTTGCATTTGCGAGAGTTCAAGCTATTGCTCTGTAAAGGACAATGCCTTTTATTTATCTGTTTTAAAACAAAATACATAAATAAAAGGCATTGCCATTTACAACGCCAATAGCTCAAACTCTCGTAAATGCGAGACCTATTGCATTGCAAATGCTTGTTATTATTGATATTTATCTGTAATTGTTAAAAATAAGAACTATATATTTTCACTAGTTCTAGAGTTCTACATAAAACTGTTAATTAAAACATTGAGGTTCTTGCACATATTATCTAGTTGACGTTACTGGATGATGAGAGGTTCTTGAGTCTTCACACATTCCTCATCCAGTTATAGTTTTTTTATTGAGGAAAGATCAGGTATTCTCCGTTTTTCTCTGACTTGGTCCTGTCCCTCTCTCACTTTTTCCATGGTTTGCCTCTCGATCTCTGTTTATCTGTTCTATTTTCTCTCTCCTATTCTTACTTCCCTCTCCCATCCTCTGTTTTAACTAATCGAGTATCGGATTCTAAATGTTATGTTTTTTATTTTTTATGTTCTAGGTCCCTATGAATTCTGGTGAATTTCAGCTGACTGTGCCTATGAGACTGATCCCTTTGCACTGGTCTATACTGCACTGGTGAATTTGAAGTGTTTGCAGCAAGTGGCCCAACAGTCCTACTTGTTACAGAGCATTTGGCTGTTTTCCTTTACTCAATCATGACCACCTCATCTCTGCGTCGACAGGTCAAAAATATTGTGCACAATTACACAGAAGCAGAGATAAAGGTCCGCGAAGCAACTTCCAATGATCCCTGGGGCCCATCCACATCTGTGATGTCTGAGATTGCTGACCTCACATTCAATGCTGTGGCTTTCTCAGAGGTGATGGACATGATCTGGAGGCGTCTAAATGATAGTGGGAAGAACTGGCGCCATGTCTACAAGGCTCTGACCCTCCTGGACTACCTTATCAAAACTGCATCTGACAAAGTGGCACAGCAGTGCCGTGAGAACCTTTATACTGTACAGACTCTCAAGGACTTCCAATTTATAGACCGTGATGGTAAAGACCAAGGAATCAATGTCCGTGAAAAAGCGAAACAGATTGTGGCACTCTTGAAGGATGAAGAGAAGCTAAAGCAGGAGAGAGATCATGCACTCAAAACAAAGGAGCGAATGTCACAAGGGGCAACAGCTATCAGCAGCAGTCAACAGCTCAACTACAGCCAGCGCTCTTCACTGTATGGAGATGACTACTCAAAGTCCAGGTCCTCGCCAGCCTCCTACAACTGTATGTTTTAAAGTAACATGGGGAGGGGCTGTGGGTGGTAATGAAAGTGGTTTAGAGGGTGTGTGCCAGAGGTGAATGCAGATGTAATTGGTAGCATTCGACATACTCATTGTCCATGTTTGTCATCACTACAGGCTTAACTAACATAACAGCCAAATGCTCCATCAAGTTTGTCCCACAGTGTTCAGTGTGACCTAGTAGAGACTGTTTGGCATTTAAGATTGTTCTTGAGAGTTAGAAAGGAGTCATTGTTCAGCAAGTCTCTCACTATGGTAGTGTTTAAGGAGCTGAAGAAATTTAGTCACTCGTTACTTCATGTCCTTCTAACCTTTAGATTATCTTGGTATGATGGCTGCATGTGAGTAGAGTGGAAAAAAACACCGTTTTGCACACAACGAAAAGAAAACGGAAGTCATAAGCATGCAAAATCTGTTTACAAAAATTGTAGGCTGAAAGAGGCAGTGTAGTCAGAAGGGTGAATGGGTGAATACTGGTGGGGGAATCGACTGGAGAGATGGGGGATTTCTTTGGGTTGGTTAGCAGCCACATCATTCTCTGAAGAGGACTACCTTTAGATTATATTTTAAAGTGTTGGAACGATTGATTAAATTTAGTTAATTTAGTAATTAGTTCTATAGCTGTGTGCTTGAGTAAGCAAAAGTAGATTAACACAATTGTTTCTTATGTAGCTAGAACTGTACTGTGGTATTTTGTCTCAAGCTTCTAAGTGGATAACTATAGCAGATTCTTGATTGGCCATACTTTGCTTCTGTGTTCTAGAAGCCATGATTAAAGGTCAGGATATATTCATTTTTATTCTGCCTTCTACAGGGAGCCAGTGAGTGCAGTCCTGTTTTGATGTTTTCCTGTGTCTACAGATTGGCAGATGATCAATTTGACTGCATTTGAACAAGTTTCATGTTAAAAGCAAAAGTCTAGTTTTGCCATTTTTTTGTGAAACCTTTAAGAATTTTGCATTTTTAAGAAACATTACATCTTGTTCACCATGCTGCGCATCCAACACCAAGCCGCCACAAGAGTATAGACCAGGGGTTCCCAAACCTTTTAGAACCATGGCCCACTTTTTAGAACAACAAACTTTCGGGACCTTTCTACCTTTTAATGGATATGAGGCAAGCCGATTTATTTTGTAATGTAACTAAAGCAACATGTGGTAGCGCATTGTCATTTACTGACATCACAATTTTCCTTGAAATTGCCACTGAATTTGCACACACATTGTGTTACTGATACAACTATAGAGGACACAAACGATGTGTGGAAATCAGGATTTTGTGAATATTTATAATTTGTGCATCACCAATTAAGTGTCTTGATTTGTTTTGATCCTTTTAAAATCTCTATTTCCAGTACACTTCAGAATTACAAAAGAAATTGCTTGATTTTACTTGCTTTCCTAACTGCTGGATGCACACAGTTCATTTACAAGAATGTAAATTTTCTTGTGTATTGCAAAAAGCAAAATTCTAACTATGTCACATAATTCACTTTAAAAACTCCTCTTCCTTTGCAGTCATTGAATGAAAAGTAAAACACCAATCCCCACATTAAAAGAACAAAGTAGCCTGACACTTGATTTGTCTGTGAATCACCAGCAAATGTTAACAAGCATTGGCATAGCCAATAGGTCTCGCCTTTGGGACGTTATAAATCTTTAGCTAGAGCTATTGGCTAGTGCTGGTGTGATGGTGATGCTGAGTGACTCTTGGGTAGTGCTGAGTGATGCTGTAGTGGTGGTGTTGCTCTGATGCTCAGGTGGTGTTGAGTGATGCTAAGTTGGTGCTTAGCATTAGCGCAGCATCACTTCAGCAGAGTCATGTGCCCGGAAGCAGCTGGGTGCAATAAGGACTCAACTTCTGAATGGAGCACTGTGCCAGACTGCATGAAAACTAATGGGAGCCATCAGCCGACACATTTAACAGTGGCTTCATGGGGAGACCTATGGAGTGCCAGAGGTGATTGGAGAGCTGTACAATTACTTCACACTAGGTCAGTTCAGTTCAGTTCTTTAGCTTTATTCGATTTTTTGTTTAAAATCATAAAAGCATACATTTAAAAACACTCATGACAAGAATTACATACAAATACACAAAATAGAAGGAAGATAAAACATTATTCCATGTTGCATAAATAAGTTCCTTTGTTTCATAGTAGAATTCATGTTTTTCCATAACCATGGCCAATGAACATTGTGACCGGATAGTTCAAGGTGGGGAAGTCATGGCCACACAGTGTACGCGTATTTCTGCCCTTCGGGTAAACGGATTCTGCCCTTAATTTTAGTCTAGGCGTATATGCCCTGCTTGGGTAGAAGTCTTGTAGGTCCCAGATGGATATAGGGCCAACACCTTCATGGGGGTACAAAGTTCACAGGTAAGGAACGACTGAGCTACTTTTAAATTTTATTAGAAAGAGGTCCCCGTCAATATCTTTCTGTAGGGGGCCTAGCCAGCCCACCCTTCTAACTGACTTGATAGTACCATCTAGACCAATGGGCAAAGGCCTGTTTTTAGTTGGCCAATATATGACTTTGTTAAGTAAGTCTTGTTCCCGCTCAGTTTTTCCATGTTTGATTTCGGGAACTCCTGCAAGAACACACACAAAGGGTGCAGCCTCCGGGGGTAGCTGTATGTGAGTAGTATTCTTATTAGGCTCTACTTTTGAAACAGTATATTGTAAAGGACCCGGTTTGTGATTAGCTTTAGGTACATCGGGGAGTGAAGGGATAGGGACTAGGGGACAAGTTTGAATGTTACTTTTGGTACCAAGTGAGCTCGGACAAATTGACGTTAAAGAAATTTCAGTGCGGGTTTGGCTGGCCTTTAAACATTTCTCTATTCCCAACAGCCTATCCTCTAGGGTGGTAATTTTAACAATCAGGGGAGAGATCAGTGAGCCGACCATTTGTTCAATCTGAGCCAGAAAGTTCGAATTGAGGGAGGTTATCCATTGGTCTATTTTTTCTTCCGATTTTTGGAGGGGGTTAGTTGCAGTCAGTGGGGAGCTAAAACATAATTTTTGCTGTTTTGATTTATTCCCTATGTGCTTATCCCCATCCCACTTCCTTTTACTAGACAAGGACTGCGAAGAGACTGTGTTTGATGTATTAACATTTTTGGGTTGGGCCCGGGGGCTGGCGATTGGGGTAGAAATACTGGTTTGTTCAACGAGGCAAGGGGAGGAACTTTTAATTTCATTTCTGGGTTCCACGGTGGCATACCTTGTTTTGCAGAGGGAATTTAGTTCATCCAGGAGCGAGAGATGTTGCGTTATGCCATTGGTTGGGTCAAGCGATTGGTTAATAGATGTACTAGTCTTGGCAGTTTCAATCAAATTGACGGTGGACGGAGATGGCCTGCTTGGAACTTGTGTCCCTGGATGCAAGCCTCTATGGCTGATAGATCTATTGGTCACCCCCTTGTGTCATGATGGGGTTTGCGATTGTTAGGCTATCACAAGGTTATGACAAGGTCTCAAGAAAGTCTGAGGATATTAGAATGTTCTCAGCTAAAGTTCAGTTTGTAATCCCTTGCCAAAATGCCAAAAAGGACATAAAGTTATTACATTAGCAGTGAAATGGAGTCGGGGGGGGGGGGGTGTGGCCCCGTCCCGTTCTCCTCGTGCCTCTGAGGGCCACAGAGGGCCCGCCCTTTGCCCGGGCTTAGCCCGCGCGCGATTCCCGCTACGCGAGGGCTGTCCTTCTTTTTCTATCCCCTCCGGGGGCGGAAGTAGCAGCAGAGGAGTCTGGGGGATGTAGTTTCCCCACCCCACGGCAGCCACTATCCTGTAGTTCTGCGGCGGCGGGGGAGAAGCATCAAGGATTCCCAAATGTCCTATGAGCAGCAGTGAGCAGGTAGGGGTGATTCTCCCCCCAAAACGAGTCTTCTACCCCCCACAACGAGTGTTCAAAGGAGCGCCCCGGTCACACTAGGTCATACAGTCTAGTTCAGGAATACATGCTGCCTCACGAAACTTTTATGGACATTTTCCGAGGCTTTTTAATGCACAGAGAGAAAGACAAGTCCCTTGATGGAAGTCAACAGCACTATAACATTCTGTGTGCAACTGCATCAGTGGAGTATTGAACATTGGGTGCCCAGGCGTCCCGGATTTGCACGGACAGTCCTTGGTTTTCACCAGCTGTCCCGGCAGATTTCGGCACTTTTGGCTCATGTTCCGGTTTTTAGAGGGGGTCGACTGAAACCAGTAAGAGGCACTTTTCTGGGTGTTCTAAAGTTGTATTAGTTAGCAGCTGTTATAAAGAAGCAATTTAATTAACGGTTATGATGCTGGTTTTAGAAATGACAATTGTTTATTTTTATAGTGCTTCTTTTGTATTCCTATGTTGATAGCAGTTCTCATTCTGCGCAGCACGGTTGATGTAACATTATAATCCATCTTCTATTTTTGCTAAATGTCCCTGTTTTTGGTTCTTAACATCTGGGCACCCTAATTGAACAGCCTGAAGAATCAGCGTTGGGGAAAAGTTATGCTTGAAATATTAAGATGTACAAAAGGGGATGGTGATGGACGGAGCATCTGAACCAATCAAACACTCACACCCAGTCAAAAGATCTGGGTTTGATCCATCACCGTTCTTTAGCCCACTCTGCCACCCCAGTTCAGACATGGCTATATGCAAATGAGTCTGACCCTGTGCCTCATGGGAACAGTCCAGCCCGAACTGCCAAGCCATGCCTTCCTGGACCGGAAACAAGCTTCCGAGGACCGGTTTCTGGCATTACAGCCGTCTTCAGCCCGGCTTGCTTGAATCCAGTGGCAAAGTGAGCAAGGGACTCACGTCTGAGCATACCCTGCCACACTTATGGCGGCCAAAGCGGTACAAAAGGGGGTTCGGGCTGGACTGTTCCCATGAGGCACTGGGTCAGACTGATTTGCATATAGCCATGTCTGAACCGGGGTGGCAGAGTGGGCTAAAGAACGGTGATGGATCAAACCCAGATCTTTTGACTGGGTGTGAGTGTTTGATTGGTTCAGATGCTCCGTCCATCACCACCCCCTTTTGTACCGCTTTGGCCGCCATAAGTGTGGTAGGGTATGCTCAGACGTGAGTCCCTTGCTCACTTTGCCACTGGATTCAAGCAAGCCGGACTGAAGACGGCTGTAATGCCAGAAACCGGTCCTCGGAAGCTTGATTCCGGTCCAGGGAAGGCATGGCTTGGCAGTTCGGGCTGGACTGTTCCCATGAGGCACTGGGTCAGACAGATTTGCATATAGCCATGTCTGAACTGGGGTGGCAGAGTGGGCTAAAGAACGGTGATGGATCAAACCCAGATCTTTTGACTGGGTGTGAGTGTTTGATTGGTTCAGATGCTCCGTCCATCACCACCCCCTTTTGTACTGAAATATTAAGATGACAGATTGAACAACACCCCCCCCGCTTCAAACTTGTCACTGAATTTACAAAAGCTCAATTTTTTGAGCAGAGCTTGAACCCTGCTATTTGCAGTTCAGGCTGTCTCCGAAGCACCAGACCAGTAGAGATCTGTTCATAGATGGCGACCCTTTAATGCGTTGTATAGTAGTCCGCTGGGGAACATCCATAACAACGACTCCGGCACAATGGGTTCTGGAGTCACACAAGCCGAACAATGACTTGCACAAACAACAACTTACCCTGAACCATGCATGTGTGTGGTTCAGGCTAAGACTGTCTAGTTTTCAGTATTGGCAGTCCAGAGGAGCGTCGGAGGAACAGGAGAGGTAAGGGCGGTTCTGGGGTGGGGAAGGAGGTTTCATATTTATTTTTAGGGGTTGGGGAGATTGTGTTCGTTTTTAGGGGTTGGGAAGGGTTTGGTTAGTTTTTAGGGGGTGGGAGGGGTTCGAAATAGTTTTAGGGGTGGGGGCTTGTGATCGTGTTTAGGGGGTGGGAGGGGTTTGTGTATGTTTTTCAGCGGTCAGAGGGGTTGGAGTTAGTTTTAAGAGTGGGGATTGTATTCCTTTTTAGGGGTGGGGGCTGAGTTAGATTTTAGGGAGTGGGAGGGGTTAGTGTTAGTTTTTAAGGGGTATGAGGTAGGGGGTACAGGATAAATTTTAGGGACTGGGAGTGGCTTGGAATAGATTTTAGGGGGTGGTTTACCATGCATTCCTTTATCACAAAAATCTGTGGTAAAAGGATGTGTGGTAAAACAAATCGTTGATGGGATGCGGTCGTAGTACAGATCGAGTTGTTGTTGAGGAACTCATTGTGCCAACATACAACCAGTCCGTTGGGGTTCTCTGGAGACATTCGGCACATGCTTAAAGTAGAGAAGATGCTTGCTTCCAGTTGGACTAATAAACTATGTTAAATTGTTGGCCAGCCACTAAACGGCGTTATTATATGGGACAGCAGTTTCACATACTGGCTTATTTGTTATGTCCAAAGGGCAGAGAATTCAATAATATGCAATATATACACATACGTGTACAGGTAGGGACAGTTAGTGACAGTCTAATGTGTACAAAATGCACTTTTCCTTCGAAATAGAGAGCATGTTCCCATACACCACAGTGGGAAGTTGCCCTCTCTATTGTAAGTTGATACACTTTGCAAATGTGTAATGATCTTTACATACTCATGCCTTTAAACCAGTGTTTGAAATGAAAAAATAGAAGTGCGAGTAACCTTTACCAGTGCACCTACTTGCTTCTGTAAAATGCCAGTTCCCTCCAATTAAATGATTGCCCTTCTTCTGAGATGCACGTCAAAGTCCCAGAAGAATATAAAGAGCGCGTCATGTTCTGATCTGTAAAGTTGTCACAGGGACCAGGTTCAATGTCTCCTTTTTAACAATAACCCTTGAGAGCAATTAAAAACCATTGAATGGTATTAAACACGCACACAAATATCTCACATTTCAACTTGACCATTGCCACTGAACTTGCGGCAGGTGCCGCATGCCAGAGACCGCGACCGTCCCAGAGAGCTGGAAACACGCCGAGATCAACGCCCTACTCAAAAAAACCTAAGGCAGACCCAAGGGACCTCAAGAACTTCCGGCCCATCTCTCTGCTCCCCTTCACGGGCAAGGTCATCGAGAAAATTGTCAACAGACAGCTAACCAGATACCTAGAAGAAAACTGAATCATGGACCCTTCCCAGTCGAGGTTCTGCAGCAACCACAGCACCGAAACTGCCCTCCTCGCCGCCACCGACGACGACATCAGGACACTGCTGGACGACGGTGAGACCACAGCACTCATCCTCCTAGACCTCTCCGCCGCTATCGACACCGTCTACCACTGCACTCTACGTGCATGCGTCCACGCCGTAGGGATCAGAGACAAGGCTCTGGAATGGACCACCTCCTTCCTCTCCAGCAGAACCCAGAGCGTCCCCCTCCCCCCCATTCCCCCCCCCCCCATTCCGTTCCAAAGCCTCCGAGATCACCTGCGGCGTACCCCAGGGATCCTTCCTCAGCCCGATACTGTTCAACATTTACATGGCCTTGCTCGCACACGTCGCCCGATAGCACGACCTCAACACAATCTCCTACGCTGACGACACTCAACTGATCCTCTTCCCTCATCAAGGACCCCATCACCGCCAAAGCCAACCTCCACGAAGGAATGAAGGCCATCGCCGACTGGATGAAGATCAGCCGTCTGAAGCTGAACTCTGAAAAGACGGAGGTCCTCATCCTCGGCTCCAACCCTTCAGCTTGGGACAACGGCACTGGGGGCAGCCCCGACACCCACCGACCACGCACGTAACCTGGGAATCATCCTCGACTCAACGCTCTCAATGACCAAGCAAGTCAACCCCGTCTCCTCCTCCTGCTCCAACACCCTCCGCATGCTCCGCAAGATCTGCAGATGGATCCCGACAGATACAAGAAAGACAGTCACCCAGGCCCTCGTCGGCAGCAGATTAGACTACGGAAACTCCCTCTATGCGGGAGCCCCGACCACGCTCATCAAACGACTAAAACGCATCCAAAACTCCTCGGCACAACTGATTCTCGACGTACCACGACACAGCCACATCACCTCCCCTCCCCCCCCCGCCCCCCACTTGAGAAACCTGCACTGGCTCCCTGTCAACAAGAAGATATCCTTCAAGCTCCTCTCATCCACTCACACAAAGCACTCCACAAGACCGGCCCAGCCTACCTCAACAGACGGCTCTCCTTCTACATCCCCAACCACCAGCTCCGCTCCGCCGACCTCTCACTCGCCACCGTCCCGCGCATCCAAACAACCACCACCGGCGGGAGATCCTTCTCCCACCTTGCCGCCAAGACATGGAACACCCTCCCACTGAGCCTACGACAGACCCAAGACCTGCTGACCTTCAGGAGGATACTCTAGACCTGGCTGTTCGATCAGTAGCTCCCCCCCTCCCCAGCACCTTGAGACCCTCGTGGGTATGTAGTGCGCTTTACAGATGATTGATTGACCCTGCTCGCAGGCAGGTCGCTCCCACGCTGCTGCACGACTCTGCCTGCATTGTTTTTGCCTAATCTTGTATTTGTCCCCTGTGCCTAACTTGCTTTCTTGCCCAGACTTGTTTTTATTCCCCTGTGCCTGTACTTGCTTTCATGCCCAGACTTGTTTTTATTCCCCTGTGTCTGTACTTGCTCTCTTGCCCAGACTTGTTTTTATTCCCCTGTGTCTGTACTTGCTCTCTTGCCCAGACTTGTTCTTATTCCCCTGTGCCTAACTTGCTTTCTTGCCCCGACTTGTTTTTATTCCTCTGTGCCTGTACTTGTTTTCTTGCCTAAACTTGTTTTTCCTTCCTGTGCCCAGGTCTCCCGCGGCCCCCGCCTGTTTTTCCCCCTGCTGCGTCCCTGCGGCCCCGCCCATCTGCAATCCCATTCGCCGCCCCGCTCCCGCCTCCCAGCTGCGCCTCCCTCCCACATCCCCTCATTTGGAAGCCGCTACGCGGCTGTGCTCAGCGGGCACGCCGCTGGCGCACCTAAGGCAAGGCCGTCTGTGCCTGGACCGCGCCCAGCGCCAGGACCCCTGGACACCACAAACGCCACGACGCCCGACACGATGCCAGAACCCTCCACGCACTCAACACCGGACGATCACACACCTGCTTCCTGGCCCCCCCGAAGTGCACCCACGGAGCTTTTACCTGCCGGAACTGCAGCTTCACAAGCATCCGCCCCACCATGCTGCCGACCAGGAAAGAACCCAACCACCTCAGATGCATCCTTCTCAACACCCGCTCCGCCCGAAAACATGCCGTTGAACTCTGGGACCTACTCGACTCAACCTCTCCAGACGTCGCCTTCCTGATGGAGACCTGGCTGACCCCGCCTCGGCACCCGACATAGCCATAGCCGTCCCGGAAAGCTGCAAGATCACCCGCAAGGACCCCACCAAGGAATCGCCATCGTCCACAGGAACACTCTGAGTCTCGACCAACACCGACGCCACCCTCAGCACCGCCGAACACCTGCATTTCCAGATCCACACCGACCCCAACACCACCCTAAGAGGAACCCTCATCTACAGACCGCCCGTACCCCGACCACAGTTCAGCGACTCCATCGCCGACTTCGTCCGCACACACGCCCTCGCCTCCATGGACTACATCCTCCTCGGGGACCTGAACTTCCACCTTGAGAACAATGACGATACCAACTCCATCACCCTGATCGACAACCTAGCCAACCTCGGATTCAGACAACTCGTCACAACACCCACCCTCTCCGCTGGTCACACGCTTGACCCCATCTTCTCCGCAAGCCCCCACGTCTCCTTCAACCATACCACCGAACTCCACTGGACCGACCACCGCTGCATCCACTTCACCTTCAAGAAACCCACCACGCACCACCGCACCCAACAGATGCCTCACCGCTGCTGGAGCAAAGTTACCGAAGACCAGCTAACCACCACCCTCGCCCAGAGCCCATCTGCCGACCATACCGACCCCGACACCGCCGCCTGCAACCTCAGACAGTGGATCAACGACTGCGCCAACACCATCGCCCCAATCAAGAAACCCTTCAATAATCATACCAACAAGAAAGCCAGCTGGTTCACTGAAGACCTCCGGGCCTCCAAGCAAACCTGCCGAAAGCTGGAGAAGATCTGGCTCCGTGAACGAACACCGGACAGCCACGCCGCCCACAAGAATGCCACCCGCAGACCCCATCACCTCATCAGATCCACCAAAAGGGCCTCCTTCAAAAACCGCCTAGACAACAACGCGCACATCAGCAAAGAGCTCTTCAACATCGTGAAGGAACTCTCCAACACCAACGACGTCCCACCCTCGCAAGACCTGTGCGACTCGCTGGCCACCTTCTTCCACCGCAGGATCACAGACATCCACAACAGTTTCAACGCCACGACCGCCCCGACAACCACTGAGACCTCCGCCCCCACGACCACCATCCGCACCAACCGCCTGCTCTACTGGACCAACATCAACGACGATGACACCATCAAGATCATGAACACCATCCACTCCGGATCTCCATCAGACCCATGCCCACGCCACATCTTCAACAAAGCCAGCACATCCATCGCACCCCCTCTCCGGAAAGTCATCAACACCTCCTTCGAGACAGCAACCTTTCGGGAGAGCTGGAAGCACGCCGAGATCAACGCCTTACTCAAGAAACCCAAGGCGGACCCCAAAGACCTCAAGAACTATCGGCCCATCTCCCTGCTCCCGTTCCCGCCAAAGGTCATCGAGAAGACAGTCAGCGAACAACTGACCCGCTACCTCGAGGAGAACCACATCCTGGACCCTTTCCAGTCCGGGTTCTGCAGCAACCACAGCACCGAGACTGCCCTCATCGCCGCCACCGATGACATAAAGTGCCTGCTGGACAACGGAGAAACGGCGGCCCTCATCCTCCTGGACCTGTCAGCCGCCTTAGACACGGTCTGTCACCACACACTACGAACGCGCCTCCACAACGCTGGAATCCAAGAGAACGCCCTGGACTGGACCACCTCCTTCCTCTCCGGAAAGAACACAGAGCGTCCCCGCTCCGAAGCCACCGAGATCATCTGCGGCGAACCCCAGGGCTCATCCTTCAGCCCAACCCTGTTTAACATCTACATGGCACCACTCGCCCACGTCGCCCGCTGGCATGACCTCAACATCCTCTCCTATGCCGATGACACCCAGCTGATACTCTCCCTCACCAAGGACCCCCACACCGCCAAAACCAACCTTCATGAAAGAATTAAGGCGTTGCTGAATGGATGTGGAACAGTCGACTGAAGCTGAACTCGGACAAGACGGAGGCCCTCATCCTCGGATCCAACCCTTAGGCCTGGGACGACTCCTCGTGTCCGACCGCACTGGGAACCGCTCCAACACCCGTTTGCAAGTTAAGTCATGTTAATTTCACACGACTTATAAGTTATAAATTAACTATTGCCTATCAATATTCATTATCTTGCAGCCAATTGATTAAGGGACGCCATATCTCGAGACCCTTTTTTTTCTTATGTGTCCCCTTTCTCCTGTATATAGCTATTTCTAGACTATAGCTAGCTAGCAGTCTTGATCGCCACTGTTGGAATAGTGGAGGTGTAGGATCCAGCCATCCGGTTGCTAGACAAATCCTAAAGATGGCCATAGATATGGATATCAGGCCCTGTGTTTCCCTGGATCTTAGACCTTGTTCTAGTCCCAACATTATTTCTGTGGTCGTGATAACGACTGGAATTTGAAAAATTTCAGAAAGAAATTTAGAGATTTCTGATCTGATAATAGTTAGTGAATTGCATGTGGCAAATATGTGTACTATATCTGCGGCATGTGTAGCACATCTTGGACAATTTGTGCCTTTCCCCATACTCCATTTGGCGATCTGAGATGGTGTGTAATATAGTTGAAAGAAAGTCTTATAATATTGAGCCTGTAATTTCGTGGATATTAGTGATGTTTGAGAAAATTGAAATGCTGATTGTACGCCGTCTATAGTGATATTTAATTTATTTTGCCATTTGAGACTGTCTATCCAGATCATCTGGTAACAGTGAGATTAAAGTTTTATAGATATCTCCTATTTTGATAGAAGCTATTAGAGGCAAGATTCCTATTATCGGAACTGTCTGGAACTCAGCCCTGCCTCCCCCTTTTTTTATTATGAAATCTCTGATTTGGAGGTATTTAAAAAAATCCCTATGTTCAAGCCCAAATTCCATCTTTAATTCCTCGAAAGATTTAATGGCCAATGGTGAAAAAAAATAACCCCAAATGTGTAATCCCGGTATTGATCCATCTGATCATGCACGTATCCTGAAATATTCCTGGGAGGTTATAATTTTGGATGAGACTGGTGTAATGAGAATATCTACCGATTCCTAGTATTTTACGGATGTTAGACCAAACGTTGTAAATACCTAACAGTGTCTTAAATCGCACTTTTTTGAAGTGGTTGTCATATGTTAGTCGCCACAAATGATCACCAGTTTCTGCTCCCAAAATAATTCTACACGGAGTAGGGACGTCCCCTTCAACATTTGGAAAATCATCCGACATGAGTAAGCCTTTACTGTAACTCATCAATGTAGCCCACCAATATATTTTAAGTTTTGGGGCTGCAAGACCCCCTCTCATTCTTGGAAGTGAGATATGCTTATATGCTTTATAACGTATAAGTCGTGTGAAATTAACATGACTTAACAACTTGCAAACGAATGGACGAGCAGGTATGGAAATAGAGAATAAATATCTCTAACCTCTATAATTTATTTATCTAATTATTTAACTACTTTACTCTTTTCTCCTTTCCCTCTCGTCTATGACTATGTACTAGTATGTCTTCCATTGTATGTTACAATATCTTAGCAAAATTTGGTGAAAAAGGTGTATATACGTATGCTGCTGTAATGGAATTCTCGACCAAAAATGTTGAAAAGCCGGATGGGCATGGGTGGGGAGGGACCAAGGGTGGGAAGGGACAAAAACTAAAAATATGCTGAATAAAGAATTGTTTAAGAAAAAAAAGGGAACCGCTCCAACACCCACCGACCACGCACGCAACCCTGGGGTCGTCCTCGACTCCACCCTCTCCATGACTAAACAGGTCAACTCCGTCTCCTCCTCCTGCTTCAACACCCTCCGCATGCTCCATAGGATCTACAAGTGGATCCCTACTGAAACGAGAAGAACAGTCACCCAGGCCCTTGTCAGCAGCAGGTTGGACTATGGAAACGCCCTCTACACAGGAGCCTCGGCCAAACTCCTGAGACGGCTCCAACGCATCCAGAACCCCTCTGTACGCCTGATCCTCGACATCCCTCACCACAGCCACATCACACCCCACCTGAGAGACTTGCACTGGCTCCCGGTCAACAAGAGGATAATCTTCAAGCTCCTCACCCATGCACACAAGGCACAACACCGGACCAACGTACCTCAACAGACGACTCTGCTTCCACACACCCACCCGCCAGCTCCGCTCCGCCGACCTTGCCCTTGCTACAGCCCCCGCTTCCGAAGAGCGACCTCAGGCAGCAGATCATTCTCCCACCTCGCCGCCAAGACCTGAAACACCCTCCCCATCCACCTACAGCAGACCCAAGACCTGCTGACCTTCAGAAAACTCCTCAAGACCTGGCTATTCGAGCAGTAGTGCGCCTTACAAATGATTTGATTGATTGATTGATTGATTGATGCCAGCATCATGGTAAAAATCAGGCAAATAAACCCTCGACAAACGCTGTATGGCAATCGCGGGGTTCTTAATGCCATATATTTATTTCCTCAATCAGGGCTGGACTGGCCGTAGCGTGCACCGGGTGTTTTCCCCAGTGGACCACCAGGGTGGAGGCTGGTTTTGGACCCCTGGGAGGCCGTTTCTGTTACCGGGGCCAGCAATATCTGCCCCCTGTAACCAAATCGGCCGAAACCGGCCCTAGAAAACAGCTCTGCCGCACTCCTCCCTTTCCTCCATGGGGGGCCAGCCGATTTGTTTTCCAGGGCCGGTTTTGCTTCCCAGTACGGCCCAGTCCTCAATAGACGTGGTTTGGCGATAAAAACACCTTTCACAATGTTTCAATGAAAGGCCCAATACACACAACGCTCTGCGTTCATTTAAATATCAGGAACCCCATCACCATTGGTGGGTTCACAAACGTTATAGTTGAAGAATTGTTCCATCGACATCATACTGATGTTGAACAGAAAATAGTATTGATATACTTTTCTCAAAGCTCAAATGCCATGATAAACTCAGTCATAGGTAAGTTATATGTGCACAGCTTGCCATGTTGTCGCCGATTATTTCCACCACATCTGGGCTCCCATATTGTGTGTGTGTATGTATATTATGTCTGTATGTTATGTATGTATATGTGTGTATGTATGTTGTGTGTGTGTGTGTGTGTATGTATGTATATATATATATATATATATATATATATATATATATATATATATATATATATATATATATATTCACAGAAAAAACCATAGGTTATAGACCATATATAGTTAGGAATTAGCATTTACAAAACCTTGAAAATTCACTGAAAAAACCATAGGTTATAGACCATATATAGTTAGGAAATAGCATTTAGAAAACCTTATTTTACTCACACAAAACCATTGAAATTCCATATATAGTTAGTTGCACTAACTATATATCGCGCACCTGCAATCCACTGCTGATGATGTCACATATTACATCATTCATGACATGGTCAGTGACATCACTGATGACATCACTGATGACATCTCAAATGACATCACTGATGACATCACTGATGACATCTCATTTGACATTACTGATCACATCACTGATGACATCATTCATGTGATGATACAATGAACCTCTTCAGACTCTAATATAACCTTAGATACACTCAGTGTAAACAGACACTCACAGACTGTCACTCATCCATGGAGTTACTCACACACCTAGTCAGTCTTGCAAAGAATCAATCACACCTCGATTTCCTCAACTATATAGTTATACACACCTTACTTATTGGAACATATAATAACACATATTTACTCTGTTATACAATCCCTGATACAAGTTCACAATAATCCATACAGCCACTCACACATTCACTGGCTCTTATGCACAGTTATTTATATATGTCAACTATCACATGTACTGTGTTTTACATATGTACTTACTTTGACATGTAGCACTGAGATATCCATTCACTCACCAATACACTCATGCACACAGTCAACCGCCCATACAGATGTTTCCACATGCACTTTTGAACCCATACATCTAGTGAATCAACTGCTCACACATCTATGCACAGAGTCATACACCTCCCAGACACCCACACACACACTCAGTCTCCCATACAAATACTTGGGCAACTAATCAATAACCCATATAGTTAGTCATATAGCTAATGATCAACACATGCATCAGATTACAAAACAACAGACACAATGATGCACAATTTAAAACAGTTTAGTCACTAACCCATGCACTCAGTGAGACACATTTAATCACTCACTTATACAGTCAGTCATGCACCTACTAAATCCTTCATCCAGACACTTATACATCCACTCATTCTTCAATATGTAAGACATATTTTAACTTTACAGAAGCATACAGTCACTGGATGTTGTCATCAGTGATGTCATTTGAGATGTCATCAGTGATGTCATCAGTGATGTCACTGACCATGTCATGAATGATGTAATATGTGACATCATCAGCAGTGGATTGCAGGTGCGCGATATATAGTTAGTGCAACTAACTATATATGGAATTTCAATGGTTTTGTGTGAGTAAAATAAGGTTTTCTAAATGCTATTTCCTAACTATATATGGTCTATAACCTATGGTTTTTTCAGTGAATTTTCAAGGTTTTGTAAATGCTAATTCCTAACTATATATGGTCTATAACCTATGGTTTTTTCTGTGAATTTCATTGGTTTTTTAACAGCTAATATCTGTAGCTGTAAAATGTATTCTTCTTTAAATCCAAAAATATATTTTATATGTTTATGAATAATTTTTTTTTAAAATATTTTTTTTTCTTCGTTCCCGCTTCGCGAATCGGGAAGCTTCCCGTTAGCTGACCTTGATGCCGCGAAATAGACCGCGAGCCGGTAAACGTTTCTTTACCGCAAGTGCCGCGTTAGAAAACAACATCGTGACGCCTCCCGTCCGCATGACGTTCCACGTTGTCGCTTGATACGTCATATGACGTGCTACGTTAGCAAACTGGTACGCGAAGCGAGTGCCAAAGCGCAGGTTTCTGGAAGCAAACCGGGAGGCCCTGCAAAGCGCTTAACGTAAACACAGCAAGTCATGTGACTTGGTAATAACACTTTTCATTGGTTCATTTCACTTTTGGTTTCCTAATGATGTAAGACTAGGTCATATAATCTAAAATGAACACTTTTGATTGGTTGAGAACTCTTGTTTTTCCCAAATGATGAAAATCCCTCCTTCTTTCCTCACTCTGACTTTCATCATTGTGAGAGAAAGACCCTTTGTGATCACTGAGCAATGGCTTCTTTAGTAGCTTCAGCTGGTGCTTCCCCACCACCTCCACCACATCCAAGGAAGAGTGGACCACCTGCTCAAGTTGTAATTCAACAAGAAGAAGAAGAAGAGGAACAGGAGGACGAGCACGAAGAGAGGCAGTTTTTGCCTGAGCAGCCCAAGACGTCTCACCGGAAAGAAAACTTCATTTGGCAATTTTTTAAAATTCCCAAAGGTCAGAAAAAAGTAAATGCAAGATACGTAACTTGCCTTATATGTCAAGATAGACTGTCCAGAGGGACCGACAAAATATACAGTTTCGGAAACTACACAATGCATCGCCATATGACTAGGTGGCATCCTAACAACTACAGTGCTGCACAGTTTCGGAACGACCTAGATAATCTCCCTATTATGGCCAGAAGATCTGTTGTACCGGAAGTAACGGGACCAGAGGGCAGGGAGATGGTGCCAAATATACAAATGAGATTTGGTGAAGTAAAACACACCTGCGTATTTTGCGATGGATTCATTTCCTACGGAGAAAGAAGCATCACTCTGATCAACAGAGCTATTGACTATCATATGCAAGTTTGTCCGAAACGCCCAAAATAATAAATACTTCTTTTTTTTGTTTTGTTGCTCCTGTTGAGCCCTTTACAATGAATCGTTTTCATTGCCCCCTCCAAGAAAAACCCAAAAAAATATAAAACTGTTCCGAAAAATTCAAAAACAGTAAAAAAAATGTTCAGAAAAATAAAAAAAAAAGTTCTTTTCAGAACTACCTCCCCGTTATTAAAAAATTGGTACAATATTTGGAACTGTGCCAACCTCTATTTCTCTTAGTTCGCTTCCTAGTTCGCTCGCTGGTACGCGAACTGGAAGCGAACCAAAAACAGTAAGTATAAGGGAAGGAAACACACTTATGTTAAAAGAAAGACAGCTATAGGGGAGTAAACTAGAGATACTATTACCCATAATCCACTACTGATGATGTCACATATTACATCATTCATGACATGCTCAGTGACATCATCAGCAGAGGATTGCGGGTTTTTTGGCAACATGCCTTATCCACGGTTTAATAACGCTGCCTTTTGCTTTATATAAGTTTTCAAATTGTATGAAATATATACCAATAGGTCTTTATGAACCTTTAGGTAGTGCTTTTGTTCATGAGGTCTGGTCGCTTCCATACACATACAGATGTTTCAAAGATGATCAAGAAGTTTATCTGAATGGAGAGGAATGCACTGAGACGCCAGATCATTCACTAATGTGTAGGCACATACAGTTACACGATTCATGCAACAAACACCGACCAAATATGGCTTGCGTGTTGCAAGGCACGCCAGTTCCTGCTATCATCCCCACGTTCAAGTTGTTGGAAAATGGTAGTTATTTGATGCTCAATAATGAAGATTGTTCTGAGTTAATTAAAAGTATTCCTTTTATCGTAACAGTAAGTGAACGGGTTATTTGCTGCAGAAATGTTCTATTTCCTCCCACACATGAACATAGGGAGTTTTCAATCTGGCCACAAATAACAACCTTGGGACACGTTTCAACGGCATGACAAGAATAAGAGCTCTTTTGTCTCAGAGAGAGGTGGCCTTGAGTTCGGCCCGTGAAACTTTCGTACTTCACATAGCGAACACCCGTACACAGGTTTGCCTTTCAATTTCAGCAACATGTTTCCGACTATCTTTAACGCATCCTCCACAAAATCCCTGGCACACTTTTTTAAAGTTGTTACCAGTGGTCTCGTGACTTCATTTGAGAAAATCTTTGGAGTCATCCCTGCTCCCTTTCATTCCATTTTCTCCACTCTGGTTCGTGGATTGCATTTTTACTTGCATTACCAGCGGACGCTCTTGTGCTTTTTTACATTTTTAAATATGGATGTCCCTCCTATGCAACCTCCGACCCTGCAGCTGCTGACACTGTTCCGCAATCGCATGCTAGAATATTATGGCACAATGCCGTTGGCGATATTAAGCACGGCATATGGATTATCTTTTCGGTTCTCCTACTTCACCTGTGTCCAGCCTGTATTTCACTGCCTGACCTGTGATTTCGATTGGGCCATTGATTTGTGTCTCTGCGGACCGGTTTCTCCTGACGTCGACTTTAATCAGCTGATGACTCCTATCATTACTCACGAGTTGATTTGTCCTGGCGAAAGGATTATGGCTGTGGCATTGATGCATGGACTACTTGGTCCCTGGAATTTACTGGCGGCAGCACAGTCTTTCTTGGAACACAGCTTTCTTGAAAACCCACCGAGCTGTCCTCTGATGGTGATAGAGGATCCGGTGCTGGGAGAGCACGTATGTTCTTTTCCGCTTTTAAATTGGATGGCTGAACTGTTTTCGGATGAAGACGGTGACTTCCTATTGGAGGCTGTTGCAGCTTATTTTGCATACACAGTTATGTCATAGACCTTTTTCATGTTTGATATGCTGAGTACTAGCATTTCATTGACAATTCATTGACTTATTTGTCAAGTTTTTATTATTTACCTTGCCTATTGGCTTAAGACTCGATAAAGTACTTGGCTGTTTTATTTTTCTTTAGCATTGAATTTTCCTAGTTTTTAATGCTTTACCTTGCGGACCGTCCACATATAAACTTGCAATCTGCTCTCATGAGATGGCACTTCTATTATCTTATTCAGTTCGTTTCCGGATCATGAGGAGGTGTCATCTAGGTCCTGGATATCTTTACACCGTGTTAAGTTAGCATGGGCTCATTACCGGTTTAAACGCCATTTTTCCTTTTTTGCAACTTCTGCACACGACACTTAGTTGTTGCTTTAGCTTTCCACCTAGTAGTTCATCGTGGTTTACATGAGAATAATATGTTATTGGTCTACTATCTGCTTTACTTGTTAAACTATATCTGTACAGCGAGTGCTAAAGTTTCAAGAACAACACGATACAGAATTGTTATGAGGTCTGATCTCCACGACTTCATACTCATAACATAAGTGCAACTTCTGCCAATTCTGGGCATGAGGCGGGTTTTATATTGCTTTGCCGAACACACATACACAACAGTTGATGCGGTTCACATGAAGAGAGAGCTGGTGTATGCTGATGTGATTCCTTCAAATCTAAGACACTAAAGTATGGACACGCCCTAAACCAACACAAAGAGACCTTCTTAGCAAATAATATAATATGTGTATTAGGGAGGGTGAGATATAAGCAGCCGCGGGCCGTGGAGGGAGTTACGATGGGGCAGGGAGGCGGGGAGGGGGAGAAGCAGGGTGGAGCCCTCTCTACCTTGCCCCTCCCCCTCCCCGCCTCCCTGCCCCACCGTAACTCCCTCCACGGCCCGCGGCTGCTTATAAGTGTTGCTAACTCTTATTCATTTACAGCATGTTAACATACTGTCACCATTCGCTTTTTATGTACTAGTAACTATGCTGGTAATTTTGCTACTGATAATATGTGTACTTGTATTCTCCACCCTGCTTCTCCCCCTCCCCGCCTCCCTGCCTCACCGTAACTCCCTCCACGGCCCGCGGCTGCTTATAAGTGTTGCTAACTCTTATTCATTTACAGCATGTTAACATACTATCACCATTCACTTTTTATGTACTAGTAACTATGCTGGTAATTTTGCTACTGATAATATGTGTACTTTTATTATCTAAGGTACTACGCCTGAGAAGACGGCATTAGTAAATAAACATTTCAAATACACATGTGTTCTTCTTAACTCCATGTTCTGGTTTCTAAGAAATATATAACGACCGACTGTTCATGAGTTCCACGTATCCTGAGGTACTATAAGTTCATATTCTGGATTGTCTAAACATTGAGAGTTTGTTATATCCAATGTGACACTGTACCTAGCTTGCTAAATAGTTTTTGATTACTAACGTGAGATTTGGGACACCCTAATTCGCCGAGGTTCCAATCCTCTGTCCACAGTTCTGTGTGAGAACAGAAACCCCGCGACAGGGGCACCCCCGACCCTTGCTGGAGCTTCATCACACTTGCGATACAACTCCAGCAATGCGCCACCTTTACGGCACAGATACATCACGCATCTGTGCTGTTTTTGCCCCATGATGCGCCGCATTGTAAATGCAGCACACCATAGGTGACGGAACAGCGGCACAGAATGACTAACACATCCCTGGTGATGCGCCAGTCATCATAAATCTATCCCTATGCTTCTTATCTTGTTAGAGATGAACCGCCATATGTATCATAAAAGTTATTTGCATTTCCTAAATAGCGAACTTTAAGGAATAAATAGCGATTCTTTACCATTCCTAGTTTGCGATGAGCTATTTGCTAATTAGCCGAATGTAGCCCAATGAAGCCCAAAGATGGCCGCCAGACACACAAAAAAACAAATGTAGCCCAAATATCAGCCAGATGTAGCCCAACTATAGCCCAGTGACAGAATGACCAATCAGCTTCGCAAACCTCCGTTACGCGAAGCGGAGCGCTGTTACAGATATATATCTTTTTTTGAACGTTAATTTCTCAAAATCCACTGGAGCACATATATTGAGACCTAGCAAAGGCACATCGGGCTACCAGTCCCTAATATTTTGCCAAGTTTCGTGCAAATTCATTCAGCCGTTCAATTATTATTTTTATTATTTTTTTTTGCCCCGCGGGGCCCTTTTAAAACCTCCACATCAAACCTAGGGGGTCAGCGAGGATCTACTATGCCCCCTTATAGTTATTTCCCCCTTTGTTTTGACCTCCTCTTGTCTCTCGATCCTACCGAGAGACAAGATGGCGGCCGCTACGGACTGTTTGGAATGTTGACAGACGCCGGAGAACCAATCAGCTTCGCTTCACAAAGCTCCGTTGCGCGAAAAGTCCGCGAACCAGAGCGCTAACCGGTCCGCTGTTACAGATATATATCTTTTTTTAAACGTTAATTTCTCAAAATCCACTGGAGCACATATATTGAGACCTACAAAAGGCACATCGGGCTACCAGTCCCTACAATTTTGCCAAGTTTCGTGCAAATCCATTCAGCCGTTCGGGCTAAAAGTGAGGCCAACCGCCCTATGGAAAACTCAATGTTAAAAACACGTTTTGGGACCCCCCTTTTTTCTCGGCCCCCACTGGACGAACCCCCCCCAAATTTTCAAGGGCTGCTCAGAAACAAAATGTGCCATTTTCCTGAAAATTTCAGCCGATTCCGTCCACAAACGCCAAAGTTATTAGACATAGAATTTTCAAAAAACCCATAGAGAAAAAATCCTAACTATATATACCTACTGGCGACCGCCAGTAGGTAATATATATATATATATATATGTATATATATATATATATTCACTGACAAAACCATAGGTTTCAGGAGTTATATAGTTAGGAATTCGTTTTTAAAAAACCTTTGAAATTCACTCAAAAAACTATAAGTTTTAGTGGTGTTATAGTTAGCTGGACATTTTACTCATACAAAACCAATGAAATTGCTCCTATATAGTTAGTTGTACTAACTATATTTCGCGCACCCGCAATCCACTGCTGATGATGTCACATATTAGATCATTCATGACATGGTCAGTGATATCACTGATGACATCTCAAATGACATCACTGATGACATCACTGATGACATCATCCATTAAATGTGGTTTGCTTCGTTATTTAAATAAGCATTATATATATATAGCAATTTACATTGAAGAATGAGTGGATATATAAAAATAAATATTTGGATGGAGGATTTAGTAGCAGTGTAATTGACTGTTTACTTGACCAATTTATAATGTCTCACTAAATATAGTGACTAAACTGTGTGAATATCTGTATCACTTTGTCAGTTGTTGTGTAAACTGATTCTACAGTTGGTTACTAGCTATGTGAAAGTCTATATTAGTTATTGATTAGTTAACTGAGTATTTGTATGGGAGTGTGAAAGTGTGTGTGGTTCGGTGGGGGGGGGGGGTGTGACTGTCCAAAGATGTGTGAATAGTTGATTCAGTAGATATATGAAGTTAAAACTACATGTTCTAACAGTTTGGGTGAGGGAATCTCTTTATGGGTGTGGTGATGAGCAAATATATTTCTCAAAGGTACAGGTCCAACAAACTAGAAAAATAAAAGGCAGTGTATGTGTCAGTTGTATATAAATAAGTATACATAAGACACAATGATTGTGTGAGTGACTGTATGGATAACTGTATACTTGTAATAATGATTTTATAGTTCACTAAGTATGACTTACTATCTAAATGAATAGAAGAAGTGGTGTTTGTATAAGTGTTTTGCTAAGTAAATATGTAAGTATGATCCATTGTTTGCATAAGTGAGTAGGATGACTTCATATGTGAATAGGATGCGTGCTGTTGTTTAATGTCGATATAGATGTATAAGTATTTTTGATAGTGTTCTATTGTTCATTGACAGCATGTATGAGTGAATCCATAGGTAAGTGATTAGATGTGTGTATACATCTATGAATCACTGTGTGGATTTCTAGATACTTGTATTGCTGTGACAATGGATTTAAATATGATACTCTGTATTTTACAAACAGTGATGAAAAATTGTAATGTATGAAAAGGTGTATGTGATTGTCACATGGATGATGTCATCAGTGATGTCATTTGAGATGTCATCAGTGATGTCACTGACCATGTCATGAATGATCTAATATGTGACATCATCAGCAGTGGATTGCGGGTGCGCGAAATATAGTTAGTACAACTAACTATATAGGAGCAATTTCATTGGTTTTGTATGAGTAAAATGTCCAGCTAACTATAACACCACTAAAACTTATAGTTTTTTGAGTGAATTTCAAAGGTTTTTTTAAAAACTAATTCCTAACTATATAACTCCTGAAACCTATGGTTTTTTCAGTGAATTTCAAAGGTTTTTTTAAATGCTAATTCCGAACTATATAAGGCCTGAAACCTATGGTTTATTCAGTGAATTTGAAAGGTTTTTTAAATGCTGATTCCTAACTATATAAGGCCTGAAACCTATGGTTTTTTCAGTGAATTTCAAAGGTTTTTTAAATGCTAATTCCTAACTGTATAAGGCCTGAAACCTATGGTTTTTTCAGTGTTTTAAAAAAAAAAATTTGATTGGTTAACTGGCTTATTAAGTGTATCTTAGTGAATACATATATTAGCGAGTAATGTTTAAATAATTAAGTATATGCATGAGTGACGTAATATGTGCCGTCATCAGCAGTGCATTGCAGACGTGCAAGCTATAGTGAGTCCAACTAACTATAACGTGGGAATTTCAATGGTTTTATGCAAGTAAAATTTCCAGTTAACTATAACTGGTGTGAAACCTATGTTTTTTTCAGTGAATTTCAAAGGTTTTTTAAATGCTAATTCCTAACTATAACTGGTGTGTAACCTATGGTTTTTTCAGTGAATATATATATATATATATATATATATATATATATATATATATATATATATATATATATAAATTTCTATGGCAAAATGAAACCCCTCATTTTGTTCCTTTTCAAATTAAATGTATTAAGTGTTACCACTTTATTCCAATCAAGATGACTTCAGGTGTGCCATACTTTTGTCATAAGTAAGACTGTTAGCGTTCTAGTTGTTCTTTAGAACACTCTGGGACATTCTGTCATTGGGCTATAGTTGGGCTACATCTGGCTGATATTTGGGCTACATTTGTTTTTTTTTTGTCTCTGGTGGTCATCTTTGGGCTACATTGGGCTACATTTGGGCTCTAACATATATATATAGCCCAATATATATTTTTTCAAAGTTAATTTTCGTAAAAACCACTGGAGCACATATCTTGAGACATAGCAAAGGCACATCGGGCTACCAGTCCCTACAATTTTGCCAAGTTTGGTGGAAAACCATTCAGCCGTTCGGGCTAAAAGTGAGTCCAACCGCCCTTTTATCTCGGCCCCCGCTTGACGAATCCCCCCCAAACTTTCAGGGAAGGACCGGAGTTATATATAACGCCAGTAGGTATATATAGTTAGGATTGTTTTCCATAGGGAAATCGCAGCATTCTATTGGGAATAACTTTGGCGCCGGTTTAGGAATCTTCCTGAAAATTTTCTTAACTTTGCCTCGCGGCGCTCCGGTCCTTCCCTGAAAGTTTGGGGGGGATTCGTCAAGCGGGGGCCGAGATAAAAGGGGGGTCCCAAAACGTGTTTTCCCCATGTTAATTTCCATAGGGCGGTTGGACTCACTTTTAGCCCGAACGGCTGAATGGTTTTCCACCAAACATGGCAAAATTGTAGGGACTGGTAGCCCGATGTGCCTTTGTCTCAAGGTATGTGCTCCAGTGGTTTTTACAAAAATTAACTTTGAAAAAATATATATTGGGCTACATTGGGCTATATATATGTTAGAGCCCTAATGTAGCCCAATGTAGCCCAAAGTAGCCCAATATATATTTTTTCAATGATGATGTCACTAACTATATAAGGCCTGAAACCTATGGTTTTTTCAGTGAATTTCAAAGGTTTTTTAAATGCTAATTCCTAACTATATAAGGCCTGAAACCTGTGGTTTTTTTCAGTGAATTTGCAAGGTTTTTTTAAATGCTAATTCCTAACTATATAAGGCCTGAAACCTATGTTTTTTTCAGTGTGTGTGTGTATGTATATATATATATGTATATGTATATGTATATATATATGTTTACCTACTATCCGTTGCCAGTAGGCAGTTATAGTTTAGACCTACTTTCCTTAGGAAAAGCATTTGACTTGCCTGTAACTTTGGCGTTGTTTGACCAATCTTCATGAAATGTTCCCCAAGAGTGTCAAAGTAGGTTCTGTGTGTCATGGAAAGTGTGGGGGTGGGGACCGAGAAATAGTGGTGCGAAATAAGAGTGCATTTGTAATGTTAATTCCCATAGTAAAGTGTTGCTAAATCTACAGCCCGAACCGCTGTACGGAATGAGACCACATTTGGCAGAAACGTAGGTGTTATGCAGATTGTGCTTTTTATTTGGTGTTTTTGAGAAATGAAAACTGAACAATATAGTGATATCTCTGGTGCTGGATATTTTTGCGGTGATCGTGGTTAAATCTCAATGATTCTGAAGTAAATCGCGAATACGAATGCCAACGGAATGCTCTGATTGACTGCAAGCAACCTGAACGGAAAGTTGCGGGCGCTATTTCATTGTTCCGGAACGGTTCCTGGGGCTGAAAAGTTGAAAAGTTGTGTCAAAGCTAACATAAGGGGTCAGGGTTGAGATACTCTGACCCCGTGTTTGAGAAATGGGGGTTTTAGTGACGCAAGTTATATAAATAGCGCGCGGTATTCGTGACAACGCAGCAAACCCCCCTCAATCCCCCCCCCCCCTCCCCCTGTGTACTATTGTGGGGACATTGCAACTATAATATTGGTGAAAATATAAAACCAGCATTTGCAATGCAATAGGTCTCGTGTTAATGAAAGTTTGCTCTATTGGCTCTGCAAATAATATTTGTTAGATTGTTTTAACTTTTTTTATGTCACATGTCATTTACTTATTTATTTTATGTATTTAAGCAATTTGTAGAGCGCGCAAATACCCTTGGGTGTCTCGGCGCTGCGGACTGTGTAGAGAATGGAGCCAGAGGTGGAGTGCTTTATTGATTGAAAAAACACGTTTTTATCCTCTTCCTGAAGGCAATTAAATTTGGGCAGGATTTGATATGTAGAGGAAGGGAGTTCCATAGTTTGGCAGTGGCGACAGTGTATCTTCTGTCACCCCACAAGACTATTTTTCTTCGAGGGATCACCAGTAGGTTGGCTGTTGATGGGCGCAAGGTTCTATTGGGAGTATACCCACACAATGCCCTCTTCAGGAAGTCTGGTCCCGTTTTGTGGATGGCCTTGAAGGCAATACAAAGAGCCTTGAATTTAATTCGGCTTATTATGGGTAGCCAATGAAGTTTTCGAACTACTGATGAGATTGGTCGATACTTGGGGGTGCCTGTTATCATTCTAGCGGCGAGTTCTGCACCATCTGCAGTCGGTTGGTGACCTTTTTCTGAGTGTTAATAAAGAGGCCATTACAGTAATCGATTTTGGACATTACAAGAGTGCTGATAAGGGTTTTTCCAGCATTGGGTGGAATGATGGGTAGGAGTTTTTTTAATCATCCTTAGGGTATAGAAGGAAGACGAGATGACTGCATTGGCATGTGATGTGAAAGCCAGTTTGTCGTCGAACATGACACCTAGGTTTATAACTTTTGATACCGGGGGAGGCGGAGGTCCCAGATCGGTGGGCCAACAGATGGAGGACTAGACAGGGTAGAGCTTACCAAAAATCAAAACCTCAGTTTTGTCGGAATTTAACTTAAGGCAATTGTTGGCCATCCATGTGCTGATGGCGAGCATTCTACTTTGGAATCTAGAATCAATTGCTCTTCTGTCATTGTGGATTGCTAGCACCAATTGTGTGTCATCGGTGTAGGAGGGTAAGACCCATCCCGTGGGTTTTGATAATCCTGGCTAGGTCCGACACATAGATGTTAAGAAGTGTCGGACTCCAGGATGAACCCTGTGGCACACCCAACAGGAGTGTAAAGGGGGAGGACTTGTGATCGCCGAGACTCACTAGTTGTGTGCGGTGAGAAAGAAAGGAGGCGAGTAATTCTTTGCCTTTCAGTTTGATGCCAATGTTTGAGACCCAATCGATCAGTGTAGAGTGATCGACTGTGTCAAAGGCTGCTGACCAGTCTAGCAGAACAAGCACAGCAGTACCACCTTGGTCTAAGATTGTTCTAATTTCATCAGCTGCTTTGATGAGGGCACTTTCCGTGCTGTGACCTTTCCTAAAGCCGAATTGCGTCTCGTCCAGGAGGTTATTGTTTTTGATGTAATCGGCCAATGGTGAGTTTATTAATTTCTCAAATATTTTGGCTGGGAAAGGAAGGTTTGCAATAGGTTTGTAGTTTTTTGTTTCTGAAGGATCGAGGTGCTTCTTCTTTAGTAGCGGCTTGATGATAGCTTTTTTCCCCAAGCCGCAGGGTAGGTGCCTGTGTTAACCAAGGCATTACAGATGTCTGTTAGGTTTGGGGCTAGTGTGTCGGGAATCCGTTTAAAAAAAGCAGAAGGGCAAGGTCAGTGGGGGATCCTGTCTTGATGGTTAAAATGAGGTCCTTGATCTGTTTTGGTGAGACTTGGCTAAAAGTTGAAAAAGAGGGCTTATTTTCTTCGTTATCAGGCGTAACCGCCGAATAGTCTGAATTAGGTTGGGCCGCAAAGTTGACGTGTATATATTACTGACTTTTTCTAGAAAGAAATTGGTCAGGGCATTTCAAAGATCTTGGGTGGGAGCTATTGGGGGATTTATTGCAGACCCTGATAGTTTGGTGACTACTTGAAAGAGCTGCTTGGTGGAGCTGTGGGCCGACTCTATCCGAGGTAATATTTGCTTTTCTCCAAGATAACGAGATGCCTATATTTGGAAATTTCTTCCTTCTAACTGGTTTTGTCGGTGATATTGTAGTCTCTGCGCCAATGTCCCTCGAGGTTCCTGCAACATTGTTTTTCAAGCCTGAGGGCTTCAGAGAACCAGGGGACTGATGGAGTGGTTCTATTTTTTAAAACCTTTTTTCAATGGTACTAGGAGATTGAAGGTGTTATTCAGCCATTCAGTATAATTAGATGAGGCAAGTGAAGGGTCGGTGCGGGGTCGTAGTTGGTGGATGACAGATGTGTTTTGAGGAGTTGCTGATCCAGGCAGCTCCAAGCTTTAAATTGAGTAGGTGGGGATACTGTGTGGAGGCTTTTTTTTTTTGCCTGGATATTGAACAGGACTGCCCAGTGGTCAGTTCATGTCAGGGGTATGGTTTTTATTAGTGATATTTGAGTGTTGCTGGTGAAAAATCTGAGCGTATGACTGGCTGAGTGAGTGGAGCTGGTCACCAACTTAGTAGATCCACTGCCTCCAGTTCTGTAATGAGGGTTGAAGTGTACTTGTTGGCATGGGTTTCTAGGTGGAAATTGAAATCTCCCAAGAAGGTAAAGTCAGGTTCTCCTGCTAGTGTTTCCAGTAAGCTACCTAAAGCAGAGAGGAAGTCCGCTCGAGGGCATGGGGGACGGTAGAGAAGGGTTCCTTTGAAGGTTTGTGAATAATTGAGCGTTATGGTAAATATTACGGCTTCACAGGTCCTGGTGGGGATTGTCTCTGTTCTGACTAGGTAGTTATCTTGGTATATAATTGCTAATCCTCCTCCTTTTTTATGGTTCTGTCCTTTCTAAATATGCAGTACCCTTCCAGGGTTGCAGTGCAGAAATCGGGACCAGATGTTGGGTCTCCCCATGTCTCTGTTATGAATAATATGTCTATGTTTTGGTCTGATATGAAGTCTGCTATTTCGTATTTATGTTTAGGAAGAGAGCGGGAATTTATGAGTGCTAAGTGCACAAGATCGCGATTAGTGTGTTAAGATTGGGCCGCAGGTGCTGCTGATTTCAACACAAAGGGCTCAAACTTTCATTCATGCAAGACCTATTGGATTGCAATATTTGTTTTATTTGTTTACAAAAGACCTGGGACACACCTAAAGCTGTGCCTAGCCAGGTCTAAAAATTTAAATGAGGGGCCCAGACAAAGAGTGCCCCATATCCTACTTTGTGACAATCCTGGCCTTCTGAGCCAAAAGAACATGAGGGTGTGTGGCAAGGTGAAGGAAGTGTTAAGGGGCTTAAGAGAATGGTGGTGTGTCTGGTACGAAAGTATAGAATTGTTCCTCTAGACTACGTGTTTTTTCTACAGTGGTGGAAAGCACACAGCTGTGTTTAAATTCCCCTCACCCACCAAAAGGACCCTTGGTGGCATACTTCATCATCAGGGTCTTCCAGCCCCGCTGTGGGATGTGGCGTGCTGCGACCTACGACTACGTGGGCGCACTGGTTATGAAAAACAATACTATGTGTGGTGTAGGAGTGTGAGTGGAAGGGTCAGAAGTGAGTGAATGGTGAAAATTTTAAAAGTACCTGGCTCAGTGGAAAAAATAAATTTTAATGTTCCTTGGAGCTGGTATCGTTAAAAGTGGGCAATGAGATGGAGATACTATGCTTTAATGAGTAGTGTCCCCTGTGTCGACCTGTTCGAAGCCCTCCCCTGGCTTCTCATCAAGACGTAGAAGAGATCCCTTCTACACTCGAATCAAAACTACTGTGTATTTACATATAATCCTAACTAAGTAGTGCACATAAATTTAACATGCACAGTATACTATACCCAGTAGGAATATTACTGAATGGGTTTCTTATATCGCCCAGATAATGCCCCATGAGCCTACAAAACGGGAAGGAAGGGATACCTATAGTCACACACTTATCAAGGTTACCTCCTCACCAGGACACAGCCTCGCTGCGGCTCCGTGGAATCTATTTGACAATATAACTTGACGACGTATCCACCTCTTCTGCTCTTTTGAGCATCACCTCTTCACTCCCTTCTTGTGTTACTTTGGTGTGTCTGGTAAGCCAGCAAGTCTAAAGGAACTAATGCAGTTCTCTCTCTAACTGAATTCGCAGCTCTGTATACCTCTGTCTTGGTGCCCTGGGCACCAGCTCACCCTGTTCTTCCGTACACAATGTCAGCCTTGCATGGTAACATTTACTTTGTAATCCGGGCAGTTTTGAAACTAGTACACCTACATTTAGTTTACGTCTGGGGCTATGTGTACACTTGCAAGACCGGGTATGATTGCTATCCAGAGCAAAGGTAACCTGCACCAGTTCTGGCACAAGAGTAGTGCCCAGGCCACGGGGCTAAAGTCCATTGGTACAACAGGTGCAGTGGCACTGGGGTCCACTGTACCCTGATTTATTACTGTATTTTACAATTCAAATGAAGCCAGGGGTCCTTTTGCTTCCTTGCACTAGGGCCCATGAGACAGTGGCGAGGATACTGGCCCTGGCTCATTGAACAGCTGTCTGGCACATCAAACTCTGCTAATTTGTTTTCACTCAACAGAGGATGATAGACTGTTGAGCAGCCCCTTGGCATGCTGGCGCGCAGAAATAAGCAGCACGCTTGAATACTTTGGCTATTTCTTTTCATAGTTCATTATTAATATTTTACCAGTGCTAAAATTATTAAATTGGAAGTACCCTGTAAAGGGATAGTCATGTCAATGGATGCAAAAGCATAAATGCTGATGTTTTTTTTGTGTTTCCTGGAACAGAAAATGCGGTAGTCTTTTTCGGTCAGACCATCAGTGTCTTGGTACAGTAGTCCGTAGTATGGATTGTTTGGTCCCCTGCCGTAGGGGCACGGACAGGACAACATTTACTGGGCTACTGTGCACAGTAATTGCCAGTAGCTAAGATTAATTCAAGCATCCAGCGCATCACTGATTTTCCTGATTGTCCTTTTTTCTCACATAATTCTTCTGGGGACATTTGTTCCTTCAAACCTATTGTCAGGCAGGCACTGAATGTTATTTGACACCAATACATGACTGCCTCTGCATGGCTCGTTTTATTTTGGGCACTGACAGACCTTGCATCATGGTAGTCAGATAGACCCTACAATGTTGAAATAGTTTAGATGTTCCCCTCCATAAATAGTTTAGATATTCCCCCTTCATAACTACCTGTAATATGCCCTGTGGGACTGCGACACGTCCATGGCTGGTTTTGGTTCTACGCCCAGAGCTGCTGATCCAAAGAGGCCACAGAGGAGCCTGCCAGCACCGCAGCAGGTTAATTTCAGGCAACAGAGGTCACTGTAGGGTGACGTGAACAACGTGTGCTTTTAAAACAAACGCCTGTTGTTCCTTGCATTTGGACTCTGGAAGTGGGTGTGGCTTCTGAAGTTCACACAGGGGGAGCTGAACTTACGTCACACAAATGTATTTAGACTAAGCACAAAACTAACGTATTTCAGTTCACTTATACCAATGCAAACAACAATAAGTAAATGTAAGCCACCCAAAGTTTACCGGCATCCGCACTTCTCGGTGAACATTGGTGAAGTCCAGGGACAGGCAAAGCTCGTTGTAAGCAGCAGATTCTAGGCAGCCCCTCGTATTTGGAATGTTTACAAAAACGAAAATAGACTTATGGAAAGTGTTTGCAGATCGTGTAGTATTGTGGGACAAACGTGTAACCATACAGTCACTATTTTCAATTGAGAGCTTTAAACACAAAATAAATGGGGGACCGCAGGATCATCTTGTGAGCTGCCGGGTTCTTGAAAAGTAGGAAAAAAGGTTGCTTTTCAAGCTACTGATGTAGCGTTGCTTTAGAGCTGCTGAGCTTGAGCCTGGGAAACCGGGTTCGAGGCTCTGCATCTGCTCTACAAAAATCATGCCAATCCTAATAAATAAAATGTAAACTCTAACAAATTTAAACAGTGGCAAATCTTAATCAATGGGCGTTGGAGCGATTGTAAGAAAACAGGCCGGTCACGAATTAAACAGAACACGGAAGGGGGAAGTGCTGGACAGGCGTCTTTTGAACGCTTCTGCTGATGAAGAGACGTGAATGGCAAGTCTGTTAGGCTGGAAGTGATAGGTCAACCAAAACAAGAAGTGGCTGCCATTGCTGAAGCTGGCAGAGCAGAGTTCTGTGTACATTAATTAAGTAATTAGTTCTCCCGAACCGGCTAATGAAAGCTATAGGTAAGAACGCATGTAAGAGGGGCTGTCCTTATGGGAGGTAACAGGAGAGATGGCGGTACTAAGAAGAGACAACTAAGCATCTATCTATCTATCTATCTATCTATCTATCTATCTATCTATCTATCTATCTATCTATCTATCTATCTATCCTTCCTTTGGCGCCGGTCGACGAATCTTAGCGAAATTCTCCAAGAAGATGGGCCGCTCTGCTCCTATCCTGTAAGTTTCGGGGTGATTTGTTAAGTGGGGACTGGGAAAAAGGGGGGGGGGTCCCAAAACTTGTTTTCCCCATGCAATTTTCCATAGGGACCTTCAGACACGGCTCCAGCCTGAACTGCTGAACGAAATTACACCAAATTTGGCAAAAAGGTAGAGTTTGGTTCGCAGATTACGCTTTTTGTTAAATGGTGTAAATCCGTTCAGTAGTTCCTGAGAAAATCATAGATATATCTATAGACAAAGTACCGTACGCGTATCCTCCCGAGCACGAGCTTTACGCTCATTGGCTGTCAACACTCCAAACCAGGAAGTGTTGGCAGCCATCTTGTGCCTCAGTAGAACCGAGGCACAAGAAAACAGAAAAACAAGAGTGCAAAAGACGCAAAGGGGGCAGGGTAGAAACACCCTGACCCCCTAGGCCTGCTCAGGGGGTCCCACAAGGACCCCCAAGACACCTACATTTTTTTTTTAAATCGTGGGATGCGCGTAGGGTGCGTGTACCCTGCCGATCCCCCAAAAAACACCACTCTGCAAACGCGCCAGGTGCGTTTGCAGAGGGGGGGGGGGAAGTAATTCCCCTTGAATACTGGGAGTCCCTGGGGGCCAAGTAGCCCACCAGGAACCTCCAGTATGCACCAGGGGGCTGCGTTGCAGAGAGGTGTAAAAAGGGGCGTGGCCTCATCACACGTCTCTGCAACACAGACCTCCTCTCACCCTAATATAACCTTTGATATACACATTCAAAAATAGAAGCTAACATTTTAAAAAAAATGGAGATACCAATACCAGTTACAACAACCTATTCAGTAATTCCAACATCTACATACACATCCACTCATTCACCAACAGTTCTATATAGTCACTCATACATGTACTCGCTCATCATATGTACTCTTACACCTATACATCCGGTTACACACCGATACTCATCCATAGTTACTCACACACATACTCACACATGCAAATAAACTATCAAACCTCCATTTACTTGCATATACAGCTATACACACTCCACTACACTTACTTCTACAGAAACGTACACATACTTACTCTCTTAAACAATCACTTATAGAAACACATACTTATTTATATAGGAACTCTTCCAATCTCTCACTCTCGCATATACTCACTTATATACATCAATACTCGCATATACTAGTTTAAAACATATGTAGTTACTCATAAAGATACCATTGAGACAGTCATTTACTCACTAACACACCCATAAACACACTCATCCACACATACAGTCCTGCACACATGCGGTCTTCAAAACACATACAAACAGTGAGTCACTCATTCATGCATCTGTACTCTAAGTAATACCCCCCACCAAACCATACAGACTATCATTCTGATACTCAAAAAACCAACTAATAACCCACATAGACACTCATGTAGCTACTCACCAACCCATGCAGCCACTTATACACAAAGTGAGACACTGATACAGATATTTACATATTTAAACATTACTTGCTAATACATGTATTCACTAAGATACACTTAATAAGTCAGTTATACAATCAATTTTACTAAACAAAATCCATTTAGACACTTATTTACCCATTTATTCTTCCATCGAGCTTTAGATATACATATATAAAAAAGATTTATTTTTCAGAAAGACACATTCCCTGGATGATGTCATCAGTGATGTCATTTAAGATGTCATCAGTGATGTCATGAGTGAAGTCACTGACCATGTCATGAGTGATGTGATATGTGACGTCATCAGCAGTGCATTGCGGGCGCGCAAGTTATAGTTAGCTGAACTAACTATAACGGGGGAATTTCAATAGTTTTGTATGAGTGAAATGTCCAGCTAACTATAACGTGTGAAACCTATTGTTTTTTCAGTGAAAAAAAAATGTATGTAGGGCAGTCCATGAGGGACGAGTTGGTGAAAACCTGAGGTATTGGAGTCGACAGCCTGGTATCAAACACACACAGGCTTTTTTAATTGCAAGGTATGCTAGGCTTGTCGGCAAGCAGTTAACAAATCATGCTACCGCTCTCCATTTGACAGTAGGGAACACAAAATAGATAAGGTGTTAACATGTAAAACGGAATTTGCCGTATATGTCCTAATTTGTCCATGTGATCTGCTCTATGTTGGAAGTACAAAACATCCTGTACATAAGAGAATTCTCCAGCATTTAAGAGCTATCGGCAATCAGGACAATACCTACCCTGTTGCGAGACATTTTAAAGCAAAGCACGACTCCAAGAGTAGTAAACTCCGATACTATGTAATTGACTGCGTACCTGCGAGCAGACGAGGCGGCAATAGAGAGGACAAACTACGCCGCCTTGAAACTCATTACATAATTGCACTGAATACTAAACACCCGTCAGGTCTCAACATTACAGAAGATCTCTATACATGCTTGTAATGCGTTCATTTGAGGCATACATTGTCATTCAACATATGATCTATCTTATGTGCAAAATGAATTAGCATGTTTTATGGATTTTAGACTTGCATTACTTTTTTAGGGGTTCTCTTATTCTGTCTCGTTTTACCATCTTTTAGCAATATTTACAATTATGGTTTTTCTTTGATATACTAAATGCATTAATCAATTTTAGCCTTTATATACCATTTTAAGGTTTTAAATTAATGGCGTAATGATTAATTGATTTGTAAAATGAATGCTTGTATATTTATTCACCTATGTTCTGCTGATGATGGTTGGCAAGTTACAGTTAGAGATTTAACTCTACTTAAGTGATCTAAAACCTAGTTTAGAAACATGCGCTGTTTTGCACATTGAGCAGTGGCCAGAGAACCAGAGTGAGATATCCCACTGACATCATCCTGACCCCTAATCCCAGTAATATCCAATTGAGACTGTCGTCTTTGCCTTCCGTGCACTTTATCTCCGCTCCTTGGGATCTCTAAAACTCAGGGGACATTACAAACTTATGGGGCTCCATACCGGTCCACCTAGTAGTAATATACCCAGGGATGAAAATACGATGCTGCTACTATTACTATTATTATTGGTTACAAATTACCCAATATAAACATCAGGATTTATGTGGCACATATAATCCATAATAATGAATTCAGAATTTTAATCTCACGTTTAATGTTATTTCTCACCTCCACAAGATTTAGGCAGTGAATATAATTTCTTTTACTGATGTACAGGAATGCATTTATTTATTGGCCGACATTTTATGCATTGTATAAATCATGCTAAATATACAATGTATTGAAAAGTGGGAAAAAACATACTGTTTTGTAGTTTGCACATGAAGATTTCTTCTATGTCTATGCACTTTGTAGGCCAAATGTCGTAATGTCACCAGGATATATAAACCAATGCCGTTATCTTATCTGTGTCATGTGAACAAGCGCTCTGTGTAGCGCGAAACGCGTCATGATGGCTGGGAGCACCAACTTCAAATAAATCATCTTGCACTGAATTTGGGTCCGTATATTCAAGACGAGTGAAGTCTGCTTTGTTGCTGGATTATCCCTGGAATAAATATATATATATATATATATATATATATATATATATATATATATATATATATATATATATATACCGAAGTGCATTCGCCATTATATTTTAATAAAGTTGCTTCCAGACCGCCCCCCGTTGTGGCCTCTGCTTCTTCGAGAGGAGGAGGGTGTGTTCATATTTTCTGCGCTGGCCAGTAGCGCAGTTTGGAGGCCCCCGCATCACAAGTTGGCCCGGACATTTGCTGGCTGCTGCTTTGGCAATTTGTGGTGTCTCCAAGGTATTGGATTGGCCGTGGCCCGCCTCGAGGTTTGGGGATATAAAGGGCAGTGGTGAGGAGACTCTGCTTCACCCTGGGCGGCATGCATTGGCGTTGCTACCCCCGCCAAGGACGTTCCTGCGCTTTGAGGCTGAAGCGGTGCGGGGACATAAGGAAGCGCTTTGTAGCAGTATCACAAGCAGGAAGATTGGGCATCTGACAACATTCCAGCCCTGCGAACCGCCCAATTAATTGCGGTTTCAGCTCTTCCACACAGCACTTACCTGGCAGTAGAACACTGCATTCTGGGTGTTGCAGTCCACGACTACATAGGAAACTGCAGCAGGTGTGAGAACATCGTGGAGGGCGGAGCCTAAATCACTGGATTACTAAAGGCTGCAGGACTGTGATGGTATTTTCAAGGAAGCCTCCTGAAGTCTTGGGCACTGAGGAAGGCATTTTATGCCGAAATGCATTTGCCATGATATTTTAATAAAGTTGCTTCCAGACCGTCCCCCGTTGTGGCCTTTGCTTCTTCGAGAGGAGGAGGGTGTGTTCATATTTTCTGCGCTGGCCAGTAGTGCAGTTTGGAGGCCCCTGCTTCACAAGTTGGCCCGGACATTTTCTGGCTGCCGCTTCGGCAATTTGTGGTGTCTCCAAGGTATTGGATTGCGGTTGTCCAAGTAGCGGGTTGCACTCGAGCCTGCGCGCGCCTACCCCAAAGCGTTTATTGGTATGGGCAGTTGCGTGTTTGAAATAGGCCCGACGCGTTTCGGAAATTTATTTTCCTCATCGGGGGCCAGCAGTAAAGTGCACGACGTCTACCATCTTCCTTTATGAAAACACACATTGTGCTTATGGGAGATGTAGTCCATATGTCCTGGATGGATGCACTTTCAAATTACTGCTTGGACAACCCCATGGAGCTGTAATATATATATCTATATATATATATATATATATATATATATATATCTCTCTCTTTGGTTTCCCAAGGTAAAAAAGGGGGGTCGCACTCTCCAAGGATGCTCGTTACCATATATTTATTTCATATCATATTGCATATTCGTGCTCCAAACGGACAGCAAACAAAAAAGCCGACTCGTTTCGCAGCAGCGGCTGCTTGATCACGGCATTATCATCACACTTCTTTTCCCAACATATATTCTGTTTGAAAAGCCAAAATCATTACATCATTTCCTGACATGTGATCCACATACCCCTTGGGCTATTCACACTCACTCGTCGGTCACAGACTCATGTACACACACAAAAAAGTCACCCAGACACTTATACACCCACTCACACACTTCTATATCCGGTCACAAACCCAATCAGATACTCCTGTACGCACTTACAGACTCACTTGGAGAGTGATGCACCCATGTACAGACCCACTCAGACTCATGCACCTACTTGGAGACCATCTCCTAGATTTATGCGCAAAGTCTCATACCCACTCAGAGAGAAACTCTTACACCCTCATAGAGGCCTACCTGGGTACTCATGCACCCACTCACAGACCCACTCAGAGAGTCACAAACCCACAGACAGACCCACTCACCCCCACACACATGCGCTCAGACCTACTGGGAAACTGACGGACCCATTGAGACACCCACCCACTCACCCATACAGTCATACACACACGCGCACAGACCTACTGAGAAACTGACGGACCCATTGAGACACCCACCCACTCACCCATACAGTCATACACACACACGCTCAGACCTACTGAGAAACTGACGGACCCATTGAGACACCCACTCACTCACCCATACAGTCATACACACACGCGCTCAGACCTACTGAGAAACTGACAGACCCATTGAGACACTCGCCCATACAGTCATACACACACGCGCTCAGACCTACTGAGAAACTGACGGACCCATTGAGACACCCACCCACTCACCCATACAGTCATATACACACACGCGCTCAGACCTACTGAGAAACTGACGGACCCATTGAGACACCCACCCACTCACCCATACAGTCATTCACACACTCCGTCGCAGACCTTCTTAAACCAATATGCACTCAGTTACTCGCCGCTCTGAGATGCACGCATCCACTCACAGACCCACCGGGAAACTCGCCCAAAAAAATCAAGGGTTACAGGGACATTATACTTCGGAACTAGTATTTAAAAAATCTTTAAAATTCACTGAAAAAAACAAAGGTTACTGGAACGTTATAGTTAGGCTGGCATTTCACTCATACATAACCTGAGAAATTCACAGTTTTAGTTAACTGAGCTAACTATAACACATGCCCCTGCAGTGCATTGCTTATGAGCTCACATAGAACATCACTCATGACATAGTCAGTGACATCATTGATGACCTCATCCACAGAATCTGACATACCAACTCCCAGCCCCATATAACGTTTCATACACCCACTGCAAACGCACTCATACAGCCCTTCTGTCGCACACGCGCACGCACACTGAGACACTAACCAATACTGCCACTGACTTACCCGTACAGGCAGTCACTCGCACACACTCACCCCCTCACACACCCACACATACACGGACACCCATAGAGGTTTTCAGACAACCAATCACTCACCCATACTGAAATTTAGAAACTCTCACACCCATACAACCACATAGACACCAACTGACAGACCGATATAAATATTCATACAACCAGTCACTCATCCATACATTCCCTGAGACACCTTATAACTCACTTATACAGTTAGTCACGCACCCATTGAATCATCAATCGGCCACTCGTACTCCCACTAATTCACCAATAGACCTTGGTGTGTATATCTATTTAACACTCAAACTTGTTAACTGCCTGTAGTAATTAGGGTCCAGGCATAAAGTACTTGGCATATATTTATTGAAGTATTAAAGACGAAAGGTGTCCCCAGCTTGTCGTGTGTCACGCTCTGAGCCCAACGCTCAACATTCTATTGCAGCCTTCACAGAGGTTGCGGGATATCCCAACTGCGATAGGGGGACAGGGGCGAGTGTGAGAGGGATGAACCATGGGGAGAGATTACAACACACCATCCTCCCTAGGGAGAACGAAACAGAAGAGAAAAAGGTGAGAAGGCACGGGGGGGCAACAGGGGGGAGGAAAAGACAACGGAGGAAGAGGGGAGGAAATTAAAAACAACTTAGCTAGTGACATTACATCCCAAGGAGGGATGAAAGAAAACAATACGGTCTTGCGCAGAAGACCCATCCAGCTGTCAAGGTTACAGAATAAACTTTCCAACATATTTTATTTTCTTCTTCTTCCCATTATGATACATACAGAAACTTGCTGTCTACTCCCTAATGGGAAATCTCAACTCATGCTGTACTGTCTGTGCCAGTGCGGAGAGGTTCTTTGTCTAAAGCTCACCCTCCTCTTCCCGAAATCCTGTCTACTATCCCCTTCATCAGATCTGCCTGCACCTAATTTGTTGTCTCTAACTGTGACCGGTACTACCTGGTCCTGACTTCACATTTTCCCATCTTCCATGACTACAATGTTCCTCTTCACCTCTTTTATTTTACCCGGGGCATAGAATTTGTCTCCACTTCTCCCTAGTTTATCAGGTTACTTGATGTAGACACTCTGTCCTTCCCTGAGGTCCCTCTCCTTTGCACCCCATTTCTTGTCGTACCATTCTTTGTATTTATTTTGTTTGTTTTCAATCTTCTTTCTTGTATCTTCCTGATCGATTTCCACTTCTTTATTCTTGCCCATCCAGTTGGGAGATAACTTGGATCCCGCCTTCCTTTTTCTCAATAGCTCAGAAGGTGAGTGCCCCGTCGTAGCATTGGGTGTGGTATGATATGCCCATAACATGTCCATAATTGCATCATCCACACTCTTCCCTGACTTGTTGGCCAGATGAATGCACTCTTTCAACATGCGGTTCGCTCTTTCCACTTTTCCATTTGCCTTTGGGCAATATAGTGGTGTACGTACATGGGTAATCGAGCAGTCCTTTAGAAACTCTTTCATCTCTTCCGAGACTAGTTGTACGCCGTTGTCCGTTACCATCGTTGTGGGAATGCCTTCTCTCAAACACCTCCTTTAAGAATTGACTCAAGGACTTTGTTGTAATATTGTGTACCACCTTGTGAGTTATCCAGTTGGAGTAGTAATCAATTAATACCAACAAAAACCAGTCTTGGGGACCTTTTCCGTGAATGGGACCTGCAATGTCAAAACCCAGCTTGTCCCAGGGTACCTTTGGGACTTCCACCGGGATCAGGGGTGCCTGTTTTGTCACTTTCGATTTGTCGCTTAGGCTGCAGGCATAACAATCACGTACTTTGTCCTCCATTTCACGATCCATTGCTGGGAACCAATAATCTGCACGCAATCTTGCTTTGCTAAGACTGCGGCCCAAGTGACCTTCATGGGCCAGCTCAATCACTTGATTCCTCATCCCCTCCGGGGGAACCAGTTTTCCTGATTTAAGAATGAACTTCCCTTCCACCGAAAGGTCTTCCCTAACATTCCAATATGGTTGAATCTCACTTTCAAGCTCCTTGCATTTGTTCGGCCATCCAGACACAATATATGTTTTCACCCTCTTCTAAATTTCATCTTGTTCCATATGTGTTTCCCAACTATCTTTCGCCACTGTTGCCAAGCTCACTTCCAAAATTGTATCTTCGACCTTCTCCTCCTCAGCTTCTCCACTGATGGGAGCCCTCGATAGGAAATCCGCCACTTTGTTTTGTTGTCCTGGTATGTACACCGCTCTGAAATTGTAACCTTGCAGGCCTAAAACCCATTAGGCTATCCGTGGGGTCATGTTCTCCATGTTTTTCTTAGTGAACAAAGACACCAACGGCTTGTGGTCTGTATGCACTTCGAATTGGACACCCCACACATTATTTGAAATGTTTGATGGCCCAGTAGACTGCTAAGGTCTCTTTTTCCACGGTAGAATAGTTTGATTCAGGACTGGTGAGCGTTCTGGACGAAAAAGCTACCACCTTTATTTCTTTCTCCACCTTCTGTGCTAAAGTGGCTCCAATTCCCTTGTTGCTGGCATCCGTGGAAATTCTAATGTCTCTTTCTAGATTAAATTTTCCTATGAAAGGTGCCTGTATGATTGCTTCTTTTATTTTTTTGAAAGCCATCTCTTGATCCTTTCCCCAGCTGAAAATGCTTTCCTTTTTTACCAACTCCCTCAAAGGATGTGACATTGTGGCAAAATCCCTGATGAATTTCGCCATGTATTCAGCCAGTCCAAGAAATGACACGACATCTTCTTTGTTGTTGGGAGTGGGAACATCTCTCACCGCATTTACCAGATCACACTTCGGTTTGATGCCCTCTTCAGAGATAGTGTGACCCAAATAGTCCACTGAATTCACACCTAACTTACACTTGCTCACTCTAGTGGTGAACCCAACTCCCTTCAGTCTTTCCAAAACTCCTTTGATGTTGTCATGCTCTTTTTCATCAGCACCATAGATCAAGCTATCATCCTGAAAGCACATTGTTTTTATGCAGTCTTTGAGAATGTGCTGCATTACCCTTTGAAAAGCTGCAGCTGCGGATGCCAAGCCAAAAGGCATCCTCAGAAATTTTAAATTTCCAAACGGGGTTGTGAAGGCCGTCAGAGATTGAGACTCCGGATGCAGCTTTATCTGATAATAGACCGAGGACAGGTCCAAGGCACAAAAATACTTCGCTCCCTGTATGGTGCTGAACATTTCCCCAATCCTCTGGAGGGGCTATCTGTCCACAAGGATGTTGGCATTTAGGTCTCGCAAGTCCACACAGAGCCTAATGTTCTTTCCTCCGTCCTTGGTCGTGATGACGACCGGAGCCAACCATGCCGAGCTTTCAATTTCCATGATAACACCTTGGCTGATCAACTTTTCCAACTCCCTTTCCAATGGCTCCCTCATGCGAAATGGAATAGATCGGGTTTTATGCACTACAGGTACAGCCCCCTCTTTAAGAGTGATTTTATTCATGTAGTTCTTTAGCACTCCCAAGTTTTCACTAAACACCTCCTTAAATTCTGAGATAAGGTTTTCTGCAATATTGGGAGGTTCCACAAGAAGTACCTGCTCTCTGTTGTTGGGGTCTAGCTTAATCCCTAACTCCTTTTGGTGTTTCCTCCCCAGGTGGCTGGATCCCCTCATAGTTGCATTGACTTTTCCTACAGTATGCTGTCCTTAAAAGAGATTCTCATCCTAGCCATACCCTCTAATGGGATACGCTCCCTATAGTATCCCACTGGACATATGTCAGCTTTCTCAAGAACAACATTATGTTTGGCAACTTTCTCCTCAAATATGCTTTTGTCAATCAAAGTGAAAGGGGAGCACGAATCGGCATACACTTCAAACTTCTCCCCATCAAGGGTGATTTCACATTTAGGATAGTTGTTATTATCATTGGCCATGTCATCTTCAACTTGAAAAATATAAGATTTCTCACCCCCTTCTTCTCTCTCAACATTTTCTATGGCATGTACTTTTTGATTAATACTTTTACAAACTTTTGAGAAATGCCCCCTCCTATTGCATTTTCTACACATAACATCCCTCGCCGGGCACTTCCAATTGTTCGCCAAGTGATTGGGGCTACCACATTTGTAACAAAACAAACCTTCTGCATTACTGCGTTGATTGCCCTTCACTTTTACTCCCACCTTACATACTGTCTCCCCCTCAGGTGCAACCTTGCTCTCACTCTTTTCTCTATTACCTCCCTCCTGAATTTTCATTTCCTTCATGCACATCGCTGTATGCTGCAACCCCTTTGCTATGCTTAGTGCTTCATCTAGATCAGGATTCCTAGTGATCACTTCCTTTTGGATCCTAGGATCATTAGTACACCCAACAATTTGATCTCTAATCATGGAATCCGTCAATGGCCCAAATTCACAAGTGGCAGATAAACCCCTCAGGACGGCAACATAATTAGTGACTTTCTCATCCTTCTTTTGCACCCTCTTATAAAATTTGTGCCTTCCAATACTACATTAAGTCTAACTTTAAAATGTTCTTCCAATTTCCTTAGGGTATACTCATACACATTAGTCCCTTCCACCTCCTCTTTTTCATCATCCACCAGTCTGCCTGTTATGTCTTCAAAAACTTTCCTGCCATGTATTCCTAAATTGTGCAGTAGAATATGTTGTTTTCTCACATTGTTATAATTACCACCCCCTATCGCTATGAGGTAGGATTTAAAAATTCCTTCCCACCTCTTCCAAGGAATGTCTGGCTCGCCCAATTCATTTAAGAATGGTGGCGGCTGACTCATGCCTGCTCCTGCCATGATACAGAAAAGGGGGTGGTGATGAACAGAGTGTCTGAATTAAGCAGACCACTCCTGCCATGGCCATGTAAAGCTGTACTCCCTAGAGAAATCTTAACTACTTCCCCCCTATTCCAAAATACAGTGCTCTTATAAGAAAAAGGAACACCCTAATAATACTTCATGAGGGAGAAGAACATGTGTTAAATTACAAGACATAGAAAAACTCCTCCATTTTGTGCTGCAGAAAGGCAGATAAATATCTAACACATACAGCATAGAAAAATATTCCAAATTTCTTTCAAACAACCACGAACAGAAAGGATATAAGTCCTCTTTCAATTTCTGTCGAGTTCACTTCAAACATCCAATGAGTAACACCTTGCGTCTGTAGGCGAGAACTTCCTGTGGGAAAGGATTCCAGTCACAGAAGGATGAAGTCCGATCGCGGTCTCTTCAAACAAATGAAGTTATATTTTATTTTAACTTCTCCTCACAGCATTCTCCCTTGAATCGTCGTCCCGCTCTCTGCTCCAATAACTCCCCAACTTGTGCTTTCCAAACCACACACGCCGAGGAGAGTGACGAACGATCGCCGCCAAAGCGTAGACAGAATACGCACGGGACACTCTTCGCACAGCCCGCTCACCTGCCTCCATCCGCCACACGAAAATTGCCTGAGCTGGATTATCACACTGGAAGGGACCAGCTGTGAGTAGCTTGACGACCACACGAGCCCGCACTCCAAATGTCACTGCTGGGCTGAAGATACGCAAGAAAGCGCTGCTGCTACTCACGCCGCCAAACAGATTCAAAGCGCTCAATTTGAGTCTTCACACTTCCTCGTTGTAACCGACACCAAAGGGTTCCTTATCTCTTCAAACGGGTAAGTTCAATACAAGGTTATTTACCGATCAAGCTTCAAATGATTTTCCAGGGGGGGACACCTAGCTGTCTCTGGCACAGCTTCCATCCCTCGTCGCCAAGAAAATGTAGTAATTAGGGTCCAGGCATAAAGTATAATCAACACAAAACCTTCCCATTCAAAAATGGAACGTCACACTGGGAAGGAAGTGAATCACTGTTTATTCCATCAGGTCACTCCAGACAGGACTCGTTTTGGCTGTGTAACAATCCTTGTTACCAAAAGGTCGCAATTTTGTAAAAACATGTAAACTCCTTTATCACCGTAAGCATAAACAAAATACTGTTATGAGCAACTCCATTATGACCAATATTAAAAGGTTTGCGCTCTAACAAAAATTGCAATAAAATGTTGTAATCACTTTGAATATCAATTTTAGATGTGAAAGAGCATGTTTTAAGTTCAAACATTGATTACATTTCAAACACAAATAGCGCAATTCCACCGTGCGTGTTAATTGTCATACAAATAGCCTCATTTTTACGTTAGCATTTCAGTCACACAAGCAAAGCATTTCCTGAAACATTAATTTGGCTTTTTTAAATCAACCACACTTCAATGCTCAAATTCAGCGTGCTTTGGGCCAAGATCTAAAAAAAAAAAAAAAAAAGCAAAGCAAAATACGACTAATTCCTTTTCACAGTTCGCCCACTGTGCACTGATGAAATTCTACTTCGAGCGACAAAACTAGTTCTTTATGGTCCGTCATTGTTGCAATAACCTAAGAATAATGTCACTTTACTTAAGAACAAAACCGCTTATATAAACCATCCACACATCCTTCAATACTCAAGAATTGAGAAAGTCCTATTCCCTCGGTTCCCTCATTTTCGGCAGCCAAGTCATTCTTGATACTCCATTCTACTTTACCTAGCTTTGTTTTGGTAGCAATGTACTCCTGATAGATATTACATGACTGTAAATGCTTTGCTTTTAGTGTGCCTAAAATGCCAACGTAAAAATGAGTATATCTATAAGAGAATTAACACGTACGGAGGAATTACGCTATTTGCGTTTGAAATGTAATCAATGTTTGAATATCCGTTTTAGATGTGAAAGGGCATGTTTTAAGTTCAAAGTGATTACAACATTTTATTGGAGTTAATATGAGAGCACACACGTTTTTATGTTTGTCATAATGGAGTTGCTCATCAGGAATCAAATAGTATTTTGTTTATGGTGATAAAGCATTAATAAATGTGTTTACAAAAAGGCGCCATTTAAGTGACAAATGCTCTTACACAGCCCAAACGCGTCCTGTCTAGATTTACCTGATTGAATAAACAGAGTGATATATATATATATATATATATATATATATATACTCACTGGACTAGAACGTCACCAAACCAGAACATTACTTTAACCTTTTTGTTTTTTTCTGTGTGTGTATATGTATATATATATTATGTGTGTGTATATGTGTATATATATATATATAATCACAACCTCCTTTTTAGGGGAAAATGAAGCACCACTCACAAGTGGTGATTTTCCAGATATTTATTTTCCAAATTCCTCCAGGTTGAAATGCCAACCGACTCGTTTCGTTCTCGCAGAGAACTTGATCACGGTACCATGAGTGCGACTTCATTTTCCCCTAAAATGGAGGTTGTGATAATAATTTATGGCTCAGCTCTGCTGTGAAGTCTGCACCGGTGAGAGATGCGCCATAGGTTCAGCATAACTTGAGCCAAAGAGGATGAATGAATGAAAGAATTAATATATATATATATATGAAATGTATTCCTCCAAGCATGCCATGGACCCAAATTTGTTGCATAGAAATTAATTTATTTCCAATGGTGGCACAACACTCCACGCGTTTCGGAGCCCACGCTCCTTGCTCACGAGTGACCAATGTTGTAATATTGCACTTTTTAAAACAAACCATGTGACATTTCTATAAACACTGAAAGCAGACTTTCACCTTCGTATTCAAATTGTGTCTTCCTCACTCAAAATTGCGGTTTAATTCAATCTGTATTGGAGATATTTACATACATTTTATCCTATTAATGACAAGTGGGATACATTTAATAAACAATAACATTAATCGAGTTTTCACTGAGTAGTGCTTACTCAGTGACTGTCTGTTACAATAAAGTTTTGAACAGTCTTTACTGGTTTTTCGCTGCATGAACAGCCGACATTACTTTTCAATATTATTATGCTGGCATATATAACCATTTCTATGCGCCAACATGAAAAATCTGTATTTCGCAATATGCCATCAAAAGCACTTGCACCTTGTATATCTCATCGATATTTTAACAGTTATTACCACAGGGGGCATAATGTCTACACAATGTTCTAAGTACATTCTATCCTGCCCCTGTGGGCCCCTACAATTACTGCCACAGTGGGAATATATCCCCATGATGTTCTACATACAATCAGTCATTCCCAAGTGGGCGTATTATTCGTTATGGGTCTCCCCAAGACCGATCTATCAAATTTTCGAGTTCCTAATGTGCAGCCCCAGTGGGCTTTCACTCAATTCTTAGTGTCCACTTAACCGTCCTGGTTGTCATGTGTTAGATCACACACTACAATTTCGTGATTCGATTTTAAACGTCCATATTTAACAATAGATATTTATAGCTCTCTAGTCTTCCACTTGCCGTTGTACAGGTTATTTGTTCAGAAAAATACAAAAAGCCCGATTAACAAATGCATAATGCCTAATCACTAATCATACTAAGGTGCTTTAACAAAACATTCTAAAAAACTAACTACACAGTGAGGTTTAAAAACTGGTTTCTGATATCATCATCTTATATTTAAAACAAATTATGAGCAAATATTGAGCAGAAGCTTTGATGTTTATATGTTCTCAATTGGGTGATTAAATCACCCTAAGTGAACCGACCGTTCTTCGTCTCCATTATGGCCTAAAGGTGTGATGTATGGTACTGTATTATCAATTTAGTCTCTAAACGTCTCAATTCCTGAACAAGGTCACCCCCTCGTTCATGGACTTGAACCATGTCTAATAAACAGAACGAGAGATGATTACTGTTTTGATTATGGACCGCCTTGAAATGCTGGGCTACCGGATACTGCTGGTCATCATTTTTGATGGTGTGTAGATGCTCCAGAATCTGTTTCTTTGCCTTATGGATTGTACTACCAATGTAGTATTTGTCAGATGGACATTTCAAGGCATAAACCGCGTGTTCCGCGATACACGACACATGCTTATTGATCCTAAATGGTTTACAGTTGGGTGACAGTTTGACTTCTTTATGGTTACTACTGAATTCACCGGCCTTACAGCTTCCACAGATGTAAAATCCTTGGATTATGTTTTTCTGGGGTTCTGCTGTAATGACCATGCCTTTTTAAAGGTCAATTGAGGATATTCCTCTACATAGTTTGCACGATCTTTACTAGTTTTTAAAACATGCCAGAATTTTGTGAGACACTTTTTTACTTACCATGATTGGCCATGATAGTTAGTAATGAATCTTATCTTCTGTTCAGAGTCACTAGTGGTGTCACTCCTGGGTATCAGTAGATCTGATCTTGTCCTATTAGTGACTTCCAGACTTGCTTTTTAGGTCGACGACTCGTCGCACTGCTGTAAGCAGTGTGGGCGGAGCCCGAAGATTTAATGTTTCTTAGAGGGGGCTTGGAACTCGCCCCTCTCCTTCATTGGCTAGGCGTCACTCGGTCCAAGCCCCGTCTTTTTCGGTTTCGGGGGCGTGTTTTTTAGGTTCTTTCTATCTGTGACGTCATCCGTCACTCAAACCTCAAAACACACCCTTGATTCCGAAAATTTCGGAGCTTTGCGGCAGCCATTTCTGCCCGACCGCGACCGGCCTTGCACCACGGGATGACAAAGCCAGCTGGAAAAAAGAAGAGCATCGAGAGAGTCCGAGGCGAACATGGGCGGAAGATAGAAATATACAGAGCTTCATGTAAATATGAACAGTAAAGAGGACAGGATGAAACAAAATAAGCCTTCCAATGGAAAAAAATTACAAGAAGCAAGGGGGTGTGGTTAAGCTCGCCATGATGGTGGACGCGACTCCCTAGCGCTCTGCTTCTTATCCCCAGTAATCCGGACTTTATCCGCTTATTGAAAGAGCCCGGTCGCTGTGCCCGCTACCCTTGCGCACCCCGATGCAGGATGGACTTGAGTGAGGCACGCTCCAGCTGCTGCTGTGATGATCTCCCTTTAGATGGCGGGGAGCATTGAAGTGGGCCTGCGGCCGAGCAGCGAGTGGCGCACGGATGTGCTGGTGCTAGTGGAGCTTGGAGGGAAGGCGAGGCCGTCCTGGTGTTGGGATCCCGCCCCCCGGAGTCAGGACCCAGAGGAGTTGTTCTGCTGCGGTCAGGGTGCGGATGCGCAGCGGGGAGGCCTGGACCTATGCAGCTTGCGGCACTTGCCTGACCACAAGTGTAGGATCTGGCGCGCTGCTGACTGGGCGTCGGGAGACGGGACAAGGCTGGAGTCTCGCTTTCCTGCGCTGTGGTGCTGCGGGGCTCCACGCCGGATCTGGGTGCCCCCCTGGACTGATGGCCGGCCCCCGTAGGCCCAACTGAAGGTGGCTGGTGGTCAGAGCGGCGGAAGGACGCAGGCGGCTGCAGCGAGTGGATTGCGATGCTACTGTGGTTCAATGACCAGCGCCCTGCATGACCCCGGGGACACACAACCTCAGTCCTGAAGGCGCCCGGATTGATAGCGGAATACACAGGAGCTGTGAACATTGCTGCGGAGGGGGTGGAGTTGGAGGGCCCTCACCGGATGTGGCGGAACGGCAACCTGGCCTGCGGCAACACGCCACGAGGGCACCCTGTGGTCCCCATGCTGAGAGGACAAGTGGGGGACTGCTTTTGATGTGCCCCCTTTGTGCTTGGGGACCTGCTTGCCTGCTGATTTCGTGCAGGGGCTGTCCACGCTGCACCTGGATTGGACTACAATACTCCCCTGGTTCGCTCTCTGGGGACTTCAAGTGATTGGACTGTGGCTCTTCCACTGGCTCCTCGCTGCGGCAGGCCTGCAGCTTATTGTATGTGTGTATGTAGAAACGGATGAATGTGTGTGTAAGTGTGCGTGCCGCTATATGTGTGTGTGCATGGGTGCATGTGTGAATGCATGCTCTCTTACCATGGTGTGTGTATGCAGAAACGGATGGATGGATGGATGTGTGTGTGTGTGTGTGTGTGTGTGTGTGTGTGTGTGTGCGCTTGCGTGCCACTGTATGTGTGCGCGCATGGGTGCATGTGTGAATGCATGCTTTCTTACCATGACGTGAGTCTGCATAACACGCATGGACTGTGTGTGTGTGTGTGTCTGTGTGAATGCATGTTTTCTAACCATGGTGTGTGTGTGTGAGTCTGCATAACTGCATGGACGGCTGTGTGTGTGTTCATGGGTGTATGTGTGAATGCATGCTTTCGTATCATGGTGTGAGTCTGCATAAACGTATGGACGGCTGTGCATGCATGAGTGTATGTGTGAATGCATGCTTTCTTACCATGGTGTGAAGTATGCATAAATGCTTGTTTACTGTCACGCTATGTTTTTCTGTGGTTTTGCAGTACAAGGTACTGGTAGATGCAGTGACTGTCCTTACTGATACATTGGTTTTCAATACTGTAAACCAGTAGCTTGCAGTACTCCGTTTACGTATTACAGCATACTCTGCTTCCTGTCTCTTTGTAGAATCTCGGTACATTAATAAACGTGATTGAGGGTTTGCTGGACTGATAATTTTGGGTGGATGTAGTGTGTGTCCGCAACCTTTCCCGGGCCTGAAGAAGTAAAGAATGTGGTAGTCCTGTTTTGTTGTGCTGCTAGGAGTGGTGCAGTGTGGATTAAGTGGGATAAATGGTCAGATGTTGCAAACTTACTGGTCATCTCATCTGAGTGTGAGCTGCATTATCTGTTATCAATTCTGGTTGCTGCACTGGGGGAGATATAGGGCCTTTTTGTTTTCATTCAAAACTTTTGAGTTGTACCTGCTTTTTTTGTCGTTTTGGAATTCTGATGGATCGCTTAATAGGTGACTGATCTTGAGTTTTTGCGCATGGCATATGTCAAATTCAATCTAATCTGTGTTAGAGACTGGTCTGTTTTTTATTTTGAGTTTTTTGGTTCCGGAGCCAAATTGTGATCCGGTGATTGTGCCTGCCATTTTCGTGCCTCTGTTTCCCTGCTTGTGATCCGGTGATTGTGCCTGTCGTTTTCGTGCCTTTGTTTCCCTGCTTGTGATCCAGTGATTGTGCCCGCCGTTTTCGTGCCTCTGTTTCCCTGCTTGTTGTTCCACTGAATAGCTGCTGATTCAGCATGTTATGTGCTTGCACCCCTGGCTGTGCTTGCTCCCCTGCCCCCTGGCTGTGCTTGCTCCCCTGCCCCGTCGCTGTGCTTGCTCCCCTGGCTGTGCTTGCTCCCCTGCCCCCTGGCTGTGCTTGCTCCCCTGCCCCCTGGCTGTGCTTGCTCCCCTGCCCCCTGGCTGTGCTTGCTCCCCTGCCCCCTGGCTGTGCTTGCTCCCCTGCCCCCTGGCTGTGCTTGCTCCCCTGCCCCCTGGCTGTGCTTGCTCCCCTGCCCCTGGCTCTCCTGCCCCCTGGCTGTGCTTGCTCTCCTGCCCCCTGGCTGTGCTTGCTCTCCTGCCCCCTGGCTGTGCTTGCTCTCCTGCCCCCTGGCTGTGCTTGCTCTCCTGTGTGTGTATGTGTATGTGGCTCTATGTGCATATGTGGCTCTGGGTGTGTGTGTGGCTCTGGGTGTGTGTGTGTGGCTCTGGGTGTGTGTGTGTGTGGCTCTGGGTGTGTGTGTGTGGCTCTGGGTGTGTGTGTGTGGCTCTGGGTGTGTGTGTGTGTGGCTCTGGGTGTGTGTGTGTGTGTGGCTCTGGGTGTGTGTGTGTGTGTGTGTGGCTCTGGGTGTGTGTGTGTGTGTGTGGCTCTGGGTGTGTGTGTGTGTGTGGCTCTGGGTGTGTGTGTGTGGCTCTGGGTGTGTGTGTGTGGCTCTGGGTGTGTGTGTGTGGCTCTGGGTGTGTGTGTGTGGCTCTGGGTGTGTGTGTGGGGGGCTCTGGGTGTGTGTGTGGGGGGCTCTGGGTGTGTGTGTGGGGGGCTCTGGGTGTGTGTGTGGGGGGCTCTGGGTGTGTGTGTGGGGGGCTCTGGGTGTGTGTGGGGGGCTCTGGGTGTGTGTGGGGGGCTCTGGGTGTGTGTGGGGGGGCTCTGTGTGTGGGGGGGCTCTGTGTGTGGGGGGGCTCTGTGTGTGTGTGGGGGGCTCTGTGTGTGTGGGGGGGGCTCTGTGGGGGGGCTCTGTGTGTGTGGGGGGGGGGCGCTCTGTGTGTGTGGGGGCTCTGTGTGTGTGTGTGTGGGGGGGCTCTGTGTGTGTGTGGGGGGGCTCTGTGTGTGGGGGGGGGCTCTGTGTGTGTGTGGGGGGGCTGTGTGTGTGTGTGTGGGCTCTGTGTGTGGGGGGCTCTGTGTGGTGTGGGTGTGTGTGTGTGTGTCTCTGTGGCTCTGTGTGGGTGTGTGTGTCTCTGTGGCTCTGTGTGTGTGGGGCTCTGTGTGGATAACTTTTTTTGTAGGTGGCTCTGTGAGGGTGGCTCTGTGTAGGGGGCTCTGTATATGTGGGTGGGTAGCTTTGTGTTTGTGGCTCTGTGTGGGTGTAAATGCAATAGGTCATGCATTTGCGAGTGATTAAGCTATTGGCATTGTAAATGACTGCCATTTATTTTACAATTAAGCTATTGGCAATGTAAATGACAATGCCATTTATTTATGATTTAAAAAACAAATGTCATGAGCAATGCCAATAGCTCTACCTTTAATAATGCTGAGACCATTGCATCGTAAATGCTTGTTTAATCATGGATTTGGTGTATCCTCTTTCTCAGAAACGCTTGATCATTAAGGTTTCTTCCTTCAGATAACTTTCCTCTGAACTACAATTCTGTTTGGCATGGAGTAATTTGCCTAATGGTATACTCCGAATAAGATTTTCAGGTTGACAACTGCGGGCGTGAAGTAAACTATTACCCGCAGTCTCTTTGCGATATAGCATACTGTCCAATCTTTCTCCATTTACTTGTAACTGCAGGTCTTAATATTCAATTCTTTTCTTGTCAATTTGGCATGTAAATTTCAAATTGAGTGTGTTGTTATTTAAACACTTAACAAACTCAACAGCTTCTGTTTCACTTCCCTTCCAAATGCAGAAAATGTTGTCAATATAATGTGACCACATTACTGCATGTGTCAAGAATTGATCCATCCTGCTGACGACCTGCTCCTCTATATGTATGTATATATCCAAATACTCAGTTGCTTCTTCTCAACCCTCTCACAGATGGGCACGGGCCACCAAATCAGTGCATATAATATGTTTATTCGTGTGAAGTCATAAAGCGTTTTGGCCCTTGTGAGCTGTTATCACATGACAAACGCCGCAGCCTCAAGTCGACCTTTTTAAAGTGACCTGTGTAAAGTGCAAAAAAACAGTCATAGACATAGAGAAAGCAGTTGACATTGACTATCTTTTCACACCACGTTGAATAGACAATGCTATTTCTATTAAACTATAAGTATAAATATAGTATGTATTCGGGATGGGGCTGTAATACGAATAAAATGAATTCAATAAAACTTTATATGGCTGTACGTAATAGTGTTATTCGGCCCCACTTTGTTGTTGTTGGTGTCACATACAACTTTTATGATTGATTTTAACTGCCTCTATCACGTGGTTAATTTTTTATGTATAAATAATGACCGCTTAAAGTCCAAGTGCTAAAACAAAATCTACTACAAAGTGCATGTGCTTTTGTCACCCCAACAATGTTTCAAAAGTGCTATAGTGCTAAAATTACATTGTTCGTAATAAAACAAAAAAAATGTATAAACATTTTTCCTTTTCTTTTTCTACATGGGTTTTTGCAGCTTGAATAATCATTAATTCTGTTTGCAATACATGTATAAATACATAGTTGGCTTCATCTTTCATTCATTTAGTCATTTTCATTGCAATGTATCAAATCAATTACTTCCATGATACCAAGTATGTGTGTAACGTTGTCCTCCCGTCATTGCTTAAAGCTTGGACTACATATTCAAGTTGTATGTGCCAAACATGCTGCACAATTATTGATGTTAATGTAATTGATATTGATTGATTGATTGCACATTATTGTTTTTTTTTTACAATTTCATTCTTTTTAGAGGCAAGTATACTGCTCTTCTACTGTGTTGATACAACCCAGATGTTTAGTATCTAACTCTAAAATGTAACGTGTTTCCAATTTACGTAGAGCTTTCTATCTATTACCCCCTCTCCTACTTGGTGGTACAGCATCAATGAGGTAATATTTGAGTTGTGATTATCTTTAAAATGAAGTGGTACGGGATATGTGAGGTCTTGGTTGGTGATTGCCCTCATGTGTTGGAGTATTCTTTCGTGGGCTTGTAGCTTAGTGCTACCTACATATCGTACGCCACAAGGACACTCCAACACATAGATAACGTGGTCTGATTTACATGTCAGCATTTTAGTGATTTTTGCATTCCTTGTTGTCAAATGGGATCATGACAGCTGTTTTGTTTGTGCCCTGCTGGCAGGCTTTGCAAGTTTTGCACTTGTAAAAGCCCTTTCGTTGCATCAGCCAGCTAGTTCCCTCCAACACTTCAGGACTAGTTTTGACAAGACTGTTTCTCATAGAGGGTCCCCTACTGTATGTGATTGTTACATTTTTCTGTATCATTTGCTCAATAACTGGGTCATTGAGAACTAAGGGCCAATTGCGTCTTATTAAAGTCCCAATGCTTAGTTCTCGTTTTCTGAATCCTAGGATTATTCTAAATTAATTGGTTTCTGAACGGCTTTGAGATCCTGACTGTTGCTACAGATTCTTCTTAATCTTAGCATTTCCTCGTAGGGGATGCTTTCGACCAAGTGCCTTGGGTGGGCACTGCTTGCATGTAACACTGAATTACCAGCAGTTTCTTTCCTGGTGTAGTCTAGTCTCAATTTTGTCATTGGATATATACACTCGGACATCAAGGAAATGTACAGTTTCCTTACTAATCGTGGCAGTAAAATGCAAATTAATCTCGTTATTGATAGCTGTTGAAATTCCAGTGCATTGTTTTGCGTGTCTCTCTAAATAATAAACAGATCTTCTATAAAACGAGGCCAAAGCATAACATTATCCTTCATATATGTGCTGTGTGTGCTGCCTCCCACCAGCCCATGTGTAAACATGTATAGCTGGGGTTGAAGCTGGCTCCCATAGCAACACCATGCATTTGTTGGTACAGCATGTTCTGAAACATAAAAACATTGTTAAGGCAGAAATTGTCAATAAACAAAGTTTGGTATTGCACTCATTTGTTCAAAATTGTATTTCAAATTAATCAATTTTCCATAAGTCGTTGGTGCATAGGTAGGTACCCTACTGAGCATTTAGGGTATGTGGTATATCAGGACATGCGTGTTCTGTAACTACAGGACACCCTCCTACTTTGCACTCCTTTTTACTTTTCAAACATGGTAACTCCAATTATGTAAGTTTCAAATCATACTGTTTATTTAAACATTCTTTTGTAGCGAGTGTTCATTTGAGAATTGTATTTCATTCATACACATTTACATGTTCATCTTGTCATCCCAATGCATTTCAAGCATAATGCTCTTCTTCAGGGGATTTGTTTAATCTGAAATTATAATACACGAGATAAGTACCTGAGATAATTTTACCCAACAGTTCTAAATTATCCAATCTTCACATTATACATGATTTATCGTACTGAATACTGTGCTTTCTCTGTACCTTATAACCCCTGCTGAACTACTCGTTTATATCGTCACTCATGTAACTTAGTGCTTTTAGCCCTTATGTATCTGTGCCACAGCTTGTTTTAGTGATCGGAACTCCACCCAGTTGCCCTAGTTTGTATCAAAATTACTCACAAGCCTTCATTTCCAAAGTCGTTCGCACTCTGTAAATTAATAAACAATCCGGTGTAAGGTTCAATTCACCTTGTCTTAATACAGATGCATAGCGCACTTGTAGGTATTAGGTTTCAAAGCACTCCTCTTACCCGGTGCGTGTTGCTGCCTCTCTCCCCTCGCTATTCTGGCGTGCGTCGCTCTGGCCCTGTTTCCCTGTGCACCTCTATGACCTTGTTCCGATCACGTGACCGCAATAGCGGTCGTGTATACCTTCCCTAATGTTTCGCGCTGGTGTTGTCCTAATGTAGCAACAGCAACTGGTGTATATGTCAATTGCTAAAAGACTATTACATTTATACAGGAAACGACATTATCAAAATTACACAGTTCAAATATAATGTGCGTTATTTGTCTTTTCAAGGATTCCTATACATATCAAAAAATCATTGTATCCAAAAAGAGTAACATTTGTCTATAAAAAGCAATTCAGATCTAATCTTTCATTAAGCCCCTTTGGCTGTGTGGTACATAAAAAATTAATCCAAAACGCTTCTCTCCTCAGTAACTGATTATCAATGTCCTTTCCCGGAATGATTTTCACAGTCTCCAATATGCAAAATTTCAATTGGCTCGCGTTGTGGTTTGCTTGATTAAAATGGGTAGCCACAGAGGATTTGGTGTTTTTCAAGCGTATGTTGCTTTTATGTTCTATTATGCGAGTTTTTATTTTCCTTTTGGTTTTTCCCACATAGGATAATCCACAAGGGCATCGCAATAGATATATCACGTTCTCTGTGTTACATGTTCCAGTTACTTTCAACTGTATGGGAGTGCCTTTGGTTGGATGGTTAATAACGTTCCCTTTGATAATCGCTGAACAGTTTCCGCAATTATGGCAAGGAAGTGTTCCATTGTGTTTCACAGCTTCTTGTGTCGGTTGATTTAACAGTTCTTTGAGATTCTTAGTTCTCTCATAAGCAAAAATTGGAGGTGCAAAAAAAATTCCTTTGAAATCTTCTTCTTGTGCGAGTAAAGGCCAATGGTTGCGAATGATTTTTTTGATTTTAGTGCTTTTCGTAGAGAATTTTGACACGAATACGCATCTTTTTTCATCGCTTTTAGTTGCTGATCTTAACAAGTGCTGACGCTGTAATTTGTCTGCTCGATTGGCTGCAGATTCCAAAATGGGATCAGGATATCCTCTCTTTTTGAATTTCTGAAGTGTCTCTTGTTTGTGTTTGAGATATAGTTCATTTGTTGATGCTATTCGTTTTATTCTTAGGATTTGTGAAAATGGCAGGTGGTGTTTAAGTGAAGGCTGATGAAAGCTGTTATAATGTAATAAGTTATTTCTGTCTGTTTCTTTAGTATATACACTTGTTATGATTTCACCATCTTTGTTAGTTAGCAATACGTCCAGGAATGACAATTCTTTGTTACTCATGATACTCGTGAATTGTATTCTTGCCTCTTTTGTGTTCAATTGGTCTATGGCTTCCTTTAGTGTGGTTTCAGTGCCTCTCCATAAGACGAAAATGTCGTCAATGTATCTTTTATATACTATTAGATTTTCCTTCCAAGTTTCATTCTCTAGTATATGTTGCTCCTCAAATTTGTGCATAAAAATGTTTGCGTAGGTAGGCGCGGCACAATTGCCCATGGAAGTTCCAGAAGCTTGTATGTAAAATTTGTCTTCCCATTTGAAGTAGCTGTGGAACAGCGTAAAGTGTAACAACTCCATTATGAATATTTTGAGATCTTCTGTTTTGTTTTCCTGCATAAGTAAACTTTCAACTGCGGATATACCTTGATCATGAGGGATTGATGTATATAGAGACTTTACGTCTATACTTGCCATAATCATCTCTTTCGTGAAGTCACTTTTCCGTTCTTCCAATATGTTTAAAAAATGTGTTGTGTACTTCAAATAGGTTGTTGTGTTCTGGACAATATTCTGTAGATGTTTATCTATATACTTTCCAATGGGTTCATGTATAGACCCTATAGTAGATACTATCGGTCTCAACGGAGGGTGGTACAGGTCTTTATGGACTTTGGGAGTCATATATATGTAAGGAACACTTGGGTTATCTGTAATAAGGTATTCCTTTTCTTTTTGTCCGATGGTTCCTTTAGTGATTGCATTCTCAATTATGTTGTTTAAGATTTTCATGAACTCTCTGGTAGGATCCATAGTCATAATGGTGTAAGTATTTGGATCTTGGACGTGTTCTTCTACTTTAGACAGGTAATAGCTAGTATCCATGATAACAAGAGCTCCGCCCTTGTCTGCTTGTCTGATGGTGATTTGCGGATTGTTCGCTAATTTCTTTAGAATGTTTCTTTCTCGAACAGTCATATTGGATTGTTTAGTTGCTGGTTGTTTGAATGTTTCTTCGATTTCAGTAATGACTATTTTTTCAAACGCGTCTAATACCTTGTGGCTCACTGGTGCCATGTATTTACTTTTACTTCTTAAGCCCAGTAGTGTATTTTCTCTCGGTGGATTGATAGTTGGTTCAATAACGTTATCAAAAAAATGTCTCAATCTTAAAGATCTTAGAAATTTGTATAAACTGACTTTCGTTTCTAGGAAGTTTGAATGGTACGTTGGGACGTACGATGTCCCTTTTTGTAATGTATTGATTTCTTGTTGAGTTAATTGTTGGCTGGATATGTTGATGACTAAATTTTCAGGACTCGACTCCTGGTGCTTTGAGCTATCGTTTTTCGTTCTACTTGTTTTTTTGCTCCTCCTGGTTCTGTTTGGGGTGCTTGGCCTGCCTCTAAAAAATCTTCCCGTTGAGCTTGACCTGTGGTACTTGTACTCGCTTGGGAAGACACCAACAAAAAATTAGATGAATACACTAAAGAAATAAATGAAAGAAAATTAAGGAAGTTTAAGAGAGACACTACAGACTATCGACTAGGAGAAGTTTACTCTTGGGCTGAGATTTACGCAAAAAGGCGACAACAAAAACCAAATGCGTCAACCGATGACACATCATCTGAGGATTCACATCAAAAACGATACACATATGATCGAAGACCTAGAGCAGGTCCGGCAACAGAACCAACGAACCAAAATACTGAAACCCAAGCGAGTACAAGTACCACAGGTCAAGCTCAACGGGAAGATTTTTTAGAGGCAGGCCAAGCACCCCAAACAGAACCAGGAGGAGCAAAAAAACAAGTAGAACGAAAAACGATAGCTCAAAGCACCAGGAGTCGAGTCCTGAAAATTTAGTCATCAACATATCCAGCCAACAATTAACTCAACAAGAAATCAATACATTACAAAAAGGGACATCGTACGTCCCAACGTACCATTCAAACTTCCTAGAAACGAAAGTCAGTTTATACAAATTTCTAAGATCTTTAAGATTGAGACATTTTTTTGATAACGTTATTGAACCAACTATCAATCCACCGAGAGAAAATACACTACTGGGCTTAAGAAGTAAAAGTAAATACATGGCACCAGTGAGCCACAAGGTATTAGACGCGTTTGAAAAAATAGTCATTACTGAAATCGAAGAAACATTCAAACAACCAGCAACTAAACAATCCAATATGACTGTTCGAGAAAGAAACATTCTAAAGAAATTAGCGAACAATCCGCAAATCACCATCAGACAAGCAGACAAGGGCGGAGCTCTTGTTATCATGGATACTAGCTATTACCTGTCTAAAGTAGAAGAACACGTCCAAGATCCAAATACTTACACCATTATGACTATGGATCCTACCAGAGAGTTCATGAAAATCTTAAACAACATAATTGAGAATGCAATCACTAAAGGAACCATCGGACAAAAAGAAAAGGAATACCTTATTACAGATAACCCAAGTGTTCCTTACATATATATGACTCCCAAAGTCCATAAAGACCTGTACCACCCTCCGTTGAGACCGATAGTATCTACTATAGGGTCTATACATGAACCCATTGGAAAGTATATAGATAAACATCTACAGAATATTGTCCAGAACACAACAACCTATTTGAAGGACACAACACATTTTTTAAACATATTGGAAGAACGGAAAAGTGACTTCACGAAAGAGATGATTATGGCAAGTATAGACGTAAAGTCTCTATATACATCAATCCCTCATGATCAAGGTATATCCGCAGTTGAAAGTTTACTTATGCAGGAAAACAAAACAGAAGATCTCAAAATATTCATAATGGAGTTGTTACACTTTACGCTGTTCCACAGCTACTTCAAATGGGAAGACAAATTTTACATACAAGCTTCTGGAACTTCCATGGGCAATTGTGCCGCGCCTACCTACGCAAACATTTTTATGCACAAATTTGAGGAGCAACATATACTAGAGAATGAAACTTGGAAGGAAAATCTAATAGTATATAAAAGATACATTGACGACATTTTCGTCTTATGGAGAGGCACTGAAACCACACTAAAGGAAGCCATAGACCAATTGAACACAAAAGAGGCAAGAATACAATTCACGAGTATCATGAGTAACAAAGAATTGTCATTCCTGGACGTATTGCTAACTAACAAAGATGGTGAAATCATAACAAGTGTATATACTAAAGAAACAGACAGAAATAACTTATTACATTATAACAGCTTTCATCAGCCTTCACTTAAACACCACCTGCCATTTTCACAAATCCTAAGAATAAAACGAATAGCATCAACAAATGAACTATATCTCAAACACAAACAAGAGACACTTCAGAAATTCAAAAAGAGAGGATATCCTGATCCCATTTTGGAATCTGCAGCCAATCGAGCAGACAAATTACAGCGTCAGCACTTGTTAAGATCAGCAACTAAAAGCGATGAAAAAAGATGCGTATTCGTGTCAAAATTCTCTACGAAAAGCACTAAAATCAAAAAAATCATTCGCAACCATTGGCCTTTACTCGCACAAGAAGAAGATTTCAAAGGAATTTTTTTTGCACCTCCAATTTTTGCTTATGAGAGAACTAAGAATCTCAAAGAACTGTTAAATCAACCGACACAAGAAGCTGTGAAACACAATGGAACACTTCCTTGCCATAATTGCGGAAACTGTTCAGCGATTATCAAAGGGAACGTTATTAACCATCCAACCAAAGGCACTCCCATACAGTTGAAAGTAACTGGAACATGTAACACAGAGAACGTGATATATCTATTGCGATGCCCTTGTGGATTATCCTATGTGGGAAAAACCAAAAGGAAAATAAAAACTCGCATAATAGAACATAAAAGCAACATACGCTTGAAAAACACCAAATCCTCTGTGGCAACCCATTTTAATCAAGCAAACCACAACGCGAGCCAATTGAAATTTTGCATATTGGAGACTGTGAAAATCATTCCGGGAAAGGACATTGATAATCAGTTACTGAGGAGAGAAGCGTTTTGGATTAATTTTTTATGTACCACACAGCCAAAGGGGCTTAATGAAAGATTAGATCTGAATTGCTTTTTATAGACAAATGTTACTCTTTTTGGATACAATGATTTTTTGATATGTATAGGAATCCTTGAAAAGACAAATAACGCACATTATATTTGAACTGTGTAATTTTGATAATGTCGTTTCCTGTATAAATGTAATAGTCTTTTAGCAATTGACATATACACCAGTTGCTGTTGCTACATTAGGACAACACCAGCGCGAAACATTAGGGAAGGTATACACGACCGCTATTGCGGTCACGTGATCGGAACAAGGTCATAGAGGTGCACAGGGAAACAGGGCCAGAGCGACGCACGCCAGAATAGCGAGGGGAGAGAGGCAGCAACACGCACCGGGTAAGAGGAGTGCTTTGAAACCTAATACCTACAAGTGCGCTATGCATCTGTATTAAGACAAGGTGAATTGAACCTTACACCGGATTGTTTATTAATTTACAGAGTGCGAACGACTTTGGAAATGAAGGCTTGTGAGTAATTTTGATACAAACTAGGGCAACTGGGTGGAGTTCCGATCACTAAAACAAGCTGTGGCACAGATACATAAGGGCTAAAAGCACTAAGTTACATGAGTGACGATATAAACGAGTAGTTCAGCAGGGGTTATAAGGTACAGAGAAAGCACAGTATTCAGTACGATAAATCATGTATAATGTGAAGATTGGATAATTTAGAACTGTTGGGTAAAATTATCTCAGGTACTTATCTCGTGTATTATAATTTCAGATTAAACAAATCCCCTGAAGAAGAGCATTATGCTTGAAATGCATTGGGATGACAAGATGAACATGTAAATGTGTATGAATGAAATACAATTCTCAAATGAACACTCGCTACAAAAGAATGTTTAAATAAACAGTATGATTTGAAACTTACATAATTGGAGTTACCATGTTTGAAAAGTAAAAAGGAGTGCAAAGTAGGAGGGTGTCCTGTAGTTACAGAACACGCATGTCCTGATAAGGCAGAAATTGACCATTCCGACCAGCATTTTACTATGTTGGAACATTTGTGCTGGTCTGCTGCCAAGTAATGCTCCTATGCTCTCAGCCCATCTTTGTGATTTATACTCGCTTACAACGACTATACATCAAGGGCCATGAGTAAATAGTTGTCTTTACACTCAGTCTTGCAATTTAATCAGGAAGTCACTAGTGTCCTTGACATAGGATGGCAGAGTCTGCATGTGTTTCTGTAGGAAGTAGACTTTATACTGCGAGGTGTGTTCAGTAGACTGTCCCTTGCAGAAATAATGGGTCTTCCTGGTGGCTTTGAGGGGTTCTTGTGTATATATGTGCATGTGTGTGTGTATATATATCTAAAATATAGTGTGTGTGTGTTTTGTATATGTTTATACATGTGTGTGTATATATACATATATATATATACACACACACACACATTTTTCACTGAAAAGAACAAAGCTTAAAGTTATAGTTTGGTGAAATTTTTCGGTGACCACTTTAACGTTTTAAACAAAACACAGAAATTCACCAGTTCTAATTAGCAGACCAACCTATAACCTACGCCCCCGGAATGCACTGCCTATGCCTTCATATATTACATCACTCATGACCTGTTCTATGACATCACTCGTGACCTCTCAAATTAGATCATTGATGACCTGTCAAATTACGTCATCCAAGCTCTTTTAGTAGACATTGCTTTATAAATCGCTTTAGCATTTGAGCTCTGAAAGTGAGTACAAAATAGCTCAAAAGAAAGAACCCTTGTTGATGCCATCACAGAAACAACTCCCTTAGGTGTAGAAAGCGTGGGTTATGGGCCATATTGATCCTATACATACAGTTCACGGGTATCGTAGTTCACATTAACAAACAACCAGAGATATATGGGAAACCCTCATTGCATGCGGTGTTCAATCTGTATGCAACTGTTCAGAGAAAGCCAAGTTCCAAAAAATACTGAACGTGTGTTCCATAACGAATGCCCTACTACGAACTGCTTTTATCTGTGTCCAACCCCTGACAGTCACCGAACCTACATTGAGAAATTATGTTGATATGAGTAGAGAAGCGGGTACCGTAAACAGTATTCGCCCTCTAGAGAGTTTACCCTGTACAACACTGTTTGCAGACAGTGAAACTCTCATGAGAAATATACCACCGAGCATTAACATACATTGGCAAAGCCAATACGCCTCTCCTTTGGAACCTATTGGCTTTGGCAGTTTCTTTTGGCAGGTCTGTACAGTATCGGGACACATACTGAGCAGCATTTTTAATATAAAAAATAAAACATAGGTGAGAACAATTGGCTTTGTCAATTCTTGTTGTAAATAGCAAGCCTGGTCCTCATAGTATTTACCTAGAAGGGTGAAAATACTTGCCAGACCCGTCGTATTCAAAACTATGTCCTGTAGTCTGAATGCAGATGTCCGCAACAAATGCATTAACCCACTGAGTTATCCCACAGTCGCACTACCTGTAGAGAATAAAGAAATGTGTGCCTCCCCGCTCAGTTGTGTGTCCTCCAGTGATCCAAGTTCGACATCTGCAAAGTTTACACAATGAAAAGTAAATCAAATGACCATCGCTTCTGCCAGCAGATGTTTATTGTCAATAAGAACACAACCTTATTTTAGCACATGAATACGCTTTGGAGAAGCTGGTACATTTTTTAAGTGCTTGTCTCCGGGCACCCTGCTGCTACACATAAGAGGTGACTGCTTGCTGTGTACAGCAGCAAACCATGACATAGATTGATGTAGCACCTTCCACGAAAAATGGCGGACACCACAATTAACTGCAACCACTTGGCAGCTAAAGAACAAAGCAGGACACAACGCACTTTCGTCATATAACTTTATCGGGGTTCCCGAGGTTGAACAAAAAACATTTTTGTGAGCAACACAGCCTTCATTTAATATCCTGGCCGTATAATAGAATTAGTGAAAAGAACACTGACAAGATGCTAAGTATACATATATATCTGGAATGCCAAACGTTTTGTGAAAGGCGTGATGTTTGTGCAAGGATCCACGCCGAAATGTTCGTGAAAAGGCAAGAGAGCACCGCCACACCAGCTTCTCAGGATATATTTTAACTGAAGTGGAAACTGTGGCTTGAATAAACAAACAGTGGGTGGGAGGGCTAAGGAGCAGCACAACAGGAGGGAACAGGATGGCCCAGGTGCACTTGCACAGACTGGTCAAAGTGAAAGAACAAGCATTTACAATGCAATGGTTTCGCCTTTGGAAAAGTTAGAGCTATTGGCATTGTAAATGACAAATTTTGTATTTATGTGTTGGTTTTGAAAACGGATAAATAAATGGCATCGTCATTTACATTGCCATTAGCTTAATCTCTCGCAAATGTGAGACCTATTGTACCTTACGGACGAGCTCAGCAGACAGAAATTACTACCACAACACACACACAAACACACACACACACACACCCAGAGCCGCACACACACACACCCAGAGCCGCACACACACACACCCAGAGCCGCACACATACACACCCAGAGACACACACACCCAGAGACACACACACCCAGAGACAGACAGACACACACACACACACACACACACACACACACACACACACACACACACACACACACACACACACACACACACACACACACACACACACACACACACACACACACACACACACACACACACACACACACACACACACACACACACACACACACACACACACACACACACACACACACACACACACACCCAGAGACACGCACACACACACACACACACACACACACACACACCCAGAGACACACACACACACACACCCAGAGACACGCACACACCCCCAGAGCCACACACACAGAGCCACATACACACACCCAGAGACACACAGAGACACATACACACACACACACAGAGACACATACACACACCCACACCCAGAGCCACGCACACACCCAGAGCCACACACACCCAGAGCCACACACAGCCACACACACACACACACCCACACCCAGAGCCACACACACCCACACCCAGAGCCACACACACCCACCCAGAGCCACACACACCCACCCAGAGCCACACACACCCACTTTGCTCTTCTGAAATGTTGGCATGCATGGTAGTGAGCTGTGTGTGGTGAGTGTTTCTCGTGAGCAGTGTGTGGTGAGCTGTGTGTGGTGAGCTGTGTCTCGTGATCCAACAGTGTGTTGTGAGCTGTGTGGGGTGAGCTGTGTGGGGTGTGTGGGGATCAGTGTCTGTCCCCCGCGCTGCGCTGGTTTTGCCCCCGGTCGCATCCTGTGCTGTGCGCATGCGCAGTACCGGCTGCCGCTGCCCCTCGGAGGATCTTTCATTGTCTCGCATCTCTCCCCGGCTCGTGTTAAATACTTTGAGGGTATGCATGTTTCATAAGGACTGGCGTGTTTGGGGGTTGGTGTGAAGTTCTAATGAATAAGCTAAAATAAAAACGTGAGCACTCACCATTTACGGGTGCTCTGACACCATGTACTCCACTTAGCTAGATGTCTTAATTCATTTTCAACCAAAGTTGAATTCATTCATCCACCCCTCCCCATCCTTCCAACTATTCATTCATTGATCCACGCAACCAAGTCTGAAATCTCCGTCCATTAATGAACGGACAAAGGTTTTGCTAGCGAAGACAGAAAGTTGATTATTCAACACTTATCCGCTCCTTCGCCGGCTTATTACACGTCATGTTTAAGAAATTGAGCATGCCACCGTCCCCCTGTGTCCTACTTTGTCTCCAGGTTGGCTGCTCCTCCGTCCCTCGGATGACTGCTCCTCCGTCCCTCGGATGACTCGATGCCCAGAACGGCACACCGCCTGCCGGAGGCGAGTCTGACAGCCCGGCCCAGCGCTAGTCGCCCCTGGCCGCAGATCACATGTGCATCAGGGCAAACTTGTGATTTGCAGATACTGCGTTAGCAGTTAGGGCGGGGCGTTCATTAGCAAAGATGACCCTCTCTTCCGTTCTCCTGCCCCGGCCTGCGGGGCTGGTGGTGTAACAGAAAGCGTGTCTTTGCAACTGTGAGCAGGCACAACAGCAGCACTGTGCAGCCCTCGCCACCCTTCTCCAGCTCCAGGCTTTTTCTGTTTGTATCTTTTATGTATCTCATGTAATGCTAAGTCCTAATGTATCGCAACTGGTTCTTATGTAAAGCGCTCTGACACCTTCGGGTAATGTTTGCGCTATATAAAATCGCATTAAATAAAATTAAATAAACTTTCATTAGTTGCATTTCTGTTTGTAGCTGAAATAACTGGCAGGAGTAGGAGCAATTTATTCGGAGACTGGAGCAACTCATTGTGGACCAGTGCCAGTGCTGGGAAACAGTGGGAGGTGAGCGGCCCGCTATTTGTTGACTGCCCGTCCCCACTGGGTACAGAGGGGGCCGTGGGGCATGGGGCCGTAGGGCATGTGGTCGGCGCTCCTGGTTGGCCGTGCCACTCGCTAGTATCCGGGCCCCGTACTAAAGACAAAAGATTTCGCTAGTATCCGTTACGTGTGAAATACCAAGCGACCTTGCTGCCCCCCCGCCCCCCACCAAGTGACCACCTGGGCTGCAGTGATTGCGGAGGAGCGGCTTAGTGACGCTCGCTAGCCTCCCCTCCCTCCGAAAACGGGCCCACATGCCAGGGTCCTTGGTCCTCGCTCCGGCTGAGCAGGAAACCCTGCAGGCAGTGAAGGGAGCGTGATGGCTGACATTCCGCCATCCCCCAATGGTGATAACCCCTACCGAGCAGCTGCGGGGCCGGGTCCTAGCCCATAAGCCCATGTGTCAGGGTCCCCGCCGTTGCAAACAGTGCTGACTACACACAACGTGGGGGGTGGAGAGGCACGAGACTCGCCGCTCCCCCACTCCCCAACACCTCCGGAGAGCCTGGCTCCACTATAATATTGCGTGTCGGCTACCACTCACCATTGCGTTAACTGAGGGGGCTCTGGGGAAAATATTTCCCGCATGGCCCGGTAACAGCGTGGCTGGCATGGTGGTACAACGGAGGTGAGAATCATGCGGATCTCTGCCCCCACCCCTCCAGGTCCACTGGTGGCAGACTGGTGGAGGGGATGCAAGCAAATCGCGCTCTTCCCCCACCGCCTGAAAAGTGCTCCTGCCCCAAGCCGCTTGGAGCCAGCTACTGTAACTGGCCTACTTGCCCCGGGCTCGGGTCCTGTCCTGAGCCGCGCTGCTGCCTCGGGACCATGACTGTGTGGGCAGAGACCCCGTAGCCCCTATAAGGCAAGCACTAGGGGAACCGCCTCTCCCCCCTTAAACCGGAGGGGGGAGAGCCCTCAAACACACGCAGATTTTAAAAAATCAAACTTAAGCCGCTCCCCCTTCCGTCCCGACCTCGACTGATGAGGTAACCCGATGCCGGAATTTCAATGCCGAGCAGCAGTAGAGGTGCACAGAAACGTCTCCGCTCCAGATAGCAGCCGCGCAGGGCAAGACGTAAAGGAATACAAATAAAACTATACATGGAGGAAAGGCGTGCAAGTTTGAAGGGAACGGCCGGGCGAAAAATTAGATAAGGGGCAGGCTCTTACAAACACTAGCAAAGAAGAATCAGCAAAACGAGAAAGGAAACTAATACGGAGACGACCGGAAACAAAAGAAGCCACGAACAAAGCTACACGGAGACGGCAACATAAATAGCGCAGCCCACTCCTGCAAAAGACACGATCAAATGATCAAAACATGCCCCCCCAAAAAAAACACCCACCCACCGCCGCAATGACGTTCACAAAGGAGCAGAGAGGGACAAAATGTACGGAACGCCCACGAATCGCCTCGGACAATGACGGACGCCTCTCTCTTACAATGGCTAGCCTCCATTTATGGAGCTAGCCAATGGAACAGAGAGGCGGGACAAAGCCCACAGACTGTTCTCAAAAGATTTCGCTTGCGCGAACGCTGCTGCGCAGCGGATCGCCAGGCGAAACCTAAAAATAGTAGCTTCCGCACAAGAAACTGTGGAGGTTACAAGTACTGGGGCCATGCTTCATGAGCAGAGGAAGCCATCATGAGCTAACCACATGAAAGCAGGTTTATAGGAGACGAAATTACCTGAAAGGGAGTTTGGGAGCAGACTGCCTCACAGTCCCAGCACAGTTCACCCCTTTGCATCCTGGTAAATGCAGTACACAGTTCAAACTTACTTCGAAATTAGCTGGAGTTTTTCACCAAAGTTGGTTTAGACATTGCTGTATATCTCTAGACCCGTGTTTATGGGTTGAGCCCGTCATCAGTAGAGAGTAGTAGTATTAGAGAGCAAAGAAAAATCATCTTGGGTTGTTGGACACTGCAGAGAGTAGGGTCTGCTTCCTGTGGTTACCCCCACTTTTTGCTGTGATTCTCTGGTTTTTCGACTTTAGTGTGGCTGTGGCCCTGCTAATCAGGCCCACAGCCCAGCTGTTCTCTCTCTAAATTGATACCATGTACTTTTGATACATACCAGATTGGTTACTGGGTCATCCTTGTGAGCCCCCTGTATAGTGTACCATAGGTACCCAGGGCATAGGCGCACCCTAGGCCTACCAGGGGCTGCAGCATGTATTGTGCCACCCCTGGTTTGCCTACCAAACTGACACCACAGGTCTGTTCACACAGCCTGGGTAAGGTGGGGTATTCACCCCTTACTTAGATACAGTATACCTATATCTATATATACATATAGACACATATACACTTATAAGTCACTCCTATGGCAGGCCTTAACAATCCTGGAGGCAGAGTGCTTGGTTTTATGTGAGAGGGTGCCCTAGCATGAGCTGAGCCCCTCTGCAGCTTTCGGAACCATCTCCTTCTAGCTGTTCTGATATAGCCATACCATTTACTCTTAAGTGCATTATAATCCTCGCCGTTAATGCTAACATTGGTTTGGCTTTATCAAAACATGTTGTGTAAGGTGTCAAACACTTTGGAATACTACCCCCCCCCCCCGCCAGTCCTGGCAGCGGGGGTAGGATTCCACCCTCCCAGAGGGAGAAAACATGTAGTTACTGGTTTACCCGGTTAAAGTTAAACAGAGCCTCAGCATCACAAAATGGATGCTGCTGCCACAGACACGAGTCTGACCTCCTGTTGTTGGATGAAACTCCGGCAGGGGAGGCCTGGACAATAGGTTTCCTGTCCAGGTAGGTGCTAGCACCTCCCAGACAGGCTTTAGTGTATTGGGGCAGGGAGGGCTGCATTTAGTGAATACTTTCCAGACACTGCCTGGGGCACACAACGTGCTCCATGCATTTCTCAGTTCAAACCGGTTGCTGGGGCACTCTGCCCCTGCTCTGGCGCGAAACTGGACAAAGGGAAAGGGGTGTGACCACCCCCTTCCCAGGTCCACCCATAGGAGGGACCTTAAGGGTAGTCCAGCCCCTAAACTTAGTAGAAGTATAGGAGCCCAGTCACTAGGACTTTATATTACCCTGGACGAAACTTTGAAACATAAATCCTGGACCTTCGACATTCCATTTCGACTGGAAGAAGGAAGACATCTCCCTTGTGGTCAAGGAGTGACCACCCTGTTCAAACAGGCACCAACAGCAACTTTGCCGGTCTGCAATTTCGAGGCTCCCGCCGGATCCCAAAGAATCTGCGACACAGGACACGGACTTCCAGACATCTCTGACCCCGACCTTTGCGCACAGCAAAGCTGAGACCCGTGGTGGACACGAGAGACGTGGGACCGGAACTCCTGGCCATCCTGCAAGCTGCACTCACTTCACAAGATAAATCAAAGTCGTGCATTCAGGTGCTTTAAGCCCCAGACCCGAGCACCATTTGCCCCGTAGCTCAGAAACCCCCACTCCAGGAGTGACCCGTGGGCCCCACTTTTGCATTTCAGCTCGACGCTTCTTCCCGGTTCCTAGTCCGTTGGATAGTGAGCCCCTGGAAGACTCCATCTTGAATCTAACCTGCTTTCCTGGTTGCTCCAGGCTTGCTCCAACTTCCCTGCAAGGGAGAAGTTCCTCAGATCTTGCTGGTCAGCTCCGAAGCTAATCTCGACAGCCTGTGTGGGTTGCGTTTACCAAGGCTTGTTGGGTCCAGTCCAGATACCGACACCGCAGTCAACTAGATCCTTTGTGGGATAGCTCGAATCCCGTTACTGGTCGTTGTCGACACCTCCTGGTCCTCATGGCTGAAGAGACAAACTTCACATCTTCACCTGAAATCACCAGACATCTGGTGGCCTCTTCCTATCGCCGCCCTGGTCACTGGCAAGTGACCCAGACTCTGTCCCTTCTGCTTTCAGGTTCTACAGATCTTCGATCCAACCTTGGATCCACCTGGACACTTTTCCTCCGGTCGCCTGCAGCACTTCTTTGCAGCTCTCCATTGAAAACGACGACGAAACCTGACACGAACAGACACCTATGCACCCGGCTTCCCTGGGTGAGGTAACACGAGTACTCCGGTGCTCCTGTGGGTCTTGACTCTCGAAGTGTCCTAGTTTAAAAGGGTTCCATCGGAGTCCATCCGGAAGTGTCCTTAAAATGTATATTTGTAACCTCTATATTTCCCATAGAAAGTCAATGGTAAACCGCGCCTGTGTTTAGACACTGCACGCGTCTCCCGTGGGCCTACTTCCTAACTTTTGGTTGTTTAGAGTACCCCAGCGATCCCACATGCCCCAGGCCTGCTTTCTAATTCTCTCATGGTTCTTATACCACTATTTTAGTATATGGTTTGTGAGGCCCCTAGGGCATAACGTATACTGTGCAACCTATCGTATAGTGATTGAGTAACTTGTATTGTACTTTTACCTCTGACCTTATAAAGAGTGCAGAGGGGTTGTGTTTAGAATAAATACATATATATTTGATATATACCTTGTCTGGTGTCCTTTCATTTGGTACTCAAAGCGTTATAATTGGTAAAACAACTTGCTTAATACGCTCTCTGAAGTCTTAGCCTGTTGACTGCTGGTCCATGCTACCACTAGGATGGCTTTCTATAAGGTTGACTTTACAACCACCATCAATAAGGGTCGATTAGACTGGTGCAAGGTGCCCACTAGAACTAGTGGACATCATATGCCAGGCTAACTTCTAACAGTGATTTTGCATTTTGGGCCCACCCTTTTTACTCTACTATTTTTGTGTTGCTAATAACTAGCGTCATTGGATGGATCTCTACACAACTTCTTTTGAAAGTGCTACTTTTTGACTATTTCCAGCATGGAAAGTTTCGGTGTGATCCATCAAGCATGGGCCAAGAAAAAGGAGGGTCCCAAAACGTGTTTTACCTATTCATTTTTCCATAGAAACTTTAGACACAGTTACTGCCCCAACCACTGAACAGATTTACGTCAAATTTGGCAGAAAGATCTTTGTTCAGAAAGAGCGTGCTTTGTTGTAAATCTGTACAGTAATTTTGGCGAAAATAAGATTGAAAAAACTGTTTATGCGACCCCCTGCTCTTTCTGAACCTAAAGAGACCCCAGCCACTGGGACCCTATTCCCCGGGGCAGGCTTAGGGACTGTGTCTCTGGGTCCCCAATTCCAGGACACAATCGTTTTCCCTGCATGTGAGCAGGGAAAGTAGACTGTTCACCCACAGTGCGGAAGAACAAAACTATTGCCGCTCAGTGGGAAAACAATACTATTTCCCTGACTGCACCCATTGCCCAGTGAAATACTAGCAGTTGCTCCCACCCCGTTGGGGAACAAAGTAAAAACTGCTCCCACAGGGTGGGAGCAATGCCGGCCCCCGCTGCACTGACGATGGGGGTGAGCAAAGAAGCTGGTGTGGCTGCGGATGCCTTGGGCTCCCCGCATGGCTTCCACCAACAAATGACCTGCGTGCCCTGGTCCTCTGTAAAAAAAAAAAAAAAAATAAAATAAAATAAAATAAATAAATAAAAAATAAAAAAATATATATATATATATATATATTACAACAATTGTTTGATCCCAGAGGAAAAAACGATGGTCACACCAGGAAACTCCATTTCAATTGCTTTAATGAGTTTAAAACAAACAGCTAGCGGCTTAATTCCGACATGTTTCGTTCCGCCTGGAACTTTTTCAAGGTAAGCCTCGCTCTTGCAGCACCCCACAGTCCGATGTTTAAAGTCATTTCGTTTGCCTCCAATGGCATTCATTTATGGAATCACTTCCTGTTGAAATCAGACCCTCCAGCTTATCGCGATTTGCAAAAAAATCGCGAAATCGGCAGATCCGTGCAAATGCCGCGATATTTGGACAAACGCCCGCGAAATCCGCCATTTTGCCGTGAGCCAATGGAAAGGAGGGTGTGTCTGTCTCCGCCGTGACTGGGGGCGAGTGGCTGAAAAGCTTCAGTGCTCCGTACATCTCTTTGTGTTTGCCTAATTACCGTTTGTGGTGTAGCATTAACAAGCGGAAAGGAGCCATCCAAGACATGCAGAAAAACGCAGCTAATTAAACTATGTGAGGAATTCTTGCAGAGCAGAATTACACGATAACGGATACAGGGCCTACTGAGATTAAACACGCCTTAAAATGAAGTCTGACACATTTTCCCAATATTGTCTGCATTATTTCTTCATTTTGGAGCGTTTCCTGTAAGCTTCCTTTATACATGATAGTCACGCCGTCTGTGCAGTCTGTCTCCGCCGTGACTGGGGGCGAGTGGCTGAAAAGCTTCAGTGCTCCGTACATCTCTTTGTGTTTGCCTAATTACCGTAATCACCCCAGTTGGTGGCAGTAGCCCGTCTGCCCTCTGCTCGTGCACCCGAATGGGGTCTGACAATTACTTTAGTTTGCTCTTACTTGCAAGGAATTTGGTCTTCAGAATTGTTCTAGAAGTGTGCGTGGAGCTTTGGGTGGCGTGGAGCTCCAGCTGACTTCAGGTGGGTTCCTTGTGTGCAGTTGCACTCCGCACCTTCGTCAGCTCATACAATTCTTCCTTCTGGAGAATAAGCTAACATTTCATACATAGAATTGTTTTGCTGTGCTAATTACAATGTGGATGCCCAATCGAGAGGTTAGCTAAATTTTGTTTTTGGCCCTGTAAATGCGGATTAAAAATGTCAGATTTTGAAACTGCTACATCTGCTATGCTAGAGGAACTATAATTATATTTAACTGAGTATCAGACCATGACAATTTTCACAACTGTTCTGTAAGTCTTTTGGTGAATAGCAGATTTCATAGATCATATTACTGGTTTCAATTAGGCACGGTGAGCTATCAGAACGCTAGCTACTACAGTTACAGGATACATTAGTACTGCAATGCAAATCAAATTAGTAAAAGAGGTTAAGGGAGGGGAAAGGTATTCTGACTACATACACCGGTCACCAAAGCTACTCAACAAACTACTAAGTCAAACAAAGATAGCTGTTGCACAGAAGTGTGAAAGTGCCCCTGCTCAGCTGTTCCAGTTGTATATGTGCTTCTTCCACCTGGCAGCTTTACAAACCCACTTGGGAGGACAGCGCTTGAACTATGACCTTGACTCTGGCGCCAGTGCAGCTCTGTTAACCTGGTTCTCTGGCTCCACAGCGGCTCTGCTGACCTGGTTCTCTGGCTCCACAGCGGATGGATGGATGATGAGGGGGTGGGTGAAAGGATGGATGGATGGATGATGAGGGAATGGATGGATGATGAGGGGGTGGGTGAAAGGATGGATGGATGATGAGGGAATGGATGGATGATGAGGGGGTGGGTGAAAGGATGGATGGATGGATGGATGATGAGGGGAAGGATGGATGGATGAAGAGTGGGTGGGTAGAAGGATGGATGGATTATGATGGAAAAGGATGGATGGATGATGGAAAAGGATGGATGGGTGATGAGGGGAAGGATGGATGATGAGGGGAAGGACAGATGGATGGATGGATGATGGGTGGGTGAAAGGATGGAAGGAAGGATGGCTAAGTGAAAGGGTCGATGGAGAGAGAAAGGGAGGATGGATGGATGACTAAAATAGTGGATGGGTGGAAGGATTAGTAAGTGAAAGGATGGCTGGATTGGTGAAAGGGTAAATGGCTGAATGGATGAGTGAATGGATGGATGGGATGAAGAGTGGATGGATAAGTGTACAGATGGATAGGGTGAAAGGGTGGATGGATAATGGAGGATGAGTGAAAGGATGGATGAGGGGATGGATGAAGGGATGGATGAGTGAAATGATAGATGGAAGGATACATGATGGATAGGTTTGCAAACGGTTGAATATGTTTGGAAATGGCTGGGAGATGCGTCACGTTGTAAATACCCCGCACCATGGTGCATCTTTTGCGCCGCCGCTGCGTCACAAAAGTGACGCAACGGCGGCGTAAAAGCAGCCCAAGGGGCTTGTAAATCTGCCCCAAAGTGTCTACATTGTAAAGAAACCAAATATACATAGCTTCATGTTGTTAAATAACTCAAAAAACGAAGATATCTGTGTTTGTTGTAGGAAAAATGGCCACATAAAATGCCACAAAATTGCCGCTAAATTTCCATATTTGTGCCGCTAAATTTCCATTTTTGTGCCGCTAAATTTGCTAATCCATGCCGCTATATCCTGGGGGGTCTGTGAAATGCATTGTGGTACTTGTGGTCGTGCTCTGATCCTAGACCATCTGAAACACAGTCCGAATTCTTTAAAGGTCATTTTTGTTATTCAGTGTCTCCCTCGGTGTTGTTTTTTCCTTTTTAAGTTGTTTTTCTGACACTTGCAATCGGACCTGTGATTCAAAAGGTCTGTTCAGTATTTAAAACCCTCCAGTGGGTAGAGCGCTACGTTGCTGTCCTTGCAATGCTTGTTACAAAGTACATTAATTGAATGACGAGCTTCCGCGGGTCAGCCTGCATAGAGACTGACACTGACGAACCAATACCGAGATTCAGTCCTCGGCGGCACCTATCTCCCATTCTTTCGGTTTTTCCGAATCACAGCAGGATGGTTCAATGCGGGAGATTACTGGCGCTCCTTGTGGCGGTGTGAAACCTTCGGCTGAACCACGCCGATACGTATTACAACAATTGTTTGATCCCAGAGGAAAAAACGATGGTCACACCAGGAAACTCCATTTCAATTGCTTTAATGAGTTTAAAACAAACAGCGAGCGGCTTAATTCCGACATGTTTCGTTCCGCCTGGAACTTTTTCAAGGTAAGCCTCGCTCTTGCAGCACCCCACAGTCCGATGTTTAAAGTCATTTCGTTTGCCTCCAATGGCATTCATTTATGGAATCACTTCCTGTTGAAATGCATTGTGGTACTTGTGGTCGTGCTCTGATCCTAGACCATCTGAAACATGATGGTACATGGCCTATTGTCCCATTAAATATTACCTTGACGGAGGTTGAGGATAGCATTAACGCTAGCAAAGGGGGCAAAGCACAGGGCCCTGACGGGGTACCTATCGATGTATATAAATGTATCCCTGAGCTCTGGCGACCCTTGTTAACCAAAGTTTTTAATGCTGCAGTCTGTTACGGGGTCCCTCCCTCATGGGAGGAATCCGTCATTGTCCCAATTTACAAGAAAGGTGACAGGGGGGAGGTGAAGAATTATCGCCCCATCTCGCTATTAGACTCCTGTAAAAATTATGAGTCGAGTTTTACTTACAAGATTGGAAGAGTGGGCCACCTCAAATAATAATCTTGTAGATTGCCAATATGGTTTCAGGAAGGGGAGGGGTACCATTGAACAATGTCTCAATCTGGAACTCTTGATAGGGAAGTATACCCAGGCAAAGTCAGGCTCTCTCTATCTGTGTTTCGCGTACTTGAGTGGCGACTTTGACCTGGTGGACCATGGTATTCTTTGGGCCAAACTGTTAGAACTGGGAGCGCCTGAGGGCATTGTCTATTTTCTAGCACGTGTCTATGCAAACTTACGCACGAGTGTCCGTTATGGCCCAATTGGGGAACGTACTTCCAAATTCAGGGTAGGGCGGGGTATTAGGCAGGGGTGCGTCCTCGCACCATTCCTTTTTACTCTTTTTATCAATGAAGTTGATAAAGTTCTTAAAAACTATTGTGGCTGACGCCCCTAAAGTCAATAACATCGACGTCCCGGTATTATTATACGCGGATGACGCGGTGCTGCTGTCAAGGACCCCCCTGGGCTTGCAGCGACTTATGGACAGGTTCTCTTTTTTTATTGGTGAACGCAAACTGGTCATTAACAAATCCAAAACTTATGTTATGGAATGTGGTAAAGGTAGGGGGAAACACCACCCATATTTTATTGATGGCCAGAAGGTTCAACTTGTAGATCATTTTTGCTACTTGGGCATTACTTTTTCTAAAAATAATGGTTGGGGCTGTGAGCTTAATAACGTTAGGGCCAAAATGGCGAAAAGCGCACATGGGGTATGCAAATTTGCCACTAAATTGGGAGATAGGCGGATTGAAGATATGCTTAAGATCTATATGGCGAGATCGCTATCGATCGCAATTTATGGAGCTGGGATATGGGGCTCTGTATCTGTAAGTAGTCTCCAGGTGGAGGAAAACTGTTTTCTCAAAAGACTTTTATGTTTACCTAAATCATCTTCTAATGATTTAGTACACAAGGAACTAGGCAATATGGCTGTCAAGATGGCCGCCGGGTAGGAGCTCTCGGTAAGAGCTCCAGTGCTGGGGATCCCATTTTTTGGTTTTTATCCCCGTTACCTCCGAGCTGCACCGTCTTGAGCAAAGCTACACAAAAGTAACTGGATTTACAAGCAACTGGATCGGAACAAGTAACTGGATTTGCTTACCTGCCTGGACGAAACCTGCTGAGGATCCCCGACCTGTCTGGAGGCTGAGATTCGCAGGAGAAGACAGTCACTCCCTCCTTCCTCCTCGGACCGGGGCCCCCACTGGCCAGTCTGCGGAACACGATACGGATACCTGCTGCCTAGAGCCCGCTGGGGACGACTGGTGGACCGGTGGACCGAGCGGAGTCCGTGGCTGCCTACGGGAGGTGCCCGACCCGCCTGTAGGCAACGCCGCTAGCGCCGGACATCGCTGAAGTGGACCCGGACCAGGATCACTACTGGCGCCTGAAGTACGACGGAAACCCCACTGCGGAATGGTCCTGCCCGCCTGTCATCACTGCCGAGACCCCCGGTGTCCCGCTCACGCTAGGAGCTGTGCACCCGGTCCCGCCCGCTGAGCTTTGTGCCTGGCTGCTCGCTCCGGGACTGATTCCTGCACATCACGACGACAACAGAGGAAATATGCGCCCCGCGATCGTGGAAGCAGATGAGAGGCATAGCGGACTAACCGAACGCAGGCGAGCGAGGGCGACCCCACCTGTTGAGCCTTGCGCCTGGCTGTTCGCTACGGGCTGAATCCCGCGCACCACGGCGACACAGGAGGAAACAGGCAGTGTAAGTGACGGGCAAAAGCGACCCTGCATTTCTTCTTTTACAAACTTAAGCACTCGCAGTAAACAGTTCTTGCCAGCCCGCCCCAAGCCTGAGGATTCCTCAATAAAGGAGACGTGGAAATTGAGGCGGCCCCCAACTGCCCGCTTCTGCACAGGCGAGCTGGGTAGGGGATCTGCAGGATAGGGGAACAGGCAATCGAGAAACAGAAACACACAACAACGCCTATCGAGGCGGGTGGGGATACAGCTCAGCTGCTCTGGCTATGCACGAGCATCAACCTGCTTTAAATCGATGCACAATGCAGCGGTGTACATCCTAACTAGACCATCGATAAAGGCTAAATGCTGCTGTCAACATCGACGTTCTTGCTGAGCAGAATCTACAACAAGGTATTTATTTTTACTCCACTCACCTGCACACACTTTAAAAAACGTCCTTTGTTCAAAATGGCTGGGGTCATAAAACTGTAGCAATAAATCCCCTCCTGGACCTCCGATGCCCACGAGGCTCCTCAACTTAACTCCTCCACACAAGACCAACAAAATAGAGATAAGACTCCCTCCAAGCAAGCTAGGAGCTGGGCCTGCTCAAATGGAAACTGAAACTATCCTTCCCTGCTCTCAAAGCAACAACAAACAAAGGACTACCAGCTCTATCCCCACTATTTGGCGGCCATTTTAGACTGTTCTCTTTCTCTCTTTGGCGGCCATCATGGACTAGTCTTTGTCACTATATGTCCATATCCTAAGAACTAGCCTCTTCAGACTAATCTCAACTACCGAGTGTCTGCCTTTTACTGCACTATTATACTTCTACTTATACTTAATGCACAGATCGCTACCTCATATATTTCTGGCTGCTCACTAGTGTCATTTTTGACCCATGTAGCTTTTTGCTTGCACCTGTATTCTGTTCTAGTATATCGTTATTACTATACTTCTACTTGTATACTGTACATTTTTGTGGGCTGCACTCATCTCACTTTTATTATTGTGTTGCACTGATTGCTACCTCATATATCTTGTTTGCACCTGTATTTTGTTCCAGTATATCATTATTACTATACTTCTACTTGTATACTGTACATTTTTATAAGCTACACTCATCTCACTTTTTATTCTTGTATTGCACCGATTGCTACCTCACATATCTGTGAACATTTTTGTAAGCTGCACCCATTTCACTTTGTACTCCTGGACTGCACCAATTGCTACCTCTTATATTTTGGTTTTGATGGTTGCTCACTAGTGTCACTCCATATATCTTGTTTGCACCTGTATTTTGTTCCAGTGGATCATTTTTACTATACTTCTACTCTACACTGTACATTTTATAAGTTACACTAATCTCATTTTTTATTCTTGTATCTCACTTTTTATTCTTGTATTGCACTGATTGCTACCTCATATATCTTTGAACATTTTTTGTAAGCTACACCCATTTCACTTTGTACTCCTGGATTGCACCAATTGCTACCTCTTTATGTTGGTTATGATGGTTGCTCACTAGTGTCACTTTTGGTACATGTAACTTACTGTTTGCATTTGTCTTTTGCACATGTGTATCACGATAGTTCATCCTCCCATACCCACCTAAACCGCCACCCCAACATGGATCCCATCGGCAAGCACACATATAAAATCAACTACCCATCCACGCTCACCAAGAAAGCTGCTAAACGCTTTAAACACAACTTCCTGAGGTCCCACCCTGAAACCCCCTTTGCAGACACCTACTTCTCACCGGTCAATGGATCCCTGAACACCGATATCATCATCCACACCACACGCAGAGCTCAATGGAGAAAAGCGTTCCTCACCTTACTCACCGTCTCCACCACCAGGAAATCCGCACATGGCCTAACTCTCTCCATCACAACTCTTCCCAGGTAGAGCCACCATTACTATCTACAATAATGGGATTGTCCTATCTCAATCCACAGACAGGAACCTGGAACTATTAGACAACCTGTTCCCCACTTTCAAAGAGCACCTCTCCAATCCGCGGACCGACACTCTTATCTCCCCCAGTCCTTCCACCCCGGGCCTCACAGCCCCCATCACCCACAACCCTTCTAACCTAGCTCAGCACCAGGTAACTACTACACACTCCTCACTTAGAGACACACCTACCACCCCTGACTTTTCAGCTCCCACCCACAACCCTTCTATCCCAGTTCAGCACCGGGTAGCTACCACACACGCCTCAAACACAGACACAGATCTCTCCCCCTCATACAACACTCGCACCAACCCACGGACCTCCACGCATACCATTAACACTCCTCTCACCTTTGACATCACAGCTCTCACCCACAACACATCTAACCTAGCTCAGCGCCAGAACGACACGCACAACGACAAATGCCACCCTTTATCCCCTCCCATTCTTAGTCCCCACTACCCTCTAACTAACTACGCAAAACACACCTCCCCTCTTAACTTAACTCCCCCTCCCCACAACAGGACCATCTCCATTCCCATCTCCCCCCCACTCCCAGCCCCCATTACCCTTCCTGCACCCCCACCACCACTAACATACACACATCCTCCACTCATATCACCAACCCCCTCCCTACCTCAGCCACACCCCTGCCACACAAGCACTCTCTCCTCCCTAACACCATCCCGTACACTAACACAACGGAGCCCTGCATGAACACCAGCCCACTCCCCCACCTGCACGCTAATTCCCTGGTCAGTCATTCACCTCCGATTTCCACCCTCGACTCCAACACCTACCCCACGCTGGATAAGATTATGGCCTCCCTCATCCAGATCAAAGAAGACATGCACATCATCAAAGAACTACTCTCCACACACCCCATACACCCCTCACCCACCCCCACCTCCCCTCCCAACATGTCCCCTACCCTTCCTGCTGTCTCTATCACTCAACACTCCCCACACCGGATGTCAATCCCTGTTCGCAATCGCAACAACCACCCTCGTCGCCCCTGCAACCCCTCAACCACATCCATCTCCCCTCTCAACATGTCCCCCACCCTTCTGGGTGACTCTCTCACTCAACACTCCCCACACTGGACTTCAATCCCTGCTCGCAATCGCAACAACCGTCCTCGTCGCCCTTGCAACCCTCCTTCGGACCTCGACACACTCACCCTCCTCCGCTCCTACGACCCATCTCCCCAAAATAACACCTCTACCACACACCTCGCCATCCCCACAATACACTCAAATCCCCTTAGACCCCCCACACTAAACAGCAGAATCTCCATCCCCAATAACCTTAGAAAAGTCCCTCTGTCTCTAGAACCCTCTGCCATCCTCAACACACCCCGTCTCAAATGCACTCTCCTCAACTGCAGATCGGCCTCGAAACACTCCGCCGCCATAGCTGATCTCCTCTTAACGCTGGACCTTGACCTTATCATCCTGACTGAAACCTGGTTAACTGAATCCTCGTCACCTATAATGGACATTCTAGTTCCTCCCAACTACCACATCATTAGACTCGACAGGTCAGGCAAAATAGGTGGTGGAATCGCATGCATCTACAGGAACAACCTCTCTGTCCTGAAAGTCAATTCCTCCTCCCTAGCATCCCCTACATCTTGTGAATACATCTGCCTCGACATTATTAGTGAGGGCAAACCAATATGCTCTCTTCACAGCATTTACCACCCACCCAGGGACAACCTCACCTTTTCCCAACAAATCATGGATTTGATCTCAACCAATTCAGGACGGCAGTCCACCCAAATATACCTTGGCGACTTCAACCTCCACTGGAACGATCGCAATGACGCGGTGGTAAATAGTCTTAAAAATGTCCTCAATGCCCTTGACCTCACTCAAATGTGCAACAGCCCGACCCACGAGAAAGGCTCTATCCTCGACCTTATCATCTCCAAAGAGGACTCTATCCAACTTGAGTCCATCCAACCCTGTGACTGGTCAGATCACCATATTGTCACATTCTTCATCAATGAGAAAGTTAAATTTAACCCGGTTCAACCCTCCAAGCCCAAAGTCTGGAAAAGAGACCTGAAGAAACTCAACGCAAGCTCTCTGCCCCCTAACAGCTGCAACCTTCTACTCCCACCGACCGGCGCTACGGACGTTCAATCCCTGACTGACCACTATCTCAACACTATGACCTCAATAATTAATGCCCCTATGCAGCTAAAAAGAGTCTCTACTAAAATCTCCAATCCATGGTACGACGGGAGTCTCAATGAGGATAGACGAGACATGCGAATGGCAGAGCGCACCTGGAGATCAGCTCCCTCTGCACTGCACCTAAAAACTCTGAAGAAAAAGAGAAACGCCTATTTCAGGAAAATAAAACGCACAAAATCAAATTTCTTCAGCTGCCAGCTCGACCAAGCAAAAAACCGTCCGAGAAAACTGTTTGAGCTTATCAGAACACAATCCAAGGAACAAGCCCCACCACTCAGCACTGTGCGCGAAGCACCCTCCTGTGAAGACTTCTCCGCTTAATTAATCCAAAAAACTGACAACATAAAGAGCGAACTCCTCACTGACGCAAGCCTCTATTCCAGACCCCACGGCATAACACCCACTGAACCAAAAAACAGTGCTATGTGGTCAACCTTTAGCACCTACTCTGAAGAAGAAATTGGCAAACTGCTCAGCACCTTGAAACCATCCAACCACCTCTCGGACCCCCTTCCTGCCAACGCTGTAAAAGACTTTACTCCTTTGCTTCTCCCACTCTGGACTAAAATTATCAACAGCTCTCTTCAACAAGGAACCATACCTGACTCCCTCAAAGTTGGACAGGTCACTCCCTTACTAAAGAAACCTACAGCCGACCCTTCTGATCTGAACAATTACTGCCCCATTACCAATATTCCTACTTTCGCCAAACTGCTGGAAAAATGCGCACAACTACAATTGACTAAACACATTGAACAATTCGATCTCCTCAACCCTCATCAATCAGGCTTCCGAGCAGGTCACAGCACAGAAACTGCTATGACTCACATAATTGACGACTCACTTCAAATTCTAGACCAAAATGACACCTGCCTCCTCATCCTTCTTGATCTCTCATCAGCATTCGACACCGTTAAACATGAGAATCTACTCGAACTACTAAACACAAGAATGGGTTTATCTGGAACTGTTCTCAAATGGTTCACTTCCTTTCTATACAACAGATCACAGAAATTCAAGAGCAACAACCTGATGTCCTCGCCAGTACCAGTAACGCTAGGCGTTCCCCAAGGATCCTCCTTATCCCCGACTCTGTTCAACCTAGTTATGGAACCTCTCACCACCTTACTACAAGCATCCAATGTACAATTTCACATGTACGCCGATGACACCCAACTTTATCTCAAAAGTACAATCCCCCAAAGACATTCTGCTCCTGAACTCAACAATCAGAAGCACCCAATCCTGGCTTGCTGATAATCATCTCAAACTCAATGCGCTGAAAACAGAGTTCCTGCTGATCTCACCTCCAGCGAAGATATCCACTACTCAAAGTTGGCTTAAACCCCTAACCACACTCAATGTCCAACCCACCATCGTGGACTCAGCAAAATCTTTAGGTATAACACTCGACACCAATCTCAACATGCAGCAACATATAAGCAAGGCAACTAAGGGAGCGAACTTCCAAATCAATACCCTGAGGAAACTTAAACCCTTCCTCCCTGCCAAAGACTTCCAAACAGCAGTACAAGCACTAGTCATCCCTCGAATTGAATATGGCAGCATCGCCCTCTGCGGACTCCCCCTAACCACTACCGCACCCCTAAGAGCTTCTCTAAACGCTGCAGCGAGACTCATCACTGGGTCAAGAAAGCACTCTCACATTTCCCCTGACTTGAAATCCCTGAACTGGCTGCCTTTTGAAGCCAGAATACATCTGAAAATCGCCTGCTTGACACACAAGGCGGTACACCTGACCTCACCCGGCTACCTCACTCAGAAGCTGACAATATCTGGCGGCGCCAGAAACACCAGAGGCACAAACAATCTTCTATTGAAACCACGAAGATTCCGGAAGGAAAAAACCTATAAACGCTCCTTCTCAGGAATGGCACCCAGGATCTGGAATTCACTCCCTCCCGAAACAAGGCGCATCTCTTCCACTACACTCTTTAAGAAAGAAGTAAAAGCTATCCTCATGGCTAAATACACCTGAACTATCATTTCGTTCTCTTTAAAGACTCTGCACCGATCAGTTTTACTTGTTTAACCCCCTTGCTTATTTGTATTACTTGTATTTTTGATTTACATGTCTGGCTTTGCCCCCACCTTTTGTACTACTAGCTTTAATGACTTACCTGTTCGACTATGCTCCCTCATATACCCCTTCCTTTGTAAAGCGCTCCGATATCTGCAAAGATCTTGTCCGCGCTATATAAAACTTTCAAAATAAAATAAATAAATAAATAGGCATCCCCCATTTGTCCGATTTAATTGCTCTAAGACCCCTATTTTTATGGCGTGCTGTGTGGGCGAAGGAAGAAACGTCCTTAAACAGAGCTATTATAGGGGACGGTCTTTCCCTTGACAATTATCTTAAGATCCCCTGGATTAAATATGTAATAAACACCTTTAAGGAGATCATTGGAATTGATGTCAAGGGTGACAGGCTAGCAGCCTCAGACTTCTCTAAAGCTGAACTGAAGAATGCTTTTATAATGTCCAAGTCTGAACAGCGGCGAAGCAATGGCGCTAATTTGTCCACTTGTTCCTACTATGCCAAATATAATGAAAATGTGGGTTTTCAACCTTATCTAAGACATGTCAATAGGGCGTCTCACTGATTTGTCTTGACTCGGATGAGGATGGGGATTGCGCACCATTTGGTGGCTATCCCTTCCCGGAACAAGCATCCAGAGGGCGCGTGCCCATGTGATAATAGATCTGCACAAAGCACTCTGCACTTTGTTCTGATATGTAAGTTATATGAAAATCTTCGTATCGCCTACCTGTCTTTGTTAAATTTGGAGTTAGGACAGTTCATGATGCCTTGAAATTGCTTTTTAATTTAAATCATGTTGATATCTGCTTTTTTACTGCTACTTTTCTTCTGAAAGCGATTAGGGCCAGGAAAAGTATGATTTTTTAATCATTTCAGATAGATTATTGCTTTTTTCTGATAAATGTATTTTATTTGTATTTGCTGTGCTGTGCTTTTATGGACATTGTTTTTATGTTCCGAAATAAAGCTTTATGAACTGAACTGACTCTTAGGGTCATGGTATATGGTGTACATGGCGATGGACAACAAGGTGCGCACACCGATGTTTAGTGGGTGAACACAGGTTGATGTGAGGTACAAGTGTGTTTTTAGCAGCAGCAAGGCCAGATCAACTTTTCATATTTAATGTTTTGGAAAACCAATTTGGAGATTTTCAGCTTTCTTTCCAAAAGCTTCTGAGAGATTTGTTTTGAGGGTCACAATCTATTGTGGGTAGATGTAGTTTTGTCTTTTTCGTGGGTAACCGTAGACTGTTTACATTAGACAGGCATACACGGACAGCTCATATATAAGTGCACACATGCATAAAATGCAGAACAAGTGCCTATGTCCAGTCTGACACCTCTACCCAGTCCTGTTTTTTTGTACAGCAGCATTTGTCCTACTAGAATTTTCGACTTGCTTTTGTTTTACTGGTTTTCCTGTTCCTTTGCTTCTGAGCACATTAGTATATTAAGCAATATTTTTATTTTCATGTAGCTTATTACCCTTTAGTGTAGTCGGTAAGGTTCTCCTGCGGTAATTTTTTTTAATCCGCATGCTTATAACAAGCAAGACTAGCACTCTATATTACTTCCAACTTTGCTTAGCATAAGCAACAGCTAACCATTCACAAACAATGTTTATATACCAATTGCAAATTAAAAAAAATGCCAGTAACTCAAACTTGCTGCGAGACCTATTGCATTGTAAATGCTTGTTATTTTTAATGTGGTGGGGGGTTGCAGGAAGTGCTGGAGCCTACCAGCAAAACTAGGGGATAAAAACCTGCATGTTTCCTGGGTCATTGGAACCACGACCCCTGGAGAACTTTAGTCTTTTTAAAAGCACTTTCAGGGCTGCAGGTTTTGCTCTACATCTGGAACTTAAGTGCTACCTAAGGTCTGGTTGTATAGTTACATTGTATGTGGCCTATAGATGTATAACCTAAAATACCTGGCCTTTTTGTGGTATGTTTAACGGTTGCATTTTTTGGGGAGTAAAATGTTAAAAGGTAGGCAAGACCTGTTTTATTTTTCTCAAAGAAAAAAAATATACTACTATTTTCACTCCAAAAGTGTAATAGTAAACACTGTAAACAAGCATTGAAAATACAATAGGTCTCACCTTTGATTAAGTTAAAGCCATTTGCTTTGCTAATGGTATTGTATAGCAAAGTAAATGGCTTTAACTTAATGAAAGGCGAGACCTATTGCATTTTTAATGCTTGTTCCTATTGTTGACAGTTACAGTGTCCAGGTACTGAATGCAGATTCTACACGAGATACAGGACAATTTAGTTTTCAAATATAAGTCCGAAACGTGAGACGCAAACAACGAGGTGGAAAAGAGAAGCAATGAATAAAAAAAAGTTTATGCGCATCAACTTGGGGAGGTTAAGTTGCGCACTGATGATCTAAAGCGGTGGCATGAAGGTCCCAAATTGAGTCAAGTCCCATGCTGATCACGTCTGAGATTTAGAGGGGATTCCACTGTCATGAAGAAGGTCTAGACATGAGGTCTCCAAAGGAGTTCGGGGCGGCACCATACATAAAAAAAAAAAAAAAAAATCGTGCCAGCCTGCCTCAAGCACTCCTCCCAAGCAGCCCTGCCTGCAAATCACATAAACTTCCTGTGCCTGAATGTGCCCTTGTGTAACGTAACTGGAGTTCATGTAAGGCAATCCAATACCTTGGGTATTGTATTGTAATTGCATTTATATAGCACTTACTACCCCTGACGGGGTCGTCAAAGCACTTTTTAGGCGAGTAGCACGCTACTCCAGAACCCATAAAGGATTAGTGTTGAGTTAATATAATGAAATATGAAAGTAATTTGAGTGGAGGATAGGTTAGTCAGTTATTTGGATTCAGAAGGATAGCAGAGGGATAAAGGGGGAGAAAAGGCTAGCATTTATATAGGGCTTGTTACCCCTAATGGGGTGTTGAAGCACTTTCTTGGAGAGTAGCAAGCTACTCCGGAACCCATAAGGATTAGTGGTGAATTAATGTAGTGAAATATGAAAGTAATTTGAGTTGTGGATAGTAGTCAGTTATTTGGATTGAGAAGGACAGCGGAAGGATTGAAGAGGGGAAAAAAGGGTTTGCATTTATGTAGCGTTTGTTACCCCAGTAAGATTGTCATGTAGGTCACTCACATTTTACAGTAAGATAAAAGAAAATAAACACCATTTAAAAGAATAAGCAGTCATGTTTCAGAATACTAGACTGAATGACAAGATACAACACAAAATTCCCTGTCATCTTTAATGCTTATTCACCTTAGGAACTCCAGAAGCACCTGCGCCTCTATCCCAGAGTATATGCATGCTTTGCTACTCTTCACTGAAAGCACAGTTCTGCAGCCCTCCGCTTTGCTACCCCTGTCTGCACCTCTCAGTTCCACCGCCCCAGGGATCGCCGACTCTGCTATCCCGGAATGAACCCTCAGCTCTAGCAGTATTGCCTCCAGCGCTACTGCCTAAGTACGAGAGGCTGCCCCTCGCACCTATACCAATGCCACAGACCCAATTTTACAAATTAAGACTCATGCCTCATCCTCTTTGCAAACCGATGACCATTTTCTCTGCTATCCAAACGCCTTAGGTTTACAGACTACACCATCCTTCACAAGCACGCCAGCCCTACAACACCTGAATCATTCCCCCCGATGGTCAGATTTGGCCCAGGCCGATACCTGCTCTGCTGTCCGTTTTCACTGCAGCGTGCCAGTGCATTAAACATGGAGCTGCCACCCACCTCAAACACCCCTTCTTCGTCTAACTCCGCAGTCATTGCTCTCCACCATGCCAATCTGCTGCACTCCGGGAAATGTCCAAATGTTGCCTACATGTTGTCGTCCTGGAGCGTGCCTTGGAAGAGACGCGGGAGGGCAGGAGCGTGACGCCATGAGCGTGCACGTTGGCGTTCCCTGCGGCTCGCGCATTCACAGACCGGTGTCTGCTTGTGCACCGGTCTGTGCCACTTGGGGAGGGAAGACAACGACAATAAGGCTCGCTGGCGGCAGCGCTTCGCGCTGCAACGTCAGGCGAGCCCTAAAAATGAGTCACAGGCATGTAGTTTAATAAAACGTTATTAAATATTTTTAAGTAATCAATAACGATTGCATTGTGTGCATAATTTATTTTAATTATTGGTAATAGGGTGTTGGGACACGGTGAAGTTTATCCACAGGGCCTGGCTGCCAGCCGTGTGTGGCGGGGCATTGGCTTGATACATAGTAATAAAATAAAATTTCATCTTAAGACAAAAAAAATGGAGAAACCAACTGGAAAAAAACAAAGGTTAACATAACTGTGAGAAACTGGGTTGTTGGTTGACTAGAGTGTGAGCCCTGGTTGACTAGAGTGTGAGCCCTGGTTAAAAAGTAACAATCCCTTTCCGTGTGAAGCACAAAAAGTCACTAAGTTAACCTGTGTGTAACCCTGGGTAGCTTACCACAAACAGCGGTGAGGCTTAACTTGGAGGAAATGTGTAAAGTATTTATGTAGCACACAAACTGTAATAAAATAAACTCCCACAGGGGTGTGGAATTTAGTAAAATATCTACTTGTCCATTGGGCAGGTTGCTTCATAAATCTACTTGTCCTGGAACAAAATCCACTTGTCCCTTTAGTGCCATGTAGTGCGGCGACAAATTATGGCAGCAAGCTCTTATATAGCCTCTCTGATTATGCCAGGGCTCATACCATAGTAGTGTTTGAATACTAGCAATCCCTTTACGTTACCACATTTCCACAGATCCACATACTGGGACTTAAGGTAGCGGTAAGCAATAGCCCCAGGGTTGGAATGCCCTTTTGAACTGTGCAAACCTACTAACTTGCATGTTTTAAGGGTTTTCAACAACTCTTCTCTAATCTTTTCCCATACTGAGAAATGTTGGAAATTCACTCCTGACAACAGCAGATGTAAACCTTCTTCCAGAGTTGGGAAAAAAAGTGGTTGGAGGGAAATGAACTTGCAAACACTCAGGTTTTCGCATGAGCAAATCTACACATGCAAATTTGCTCATGCTAAAATGCAGTTCACATATATTTTCTAGGAGTACTATTTCTTGCCCTACTTCTGGAAATTCTTGTGAATTCACGAAAGCTATATAGCTGCACTTAATGCAAGGACATATACCAAGGGTGCACTTTTGAGACTTTCTTTAATAATTGGCCCCCACATTTTGGTCTGGCGTCAACCATGACCTTTTGTGTGTATTAAAATTCTCTCTCACTCTCTGTATCGGCTGGCTTCACTGAGAGCGACAGCAGTCTGCTCTTTCACAAGTAGTTTTGTTCAGTGCTAGTAACTAATTTGGCAGCGTGTGCTTTTTTTTTTTTAGATCAAAAATCATTTTTGCTTTTGCCAATGTTTGTTACAATGCAATGTTTGTTACAATGGTGAGGGCCCGGCAGCTCTAACATCAATAAGGTTTTACAAAAACCATGCCAAAACAAGTCATGCATTGCCAAATAAAAAGCTGACCACCAATTTCAGATCTACTGGCTTAGCCAATGCATGTTTAATTTTGTTTTCCATAATCTTCTTGAAATTGGTTACACTGATTTTCCAATATGAATATTTTTGGGAAATAAGAGCATGCATCAACACAATAATAAATGATGCTGCAAAGAAATGGTACCTGAAATTTGACAGTAGTTTAGAAAATTGTCTTTTTTCTTACTTTAAAGCTTCTGCAAATAATTGCATCTAATCAGAGAGCATTCTGGGAGCAATATGCATAACCTCATATTGCCAAACTTTGAAACCGTGTGTACACATTTTTATATTGGAACCACTGTCAGCAGTGCATCAGAACTTACATTTACTTAGAGCGCTCACTCTAAAAATAAAGGCTTTCAATTAATAAACCATAAACACAACTATGAACAGCATTAACATATGCACACAAATATAAACTTAACTGCAGGTAGTGCCCTTCCCTGATCCTTAATGTGGTACTGCAAACTTGGCAGCCAAAGGGTTTGTGCTGCAAGGGGTTGGGCCTACTTGTCCCAAGGACAAAATATACATTAAAACTTGTTGCCCTTGACCCCAAACAATATGTCCTGGGCGTCGGGCTATAGGAATTCCACATCCCTGTCCCAAACCAATTTAGAACAAGCATTGAAAATGCAATAGGTCTCGCAATAGAAGAGTTTAACTTTTTTCGTTTTGCAAATGGATGAGTGGCGTTGCGTGGATGAGTGGCGTTGCGTGGATGAGTGGCGTTGCGTGGATGAGTGGCGTTGCGTGGATGAGTGGCGTTGCGTGGATGAGTGGCGTTGCGTGGATGAGTGGCGTTGCGTGGATGAGTGGCGTTGCGTGGATGAGTGGCGTTGCGTGGATGAGTGGCGTTGCGTGGGTGAGTGGCGTTGCGTGGGTGAGTGGCGTTGCATGTGTGAGTGGCGTTGCGTGTGTGAGTGGCGTTGTGTGAGTGGCGTTGCGTGTGTGAGTGGCGTTGCGTGTGTGAGTGGCGTTGCGTGTGTGAGTGGCGTTGCGTGTGTGAGTGGCGTTGCGTGGGTGAGTGGCGTTGCGTGTGTGAGTGGCGTTGCGTGTGTGAGTGGCGTTGCGTGTGTGAGTGGCGTTGCGTGTGTGAGTGGCGTTGCGTGTGTGAGTGGCGTTGCGTGTGTGAGTGGCGTTGCGTGTGTGAGTGGCGTTGCGTGTGTGAGTGGCGTTGCGTGTGTGAGTGGGGTTGCGTGGATGAGTGGAGTTGCGTGGATGAGTTGCGTGTGTGAGTGGCGTTGCGTGTGTGAGTGGCGTTGCGTGTGTGAGTGGCATTGGGTGTGTGACTGTGCTGCCTGTGGCGAGTGCAAAATACAATCAATTGGCACAGAATAAAATAATATTTTTAAAACATGATTTTATTATGCCAAATCACCTATCCACAGCAATGTGGCCGTGCAACAAAATCTGCAATGCAGAAACTGTGATGGATGAATCACAGCTGCAGACTGGGGTTTGAACAGAGCGCCAAGACGCCAAGGAATTGGTGATCCCGCTGTATAAATATATAACAACATAATATAACACCACAGCAAACACTACACGAAACCATGGAAGGTGTCTGTCAAATCCAGGCATTTCTAGCACAAAAGTGAAGTGTATAAAAAGAGTGTGAAGATTTCCTTTGTACCCCTAACAACTCGCTGCTGATTTGTGAAATATCTTTTGGGGGAGAAAAAAAAACTGACGTTAAGTCGTCATTGACCTAAATCAGCAATGTCATGAATTAGACGAAGTGGCTTGATTGAAGAGATTACATTAAAATGCTTAACTTCCCTCAAATTGTCATCTTGTTATCGCCATCTACCATTTATTGTTTTGTTGATATGTGAATTGCGATTAGAACCAACAGTTCATTTAAGCTTCAATGAAATCTGCACCCATATATTTAACTACTTTTAAATGTAAAACTGATTATTGCCTTAGATTCATTTTCGACACCTCCTTATCGCTCATCTATTATCACTCATTATAATTTATTTCTCTTCTTTGTAAAGCATGTTAACGCCTTTTGGCAATGCTCACGCTTCATAAAGCCGCAAAAATAAATAAATAAATGACTCGAGAATACGATCACTAGCGCGCGTTCGGAAGCTCAGTTCACACGCACTCGCTCTCTTTTCCGTTGAAACTTAACTGGGCATGCCACAAGCAAAGCAGTTGGTAAACTTTTAGAAATGGTTCATTTTTTTCTCCAAAACATGTCTTTCTGTGAATGATATGACGCATTTGTTTTCCAAGACAAGTCTTTCTATGAATGATGTGATGAATGATGTGACGCAACTGTGAATTGAACTGGCACTAGGGAGTTATTTAGCTCCGCTGGAGTCCCGTCTGCGGAACGAATCGGGTTGCAAGACGCTAGCTGTCTCTGCCCCTTTAAGAGATGCAAGGAATGCTGTCAGAGGGAGCGAGCCCGTATGACACGCTCTAAGAGGCACTATTTAGAAGAGGGTAGAGGCTGAAAGCAGAAGCCCTAGCAGCTAGACCTTATTTAAGAGGCAGCATAAGCAGCATGGAGGTAGTTCTACTTTTATTTTGTTTATTAACCGAAGGAAAACAAACCAAGTCAGCCTTTTAGAAACGCCAGCCTAGACGGGGACCCATCAAAACAAAACAGATGACAAGATTGTTTGCAGCTCCAAACAAGCTCTCGGCATTGCGTGGCGGGAGGGGGCGGGGGGAGGGTAGCTGTGCACGTCGAGTCGGAACAAAAAACAAGTGAAAGCGGGATGTAATTAGGGGGGAGGAGAAGTCTGGGCAGGCAGGATGACTCAGGGGAGGGGGCGGAGCGGGGCAGAGCGGCATGTGGGTGTGAAGAAGCCGGGCCTTTGAAGTGAAGCTAAGCTTCACTTCAAAGGTGTCGGAGGAATGCGGGCGGCTGTGCACGCGCTTTTAAGCTCAATGCACATGCGCATTGAGCTTAAAAGTCACGGGCACTGCAAGGAATCGCCACGATTCCTTGCTTCTTAGTTAAAGCTTGTTTAAGCCGCAATAGGCTCGCAAGCTCGATGCGCATGCGCATCGACAGGCGAGACCTAAAAAGGATTAGACACCCTAAACACCCGAAATCTAATCAGTAGAACCGGAGATCTGAATTTTTAGTTTTTAGTAAAAACGAGTGCAAAATAGATCAAAGGGCCAACTTTGGACATCTAGTCCGGCGTAACCGGATCACAGTTGAAAAATATGGCCAACGGCAGTGGAGTGTGGTTCGGATGCTAAAAGCGGTTTGGGCCCAGTCACTGATTTTCCTTCGGATGTAGAAAAATATCTGAGAAAAATGCTCTGAGAAGGTAAAGTTCAGTGGGGCAAGGTTGCAGGATGTGTTCGATAAGAGAGCGTCATTTTCGGATAGCCTTCGGTTGAAGCCATGGTGAAAATTTCTACGTTCGAACTTAGTCTCTGAAATGATTGAACTGGAGCAGTGAGGGCAGAAGAAACGTTACACAAGGGCTGGAACCGAAGGCAGATGTCCTGAGGCTCACTGGAGAGATTTGTCATCATGAAGATTTAATTGTTAATTTGGCAGAACCCACCGAAGGGGTGTAATTGAAGAGTGAAGATACTACGAGTCCCAGCAGGCTTTGTTGATTACCCTACTGAAGGGCGAGCCCACTAGAGGGCGTTATATAAACAGTGAATGTGGGACTCTTACTTTCGCTAATCTCTGCCTAATAACATTGATATGCCCGTGAACAAGGAGCAGGCAGCTCCGAAACGCGCAGGCATTGACGACAGTGTGGTAGGATCTAAAGAGAGTCGACGCTCAGTCATCTCAATCTCAGGGGTCAGCAGCGACTCTGCCCTGACAATAAACGCATCTAGTGTTCCCAACAACTCCCTTGCGCTTAGCCATGGTGGATCCGCAAGCTATATCTAATAAATTAAGTCAATATCCCAATGTCGTTACCTCTGTCCAACGCCAATACTGAGTCAAAGAAAAAGGCGTGCGCAGCAGTACCTTGGAACTTGAAAGTGTAAACAAATGCCAGTGGTCAGTTGTCAGAGGGAGGGCCCAGCCCAGCCTCCTCCAGGCGTGGACGGGCCTGGGCTTTGCCCGGTTATGTCCGCACGCTCGTCCCGCGTTGTGGGAGCCCGCTGGTGCTTTTGAAGCGCCTCCAGGTGCTTTGTTTGGCCGGGCGGTTTGCTGGCGGCTCCGGCCGCAAAAACACAGGGCAGGAGCAGCTGTTGGTGGGATCTATATATACATTACCCAATTCAAGATGTATGCCTTGGTAGTTGCCCTGGAGTCAGCCTTTCCGATATGATGTGGAGGGGCAACTTTGTGTTTTTTTTTTTTAAGGAATTGTCTTTCAAAGGAGATTTTATCAGTGGTTCTTTTTGTCTTTGTAACCATACCTCTCTGATGGTACCACAAGTTGATTTCTTGGACAGGTCATCTCATTGGTTGATTTCTTTTTTTTTTTTCAGACCGGTTGTTGCAAAAGCAAGGTCACAGCACTTGAATTGCATAACATTCATATTTTGCAGTAGGAGCTACCCTAACGTGTGCACCACACATTAGGCTGAAGCTTGATCCGAGCTACTTTACACGCCTAATTTTGCGAAATGTGCTCTAAGAAACAAAAAAGCACAACCCTGGAATACTTAATTCGTTGCCATCCACGATTAATGCCAGAATTTCCTAAGAGGCATGCACAAAAGGGCCCCCCAACGAACTTTCCAAACCAAATTTTACCAGAAAGAGTCCCACTAATTCCAAACTGTGATGACACCATATGCATTGACCAAGGTGACCTCTCCTCCAGCCCCTAAGCGCTCATGTAGAGAGCAAGGTCCTCTACGGAGTCCTGTCAACTAGGAAGTATTTTTTCTCTAAGGGTTGCTGAATAACATAGCTCAAGTTGTCTGACATCAATTTCAACTCTGAACAGAAAGATATTATTTGTAGGCCACTATACATTTATAATATGTTTTACATAATGGATGATGCATAGGAGTTATAGGCCCCAAGCTAACTAAGTATAGCACTACTGCTATGTATTTTTTTTCAATAAAAATAAATCTATAAAAAAAAAAATGTATGTGCCCACTGCGGATACCTACTAGTTGGTGCTTCCACCATGATTCCATTTGTTACCTCCAGTCACATCACAGTGTCCCAAGTAGAATTTGCTCAATCTCACACAAGAACTCATCCTCTTTTGAGACCTAGATACCACTTACATCAGTAAGAAGTGCAGTCTCACTTATCTTTAACTCTTCCTGTAGTTTTTCAAAATTCATGTGCTCAGAGGCATTAAATGTTGGTTTAGATAACGGCTCAGTCGAACCTGCTTATAAGATGTGGCGCATGTTGCCACAGCACTGGTGCCAGTACGGCATTCACCTTTTTGTTTTCTCCAAGGGGTACTCCTCCAGATGCTATTCACTCTGGTGCACGATTGATAACAGATGCTGATCTCCACAAAAATGCTCGAGCGCTTTTAGTTGAGCTTAACCGCTCAGCTGAAGCATATTTTTTCATTCCATTTTTTAAAATGATTTTGACAAGACTCGCTCTTAGAGCTAAATGGTTGTTTAAAGCATGATTATTAAGCCCAGTCATTCGCTCCTTTGCTTCAGAAAGCATTCACGTCTCAGCCAGTCTGATCATAGAGTGGGTTGATAATGTAGCAGAAATCGCATTCAACTAATGGGATTGACTACATCTTTATGAAGCACAGGTCTCTCTCTGACAGCTGTCTGTGGTCCTTCACAGGTGGTGACAGAGTAGTTTACTACATGACTTAAACTGTAGCTTTATCCAAATATAAGCAGGACAGTGTTTGGACTCTGATCATTAGAAGACGCATCATAAGATCACTGGTAGACCACTGATGAATCTCTTTGTTGGCTTTAGCCATAACTTCTGGAACTGCTTTTTAGACCTTTTCAGTGAGTACCACCCTGAGAGATTGGGGCAATGTCCGGCAAACCGATCAGATGGTGTTTACCTCCGCACAGTCATGTGCACTAAAACAAGAGACACGCAACGGTGATTTGGCATATGCCATTGGTCTTGTTGTAGTAGGCTTACCTCACCTGAGAGGTGCTTTTAAAAGTTTTACATCTTCCCAACCTGTAATGCTCTTTGAAATTCTTTTTTCCAAGGTTCCTCCCAAGAAGTTACAAAATAGGTCCTACTTTACAGATGAATCTTGATCTCAGCAATGATTTCCTGATGTGACCAATAACAAACACAGGAATTAAAAACGCTGTAGCCGTATTACTCTACAGAAATAAATTGTCACAACTAGAATAACCACAGAGTAAAAGAAGCAACATTGACCATCTTCCTGTTGTTGTCAAGAACTTTGCCATGAAACTTTTAGAAAGTTTGAAAGAAAATATCCATTCCACCTTTAGGCCTGGATGAACCTCTTCATCTAGCCTATCTATGCTGGGCTGCATTTCTGTCCTTCTCTCACCAAACCCCTCCTGTTCCAAACTCTCTTCGCTTTCATCAGTTGCGTGAGAAGTATTTTCGCTTCTTCACCCTTATCTAGGGAGCATTAACCAACTCCTGCTTTTATCATATTCTTGGGAGGTTCTTGTGAGTGGTAGCCATGGCCAAGGTAATCTTTGCCTTATGAAAGAGGCATCGTCTTTGTGCATATATACATCACTTATACTGATATTAAAACACACCTGAAAGCTTCACTGGAGAATGTACAGGTTTGCGCCATTGTATTACTTGATCACCACAGATTCCTCAAAGTTGGATAAGGGTGGACAAATCATGGTTCCTTCAAAATGCACAATCTTTGGTATCCTCAGGACATGATAGCTCACAAACTTTTTAGAACTGACGCCGGTCTTTTGCCCTCTCATGTCCTTATTCCTCATGGGCAAAGTATTGTTGTTTTCAGCCAATGCCACAGTAATGTCCCACATGAAGAAACTGTCAAACATGTGTTCTCATAAACTGTGCCTTGTTGCAGTATAATTTAAGACAAAGGTTCTCTGTTTCAACCCACTCCTTTCAGCAGACTATCTAGCTGGCTTCTCTGGCAGGTCACTGTGACGTACCCACTACACGAGTAAGAGGTGAATAACCTAGTAGTCTCCTCTGGCTCCTCCATTTCTGGTTTTATTCAGTGGACAGTTTTTTGTAGGCCTTATCAGAGTAAACAAGCTTTACTCCCAGAACGCCTGTTCTTAGATGGCTGTAACTATCATGGTAAATAACTTGAAGACTGAGATTGATTAAGAGCATCCACATGTGTAGGTGTGACATTCAAGTCTAGATGTTATGGGCGGAGCTCCTACATAAGCAACTCCTCCTACTTTCTCTCAGTGCTAACTAAGCCTTTTGTGTCTGTCTAATAATTAAAATTGAATAGTGCTAGCTGCCTCCCCCTGGCAGTTCTAATATTCTTGAACACTGCACTTGCCGCAAGTACAGGATATCATTGTGATGACTTGTGTACTGCTAGTATTTATTTAACTTTTTCCCAGATCACTTATCCTCTTGCCATCCCAATTTGTATGTCATACAAATACACAGAAAGCAGTTGTCTACAACATGGGGTGCCTGAGGCAAAGCCTGGCTAGTATCCACATGGGCTCCCTTTTTTGTATTGTTTTTGATTGTTGTCCAACATGCTTTTATGTAATATAATCCCTTCCTGCCACTTATTTCCTGTACTAAGCACCACCCCTCACTGTATTGCCAACATGCAATCTCTCAGTTCTTGCTGATCACACTAGTCACTCGAAGGCCTCAAGGGGAAAACCGTGCCGGTACCAACTGCTCGACCGAGCATAAACCGTTTTCTCCGCTTAAACTGCTTGACCCATGTCTGCCATATAAAAATGTGGAAATAATGGTACGCTACCCTAACTCCTGCCTGCCCCCACCCCGTCCCTTCAATCATAGATTTGCAAAAAAAGACAAATGAACTTTCATACCTATCTGAGTTGGGTCTAAAGCAAATAAGAACCTGCTACCCAAAGTGTCTCTAACAACGTTTGTACTCTTATTTAATATAGCTGCTTTCACATCATAATATAGATCACATTTATTATGAAGTATTAGTCCGCAAAATGTCCTTATACAAAGTCCACATAGCTCCATAAAGTATTTGTCTCTTCGCTGAACCCTCAAGCCAAGACATGTTTTGCTTGTCGAGTCACTCATTCAGTGACTTTGGGGTAAAAGGAACTTTCAGGTGGTTCAGACCCTGCTGCTCGTCCGGTCCTCAAGCCCTTCCCACACACTCCCTCAGATGTGTAAAGCGGTCGCATAAAGCAAATTAACGCTAGGCAGAATGATGCGGATACTGGGTAAAATGTAATACACCTCCAGAGAAAGCTTAAAAGAGTATCGGACAAAAGGGGTAGCCCTTGCTTAATACAGGAAAAATATAGTGCAGCCATGGTAATATTTTAAATACATGCCCTTAGCAAAGTAATGCCACACTCTGATTCATCTGAAACACAAGAAATAATTATGCTTGGCCATTTGCAGAAAGTACTTCCAGAGCGAAGCTCTACCATTTTGGTTTACATCAATGTCCTGTTGCTGCATACCTAAGATAGTCATCACAGACGGATTGTGTTTAAGCAAAAGAATCTACGAGGCAGCTGGCATCCGTGAGCCATGTCATACAATGTCTCCGAAAGTCTGTGTCAAACTGCTGAATTCTAGGAACCTAAAGATATAGAGAGCCGTAGAATAGACCTCTGAAAGTCTGATCCTCAGCTCCCAGTGGATTATTCCCCAGTCCCTGTAGCAGAATCGGCAGAATGAATCCTATGTATGTTGACTTTATCATACATTTAACTACCAAACAATGCAGTGCTGTTCACAAGGGAGCAATACAGATCTACATTAGGGTAGTGTAGCAGCATAGTAGTAGGGAGCTACCAGTAAAGAGAGAGTGGGGATTAAAAGGAGATTCCATTGTCCATCTACAATGATGTGAGCAGATAATCAGCTGACTAGTAGACTAAACGTAAACTCCAAAATGCTGAAAATGGCAATAAATGCTTTCTTGGGCAATTTATTTCACCAAGTACTACTTGAAACCATTATATTGCAGTTCAAACTTTTGTCAAATCACTATAGTCTGGTCTTAAATGTCAGGCAGGATGCCAAATTGTCTGGGCTGCCTTAAGAGATCTAATTAGAAGCATGTCCTCCTAATCCCAATTTCAGCATAGAATCCTACATGGAATTCATGCATACATGTGAATCACTGAAAGGATTCACGCTGAAAAAAGTTAATTTCTTTTAACACTGTCTTTGCATCAAGTCAGCAATAGGCTCACTTTCTTTCTGCACAATATGAGAATGGGCAAAAAGGTGGCATTGCCATCACACGACGACTTGATACATAAACAAAAGATGGTGTTGCGTTGAGTCACTGTGGGGTTCTGCAAGTTTGCTTGTACAGATGGTCTGGTTTGTTATTCATGCAAATATTTATTTTGCTGCAATTAGGCACCTCTAGTCAGCCGATAAGACAACCTACAAAATTTATATTTTGGTAAATAAAGCTGCCTGTGTCTGTAAGAAGTGAAAGCCGAGATTACCACTCTTCTTCATCTCTGCTTCTGTTGCCTATGTTCTGGAAGTCTCCTTCAGGAGTGTGTTTATAGTCCATTAGTGAGATCTGCATCTTTCTTTGACTTCCTTTAAGTTTCAGAGGCCTCAATGAGTGCCCAAGGCATTTCATGTTTCCTATCCGTGGTGCGTACCATTCTGATCCTCAGTGTGCTTACAGTTGGGTGGAATTGTGATTTGTTATTGCTATGCTGCATTCACTAACCTGCTAATTCTGCTCTATTGGTTTTATCTGTAGCTGCCTCATCATCCCCTCAACTTGCGGCTGAGATCGAGCAAGCCCGTCCACAGACTAGTGGGGAAGAGGAGCTACAGTTGCAGCTGGCTCTTGCCATGAGCCGGGAGGAAGCAGATAAGGTAATCCTGTTCCTGAGACCCTTGTAGGTGGATTGAAGAGAAGGGGTGGAAAACATACATGGATGTTTATACCCTATATTTCATCATGGAATACTGATGATATTGAGAAACGTAGGACAACTCTGCTGTATGCTAAATCCAGTAAACCATTTCGTTTTTTCCTAAAGTTTCTTATACAGTTTCCCACTATTCAGCCTTATTTTCACATCCATAAAATCCCATTTGAAGTGTGATTTGTGCTTCATTGGATGTTTTGATTTGTCTGACTTCCTCTTTAAAACTTTTTGTGAAAGTAACTTGCATTTTTGCTTCTTTGATTTATACATAATAGAGTGCAGCACCTTTTACTAAAAAAAAAATGTAATCATATAATGCATTCAGGACAAGGGCAAAGCTGATTATTGGCTGTCACATGGAAAATTGAAGTTTTGTTTGCGCATGATGCCATGTACAGTAGTTTAATGATACATTGATCTATGGCCACCTGCCCCTTATGCTCTGCAGTGCAGCTGGTTCATCCTCCGTGAGATCAATAGATATTGAACAGGATGGGAGAAAGTGATGAGACCTGTGTGACCCTACAGCACACACTCCCTCCACCCTCTCTTTAGGTCCTTTTGTGTCTCTTGTTGCCACTGAGTGGCAAGCAACTCTTAAGTTGAGCAGTGTGGTACAGAGACAGTGCCTTCTGTCGTCCTCACTATATTGATAAGCAGGATACATAGCAATACAGAACTCCTCCGCCCCCCAATGCTTACCTATCAACCCAGTTAACACTACACTTCAGGCTTGGACTTTGCGTCTGGTAAAGTAGGCCTCTTATCCTTCCCCTCACCTTGAGTCCAATTAATTGTAATAAAAGTTTTGCTCTAGCTTTACAAGTTGGCGTATTCGATAGCTGGAAGAAAGGATAATAATATAAGATATTAGACATTTTCCAACGTTCACTTGTCGAATCTTTACTTCAGTGCAAGCAAGAATTTCAGATGACTAAAAGGAAAGTTCTGAATCGTCATTGGCTTCTTCACCCCTTATTTAAGAAAGGGCTCATCAGAGAGAAACCCATGTTTAAGAAGGCAATAGACGAGCTAATAGGTTACAAAGGTTAGATATGTCTGCTCTTAACACTTTAGTTTTAACTGCACGCCGACTGCAGATTGCTTTCACTTGGAAGAACTAGGGAAAATACACTGGACTGACCATTATGCAAACACTCGGTAAACTGCTGGATCATTAAAATGCTGATATATAATCTCGAATCAGCCCGAGCCAAAGTTATTGGGAAAACAAAACCCGCTTTTCCAATGGAAACTAGGTCCTAACTATATCTACTGGCGAACGGCAGTAAAATATATATACATATATATTTAGGACCTAGTTTCCATGGGAAAACCGTTTATTGTTTTCCCAATAACTTTGGCTCTGGGTGATTCGATATCTCTATATATATATATATATATATATATATATATATATATTATATTATATCTCCAAAGTAGGGAGACGGACTACAAGACAATATATGTATGAGCGGCACTACACCTCCCACAAAATTCCCCTGCAGTTGTCGGGTCTGTGCTGGAAGGGGTGTGAAGAAGTGTAGAGGACACTACACGTGTGAGAGGATGTCTAAAGCTATCACCATTTGGGAGGGAGGTATCATCCACTGTGCACAGACTGTTGGGCTTCCGATTGTCTTTAACTCTGCAAGCAATGATTCTAAGTCTGAGACTGAACAGTAATAAACAAATGTACAGAGGTACCGATATTTGTGCTTGCAATGTTTAGAGGACAAGATAATGGCTTTTGCAATTCAGTGGAAAAAACGCTTTATCCATCATAAGTAGCAACATAGACTATGGGCAATGATGGCTATGGAAAGATCATCAAGTAATTCCATTTGAGATAGAATGGAAGGCCGTAGAGGAGGGCCCTGGACCGTTTTACTTAATCATTCAATCAAACAATTTATATAGCGCGCTACTCTACTCGCCTGGAAGGGTCTCAAGGCGCTGGGAGGGGGTGGGAGGGCGTTACTGCTCGAAAAGCCAGGTCTTGAGTTGCTTCCTGAAGGGAAGATGGTCGTGGGTCATCCGTAGGTGAATGGGGAGGGAGTTCCATGTTTTGGCCGCCAGGTAGGAGAAGGATCTTCCTCCGGCGGTGGCTCTGCGAATGCGTGGTACTAGGGTGAGACTGGTCGATCGCAGCTGGCGGGTGGGCGTGTAGAAAGTGAGTCGGTTGTTGAGGTCTTGGGGGCCCAGGTTGTGGAGAGCCTTGTGTGCGTGGGTGAGGAGTCTGAACGTGATCCTCTTGCTGACGGGGAGCCAGTGCAGGTCTCTCAGGTGGACGGAGATGTGGTTGTGGTGGGGGATGTCCAGGATGAGTCGTGCGGAGGCGTTCTGTATGCGCTGGAGTCTTTTCTGTAGTTTGGGAGTGGTTCCCGCGTAGAGGGTGTTCCCGTAGTCCAGTCGGCTGGTGACAATTGCCTGTGTGATCATTGGTGTACTGATGGTACAGGCAATAGAATGAAGTCCTGTGCCCTGACTTAGGATTACCTTTGAGCTCTGTGTGAGTGTTACTTTTGTGAGTTAAGATTCTGTTGGATAGAGTGGACAAGAACGGGCACATGGTGGTCATTACCTTTGCTTCACATTGTATTATTTTTATGCTGATACGCGTGATGCTTTCTCTCCTGTAAACAAACACATCTACCTGCCTTCACTTCAGTCACTACCTACCTGTGCCACAGTATCTCTACCCTGCCCTTCACTACCCACTTAACTGCCACATCAATGCCTCCACCTCAGTCATTCCCCAGCTGCTCCGCACAGTCTTTCTCCCAGTTCAGACACAACCCACCGGGCCCCACGGAACTGCCACTCCCTGCACCAGAGCCCCCACACACCTGCCCCGCCTCAGCCACTGCTAACTTGTCCACCCCGCCAAGCTTACAATATACCTGCCCCCACACACGGCAAAACAGAAGTGAATGAACCAACACCAGCCTTCCCTATGCAATGTGCAGAAGCAAGTGCCACATGCCTTCAGAGGGTGGTCCAGGAGCCCAGAGACGCCGGACAAATTTCCCTTCTATTATACTCTGATCTTAACCCCCTCCATCTTCAGTTTTCAGCTTTTTTCCAGTAATGAATCTTTCATAGATTCATATGCTTGAATCTTCCCAGTCATCATGGAGGGAGTCCAACAGCAATGACCAGCTGTCCTATGCATAAGCATTTAAAGCCGTAGAGAAGTCAAGTGGCATTGGCAACCAAGTCGCATTGTTTTATTAGAATCAAACTTAATCAATCAGAGTTCCGACTCTGAAGTACTTTCCCCTTGCATGGCTACCATATCTTCAAATACTAACTGCATGTTCTGTGTGAGGGAGTCTACCTGAGCTCTGCCCCATTCCTGTGCTTCAATCTCCTTTTGACCTTTTTTTCCTTCTATCAGAAGTGAAGCAGTTGACTATTCAAACCACTCTGAGTTGCAGTTGTTGAATTTTTTCACTAAAACATCATGTCAGAGGGATCTAAAAATAGGCTTTTCAGGCCTTGTAAGTCTTGTGGAACGCCAGTGCTATATTCGGAGGATCCCAATAAGGAATGTCTTTATTGCTCACATTCTCAACACAAATCTAAAGATAGTAAGCATTGCAGACCTTTTCTACTACGACTTTGAAAGACCGTGAAGCCAGACTACTCCTTTGGCTCTAAAAGAAGATTACTCATTCTGATTCTAGGTCTGAAGATGAAGGGCATTTTCCAGCAAGAAGAAAACAGAAAAACGAGGGCTAAATGTCATATGACAAAGAACCTAAAAAGTTAAAATCTTATTTGGACTCTTGGTCTGTAAAATCTGTAAGAAGACAACTGGGGCGTCTGTAAACCCAGCAGTGACAGATTTTTTTTTTTTTTTTAAATCTGTGAAGAAACAGACGACGACTACTTCGACATTGTCAACGGCGATCCCTCCGAGGGGAATTTTTAAGTCTCCAGCAACAAGACCAACATCACTTCCGCAGGTGGTTCGTAACATACAGACCCCCTTCTCTGTTGTCAGCACTACTGTCATCGAGCCTGTCGACGGTTCAAAAGGAGACCATATTTATCTTTGAAAAAGAGGTTCCAGTGACCCTGCACCCGGATCAAACCTCCAAGCAAAGGTTCTCATCTGACCCCTGTAAGTCTTCTGGAGGTGGAAGAGTCTGGGGACGAGGGACCTTTTAGACAAGTTTACAGTCCCACACAACCTCATGAAAAATGTCAAGACACCGAGGACGACAAACCTGGGAAAGACACATTTGGAAGGCGATTACTGTTTTCAAAATGGACAACAGCCAGCAGCTCAATGCAATGACTCTTTCCAGGAACACTGCCTTTATGATCAGCCATATGAAGAACACCATGACTCGAGTCATGAGACAATCCAATATAAGTTCCTATTTGCTTGGAACAGGCTTATGCCATATGCTGAATGCCTATTCTAAGAGATTTCTGGAAGCAAATGCTGAGTGGCACATACTAAGGGTTCTCTGATACACCCAGTGCAGCGTCCATTTCTGTTGGCCTGCAATCACAAAAAGTAAGGCGTATTTTACCAGCAATTTCTGTCTGGAATGATTTGGAGGAACAGTCGGAGGAAGGGGTACTTCCTCAGGATCCAGAAGACACTGGTCAAGAGTGGAATGACCATAATCTCTCCTTTGTCTGCTTCACCATCACCAGCTAACTCTCCTCCAGAGGGCATAGGAGGTTGTTCTGTTACAAATATTTCTAAAGAGCTTGTTTACCCAGGGGTTTCATGGCGCTCAGGTAAGAAACCTAGCATGCGAAGGGTTACTACTCATATGCTAGTCTAAAAAGCCACGTCTTTTGGAGTTTCCTAAATGCAGTGTAGTAGGGAGTGAACCTGATTTCAGGTGGAAGAGCATTCCAGATGGGGGCAGCAAGTACTGCATATCTGGATCCACTAAGTGTTTTTAATTAAAGATGGGGATGGTATGAAATTTAGCGTGCAAAGACCTCAGGTTGCACGTATGGATGTATTTTGGTATGCAAGCAGAACCAAATGCGGGACTGCCAGTCTGGAGTAATTGAAAAAATACGCTACCAGACCTTCAAAATGGAGCGCTGATCTTCCAGATTCCTCAGTAAGTGGACGGTGTGACTGTTCCAAGATTGACTGTGCAGCAGCCTAGCTGCTTGATTTTGAACTCGTTGAAGTCTACGGTTCAAGCACTTTGGAAGACCTAGGTACAGGGAGTTGCCATAATCTAACCTGAAAAGGACCAGTGTAATAACAGCCAGCGTGAGAGCGTCTAAGGAGAGAAGTTTGCTGATCTTTCAGACTTTAAAGTTGAAGAAAACCTAAATAAATCACAGCACTTAATTGAGGTTACATAGACAGGTTGGCATTGATCAATACTCCTAGGCTCTTGATTTGATATCTTGGGCAGAGGGCAGAAGCGCATAGTAGCAGGCCAAAATATAGGCTTCATAAGTCAGGTTTGTTTTTGATGACCATCTCTGTCTTATCAGAGTTTGAGTATAGTTGCCATTGATCCAACCGTGAGTTAATAACCTTGTGTTTTGGAAATAGGTTGCACATTCCGAGGAGCTGTCAATGGCGAGGATCGATTGTAAATTGTTCAATTAGATGCAAACTTTGACCTTTGTTTGATTCAAGGAATGTGTCAAAAACTGCTGAGACAAGAACAAGTACCTTTGCCTGGAGGCGTCCCTGTTAGCAGCCTTGCAGAGATCACCCACCTCTGAGAGAATAACTGTCTCAGTGGATGGTCAGGTCTAAAGCTCACTTGGTGAGGATCAAGAAAGTTTGTTGATTCCACGAAGGAGCAATTACATTTTGCTATATGAGCCTCAAGTACTTTTCTCAAGTAAGGAAGCAAAGATATTGGGCGATCGTTCTTTAAGATGGAAGGATCATCATCAGCTTTCTTCAGTAAAGGTAGAGGTTTCCATGAACTCTTGGAACAGTCTCTAAGCATTTTGACTAACCACTACCAGTAAAACAAATGGAATGTTTCCTTTACGACTTCAAGGATTCAGCTAGGAAATCAATTCGATATATTTCCGTTGTGCATTACATTTGGGAGGAAAGCTTGAAGCTCATGAAAACTCCAGCTTCTGTTACAGTGGTCCTTCATTGACCGGATAAGCACAAGGTACCTGAAAATGTGTCTACCTGTCTGATAGGTCATCCTCGTCCTGATTTGGTGGTCATGCAGGCAGCTTAAAGGTGGTCCAGGATGGTTGCTACATCAATTGGGGCTTCCAATGCGCTAGCCATTTTAGGACGATACAACAGACGGATGTGGCCGCGCATATATGCTTTCATAGATATTTACCTGAGGATAGAAGAAAGCTAGAGAAATACTACAAGAAGGCAAAAGAGCTTCCTCTGAAATCATTGACGCAGCTATGGATCTATCCTCAACAGCTTTCAGGCAAAGGACTGGTGAGGCGGTGGTACACCGGCAATGATGGTTAAAGGTGATGCCCTTTAGCCCGGAATTGCAGGCAAAGATTTTAGTTGTGTTTTGATGGCTAAAATTTCTTTGGCTAGCATGTTGATGATGCCCTCCAATCTATTTAAGTGGGCACTGACACTTTCCCTGTTCTCTGGGAATGTCACAACAGCAACGTTTTCAGAACTTTCATGGGGTTAGAGGCTGTTCATGCCGAGAGCCTCTTAAGAAACCTTATAGGGATCAACCCTATTCTCAACAGTGATATCATGCCCAATACACCGCACAGCAACAGTAAGGAGTCTCATCAGCTTCCTCCTATTCAGGACATCTGACTCGTAGGCGTCCTTCAGCAGAAGGAAAAGCCCAAGATGCTGCTAAACGTCAATTACATTTTCTAGGCACTAGTCACCTGATTCTCATCGACAATACATGAGAAAACACCTCTCGAAATTCTGTGAGTTGGAAAAGCGTATTTTAAGACTAGTGGGTGTTAGACGTACTACAACATGGTCACACCTTGGATTTTTTGTTCAAAAGATTCCCAGTCATCCTCCTTTCAAAAGGACTCCTCATCATCTAACTGGAAAGGGGATGATCTGTGATACTATTTTCAATGCCGGACATAAAAGATACAAATAATTGGTAAATCTCTGCATGTGTTTTTTGATTTGCCAGCATTGAAGCTAGGCCATGAATCTCTGCAACACTGTAGTCTACAATGGGTTCAGGAGCCTTAGCAAAACTAAGTAAAGATAATCTATTAAGCTCCTACACTGAAGAAGTAGTAATCAGGATGATGATCTCTAGCAGTATGGCTTTCAACCTTCATATTACTACGGTGTGACCAAAACTTAACATTAAGTCAAACATAATCAATAACGCTACTCTGGCATCCTCCCATGAATGTAATTGCCCTGTTGAGTCAAAATTAGTTCTCCCATTACATTCCCTCAAACTCCATCCCACCACTAGGGAAGCAACTTGCATGGAAGTATTGGTGAAAAAACGCTGTGGGTTACCCACTAAACTAGGAATCCCCCCGTATTCATTGACTTCCTCAGTTACCATGCTGATAGAAGGCAAAGGCTCAAAAGATATGTTAAAATCGCCTGCTACAATAATTTTAGCCCTCTGCTGATGTACTTCAATCAAGCATCTAACATAGTTAAAACTGGTGAGTCACAATTAGTTGGCCTTGACCGTGCATAAAATTCAAAAGTACCAGATTGATTCCCCTCTGAAAGATAAGTTTGATGCCCATTAGATCTAACGAATCTACACTTAAAGGCTCATGTGAGCTAGCAATATCGTTCTTTATCAGAATTCTCAAACCGCCCATTGCCCGCCCAGATTTTGGAGGGAGATTTGCTTCCACACTATAGCTGACAAATCCATTCAGGAAAACCTTCCATTTAGCCCAGCTTACCTGTAAAATACATACATCCTGATTCTTTCGGAAAGATGGCTAATCTTTGTCATCCAGTTTAGCTTTGATCCCTGCCAGGTTCCAAAATATCAAGGAAAGGTCAGTCTTGTCCACTGATGTTGGCTGGGAATGGGTCTCAGTTCTTCGTTCCCTGCAAATATGGTTGCAAAACCTTAGTGTTAGTACATTAATGTTTGCCAACTTTGTCACTTCTGCAGGTACAGAGGTTATCAATGGAGCCGTCACAGAGGTAGCTAATAAAGGCAATAGTTCAATGTCATCCCTGCTATGTTGTGCTTGACTCAGTCTATCTGTTGCGTTGAAAATAGAGACCTCGTTGTTACTGTGATGGATTTGGGGATTTGGAATTAACACAATGTGGGGATTAGCACATTGTAAATTGATACTTGTATAGCGCACTACTCACCCGCAAGGGTCTCAAGGCGCTTGTACGAATACCGCTGTGGAACCCATCCTGGCTTTCCCTGTGAGGTGTACACTCCTGGGCACCCCCAAGGTGGAGGCCAGGCATCCTTAGCGTTGTGGGGGCCGATGTGGAGATTAAGCAAGCTATTGCCCAGAGTTGCAGAGTGGGACTCCATGATTGGAATAGGCACCGAGGCGAGAATTATCAGGTCCATGGAATTTTTGAGCCCAAGACCCGCCGAGGCGGGGAATTGAACCCTGGTCCCGGGCTAGACCTCTGCATCAGGGTCTGCCGCTCTAACCATTGAGCCACACTTCTCCACATTCATGCTGCAATTTTGAATTGGTTTTAGCAAATATTTGTTGTGAGGGGGGATAGCTTAATTTTTACTACAGAAATGTTGGTATCTACTGTTGAGTTCCTCTGCCAGAGTCTCATCAAGTTTCGCCTTAATAAAATCCAATGAAGATGTATATTCCTCACAGTATCTCTCTGCATGCTCAATATCCCCGTGATAGTGGATAAGCAGCACCTCTTTTGTCTAAACCATTGTACAGCTTTGGTAATTGAGTCTGTATCCTCATACATCCTTTTATTTTAACTTCGAAACCAATGTCCAAAAACAACCCTCCTTTGGTTAGGAAAAACCTTATACTGGTGATTGGCTGCTTTTTAATCCCTCTGTGCAGTGGGACAAGGATTCAACAGGCTTCTCTCAGCACGTGATTGACATGTTGGTTTCAGGAGTTGCATACGTTCAGCTATTCTCGTGTTAACAAGGCTCGCTCTGAGGTGCCTTGACAAGCTGCCATATGTCCCCATAGGTGTTACATCCCTTCTGCTAGCCGCTGAATGACAAGGGCAAAACTGTCCTTTTTTCTCGGCGACTAGAGGGGTAGGAATTACCTTTGCGGCAGATTTACTGCTGCTTCTAGCCTCTTCAAGATATGTCTGCTGAGCTAAACCCTTTCCAAAATGACAGTTAAAACAACAGTCTTTCCCCTGCATGTTTACCTGTATGGTTTTGTTGGTAAACTCTGTTAATATTTTTATAAGCTCGTCTAATTTTCAGTGAATCCTGGAGACTTCCTCTTAACCATAGTCCCCAGCATTGCATTGTCAGTTGGTTCACCACGCTCTTCGATGCCAGCTGCTTGAGCCCCAAAGTTTGATTGGTAACGGCAGAGGATCTATTTGATGGTGCTTCATCCATTAAAACAGAGTATCTTTTGTAACAAGGACCATTTGGGCGGCTGGGTCTCGTTTGAAGGTATAATCACCTTGGGGAATAATAGCAGTTTGTGTTCTAACGGCTGAATCTTTGTAGTAAGTTTATCAGCTCCTGGCATGGCTCTCCAGGTACCCCCCTTAAACAAATCCGGTACCCTAGGTACAGGTTCAACGGTTTGGGAAGTGGCAGTATTTAGTAAGGTCTCAGCTTCTTTAATAAGATTTTCAATATCATCCATGGTGCAGCTATTTCCAGTTGCAGGGCTAGAGGAGGGGATCTCATTAGCTGGCGTTTTTGGTTTCTTTATGTTGGCCTTTGCAAGCTCAGACCGCATGTGCTTTCACATGTTCCAACCCTCCAACACGGGAGACACTCGTACAAACCCAACAACAATAATCCCCTCCTCAATAAGACAATTGCGTCTCTTCCATTAAAAGTTTGTAGCAGTATAAAGCAGTGTTAACCCATATGAACAAGATATGGCGTAGCCCACCCTCTTCCGGGCAAAGTTGACCCCGGTATAGGAGCAGGCGTTTTGTAGCACCCGCCTGGCACTCCCCAACTCCTTCAAAAGCACCCTGGGACTTGTAGCGGTGTTATGGCCCCCACACCGGCTCCTCAAACAAAGTCCTGTTACTTACCTGTACACTGTGGTTCTTCAGTATTGATAGCTTTCATAGATAAACATGCGACCCTCCTACCTCCCCATTAGGGTTCCCCACTCTGGATACCTCTTAAACCAGTGGTTCCCAAACCATGCACCGCGGAACCCTGGTGCGCCGTTAGAAGTAGCCAGGGGCGCCACACACAGCTTGGGAAAGTGGAAAAGGTAGCAGGTTCGGAATAATATTTTAGCAATGTGGAAAGTTTGCAGATTGTCTTTGTGGCACCGAATAACCCATTTGGGACGCCGAATAACCCATTTGGGACAGAGTTGTCCTATTTGTATGATCGTGGTTTGAATCGGATGGAGCATTTGCTATAGTTTCCCATTTTTATTCGAAGTAAAATTGTTTAAAAAAAGATGTAGTACTTGGGGGGGGGGGGGGGGGCGGGCAGATTTTTTATAACGCTATCGAAATAAACCTACAGCCAGAATCTTAATGTTCACAGAAGCTGTCCCGCAGCAGAAGTGTGGCTTTTATGTATAAAAAAAGAATACTTTCATTTCAAACAAAGGTTTTGTTGTGTGATAAAAATAAGCCTGTGTTTACCCAGGTGTGGCACCGCAGTAACGTGAAATGAAAGCAGTCCCAGGCGCCAGGCTGGCTCATCCAGTCCCAAAAACATATTGAGGGGATTGCTTCAGTGTTCATCCTCGGGTCTGGGAGGGGCTTTGATTTCCAACAAGGCTTTGTAAGGATGATCACAAGGGTTGGGGGGAGCATGTCAAGGGCTCTACACATGATCTTTCATCTTTAGTGGGAAACATTAATGGGGACCTGATCTCTGGCCTGGCTGTTAGCGCTTTAAAAGGAAAGGGGGCAGCCAGAATGGGGGCGGGGGGTGGGAGATAACTCTCAGTCAATTACCCCGATATTTGTAGAAATATGTGTGCATTGTTAATGTCTTGCATATGAATTTTATTATTTTATACGATAGAATTAATGTATTTCTTTTTTTTTTTTTAAACACACACACACACTCTGGAACACATCTTACTCCAGCTAGGTCTCTGCTCCAAAAATACCAACACATATGTACAAACAGAGAGATGCACCAAAACAGATGGAGGGAAAAGGAGGTGAATAGAAGCACTAACCGAGTCCAGAAGATCACTGCACATGCACAGTGAGATTAACACAGGCACCTGAAGAAGCAGGAATGTTTCTGTGCACTCACAGTCACGTAACACTTCAAGTTTATTTTTAAACAACTGCTTTCATTTTTATTTTGTTAAAAATATAATTTAATATGTTAATCGGCTTTATCCCAATTATTTTCATGGAGAAAAATGAATGTACTTCTGAGTTCGGGCTTGCACCCCCCACCCGAAAAAAAAGTGACATAATGGGGAGCCCCGGCCAATGGCCAATAAGTCAAGGGAGCCGCAGGTCAAAAAAGTTTGGGAACCACTGTCTTAAACTCTTTTCCTTTAACACTTGTGCTTGAAATCTGATGTATTATAGCCCTGCAGGGGAAGAGTGCTTCAGGGTCTGGGCTCTGATTGGTTGAAGTTTTGTTCTAATAAAGCAATGTGAATTGGTTACCAATGTCCCATCTCTATGACTGTCTTTCAGTACTGTCTGTGGCCATCTTTTTCAATCTTTAGTCTTGCATCCCTTACCTTGTGTTTGGTCATCAGTTTCCTGTATTTTGTGTACATCGGTGTCATTAGATAGCCTGTTGCGTGTCGTGCCTTAGTAGCATTCTGCTGCACTTTATTTTTAGGTTTGTTCTCACCCACTCAAGTATGCGTTGTCTTTTGCTGGGGATCGCCTGGCACCTGCCAGTGAGAAATGCAGATTAGAACAGGGGCTGCACTTTTCGTGCGGTTTTATTTTTGTTAATGCTGAATGTGTACAATGCAGATAAAAGGTTTGAATATTTGTTTAATCTCGCCACCTTTCACTGCAAGATGGAAAAAATAATGAATTTCAGTGGGGTAACATTCCGAGCAATGCAAAAGTCCACACCATGTAGCAGACCACTCCATAGAGCAGTCCACTCCATTCGGTATAGCTCTTCGTGCATAATATTTCCCATGTAACTGTCCACTGCATGTAGCAGTCTACTCCGTCGAACACTGCTTTGCATGTATCATTGCCCTGGGTGCAACTTTGTTTGTACATGCACCTTTGCACTCCACGTAATGTTTAACTTCATGTAAAACTATGTTTTTCTGAACACGGATTACTGAGACCTGCTAAATATACATAGATCTCTGCAGATGGTATTCTTTTTTTTTTTTTTATTTATTTCAATTTTTCTGAAAATTCCAGTACATCTTTACAGTACAGATTTTACATACATATAAAATTCGACAGTCATCGCTCAAAAGAAAAATATAAAATACACGAAAGAAAAACCAACATAGTAACCCAGGAGGAAGCGTAGAAAAGACACATATTTTTTAGTCCTCCTTATTCTTCCACTGCTCAATTGGTAACCAGATCCTACCCCCCAGTGCCCTAGACCTTCTACCTTTCCTATCGTAGATAGCTTTCTCCAAATTATATGTGGAGAGTATCCTTGCTATCCATGTCTGAAACGTCGGTGCCGATTTATCAATCCAGGCTTTTGCGATAATAATCCTAAAGACGGCCGTAACCATAAACATAAATTCTGGGTATCCATTATTATCTCCTATACTAATACCTAACATTATCAACTTATCCGTTAATTTGGTCTTTAACCCCAGAGATCTCTCTAGAAATTCCTCTATTTCCAATTTTAAAGTGTAAAGTTGTGGACATTGTGCAAACATATGAGTAATATTGGCGCTTGTTGAGTTGCAGCGTGGGCAGGTTATACCAGTGGTCCCCCCCCACTGGGCAATTCTAGCAGGTGTATGATACAACGAGTAGACTGTCTTATAATGTTGAGTTTGTAACGTTGCTGAGCACAAGACAGTACGGCCTAGGTCTAAAGAGGCTTGAAGAGCTTCAGGATGGGCCCTTACTTGTTCCACCCATTTGTTGCCATATTTTTCTCTATCATCTGTTTTATATTCCTGTAATTCTGCATACAATTGTCTGATCGTGCATTTAAGACTGCTCCCTAGATAGTCCATTATCCTACAATTTGTCAATCCTGCTATCCCACCCCGTTTTATTTGAAAATAGCTCCTCACTTGTAGGTATTTAAAAAAATTGTTCCCTGATATTCTAAATTTGTTTTGGATATCCTGGAACAATAAGAACCCTCCTTTTACATCCAGCAAGTCTCCTAATTTCTTAATCCCCCTGACATCCCACTCTTTCATGACTGCTTCCCTGAAAATCTCTGCAGGAAGCTCGTTATTCGTATACAGCCTCAGATATCTATTATACCTCCCCAATCCTAACTTTTTCTTAATTGTCCTCCAGATTTTATATACAGCGCTCAAAGTCTTAAACCTCGTATGTTTAAAATAGGTAAAATCCGCTGTCGTTACTAAGGCATTCTCTGCCGCCTTTCCCAAAATTGCTTCGTAAACGTTCCCTTGACTCGATCTCTCACCCTGCTGGTCACTTCCTCCTAATAACCCTTTAGAATATTGGAGAACTGCCGCCCAATAATAAAATCTAAAGTCCGGTGCCCCCCAACCTCCCTTCTCTCTTGATAGTGTCAAAAATCGATATGCTCTGCGTGTCTTCCCCTGTGCCCAAATTAATCTATTCACTGTTGATTCTATTCTATTAAACCATGTGCCATCAAAGAATAAGGGAATTGCCCTAAAGATATATAAAAATGTTGGAAAAGTAACCATTTTAATAAAATTAATACGTCCCATTAGTGTCAAATGTAAATTGTTGACTCTCTCCATATTTCTTTTAACCTTCCCTAAAAGTGGTTCCATGTTAATCTCTATTAGGTTCTCTAAATCTGCAGTCACCCTGACTCCCAAGTACATCGCTTCTGAGACTACTCTTGTATCTTCAAATATTGTGTGTCTATTCTGAACAACCTGTGTCTTTCCTCTATTTATTAAATACCCTGAGACCACTCCGAAATTCCTTGCCTCTTGTTCTATTTCAGTCAGTGCCCCCTCTGGTGCTGGTGTTGTAATAGCCACATCATCCGCATAGGCGAATAATTTGTAATCCTTCTCATGCAGTCTAACTGGGGGGATACTATTATTATGTATAAGCCTTCTTAAAAACGGGTCCAGATATATAGCAAATAGTAAAGGCGAGGCTGGACAGCCCTGCCTAGTCCCTCGTCTAATCTGTACTGCCTTCGTATAGGATTTATTAATTCTTATCCTTGCTAAGGGTTGTTTATAAAGTGCCTGGATTGCTGTTATATATCCATTGCCTATACCTGCCCATTCCATGGCTTTCCAGAGATAGTCCCAGGAGACCCTGTCGAAGGCCTTCTCGGCATCCAAAAAAATAGCCGCGACAGGGTCTCCTGCAGCCTCCGCTGCATCTAAGATGGTGATCTGCCTAGTATGTTGGGTAGTCCCTTTGCCTGGGATAAAGCCATGTTGTGCTGGGGATACCACCCCCTCTATAACTTTGCTCAACCTATTAGCCAGTGATTTAGAAAAGATCTTTGCATCTGCATTTAGTAACGTTATTGGTCTATATGAACCTGGTTCCGTTGGGGTTTTGTCCTTTTTAAGTATTACTATAATATCCGCACCGGCCCAAGATTGTGGGACTATTCTACCCCCCTGTGCCATGCAGCAAATTGTCCACATGTCCTTAGCTAGCACATCCCAAAAGGTCTTATAGAACTCTGCGGGTATCTGATCTTGACCTGTTGCTTTGCCAGAGGGAAGGCTGAATGTCGCTTCCCTTACCTCCTGGATTGTAAGTTGCAAATCTAGCTTATCTCTCTCCTCCGTGCTTAATCCAACCTGTGGTGCCTGTGATAGGTATTCCCTAATCCCTGTCTCTAAATTTGCATTATTTGTATCTTGCTCGTATAAGATCTCGTAAAACCTTCTAAACACCTCCTGTACCTCCTCTACCTTATTGACAATTGTCCCTGTACTATCCTTAATTTCTTTTATCTCCCCTGCTGCTAGTGTTTGTCTGGTCCTAATTGCCAGGAGATGTCCCACCCTCATTAAATTCGTAGCATTTTTCTTTTTTTGCTAGATAATTCCCTGCTGTTTTCTGCGCCAATGTAACACCTGCATCTGCCTTCTGTACTTCCAGGGCCAGCAGGATCTGCTCGATTGGTTCTTGCCTACCTATTGCGGTCACTAGGCTCTCCTCTAGGTTCACCAGAGCTCTAATCTTCTCTTCCATCTTCTCCTTTTCCTTCTTATTTCTTAACAATGTGTAACTTAATGTCTCCCCCCTCACTCCCGCTTTAAAAGTGTCCCATACCATATCCGCTGAAGCCGAGTACCTATTCATTTCCCAGAATTGTGTTATCCATTCCTGCATCCTTGTAATATATTCCTTCTCCTTCAACAACCCCCGTTCAAATGTCCATGTGGTTGTTGACCTATCCTTGTTTTTACCCACTGACATACTTAGAACCAGCGGATTATGGTCTGACACTATTCTGGGAAGACGTTTTATTGTAGCTCCACCTACAAGTGAACTAGATATAAAGAAGTAATCCAGTCTGGCAATCGTTTTGTGTGGGGCTGAATAGAAAGTACTTCCTGTGCCTATTGGATTTTTTTCCGCCCACATGTCCACCAGAGCATTATGTCGCACAAGATTTTGTACTGCTTTGTACGTCTTTTTTTTCTGCAGATGGTATTCTAACCCATTGAGGTATTTACCAGATGACACAAGTGTCAAACATTTGTAAAATACTTTTTTTTTTTTTTTTTTTTTTTTTTTAACAAAAATTGGAAATTTGTGCCCACAGGTTTTGGACTTGGACCCTGTCACAAGTGAGCAGTGGGCGAAAAAAGCTGGGTTGCAATGGAGCTCAAGCAGTTGTTGGCTTTGCAAGCATTCCACCATCACTCTGCTGTGACAAAATGCGTACAACTATGTTGGAATTTGATACATTCTATTATTTAGGGTGCTATTTAACTGCTAGGGAATGGAAAGAGCTACATAGACTATGAAATGCCAATCCTGTTCCATTTCCAAATGCTTGTTTTGTTTAGCGATTTCTTCTCCGTGTTTTACATTCACCATAAAGACTAACTCTGTCAAGTGTCCTGTCTGTAGTTGGACACTGGTTTATGTTCCAGATAGTCACACTGGCATTTGTCAGGGGTTGTGGTTTAGGAGTCTGATGCACATGGAGGTAATACTGCTTTTCTAATTTTTAACTGTCACCATGTGCCCTTCTGCCTCTTTGGTATCCAATCTTTTGGGGGGCTACTTTCAAGTTTCCTTACTCTCTTCTAGGTTCTCTCCATTTCCCTATATTGCTTTAGCATCTTTGTTGCCAAACTTTGATTTCTCCCCTCGCCTCTCCCCCCCCCTCTTTTTTTTAGGCATCGCCTGAGGCGGCACGCATGCGTTGCCCCTGGTTACAACCTATTGTTGGGTCTCGTCTTAAAGAACGTGCATGCACTGTCGCCTGCTACGATCTATTGTTTCTAAAATACTAATAATTCAAAGGGTTTTTAGCAAGCCCATTACTTGTAATTTGTTGACTTCATTGTCACTCTTATTTTCTTCCTTCCATCGGTGAGCACATGTCATCGCATGTCTGCTTGTCTGCTGCACTTTGTTACCGGTGTTTTTGTTTTCTTATCTTGAGCATGGACCAAGTACTGATTGATTTTGTGTTCTTCGGCACTGCTTGCGCTACCACTGCTGTTCTTTTTCTTTTTGTGTGTGCTTGCAACGCACCCCAAAGTCATCACAGTCGTAGCTCATGCTTCCTGTCGTTTCTAAGAGCTGAATTCAAACAGATAGCAATAACAAAACTTTCAGGCATGTCACCAATTGCTGAAACCTATATTTTGTCCGCCTGTTGCTTTTACTAATGATGAAGCTGTAACCTACTCCGTTCACTAAGAATGTTGCCATACAATCTGTTTTTTCTTGATTAATATTTGCTGCTCTGTCACATTTACTTATTTGTTGATTACGAATACGCCATTCTCTAAATTATAGAAGAGGTAATCAAACACACTGTGAATTCAACTGATTTAGGTTTCATTTTCACCTCTACCCACCTCTAACCCCTAAAATCACCCTTCACCTCTATCTACCCTAAAATCACCCTTACCCCCTTTGCCTCTACCCTCCCCTGAATACTAGTCACCCTCAACATCCTTTATAACTGCCCACCTTTCCTCCCTATCCAATGACTTCAAATCTACTGAGCAAGCTCCATAATTTTGATTATGGAAGTGCAACACTTTGCAGCCCTCCTAGAGCTAAGATGGCTCCACTTCTCTTAACTCTGCTGCAAGACTCATCACAGGTTCTAAAAGAAACAACCATATCACACTAGAGATGAAATACCTAAACTGGCTCCCATACGAAGCAAGGATACAACTAAAAATTGCCTGCTTGATCCATACAGCCTTGCACTTCAAATCCCCGACATACCTGCACAAAACCTCGAGCTAGCAGGTGGCTCCAGACAGTAGCAGCCACTTCTAAGCATGGGTGGTGAGGCAGGGGAGGCGAAGAGGGGGTTCAAACAAAAATAAACTGACTTACCTGGGTGCAACCTGGTGCTGCCGCCTCTGCTCCGTCTCCTTTGTGCTGCAACAGGAAGCTCACAGCCTTCCAGAATCCCCTGTCCAATCACAACTCTGCTTTAAGCAGCATTGTGATTGTCTGAGAGCCGTGGATTGGCACTCAGACAGGGGCTTGTAGGCTTTGCATGTTCCCACCAGGCCGTGTAATGCAGCCAGGTGGGGAAAATTCAAAGAGCGCATGACTGTTTGACTAGTCCTCTTGGGCCGGTCAAACCCTCATGTGCGCTTTGGAGTGGGCTTTACTCTCCTCCGCTGCACTCACAAGCACGGCCGGCCCACCCACCCCGCCCACACCCGAGCAGAAAGAAAAACAAAAAAGCTAATAATATTACTTGTTATATTTTAAGTTTTCCTTTTTACACTGCTCACAGAGCAGTGGGGGGATGCTATCCCCTCCGCCTAAGCGGAGTGTCGCCCCTGGCTCCAGATCCTCCAGAAGTGCCAGCACCTTACTGCTGAAGCCACAGAAATTCTATAAAAAGAAAACTTACAATCGAGTTTTCTCACGTATCTTTACCTCTGGCCACCCTCGCCTCCCTTTCACTTTACTCCCATTCTTCCCCGCTAGCTACCCTCTCCTCCCTTTATTTTTACCCACCCCTGACCCTGAAGTTATGCTTACCTCTACCCAACTCTGAACACTAAAGTCACCCTTACCTCCCTTTACCTCTACCCATTCCTAAAGTAACAAAAAACGATGGTATTTACAAAAAATGACTTACCTGCATAGTAATGTACTGCGTGGTAAAACTCCTGTAAGATAAAAGCTGTTTTCCACATAGGCAAAACGCATCCCTGCCCCGCAAACACTTGTTTCTTCACCTTAGCACCCCCTAAATGTTTTGGGGGCACTGTTGGTTGTTTAATTCCTTTCAATATATTTGAGGAGCACCTTCCCGTCTGTGACAGTTTGCGCCTTCCCTCCTACCTCCCCACACCTTATTCTTTAGGTCTCTTCTGAGACCACACGTACCCTGTTTGTTGGGCAACATTTTGTTGGGGGGGGCCTGGAACCCGCTCATTGCTTACCATTAGAAAAATTCATTGTCACTCATTTATTTGCTGCTCTTTCGTCTGCGTGTGCCAGCTTCAGTTTCTCCTCCTCGTGTGTTTGTCCCTACCTTGGAGAATGGCCGAAATAACTCCATTGCCTGCTGTCTTTTCACTGCTTGCTGCTTTCAGAGGTACTTTTTAGTCCTTTTACTTGCACCCTTTCTCTCTTCTACCCTCCTGCAATGTTGCTTGCCCTGCCCCCCTATGATGTTTCCTGCCTTATCCACCCCTCACCTGTTGCTTGCCCTGTCCACCCCCACCCACTTCTCACCCTTCATTGCTTGCCCCCTCCTTTCCGACCAGGAAAAAAACGCCCAAAAGACACGCCAATGGGGTTCAAAACGCTTAAAAATTGCAAACGGTTCTGCGCTTCTTGCTCTTCATGGCCTTTTTGATGCTGTCCTAATGTGGGGCCAATACAGCTAACTTGTGTAGTGTTGCAGTATGTGGGCGCAACCACTGTGGCCCGCGTCCAGAGCAGCGGTAATACTCCGCCCCCCCCACAAGCGTGGGATAGTTGGTTTAGCCCGACGTGGATACGAAGGGCACGTGCAGTAATCAATAAAAGGCCCAGGACCCTGGGCGTGGCAGGCATTGTACTGACCACTAACTAAGTACTGTGTGGTCTCCAATCTGTCACCACTAGGCCCAGACCAGAACACAACACTGGCGACGAGGTGGTCTCGCCACCCCATCGCGTGCCACGCACCGCCGCTCTGCCTCTCGCGGGCCGACGTCTGCTGCCCCTGCAGTTGGCCCCTAACAGCGTGCTCTGTGTACCCCGCCGGTGGAGTTGTCCCAGCGTGCCAGCGGAAGGCCTCACCTGTCGGCGGCCCCGCCGCGCTGCTCCTGCGTCCCCTGCCTTTGGGACCCTCGACGTCTCCTGACGCTCCTGCGAGCAAGTGTCTCCTGCGGCAGAGGCCCCGCCTGACTGTGGCCCCGCCGCTCGACCTTCGCTATCGGCCAGGTGGCCTCAGGTGCGTGTTCGCGGCCCTGACGCCTCTGCCGCGCTCCCTCACTTGCCGCACCCGCCTCCAGTGGAGCGCCGGCCCTCTGCGCTGCTGCAGCTGCCACGTGTGCCTTGCGTGCGTTTCCTCACGCTTCCCGCGTGCAACGCGACGGCCCTGCCGTTTCTCACGCATCCCGCATGCTACGCTGCTGGAACATTCCACAGACCTGAGCTGCTGCCCCCAGCGTACTCCTGTGCTCCGGACCCCCAGGTGATCAAGCGCGCCTGGCTGACGACCTCCCCCGCCTCCCCTGATGGCCATGGCCTCCGTGCCCCCGCTGGAGCCTTTCGCTGTCACGGGCACGCCGCCGTCACAGGCTGCCCGGTGGAGGAAATGGGTGGAACGCCTAGAAAATTACTTCGTGGCAGCGGACATCGCGGTTGAGCGACGGCGTGCAATGCTTCTGCACCTGAGAGGTGAGGCGATCCACGACATTTCGAAGGACGTGGCTGAAGGAGGCCCGCCCCGGAACTACGCCACGCTGCGCGACGCCATAACGGAGTACTTCGGACCATTCGCCAGCGCGGATTATGAGAGATTATTGCTCCGCCAAGCCCGCCAGCTCCCAGAAGAATCGGTGGACGTCTTCTATGCGAGATTAAAGAAACTGGCCAGCACGTGCCCCCTCCCGGACGCCGACGACGAGATCCGCGCCCAGTTCATTCAGGGCTGTGCCTCCTCAAAACTGCGAGAAAGAGTCCTGGAAACAGACAACATGCCTATGCGCGACATCCTGGCGTTAGGGCGGTCCAAAGAACTGTCGAAAGCAAGCGCTGCACACATGGAGCCAAAACCCACAGTCGCAGTCAAGGTGGAGCCGGTGTGCGCCATCAAGACAAGTGCCACCGAAACACACACGAGACAACCCCGGCGAGGGAGACCAGGCCCAACTCCTTCCTCCCACGACCGCGCCTGTGCATGGTGCGGAGGAGCAACGCCCCACAACGGAGCATGCCCAGCACAAGGAAAGATCTGCAGCGCCTGTGGAAAAGCCAACCACTTTGCAAGTGTGTGTGTCTGTCAACACAGAAGAAAAGGCCTAGTGGCCCGCCCCGGAGAGTGAGACAACTGGAACCACTGCCAAACGCCTCCACCAACAGCGACATGGACGATGACTAGGCGGACGCAGCCTCGGTCCACGTGGTGCGAATGCTCAACACCCTGGCAGCTACACCCTCTGCAGAACCCATGTGCACAGTACACGTGCAGGAACAAGCGGTGGCGGCCCTAATTGACACCGGAGCGACGATAAATCTAATGGCAGCCAGCGTATACTGGACATTAGACACTCCACCAGTGCTCCACCCCACGAGAGTACAGGTATATGCCTACGGCACCAGTCGCCCACTACGCCTGTGTGGGGTTTTCCGGACTGCATTATCACACGCCTCCAATCACCTGCACACCAAGATCTATGTGTCACAAGAGGGATCCGGATTCCTACTCGGGTGCAGAACGGCCCAAGACCTAGGACTGATACACTTCGCACTCACCGTCCAAGCCCACAGCCTCGACCATCTCGTGCTGGAACACACGTCACTGTTCGAAGGGATTGGCTGTTTGAAGGGACCCGCCATTAGTCTACACATAGACCAGTCAGTTGCCCCAGTAGCCCTCCGGCACCGACGCATCGCGTTCCACCTACGACCCAAAGTGGAAGCGGAACTGCGAGTACTCGAGAGAGCCGGAATCATTGAGAGGGTAAGCGGTCCCACCCCATGGGTGTCACCCATCGTAGTGGCCAAGAAACCTAAGCAACCCGACGCTGTGCGGATTTGCGTTGACATGCGCGTCCCTAACCTCGCTATCAAGCGAGAGCGCCATCTGACACCAACCATAGACGACATCATTTGAGAGCTATCAGGCTCAAAGTGGTTTTCGAAGATGGACCTGAGGTCAGGGTACCACCAAATCCCACTGCACCCGGACTCACGCCCGATAACCACTTTCTCCACCCACGCAGGCCTGTGGAGATCTACCCGGCTCAACTTTGGGATATCAAGTGCAGCTGAAGTGTTTCAAAACATTATTCAAAATGTCCTGCAAGGGCTAGACGGCGTGCTAAATGTGAGCGACGACATTTTGGTCCATGCGCCGACCCTGGATGAACACATCCGGCGCCTCCAAGCCGTTTTTGCCAGACTACAAGAACGGGGTCTAACCCTCCACAGAGAAAAGTGCGAGTTCCTGCGAAAAGACATCAGCTTCTTCGGCTACAAATTCTCTGACCAGGGTGTAGGCCCTGACCCTGACAAGGTCAAAGACATCCATGACGCCCCTGCCCCGACATCTGTGACCGCTGTCCGTAGTTTTCTGGGGATGGTCACATACTGCGGGCGCTTCATCAAAGATCTGTCAGACCTCACTGGCCCTCTCCGTGAGCTCACGAAATCCACAGCCACCTGGGAGTGGGGGCCAGCGCAGCAGGAGTCCTTCCAAAAGACCAAAGCAGCACTCTCAGCAGATACGACCCTGGCCTACTTCGACCCTCGCAACGAATCACAGCTCGTGGTGGATGCAAGCCCGACGGGCCTGGGTGCCGTCCTGACTCAACAACAAGCATGCGGAGAATGGGCCCCCGTCGCGTATGCGAGCAGAACCCTCATGGCAACGGAGCAACGATACTCGCAGATCGAAAGGGAGGCCATCGCCATTTTGTGGGGGTGCAGGCACTTCCACATCTACCTGTACGGGCACCCGTTTGTGGTAATCACAGACCACAAACCCCTTGTCCCGCTTTTCCAAGGGTCATCTTCACGGCCCCCTCCTCGCATCGAGAAGTGGGTACTCCAGCTCCAGGAATTCCAATTCACCGTGGAATATCGACCAGGCACCCGAAACCCTGCCGACTACCTGTCGAGGCATGCCCGCCCGGTCACCGAAGCAAAAGCCGCGGAAGCCGATGCCACGGAGGAATACATCAGAATAATCGTGGAGCGGTCCAGACCCCTGCCGATCTCCCTGGAAGACGTGTCGCAAGCCACCAAGGACGATGACTGCATACAAATTGCTATCCAGGCTATCAAGTCAGGAAACTGGAAACCACTCCAGAGCCCAGCGTCCTTCCGCACCTTGGATGCCCAGGCGACGCTAAGAGCACTCCACCAGGTCCGAAATGAGCTGTCCATCTCCCCGGAAGGGTGTCTCCTGAGAGGCCCTCGACTGGTACTGCCCGACAGTCTCACGCAGCAGGCAGCCCTCTTGGCCCATGGCGCACACCAGGGCATTGTAAAATCAAAGAACCGCCTTAGGAGCAAACTCTGGTTCCTCGACAAGAGAGTCGAAGAGGTCGTCCAACGATGTCCCGTGTGCCTGGCGACCGGCCTGCCCAACCCACCAGCGCCTGTGATCACGGAAGAGGGACCGACGTCTCCGTGGGTGCGCGCTAGCGCAGACTTTGGCAGCCTCCCCGGCGGGAAGTACAAGTTTGTGGTAGTAGATGACTTCTCAAGATACCCTGAGATTGAAATCCTGCCCTCCACCGCAGCCTCTGAAGTGATTCCCAAGCTGGAGAAGATAATCGCAACTCATGGCCTACTGCAAGAACTGCGCACAGACAATGGACCCCCCTTCAACGGTGGGGAACTCGCAGAATACCTACAGTCACACCGCATCAAGCACCGCAAGATAACCCCGAGATGGCCACAAGCCAATGGGGAAGTTGAGAGACTGATGAGAACTCTAAACAAAACTATCCAAATTACGATGGCAGACGGCCAGAACCTAGAGCTAGCCCTTTACCAGTTCTTACGGGAGTACAGGCTAACACCCCACTGCACTACAGGGGTTCCTCCAAGCCGTCTATGTTTCAATAGGGCAGTCATGGACACTATCCCACACCATCCTCTGTGGGCATCGTCTCCGACTCCTGACAGCCGCTCCACGGAACAGCGAACAAAGTCTAACAAAGAGGCATCCCGGAGAAGAAGAGCTGTGGACAGCACCATTCAAGCAGGCGACCGAGTCCTCGTGAGAGACCGCCATCCAGGCGGAAAATTCCGTCTCCCATTCGAATTAGATCCCTGGACTGTCACCAACGTCAATGGCACCATGATCACGGCGACAAGAGGTAGAGAAACAGTCACAAGAAACGTGTCATTTTTCAAGAAAATTACGAGTGGAGAAGATGATGGTTTCCCCGACTCAGCGGAGCCCTACCAAGGACCAACCCAAGGCCCTAGAGAAGTAGTGGAAGAAGACGCCTCTAGCGAGTTGGAAAGCCCAGGAACAGACTCGGACACATCAGCCCAAAGCAGGCCCGAGTCGCAGGTGGCTCAAAGCTATCCAGGAGCTACCGAGGAGAATGAATCGGAAGAGCTGTCTCAACCTTCGTCAAGCGGGCGCAGCCAAAGCAAGTATGATCTGCGCCCCTGCCCGAGACCGTCCCAGAGGTACCGAGACTTTGTGGCCCGATGCAGATGTTGAAGAAAGCCAGCTGCTCGTCTGCCTACGCAAAAGTAAGACTGTTCCTTCTGCAGCGTTGCAGTTTTCCAGAGACTATGTTCTAACGTTTTTTTTTTCATAAGTCATGTTATGTTTATCCTGTTTTTCATTTTGGGTTAAAGGAGGAATGTAGTGTTGCAGTATGTGGGCGCAACCACTGTGGCCCGCGTCCAGAGCAACGGTTCCCCCCCCCCCCCCCCCCCCAAGCGTGGGATAGTTGGTTTAGCCCGACATGGATACGAAGGGCACGTGCAGTAATCAATAAAAGGCCCAGGACCCTGGGCGTGGCAGGCATTGTACTGACCACTAACTAAGTACTGTGTGGTCTCCAATCTGTCACCACTAGGCCCAGACCAGAACACAACAACTTGAATGTAAGAAATATATATATATTTGTTTTGTGAAGGCAGATAACAATCCCATACTACGAAAACGGATCACTGTAGCTCGCAGTCAGCGTTGGCGGCATCATAACGCCTTTCCCCCTAACTTTCAGCCACACTAATGTACAGTAAGGCTTAAAGAAATCGACAAATCCAAAAGGTCTCTAGAGTTGAAACTTCTTTTGTTTTTTTCAAAACTTGTGTTTTTTTCCCCTTTCTCTTCCTCTCCTCACACTCCAATCACCCCGTTTCCACTATTGGTACCCGTCTTCTCTTCTCTGAGTTTTCTTCTCCATATCCACCTCCTCCTGTCCGAAACTCAAGTATTGTACTTCTCCGCCGATCTCCTCCAGTTCATGCTGTTTCCCTTCCTTGGAACTCCCTCCAGCCTTCTCAATAGAATAGAGTAGACTACAGTGTACTTCATTGTCATGCTAAATCAGAGCACAAGTCCTATAAAAAGAAGTGGGGGGACTGACAATATGCTATAGACCCCATGACTGAAAAACTTAAGCCGTCAGTTGCACACGCATTAATTCTCAAATCTCCAAAGTGTTCAACAATGTATTAGTTGTGTGCGACTCCCTTGTCTAGTGTTTTGTCTAAGAACACTGTTCCAAAATGAATATATAGGTGGGGGTAGAAATTCTGCTCCCAATTTCAAGGTGTGCACGTTTTACTGTGGACCTTATGGTCCTAATCTTTCATTGTCAAAATCCATTCACAAATTCATCCAAGCCGTTTGTTGAACGTGATTATATACTTTTTATTGATGAAAGTTATGTTCTCATCATTTCATTTCAATTTTTTTCAAAGTATCAACAACTTCCTTGTGCTAGAGTGTTTTGTACTGCTTTGTTTATTAGATGTAACATAGCTTTGGGCTCATATTGTTTCCTTTTGTTCTCTCCATAGAGACCCCTGATGAAGGGTCCAGGTGTACCCGAAATGCATTGGGTTTGATGTAAAATCCTCTAGCACAAGGAAGTTGTTGATACTTTGAAAAAAATTGAAATGAAATGATGAGAACATAACTTTCAACAATAAAAAGTATATAATCACGTTCAACAAACGGCTTGGATGAATTTGTGAATGGATTTTGACAATGAAAGATTAGGACCATAAGGTCCACAGTAAAACGTGCACACCTTGAAATTGGGAGCAGAATTTCTACCCCCACCTATATATTCATTATAGACCCCATGACGTCATTAAAAGCAGAGCTTGCACGTTTCCTACGTCCAGTCCAAGTTTTTACTCTGTATTCTGGAACTTGTAGTCCTGCTTATCCATTAGAAAATGCACAAATAAAGACAACGTATACATTACAAAGTAAAAAACCTGGACTGAGGGAACTACTCACGCAAGACTCTCGGAAAGCTGGGGGCACTGCATTACTAGAGGAAGCTGCCTCGCGGCCAGTCTAAATTGATTCCCCACACTAGGTAGCTAAGAATCGCCGTGAATGCTGCGCGATTAACCCAGTCCTTCGCCGATTTGTGTTTTAAAGTCACAGGACGGAAAATGAACGCTGCTTCATATTACTGCAGTTAGGACAATACTGCTTACACAAACGGTTTCCTTTTTCATCCACGCCCCGTGGGCATAGTTCTTGGCAGGGGGGACGGCGTCCACCCTGTGAAGAGTGGCGAGGGACGCCGTCCACCCGCATGGACCCCCGACTTGAGCCCTGTGCTAAATCATACAGATATAAAAAGCAAACACGTTAAATAAATGATCTTTTGCCTTCTTTCTTGTGCCTTCTTTCCGTCTCCCCCTCCCTCCATTTAAGCTCGCTCACTAGCTCCTTCTCGCTCTTCAGCTGCCTTCTATCACTTCTTTGCCCTTGAACAATATGACTGCAAACTCACGTGAGCTGGAGATTAGATTTTGCTGTCTCTAAGGACACTGCGGACTTTGCAGAACGCTGAAGTTTGTTTGTGCTACACACACACCGTGTGCCAGTGAATGTGTTCAAGCTGCACGCACGTGGTTGTGTTTTGTTTGCGCGTGCTTAAGCGATTGCACGTCGTCGACGTGTTTTATGATGGAATGCTGAAGGGTGGGTGAGCATGCGTGGTGGACGTGCTCCTACACTCCATTCTTGGGGATAGGGGGTGGGGAGGTGGAAATGGGAGAGGGTTTCAAAATTCTAATACAATATTTTACGTTCCCTCCGTCATAGAAGAAAGTGCCGTCTGCATGCCTATGCCGACGTGCCTATTTAATATTTAAGGTTTCTATTGTTCTCAACCAAGTAAGTTTCCACTTCCGGTCGACGCTGGACGCCTTGTGTAAGGCTACCATTGCGTAAAGTGTAGGGAATTGGTTCAGCGTCTCGTCCACCTCTAACGAATAGGTATTAGTACTATTGTTGTTATCTTTTCGTTAGGAATGATCAAGCACTTGCATGGTTCCGATCTTTGGTGGCAGAAGATTGTAATTGATACAACTAATTTTGATGTCCCACCTACCATGGCGCAAACTGCCAAATAAATGTCTGTAAGAAGCAGGACAGCAAGATTACCCAGTAACAGAGGCAAGTCCACCACCCCACCCAGATGGGAGTGAGTGCCACCCTAGTACAGTACCAAGCCTGATTAGCCCCATGTCAGGTTGCATTTGTGTGTCTGTTATTCTTGGGTACTACTCTCCTTCTCTTCCACTTTCATGGACAAAGTCTGTGATTGGGAAGGGTTTGGAAATGCTCTTTAACAGATTGCTGTTCATAAATTTTACAGGGGAGTGTATTGTATCGGTTTGTCTCTACATGCCAGTTTCCACTCACAACTTGTGCATCAATGAGAGACTCAAATTAATTTCTTATTTTCCATCTACATACAGTCTGGAATTTTGAATGCATTTGGTCGACTTACCATTTGGGGTATGTCATCTTTCTATTCCCTTTTCCCTGTTCCAATAATCACATTCCAACTTCTCTTTTTACTTTGACTTCATTTTTTTATTACTACATTGCGTATGCCCCAAGCCATAGAGGCGTTTGCTACACAGTCTGCATTTCCTCCTTTAAAAATCTACGTGCAGAGAGCTTAGCTGTGGAATAGCCATCAGCAGTGACTTGCCCAGCACTTAGCACAGCAGGACCCGGACTCTATATGTATATAATCATTGCACTTTTTGGATTTCTACCTGCCATGGGCGTTCAATCCTTAGACACTTTCAAAAAGTCACAAGGGCTACCCCTCCACGCCCCTACTAAGTTTGAAACCTGATAATAGTTTTTTTAAGTAACAAAATATCTTGCAAGTGACAGCAAATGGACTATCTCAGTCCAGACCTAAAAAGAAAGAAAGAGACCAAAACAGTGCATGTTTACAGTATGTGATATAGTGCTAGTTATTGCGTAGGTCAATGTCAACACTAGCAGGACAAGTTCTATTGTACTGGCAATTGTATTGAGCTTTCCTAACCGTTGAAAGACATGTTATGTGACCATGCCGCCAATAGCACCTTAAAGCATATGGTTTCCAAAAGATCGAGACATTTAAGGTTTCGCATCTTTTAAGCGCACATCCTGCCAAATACATATTTAAACGTCCACTAAGTAAGTCATTCACTACCTCCATATTTCCGTCAAGGGAAACTCAGAAACGGGAAATTATTTCAAATCTCCTCATTGAACCCGTCTGTTAGACGTGGTGAAGCAGTACCGCGCAGAAAAAAATGACACGACAAACTGTGAGTTGAACTAGCGTATGCAAACCGACTGCAGTGCTGTTTACAGCCAATGCGGCGCCACCGGGCAGAGAGCCTTCACTGCTAGACACGCCTTTGTGTTGACTGGCCCTGCAGTTGAAAATTAACTTGTTCGTGAAGTAATTTAAAATGTACCTTTCATCAAAGCTTAGTTAAGTTTGTTGTAAACTGTATGCGTTATGTAATATTCACAGCACGGTACACTAAAATCCACTTTGTTTACGTTTAATAAGCCGAGATATTATGTGGCTCCAGGAGAGGTGTGGAGTGCCTGCAATGCGATAGAACGAGATTCATTTTTACTGGCAACTTCCAAAGTAAACGAACCAAAACCTCTGGAAAGTCATGACACCAATTTGGCAACGCATTATTTGTCTGATTTATTGGCACCATGGTCAATCCGAAACATAATAAGCAATGAGGAAGCAACAAAGACGGGGAAGCACCAAAACAAAGTGCTTGAATCCGAGCATCAGAAGGACTAATAAAGACATTACTCCGTCCTTGCTTCATTGAAGAGACAAATGCTCAAAGAAAGAACGCGAGTCTGGCACGTGCCACTGCTTACCAATGAGAAGCAAGGGAATAAAAGTGATGCTGAAGCCAACAAATGATAAGTAATGGGTGAGCTCTAAACTCTTTTGAAGTTAGCAAAAGATCTTGCAAGCGACAGCGAATGCTTTGTATCATGGAGACCTAATAAGGAGGTCCTATGAAAGGTAGATAGTAAGTAAGTAATTCTTTATTTCACGATTAATAAAAATCTTTGCAATTGATCTAAAAATACATAATTGAGCACTTTTGCAAAGCGGATAAAAGAAATAGAAAGATGAAAGGATACAGGTTAGTTCAGTACAAAACATTAATATAAAAGCGTTTCAAAATTTGCAATGTTAATGAATATGAAACCATGTATATATGTACAAAAGGAGTGCAGAGTTTATCAAGTTCATTCACTAGCATCTGGATTTAGCGCTGTTTGCAAATTTCATAAAGTGATCCAGTCTACAGGCTAATTGGATGTCTTCCCCCTTAAAGCTGGTCAACAGAGCTTGTCTGCGGGTTCGCAAACGTCTTTGGTTCCAAAGCTGTGTTAATTGACTCCTTCGTTCACTATCTAAAGCTTTGCAGCTACATAGCAAGTGCAGAACGTCCTCCTTTGTATCATCGCAGAGTCTGCACTTAGTGTTAGAATCCAAGCGTCTCCACAGGGGGAGGTGTTCTTTTGATGGTATTACCCCCATCCTCAACCGCAGAAAGGATTCCTTCGCCATCCTTGAGAAGCCAGTGCTCAGGTATACCTGTGGTAGGGGCCTGGTGTAGCTCTGGATCACGAACCACCCGTGAGTCCTCCTGGTTAGTGCTGCTTTATCTTCTTCCAAGGATTTTATTTTCACAGTTTTGTTAAAGAGGCGCTTGAAGCATTTGTGTGAACAGCTCGAATTCCATAGGTCTTTTAGCACAAGGGTGTTTATTGCTGCTTGGAGATGGACCATTGCGGGGAGTCCATATTTTTTTCCAGCTCTTTCCAAAGGTAAGTGTTCAAAGTGCCCATCTCAGCACTCATTACTTTGTGCCAGCATTTTACGTAAGCACCCTTGCGTGCTATTTGTTGTTTCTGTAAGCCAAACTCAAGCCTTAACTGTGCTGGCGAGGTGTACGGAGGGAGACTGAAAAGTATTCGCATCGTTTTGCATACCACTGTGTCTAAGGTGGCCTCGTCTCTCCCTCTCATACAATAACTGCCGTAGGTTATCGATGGCAATACTCTTGCTTGTAGTATGTGTAGCATGGGGATTAAATTTGGGCCCGCTATTTTATTTTTAATGCTTTTTAGTGCGATGGCCAGTGAAATCCCTCTGTTCTTAATTGCCGTTTTTTGTTGCTTAAACGAGCCTTTTGTGTCGAAGATTATACGCAAATATTTATATTCTTTGACTGTTTCCATCTTTTGGTCGCGCAGAAACCATTGTGGGGGTTGCTTTTTGGATTTTTTATTTAATATCCTCACCTTTGATTTTTCTGAATTTATACTTAGCCCATTCTTTTCTGAAAAATTGCTTGTTGAATTAATGAGGTGTTGGAGGCCTAAGGGAGTTTGGCTTATTAATATTAATATGCCTTCCCCCAGTTTTATTTGAATCCAGGTTTCTGTATGCAATAAAATCAGTAGATTGAACAATTTGGGGTCAATATTCCAACTTGACCCGGTCACTCCACTACCGCACGGCCCCCGTGCGCCCGGATTCTGCTGCCGCTGCCTGCTTGGCCCTCTTGCTACCGCCTCTCCTTGGGGCCCCTGCTCTCCAGGCTTGCCCTCGCTCTCCAGGCTTGCCCCGATCTCCAGGCTTGCCCTCGCTCTCTCCCGCTCCGCTTTCCCGCTCTTTCCGCCCTCTGCTCCCCGCCGCTGATCTCCTGCGGCCCCGCCCCCTCTCCTGTCTCCCGCTCCCCATTCGCCTCCCAGCTGCTCCTCCCTCCCTCTTCGCCATAAATGGCGGGGACCGCGCGTACGCGCAGCGGGCGCGCCAAAGGCATGCCCGTCTATGCCCGTCTATGCCCGTCCACGACTGGACCGCGCCCAGTGCCAGGAACCCTGGTCCTCAACGATGCCAGCCCACACGACAGACCTACGTCGCCTCCACGCACTCAACGCCGGCCAGAACCCCGCCTGCTACCGAGCCACCCCGTAACGCACCCACGGACCCTTCACCTGCCAAGCCTGCCAATTCACCTGCCTCCGAACCTGCACCGCACCCGCCAAGCCCAGCACCAGCAACAACCACCTCAAGTGCATCCTGCTCAACACCCGCTCCGTCCACAGGCACGCCGTCAAACTCTGGAACCTCCTCGACACAACATCACCTGACGTCGCCTTCCTCACAGAGACCTGGATGAACGCCTCCTCAGCCCCCGACATTGCCATAGCCATCCCGGATGGCTAAAAGATCATCTGGAGGGACCGCGTCAACCAAACCGGAGGAGGCATCGCCATCGTCCACAGAAACACCATCCGCATCACGACCAACTCCGACGACACCCTCACCGCTTCCGAGCACCTTCACTTCCAGATACACACCGACCCCCAAGACCACCCTCAGAAGCACTCTCATCTACAGACCCCCAGGACCACGCACACAATTCAGTGAAGCCATCGCAGACTTCATCAGTCCGCACGCCCTCACCTCATCAGACTACATCCTCCTAGGGAACCTCAACTTCCACCTATAGAACAAAAAGGACTGCAACACCGCCGCCCTGCTGGACAACCTCGCCAACCTCGGACTCAAGCAACTGGTGAACACCCCCACCCACTACGCCGGCCACACGCTTGACCTGTCTTCTCCTCCAGCAAGGACATCTCCTTCAGCCACTCCTCCGGATTACACTGGACAGATCACAGCTGCGTCCACTTCAACTTCAGGAGAACCACGACCCGCAGCAGGACCCCCGCAGAAACTGGAGCAAGATCACCGCTGACCAGCTCACCACCGCCCTCAGCCAGAACCCACCCACCAACACGACGGACCCCAGCGAAGCAGCCTGCAACCTCACACAGTGGCTCACCACCTGCGCCGACGACCTCGCACCACTGAAGAACCCTCCCAGCAGATCCGGCAGCAGGAAAGCCTCGTGGTTCACCAACGACCTCAAAAACTCCAAGAAAACCTGCTGCACCCTCGAGAAAGCCTGGCGCCACGACCAGACCACAGAAAACATGACAGCCCTCAAAAACGCCACCCGCAAACACCACCAGCTGATCCGCACCACCAAAAGGACAACATTCAAAGAACGACTGGACAACAACACCCACATCAGCAAGGAACTCTTCAGCATCCCCTTAAAGAGCTCTCCAACCCCAGTGCCTGCAACAACGATATCACACCCTCGCAAGACCTCTGCGACTCACTCGCCTCGTTCTTCCACCGCAAGATCGTCGACATACACAACAGCTTCGGCGCACAGACCACATACCCAACCACCGAACCAAAGCCCCCCATCACCACCCTCTGCACCTGGACCCCTGTCCGCACCGAAGACACCACCCGCCTGATGATCACCATCCACTCCGGCTCCCCAACCGACCCCTGCCCACACCACATCTTCTACAAAGCCGACTCCATCATCGCACCCCAGCTCCGGAACATCATCAACAGCTCCTTCGCATCCGCCACCTTTCCGGAGAGTTGGAAACATGCCGAGCTGAGCGCCCTCCTGAATAAACCCACCAGGGACCTCAAGAACGTCCGCCCCATCTCGCTCCTCCCCTTTCCTGCCTAAGTCATCGAGAAGACCGTCAACATACAACTCTCCGCCTTCCTCGAGACCAACGGATCCCTCGACACATCACAGTCCGGTTTCCGAGCAAACCACAGCACCGAGACCGCTCTCATCGCAGCTACCGACAACATCAGATCCCTGCTCGACAACGGGGAAACTGCTGCCCTCATCCTCCTAGACCTCTCAGCAGCCTTCGACACCGTATGCCACCACACCCTGATCCAGCGCCTCAGCAACACCGGAATGCAAGGAGCGGCCCCGGAGTGGATCATCTCGTTCCTCGCCGGAAGAACCAAGAGAGTCCGCCTCCCCCCGTTCCGATCCGCGGCCACCGAAGTCATCTACGGCGTCCCACAAGGATCCTCACTCAGCCCCACCCTCTTGAACGTCTACATGAGCCCTCTCGCTGCCATCGCACGCCAACACAACCTTAACATCATCTCCTATGCCGACGATACCCAGCTGATCCTCTCCCTCACCAACGACCCCGCCACCGCCAGCCTCCAGGAAGGAATGAAAGACGTCGCGGAATGGATGAAGATCAGCCGTCTGAAACTGAACTCAGACAAGACGGAAGTCCTCATCCTCGGACCATCCCATTCTGCCTGGGACGACTCCTGGTGGCCCCCTGCACCGCGCACCGCACCCAAGCCAAAGGACCATGCACGCAACCTGGGCTTCATCCTGGACTCCTCCCTCACGATGACCAAGCAAGTCAACGCCGTCTCGTCTTCCTGCTTCAACACCCTGCGCATGCTCCGAAAGATCTTCCGAAACCAGGAAGACGGTCACCCAGGCCCTCGTCACCAGCCGTCTGGACTACGGGAACACCCTCTACGCCGGAACCACAGCCAAACTCCAGAAAAGACTCCAGCGCATACAGAACGCTTCTGCACGACTCATCCTGGACATCCTTCGCCACAGCCACATCTCTGCCCATCTGAAAGACCTGCACTGGCTCCCCGTCACCAAGAGGATCACATTCAGACTCCTCACCCACGCACACAAGGCTCTCCACGATATGGGCCCGAAATACCTCAACAGCCGCCTCACACTCTACATACCCACCCACCAGCTCCGATCCGCCAGCCTCGCCCTCGCCCTCGCCTCCGTCCCACGAATCCGCAAATCCACCGCCGGAGGAAGATCCTTCTCCTACCTGGCGGCCAAGACATGGAACTCCCTCCCCACCCACCTTCGGATGACCCAGGACCATCTCTCCTTCAGAAAGCAACTCAAGACCTGGCTGTTCGAGCAGTAGCGAATCCCCCTCCAAGCGCCTTGAGACCCTAGCGGGTGAGTATCGTGCTCTACAAATTTGCTGATTGATTGATTGATTGAACTTGAGAGCTTAGCCCAGAGTTTTCCTCTATCTATGCTATCAAATGCAGCTGAACAGTCAATGTAGCACACATATAATGTTTTTTCATGTTTAATTGTGGCGTCTATTAACAGGGAAAGGGCTAGAATGTTTGTCGTTGTCCCTTGATTTTTTTGGAATCCAGTCTGATTAATGGGGATTAATTTTTTCTTTGACGCCCAAGCAGTTAACTCTTCTAGTAGAAGCCCCGAAAAATATTTGGCATCTATGTCTATAAGGGCAATGAGCCTGTTGTAGTTGGCATTACTCCTGTTGCCTTTTCTTGTAAATCGGGGCGATGATTGATCCCTTCCAGGAGGTCGGGATTTGTTCTGCCATCCAGATTTCTAAAAAGAGCAGGAGCAGTTGCTCAGCCGAGTAATTTGGTTCTTGTTTGTAGAGAACTGGGGGAATTCCGTTTGGGCCTGAGGCTCCCTCTTTCTGGCCTTTCGCAATTCGTCCCTTCAACTGTAATATAGAGCCTGGGAAGTTGGACTCCTCAACTGGAGGCTTTGGGGCCTTCGTGCTCTTCTCCTGGATCTCTAGGTTTTGATAAGCTTTATCGTATTCATTGTTAAAATGGTTGGTTAGATGTTTTACCCAGATCTCTTTCGTAATGTAGGAGTTTACCCCGGGGGCGTTAGGATTCTCTATTTTGTTAACATTGTTCCAGAATCTCGCGCTGTTATTTCTAGAGTCGTAAAGCAGTTTCGCCCCTGTTTTTTCTGTGGAGTCCTGTTTTATTCGCCACAGGATTTTGTTCTTTTTGATCTTTAATGACCTCAATTCGGTCAGTAAGTTGTTATCGCTCCCGTTTTTCTGCAGCCCGTGAAGTGTTCTATTGATTGCAGTTTATATTAGCGTTAATTTACAGGTTTGGGGTGTCAAAGGATGAATTTTTGGGTTACTTATCGGCCAAGCGAGGAGTTTTTTTTGGCTTGTTGGTGCATAGATTTCTTGTGAGGGGTTGTTCTTTGTATTCACTAGGCCAAAGGTTTTCAGAAAGGTATCCCAGGCAATTATGTTATTATCCTACAGTGGTGTAACACTTTCCCAGCACATCTTGGCATCTTTTGCAAGTTTTTCTGGATCACTAGTTTTGCATTTAATTCTTTTACATTTTCACGAGGTCGTTAATTTTTGCATATTAGTTGGAAATGTTAGTGCTGTCCCATGTGCCCTCAGTGTCAATTCTTGCTGGAGGTGACCGCTGCAATCAGATGTGCTGATTTTAGAGTCGTGTACTAATGTGAACAGTGAATAAGATAAAAAGGTGTAATCAATCGCTGAGCTGGAGCTGCAGTTGTGGAAAGTTGCTACTTGGGGTCGATCCCCCGGTGATAGTCCGTTTATCGAAATCAGGCCCAAATTTGTTAGATCCTCTAGTAGGTTTTTCGATAGATTTGTTTGTTTGCCCCATGGGCACTCTTCCAATGGAGGGATCCCCCTTACATGCAAGTGATCTTCTGTTGGATGATTCTTTCCTTTGGTCTTTGAAAGGAACATATTAAAGTCTCCCGATACAATAAGGTTCAGAGTTTCAACTTCCGTTATTAATTTAGTCAGTTATAACACCAGGGACTTTGCGCCGTTTCTTTTCCCTTTTGGGTGCAGATAGGTATTGACCAGTATTAACTCTTGTCTATTTTTTCCCGGGGTTAATATTTCCAGCTGGACTGCAGTAATTCCATTTTCCGTTCCAGATGTATTTTTATTCAGCAGTTCTTTTGCTGTATTTATTGTCTTTATCGAGGTGTATGTAGTTAGGCCTCCTTTCTGGTGTCCGAATTTTGAAGTTCTCCTGGCTGGGAGGTGGTATGTTTTGAAGCCCTGAAGGTGGAACGGCTCTGCCAACCAGGTTTCTTGTAATAGAATTAGATCATGCTGCTGGAAGTATAACAATAGGTCTTTGTTGGTAGTTTTTGCACCTTGCCCGTTTATGTTCCAAGAACACAGTTTTAGCGGCGGCTTTATTTTTGGGCCATTACTAATTCGTTCTTCGGACTGTCATGGCCCGGTCTGTCTGATATTGATTGTTTTTGCTACCCAATCACATTCTTGTTTTGGATCCGGGTCTCCTTTGTTTCTGAGCCAAGCGGGATCTCTGGCCTTTCGTTCGGCTGAGCTTCCGCAGGCTCCTCTCAATATGGATTTTTTGGGTGCACCAGGGCAATCTTTGCTCTGGGTTGAGCTAACGTATTCTTGAAAATTGCGGAGTAATGGTTTGGGGTAGCAGGGGTTGTGATACGGTTTTATTCGAATCCCCCATGCCTTTAGTTGCCTTTTCTCTTTTAAGATTTTTCCCGCCAGGTCTCTGGAAATCCAGGTAGTTTTTGTTATTTCCTGCTCAGATAGATGTTTGTAAGTGATCAATTCTACTGCCTCTAAATCTTGGGTATTTAATCTTCCCAGGTTTGTAATTGAGTTCAGTACTCGAAGGATGTTGCTTCTGTTTAGAATGTCCTCTCGGCCCTTAGATCTGTACTCTGGGATGAATAGTATTGATTTGTAGTCAACGTAGTTGGCGTTCTCCAGAGGTTGTTCAGGTTTTGTTTCCAATTCAGTCCTTTGGAATGTTCTGGGAACTTTGGGAGCTTGCCCTCTCTGGTTCTGTGGTTCCATATTGACAATTGAATTGTGGGTATCGTAAATGATGTTGACCAGAGATTGTTCATCTTTGAAGAGTTCCAGGGGATTGAGGGGCTCGCCCTCTCCGGTTCAGTGATTCCTTGTCGAACTTTACCTCTGGTTCTTTTTTCTTTGTGGTTGGGGTCATGGTGATGGCAAGTTCACAGAAGTCTGAGCCTCCTGTTTTTTTGTGAAGCCATATTTTCAGCAGTTTTTGATCCCATTTTTTGGATCCTAAGGAATTTGTTGCACTGTTATTTATCGTCCCTGGATATTCTTGCTTTGTCACTTCTGCCTCTGATCCCTTAAATTTATCGGCTTCTGAGTGTTTGGTCTGTGAGGATGATATTTCTGGTCCCGTTAAAGCAAGGTCGTTAGGGGGACTCAGCTTAACTTTTGAATTTGGTTCATCGTGAGTATTTCATTGTTCCATCTCTGGATCTGGCACTATTTTATTTGCTTGTTGGAAGTAGGATTTTATGGTGCATATTTTATTTCTCCCTTTTCTCTTCGTTTTCCGTCTTTGTTTTGCTGTTTGCTTTCTGCCAAGCTATTGGTCTCTGGCTTCTGAGTTATCTGGCGGCTCACTAGGATTGCACTGCTGCTGCTGTTCTTGTTGGAGCGAGTGTGAGGATCCCGCTTGTTCTAATCTCAAGCTTTTGTTCCGATGTGATGTTTGTCCGTCCTGGACACCCTCTTGGTGTATGCTCAATTCGTACGTTTCCTTAGATCGGGCTTTTAAGCTGTTTGATTCCGTGGTAGATTTAAGATGATTCGCAGCCTCTGTTTTTAGCTTTGAGGCATAGTCTGCATTTTTTCTTTCTTCGCTTCCAACTACCATTGCTGTTCTTTGGGAGTTGTTTGCATACTTTATATCTGTTAGAAGATCACTCATTACAGCCGGCAGGGTGGCTAGTTTGTCGATAATTGAATAACATGTGGAGCTTGGAGGGTTGATTGTAGTTTCTGATTGGGCTCTTTTAATCAGCTCATTCAGATCTAATAACTTGTTGTCGATGTTAATGACGTGTGGTTAGGCGGGTTAGAAGGGTTAATTGGATATCCATCTTATCCGAATGGTATTCCATGGCTTTTGTCGAGAGATTCATGGTGTTTAGAAGGGAAGCCCATAGACCGCTCTCTTCTGTAGTTAGAGCCTTTGGCGATTCATGCATCTTGCTTTCTGTGTCTTGAGGTGACATAACACACTTTCCCTGGGAATAGGTATCCACCATTTTTTCCCACTCTTCTATTGTCAGGAAGGATGAGTTAGTTCAAGCTGTACCCGGGGACCGAACCTGCGGTTTGTTGATGGAGTTGTTTTCTGGGGATGGGGTTTTAATTTGATTCCAGATGCCGTTTGTATTAGTTGTTGAGAATTTATCCGTAGATGAGTGTTGAGACCATCCATCTCCTTTATTTTCCAGTTCATCAGTATCATTGCATCCCTCCTGTATTCCTATGGGGAGAAGAAGGATTGGGAAGGGAGCTGCGCCATTTGCGGCTGTTGATGCTGAGTCTCGAGTTGTAATTGAGCCAAAATGGCTGGATTGGATTAGGATGTTTGGTTCCAAAGCCACTCCAGGGGCCCCAAGGGGTGATTGTTTGAATGGAATGGAGTGGTTTGAATGGTTTTGGATTAAGGGGTGCTTTGGGTACTCGTTATAACCAGTCTCTTTGATTTTTTCGTCATGCTAGTCTGCTCTTAATTGGGTCTCTTCTTTGCTGCATTCTAAACTTTCTTTTTGCCGCCTGAGTTTATTCCCTTCTTTTTCGTTATCTTGATCACTGTTTACATCTGTCTTAGGTTTGGACGTTGGGTCCAGGTGGAGTTTTATTGATTTATCGTTGTTCAGGGAGCTTGCCGATGCTAGTGCTGAATCTAAATTATCTGGATTTATTATGGGAATTTTTTCCGGGCGCAAGGGGGAGAGAAGGCCCTTCTGTGTGGTGCTCATGTGATTTAGCACTGCCCCGGCGTCTTTTATGAAGGCAAATCTGGAGTAAATTTATGGTTGGAAGAGAGGTTTTTGTGATTTAGTCTACACTAACACGGACCCTCTGCTTCTGCTTCTGATTCCCCTTCCGTGTCCAATTTAACTAAGGTATCATCCTCTGTTTTGCTGATTGCATCGGTTCTCATTGATTTCTCCTGGCAGTCGGTGGGCACCTTGAGGATCTTATTTTTCATTTTCCGGTTGCTAATTACTGTTGAAATGCTCCGCCTTTCTTTGCCCGATCTCATGTCTGGTTCCCTGCCTAAGATATCTGTCGGTCTGTCTGTCTATCTGTGTCTCTCTACCTGAGGTCAAAAACGGGCTGTTATACCTGTTGTTCCTGATAGGTATCGTAAAGCTCCTGCTTCTGCGCCTCCTAATTGGTCTCCCTGTTGGCGTTTTGGACTTTGTAACACAGCCTGGTAATTTCAAGTGAATCCAGGTGAGTCCTGGTGCCAGGTAACTTTGTTCGGATTAATTGCCCACCTTCTCCTTGTTTTTTGGACATTTTAGACACTTTATCTCCTTGTTTAATTTGTGTTTCCTGATTTTCTTGATTTTATTTAATCACCTCCTCTACCAGGAGTAGCCATGTGTCTTTCCTTGTCCTATCTGCTGCAGCACACTGTGTGCGGCGCTCCCTAGCCACCAGAGCGGCTAAAAAACCAGCCGAGAGCAGCCAGATAAAGCAGCCAGTGCGAGATGGAGGCGCTGGCGCAGGCAGAGCAGGTCAGTGTGGGTGTATAGATGAATGGGAGAGGCTGGAGACTGTGGTCTGATGGCGGCAAATGAGGCAGGCAGGCAGCAGGCAGATTTAATTAGCCTTAGTTAGACCCTCTGAGGTTTTACACTCGGGCAGACGCAGGTGGGCACAGAAAACACTGCTGCTGACAATCGCGGCTGTCAGTCACTATCACAGCGTGACCGGCTGAAGTTTGTACGGCACCCGCTGCAGTTGCGAGGTAGCAGGAACCCCCCGGGGGGTGGGGGGGGCACAGGACCAGTTGTGGCAAGCGCTCTCCCAGATACGAGCGGTGCAGCGGCTCACCTCCAACTCCGTTCACCGCTGCGTTCGCTCTCCCCTTCCGTGATTGCTCCGTGGGCTCCCCGCCTGCCGCGTTCTGCTGCTTTCCCGCTGAGCAAGCTCTACCTTAATCTATTTGCTTGCTTGCGACGGCGATAACGTTCGCGGTTAGGGGCTGAGTTATGGCGGTAGCGAGTGAGAGTAGCAGGCGATGGGGTGGTGGGGGCGGTAGCTCAGCTCAGCACTCGCTCAGCTCTGCTTCCACCACTCTGCCGCTCCTCTGCTCTCTCACGATTCCTCTGACTCCTCTGACGCACAGCTCCTCCTCCTGGTCTCGCAGCAAGGGTCAACTCTCCATGCTGAGGCTTTGTTGTGGTCCTATCAAAGGTAGATAGGAACAAGTGTGGGGGAATTTAAACAAGCATTGTAAAGTCCCAGCTCTCATTTAGTTGAAGTCATAACGCAAACACCTGGCTGTCTGCGCTCTAGAAGACTTTTCCTCTGCAGCTCACTTAGGGGGGCGGAGGGGGCTAGAGGGTGGAGTATAAAGGAATTTGGCCCGAGTAATTACAATTACCTTAAAATAATTCGAGCACTCCACCCATCACTTTTGTTTTTGCCTACTGCTCCACATGAGCTTCATTCCCAACACCTGTGAAAAATTCAATCTCAGTGAAGAACCTTGAGGGTAAGAAAACTGAGTGGAGTTAACACAAATCGCGCCACCTTGGAGTACTCCTGGCACACCCATTATTAAATCACAATTGGCAGTATTTGGGAAATGGAAAGCAAAGGAAGAAAGGTCATCATGTGCATATGTTTCCATGGCATGCTTCATCATCATACCCTCCTAGCAAGCACTGGGGATCCTCCTTTACTGTTGTCTGTCATTTGTGTAAAAAAAAGTGCCACAAGCATGCAGAGTTTACAGGTGGGACTGTATGCATGTTTCTAGTGTGACCCGAGTAGTGCAGTGTAGTGATGTCACTCCTACCTTTTTTGTTTTGAAATTACTTTATTCATATTTCCACAGGGAGACGCCTATCTGCTTGGAGGAGGGAGAGCTCGTATTTTCGTTTTTGCTCCTGTTTGCTGCTGGACCTCGCGGTACCCGCTTCGCGGGTCCCGCTTTGCCCGTCTGCCTGGGTGCCTGACTTTGTTTGCTGGATTTGACATCTATTGACCAGTGACCAGCGGGATTTGCAGGGCTGCGAGCGCCAGGTGAGAGACAGGGACTCCATTTCCCAGGAGTCCCTGCGCTGTGATCATCTGCACCTGGACGCTCTCCCTGCTTGACCCGCCCCCTGAGCACCGAGTGAAAAGGTGCCTGTTTGTTCATACCTCGCTGGGAGACGCCCATCTGCTTGGAGGAGGGAGAGCTCGTATTTTCGTTTTTGCTCCTGTTTGCTGCTGGACCTCGCGGTACCCGCTTCGCGGGTCCCGCTTCGCCCGTCTGCCTGGGTGCCTGACTTTGTTTGCTGGATTTGACATCTATTGACCAGTGACCAGCGGGATTTGCAGGGCTGCGAGCGCCAGGTGAGAGACGGGGACTCCATTTCCCAGGAGTCCCTGCGCTGTGATCATCTGCACCTGGACGCTCTCCCTGCCTGACCCGCCCCCTGAACACCTCCCTCCTGTAATAGGGACTGTTACTTCCGCTGCGCGGGAGCGTCCCGGGAGAAGCCCGGGACAAGGGCGGGACCGTCTGTGGCCGTCAGGGGCCGAGGGAGGCCGGGCTGGGCCAGCCCTCTGTCATCGACCCTGAAGGATAATATATGTAAAAAAGTAAAGGGCTGCGACAGATAAGTGCTAAATCACAAGCCTCGAATAGGGGTGGAGCCAACAAGGATGTCTGCATCTCCCACCAGCACTATTCCGATGACCCTACTGGTCGAGCCCGGGCCAGCAGTCATTGGACCCTTAGACAAATACTTTAATCGGCCCATCGTAGAAATTGATAAAGAGAACGCTTGCAGAGAGGCGTGCTGAGCGCAGATTGTCTATCGAACTTCTCAAACATCCTGTAGACAAGCGCCCAGTACAAACCTACCCTGCACTGGTAACGCCCTTATCTTTAAATCTACCTAACATTGCCGAAACATGTTCTAATGTCTTTATCAATGAAGAGAACCAGGGGACTGCGGCAGAATCGACATCTCTGTGTGAGTCATACTGATCTTACTACATGTACATCACAAACAAGTGCCCCAGTTTCTCTGTCCCAACACAAACCAGGCTCAAAAAGAAAAAGGAGTACTGCACCCAAAAAATTTTATCTAGTAAAACCCCCACACAAATCCAGGAAAGTAGGCAAGAGCACGTGCCCTAGCAAGGCTGAGATTGAAGCTAGCAGCAGTGGGAAAAGAACACAAGAGGGAGATGTTGTCATACTTGATAGCTTAGATATTAGCACTATTAATCCCCCGGAAACAGATCCGCCACTGGCTGCTATACCGTCACTTTCTAGCAACCTGCTTCCTGATCTAGAAAAGCTCTTACGGTCAATTTTGCTTCCAATAGAGGAGCGAATTAGTAAACTATCTGACCGTCTAGACCGTTTTGAGCAGGCAACACTAGATAACATTTTTTCAACGAAGGCACTTATAAAAACCCAAGCAAGACCAGTGGAAAATAACAAGCCCCAGAACAACACCCAATGCACAATGCAGGAGAAGGGACGAGGGACACAACTTAACTCCCCAGTGTTACCTAAGTCGGGCAGTGCATTTGGGAAGAGACCTCCCAAGCCACTTGATTTAGTTCCATCTGGGGCTAGCAACAACTGTCCTAATATTGTAATAACATCTCAGACTGAGGTGCAAGCTATGCCGCTTAGTCTTAATCCCTCGCTTGTCGAGGGACCAGGGGTTAACGCGTCTTCTGGTACAGGCACTATCACATCCACCGTTCCCCCAATGAGCAACCAGCCAATGGTAAATAAACCTGTATCCCGCCCTGTATCCCGTCCTGTACCCCGCCCTGCTCCTATAGCTTCCAAACCGTCCTTACAATCATTGATAAAGCCACCTCAAAAGAAGCCCCCAATGAACCTTACCCCTGACTCTTTTCCCTATGTAGCCGTTTTAACAAATGTCCCTCCACTTTCAATGGGACAGAGAGAAACCTTCCAGATGCTCAAAAATAAGGTTATGCACTGGTTAAGGGTGAACCGGCCACTGCCAGGGGAAGTGGACGGACTAATATTGGGGGTAAGGAGAATAGAATGGATAGGTTGCACTCCTAAAACCTTGAGGGGGGACTGTATTGTGGTCAACTTTCAAGACTCAAGGGTGGCAGGATGGATAACAAGACTGGCCTGGGACACAAACAATGGAGGGGTCAACATTGTTGATCTTACCTTCTTTTATCCACGTCCCATTAGCATTATGACGGGGCTACTTAACAAGCAAATCTATCCTCCTAATCAAACATGGTCAAGGATTTCCCCACCTGCTCCACCGTCACAGTGCCAAAACTATTTTTATGGCCCGACTAACAACTCTACGGTTGGATGGCAAGACCCAGGTTGGGGATGTTGACAAACCCTTGTTCATATGAACACTGGTTGGGGAGGAAACAACACGAACCACCATGGGGATTGCAATGAACCTGATCCAAATGCTGAGATAAAGTTAGATGACATGATCATTGGCGAGGGCATTGTGAACGTGGAGGGAGGGCGTGGAGAAGTAAGTGTTATTCACGAACGGGGGAAATTATCCACACCAACTGCATGTGTAGCTAGTGACAGGGAAATGCTCAATCAAACTACGATGCTGACTGGGCATCACGTCCCTCAAACAATTAAAATGCTTTCATGGAACCTGGCAGGCTTGGCCAACAAAATAGACTCCGATTCATGGGTGGAATTAATAAATTCACAAAATATCTGTCTCTTCCAAGAGACCTGGGCCAGGCAGGAGATTACGCATAGGGGTTTCCAAACATTTTCAATACAAGCTACATGGGGAGGAAGAGGCCGACCATCAGGAGGGCTGGCAACCTGGGTAACTTCTGACCTAGGTTGCTCAGCCTCTCGATATACTGTGCAATCAGAGGACATACTGGCAGTTCTACTCGAATGGCCAGGACTGTACAAATTACTTGTAATAAACATTTACTCCAGGCCAGTCCCAATAGCTGCCTCCTCCAAAACCATTGAGGAACTGTCCCGTCTTCTAGAAACCATCCCAGAGGATATACCATACCTAATAGGAGGAGATTTTAACTCACATTTCGAACCGTTACCTGGACTACTTGATGGACCCTCCCTAGAGGAGGATTCAAGTTGGCAGGTTCCCTCCACTGAGGCTCCACCTCCAAGAGCATGGACACCGTTGGCTGTTCAAATAAACACATTAAATCTCACCTATGGCTTGAGAGCTTGTAACGGCCACACCAGGTCTGATATCCCGAGCAAAATCACGTTTAACAAAGCCGGGAGGGAATCTAGATTAGATTACTTCCTGGTACAGTTGCATACCTGGAAAAGGGTGATGGATTTTAGAGTAATACCAAGACAGGACAGTGATCATAATGCACTAATATTAGATTTCGCAATCCCATGCGGGCAGGAGCCAGGAACGGGACATCTTTTGGAAAATAACAAAAGGAGGATAAAATGGGAAAACCTTGTATCCAGCGAAGATAAGTTAGCCTCCCTATACGCTGGAATTATTCCAATCCTAGAAGAGGCCTTCCATCTATGGAACTTAGACTCCACTAGGGAAATTAGTATGGACCTCGCGCAGGTACATGACCATCTAATCAGGAAGCTTGAAGTACATTTTTTCAGCACTAGATCACCCAGAGACAAAAAAACGTTACTTGGTTTAACAGTGCTTGCCGAGCTGCAAAACATGACCTCCTATCTATCATAAAAGCAGGCGGTACAAGGGAAGAGATCTCCTCTAGGAGGAGGGTCTATAAAACACTTCTAGCTAATGCAAAGATGGAATGGGACATACAGCACTGGGAGAATCTATCGGAGTCCCTAGCATCAAGGGACTCCCGTAGATTCTGGCGAATAATAAACCATGGTAGCGGGGAACTTCCCACGGCCATAGAACCTAACATTGCTGCAAGTGTCTGGCAAAGGCACTTTGAGCAGCTATATTCCATAGATAATGAGGGGACAGAACTAGCTCCGTCCGCTACCTTCGAGGGACAGACTGCCGAACCCTTTACTATAAAAGACATTAGGTCGGCGATAGCCGGGTTGTCCACCGGGAAGGCACCGGGCTTGGACGGGTTGCCGGGCGACCTCTTCAAGCATGAACCGGGAATTTGGGCACCTTACCTCATGACTTTGTTCAATGCAGTGCTGGGGGGGGAATGAAAATACCTGATACTTGGTTGGGAGCAGAGGTGGTCCCGATATATAAAAAGGGGCCGCCCCTGCTCCCAGCCAACTACCCCCCAATCAGCCTCATTGATGTGTCCCAAAAGTTGTTTGGCAGATTAATTCTTGATAGGTTGTCGAGCTGGATGGAGGAGATTGACATTTTAAGCCCTCTTCAGGCGGGATTTAGGAAAGGAGTTTCAACAGTCGATCAAATACTTAGACTGAGTATCTTATATTGGAAGACAGTGCTCGCGGAGGGTGGGACACTGTATGCGGTATTTGTGGACCTCCGCGCCGCCTTTGATTTAGTTCCTCGGGCTAAATTGTGGGCGGTGCTGGCTGATCTGGGTGTCCCGAGAGACATACTCCATATCTTAATTAGGCTGCATTCAAACAACTATGCCCGAGTCAGATATGGAAAGGGCGGTAGGTTAACAGACAGATTCCCAGTCCTTAGAGGGGTGAGGCAGGGCTGTGTACTGGCCCCGACCCTGTTTTGCTTATTCGTGAACGGGGTGATAGAGTACTTAAACAGGATCATTAACACCGATGCACCACAATTGAATGGCGGCAGGGTGCCATCAATCATGTTTGCTGATGACACCCTGCTGCTGTCCAAAACTCCAATGGGGCTTCAAAGGATTCTGAATGGGTTTTTGGAGTTTTGTAATGAAAGAGGTCTAGAAATAAATCCAACCAAGACCAAATTCATGATTCTAAGCCCCAAAACCAAAAGCTGCCCAAACCCTCGCCTGGGACCTACAACCCTGGAGAGAGTTCAAGTAATAGAATACCTCGGTATAACCCTCAATCAGAATCTGACTTGGCTCCCACATAAAACAAAAGCAACAACAAAGCTGGTACAGAGGGCAGGTGCCATTACAAGAATGGCCAAAAAATCACCTTTGCGCCCACTGACACCCGCTATCCATATTTATAAAACCCAAGCTAGGGGGGGTATTATTTACGGGGGTGAGATATGGGGTCACATACCTTTACACACGGTACAGGTTGCTGAAAACAACTTTATAAGACAACTGGCAGCTCTCCCCCCAAGTACCCCACTACTCCCCCTAAGAATGGATTTGGCACTACGACCAATCACGGAGGTATTGGGCCTAAAACCTCTGACCTACTGGAGGCGTCTGTGGAGCAGGGAGGACCTGGTACATTATAGAAATGAACTGCAGGAGCTTCTTAGATCAACCTATGCCACTAAAATCCCATGGATAAAGTACATTAGGGACATGTGCATTTACCTTGGAGTCACAGAATTATGGTCCAACCCGGAAGTAGCGTCCGTAAGGCTCGCTAGAAAAGAACTTTCAAATTTATACTACGGAGCTATGCATCAGAAAACCATGTCCTCTCTCCGGGAAGGATCTTTAACTGACTCATTTATCAAGATAAAAGACTCCTACAGCCCTGAATATGTACTGGACACTATGACACCTGTGTCTGTACGGAAGATCTACATGCAATGGAGGTATGGATCTCTTCCCCTGAGGTCCCTTACTAAATCGTGGGAAGGCAACCTGGACTCAGGGGCATGCCCCGCATGCAATTACAAACTGGAAAGCGATCTTCATGTGGTCCTGTTCTGCAGAGCCTACAGCAGAATTAGGAGTTATTGGTTGGTCCCTCACTTAAGGAACTTGGGTTTCAGAACTTTTGCTCCGGCTTATAGAGTCCTCAAAACAGATTTAGCGGCTCCAACTGTGTTTGCAATGGCAAAATTCCTGACCGCTATGTGGCGAACACGCGCCTTAATTATTAGAGACACTAAAGCTACATGAAATAACTCCATTCCCTCCCTTCCTCGAATTATGATGTTTTTTTAGTAATCAGATTTTAACTATGACTTTTTATATCATATGTACAAATGTTTTAACTGATAACAATTATTTGTATATCTTTTATGGTCTTTCATGACCGAAATAAAGATTTTTTTTTTTAATTTGAATATTTCCACAACAGCTATGCAACATCCATTTCGCACCTTACATAGACTGGTAAGTAGGCCAAGACTGTATTTAGTCTTCTAATATGACGGGACAACTCGGGCAGTAAAAGTGTAAAAGACAATGTTCTGGAGCATGACTTTGTAACATCTAAATCCACTATAGCAAAGACATATATTGCCACCAAGGAGGGGGAAATACTAAATAGATTCATAGTGGGATGTGGGAAGGGGAAGGCACCAATGGTAAGGGAGCAGTGCAGGAACGCTACCGGAGTTTGGGTCAACTCTCATTCTTCATTTACCTGACCTTAATTATTTCTGATCATATATCCTGCAAGGAAGATGTAATCTGAATCCAAAGAAGGGGCCAATAATTCGATCTATTTTAAGTGTGTAAGTTGACATAGTAAGGCAACTAACCTCTCTCGTATGAGTAGAGTTGCAAGAGTGACCATCACTTCATATTATGCTAGGCAATTGAATCTGTCTGTGTGCATCATTAAATGTGAAATACTGAATTTGATTCAAAAGACTATGAACTGCAACCCAGCCCAATAAAATATTCCAGTGTCTCATGTCATACTCTAGGTCCTGTTGACCGGTTCATTGAGGAAGATGGAAGTAGGTAATAGGCAAACCTATGCAGAATTGAGTTTACGTACATCCAGGATCTGCAGTAAATTGTTGAATTTGTGGCTGAGGTGTGTTAGGTGTCATGTATTAGGTGGTTGCCAGATGAGCACTGTCCCTGTGCTTACCTGCACTTTGTCCTTCACCCCACTGTCAACTGTACACATTGTTGTTGCAAAGGGACATTATGACTGCTATGGCTATGTTCTTTAAAATCATTGAAGAGGAGTGGTCGTCGCATGGAACTCCACTAACTAAAAAAAATACAGATTCTGAGCCTTTATCCTCTCACTCCGATGGGGTGTCAATATCAGAACCTACCTCCGAGCCTGTGCACCTTTCACCCAACGAGATACCATCTCTGTTAACTATCTAAAACTTTCTTCATCAAATATTTTGTGTCAGGTATGATACAGAGGTAAACATGTTAATGCTCTGCGAAGGTTGTATTGGAGATATTAGCTGTAAGTTAAAATCCTGCAGTGCAAATCAGTTTAGCAAAAAAAATAATACAAGCAAGCAATTGACTCCGTAAAGAAATTAAATGTCTTAGCTGTCTGAAGACCATATCAGCAACAAAGTTAAGAGCCAACAAAAATGGAAGAGACAAAAAAATATTCAACTTGAAACACACTCATTGAGGCCTTCCCGGTGGGCCGACTGTACATGTGGACTCGTCCATTTCCCCATCAAGTTTGCTGATGTGAGCCGAAACCAAATGTGAAGGATTCAACATTTTATCAAATAGATGACAAGGGCT